>NC_140045.1:11989171-13293259 GCF_963513975.1 Fringilla coelebs
CAGCAGTGGTTATTTTTCCTGTCTGTTTGTCCATCCTAACCCCCCTGTCCATCAGCAGAGCTGCTCTGGGAACTGCTCCCTGACCTGGCAGGGCTGAAACTGCTCTGCCCAGGGAAGAATTCCTGTTTGTGCTGTTAATACACAAATTGCTCTTTGTGCTGTTGAAATCAGAGAGGGGAGAGGGGCAGGATTTGGTGAGGAGGGAAGAGTGCAGCAGGAGGAGGGTGAGGGATGGGCACAGTCCTCAGGACCAGGCTGGGCTGGCTCTTCCATGGAGGGGGAGCTGCACTGTGGTGCTTGTCTTAGAGGGATGTCACCAACATGCTTTATGAAAAATCCTTTCCTTATTTTTCCTCCTGAGAGGCCTCAGGAACAAAATGCAAACAATGATTGTCTGCTGCTGTGGGATGCAACAGGTGGGTCTGGGATTGGGCTCATGTGGTTGTTTCTAATTAATGGCCAATCACAGTCCAGCTGTCCAGACTGTCTGGTCAGAGACAAACCTTTGTTATTCATTCTTCTTCTATTCTTAGCCAGCCTTCTGATGAAATCCTTTCTTCTATTCTTTTAGTATAGTTTTTAACATAATATATATCAAAAATAATAAATCAGCCTTCTGAAACATAGTCAACTTTCTCATCTCTTCCCTCATCCTGGGACCCCTGCAATCACTGGCACAGAGGGAGAATTTTGTGTTTGCCTTCACAGGAAGGCTGGAATTGCCCAGTGGATCCATGCCCATGTTCTTCAGAGATGGTGAACAGGGAAGAGCTGGGGTAGAGATGCCCTTTGTGCAGAGGTGCTGCATTAACTCTGGATAAACGTGATCTCAGATCTTTTCCCAAGCGGGTTTTCCGCAGGTATTTATCACTATGAATATCACAGGTTCACCTGGAGCCTGCAGAGGACCCACCACAGTGATGGGCAGAGGATGAGCATCTGCAGAGCTCCTTGTGCCCTCGGGCCATGGAGCAGGAGTCAAGTGGTAGCAGGCTCTGAGTGCGAGCTGGAGCTGGGCCACCCCTGCCCAGCTCATCCTGCCAGGGATCTGAATTCCTAACCATGTAATCATCCCTATCCATGCAGCTCAGAGAAGAGCTGGTCAGGAATGTCTGGGAAATAGAAGTCTTGAAATTTTTGAAATAGCTCTTAATGAGAAAAGGATAATTTTAAAGGATAATTAGACTTTTATTGTGTTACAGAATGAAATACTCCCAGCTTTAGCCATGACTTGTCATACAAATGCTGTGTTGCTTTGGCATTATTACTAATTTGTAATAAAACAAAATACAAGTTAATATTTCTAAAATACGAGTTAATATTTCTCATTCTTAACAATAAAAATAAAAAGAAGAAACAAACTATTTAAGTGTCATTAGGAAAAAAAATTATATTGACATCTCCTCAATTCAATTATGTTGGCTTGGGCAACTTCATAGGGCTTTTGGGATTCTGTGTGTGTGCCTTCAGTTTTAAGATGGGAAGAAGAAAATATTTTGTATTGAAGTGTCAGGAGCTGGGACATATCCTGTTCAGCTGTCATCCTTCTTTTCCTTGTGCTTCCCTTCCCTGTTGATGCTTCTTTCTGATCTGGGCTAATTGTTGGGAAGAAGAGTAGAGGCAAACTGGGATAAAGGAGAGGAAGAACAAGAAGGGAAAGAAGAGAGAACGAGTTTGCTTTGAGATTTGCACTGGTTCCTTGAAATTAATTAGAGATATTGGGCCATAAAATCTTTAAAATCATCCATTTCCCTGAAGTTACCTTCCCACTTTCCTTCTATTTCTAGTGAACAGTGACACAAGAGCTGTTTTTACCCCTGGGGACAGGCTGTGAATGCAATGCAACAAATCCAGCCTGTGCTCTGCATGCAGCAGCATGAGAATGATCCGTGTCAGTAATGCCAGAGACTTTAATGGCATTAAATGGGTTTGTTTAGGGATTAGACAAAAATCCCCTCATCTTCCAACAGGGGGGGAAAAGCTCTTTGTTTTTTTTTCCCTCTAGAGGCTGCTCTGTGCCTGCTGGGCTGGAGTGGAGTCAATAAACCACTGGCAGCTCCACTCCAACCTCTCCAGGGAAAACCACTCAGCTGCTTCATCCTTGCTTGGGACCAGGAGAGTGGCAAACTACATTTTTGTTGGGTGGTGGAGACGTTGTTGTGATTTTGTTGATGATATTGGTGGCAATTTGGCTTTGTTATTTTGCTGCTTCACTCTTAGAAACTGGATTTTTTGAGTAGGTTCTTTGGCTTTGTTCTTTTGGATGGTGAATTTGGTTTTTAGGAGAATTTGGACAATTTTCTCCCTTTTCTCAAACAGTTTTGCTGGTGTTTTTTTTTTCTCACACAATGATGTTATCAATATATTGTAGATGTTTTGGAGTTTTAATTTTTTTGGATTAGTTTATGGCAGATGGTGGGGATGTGGTTTTACTCTTGGGGTAGTTGGTTTTAGGTGTATTATCTCTGCCCTGACCAGGGAAAACCACTCAGCTGCTTCATTCTTGTTTGGGATCAGGAGAGTGGCAAACTGCACTGGGTTATCTTTGCTGGCTGTCACCCCTCCTTCCAAACTGCTCTGACTTTGTTCTTTTTGATGGTGAAGTTGATTTTTAGGAGAATTTGGATGATTTTGTCTCTTTTCTCAAACACTTTTGCTATTTTTTTCTCACACAATGATGTTATCAATATATTGTAGATGTTTATGGGTTAAAAAATAAAATTACCATTTCTCTAGTCAAACTAACAGTCTATCAGATTTTTCTTCTTCTAAAACAAGAATGCAGAACAATTATTATTTACATTAAACATGTGTGAGAAACTCCATAACAAAAATGTAAACGTCAGAAAACTTAGAAAAACTTTAAAAAAACCAAAACAACACAGGAGCAATACAGGAACTCTTTCCTTGCATTAGTGGCAACGGAGAGATTGACTTCTCAGATAGAGCTCATGGATTTGCCAGGAAAATCAGGCTTTTCTTTTTCTCTTTCCTAGAGAAGAGAGGATTCTCAAGTGTAAAATCCTCCTCTCTGGCTCCTCTGTGAGGAAGGATGGAGGATGCAGGTTTTAGCCAGGACACCTGGCACTGCTCCCTTGATGGTCTGTGATGCTCCAGCAGCCCCAAAGCAGCTCTGGGAGGGCTGGGCTGCTCAAGAAATCTCTCATTTCTGTAGGAAAAATATGAACAGAACTTTAGATGATCAGTTCTGTCAACAGAGCTGATACTCCCTTTCTCAAGTGAGAGATCCTTAGAGCCCATTGGGGTAGGGCTGGAAGTATTTATATTATTCTTCTTTAAAAAGAAAATTCAAGAATAGCTTCCAGATTTCTGGTGTTCTGTGAAAAAAAATTACTTTCCCACCAAAATTACTCTTTTGACCAAAATAGCTGTTTCCCCTTTTGTTAATAACAAACTCCACTTTGCTAATAACAAGCTGCTCATGCTCCATCCCTCCCCAACCTGTGCTGCTGTGATTGCCTGCACTCCCATCAGTTTCCCTGCAATTTTCACCTGTTATATTTCCTGTCAGCTCTAGATCATGCCTTAGGAGGTTTAACTGAGGATTGAGCACATTTTGGGACATGCCCATGTCATTGTTTGATGGAAACTGGGATCAGCAGTTTGTAGTAATAACCCTGCTATTGATTTGCTATGAGTAGAGAGCTGGGAGCTGCTTTGATAAATCTGACTGGAGACAGCAGCAGCCTTCCCTGGTAGGAGCAAGCTGGGAAATCTCATCCCATTTACACTGGAGCTTCTGCTTTGGTGGCTTGAGTTACAGCTCTTTGTCTGGGGCTGGGCTGTCTCTACCCATCCACACTGGGGAGAAATCAGATGTGCTGATTTTCTGGATTTTTGGGATATAATTCTGCCTCTGGGAGGAGAGGAAGGCTGAGGTGGAAATGCAGCCTCCTGGGTCTGGGGGATGCTCCAGAAGCTCTGCTCTGCTTGCCCCACTGCAGACCAAGTCTCTGCCCCTTGTGTTGGGCCAGATGCGCCCTCCTAATCCCAGTCAAAATGCTTCCAGCTCTCTGGAAGTGCTAATCCACTCGAAATCTCAAGCATCCAGAACCATTTTACTACCAACAAAGGGAATAAAACCAGGGATTTGTGACTTGGTAGTGAGGGCAGGCAAACCCTGGCAAAGTATCCAGGGCCAACTGGGGAACTGATTGCCTGCAGCTCCCAAACACCACACCTCATTGTCACAGACATATTTTCTGAAAAATCCTTTCCCTGGGATCTTTTCTTCTGAGAGGCTGGGAAGCTTCAGCTTCTCCATGTTTTGTTACTTTAGAATGTGATCTGGAGAATTGTTTACCCGGCATGTGAATTGTTTTTACTTGATGACCAATGAGGCTGTGAGCAGGCACAAGATTTTATTATCAATTTCTTTCTTTGCTAGCTTTCTGATGTCTCTTTTTTCTTTCTTCAGTGTAGTTTTAGTATATCATTTTCTTTTCATATAATATATATCATGAAATAATAAATCAGCCTTCTGAAACATGGAGTCAAGATTCTCATCTCTTCCCTCGTCCTGGAGACCCTCAAACTCCACCACACCAAATCCCATTGTTACCCTTCTGCCTCTGCAGGAATTGCTGTGAGCAGGAAAAAAAAGAGATCTCTCATTTTACTCTGAGCAAAATATGCCCAGGAAAGGGTTTTTCTGCTGTGTTTTGTTTTGCCAAGACCATTAATGAATGTGTAAACACCTGCTGGCATAGATTTCCCAGTTTACTGAGGCTGGGATTCAGGCTGCTAACACTCCTTCCAGGAAGAAGCGCTCCCTTCGTTAACCCCGTGCACCCACTAATTAGAGGGTCACTTGCAGGTCAGAGGTGTGCTCAGGCTCTGCTTCTTGGCTGGCTGCTGTGTTATTACTGCAACTGTAAATGCCACATGTGGGAGAGCTGAGGAGTGTGTTTGGAAGGCTGGCTGTATAATTAGGGAATATTTTCCCAAGGCAGAGTGTGCCAGCTGACATTCTAGTGGCAATAAAAAGTGGCTGGTTGTTGTTGGTTATTTATTTTTTCTCCTTGCTTTGCAACACATTAGCTGTCAGTGAAAAATTGTTGAATTGTCACTGATTTTAGCTAGTCTGAGGTATTTACTACAGGGACAACAGTTTAGCAGCCCATTCATCCATCCATCATCCATCCATCAATCCATCAATCATCCATCCATCTACCCATCCATCCATTCATCCATCCATCCATCCATCCATCCATCCATCCATCCATCATCCATCCATCCATCCATCATCCATCCATCCATCATCCCTCCCATCCATCCATCCATCCATCCATCCATCCATCCATCCACCCATCCATCCATTCATCCATCATTCATCCATCCATCATCCATCCATCCATCCATCCATCCATCCATCCATCCATCCATCATTCATCCATCCATCATCCATCCATCCATCCATCCATCCATCCATCCATCATCCATCCATCCACCCATCCATCATCCACCCATCCATTCCATCCATCCATCCATCATCCATCCATCCATCCATC
This sequence comes from Fringilla coelebs, assembly GCF_963513975.1. Lineage (NCBI taxonomy): Eukaryota > Metazoa > Chordata > Aves > Passeriformes > Fringillidae > Fringilla > Fringilla coelebs. Next base: position 11,994,703 of record NC_140045.1, read on the forward strand.
CATCCATCCATCATCCATCCATCCATCCATCCATCCATTCATCCATCCATCCATCCATCCATCCATCCATCCATCCATCATCCATCCATCCATCCATCCATCCATCCATCCATCCATCCATCCATCCATCCATCCTCTGTAGAATCACACACTGGTTTGGGTTGGAAGTGACCCTAAAGCTCACCTCATTTCACCCCTGTCATGGCAGGGACACCTGCCACTACCCCAGGTTGCTCCAATCCCCCTCCAACCTGGCCTTGGATATTCCAGGGATCCAGAGGCAGCCACAGCTTCTCTGGGCACCCTGTGCCAGGGCACAGAGTGAAGAATTCCTTCTAGAATTTCTTCTAGTCTGAGTCTCCCCTCTTTTAGCTTAAAACCCTGTCCTATTTAAAACCTTGTCCTATCTGCCCGTGTCAAAAGTCACTCTCCATTTTTATAAACTCCCACCCAGGCCTCCATCCAGCTACAGCTGCTCAGTGTGTGGGGCTGAGCAGCCACTTCCACCACTGTTTATGGCATAAGCCAAACCCTCCTTCAGGAAAACCCACTCTGGAGTTTAGTGAATAATGATGGGTTCTTAAAAAATGGAATTTCTCTGTCTTTCACTGGCCCTCAGCTTTCTGGTCCCCATTTTCAAGCACCTTACTCATTGCAGAAAGTTCTCTGGAGGTGTTTTCTGCTTGGCTGGATGCTCAGAGAGTAGCATTGCTTCTCCTGCCGTTGGGTGACTCCTGATAGTGGGGCTTTAAGTCAATTATTAAATATGTAGAGTGCTCTGTCTGCGCTCTTGACACGGCATTAAGAGCATTAAACTGCTTGGAAACAATTGGATGGTAAATAAGCTTGTTCAGTAATTATGCACAAACTGCTCTGGCTCTCTGTCCAGATGTTCCTGCTTTGTCAGATTTCCCTTCTGCAGTGTAGGACTGGGAGGTCACCTGGTAATTAAAGCTCTTAGAACATGACCTGCTGCTTCTCCACCTTCAATGTGTGACCAAATCAGGAGAATCACTCAGAATATGCAGCTGAATAGCAATTTTTGGTCTCCATTAGTTATCAGAAAGTGTGTATAAATCAGAAATGCCCTTACTGGCATTATATTTTGCTTTTCAGTAGTGGAAGTGACTGCAAAAATTATACAGCAATAGAGTATTTGGCTCTTTGTGTTTCATCTGAAGCCTCTTAATGCCTGTAAAAATCTCTCTAAAAGCAGGGGAGAGAGAGAAGAGGGAGCTCAGGATTTTGGGAGGAGGAATGCATAAAATGCAGACAGAAAGCAGGCTGAAATATGAACATATGAGACACTCCAGGGAGTCCCTGAGGTAGCTCAGGAAGGCTATGGATCCTGTTTAGTTTGTGAAATTAATTGAAAAAGGAAAGAAGTTTATATTCTGTGCTATTCCTGCGCTGTTCTGTGCTTAGCAAAATATGTTAAAAAAAAAAAAGAAAGACCTGGAAAGCCAAACCTCTCCATTCCATTTGGTTTTAGGCCTTGGCCAAGAGCTCTGGAAGCTTCCCCAGTCCCTGTGGGCTGTGTGTGCTCCAGCGTGGGGCATCTCCCTGTTCAGGGACACTGCTCACAGAATGCCAGAGGGGAATCGCTCTGCTGGGAGCTGGGGACAAAGGAATGATCCAGAAGGGCAGGAGGAGCAGCAGCTCAGGGTGTGGAGCCCCTTGCTCTGCCTCTCCTGCCTGCAGTGATGTGAGCAGGAGCAGGGGCAGCCTGGATGAGGAACAGGCTGTTCCCACGTCAGGCAGGAAGGGCAGGAAATCCCACGGGCAGCTCTGCGCTCTGTAATGATTTCCAGATGATCATCCCATCCCAAACGTGCTGTGCTTCTCTGGATATGTGTTCACACTTCCAGAAGCTTCTACAGAAAGTCAGGGGATCTCCTTTAAAGCCACACCTTGCCCTGAACCATGGGTCTTGGATGTAGAGAGCCATGTGCTGGGTTTGGCTTTCCCTCCACCAAGGGACATCCATGCTCAACCTGAGGAAAATGTGCTTTAGTTGATTGCACAGAATTTATATTTTTGGCAAACAAAACTGCAGAATTTAGTTGGATTTCCAAAAACCTTTACTGGAGTGCTCTCACCAAAGGCTCTGTACACTAAGGATGGGAGATGGAGCCACATCCTTCCCTGGGCTTGATCTGGCTAGAGAATAAATGCTCAGTTTTCTTGCTGGAGAATGGTCATTCCTGGAGTTCCCAAAATGAAGGGAGAAGTGACAGATTTTGCAGATTATAAAAGTATTTAGGATGGTCCCAACTTCAGCAGCAGGTGGGAATGACAGGGGCTAAGGGGGTTCCTTGTGCCACGTTAGAGCAGCTTTAGGCAGGCAGGAGGGAAGGTGACACAGCTGCAGGGCTGTTAATTATATATAATATATCTCCTCTCTATATAATATATCTGCAGTTTCTATCTGCCCTCCCTGCAGCAGATATAAACTGCAAAAAGGCCAAATGCACATCCCAGAGCCCTGATGTGTCAGTACCTCTCTGACAATTACATGTGGGTTTAATTAGCTTGCCAGGCAGGACCTACTGCAGCATCTCCTCTGCTGGAGGCGTTTCCAGTAGGAAATGTGAGATGGGAAATGCTGACAAAGCTCAGGTGGCCAGGGGCTCTCAGGTATTCATGAAATGCAATAAGGGCAGCCTCAAGCACTCCTCCTTGGCTCTGTGCATCCCCCTGGAGCAAGGATGGGCACCCAGGTGCATTGGTGGTGCGATGTGCCTGTGGGTGAATGCCTGGCACCTTCCTGATGTTGCACAGGGGGGAGGAAAAGGCAGAGCAGATTTTCCTGGGGCAGCCCAGTGATGCTTGCCTGCTCTGAAGAGCTTTGATGTGATATTTCCCTGTAGTTTCTTAATAAATTGTAATTTGAGCTTGAAGGTGACAGGGTAATCCCCTCAAGGAGCATATTTGAGGGAATGCTGCGCCAGATGCTGCACCAGGATGGATTTATTCCCAGTGTCTTTCTGCCCTGCAGGGTCTCCCTGGAAGTATTTACTGCTTTCTTCATTTTTGACCTTGCACTTTCCAGGAACTCATCAGATGGAAGTGGTGAAAGGAAGGAAAAGGGGGTGAATTATCAGAGAGGGTTTTCATGATGGTTCCTGCGGTCCACCTTTGACATCTGACCTGGTCCCACTAAGCTCAGCTCGAGGCTTAAAGGCTTCTAGGAGTGACCCCACAACCTCAGAGAGTGATTCCACGGCTTGTGTGCCCCTCATGCCCTACAGACCCCCTCCCTGGGCCCCCATCCAGCTCAGGGACTGAGCAGAAAGGTGCAGTCAGGTGCCAGCACGGCTGGGTCCTGGTGGAACGTGCTGAGGACTCTTCCCAGACTGGGATGTGTGAGAGTTCCCAGACTCTCCTGCTGATTTTCCAGCCACCTCTGGGGAAAGAGGGCTCTCCCAGACAGCTGCTTAGAAGCTGCGTGCTGAGAGGAGCAGCTGTAAAAGCCAGGCTGGTGCTGGGATGGAAAAGGATGCCTTGAAGGCACCTTCATTTATCTCACAGTGCTGCTGCTGCCAGCTGGGATTTGCTTCCTGCAGCGCTCCTGGTACACAGAGGGGATGCTGGCTCCTCCTCTGGGGTTTGTTCTTTTTTCTGATGAAGTTTTTCTGCTCCCCACACCTGGGTGTTGACTGCAGATCAGCTGTGGGTACTCTTTGGTCGTGGTGTGGGAAATAGGTTCTAATCACCTCGTCCAGCTCCCCCTGTCCAGGGTGTATCTGAGACTGGGCATGAGCCAGGGATGTCCCTGGATCCCACAGGGAATCCCTGTTGGCAAACCATGCTCCAGAGCTTCTCCCTTCCTCCAAAGGGCCACGCTTCCTGTATTTAAGAGATGAGAGACTGACAGCAGAATGAAAACAAAAAAGGAAAATAAAGGGAAAATTTGATGGAATTGCATCAGAACTTTGGGATGTAGATGATCTTTGTGTCTGATGATTATGATGCTTCAGGTTTTGGCTTTTCCATTTTTCACATTCTGTGCTGCTTTAGTCTGTGGGTCTGGGTTCATATCAGGGGATGCTGAGCTCTGTGCACAGAGCAGGAGACAAAACAATTCCTGCTCCAGCTGGGCACCAAGGACAAATGATCCCAATCTCAGCCCAGGAGCACAAACCCCGTGGGCTGGAGAGAGAAAAACAAGCAGGGTGGGACTGCAGGGGCTAAAGCTGGGATGGGACAATGAACTGCAAGGTGCAAATGGAGCAGAGCTGATCCCAGGGAGAGACCCCGTGCCCGGCCGGGCATTTTGGGGCCATTTTGGTTCATCTTGGGTGCAGCCCTGGCTGGGCTCTGGTGCTGCCCAAGGTGGATCCATGGAGGAGATCCTTTTAATAAATCCTGCTTTATTCTGTGACTCTGCCCAGCCTCTGCTCCAGCTCAGCCCTCTCAAAGCATCAATACATGGTACAGATGTGTAATTGCAGTGTTGGTATCAGCATCAATATCAATATTGCAAATCCCATCTCACTGGTTTTAAAACTGAGACATGAGTGCAAGGAGAGCTGGTAGTGAAGCCATGTGGGTGATCATTTTCTTGGGGGAAAGATGGCTCAGCAGGCAGTGAGAGCAGCAGGAAGAGGGGATTGCAGCCCTGCCATGGCATGGCTGTGCTCCCTGTGAAGACCACGAGGATCCATCCTGTTTCCAAATGCTCTGTCCCCAAATGCCAGCCCACATCCCCTGTGCAGCAGTGGTAACTCCACACCTCCCCAGAGACAAGCACAGTAATCTGATTTATCATGGCCCTTTGATGGCCTCAAGAGCCCCTCTGCACACATTTTTACAGGTACTGCTCACACTAATCCAAACCCTTCAGACAGATCCCATTTTGAGAGTAAAGCCTTCCATGACATCCTGCTTCCACTGAGGCTCCAAAGAAAAACATCTTCCCTGTGTTATGCTGGTTTAAAGAGCACATGAAGCTTTTGGCTTTGGTTCAATGCCAGACTAAAGGTCTTCTACCTTAGAAACTATCAGAGCTAGAAAGATTTGCTCTATAAATGGCTCCATATGCATTGTGTATACATATATATATACATTATGGATTTGCTTATGTCATGGAGCACTTCAAATATCCCTTAATAAAATAATAGACCCCAAGGTAGCTATATATACTGGCAGAAAGTTTTTCTGTGCTTTGGAGCTGGGGAAAAACTGCAGCTCCTAAAGATTTCTTCTTTTTCCTACAGTTTCCACTGTGAGTGTTTGAAACTGCAGGACATCCTGCATCCTGCTGCATGGAGGGATGCAGCTGTGGTCCTCTGAACCTGAGAGAAGCAGAGATGGAAATTGCTTGCAGAGAATGTGGAATGGGCTGCTTGTCCCCTGGCTGGCCTTGGGGATCAGTGGGCTGCCCTGGGAAGGTCTCTGATGAGCAGGGGGAAATAGCAGCAGGGAGAAATCGCTCCTGAGCTTCGTTCCCAAGGGCTGGGATGGGGCTGGCAGGTTCCCAGCTTTGCAGCAGGGAGCTGCTGTTGCTGCCCAGAGGGGTCTCTCTAGCTGTGAGTGACCCCCCAGATCACCCTCTGCTCCACACAACCCCTGGCACCTGACTGGGGATGCTAAAAAGCTGTTTTTCCTCGAGGCTTTGCTGGCTACATCCCAAACACCAGGCTACAAGGTGGGATTGCTGTCTCAATCCAAAAAGAACTCTCAGGGCCCCAGAGTGTTGTTTGGCTCCCTGGGAATTTCCTAGGGGAGCTCACTTGGCTCCCAGTGGCACCCAGTGAGCTGAGTAAGGAAAGAAATATTTATTTTCTGGTTATTTAACACCATCCCCTGCTGGCTTTTGGGATAGGATCCTTATGGCTCCTTCCCCATGAGGCTGGACAACAGGGGTGGTGTCTCAGAAACCCTTGGCCCAAGAAGTCCAACCTTTTTTGTCTCTCCTGGCTGAAACCAGACAATAAATATGTGGCTGGTTCTGCCCCAGCAACTGCAAACAAAGATTGACTGCCAAGCTGCGAGCACCTCTCTGCTCTGAATTTAGCTTTCAATTCCCCCTTAATTTATTATTTGCAGTTAATTTAATCCATATTGACCTGCCTCAAAGAGAAAAAAGCTCTAGATTTGGTGAAAAATAATCTATTTTTAATTATTTCTGATGTAGAACACTGGCCCATAAATAAATTCCACTGCTACCCAGTGGTTTTTTTGCCGTCAGAACTGTCTTGCTGGAATCAATAAACAGTTGATTAAAAACCTTGTTATTTAATATATTCAGTAACCCTAATCTATTCATTAGAAACTTAATCACTTTCATGTCACCAGCTGCTGTGATGGAGAAAAGAGCTGTAGCTAATTATTAGCAATTTTACAAAGCTAATATTGAATTTCTAATGGGTCCTCTGTGGCCTCTATTTCAAGCACTTTGTATATCCCACAAACATGTGTTCTGGCTCTGGGCAGGGCCAAGCACCTCAGGCTTCCAACCTTGTGGGTAAACTTTGAGCCTAGCAACCAATCTCTGGTTGTTTTGGGAGTGCACAGGGCTGGCCCCTGGCCAGGTCACCCCCTCTGGCCATGGGACAGGGAGCTGCTGGTCCTGGTGGTGCCTTTTCCAGCCTTACCTAGAGACAGAGGACAGACAGATCTAAAAGAATAAAATGTAATTATTTGAATTTATTTAATGAAAATTCTTCAGGTATATGAACTAAGGGCTGACAAAGCCTCCCCAAGGGGCTACGCCCAAAATGGTCCCCAGTTTTTCAGAGAGATGTAAGTTTGGGCTATTTGCATATCAGGGGTTAATTGTCCAGTGACAGCTTCAGGTAATGAAGCTTCTCCCCAATTCACTTTTGTGAATGAAGCTTCACTTTTGTAATGAAGCTTCTCCCCGTTTGCTTCTCCCCAATTCACTTTTGTTTGTACTTTTTGGGGCCTCGGGGTGTCCTTGGACCTCAGACCTGGAAGGATTGTTCTGTCTGACCAAAATGTGAAGAGATTTAACAAACACTCTCTGTGGAGCTCAGAGTTATGCACTAATGCAGATCTGAAAAATATAAAGGCTGAAATCTTAAGGCATCAGTGGGACAAAGACCCACTGGCCATGGGTCCCGTGCCCTGGCCACTCATCTGGGTACCCAGCTGTGGTGTGGGGTGCTTCCCTTTTGCTCTGCTGGGTCCTTTTTGAGGGACCAAGTCAATCCTTTTCGAGGATCAAGTGGAAAAAACTGGAAAAGGCACTGGGGGGTTGAAGTGCATCCAGAGGAGAGCATGGAGACAATGGGGCTGTCTGATGATCCTCTTCCAGAAGGGTGTTGCTGAGAGGTGACTGAACACAAACATTTCCTCCCTTGGGCTCCATCTCGCTGCCTGGGGAGGGAATTTGCCAGATGGAAGGAAGCAAATCCACAAACATACATGTAAACTCTCCCAGAATGGCTTCAGAGCCTCATTTTTCCAAAAGATGTGATCAAGCTTGTTTTATGGCCTTGGCGAGCTCCTGGTGGCATCTGGCTGAGCTAAATATTGCACTTAATAGTGCAAGGCAGCAGTGACTGCAGAGCTGGCTGCCTCTCCTGTGTGTTTACAAATGTGCTGTAGCAATTCCATGGAAATTAGCACAACAAAACAGGGGATGGGGAACAAAGAGAAACATTTCTTGGCCTCTCTGCTGTTTGTGTGGGTTTCTGTTGGTGTGTCTGCCTATGGCCCTCCTGCAGAGCGCTCTCTCTGCTGCTCTTCGTGAGCATTGCCAGGTTTTGCATTCCAAAACCTCCCAAAATGCTTTTCCCTGGTATATCAGGTACCAGTCACTGCTGGCAAAAGGTGTAACCTGGACTCCTGTATGTTATTCTGAAACAGGAGGCCTTTGCCCTGCTGTGTGCCTTTGTGATCTGTGGAGTTGCACAATAGTAACACTGAAAAGGGATTTAGAGATTAGACTCTGCCAGCTTGCCAAACAGCCTGTTTAGGGGGGATGTTTTTGCTTTCAGAGGTTTGAAGGGACCTCTCTGTCAGCTCTTGGCTCTGACAGGGAGCCCAGGGCTCCAGGGCTCTGTCTCAAGTACCCAGCAGCTCTCCCTGGACTACAACTCCGTTCTCTGATGTATTCAAACTCTGTTTTCTTAGGGAATTTCAAACACTTTTCATTTCTGCTTGAACCTGACCAAAACAAAGAAAAGAGGCATCAAAATTATCCAGAAAAAAAAATAAAAATTCCTCTTCCAGACAACTCCAAGGAGTGGAGTGTGATGACAGCTTTGCCCTGGGTGTGAAATGCTGCCCTCATTTCATCTGCAGCAGAGCTGAGCTCAGGGCTGCCCCGTGGGGTGCTGGCAGCAGCTCCAGGGCACAGGGCCAGGGTGTTGACACAGTGGGTCACCTCTCCTGAGCTCCTGCTGGCTGGTGGATGAAGGCATGGAGGAGGGAAAGTGCAAGCTGACCCCCCAGCAGAGGCTCAGCTGGCCCTGCTTGGCCTTGTGTGGCTTTCTGCAAGGAGCAGAAAGTTGTTCTGAGGATGTCTGGAAATGCTCTGTGGGGTTCTGAGGGTGTCTGGAAATGCTCTGTGGTGTGGTGTTGGGAGGGTCCCCAGGACGAGGTGAGAGATGAGGAATTGACTCCACATCCTCAGAAGGCTGATTTACTATTCTATTCTATTCTATTCTATTCTATTCTATTCTATTCTATTCTATTCTATTCTATTCTATTCTATTCTATTCTATTCTATTCTATTCTATTCTATTCCATTCCATTCCATTCCATTCTATGAATGCTATACTAAAACCATACTAAAGAAAGAGGAAGGATACATGAGAAGGCTGAACAAGAATGATAATGAAAGCTCTTGACTGACTCCTCAGAGTCTGACACAGCTGATGGTGATTGGCCATTAATTAAAAACAATTCACATGTTTGGATAAACAATCTCCAGGCCACATTCCAGAGCAGCAAAACATGGAGGAGCTGAGGCTTCTCATCTTGCCAGGAGAAGAAATCCTGGTGTTTTTCAGAAAATATCAAGGTGACACGGTGGTGTGATGCAGAGGACGTGCCAGTGTCACCAGCTGATCCCTGATGGGTGCCTCTGGTGGCACTGGGGACAGTGGGGACAGTGGCATGTGGGATCTTTTGGCTGCCACTGTCCAATGGCACATGGAGGGAAGCACAAATCCTCTTCAGCCCTGTGCTGGCAGCTCTCCCAGATTCCAGTGAAGCCAAAGCTGAGGAGGAGCCATCAGAGGAGGTTTTGAGGTGTGCACCCACACTCTATGTGCAATTAATTGCACCTGGCCCAGATCATCAGCTCATGGAAATGGGCAAAGCTCCACTCCAATCTTCTGAGGCTTTGCATCTGCAGATGATGTATTATTGAATTATGCTTGATTAGCTGTTTTTCTGTTGCTTAACAGAAAGCAAATCTCAGCATAAATAAGATTAGTATGTGCCCTCCATGTACGCCAGCTCTGCTCCCAAGAATTTAACATTCTTAATAGAATGATTTTTTTTAAAGGGGCGGGGGGGGGAGAAAGACTCTTTGAGGCTCGTCTTTCATTTGCCAGATTATCTGAACATTAAATTAAGCAAGTATGGAAATTCAAAATATAGCTGCTCTACAACATGTGCTGACACTGGCATAACAATATCAGTAATCCCCCTTGACAGCCATTACAGCTTAATGCTCCAAGAAAATGAACTACTTATTTTCTTTGCACCATATCCACGCTGTCTCCAAATCTTTGCCTGTCTTCCAGCCAAGATGACTCCTTGAATTAATCTCTCCCAGGTACCAGCTGTGTTTGTCTCATCCTGCTGAGCAGCAGCTGATGGCTTTGAGGCTGTGTCACCTTGACAGCTCAGAAAATCCCCAGCTGCTCGTGGGGACTTCACTGCACTGGGATTTTCCTGGGTGACAGAGGTCCTCAGACATTCTGAACTTGGGTCGTGCCAGGGGTGCCCCTCACCTCTTGCAGGGTCTTGTCCCAGCCCCTTTTTGTTGTGCTTTGTCTCAGTGCAGCTGAAGGAGAGGTGGAATCCACAGCCATGGAGCTCGTGGGTGAGTTTCCCTTTCTGCCTATTTTAAAGTTGTCCCCCTCAGGATTTGGTCTGTGAATGGTGCAACTCTGCAGCTTGACAGTGAAAGCCTCAAGTTTTGCTCAGCTTTGAAAGGGTTCTCGAAGAAAAGACAAGCTGTGCTTGTTGGAAGTGTTTGTGCTGATTAACTGAGCCTGAAATTTGTATCCTTGTCCATTTTTTCTTGAATAAGATCAACTGTTCTGACTTCAAGCATCACCTCGTCCTCGTTGCCTTTGGGAAGGAGCCAGAGGACTTGCTTAGGAGACCTCTTTTGGCATTATAGGGACAGTTAAGCTAGGTTTTTTTTTCCAGGTCTCTGGATCCCAGCAGGTCCTTGGCCCATCAGAATTGTCTGGGAATGCCTGGGAACTTCTGTTGGAAAAGGAACAGGCACAGAGAGCTCACTGGAGAGTTTAAAGGGCTTGCAGGAACAAGTGGTCGTGGCAGGAACTTTCAGAGGTGCTTTTGTGAGAGGAGCTGCTAAATTCCACCAAAGCCCAACTTAAATTCCACCGATATTCGCTACCAGAAGAGGTTTTCAGTGAAAATCCATCTTTGGGAGTGGAGGGAGTCACATCAGCTTAAATGACCCTGATCTCAGGGAGTGCAAAGCAGTTTCCCTCCTTTGAATAAACTCTTGTGGTGGTGATGTGCAGGAGGATTCACCTCTTCATCATCCAGGTGCATTTTGCAGCTGATTCATAAGGAGAGGAGAATTTCCACTGTCAGATCATCGTGCTGCCGGGTGAAATTGGAGCAGCTGCCTTGTAAAATGTGAAATGGCACCGACACACCAGGCTGTGTTTCAGAGCATGTGACTGAGAAGGTGATTGCTCTCGTTAATAATGAGCCACTAAATTGGATGCAATTGCAATAGCTCATCATTTGTATAGAAATATTATGCTTTATAGGTACATTACTGGGCTGTATTTTATAAGGCTGTTAAGCTTATGCACTTTCCCTTGCAGTAAATGTCAGCGAGGTTACAATAAAATTTAATACAATATTATTAAAGCTGAAGTGCATCAGTATGGAATGATCATGTGTGCACGCTGAAAAGTCTTTATTATTGCTTCCTTAACCTTCTTAAGGAGCTGCTTGTTTTAAAATACACTGATGGAAAGGATCAAAGTTTGGAGGTCTCTTCGTCCACCCAGAGGTTCATTAGAATTTTCAGCCTAGATGGGAATTTTGTGACACATTAGTTCGAGTAAATTAAACATTAACATTTCAGCTCTGCCAGGAAAATTTCAATACAGCTGCAGATTATAATACAGGTGGTGAGGTCTCCTTACATTCACCTCAGTTTTCACGGGGTGGAACTGATTGGCAGATTGTTGGCCTCCAAAGAAGCCAGCAATCAAAGGAGCCAGGCGTGCCCTTGCCTGTGCACATCTCACAGGGCTGGAACACCTCACAAGCCCTCAGGGCTCTGCCATTACCATGACAATGCCCATGGTGAGGAAATCTATCGGCTGTGGGGCTCCCCACATCTTTTCCCTGACCTCCCAAGGTTGCCAAAAGCAAGGTCAAGCAGCAAAGATCACAGGCATCCCCTCCCTGACCTGCTGCCTTGGGACTTGGGTCAGTCTTACCTTGAATTACTGTCTTGATTTAAGGAACTGGTGTTATTGGCCAGAAGAAATCAGACACACTGCAGGGCAGGGGATCTGCACTGGGGCTGTCACAGAACCATGCCTGCACACCAGGCAGCTGCTCCCCAGAGATTTTCACAGATGAAATCTCTGAATTCTCCCTTGAAACTGAGGTTTGAAAGCAAGGTCAACAGCACAGGTGGCAGAGAGGGGAACCTCATCCAGCTGAGGCACTGCCACTTTCAGGAGCTGCTGCTTGGAAAGGGACACCATGAACCCAAAGTGCATTTCCAGATCTCTGCTGCTCCCAGACCCCTGCTAGCACCAGCTTTGTGGGAAGCATCAAGTACACACTTGCCTAAAATCCACCCTCCTCTTGGGAAGCTCTGAAGCACCAAAATATTTTGACAAGAATCCAAATCCTTTCCACGATAAAGGGAAACAAGAAGCGATTTGCAGGGCTGAGGGTGTGGGATTGGAGGGTGCATGCACAGAGCACACAGCTCACAGCAGTGTGCCCTGCTCCATCCCCACAGCCATGCAGGATGGGGAGGCTCCTGAGCTGGGAAAACACCAGGGCTGGGTTCAAAGGGAGGTGAGGAGACCTGCAGTGGCACTGGGAGGGAATGGGAGGAAAGGCAGGATGTAAGAGTCTGGATGAGAGGTGTGGGACTCCAGGCTGCTCTCCAAAATGCAGTTTATTGTACCCAAGGTGTCACAGCAGTCCAGGGTGCTGGGTGACAGAGCTGTGCCCACAGCTGTCAGCTCCAGCTGCAGGCAGGCCTGGACACCCTTTGGTTTGGTTTCAATGCATTTTATACTTTTCTTTGCTGAGCATCTTCATACAGCAGAACCAATCTATACCTTAACTTTTACCTATAGCCCACCATAACTGCTGTCATTGCCATATTCATGGTGCTGCTCTCCAATCACTCACAGTCAGTACATCACAGTTTCAGCCAGAAGTTGTTTTTCAGTTTTCTTGCAGTGGAAAATTCTGAGACCTTTTTTCTCCTTGCCACATTTGCTGCCTTGTTTGCCTGTGCTCTCTTCCTGCTTGGTAAAAACATCTTCTTGTTTGGGGTGGGTTTATCCTTTGCTCTAAGCCATAAAACCCCTTCTAACTCACACACCCTTTGCCTCCTTGGTTACCCAGTGAGACTGGCTCAGCAATTCTTTTCTTCTGTATCAAAACTTGCTTCCATCTCTGTTCTTTCTTCAGATTCTACATTCAAAAATCTTTCTGCTAAGCACACATATCTGTGAGACTTTCTTGCCAAACTTTCATCCTTCCCAGCATCAGGAGGAGCTGGCTTGCCTCGGTGACAGCTTTGGGTGCCACGTGTCACTCCAAGTTGTGCACCTCAGGTGGCTCTGTGCACACACAGAGGCATGCAGACACAAATCCTGCTCTCTCTAGCAAGATGAAGTCTTCTCCTGGCTTTTTCCTCTCAGGTTTTGGAGTGCAAAGCTCAGGGGTCCAGCTCTGTGTTGTTGCTCCCTGCCTGTGCGTGGGGTAGAGACTCTTGAAGAATTTCTTGGAAGGCCAATCTGGACATCCCCCACAGTCTGATCCAGCACACAGACCTAGTGCTGGTGGTGGGGTAGGAGGGGTATGGGAAAGAGCCACTCATACAAAATTAAAAAAATTTCATTTTTCCTTCCACCTTCCCTGTGAAGTTATGGAAAGGGTTATGGTGGGTCACTAGAAAGGGTTAAAAAAAACCCATTTACATGGGATAAAGCCCAAAAATCTGAAGTGCACACAGATTGTATTGCAACCTTTCTTTTCTCACCTTGCTGGCTCTCTCTGCTCTGCCTTCCTACCCTGTCTCTCTCCCTGCTTGTCCCATTGCTGCCCTGGGACCTGAGCAAAGCCCAGTCCTCTTCTCCATGTGTGCACACCCCTTGCAGTGCTGTCCCCTCCATCTTCCCACTGCTCATTTTCTTCTGCAGTGATCCTCTGCTTTCCCCCCTCTAATTACTTTCTTGAGGTTTATTTTCATCTCAGTGTCTGATGTGACCAAAGTACATAAGTCTGTATCTATTGATTTCTGACAGCAGAGTCTGCTTGTTCTCCAGTAATATTTCTAGCATCAGCATTCATCTTCTTTTCAATCTAAAAGATATGTCAGGACCACATCACTAAAGCTTCAGTTTTTTCCCCCTGTCAGCAGCATTCTTTCCCCATGATTCATATCCATAAATTGCTAAGGGAAAAATTAAACTTTTCATCAAACCCTTAAATATTTCGAGACTCCACAGTTATTTCACATTTTTCAGGAGGGAGGCCACAGCTATGGAAGCTGTTCCTAATGAGCTCTGGATTTTTTTGGGAACTGCCTCTTTGGTCTGATGCCTGTGGTCTCATATAATCAAAGTCACCAGTTCCTTTAATATATTGACAGCTTGCACCCACATGCACACACACACACCTGTTTTCACCATGCTTGAGGGCAGCCCATCCTCATCAATAAGCTTTTCTTTTCTCTCTTCTTTTTGGACACTGGTATTCCTGAGGGCTGTAGCAGTGAGCTATGGCTGTCATTGTTGTGTGTGATGTAGGTTAATAGGTGTCTGCCAGGGCAATCACCAGCTGCTTCCACTTTATCCAGCCTTGCTGTAGGATAAATTTGCTGTACAGCCTCGGTGGCAGAGTGTGTGTGTGTCACTTCCACCCAGCACAAACCCTCTTGCTTTTCCTCTTGCTGATAAAATCACACTGAATTTGGTGAGGTGCTCTGGAGTTCCTTTGTCTAATGACAGAGAGGGAGGATGTGTCAGATGTTTTGAGCAGCCTGTAAAAAACACAGCCAGTGGCTGCTGAAACTCTGGTTTGTCAGTGATGTGAAGGATGGTTTTAATTTCCCCATGTGTGTCTTTTTCATCTCAGGAACCAGCTGATGGTGGCATTAATTTTGCTTCTATCATTTACTTCACATGTCTTGAATTATGCTTGACCATCAGAGGGTTGCTGTGATAGTTGCAATACTTTGTGTGCCTCTTCTCTTGAACAGAATTTCATTGAATTGGCTGATTACCAGGCATCAATATATCTTTCAGATTTCTCACGTGAGAGCAATGCCAGGATAACTGATCACTTTGACCAGTCCTACTGATTTTCCTTGCCTTTTTCCAAGGGATCATGTCCAAACTCCATCCAGCTCAAAAAGCTCCATTTTGGGGTGGCTTTTCCAAATACACCCATTACTTCAGGGGTGTTTCAGGTCCTGAACAATCAGCAAAGTCCATAATTTTATTTATATTTTACTGCTTTCACAGAATATTTGCAGTGAACATTCTGATTACCAGGCATCAATATTTGTTTCCAGATTTTTCATGTGAGCAATGCCCGGATAACTGATCACTTTGACCAGTCCTACTGATTTTCCTTGCCTTTTTCCAAGGGATCATGTCCAAACTCCATCCAGTTGTGTCTGCCTCAGAGAGCTCCATTTGGGGTGGCTTTTCTAAAAACTTCAGGGGTGAAGCTTTCTCTTCAGAGAGCTCCATTTGGGCTGGCTTTTCTAAAAACTTCAGGGGTGAAGCTTTCTCTTCAGAGAGCTCCATTTTGGGGTGGGTTTTCTAGGTGTACCTATTTCTTTAGGGGTGTTTCAGGTCGTGTTTGATTCCAGCCCAATCAGCAAAATCCATAATTTTATTTATATTTTACTGCTTTCAAAGAATATTTGCAGAGAGAGCTGTGAAAAAAAACACCAGGTAAAAGAGAAGGAATAGAAGCAGTGGGAAATATCTCCCTCACTGCCAGGTACCAGAGCAGGACACAGATAAAAATGACCCACATAAAGCACTTCAAAGTGTTCCTCTAGGCTTGAAGCTATAACAAATTTTAATGCTGGGCAGGTTATTCCTGATAAGAGGAGTGTAACTGCACTTATGAAGGGGCCTGACTGAATTTTAGGGTTTTTTTGGAGGAATTATTTGGATTCCTCCAATTTAATTTGGAGGAATTATAGCGCTTGGTGGGAAGTCTCTCCAGAGATATCTTGGGGGTGCCCATTGCCCTGCTCTTCCTCTCCCCAAGTCATGGGGAATCAGGGGCAGGTTTCCTGGCCAAGGGATCAACTTTCAGGTTTTGGGAGCCACAGTTCATTGGGGAAAGTCTTTCCAGACACACCTTGGGGATCCCCATTGCCCTGTTTTTGCTCTCCCCAAGTCATGAGTACACAGGGGGAGGTTTCCTGGCCAAGGGATCAGCTTTCAGGGGAGCTACAGCTTGGTGGGGAAGGTCTCTCCAGACACATCTTGGGGATCCCCATTGCCCTGTCCCTCCTCTCCAAGTCATGAGTACACAGAGGCAGGTTTCCTGGCCAAGGGATCAGCTTTCAGGTTTTGGGAGCCAAAGTTCATTGGGGAAAGTCTCTCCAGAGATATCTTGGGGGTGCCCATTGCCCTGTTTTTGCTCTCCCCAAGTCATGAGTACACAGGGGGAGGTTTCCTGGCCAAGGGATCAGCTTTCAGGTTTTGGGAGCCAAAGTTTGTTGGGGAAAATCTCTCCAGAGATATCTTGGGGGTGTTCATTGCCCTGCTCTTCCTCTCCAAGTCATGAGTACACAGGGGGAGGTTTCCTGGCCAAGGGATCAGCTTTCAGGTTTTGGGAGCCACAGTTCATTGGGGAAAGTCTCTCCAGACACACCTTGGGGGTATCCATTGCCCTGCCCTTCCTCTCCCCAGGTCATGAGTACACATGGGCAGATTTCCTGACCAAGGGATCAGCTTTTTGGCCAAGTGCTGCCCACAGCATCCTCACCCCTGTGCTCTCCCTGCCCTCCACCCAGCTCCTGCCCTGCAAGGTGTGACAGCACACATCTGCTCCCTGCACAAAGCCTCAGCCTCTGTTATTCTCTACAAAGGGAAGGTTTTATTTCAGATGTGTGCCGAGCCAAGGCTGTGGCTCTTTGTTTTATTCCCTGTGCTGGATTCCTGAGCCCGGTGTGGTGCTGCACTGCAGCTCCAGGCTCTTTGCAGGGTCTCCAGGAGGACACTGAGAAATCACCAATCACTCCTCAAAGCCTGCCACAGGCATCTGCAGGGAATATCCACCTAACTGGGGGTGATACCATTGCCTCAGAAAGGAAATTGTTCCCTTTATTCATGGGATGTGACTGCGGGGGAAATAAAAAGTGAGAGCAAGTTTTAAGTGCTTACACTGAGAGGGTCAGAGGGGTCAGCTGCATTTGTGAAACATCCAGTGCCTCTTGTCCCCTGTGCTGCCAACAGATGGAAATCATTTCACTGGGGGGTGTGAGCTGAGGTCAGGCAGGGAGAGAGGCAGAGCCCATGAGGAACAGCTCATTAATACCCCCAGAGCCCAAGAACCACCTTCCTGAGCTGTTTTCTTTGTGTTGGTGTGAAACACAAAGGCTGTAGGGGTTTAAATCAATATGACAAATCCATAATTACACAGCCACTTGTGCAGTGAGAACATCTTGGGCTTATGAGGGAAAGCAAATGTCAGCATGAATCTCCAGTGTTATATATAAAATCCAGATATAATATAAAAAATATTATATATATATATTATATAGACATATATAAATATATGTCAATCTATATAAACACAAGTTTATCTTATTCTGGATGTTGTGTACACGAGTGTTTTTCAAATGTCTCTGCTCTCTCTGCCTAATTCATAAATCATAACAGGAGATACAATAAAAGGAATTAGGTGATCATTAAAGCACTATGCACTGGATATATGTTTCCTTTCCTCTTTCAGTCTGAGAGCTCATTAAAAGCTCACTTGATTCTTGAAGTATCTTGACACCGAAGATGATGATGAATAGAGCTGCTAAGAGTTGTTAATAATTTGAAATGCGTTGTCAGAATCACATGATGATGCCAGAGGAGATTGTTACAGAGGTGTTATTTGTGTTTGTTTTATTCCCTTACCTTCTTAATCGACCCAGATTAGAAACAGAGCATGAAGCTGAGCAAGTATTTATTTTCTCTCTAGAAGGACATTTTAATTTAAAAATGAACTGTTAAAAAAAGAAGTCTGGGCAGGTGAACACTACTGGAACGACAGCATCCTGGCCATGTCCATCAGGGTTTAATTCCAAACCCTTGCCAGCCTCCTCTTCTTCCCAGGAGTGCTTTGCAGGGGCAGTTCCAAACCTGCTGAACCTGAAGTGTCTGCTCAAGAGCTTTGCTGGGTCTGTCCCTCCCCAGTCAGAGCCCCTGGTTTGTCCCTGGCATGGGGGACAGAGGGCTGGACCCCCTCCCCCTGCACTGCTCTGCAGTCCTGTACCTCCAAGGCTTGGGCTCTTGTTGTGGGGAGCAGCTTCTTTGCTCTCCATCCAAAATTCCTTTCCAGTGCTGGTAAAGAACACCTTGCGCTGGTAAAAACACCTTGTGCTGATAAAAGAACACCTTGTGCTGGTAAAGGAGCACCTTGTGCTGGTAAAAGCATCTTGTGCTGGTAAAGAACATCTTGTGCTGGTAAAGGAACACCTTGTGCTGGTAAAAACACCCTGTGCTGATAAAAGAACACCTTGTGCTGGTAAAGAACACCTTGTGCTGGTAAAGGAACACCCTGTGCTGATAAAAGAACACCTTGTGCTGGTAAAGGAACACCTTGTGCTGATAAAAGAACACCTTATGCTGGTAAAAACACCTTGTGCTGGTAAAAGAACACCTTATGCTGGTAAAAACACCTTGTGCTGGTAAAGGAGCACCTTGTGCTGGTAAAGAACACCTTGTGCTGGTAAAAACACCTTATGCTGGTAAAAACACCTTGTGCTGGTAAAGGAGCACCTTGTGCTGGTAAAGAACACCTTGTGCTGGTAAAAACACCTTATGCTGGTAAAAACACCTTGTGCTGGTAAAGGAACATCTTGTGCTGGTAAAGAACACCTTGTGCTGGTAAAGAACACCTTGTGCTGGTAAAGGAACACCTTGTGCTGGTAAAAACACCTTGTGCTGGTAAAGAACACCTTGTGCTGGTAAAAACACCTTGTGCTGGTAAAAGCACCTTGTGCTGGTAAAGAACATCTTGTGCTGGTAAAGGAACACCTTGTGCTGGTAAAGAACACCTTGTGCTGGTAAAAACATCCTGTGCTGGTAAAAGCACCTTGTGCTGGTAAAAGAACATCTTGTGCTGGTAAAGGAACACCTTGTGCTGGTAAAAGCATCTTGTGCTGGTAAAGAACACCTTGTGCTGGTAAAGGAACACCTTGTGCTGGTAAAAGAACACCTTGTGCTGGTAAAGGAACACCTTGTGCTGGTAAAGGAACACCTTGTGCTGATAAAGAACACCTTGTGCTGATAAAAGAACACCTTGTGCTGGTAAAGGAACACCTTGTGCTGATAAAGAACACCTTGTGCTGATAAAAGAACACCTTGTGCTGGTAAAGGAGCACCTTGTGCTGGTAAAGAACACCTTGTGCTGGTAAAAACACCTTGTGCTGGTAAAAAACACCTTGTGCTGGTTAAAGAACACCTTGTGCTGGTAAAAACACCCTGTGCTGGTAAAAGCATCTTGTGCCGGTAAAGAACACCTTGTGCTGGTAAGGAACACCTTGTGCTGGTAAAAACACCTTGTGCTGGTAAAGGAACACCTTGTGCTTGTAAACAACATCTTGTGCTGGTAAAAAACCACCTTGTGCTGGTAAAAACACCTTGTGCTGGTAAAAGAACACCTTGTGGAACACCTGGTGCTGCTGGGAGGGATTTTCCTCCATCCCTCTGAGGGGATTCAGCCTATGCAGAGGCATTTTCAAAGGGGTCTTCATCTTCCTCCTTTGAACCACTTGGGATTCATCCTGGTAGAGATGTTTAATGCATTTAGGGGGTTTTGTCCTGGGGTTTTTATCAGGGAGCACAGAAGCACATGTGCAATTGCATCCCTGCTTGGAGGTGTCTGTGGTTGAATCTCACACACCCCAAGTGGGATCCAGGTCACTAAAACTCCATGGGGTGCAGGTTTCCAATATTCAGGCTGTGTTTGTTGATGGGAAGTGTGTGCAGATCTGCAGATTGGGTACTTGGAGTGGCATTTCCAAGGTGCAGGGCTGCCCACCCACCTGCAAGCTGTGCTGCCCTCAAAAGGCTTCTCTTTCCTTGCCACCCAACTTCTCCTCCTCAGCAGAGGAGCACATCCCAGAGCACATCACTCATGCCAGGTCAGCTCTTCATTTTCCTTCATTCACTCCATGCTCCTAGATAGAGCATCCTGTAAATCATATTTAAAAATCCATTAGTGTAATGTTTCTGGAGTTGATATTAAGTGAGCTTTGGAGATCCTGCTACTCCAAATTCCCTTGTCTCAGACTAATTTACAGCATTTTTCACCAGGACAGGCATTTTCATACTGAAGGACCAGCCTTGACCCTTTTCTCTCTCTCTTTCTCCGTTTTGTTCTATTATTCCTCTGTTTTTAGCAGATGATTGGTGGCCTCTGATGTCAATGTGAGATTGTTCTGGTTTTTCCCACCTCCCACAGTTAAAAAAGGAGGGACACAATAAAAGGGAAGTGCGACACATGGGGCAGGTGAAGGCTCCTCCAGCCACATCTCCCTTGAGCAGTGGGGTGAAATAACAGCTTGTTCCCTGTCTGCTCAGTCAGACCATCCCACAGCCCTCTGGCACCTCCCATCCCCACCTCACCTCTCTCCTCCTGCTCTGCTGAATTTAACTCACCCCAAAACACGCCAGGAATTGTTGGCAGCAGAATCTGCTGCTCAGGGCTGGCAGCAGGAGCCCTGACATCCACGGAGGCTCCCTGGAGAAGGAAAGCTGATAACAGCCAAGTTCACCCCTGGAAGCTGGGCAGACCCAAAGGCCTCTGCTTTTGCTTGGTCTCTGCTGAAGGTGATTGACTTTGAGTGAGCAATTGCTGCTGACTCTGCAATTTGATCCTGGAGTTTATGTTCTGTGTAAGTAACCTTGAGATAGGGATAACTCATAACCTTTACCTGACCCTGGCTGTGCATCTCAAGAGAACAGCAGCTCTTTGTTTGAGGTTTTGGGAGCCATGGGAGGTATATTTAGCTTATAGTCATGAACTGATGCTAAACATATGTGCCCAGACAGCTGCTCCTTCATTTTGTGTATGAGTAAGTATTGATTAATGGAAATATAAATTTATACACGTTCTGTGGAATTGGTACCAAGCCATCAGCAGGCTGATTTTGTCTTTTTAAATAAAATTAAACACTTGTTTTGAGGGAAGATGGACTTTGGGTATTGATGGGTGAGTGAAATAGTGGAGAAAATGAAGTGCAGTCCATGGTCTAGACACTGTCAAATTGCCAGCAGGAGGACAATTGGCTCGGGACATTGCAGACTCCTGAAATGCCACGAGGGTGAGGAATGCTTTGGTGGTGACAGGATGTGTCATGCACATTGTGCTCAGTCAGGCTGTGGCAGGAAACACGTGGAAAGGGGTGATACCAAACCAGCTGGGACCCAGAACCACCTTAGGGGGTTAATGAAGGGCTGTACAAGTTGTCTCCTTTATCTTGATCTCTCCCATGGGAAAAATTTTTAATTGAATTCCTTAAATATTCAGCTGCTATTTAATGTGATCTGTTCTGAACGTGTGGACAAAGTATTTACGATGCAAAATTAATCTTGAACCTTGGTGGCTCTTGGGGAGAGTGGCCTTCCTGACAGGAACAGCAGTGGCTGTGACAAATTGAGTTTCAGTGGCTGCCTGGCAGTCTCAGGTGTGGGCATTGGCTTCATGGGCAGCCTCAGGCATGACTGTGGTGTCCTGGACTTCAGCAAGTCCTTGGTGGGTCTCACTCAGACCTCAGGATATTTTATACTGTGGGTGGTAAGAGTATTCAGCCCATGCAGGAGAGCTTTGCTCTAAATGCAGAGCTTCCTGAAGGGAATCCTGCCTATTCCATGGCAACCCTTCAGTTAAACCTGGCTTAACTGGTTCTGACCAAGGATTCAGATTAAACATTTTGCTCTCAACAAAATATGTTGTTTTTTTCTGATTTGCTGTGTCTGTGATTCATCACCCATACCCCTCCACTGGGCAGAAAAAGGATGGTCCCAGAAAACCTGTGACCTGATGGGCTTTGTACCCCACAAAGCCACAGCCTTTACAACCTTTTAACCCATTTTGGTTTTCCTTTTCAAGAGAATTGGTAGGTGATGTCCACTGCAAAACCTGCAAGCAAGAGAGCAGCAGGTGATGGTGGCTTGTCCTCTTCTCCTCTTGGCCATGGCACAGGAATGGTGTGTGCTGGAATTCTGCTGGGCAGAATTATTGTCCCCTTGTCCTCTCCTCCCCTTGTCCTCTCCATGGCACAGGAATGGTGTGTGCTGGAATTCTGCTGGGCAGAATTATTGTCCTCTTGTCCTCTCCTCCTCTTGTCCTCTCCATGGCACAGGAATGGTGTGTGCTGGAATTCTGCTGGGCAGAATTATTGTCCCCTTGTCCTCTCCTGCTCTTGTCCTCTCTTCCTCTTGGCCATGGCACAGGAATGGTGTGTGCTGGAATTCTGCTGGGCAGCAGGGTGGAAGGAGGGAGCTCTGCCGGGCTGGAGGAGCTGGAGGTGAAAGTGCAGCCCCACTGCGTGCACCAGGGGTTTTCCTTTTCCAGGGGGATGTTTGCACAGAAAATTAACTCCTGATCAGGCTCCTGGGGCAGATTTGTGTCATGTCCAGCCAGGCAAGATGTGATAGCATGAATTGTGTCCCTGCTCACCTCTCTGGAGATGGAAATTCATTCCCACAGCCTGGAACTGGGCAGGAAAGTGTCCAGGAGGACACAGGCTGGTTTTGTGTGGCTCTGAGTGTCCACACACATCAGCCTCACCCCTGCTCCAAACCAGCTGCCTGGGAAAGAACTGAATGCCAGTAATCCCAATATCAATCCTGTATCAATCATCAAAGCTGGCTCTTTTTTTTGGTGACATTTTGTGTTGCAAACAGCTCAGGTCACAGAGCACCCACTGGTTTCTGTCTCTCAGCTCACAGACTAAGGCCTGAGGCTCTGCAGGTTGGGTGAAAAATGGTTTATTGAGGGTTTGTCTGCGTGATTTCCACATGCTGACACTTTAATCCTTGGCATAGACCAACAGAATAAAAAAAAAGAAAAGGGTGAAGGAAAACAATTTACATGAGAAAATATTAGAGCTGCATCCCATCCTAGCCTATTATTTTAAAATATCTCTGTGGAGTGCAGTGTTTTCTGTAGAAGGCAGGGTGACTGGCTTCATAAACCCTTCTAAATTACCACCCCACCACAGCCTCCAGCAGCTGTCCTAGCTCCTTAACTCATTTTTAGCATTTGAGGATTAAAAAGAATACAAACCACACACTTTGAAAACAAAGCTCCTGGTGGGTCCCACGCTGTGGGGAGGGGGCAACTTCTTGTGACTCCTGAGAGCTGATGTTAGCCAGCCTGGCTGAGGAATAATGGGGCTGGAGAACAGGGGGATTTGTTAAATCAGCTTGGACTCATGGAATTCCTGTTTATGTGCATTTGCTTTTAGTGGAAAGCAGTGGTGACACTACTGGAAGAAAAACTAGCTTTAAAAAATAATTTAATCTATCCACAGAGGAGCTATACAGAGAGGGGGGATTATTGAGGGAAAAGAGAAGTGGTCCTTCAATTCTGCCAGCAATATTGTGCATTTCCCTCGGCAGAACTGAGGTTCTTCTGGAGCTTAGCCTTAGGAGTGCAAACATAATGATGGGCAAACATCAGGAGACTTGCAAGTGTGGTTTTTTTTGTTTAATGCATAATAGGCCTGGCTCATGTCTTCATTCTGGCTCAAAAGACAGAGGAGGGGAACAAGATGTACAAATTCTTGATTTCCTTTCCAACAATCTCTAAAAATTGAGCCTTTAAAGAAATACATCTCTGCATGGCAGTAGGAAGGAATTCTTAAAGTTTAGGATCCCTGTTGAGGTTTAGCTCCAGCTTTTCCCTCTAACACTGCTTCTCTGGGGTTGCTCCTATTTTTTTTGGAAGCTGACAGTATTTTGCTCCTTGTAATTCTGCTTTTACCTGTGTATTGTTTGTGGATGTGACCCACCTGCTCTGTCAGGGAGACTCCAACCCCAACAGCTCTTAGACTGTGTTCCAGATTGCAAGGCAGGATGTATTCTATCACCATCTGTAGGGCAGCTGTCTTTTGTCAAGGGGCAGTTTGCCTTATCTCTCTCTGAGTGATCACAATCACTCCTCCCTCAGGGGGACACCTGCTGATAACAGGCC
The DNA here is from genome assembly GCF_963513975.1 of Fringilla coelebs. Classification (NCBI taxonomy): domain Eukaryota; kingdom Metazoa; phylum Chordata; class Aves; order Passeriformes; family Fringillidae; genus Fringilla; species Fringilla coelebs. The sequence continues at coordinate 12,018,547 of NC_140045.1, forward strand.
ATTGAATGTCCCTGCAGGGCTGATAAGAGCTGCAGCATCCCACTGGGAGATGTGAGCCCAGGGGGAGGAGCCAAGCATTCCTACCTGGATATAATCTGGAGATGCTGGAACACCAGCACGGCTTCTCCACTGGATTTCCCAGAGGAACAGCAGCTGCCTCTGCCCCTGGATCTTCAGAGGCAGACTGCACCTTTCTGCAGGATCCCTGCTCCAGCAGAACCACCCCTGGCACTGCAGGAGGGCTGCAGCCACAATTCCAATGGCCCTGCTGCCAGCACCCTGACCCACAGGGTGCCAGGCTGTGTTCTGGCTCTGTCAGTGTTGGTTTGGTTCACTGCATTGTTCATTTTATCTTTTTATTTTCTTCCCTAATAAATAGCTGTTATTCCTGCTCCCATATTTTTGCCTGAGAGCCCTTTAATTTAAAATTTATAGCAGTTCAGAGGCAGGGGGGTTGACATTTTAAATTTCAGGGGAGGCTCCTGCCTTCCTTAGCAGACACCTGTCTGTCCAAACCAAGACAGACTAACAGAAAAATTCATCAGACTGAATATGGAGATGAACATGCAATGGAAAACATGACCAACAAGTGGATAAGCTTGGCCTATCATGAATTTTGCATTAAAAAGTGGGAATTTGACCTTTCTATAAAGGCCAGTGCAGTGTGCAGCCTGTATTTGACTTTCTGTGCTTCTTCCTGCCTTGCTTTTCACCAGCAGCAAAATTAGTTTGTCGAGCAGCTTCAACATCCCCTGCATAATGGTTTGTCTCTAGTCCTTATATTTGCTCTATCATATTTAGCCCTAACAGCACATTTTCCACCAAATCACTGCTGTTGGAACAACAGATCCTTTCCTAATGTGGAGCTCCAGGCGCTGGCTGTGAGCAGTAATTGACTGCAGTGGGGCTTTGATGCTCATAAGTATTTAGTCCCTCACGCTGTGCTCTTTGAATCAATAACCTCCTTTGGTCTGTAACCTAATAGAATTGCTTAGTGGATAAAATTCTGCTTGTGTTTCATCCACTTAGCTTATTTCAGTCTTCTGATAGATTTGCTCCATCAGGAGAGCCAGTGAAAATGATCACATGCTTGTCATATGCCCGTGACAATAAACATCATCATATTTTCCCCCCTGTACTCCAGGATGGAGATAACTCCCAGCCTTTGAAAAGACTTGGGATGGATGTGCATAAAATAAGGGTTGGGTGGAAATCAGCAGCTGGTGCTGGGGGAGTAGAAGCAGGGCAGGGAAGGCTGGAAAGGGGAAAGCTCTGCTGGTATTTTCTGAGTGCTGCCACCAGCACAGGACACCCTGTCACCTCTGTCACCTCGCCCTGTCACCTCTGGGCAGGAAACCTGGGCATCCTCAGCTCACAGGTACGTTGTAGCAGAGCCCTAAAGCTCCAGGTGGGGTTGAGAGCATCCAGCTGGTGGAGCAGAGGCAATGAGCACGTGTGAGGCACTACAGGGACAGATGTGAGGATACAGGAAACTGAATTTGCAGGAAATGAGGAAAAGCCAGCAGGGTTTGCACCTTGGGTCCTTGATGTGAAGCTGCCAAAGGATTCCATTCCCAGGTGGGTGTTGCTTGCCTCGCTACACGTGTGGCTATTTGGGCATGAAGAGGTTAAGCTGCCTACACTCTTTTGTTTTGCCCTGCCTCTCCCTCCAGAGCAAGATTTGTCTATAAAGTTATTTTTAGATGCCTTGTGAGCAAATTTTGTGGGAAGACAGGCAGCCAGCAGCCCCCCGGCGAGCTGCTGAGCCCACCCCTCTCAGCTTACAGAGGGTAATTAGCAGCTAATCATGCCAAAATCACAGACTCCAACGGGCTAATTTTATCCTGTGTGCTGACATCGGTAGGCTCGTTGCAAGTAAGTTGTGGGTTGCTGGTTAAATGTGTTTCCTAACTTGTTTATGAGCTGGTGTTCCTGCTTTCTGTGTAAAGGCAAGATCAAATGCAGGTCTTGTCATGCAGCAGCCACTGGTGCTTTGGTTAGGTTGGATAACACAGGATGTTTCCTTGCATTAAAATTGCATTTTATTGATAATACAGGATGGTTCCTAGCATTAAAATTGCATTTTATTGATAATACAGGATGGTTCCTAGCATTACAACTGCATTTTATTGGGACGTGCTTGCTGCTAATGGTGTTTCCAATAATGCTGTGGGGTTTTGCTGCAGGGTGGGTGTGGAAGGTGTTGGAGATTTGATTCAGCAACAAATTCAGGCACGTGCTTTGAGGTGTGCTTATTCCACTAACCTGTAATTATATATCTATAAATGTATATATAAAAAACTGGAGGCGCCTGCTGAGATTGGGCTGTAATTTCCCATGATCTAAATGGAAATTAAGCATGTATTTTTAAGTCAAATTTATACTTAGGAGTTTTGCTAATTTAGGGCCTTAGTAACTCCTGCCATTTTTTTTTTTTTCAGCAAAGAAAAATATTAAGTGTCAGATGGTTGGGGCTGAACAGGTATCATGACCTGCATGCTTCTCTCTTTTAGTGATATGGTAAAATAAAGATCCTTCTTAATAGAAAACACAGTCATCCTTCTGGGTACAATAAATCTAAGACAGGTAGATATAATAAAAACTATCACTATTTCCTCCTGATAATAGAAAGTTTAAGTTGGCCAAGGTTACAGGGTCAAAAATAGCAACAGGAATCTGTGGGACAGATGACCTGAAGAATGTGAGAGAAGAGCCTGACCTCCTGTTGTCTCTGCTGTCTGATTTATTATGTTTTTTTTGGAAAATCTGACTCTGAGAGAGGCCCCAGCTTGCAGCAGGCAAGGGTGGGCTGGGCTGTCCCTGAGGTCAGCAGGACCTCGGTTTGGGTGACAAAAGTGCCTTTTGTGGGGTTCCCTTCTGTGGACAGAGGAAGGTTTGGGATCAGTCCTGTGGTGGTCAGAGGAAAGGTGAAGGAATTTGTGAGGTCTTTTCCATTTCCAGATAAGTCTCTGGTTTTGCAGTGGATTTTTAATGAGTTATCAACCTCAAAAATGACTCTGAGCTCCTGCCTGAGCCTCTTGCCTGCAGCATTTTGGATCTGGCCTTATAGAAGCAAATGTCAGGCACAGGAATGATTTTCCCTCAGGTGAGCATTTAGGGTTTTGTAGGAGACAATAGACTTTTGTAACCTGTTTTCATTTTCTGAGCCCTTTCCATGACAAAAAGTGTCTGTAGCAGAATTGAACACACCTGGAGTATTGGCTGCAGAGTTTATCCAAGTTCACACATGCAGTCTCACCTGAGAGTCCTGTTCTTTGTGACTTTATCTTGTGCTTTCAGGCTCAATAAGAAAAGCAGTGGGGAAAGTAATAGCTTAGGTTGAAGTAATAATTTGCTGACAGGCTGGCAAATATGTATTTGTCCAGCACATAAACTTGGTTCCCTTTTTCCTTGATCATGCTGGAGGCTGCTTGCATGCAGGAAACACCCCTGGTGATAGAGGGCCAGATTCACTGAGCTCTGGGTGTATTCAAGTGCTCTGTCTGCTTGTCATATTGTCAGAATTCAGGACATCCCTCTGTCTGTCCTGGATTGCCCAAACCCCTGCCAGGGGGCTCAGAGACCCTGGCACAGAGCCCAGGACACCTGGGATTTTGATTATGACCCATGGAAAAAATTACCAGCCTTAGATGAGGATCTGCAAGCCATGAAAATCTAAGTATAATGATAGTTAGTTTGTCATGGGTTGAAAAATAGATTTTTGGGGTTTTTGTAATGGGTGTTCAGGGGGCAAGATGGAAGGATCTGGGCATGTCCAGCCTTTCTCCTTCTTCTTCTTCTTGGCCTCCATCTTCTGCTGTGATGGTGACACTTTTGGATTGGTTTAAGGTAGAAGCTCACTGTCTGACACAGGTGATGGGTATTGGGAAGTTATTGTAAATAATGTACACGTAGTTTTGAGTATAAAACCCCAGAGTGCCTCTGTCTGACCTGCTGAGCAGACCTCAGCAGACCAGAAGAAAGAATTTTGCTCGTCCTCCAATCCAGAGCAGCTTTTTGCCAGCTCAGCCTTCTTTCTTTTCCATGGGATTGTGGTTCCTCTGTGTAGGGAGGAAAATGATCTTGAACAGTTCCCAATGATCAGTCACATATTCCTGCTCAAATTCTTTCTTTCAATTGTTTTGCTTTGTAATTATTTTCAGCTTTGTTAAGCTGGCATTGGAAATCATCAAGTAGATACATTACTCATTTGGACTTTATTCTATTTGCACATAACAAATGTAATCAAATCAGTCTCTTGTACCTAAGCTGCTGCTATATTTTTACATTCTGTCATCAGTTCCCCTTGATCTGCAAAAAATGAGGTCTAATATAGAATTTCTTCTATGTTAGATGCAATTGTTTTTGTGTCTGGATATTTTCAAGTATAATTTTAGGAATTCCGAGCACATTTTTAGTATTTGCAGCACAAGGCTCCAACATATGGCTTTCAAAATGAAATCCCCATAGAAATGCAGCTCTCTTTCTTGAGTGGAATAACTGTGTTTACAATAGCTCAGTGCTACATGAAAATGATAGTGTTGTTAGTAATCTTGAACAGAATTTTGAAGAGTTCAATAAATATTTCTGCTCCTTACAAGGGAAAAAGAGAGACTGTGATCATGTCCTTTAACAATAAAACACCTTTTATACAGAATGAGAATTGTATAGCAGCTCTTAATTAGAGATAATAAATACCAGCAAGTTACATCTCTGTGGAAGAATTTTAGCTGTGTGCCATTATTTTTTAAGGGATAAACAAGGTGGCTCACAGAACTACAGATTTTTCTGCCTGACATTAATCCTAGACAAAATAATGGAATTGCTGATAGGGCATGTAATTAGTAAAGAATTAAAGGGATTAATGCAAGTAGTGTCAATCAACATGGGCTTATAGAATACAGTTCTTGTCTAATTAGTTTGGGTTTTTTTTAGGGAAGATTACAAATTGTGTTGATAAATGTAATAGTATTGATATGATAAGCTTGTGGGAAGGCCTGAGGATCCTGATCTGATCTCAGACTGACCCTGCAGGTTGGACTAGGTGACCTCCTGAGGCCCCTTCCAACCTGGAACACCAGTGGTCCCTTGCAAGGATTGCCTTTGGCCACAAATAACTTCTTACACAAGTCTGGGATGATAGAAAACCAATTAGGGACCACTGGAATAGATAAGAAACTGCTGCACCCTCCAGTTTTAAATGGAAATTCATCAGGGAATGGACATGCTTCTAATGGAGTCCTGGGGGTTATCACAGAGCTCAAAATCTGAAGATCACTGAAATAAAAGACAGATCACCAGAGCAGAATGATTTGGGTCCTATTAGTGACCTAAATGAGAACAAGGAACATGTTTTAGTAGGAGCCAGGTAGAGCTGAGCCATGTCCAGGGAGCTGTTGGCACTGAAAAAGATGTGTGGAGCATCAGCAATCCCAGACCCCTGTGTGAGAGTGTGACAGAGAAGAAAAATTTCATTTTTGGGGGTATAAACCCAGGAATATTTGAGACAAGGAGGAAGGGACTCCTCCTGCAGTTTCCAGTTGTGACTTTGGCAGTTCAAGGAAAATGTTGTCATCAACAGTTGGAGAAAATGGAGAAAAAGGATTTTTGAAATGGTTGGAAGGCACATCCACCCTCTGGAGACCAGAGGAGACACTTTGCATCATCCAGCAGAGAGTTTTGATCATTCTGGTGCACAGAAACATAAACACAGTGAAAAAGCTGAGTTCAGTCCAGCAAATAAAGGCAATAAACCCCAGTGGAGAGAAACCAAAGGTAGAGGAACTCAGGCTAGACATAAACCACAGTCAGCAGGGAGAGCAATTAACCACTCACAACAGCACACTGAGAAACGTGAAGCTCTCTGTTTCACTGGAAGTTTTTACCTGGTTTTTCTTGTCCTGGTATTTCTGCTCTGCTTTCAGAAGGACTCATTTCTGGGAAGTCCTGTGACCTGTGTTATCCAAGGGGTCAGAAGTCAAAATCCCAGTGGTTTTGTCCTTGATTTCTCCAAGGGTCTCTGACACGAGGTGTGCTCCAGCTCAGCTGTGTCCAGCACAAGGCAGGGCTCACAAAACCAGGCTGGTCTAGAAAAAATTCAGGAGTTTTATTTGTTCCTTAACGGCTTAGATGAGGATTTCAGGAAAATAAGCAATGAACCTGATGGAATTTTCTGCAGACCTTGTTGCTTGCTAGAGCATTGTGGACACAGATTAATTCACTAAATGATTCCTTCCTCTCTTCCACAGAGAAAAGACAGGCTCCACTCCCTCCCTGCTGATGCTTTGCACTGACTGAGGAGATGCCCAAGACTAAATGAAATGTTCAGAAGGTGAAGTGAGGAGAGATGAGCTCCCCCTAAGACTTGTGTCCACACCCCACTGCTCCTCTAATGGAATTTGCAGCCCCTGTGGCTGTTAATCCACATTCTGATTCAGCTCTGAAAGTGACCAAATGTTTTTAATCTCCCAAATATTTTCAAGAATTCACCTAGACACTTGGAAACAGTAGGGAAAAAAAAAAAAAAAATAGCAGCATGTGAATGAATGTGATTAACGGGTCATGGTTATTCCCAGATCCTTCTTTTTAATATAATTACTTCATTAGAGCACAGCCATGTCACAGAACTTCTATAAACAAGTGCTGATGTCTGGCTGCTTGGACTCTTTAAAGTCCAGATCTTGGAGAGGAAAAGAAATTTGGAATGGAGAAAAATAGCAATTAGAGTTTAATGGTAAAATGGAGAATTAATGTGCAGTGAATAAAACTCCTTTTAGTGGAAAACGTTCTTTTTGTGTTAACTTTTGTAAGAAAACAGTTTTCCATACTTGTCAGGCTTGACAGTTAAAGTTAATGGTGTTAGAAAACAGAGTCCTGAAAAATGTTCCCTTTGGTGTGAAAGATTTATTCAATGAGAGTTTGCTTGAAAAGTTCTTTTGGCTAAGGGTGCTGGCCTTTGCCTAATGCTTGGAACAAAGATCCTTGCTGTGTTCCCAGGATGGGGACAGCCCCAAATTTATGATTTCCCAATTAAGATGACATGACCTATTTTGTTGTGTTGTTGACCCCTTTCTGAATAGAATCCTTAAATGTGTATTTTTTTTTTTCCCTTCTGGAAAACCACATCAGGCAAATGCTGATCTCACTCTGCCTGCAGTAAAGCTTGGGACATGCTGGGATGCTCAGGGAGAGAATTTGTGAGTTAATCTGCACTGAAAGCAGACTGAAAAGTGAGTTGGACTGTTTCTACCCATTACATGCTATTTAGCAAGGTAGTTAGAGCCTGAATTTTCTCCTGTCATACTTGTGTGGCCAAAAAAAGGCTCTCCAGTAGCAGAGCTGCCTCTCCCTTGGCTGTGGTGGAGGTCAGGGGTTGTGAAGGAGCTGAGTGGCAGCAGAAGCAGGCTGGGTGCTCTGGGGACCTTTTCTCAGCCATTTCTGGCCTGGTAACACTCTGGGGAGGGAAGGATTTTCCACAACTGCCCATCAGTCCTGCTGACATGGAGCTGCTTGATCTGACAACCTGCCTGCTCCTTACTCACCCCAGAACTCCTAAAAAAATTATTCCTCTGCTCCACAGAGGGTGGAATATTGTATTTGCAGGGAGGAATGATGAACCTGACTCCATGCTCTCAGAAGGCTCATTTATTACTTGATGATACTATATTATATTAAAGAATCTATGCTAAAGAATACAGAAAGGGTAATTACAGAAAGCTAAAAAGATAATAATGAAAACTCATGACTCCTCCCAGATCCCTCACTGTAAACACCTGAGAATGCAATGTGGGCTTGGTTTAAAAGTTTCCCAGTGATGTTTTTAATTTTTCAATAAATTAAACTCTGCATGATATCCCCCAGGGGTATGAGGGACAGCAAAATCTGGAAGTTTTTGGTTGTGAGCTCCTGTAGTGAGAGGTTTGCCAGGCAGAGCTGGAGCCTCTCACCCTCCTCCAGCTACACCTCATGCAATGACCTTGCTGGGATGGATTCTGGGATCACAGCAGCAGCAGAACATTGATTATGTCCTCCTGCACATCTGTCCAAGAGGGGCTTTGTTAATGTGACAGCTGAGTCACATTCCCCTGACCTGCTAGCTGGATCTGTTTAACCTGGAGAAAATGCCACATTCCTCACCTGGTGAGTCCTGAGAACCCAAATTTACCAGTGCAAGGGGCTGGGGAGAGCAAGGAGGTGGCAAAGCCCACATGGAAAATGTCACTGGACTGCTACTTTGGCAGATATTTCTTGAGGAGTGTTGGAAGATTTTCTCATTGACAAGGATTTGAGCAAAAACCTTCACCACATGCTTCCCAGAAGGGTTCCCAAATCCAGCTTTCGGTCCTGTCATGGGAGAAAACTGATTTCTACTGGCACAGAAGGGCTGCATCTCTGAATTGTGAGTGCTGCTGAGAGCCTGAGTGCCCAGAGATGGAGTCAGAGCCCAGCTCTGTGCCCCTACAACTCAAACCCAGGCACCAGATGACTTTTTTCCTGCAAACTACGTCGCTCATGGATGTTTTCACGAGGTGTGAAAGCTTTCTATGAAGACTGAGTTCAAGTTTCATACCTACCCTCTGTGCCAGCTGCCCTTAGGACAAATAAATGACCCCAAAATGAGCTGACCTCCTTGCTGATAGAGAGCTTTTCCTTTATTTCAATTTCTGAGTGTGGATTTAGGCTGGCCATTGTTGTGCCTGGGTGGGTTCAGAGCCATGTGCTGGGTGTTGTTGGGATTCCATGTGCTGCCTGACCCCAGATGGTCCTGCTGGCAGGAGAAGGCCAGGTTCTCACTTAGATGCTGGCAATAAATGGATTTTTAAATGGAGGGAAATGACATTGTTATCTATTTGGAAGCAATGCTGCAGCACTCTGTGTGGAAAGGAAAAACGTTCCCAATATGTTTTTATTATTATTATCATCATCATCATCATCATCATCATCATCATCATCATCATCATCATCATCATCATTCACATACTATATTATAATTAATAATAATGATAATTGTTATTATTATCATAGTTATTATTATTATTATTTTTATTGTTATTGGTATAACCCAGCATCTTCTCTTGAAACTAGATGTGGCCTTCAAAAGACTCCAAACTGCAAGGATTTTAGCTTTTTCCCCCCCACCCCCAGAAATATGTTTGCTTTTAATGACATTTTCATCTATAAAAGCTAAAAATAACATGCCTTATTAAACTCAAAGCACTCTGGGACGCAGTTTGCTCTTTTTTGGCCGAGAAGGTAGAATTTTCCTCCGAGAGGATCACGTTTTCTGTTGGGTTTGGAGTTTTGTCTGCCTGCCAGCTGCAGTTTTGTGTGGCTGTGGAAAATGGAGGGGACCCCTGAAGCATCATTCCCAAACCTGGGGCTCTGAGGAGCTGGAGTTTCCTTTTGCACAGAGAGAGGTTGTGGCTGTCTCCTCCTTTTGAGGAGGAGGGGGAATGATGCCAACACAGCTCAGATCACACTGGTCTGCACCTGGACTTTCCACACCTTTGGTGCCATCAGATGTTTCTCCTTGCAGTCTAGCACTGTACAGCAAAAATCACTGGGAAACAGCTGAGCTGCTCTTTTGGTTTGGGAAGGGAGGGGATGGCTGATACCACAATAATTTCAAATATTTTTGGCACATCAATGCACAGTGCTTCATTTTAGATCCTCGCCTTGGTTCCTGCTCAAGGCTTTGTCACACCTGGGCTCAGGTTGAAGCAGATCAGATTTTTCTCTCACTTACTGAGATGCAGTTGAGTTTTTTCCAGTTTTTCATCTCTTACTGGTTGTTTTAAGACAGTCACAGATGCAGTTCAGGGCAGGTTGCCTGTCTCCTGGAGAGCAGTAAAAGGAACTGGAATATTATCCACAAGGGAAATCTCAGCCCTTCTCTTTTCATTGCAACAACTGGATGTGGTTTTAGAATGTTAAGGTGTATATTAAATAATTTGAAGTCAAAAAGGAATCATAGTAGGCTGATTTTTGCTATTGATGAACTTTGAAGTATTTTCTTCTTTCCCCATGTGAGCTCCTGCCCTGATGAGGAGTCTTGGTGCTCCTCCACAGCATTGTTTTCTTTACATGCTGGTCTGTTTTAGGCTGCATGGGGTGATTAAACAGAGAAAAATATAAAAATCAGCAGCAGGACTCATTTGTGATGGGTGCCCACCACATAACAGTGAGTTGGTCATGGTGTTGCAGGACAGCTCTGTCTCCATAATTAGGATTTGCTCCCCAGGAGACCCTGCGCCCCTTCATGAGTTTCTGAAAGATTGTGCAGGGGGTTGAAATGTTTTTGCAGCTGATCCACATGAAATACCATCAGGTTAAAGGAAAGGAAAAGCCACGTTTGCTGGATTATGGCTTCCAAATCCTTCAACTTCTGGAGAGGGCAGGAAGGGGGTTGGAGAGGGAATCACGACTGCAGCAATTAATCTCTCTGCAGCTTGGACAGCCCTCATCACAGGCTGACACTGATTTATGAACAAGGCTCTCATATTTTTCTGCTCTGTCTTGTGCAGGAGCAAAGTTAGACCTGCCCCAGTGTAAGCTGGGATTGTTCCATGGGAGCTGATGGTCTTTGCCAGCCTTTTGGGGACAGTTTGTGGCCTCCCATCATAGGGTGTTGTATTTGTGGGGTGCCCCATTGCAGGGAGGAATGATGAATCTGACTCCATGCTCTCAGAAGGGTGATTTATTATTTTATGATACTATATTATAATAAAGAATGCTATACTAAACTATACTAAAGAATACAGAAAGGATAATTACAGAAGGCAAAAAAAAGATAATAATGAAAACTGGTGACTCTCTCCAGAGCCCTGACACAGCTTGGCCCTGACTGGCCAAAGAGTGAAAACAACTCCCAGCAGAATGCAATGGAACAATCACCTGTGGGTGAACAATCTCCAAACACATTCCACATGTGAGCAAAACACAGGAGAAGCAGATGAGATAAGAATTGTTTTCCTTTTCTCTGAGGCTCCTCAGCTTCCCAGGAGAAAAATCCTGGGCAAGGGGATTTTTCCAGAAAACATGGTAGTGACACTCAGCTCTCCTTTTGCACCCCATTCAGAGAGACTTTTGCTCAGTTTGGACAGGAGCATGTTTGTTGTGCTGAGGTTAAAGACTGGATGTGAGACTGAGGAATAGAGCTGGGAATCCTTCTTCACCCACCTCCAAACTCAGCTGCTTTGGAGCTTTTACCAGTTCAGACCATCACAGCCGCTGGTGGGACAATCTTTGGTCTAATTTCACCTTTCTCAGCCATTTCGAAATTCAAGATTGCTGAAGCTTTCTGCTGAAATGCAAGCAGCATTTTTGCCTCTGATCTCATTCCTTTCCTGAACCTGCCCTTGCCTCTTTCTTCCACCCAAATCCAGACAAAAGCTTTCACCAGGCCTTAAGCAGATATAACATTGACATTTCCCCAGATGATTTTCATTTCCTTCTGCCCCTGCCCTTCTCCAATCCAGCTGGGAGCTGAGGTTTCCCGATACCTTGAAGAAAATCTGTTCTTGTGGTTTTGCTACAAGCTTCAGGGGAAGTTCAGATGGAATATTTCTCGAGATTTTCAGTCTTCCTGCAGCTTCAGACAACTAATCAAAATGTAGATGTGGAGCTGAATTAGTGAACTACTTGAAGATTTCCTGTCACTAATAATATATTTGGGTGTCAAACTTGGAGCTGATGGGGGGTTTTGTGGGTTAAAACCACTTCTGTGCAGTGCAATGTCCTGTTGAGGTCAGATATCATTCAGAGGAGAAAAGTCAGTCCTGGACACACTCAAATGTCCTTACCACAGCTAAGCCAGTTCTAACTTCCCTGCCAAAACTTTTTTTCATTTAAAAAAAATATAAAATAAAAGAAGTATTTTAATTAAATACAAGTTTCTGTGGAATATATCTGCTGCTTTCCAAAAGCATCCACTCTTTAGCAGTAACTCAAAGCCAGAACATCATGGCTCAACAGAACTATTTACATTTGAAAGCTTTTCAGTTGAAAATGTGTATGTTTTGGAATTGAAAATCTGGTTTATGGCTTTCATTTTTATGGGAACACTGGAAAAATTTCTGCTTCAGGGAAGGACTATTCTGACTCTAGTAAGATTTTTATTCTCAGAACTAAGCACTGTTTTCTCAAAGAGACATTTTTAAATGTCGTTTCTCATATATTTTTCTTCCCTCTTGCCTCTCAGACCATTTCCCTTGACTTGTTTAACCCTACTTGAAAACCAGTATGAGAAATGGGGTTTTGTGTTACTGGCTCTGTTGCCTGGCTCACTGTTTTGGGCAGTTTTAACAAACATCCTGGAGAGTTCTGCAGCCACAAAAATGCAGCTTTCACAGTGGAAGCCAGCTGAAAGGTTATTTCCAGGGCTGAGATATATAGCAGCACTTTACCCACCTGAGCCCAGCCTCTGCTGGATGATCCAGTGCTTTGGGCAGGGCAAGCCCTGATGATTTCAATATAAATGGGTATGACAAGATGAGAGGCCAAATGCTGAGTGGATTTAATCATCTGACAAGTGCAATGATTAATCTTAAATGTTCTCTAGTCAGCCCCAGAGTGGAGTTTCTGCTTAGAAATGAGGCCATCAGCCATGGCCATTGGTTTGCTGGCAGCCTGGCCACGGTGTGCACAGCAGAGTGGGGAAGTTGTGGATGTGTGTACAGCTGTTAGCAGAGACAGACATGAGCTGGGAAATAACTGCACAACTCATCAGGCAGGGCAAGGTGCTCCCAGCCTGGAGTGGGGCTCTGCTGTGGTGGGGATGTGAGGGTCCCCAGGACGAGGTGAGAGAGGAGAATCTGACTCCAAGTTCTCAGAAGGCTGATTATTACATTATATTATATTATATTATATTATATTATATTATATTATATTATATTATATTATATTATATTATATTATATTATATTATATTATATTATATTATATTATATTATATTATATTATATTATATTATATTATATTATATTATATTACATTATATCACATTATATCACATTATATCACATTATATTATATTACATTATATTACATCATATCATATCATATTATATTATATTATATTACATTATATTACATCATATCATATCACATCATAATCATATCATGAAAATGATATCCTTAAACTATACTAAAGAAAGAGAAAGGAGACATCAGAAGGTCAGAAAAGAATGAATAATAAACTCTTGTGACATATTCAGTCTGACACAGCTGGACTGGGATTCACCATTAATTAAAAACAATTCACGTGGTGGGTAAACAGTTCTCCAAATCACATTCCAGAGCAGCAAAACATGGAGAAGTTGAATGTTCTCATCTTGCCAGGAGAAGAAATCCTGGCAAAGGGATTTTTCATAAACTATCATGGTGACAGGGCTCTCCCTTCCTTGGAGAGCCACCCTGGGCTGGGGACACGTGGGCTTTCCACAAATTTAGGTGTGATTTTAGATTTCCAAGCGCTGCTGCCTTTGCTTTCTCCAGGCTGGGGTTCTTTCCCTCAGCTCCTTTCCCTTTAGGGTGTTGCTTACAGGGTATTTTTTGGTTTTTTTTGGCAGAGGTTGACTCTGGCTCCCTGTGCTTGGGAAGACTGAGGGGGAGATGGCAGAAGCAGACTGTGCCTGGTGGGGCACATTTTCATTCTGGAGTTGGCCTCTTGTATTTCTGACACGTGAGTTTGGTTTCCAGCCCAGATCTGGGTCGGAGCAGGCAGTAAAATTACATTTCCAGGGATTTCAGTCGCCCCACACAATCTCCTCTCCCCCACTCTGACCTGGGCTAAGCTGGAACGTGTCCAAAGCAGGGCAGCAAAGCTGGGGAAGGGGCTGAAGCACAAACCTGGTGAGGAAAGCTGGAGGGAAGGAGGCTCAGGAGGGACCTTCTGGCTCTGATGGTGGAGCAGGTGAGGGTGAGACTCTGCTCCCAGGGAACAAGAGTCAGGACAAGGAGAAAAAGCCTAAAGTTGCTCCAAGCAGGGTTTAAATTTGAGATTTCTTCACAGGAAGGGTGGTGCTGGGCAGAGAGTCCTTGCAGAGCCTCCCTTTGAGTGCTCACAAGCACCAATCCAGCAATGCTGGGGCTCAGCAGACAATGTGGAGAAAGCTTGACAAATGAGATTTGTTAGAGCAGACACTGCAGAAAGTCAGGGCCATGAAAAATGTGAGCCTAATGCCGATTATTCATGGCGTGCTGGGATTTCCTGACGGGGTGTTTCAGGAGTCCTGGGTGACCTGGCCTGGGTAAGGAGCTCCTGGAGCAAGGCTGATGAGCTCCTCTGAAACCTGAGGAGGGAAAAACCTGCACTCACTGATGCTGCCTCTGAAGCTGGGCTTCCAAACTCTCGATTGGGGATGGCATTCCAGCCTGGAGCAGGTGAAAGAAAAGCTGGCAGCGCCCTCGAGGCTGTCAGTGTGAAAATGGGTTTATTTAAGAGAGAAAATGCTCTGTACAAATCCTCCATGCTGCCAGGTCAGTGGCATCCACACTGACTGTGGAAACCTGGCTGCAGCCATTCTGCACCAGTTTGATCAAATGATGCCTCTAGTTCATGACTGGGCTTGAACACCACCACTTTTAAGAGAAAAAAGTGATGTGATGCCCTGGATTCTTTCTGCTTGATAGTATCAGGCAGCCTTGCCACCATCTCTTTGAAAAGCAGCACTTGCTGCTCCCACATGACAGGAGAAAAATGTTTTAAAGAGCAGTATTAATAATAATAGCAACATTAAAGTGTGGGGAAGGATTACAAAGGTAATTCTGAGATCTTTCTCAGTAATGCAGGCTATTAACAAAAGATAATCACCTTTAAGTTAGTCACCTTTAGCCCTGGAGTAAAATGGAGGCACAATTATTCAATGCAGTGCAGAAGTAATTCAGAAAGAGATGGATGGACAGTCAGCTCACTCAGTTCTTGCTTGGGAAACCAGCCAGGACCATGTTCAAAAGGGAGGAAAACTCAGTGGAAGCAGTGAGTCATTCCTGGTGTCCTTCTCTCCATTCTTCCATTGAGTCTGAACTTATTCACTCTTCAGAGCATGACAAGTGAAAGGGGGGGAAAAAAATAGGAGAATTATCTTGAAAAGCAGTTTTCATGTTCCTTTTATGAGTAGTGCTGGGAGGCTTTTTTACTCTGGACTGCCATGAAAGATCCAGGTCCATTTTCTGTCAGAGTGCAGGGCTTTTGTCATCAGAAACCTCTGGCCATGTTCACCCTTTCTGTCCTGCTGGGTCTGTGGCAGCCTGAAAAATGAGATGGGGATGAGTTTAGTATGGAAAAGGCACCAAGTACTGGGGTTTTTTGGATGCCCTTGGCCTCCAAAACTGCTGAGGTGGGTGGGGGCCCATGTGAGCTCCTGGAGATGCATTTTGCTGCCTTCTTGCTGTACCACTGTGTTTTACTAGTCTGGTGTAATAGGTGGCACTGAGTTTTCGCTGGGCATTGTGTGGGGGACCCTTTTCCCTGTACAAGCTGGATCAAACCCCAGCAACTTTCCCTGTTGTGTGAAAATGAGGAGCACAGAGGTCTGGGCAGGGTCTTGTAGCTCTCAGAGCTGTGTGTGTACCACACTCCTGTTGAGAGCAGTGTGGTTTTGGGGAAAGAAGAAAGGAGAAGCAGCTCAAAATCAAATCCTTCATGTGCTTTGTTCACCTGAAACCCAAAGCAATTTGTGAGTTCACTTTCAATATCTTTCTATTAAAGCAGACCTTTTTTTATTTTTTTTTCTCTCCCATAGAAATTGCTCTCAGCTTCTTGATCAGCTTGAATAAGCACAATGCCTTCCCTTGTCAGAGGGGCCCGCTCCAGCTGTAAATCTGATGGTGAGAAATTAGATTTCTCTGCTGCTCCCAAGCTGTCATCAGAGCACAGCAGCTCGTGGGGAGGGCTGAGCGTGGCACTGCTGCCTGTCTGCAGGGCAGGGAGGCTCCTCAGGTCTCAGAATCTCTGCTCACAGTGACCCCAGGTGTGTCACAAAGTCTCTTTTCCCAGCCTGGCGGTCCAAGAAGGAGTCAGAGCTCTTCAGTTCTCAGTCTCAAGGTTGTTTATTGCTTCTTATCTATAAAATTCTTTCTCCTGGCCTGCCGAGGTCCATTCAGCAGGACAGACAGAGGCACTCTGGGCTGGTGTTATCTTTTTATACTAAAAACTACTTTTACAATATTTACAATAACTTCCCAATACCCATCACTTATGTCAGACAGTGAGTGCCTACTCTAAACCAGTCTAAAAGTGCCAACATCGCAGCAGAAGGAGGCCAAGAAGAAGAAGAAGGAGAAAGGCTGGGCACACCCAGATCCCTCCATCTTGCCCTTGAACCCCTATTCTAAAAACCCCCCAAAAATCTATTTTTCACCCTGTGACAAACTCACTGTCATTCTACTTAAATTTTGTGGCTTGTAATTCTTCATATAAAGGTTGGTGATTGTTTTTCCATGGGTCAACATCAAAGGCACAGGGGTCCTGGGCTCTGTGCCAAGGTTTCTGAGCCCCTCAGGCAGAGGCTCGAGCCATCCAGGGCAGCCAGAGGGATTTCTTGGTTCCAACACTCAGGGTTCCTGAGCTCTCCAGAAAGGAGTTTGCCCTCTGAATTCTTGCATCATTTGAGAGGAATGAGCTGAGAGAGCTGCAGGCAGAGCCTGGGCACCAGGAGCTGTTTAATTCCTGCTGCATTCAGCTGAGACAAATCAGAGAACCCCCAGCTCGTGTTACCCAAGTTTTAGAGGTGAATAAAGTGTTTTCATCTCTCAGAAGCCACAGAAAAGTTGGTTGGTGGTGTCTCATCTGTGCATGGCAGTTGGTGAAGTTCCCAGCCACCTGCTGACCTTTCAGCCAGAACTCTTTTTAAAATTACCAAGGGACAACTCACAGCATCCCCTGGTCACCAAAATACCATGAAACAGGTGCTCAGCTCCAGAGACTGCTTAACTCCAGAGAAGCTTATAAATACAGACAAGATTAATAATATATAATAGAAATACAGAAAATGGAATATCAATATATATAATATATAATATATAATATATAATATATAATATATATAATAGAGGCTAGAGAATATATAATGAATATACAAATATATATTATATATTATATATTATATATTATATATTATATATTATATGTTATATATTATATATTATATATTATATATTATATATTATATATTATATATTATATAACATACAATATAGAATATATATTATATAAATACAGAATACATAATATAGAATATAAATACAGAAAATATTAATACATTGGTTCTGCTTTTGGTGGCCCTTACTCTTCATGATTTTAGGATTTTCTCTGCAGACATAAAATTCAGAAGAACATTTAAAAAAAAGATAAAGCAGAGATTTTCTTGAAATCACATGTTTTCAACACAGAGGACCTGAGAGTAAAGTTTATAAATACAGAATATATTAATGATTTATAATATAAACAGAGAAAATATAATATTAATATAAATACAGAATACATAATATATAATAGAAATACAGAAAATATTAATACAGAACTCTTTGTTCTGCTTTTGGTGGCCTTTACTCTTCATGTTTTCAGGATTTTCTCTGCAGACATAAAATTCAGAAGAACATAAAAATAACAAAATTAAAGCTGAGATTTTCTTGGAGTCACATGTTTCCAGACACAGAGGACCTGAGAATAAAGCTCCAGATATAATTCTGAGATTTGGCAGTGCTCTTTGTATCATATTAAGTGATGGTCTGCAGCACTCGTTAATTGCTGCAGGCTGAAAACCAACCCTGGCTCCTGCCAGAGATCCTCTGCTCATTCTCAGCACAGAAGTTTCTCCAGTTCTTCTGGGGGAGTGGGAAATATCACTTTCTAAAGGACATAGGTGCAAAATACAGAGTGGTATAACCTGTGTACAGCTCGAACGGTGCCTTTAACTTTTTTATTCAAAACAAAATTTGAGTATATGGAACTAAAATGATCTACTGATGTGTTGCTGAATAACCAAAGAGGTTATTTTGTCTTTATAAGCCTCAAAAATCTGTTGAAGACCAGCAGAAGAGAGTGTAGGGGGCTGGTTAAAACAGGGCAGTCTGAGATCTGGACTGGATGGGTACGCACAGAATGAATCCACATTTCTCTCCCCAATCCTCTGTGAACTCCTGTGCACATCCCAGGAGAAGCAGTTACCTGCCAGGTACAGCAGCACTCTGAAAACAATTCTCTTTTTAATTTCATTAATTTTGGACTCTTGATTTTGTCCTTGAGCACAGTGAGATAATCTCTGGGTCCCACTGGAAAACCCCTGTCCCATGGCTCCCTGCAGATGTGGGACAGATGAGATGGATCAGAAAAGTGATTTGCTGCAGAAGTGTCAAAATCTGTTCTTAGGATGCAGGGGAGTGGAGCTCGTGCTGCTCCAGCCAGCTTCCAGCCAAATCCCCTTTATTATCTATCTATCTATCTATCTATCTATCTATCTATCTATCTATCTATCTCTATCTATCTATCTATCTATCTATCTATCTATCTATCTATCTATATCTATATCTATATCTATATCTATATCTCTCTGTATATCTAGATCTATATCTCTAGATCTATATCTCTAGATCTCTATCTCTATCTATCTATATCTATCTATCTATCTATCTATATCTATATCTATATCTCTCTGTATATCTATATCTATATCTCTAGATCTATATCTCTATATCTCTATCTCTATCTGTATCATTTATATCATCTATATTTATCAATATATCATCTATATTTATCAATATATCATCTATATAATCTATATCTATATATCGATATCTATATTTATATCTACATCTATATAATCTATATATCTATATATCTATATCGATATCTATATCTATATCGATATATCTATATAATCTATATCGATATCTATATATTCTATATAACCTATATATATATCTACATCATCTATATAATCTATATATCTATATATACAATCTATATATCGATATCTATATTTATATCTACATCTATATCATCTATATCTATATCTATATCATCTATATTTATCAATATATCATCTATATAACCTATATCTATATCATCTATATCTATATCTATATAATCTATATAATATATATATCTCTAATTTATTATATATGTGTGTGTGTGTATGTATGTATGTATGTATGTACATATATCCCCTTATAATATATATTTTTACAAGCACCCTCCACCTGTTCCTGGGCCTGGCTCTGCCATTGCCAAGGCTCTGCTGTGGCTGTCTGTCCCTGCTGAGAGCTCTGCCTGTCTGGGGATGTTCCCTTTTGCTTTTTGGCACCGAGCAGGGGAGCAGGGATCTCCCAGGGCTGATACCCTGGAGAGTGAACATCTCCTGTCCTGTGGAGCTTCTCACTCTGGAAAATCAGCAGCAATTCACTGAGCAGGGGAGAACGGGGGCAAAAAGAGGATTTATCTCAGGTGGGGATGGCTGTTCTCCTGTCCCCCTGTTCTCCTGTCCCCCTTTTCTTCTGTCCCCCTGTTCTCCTGTCCTCCTGTTCTCCTTTCCCCCTGTTCTCCTGTCCCCCTGTTCTCCTCTCTTTGTTCTCCAGTCCCTTTGTTCTGTCCCCTTGTTCCTCTGTCCTCCCTTTCTCCTGCCCCCTGTTCTCCTGTCCTTTGTTCTCTTGTCCCCTTGTTCTCCTGCCCCCTTCTCCTGTCCCCTTTTTTCTCTGGTCCCTTTGTTCTCCTCTCCCCCTCTTCTCCCGCTCCCTGCTCTCCTCTCCCCTGTTCTCCTGTCTCCTTGTTCTCCTCTCCCCATTTTCTCCTGCCCCCTGTTCTCCTGACCCTTGTTCTTCTGTCCCCTCTTCTCCTGTCCCCCTGTTCTCCTCTCCCCCTTTTTCTCCTGTCCCCCTGTTCTCCTCTCCCTGTTGTTCTCCTCTCCCCTGTTCTCCTCTCCCCCTTGTTCTTCTCTCCCCTGTTCTCCTCTCCCCCTTGTTCTCCTCTCCCCCTGTTCTCCTGTCCCCTTTTTCTTCTGTCCCCTTTTTCTCCTGTCCCCCTTTTTCTCCTGTCCCCTCTTCTCCTCTCCCTTGTTCTCCTCTCCCCCTTGTTCTCCTGTCCCCCTTTTTCTCCTGTCCTCTCTTCTTCTCTCCCTTGTTCTCCTCTCCCTTGTTCTCCTCTCCCCCTTTTTCTCCTGTCCCCTGTTCTCCTCTCCCTTATTCTCCTCTCCCCCTTGTTCTCCTGTCCCCCTGTTCTCCTCTCTCCCTTTTTCTCCTCTCCCCCTTTTTCTCCTGTCCCCTTTTTCTCCTGTCCCCTTTTTCTGCTGTCCCCCTGTCCCTGTCCTTGCCCTGCTGCTGCATCCAGGGCTGGTGGCTTTGCAGGGTTTTGTCTCCATCACGTTCCAGCAAGCTGCCACACAAACCCAACCATCCACGGGCTGCCACGTGGGTGTTTTTCTGAAGCAGCTCTCTAGGTTTTACTGGGCTGTAAAATACAGCCAGGAGGATATAAAAACAAAGCTGTGATGGACTTAGCAGAGAGCCAAAGCGAGTGAGGGGAGAAATGATGGAAATGAGAAAAAGGGCTATGAGCAAGGAATGATGTATCAGCTCTGTGTCAGGAGGAACAGATTTTGGAATAACTGTGAAGAGCATAAAACTGGTTTAGTCATTAAGGGGGGGGTGGAAAAAAATACAGCAAAAGAAAGAAAAAAGGAAAACAAGAGAAAAAAGCTGAATAAAAATGAGTAAAGGAGGGAACTTCAAAGCATAAATTTCTCAGCTGCATGACACTGATGTTTTGAACAGTTGTTCTGTGTGAGATAGCAGCAGTGATTTTAATGAACTTTAAAGAGCAGTATAAATAGGAGCAAACAAAGAAAGACGATTGCATTAGCTCAGAGCGAGGCACTGAGCTAATTGACTGAACAGGATTTAAATGGCAGGTTATTATTTTTTTATTTATGTGGATAAAGCTGGTTTTTTTTTCTATTTGGGCTTAAGAAAATGGGATAAAATAAACCCGAGCATCTCAATTTGGGTTTTCAAGGGAATCAAATGCTGGCTTGATTTCCGTGGAGAACGTGAGCTGACAAGGCAAAGGGCAGTGAAATGGTGGAGCAGAGAAAGCAGGAGCCCTTTGCTGGCCTGTGAAGGGGCTGGCTGGGTAAAAGAATTCATTTTAGTTTGATGCACAAACTCCCTCTGATGTTTCAAATGGATTTCACAGTGCAGCTGCATGGGGACTCGGAGGATGAGAACCATCAGAAACGGGGTAAAAACAGGT
The DNA here is from genome assembly GCF_963513975.1 of Fringilla coelebs. Taxonomy (NCBI): domain Eukaryota; kingdom Metazoa; phylum Chordata; class Aves; order Passeriformes; family Fringillidae; genus Fringilla; species Fringilla coelebs. The sequence continues at coordinate 12,039,791 of NC_140045.1, forward strand.
CACCTTGTTCCTGCAGTGGGTCAGCTCATTCTCATCCTGGGCTGGAGATTTTCTTAGGCTTTGGGTTTTCATTTGTTTGTACCCTGGCTTTCCCTGTGGGCTCCACATCCCCACTGCTGGGGGAGGTGAAGCTGCTCCACTCCTGGGCTTGGATAAGGTGGGGTACCACTGATGGCTGCCTTCCAGGGCTTATATATTCAATTAAAAGTCCTTTTGTTGATAAATCATCTCTCACTAATGCTTTCCTGGTGGTTAAAGAACAATTAGAGCATTTCCCCCCCCAGATCTGGTAGGAGTGAGCAAAGAACTCAGTGCAGAAGACTCTTGTGAAGTAAATTAGAAAGTCAAATTAGATGTCTGAAAGTTGGAAAACTCCCAGCCAGATCCACTTGTGGCTCTGACATTTCCAGTCACACCTGTGTCACCTGTTGTACATTTGGGGGACTTGGAATCACTGGTGTGGAGGCAGAAAAAGTGTCACCAACATGTTTTATGAAAAATCCTTTCCTCAGGATTTTTCCCCCTGAGAAGCTGAGAGGCCTCAGGAACAAAATGTGAACAATTATTGTTTGCTGCTGTGGGATGCAACAGGTGGAGCTGGGATTGGTCTCATGTGGTTGTTTCTAATGAATGGCCAATCCCAGTCCAGCTGTCCAGACTGTCTCTGTCAGTCTGAACCTTTGTTATTAATTCCTTTTCTATTCTTAGCCAGCCTTCTGATGAAATCCTTTCTTAATTCTTTTAGTATAGTTTTAATATAATATATATCATAAAATAATAAACCAAGCCTTCTGAACATGGAGTCAAAATTCTCATCTCTCCCCTCATCCTGAGACCCCTGCAATCACCATCACAAAAAAGGGAGCCAGCCCTGAATATTTGCAGTGTCAGAAGCGTGCTGGACTGTGTAGTAAGTGGGTTGTCTTGTTAGACAAATTTGTGGTCCTTCAAGAACTGCTAAGGAAATTAATTAAAAATTACAATCTCTAATTGGGTACATGACTGGAAAGCCAATGTCCTGCACAGCTGAGGTGTAGAGCAGTACAAATTCACATTGCAGTGGCTGCTTTCTAATTCCCACCCTCAGCTGCCCAACAAAATTTGCCCCACTTCAAGCATTCATGAGCTCATCAGCTCCTCCCAAGGCCCATCATCCCTCTGCTGCTTGTCAAACAGGTTTCTTTTGCCCTGGGAAAAAGTTCCCACCCTGCAGCCCCTGCTCTCAGTGTCACCTTTTGAGCTGCCTTTCTGTGTGCCATTTCTCCCTGGAAGAGGCTGTGCAGGGATTTCTGTGCTGACCACCCGCAATCCTTGAGTGTTTTGGCAAAGTCCAGCAGCTGAAGGAGGGGAAATCATGTCCCTGATTTGTTAACCACAGTTCTGGGTGTGGGTCAGAACAGTAGAGCCTGGAGAAAATCCAGCCTTTCTCCATCAGCTTTTCCAACTGTCACCCCCCATCATCATTTTCCTTCTTTGATTAAAGAGCAACGTGGATTGAGAAACCCCCCAAAAAATGCAGCCTTTGGTGGAAATGCCATCAATCTGGACCTGACTCTGTATTTGTTTTAAATTAAAATCCTGGAGGAGCCCATGTGCTTTTCATATTCATTCTTCCTCACCACAAACCGGACCAGCCCGGGATGGACATTTCTGAGCTGCTCAGATGGGCAGGCATTAGAGTAATTACAATTATCAGCACTGAGATTAAGGGATTTGGGTTGAGAACAGAGGGAATTGGGGAATGAAAAAGGAGAAAAAAGGAAAAAATGCTTCAGTGCCTTCCATCAGCTCCTCTTGTGTGCTTTGTTTTTAGTGACCATGGTCTCAGACACCATGAGAAGTCCTTGTGGGTGTGTGCAGAGCTGGAGGAGCCCCCCAGCTCTGCCAGCTTCCAGGACCCAGCCTGACTCCAGTGCTTGCCAAACCTTCAGGGAATGGAAAGGCTCTTGCAGGGCTGGTTGGAGGACGTTTAATAGGTCAGTCTGTTCTTTTTGGCTTTGCTGAGCTGGGTTTCTGAGCCAGGCAATCTGATTTTCGTAGTGCCAAACCCCTGCCACAGTCAGTGGGGCTGACTTATGGGAAGTGCCTGGCCTTGAGGCTCTTGATCTCCCTCTGAGAGATTCAGGTGGGTGGTTCAGAACAGGAATATCAGAGCTCCTGTTCCTGCCCATGCTATCCTTGGGTGCTGGTGTTTAAGTTTTCTCTCTCTACATTGTCAGTAAAAAAGAAAATATTGTAGAGAGAAGTGTCCTAAATGTTTTGTTCTAATTCTTATTACTGCTTCCTTATTTTCTTTACATTTTTTATATTTTTAAATTTTATTTAAAAAAATTTTAAAAAATTTTAGATTTATTTTTATTTTATTTATTTATTTTTATTTTATTTTATTTATTTATTTATTTTTATTTTTTAATTTTTTATGTTCTTTATTCCCTTTTAAAGTTTCAAGCTTGCTTTACCTTTTTCCTAATCCTATATCACAACAAAAAATAAATTAATACATTCTAGTGAACACTCTAGTGATTAGCCAGCATTGAACCCACCACACCACACACTTCTCATCCTCATCCAGTGGAAATCATGTCCTGGGTTTTCTCACTAGCATGAGAAAGGAGGGTTCATTTGGTGCAGGACCCATAAGGATCTTTCCTCCATGAGTCCAGTGATGTGCAGCACTGAATTCTCTTTTACCCTGTGCTCAACGTGCCCCAAGGGGCTGAGGTTTCTGCAAAAACTTTTTTCTGAGCTCATGCAAACCCTGACTTGACAAAACCTTGCCCATGTTTTTCGAAGGACATCCCCAGTAAAAGGCCTGGTCCAAATTGGAAAAGGCAGGGGAGAATTTTTAAGGAAAAATTTGCTTGAACTGTTTAACTCAGCTTAAAGTTATTTTTGTTTCTGTCCTCATCCAAGAAAGAGGCAGGTCATTTTAGATATAAATTAAAGAGAAAATATTGCTGAAGGCAGATTGTTCACCTGTAAAATATCATCTCAAACCATTAAAGTTTGGCAAAGCTGTGTAAACAACTGAGGCTAAAACATTCAGCAGCTTTAAAACTTGATACTGTACTGCAGATATTCACAGGCAATTACATCACATCAAAATAAAAAGTTTTAACCAATATTAAGAAAATTTATGATTTGAACAGGCCAGAATTTAAGTTAGTGCCTTGTGTAAATGTAGATATGATTGCCTTTCATTTCATGGTTACCCACAATTTTTTTCTTCAAATACCCCATCAGAATCTTGTCAAGCATTAAGTGGTAAGAGGGGAATAGCCTGAATAAATCAGATGTTTATGCTGCCCCTGAGAAGCACTGCACAGTTCACTGTCAGTAGCATCTTGGGACTCTTTCTCAGGAATGTAATAAGCCAGATATATGCTAAAATTCAGAATGTATTTGTTTTGGGCCTCTGAGATCTGGAGCTCTGTGATTCACTGCAAAAGCAATGCTGTCCCAAAACTGACCTGAAGAAATTTCTTGCACATTTTGGTGAAATCCTGGAAGTTCAGAATGGCAGAGGTGAGAAGCAGCTTTACCTGCTAAACTGTCTGTGCTTTAAAAAAAAATAAATCCAAACTGTGTAATTAATATTGGACCTAATGAATTTTGAAAACCTTAATTGTTTCTTGCTCTTTTTTGCAGTCATTGCAATCCTTTTGCCCCACTACAAAACGGGTCTGCTAACCTGGTGAAAACAAACCAATTCCGTTATTCTCTGACACCAAAAGCACAACAATGAAGAGAACACAAGTCAGATTTTCTTCAGTGAATTACTGAGAGGCAAATTTAAAATGGTGTTACAAATAATTCCTCATCATGACAATGGAAATGATGAGCACCCAAAATCATGCTCACAGCTCTGTTTGCTGATAAGAAGGCAAAGCAGAGGAGCATTGTGAGGATTTTTGTATTGATGCCTTGAAAGGCTGAGCTGGAGCAGAGGCTGGACAGAGTTAAAGAATAAAGCAGGGATTTATTCAAAGGATCTCCTCCATGGATCCACCCTGGGCAGCACCAGAGCCCAGCCAGGGCTGCACCCAAGATGAACCAAAATGGTCCCAAAATGGTCCCAAAATGAACCCAAAATGAACCAAAATGGTCCCAAGATGAACCAAAATGGCCCCAAAATGCCCGGCCGGGCACGGGGTCTCTCCCTGGGATCAGCTCTGCTCCATTTGCACCTTGCAGTTCATTGTCCCATCCCAGCTTCAGCCCCTGCAGTCCCACCCTGCTTGTTTTTCTCTCTCCAGCCCACGGGGTTTGTGCTCCTGGGCTGAGATTGGGATCATTTGTCCTTGGTGCCCAGCTGGAGCAGGAATTGTTTTGTCTCCCTGCTCTGTGCACAGAGCTCAGCATCCCCTGATGTGAAGCTCAGACACACACACTAAAGCAGCACAGAACCTGAAAAATAGAAAAGCCAAAACCTGAGGCATCAGTATCATTTTTAGTGCAGTCTCCAGTTTTCAGACCAGCTGGAGCAAAAAAACCTTCACAACATAAACAGGCTGAGATGCACTGACCAAACCTCTGACCCTGTTTTGCTTTCCTAGATTATGGTGGTGTTCTCAGGGGTCCCAGGATGAGGGAAGAGATGAGAATGTTTCAGAAGGCTGATTTATTATTTTATTATATATATTTTATTAAAAGAAAATGCTATATTAAAACTATACTAAAAGAATAGAAGTAAGGATTTCATCAGAAGGCTTGAAAGGAAAGGAATGATAATAAAATCTTGTGACTGACCAGAGAGTCTGAGCCAGCTGGACTGGGATTGGCCATTAATTAAAAACAACCACATGAGACAAATCAAAGATGCACCTGTTGCATTCCACAGCAGCAGATAATTATGGTTTTTCTTTTCCTCTGATGCTTCTCAGGAGAAAAAAATCCTAGCAAAGGATTTTTCAGGAAATATGTCTGTGACTATCTTGAGGTCCCTTCCAACCCAAACCTTCTGTGATTCTGTGGTGGTGGCATCAACAAGTGTGGGTTTGTTGCCATCTTTTGGAAGCTGCTGCATCTTTTCCTCATCACCTCAGCTCACAAAGATAAGGCTTGCTGGAGCTGGAGGCTCCACCAGCCCCACACTGCTCTGGTGTGAGCTCTGCCTTGAGCTCAGAGTGCTTTTAGTGCCATTCCTGGAACTGTGGTGTCTGGGGAGAAGCATTTGAGGCTTGCAGAGCATTAGCATGCTGACAGGGAGCTAATGCATGGAAAACATTTGACCTCCCTGGGGCTCCTGTGGCTGGGAGGGCTCTGATCTCATTTGCAGCAACACAAATCCAGAGTAGCCACGTTAAGCACATTAAATTTAGTGGAGTTACTCTGAGTTTATACTTCTGCACCTGGTACATGGGAGATGTCACCAGCAGCCTTTCTGTGATGGAAAGGAAGGGAGGAATGAAGGCAACTTGCAAATGAAAGGATGAAAGCAGCTCCCCACAACAGGACTTTTGCAGGGATGTGAAATTTATTGGGAGCTGCTGCAGGCTCAGCTTTATTTAAAACCAGCTCACACCTTTGGTGCTGGAATACAGAATTGGGAACCTACAGGCATTGAGTTTCTCAAATGGGAAACTGGGACCTGCCTGGAAGAAATGGTTCCTCAGTTTAGAAAAAGTTAAAGTATGGGGAAGGCTGAGCTTTCATCTGAGAAAGTGAGCAGGATTCCTGTGTCCCATGGGATGTGCTACAGGAGCATCAGCATCCTCCTGTCCCATGGGTTGTCCTGCTGAGCAGGATTCCTGTGTCCCAAGAATGGGATGGTCTGCTGGGTGCAAAGGTGGGAGCAGATCATCCTGAGCAGGATTCCTGTGTCCCATGGGATGTCCTGTAGGAGGAGGAGATGCTGAGCAGGATTCCTGTGTCCCATGGGATTCCTTCTGGGTGCTGGTGGAGCAGGAGATGCTGAACAGGATTCCTGTGTCCCATCCAAGCCTTCTGAACACAGAGTCAACTTTCTCATCTCTTCCCTCATCCTGGGAATGATGAGGGAACACAGTCACAGGAACTGGTGGCTCAGCTGGGGTTGGACAGTGACCATGTGAATTATCTTTGCTTTTGGGTGGAATTGGTGGCTCAGCTGGGGTTGGACAAAGCTCCACAGCCCCTCCAGGGCTGCTGAGGCATTGTTGGGAGGGCTCCCATGCTGACTGTCAGCAGTCTGAAGAGGCTGAGCTTCAGCTGATACCCAATTAGCTGATTATCCCAAAGGGAATTGAAAATGAAGGTTATCTTTCAACTTGTGATGAGCTTCCAAATAAATATTCAACATGCATTTAATAAGACAGTTTTATGCATTATTTAAGTATCAATTGATGGGTGGGAGACTAAAGACTGAGCTGCTGATGCTGAGGTTTGAAAGGCAAAAGCAGGAGGAGTCTGGTGAATGAGGCCTTAAAGGAGATTTGCATCTCTCATTTTATTGGAATATTATTTACACAGTAATCACGAAAAGAATTTCAGTGAGAATTCATTTCTGCATTTTGGTTGGTTGGGATTTTTTTCTTTGTTTTCAAAACACTCATAGCAGGGGCACAAAATAGTTTTTAATATAATATATATCATAAAATAATAAATCAGCCTTCTGAACATGGAGTCAACATCCTCATCTCTTCCCTCATCCTGGGACCCCTGCAAACACCATCACTCCCCAGTGCCAGGGGTGTCTGACCTATTTGACAGCAATGCCCATTTCTGACCTGGATTTTCCTCCCCTTTTCCTTCAGAAACATGACCTGAAACCTTGAAGGTTTATTGTAACTTGGTCTCATCCCTGCCAGAAAGGCAGACCTGGGTGATGTCCTGTGGTTCCAGCGCTGTGGAATGTCACTGCCACATTTTTTGGAATAATCCCTTTGCCCAGGATTTCTCTCCTGAGAAGCCTCAGAGAAAAAGGAAAACAATAATTATCTGATTTGCTTCTCCTGTGTTTTGCTGCTTTGGAATGTGGCTGGGCATGGTTTACCAACAGGTGGCTGTTTCATTGGTTTCATGTGAATTGTTTTTATTTATTGCCCAGTTGGGGCCAAGCTGTGTCAGACTCTGGAGAGAGTCAAAAAATTCATTATTATATTTTAGCCTTCTGTCTGTATCCTTTAGTACAGTATTCTTTACTATAATATAGATCATAAAATAATAAATTAGCCTCCTAAGAACGTGGGGTCAGACCCATCATTCCCTCCAACAAAGGGGGGCTCAAAAAATACCACAGTGGAACCTCCCTGCAGCTCTTCTCCTGTGGGATAACCAAGAGGGGAACAAACCCTGCCACCCTGGAGGTGCCACTGGGTTAATTAAATAAATGAACCAGTGACCTCTGAGACTGGGGTGAAAACAAGAAGGAGAGGAGGAAAGTGGCTTTTCTCCCTGCAGTGTTTTTGCCTCTTCAGTGCCTCGTTGTTTGGTTGCCCAGTGGGACTCAGCTCCTCTGTTTTCCCTAACACCCCTGTGGTATTCCAAATATTATTTCCAAATATTGTTTTACGCACCTTTTTTTCTATTTTTTCTTTTTTTTTTTTTTTTTTAGAAATGGTGCTAAAACAAAAGGAACTAAAATAAAAGCAGAAGGACTGTCCTGATTTGTGGGGCTTTTTTTTTTCAGCTCCCTCTTTTAAGTAATTTATTAATCTAGTCGGGATTATTTGTCTTTGCTCTTACAAAATGTTTTTCTCTCTAAAGGAAGAACTGCCAATGTATTATTAAAGGGAGGTCAGATCCCAGTGACCTTTTCCTTGTTGGTTCAATGTTTGTAGAGAAAACATAAAGAGTGGGTTTTGTTAAAGGATGCTGTTGAGAAATAAGAACTTGAGTTCAATTTGCCTTTTCCCTTCAATTTTCTGCTTTTCCCTCCCTCTTTCACTCAGGGCAACATGACCTATTTTCTGTATATATGCATTTTCCCAGACTAATTTATCTACTACTGAGTATTTGCATTTTCATTACTTTTAAGAAAGATTGCATCTCCATTTTAATTGAAAAAATCACCTGTTTTATTTGAAATATAAATAATTGTCAAATGTTTTCACTGATGGTTATGGAGATTTGTTTTGAAGCTTTTATTTTGCATCTGATATTTTGATGCTTCCTTTAATTTGGTGCACACAACCATATTTCTTAATATCTTTAAATGATCTCAAGCATATCAGAAAGGGAGATTTTTCAAGACAGCTCAGAACTAGAACTCTGAATAATTGATTTCTACTTTTAGTTGTTAAACTAAAAAATGTTTCTTAATTCCTTTCTGATAGCACTAAGAGGAAGATTATTCAGCAGAACAAATAGGAGACCCTAAATGTTTAGTTTGATTCATTTTGCTTCAGCTGCCTGCTCTGAGACCATTTAAATCCCTCCCTAGAAATTAAACACTGATGATTTTTCTGAAAGAAGTATATAGGACTGAAAAAACCTAAACATTTCAAAATATCTTCAAGATGCTAAGGAGAAACATTTTTTCTTTTCTCAAATATGACCATTTCTCCTAAATTCCATACTTCCTCCCTTAAAGAAGCTTTGGTCTCTTCCTTACCATGTAGTAATTACTCTGAGATGGTTCCTATTCCTAATTCCTGTAGTTCCCTAAAATAACATCAAAGGAAAAGGTGTTTCTGGAAGGTGATTCAGCCCTTTTGCCTTTCTCTAATAACCACAGGAATTAAACATTATTATCATAACATTATTTAATAAATCATGTCACCTAAATCATATATTTAAGGGAAAGGACAAACCTGGGCTTGTAAATGGGTTCTGTTAAAAATAAAAAATAAAAAATTATATTAAAATTTTAGAAATATAATATTAAAATAAAAATAAAGCTAAATATTAAAATATAAAATTAAAAATAAAACAAAATATTGAAATATTAAACAAACAGAATATTAATATTATGCTGTGCAGTGTTTAAAGAGGCATATTTAGGGTGTAAATGTTCTGTGCCACAGAGCAGAGGCAAGGGGAAACAGTGGAGCTGCTAAGGGAAAGGCATTAGCACCAGCAGCAATATGTAGATTAGTCAATATTAACAACCACATTAATTTAGGGGAGTTGATGAGCCAGCACAGGAGGTTCCTCCTCAGAACCAGCATCGTGCAGGGGCCAGGAGAGGTCACAGAGTGAAATATGGGCACTGCTGAGGGCTCCTGGTGCTCTCAAGGTGCTGCATGTCTGCACCACTGCCAGAGCTTCCCTGAAGTCTAACTGGGGTGTTCATCCTTTTTTCTGTTTCTGCTGGGTACCCCAAAACACCACATTGGGGCAGCTCAGGAGTGGGTGAACTGATTCTCATGGAAGTGAGGTTCAGGTAGTTCAAGGCGTGGTGGAATATTGTATTTGCAAGAAATGATGAATCCATGTTCTCAGAAGGCTAATTTATTATTTTATGATACTGTATTCTATTAAAGAATGCTATACTAAATTATACTAAAGAATACAGGAAGGATACACACAGAAGGCTAAAAGATAATAATGAAAACTGGTGACTCTCTCCAGAGCCCTGACACAGCTTGGCCCTGAGTGGCCAAAGAGTGAAACCAACTCCCAGCAGAATGCAATGGAACAATCACCTGTGGGTGAACAATCTCCAAACACATTCCACAGGAGCACAGCACAGGAGAAGCAAATGAGATAAGAATTGTTTTCCTTTTCTCTGAGACCTCTCAGCTTCCCAGGAGAAAAACCCTGGGCAAAGGAAATTTTCCAGAGAGTGTGAATGCCACAGCAGAAAATATTTAAACCCAAGGTGTCGTAGCAAGTTTGCTGCTTATTTTGGAAGAAGACTAGCAGCGTTTTGATTATCTCTGAGCAAGCTGAGCTGACTCAGTGTAATGTAATTAATGAGGCCACCTTCCATTAGAGGACAGTGGGAAGAGCTATTGGTAATGACTTCAGAGGCACCAGAGAAATATTGCTGAAGCAGGAGCTCTCGGTGCCCAGCTGATGATTCCTCTGCTGCAGGAGCTGTGCTGTGGCTGAGGCAGCACAGGGGAGCAGATGGAGCTGCTGCTGCCTGCCCTGGCTGTGACCCCTCGAGCTTTTTTGGGAGAAGGAGCAGATATTTGCTCACACCAGCATCCCCCCTCTCCACTGTCTGTGTTCTCTGGGACAGCCTGGGCTCAAGCCGTGTTCCTGAGTGAGGATGTGCTTGGTGGGCACAGTTTGGATCCCTGCAGTGACATGGGTGCATTTCAGAGTGCTGGAATCTCATGCAGGGTGTTGAATGCACACAGAAGTGCTGGTTCCCCTTCTGCCAAAAAGTCTGGCTGTGTTATCAGCCTGCCTCAATTTCCATAATTGAACTCACAAGTGGGGTGGCCTGGGAGACAGACCCTCTTTACTGCTTGTTCAGAGACATGGACACATCCCTGCTGGAGACACCTAAAGCCTGTGAACAGCAGACCATAAACCTCTCTCCATTAACCTCAGCCCTGAGCCCACTAACTCATTTCTGCCTCAAACATCTTTTCCACTCTCTGGGAAGACCACGAGGTGGACAACCCACCATTACCCTTAACAGCTTCTTTTAATGGGCAGCCCTGTCTCCAGTTGGAGCAGTAATTATCCCTGCTGCTCCTGCCCTGTGCCTCACTGCCCTTTGCAGCCTGCACACGTGGAGCTCTGGGCTCAGCTGGAAGGGTCCTGTAGGTCAGGAGGGAGGCTGGAGGGGATGGATGCAGGTCAGCTTGCAGGACCCTGGTGTGTTTTGAGCAGCAGCCCGTGGTGCTGGGTTCATTGGTGGCTCACTGAGGGCTCAGTGCTGCTGTCCCAGGGGATGTCAGGGGTGCTGGCAGAGCAGGATGAGATCCTGGGAGTCCCTGGAGCTCTGCAGAGGATGGCAGCTCACTTCTCTCGGGCTGATTCAGCAGTTCCTGATGACTTGCCTTAATCAAACTAGATGAGGAACTGCGGTGGTCCCGCAGGCTTTGCCTGGCTGCAGGGCTTGCCTTTGTTATCACAAGCCTAAATTCACTCACAAAATCATCCAGCTTCTTGTTTATCTGCTTCCTTGGGCTCCATAATTAGACCCGCTGCTGAGACACCACAGCCTGGTTTGGGAGACCACCAGCACAGCCTGGGGGGAAACACAAAAACCCCTCCATGCAGGGAAACACAAAAACCCCTCCATGCAGGGATGTTCTTTCAGCTGAGTGACTCTGGGAGTCAAGGAAGGCATCTGCCTTCCTTGGGGCTGAGCAAACACAGTGAGGCACAGCCTGCTCCACGCTCCTGCAGTGCTGCCTCAGCCAAGGGGCAGCAGCACAGTGGCTCCAGCCAGGAGACCCATCTTTCACTGGGGAAAAACAGTGGGGGAATATTGTGACAGGGGGCCTGGCAGCTGGAGGTGGCCTCATCAACAGCTTTGGGTTGACCATCTCTGTTTTCAGGGTGTGTTTTTTTGGAGCCTGTCATTTTTGAGGGCATTGATTTTAATGTGTTTTTGTTGGCTGAAGGAATTGGCTCCAAGGAGGAATGGCATTCCCTGGATTTTCACCTCAGCATGCCTTGACTGGGAGCTGTAGCTGTCAGTGGTACCCAGAGAGAGTTTTGTTGATGAAAACCGTTCCTTGGACCCCTCCCATGCAAGTGCTGAAAAAATAATGAGCCATTTGTTTGGAGAATTCTCCCTTCCCCACGGGCAGGTGCCATTTTGAGTGAAACCATCTCAAACAGCACACAAAACTCACAGACCTTGCACAGCCCCATGGCACAGAGGAGATTCCAGAGCTCCCTAACAGAGTGGGGATTGCCAGACATGCATGAGCTGATGGAGAACTGAAATCAGTGAATGTCCACAGGGGACTGCTCGTGAAAGCCTTGGAGGAGCTACAGAGGCTGGGATTTCCTTCATGGCATCCCAAAATCATTAAAGGCTGGAAAAACCCTTCAAGATCATTGAGTCCAACCTACACTGCCAGATTCACCAATAAATTGTGTCCCTAAGCACCACATCCACACATTTTTTGAACACTCCCAGGGATGGTGATGTGTGGGCAGCCCATTGCAATGCTGCCCTTCTCACACCCCTCGATTTCATCAGGTTGGCTTTTGTTCTCGTGGATACAGGTTGGAGGGTAGCTCAGCTGTGAAAGGTCTGCAGTGAGAGCCAGGATAAAAGAGCTCAGGCTGCTTGGCTTGCTGGAAAGGAAGTTTGGAGGCAGGGTGGCAGGTAGTGGAAGGGAATTCCCTGCACCACAATGTGCCGTTCACATTCTCTGAACAGAGAGACATAATTTTCTCTCTCAGGGTTTTTTCCTGGAGAAGCACAGAGAGAAGAAGGGAAAACAATTCTTGTCTCTACTTGCTGCTCCTGTTGCTTTGCACACGTAGAATGTGTTAGGAAGATTGTTTACCTGAAGTGATTTGTCAGTTGGATTCTGCTGCAGATTGTTTTGTTTCCTTGGCCCATCACTCAAAGCTGTGTCCTGGCTGTCTCAGACAGTCAGGAGTTTTCTTTAGTATCTTTTAGTACTCTTCAGTATTCTTTGTAGTATAGTATTCTTTAATATAGTATAGTATAATGTAATATAGTTTAATAAAGCAATTGTTCAGCCTTCTGAATCGATGGAGTCAGATGCCAGTCATTCCTTCCTTGGGGGCACCCTGATTTTACTATGCCAGAAGAAGATCTAGAGGGTGGATGTTGAAATTAGGTTGGAGGGACAACTGTGGAGCAGCACAGTAATTACCCAGTGGAGCAGCTGACCAGGACAAAATTCTAGGAAATGAATTCTAGCTGGGATGCTTCACCTCAGACCTGGAGATCCTCCTGGAAGGCATGATCTAGTTCAGCTGTGTGTGAGCTGGATAACATTACACACCAATGGGGAAAACAAACTGAAAAATGTTGTCCTGGATCTTTTCACACGCTGGGCAGCTTTCCCTGGTGTCACTGAGCTCAGCACAGAAACAGATATTTCACCTTTGGAAGGAGCTGCTCTGGGCTCTGCACCTTTTAAGTTAGTTTAATGGCAATGCAGGGTGCTGGGTTTAAACTCCTTAAATTGGGAGACCCTGGTTACCTCTTTGCAAGGTTTTTTATTCTGGAAAACCAAAATAATATCGGCACAACTGGAATGTTTCATTTTACCCCAATATTGTGCTTGAGTCTTGGGATTGTCTTCTGTGTGCATCCATTTTTATTTAAAACACAATCATCAAAAAAAAAAAATCATTTTGAAAGGGAATAGCAAAAAGCCTGGTTCTGAGAATTGGCAGAATGTTGGGTGTCAGGTCTGTGCTGGGTGTCCCCTGCTCTTTCCTCCAGCTGCAGCTGGAGTCTGCTGCTGGATCTCTCAGGGGCAGTGATGCTCTCAGGGGATCTGGTGCTGTGGTTTTTGTTACAGACCGTTCCAGGCTCTGGAGAACCTGGAGGTGGGTGGGCAGGTGCCATCAGTGCACCCAAGGCTTGCATGTGATCCTTCCTTATTGCAGTAATTACCAGTATAGCAGATGGGACCTGCCTGAGCTTGTCTGGCTTTGGTGCTGAACCAAACAGCAGCACTGTGGTGTTTCACCCCAAGGACACTTTTGGCCATGGCTGTGTGGTGTTTCACCCCAAGGACACTTTTGGCCATGGCTGTGTGGTGTTTCACCCCAGGGACACTTTTGGCCATGGCTGTGTGGTGTTCCACCCCAGGAACACTTTTGGCCATGGCTGTGTGGTGTTTCACCCCACAGACACTTTTGGCCATGGCTGGGTGATGTTTCACCCCAAGGACACTTTTGGCCATGGCTGTGTGGTGTTTCACCCCAGGGACACTTTTGGCCATGGCTGTGTGGTGTTTCACCCCAGGGACACTTTTGGCCATGGATGTGTGGTGTTTCACCCCAGGGACACTTTTGGCCATGGCTGTGTGGTGTTTCACCCCAGGGACACTTTTGGCTGGCTGGGTGCTGCCCTGGGCACTTGGGGACAAGTCCAGGTGTGCAGGAGCTCTGGTGGTGCTGGGATGGAGCCTCCCCCCATAGCAGGGGCTGCTCCTCGGGTTTACCTCTGGCAGAGAAACTTTCAGGTGATGGTGAAGGAAAGGAGTCAGTTCTGATGGAAAGTTTGGATCCAGAGCTTTATTCTGAATCCAGCAACTCCAGCAGAACTCCTGAGCCCGTGGCTGCTGCTCCTTTAACCCCGGGAGAGGGCAGGGAAGGGGCAGGAGCCACCAGCCAGGGACAGGAGGGGAGGGCTCAAGGGACAGAGGACACCTGGATGGCCCAGTGCCCACGGGGAAGAGGCATCCTTTGAACCTGCCAATCACCCTACACACCCTTCTGGAATGCCAGGACTGACAGACAGTGCTGGGAGGAGAAAGGAGAGGTGTCTGACACACCTGGCAGGGAATCATCAGGGGAGGGACCTGAGGTTCTGAGGTGAACCCTGAAATCACAGTGCAACCCTTCCTGGTGGGAGCAAGCTCTGGGGTCAGCTGCAGGGCAGCCTGCAGCCCAGGTTGCAGTGATGGGAGGCAGCAGGGCTGCACACACCACACCAAAGGCCACCCCTGTGCAAGGTGTGGTGTTTTCCCCCTAAAACCCAAGATGGAAAGGGGCAAACCCCACCATTAAATGGCACAATGTTGTGTTTTCCCCCCTTTCTCTTTGTTCATCAGCTTTGTAGCTCTGTGCCTGATTCCTGCTGAAGGCTGCAGAGCTCTGCTGGTGCTGGGCAGCTGCTGTGGCTGTGGCAGCAGCTCTGGCTGCAGGTCAGTGCAAAGGGATTTGGGCAGCACAGTTCCATCTGAGGGGCTGTCTTGTTAATTCTGCTTTATTGGATGGCTCCTGGAAGCAGTTTTCCTGAGCTATCACAAGGGTTTGTAATAAATCTTAATGAGGTAGCCCTGCTATGATTAATCATTTGTTTCTCCAGCAGGATCATGGCTCGTGTTCCCCAGGGAGGAGGAAAGGAACCTCCAACCCTGCATCAGGGCAGTGTCAGTGGTTACCTAGCTGTTTACTATCCAGCCTGAAAATGTTGCAGCAGTCACCCCAAATCCCCAGGACGTGTCTGCTGTTTGTAAAAGTCAGTGTTTGCTGCCCAAGGCAAACAACTGCTTTTGAATGAGCTGCTTTGTTTTAAACCAGGCAGGGATTCTTCCCTCTCCCTGCCTCTCATGTTGTAAAGGATCCAGGAGAGATTTACAACAAAGTCCAGAGGAAAGGTGGCAGAGCCAGAGGTAAAGCCCATCTGAGCAAATGCTGGTACTTTTTTCAGGAAAAAATTCTTCACTGAAAGAGTGATTGGGCACTGGAATTTTCTGCTTGTTTGGTGCAGCAGGCAGCAGACACATCCCAGTGCAGGAAGATTTCCACCAGAGGAGGCATGGGAAGCACAAGGTAAAAAAAACCAACTTGGAGAAATGTCTGGGAACTGTGAGAGGTCTAAATTCACTCCTCTGCTAATTTGCTTTTCTCTCAACAGAGATGGTAAAATTGATGGGTGTGATGGAGGACAGATCCTGTCAGAATGATGAGGCCTGGCTGGCCAAGAGAGGGTAATTGTTAAATCATTATTGCCTGATTAAAATATGGACATGGTTTGTAACTAATTTCTGTCCAAAAGGAGCAGAACTAAACCCTGCTGAGTGTACCTAAGTCCTTAATTGACTGTGGTAGATTCTGAATCCAGTCTTGAAGGAACTCCCAATTTGGAACCCTCCAAAAGGGCTGGGCTGGTAAAATCCAGGCTGGATAAATCTCCAAGGACAAAAGATTCATCTACAGGGATCTGCATTGCTTAGCTAAACGCATTCAAGACACAAAATTATCTTAATCCAGGCAATTTTATGTAATCCTGTAAGTGGGTTAGACCTCCAGGATGGCAAAGATTCATCTCATTCAACGTGGGGACTCAGCTGTGGCATCTAAGGTGGAGAGAGAGGGGTGAGCAGGGCTGACCTGCTTCCAGTGGTCTCACTGCTTTGGTAGCTGAGAGCTGGGGCTTCTTTTGATTTTACATGAGCATCAAACCTGGGAACCTGGTCCCTGGTCCTGTCAAACCTGGGAACCTGGTCCCTGGTCCTGTCAAACCTGGGAACCTGGTCCCTGGTCCTGTCAAACCTGGGAACCTGGTCCCTGGTCCTGTCAAACCTGGGAACCTGGTCCCTGGTCCTATCAAACCTGGGAACCTGGTCCCTGGTCCTGTCAAACCTGGGAACCTGGTCCCTGGTCCTGTCAAACCTGGGAACCTGGTCCCACCTCGTGCTGCTGTTTCAAACTGGTTTCATTTTTGAAGCACTTGCAGTAATGCCCTGAGAGGAGGAACAGGCAAATATTGCTGCAACAATTGAATAATTCTCCTTAAAACTGCTCCTTGGATGGTGGCAAGGGAGGAGCCCCTTGGTGATACTGGAGCAGA
Organism: Fringilla coelebs; assembly: GCF_963513975.1. Classification (NCBI taxonomy): domain Eukaryota; kingdom Metazoa; phylum Chordata; class Aves; order Passeriformes; family Fringillidae; genus Fringilla; species Fringilla coelebs. The sequence continues at coordinate 12,056,139 of NC_140045.1, forward strand.
ACTTTTAATGTCAGGCTCAGGAACCTGGTGCAGATAAATGAGACCACGACAGAAGGAGCAGAGCAGGTCAGAGCTGAGTCAGAGCCTGAATTTGTGTGGCAGAGCTGCTGCTGAGGCCAGCAAGCCCCAGGCTGAACTTGCAGCCTTCCCAGTGTGAGTGGCAATATTCCCATCATCTTTTTGCCCCCACGCTTTCAGCAGCTGGATCTCTCCCAGTGATCCCATTAAGGCTCTTCAGGGAACTGCAGAGAAATTATGTTAAGAAGATAATTGCAGGGCAGCCTGGATAAAAAAGGCAGGTCAAGAACAATTTGAAGAGTTGGGGAATGACCTCAGTCAGCTGGAGAGGTGTCATGAGGTCTCCTATTCCCTCTGAGATGTTTCCTCACTGCCTTGGATGTACCTTCAGCTGCAGCTTTGTGTTTGCTGCTCTGTTTTTCACTAACACCCTGGCACAGAAACCTCTCCTTGCTGTGTGTGTGCAGGTACTGGCAGAGCTGAAGTCAGCTATCACAGGATTTAGAGACAGATGGGACCTTTTCCATTCTAATTTTTTTTTTTTTATGATTAGCTCACAACACGTGAGGCAGTCACGTATTTCATATTCACACAACAAATGATGCATCTCGTACGAAATAGCTCGTTTCCTTGCCTGAAATGGAGGATGGATTTCCATCTGGAATACAAAATGTGGTTTCCATATGTACAAACAGATCCTTGTGACTCGTATCAAAGCAGCAAAGAGCTTTTGGATGATGATGTGCCGTGGAAGGGAATGCATGAGAGCTGTCAGGTGATTCACAAACCCTGTGACAGAGCCTGAGCTCAGGGCTGGGTTTTGAGCACAGTAGGGCCTCTGGTTTTCTGGTTAAGGACAATTTAAAAATCTCACAGAATTTAAGACCTCCCATGCTGGAGTGGGCTGTAAGTCCAGTCTGCCCAGACCTTAGGAACAAGAGGCCAAACCTGCTTTTCAGCATGGAAAATCCTTGATTTCTCATCTCCCAAAGCTCATCTGAGGTGGGTGCTGAGCAGAGGTGCTGATTTTGTCCTGGACAGGGGGCTCAGGTCCTTGTTCTCAGCATTATCCTCCCCCAGTGGTGTGTCCATCCTGCAGCCAGCTGGGATTGGCTCAGTCAGACACAGGAGAAGGTTCCAGCAGCTTCTCAGAGCAGCCCCTCCTGTAGCCCACACACCAGCAAACCCTTCCCAGGCAAGCCCAGCAGAGGCACCTCAGTGAGAAAACATCAGTACTGAGGCTGGGGAGAGTTTCTGCTGCTCTTGCCTCCAAGCCAGCCAGACAGTCTGGCCCAGCCACAAGACAAAGGTGCCCTGCCACTAATTTCACATCTTAGTTTCTGGTTAGTTTCCATTACACATAGAACATGTCACGGTTTTCACTTTTTTTTCTTTTTTTCCAAACTTATCATAGCCTCAAAGCCAGTTTCTGAAGGGTGGCTGGGTTATTTATTGCACTGAGCAGTTTTTTTAGGAAATGGAAATGGCATCTGGCCTCCAAATGGAGCCCACCTTCCCCCTGCAGCTCTTTAAGAGAACATGACAGTAATTGAGCAATAATGAAATGTTTCAGGAGGAGTGTCGGAAAGTTCAGAGTGCTGTGGGAGAGTTATAAATCTGGGCTGGTTTTGGCTGGAGGAAGAAATCCTGTTATAAACTTATTAGCTGCTGACACTGTGCTTCTCTCACCTTGCCCAGGATGCAGAATTCACCTCAGCACCATCACCCTGCTGCTCCCCTGCACCTGACTGGGGCTGCTGCTGTCTCAGGCACAGGGATCAGCACCAAGGTTTGTGTCTCTGTTAGATTTTTACATCTATTGCCATTTCTTGATCCACATGAAGAACAGCTTGTAGTGGGCATTGACCAGAGTGTTTTTATTAATAAGTGAAATTTTTATTAATAAGTAAAAATAAGTAAAATAAGTAAAAACCTAAACACTTGACTAATTTGCAATCCATCAAAACCATGGTCCCATCAAAGAAAGAAACCAGGGAAATAATGTGGTGCATCTCTTCCAAACCTGTACTCAGGCATCCTGCATTCAGACAAAATAACTCAGGAACACATAAGGAGTCTAAAAATGTTGGTCTGACTGAAATATCTTTTCTTCCTGTGGCATTGTGAATCCTTTGAACTCCTGTTTCTCCAGCCAGTGGTTACAAAATAATGCTAAGTGTCTTTTGGAGTGAGTTGTGGAGGGACCACACATTTAATTAATTGTGGTTACATATGTCTAAATAAATTTCTGTGAAAAGTGACATTTTTAAGGAGATCTCATGACAAAATTGCTCAGGAGGCAAAGTTAGGGTTTCCCAGTTTCACATTTAATTAACTTAGGCTGGCTTTTATAGGGCTTTGTGTTATGCATTTTGGTCTTCAGTAAACAAATAGCAGAGAATTAAAGCAGAGCAACTGCCAATGAGCAGTAAATTTAATTGAGAAATAATGAGTTGCCATGGGGTGCTGTAGGGTTCTGCAAAGATAATGTTATTTATCTTGGAAAAGCTCCACTTCCATTTGTCAGGACACGATATATATATGTAAGTGGAACAAAAGGAAAAAAATACAACATCAGATAGGAAAGGGCTAAGGCCATATTCCTCACCCTGCATCTGGAGTTTGGTGGAGTGAAAAACTGATTTCCTGCACTCCATGGCAGCTCAGTGCAATTTCCATCCCATGCATCCCTGAGTGAAACGTGGTGTCAGCAGGAGAAGTGACTGGAATTTGTGAGGTCCAGATGAGCAGGAAGGAAGATGGGCATCAATGTCACAGGAGGGAAGGGACCTGTGAAACGGTCTCTGTTCCAACAGTGAAACAAAACCTGGGTCTGAAAACCCTCTGCTTTTCACATCCATTTCAAAGGAAATGCAATGTCTGGGAAACAGCAGACAGAGCCCTCTGATAAAGGTGCTGAATTAAGGCAGCAATAAAATGTCCTGATCTTGGGTTAAAAAGATACATTTGCACCCCTGGCTTTGCTCCTTGTTGTGAAACACTTGAAATGCAGCTCCTGTCCTGTCCTGTCCTGTCCTGTCCTGTCCTGTCCTGTCCTGTCCTGTCCTGTCCTCTCCTCTCCTCTCCTCTCCTCTCCTCTCCTCTCCTCTCCTCTCCTCTCCTCTCCTCTCCTCTCCTCTCCTCTCCTCTCCTCTCCTCTCCTCTCCTCTCCTCTCCTCTCTCACCACATCTGGTTTCCAAGCCCATCATTTCCCAGCACCCTGCAGAAAACCCACCTTATTTACAGCCTTCCCATTTGGAGGGCTCACCAGACCCCAAATTTTGGCTGACATTTTCAGGTTCCTGCTTTTCATTTCTACCCATTCTTGCTTTATTTTTAGCTGTTATAAAATGACACATGTTTCCATCTTTTAGGTAATGAGATGCTTTCCACTTAATTCAATCACTAGTTAATTTGATCCTCTATTTAATTTGTTCCAAACGTCTGGAAGCAAAGTTCCATGTCTTAAATGTATGTATATATTACATATATAGCTTCCACCCTTTGCTCTGATCATTCTCCTTCCTCTAAACAAGCCTTCTAATTCAATCTCAGGCTACTGAAACTTGCCATTTAATTAATAAGAAAAGCCCAAATCAAAGCAAGCCAGAAGGAAAAGGAGAGCTTTCAGGAATGAATCCTGGTCATAAAAGATGACTGTGACTTAAAGTTCCATCATGGACTACCTGCTGTTGGCTGATAGCTCTGCTACAGGCTATCAAATCCATGACAGTGAATTAATGGGAGCAAAATGTCCCAGGAGAACGTTCAGAATAAACGTGAAGAGCCTCTTGGTGCGACATAAACCTAAAAATACGGTGTAGCAAAGTTTGATGCTGTCACCCCGAGCTTGGAAATCAGATGGTGAGGGGACAACAGCGCTGCAAGTCTGTGCTAAATCTGTGCTGCCTCCAGAGCTGCCAGGAGCACCCACCAGCACTCCCTGAAGCTTTCACTCCCATCCCCAAGAGAGCCCTGGAGAACCCTCACCCACCGAGTGTGATGGAGCTCACAGGGGTCCCAGGAAGAGAGGAGAATCTTGACTCCATGCTGAGAAGATTTATTATTTTATGATATATATTATATTAAAACTGTACTAAAAGAATATAAGAATGGATTTCATCAGAAGGCTGGCTGAGAAGTTTTGGGAGGCTTTCCTGTGCCCAGCTGTGTTGGACTCCCCACCAAGGAGGAGAAGCAGGGCAGGAAGGGGTGGGATGCTTCAGGGATGCTCCAGGGGTGGTGGCAATGCCAGGACAGGAGGAGTTGGAGGGTGCAACTGAGGGGAAAACCCCCCAGAACCGAGGGGAGGGTGGGGAGGAAACAAAGCCAGCTTGGTGGGCAGTGAGAGGGGCTGGCTGGGATGCTCCCCCACGAGATGGAGACTGGAGTGCTGCTGGCTTTGGTTGCTTTCCAGCTGGGGTGGAGGAACAATTTGTCTTAATGAATTGTGAGGAATAATGCAAGAGGACAGAGCTCTCGAGAGGGCATGAGGGCTTTTATGGGAGCCATGGGATGGATATTAACAAACAGATTATGTTGTTATTGCTTGCTGTTGCTCTGTGACCTGGGCTTCACAGCTCTTTGTGGCCTGAGTGCCCCAAACTGAGCTGATGGCTTCTGATTCCCAACCAGAGCAGGATCTTCCCTGGTGTCTCTGATTTCTGGGTGGGGGTCTGTTGCTGAGTCAGTGTGTGGAGCTGAGCTCAGCCTCTCACCTGGGTCAGCATGCTGATAGCCTGAGCAGCAGCATCAGGAATTTCCTGATAGGGGAAAGAAGATTTTTTTTCCACCTTCACAGAAATAAAAAAAAATATTTATGCTGCTTTCCTGAAGCAAAATGCTCCAGCCTTCCTCCTGTACTACTGTCCCCATGGATGGGATGACAGCATCAGGACAGCTGAGGATGTCCCTGAGAGCTCAGCCTCAGGAGCAGAGACCACAATGACTGGACAAGAGGGAATGGCTTCAGACTGAAATGCAAATTTGGATTAGCTGTTTTTATTTCCAGCAGTGTCTGGTTGCAGTACCAACAGGTTTGCTCTCACTCTGCCCTGTCTTTACCTCAGCTTAGGTAAGTTTTGGTTTTGTTTTTGAAAACATATGCTGTGTGCAAAATATCACAGAGGAGCTGCCACTCTGCTAAGCTGCTCTTGCAGGAGACTGGACACCCCAGTGTGGTCCAGGGACTCCTCCTGGACCCACCATCACCCCGTGGGCTCTCCACCACAAATTCAGTATGTGCAGGAACACACCCATCATACTCTGGTGGAGTAACCTCCTCTCCTCTCCCCTCCCAGGAATTTTCACCTGTTTTGTTTCTCTTTTGTTTCTGTTTTTTTATTTCTCATCTGTTTTCACCTGCATCTAAATGTCCCTCCTCTTCCCACCCTGGTGGAAAGCAAACCTAATAGAAAAAGCAGTGCTAATGATCATGACCCCACTACTATTTTATTTCCATTTGGCAGCTCATGCAAGCAGCCCTATTTTCTGTTCTAATAGGAAACTTTATGATGTACCAAATTGCCCTGTAACAGCCTGTGCTGAGTTGCCTCCTGAAAGGTAAATGAGTTTGAAATTTTATGATCAGTTACTATGACTTTTCCTGCCTATTCCATAAAAAAGGAGAGGGGGGGATGCATTAAAGGGACCCTAAGGTTGCAAAATGAAGCTGCTGGCAGCCAGATGGTGCCTCTGGAGGGCTGCAGGTGGGAGCAGGGCTGGTCACAGCTGCCTGGTCCTGCCTGGTGGCTGTGTCCCCTTCTCCTGGTGGCTGTCACCTCCCTGATGAACAGGCCTGGATGCTGATGGGTGGAAAGGATGGCTTGGCAGGGACAAAGGGGAGGGGTTTTTGGCCACAAAAATCCCTACAACGTTACAGGCTGGGGACAGAGTGGCTGGACAGTGTTCAGGCAGGAAGGGACCTGGGGGTGCCAGGTTGAATGTGAGCCAGCAGTGTGCCCTGGTGGCCAGGAAGGCCAGTGGCTCCTGGATCAGGAATGGTGTGGCCAGCAGGGTGCCCTGGTGTGCCAGGAAGGCACACCTGGCCTGGATCAGGAATGGTGTGGCCAGCAGGGTGCCCTGGTGGCCAGAAGGGCACACCTGGCCTGGATCAGGAATGGTGTGGCCAGCAGTGTTCCTTGGTGACCAGGAAGGGCACACCTGGCCTGGATCAGGAATGGTGTGGCCAGCAGGGTGCCCTGGTGGCCAGAAGGGCAGTGGCTCCTGGATCAGGAATGGTGTGGCCAGCAGGGTGCCTTGGTGGCCAGCAGGGCAGTGGCTCCTGGGTCAGGAATGGTGTGGCCAGCAGGAGCAGGGAGCTCATCCTGCCCCTGCACTCAGCACAGGTGAGGGCACACCCTGAGTGCTGTGTCCAGCTCTGGCCCCTCATTTTGGGAAGGACCTTGAGGTGCTGGAGCACATCCAGAGGAGGCACCGAGGCTGGAGAGGGGCTGGGGACACAAACCCTGTGAGGAACGTTGGAAGGAGCTGGGGGTGCTCAGCCTGGAGAAGAGGAGGCTCAGAGGTGCCCTTATTGCTCTCTGCACCTTCCTGGAGGGAGGCTGCAGACAGGTGGGGTCGGTCTCTGACAGAACCAGAGGACACAGCCTCCAGCTACAGCAGGGAAGGTACAGGTTAAGTATCAGGAAGAAATTTTTCACTGAAACAATAATAAAGTACTGGAATGCTCTTCCCAGGGAGGTGGTGGAATCACCATCTCTGGATGTGTTTAAAAAAGACCAGACATGGCACTGGGTGCTGTAGTCTGGCTGAGGTGTTAGGGCACAAGTTGGACTCAATGATCTTAAAGGTCTCTTCCAGCCTCATCATTCTGTGATTTTGGGGCATCAAAGCCCAGGCATTACCCCACATTTTATGGAGAGCCATCTCCTGGCTGGATGGGAATCACCTGGGTCTCCCACAGCTTGGTGCCATCCATGGGGAAGCCAGGCAGGTGCTGCTGCTGCCTTTGGGCTGCAGCCTGGGGCAGGAAATTATCCAGAGGCTGGCAGCAGCAGGATGGGGAACTGATCACACAGAGCTGCTCTCCTGTCCTGGTTAGGGAGAGCTCATTTCCCACAAGCTGGAGTCCTGCATGCTGAGAACTTCAGACTTTCTGTGCTGACAGACTCTGACCTCCAGGAGAACACTGCATTTGACCTGAGGCCGTAGAGAAAGCTTCTAAAATTAAAGAATAAAACTAAGATTATGGGTGTGTAGTTTAAATAGAAATGTGCAATATCATGTAGTAGAAAACTTAGAGTTTAAAGTTTTAGAATATAGCAATATCTATAAAGCTAAGGTGGAGGGTTTAGGGCAGTGACTAGTCCTTCTTCTTCATAAGTTTGAGTTGCATTTTGTAATTAAACAAAAAAGTCCACAATGCAGAACACCAGAGATTAGTTATTGAGTTAAGAGTAAAAATAATTTAAGTGTCATTTCTTAATTAAATAGTTTAACCTTAAAAGACCTTGCAAAAAATCCCTGCCTGGCTGGAGCCACCAGCCAATATCTGCCTGACTCATCCCAGTGAGTTTTGGGAAATGTGGGAATCCTCCTTCACCTTCTTCAGAGAGAGCTTTCCTCAGATCTGAGGGGTGCTCTCCTCCTCCTCCAGGAGAGGAATTCCTGCAGACCAGAGGAATCTCACAGCAGAAAGAAATAAAAACCAGATTCTCAAACGGAAAGAGTTTAGTACAGAGGGTGGTGAAAGAAAGGGCAATGATTCTTTTGGATTCTCCTAAAGTCCAACTCTCAGAGACAAGATTACTCTCTCTTTCCCTGTGGGGAGGGTAGAAATGAACATCAGGAGCTCTGACATGATTTGGGCAATTACCCACCCTAGCCTGGCTGTGTGAGGCCAGTGAAGCTCCTTTTTCAGTGATAGCTGTGCAGCTCCTGAGACAGATCTGGCAGGCAGCTGGAGTGCAGCAGAGCCCAGCCACGACTTCACCCACTCTGAACTCATCTCTTGCCTTACAACCAGCCCTGCTTTGGTTTCTTTTAAAGATGTCTGCTTATTATACATGGATGAAATCTGGTCATGCTGTACTCTTTATTAGTCCAAAACTGAGGTCAGGCAGGTTGGATTTCTTTCCCAAGTGCTTTTATAATATTTGTGTTAGCTGGGCAGCTAAGTGCTGTCAGATGTAGCGTCAATGGAGCTTGCTGCTGTTGAAATTTTTATGGTTTCATGCATTTTACAGCATCACCTGTCAGATTCCAACAATCATGATGTCACCTGTAGTGGAATATATAAATTTGAGCAGAGGAGACTGGAGCTAGGGGAGTTATCCAGTAATCTGGGCTCCTTTCTGCCCTCCTCCTCCTCCTCAGGTGGGGAGGCTGGGAGGTCTTCAGATATGGCAAAGGAAAAGGAGCAGATTTCTCCTGCCCTGAGCTGTTCTGCATGATCTGGGCAAAACTGCTGCCCTCACCCAGCCTGTGGTTTCCATACTGCCCCTTTGTTTGCTGGCTGTGGCTCGGGGGGTTTGGCCTCCTGGATCCAGCCCAGATGTGGGAAAGGCTCGGTCAGCACTGGGGAGGCTCCAGAGGCTGTGCTGGAACCTGTGTGTGAGATGGAGAAACAGGAGCCATGGGTGGATGGATGGATGGATGATGGATGGATGAATGATGGATGGATGGATGGATGGATGGATGGATGGATGGATGGATGGATGGATGGATGGATGGATATGAATGGATGGATGGATGGATATGGATGGATGGATGGGTGGATGGATATGGATGGATGGATGGATGGATGGGTGGATGGGTGGGGGGATGGATGGATGGATGGATGGATGGATGGATGGATGGATGGATGGATGGATGGAAGTGGAAGGATGGATGGATGGGTGGAAGGATGGATCAAGGATGGATGGGTATGGATGGATGGATGGTAGATGGATGGATGATGGATGGATGGATAGATGGGGATGGAAGATGGATGGATGGATGGATGATGGACAGAGGGATGGATGGATGGGTGGATGGATGGATGATGGATGGATGATGGACAGATCAATGGATGATGGAGGGATGGACGGATGGATGATAGACAGAGAGATGGATGGATGGATGGATGGATGGATGGATGGATGGATGGATGGATGGACGATGGATGGATGGGGGATGATGGATGGAAGTGGAAGGATGGATGATGGATGGAAGGATGGATCAAGGATGGATGGGTATGGATGGATGGATGGTAGATGGATGGATGATGGATGGATGGATAGATGGGGATGGAAGATGGATGGATGGATGGATGATGGACAGAGGGATGGATGGATGGGTGGATGGATGGATGATGGATGGATGATGGACAGATCGATGGATGATGGAGGGATGGACGGATGGATGATAGACAGAGAGATGGATGGATGGATGGATGGATGGATGGATGGATGGATGGATGGATGGATGGATGGATGGACAGACGGACTAAAGGATGGATGGATGGATGGATGGATGGATGGATGGATGGATGGATGGATGGATGGATGGAGGGATGGATGGCTTTCCTGAGCAAGTGTTCAAACATTCCTGAAGGGAGCAGGAGATGGGACATCTTCTGTGTGAACAAGCACAGCCTGCACATTGGCTCCTTCTGATGGCCACTCACCCTGCCCAGCTCTCCCCTCCCAGGCAGGGTTTGGGCTCAGCCCACTTTTAATGTCACTGCACCTTGGATTTACCATTTACAACAAGAGTACTCAGTGAGATTTGGTAGTGAGAAGGGAGTGTGATGTGAGTTGGTCAAGCCTAGCAGAGGTGTGAGCTGCATGGTGGAGGAGAGGAGGACACGTCCTGCTTGTGGTGCTGGGCACTGGGATGGGTCATATCCTCAGCCCATGGGCTGCACACTCCGCTGAAAGAGGGCTCAGAGATGTGTGAGAAGATTCAACCACAGGTCAAGCAGCAGCAACTCTGCTCTGCATTTCTAGGAGCAGGAAAATGGTTGTGTTTTATCCTGCTTCTCCTTTCTCAGTACAGCCATCCCTGCAAACACTCCCTTAATTACAAATCAAACCAGCAATAAGATGTGGCTTAGATGAAGGCTTGGAGCCCTACTGCTGAGCTGTAAACCCTCAGTAAAAATGGCTTAGGAACAGACTGATTGGGTTTTAAGAGCTCTGTAACTGATACAATCTCACCATATCGTTGGGCCCCAATAAATCTGTTTCTAATAATCACTATTTACTGAGGTTTCACAGCTATGCCAGAGGTACATATCTGTTACCTTGTGGTCCAGCCTCAATAAATGTGTTTTTAATAATCAATTGGTACTTCAATAATAAACAATAATTGCTTTATTATATATGAATTTGAGCAAGTTCTGCATTTCGGTTGTACTGAAATCACTGTCTATTTTTAGTTTTTTTTCACTCTGAAGGAACTTTTACTGACCAGCTTTGGTACTAGTGTGCACCAAATGTTACTGCTCCTTATAAAGCATTGCTGACTTCACCTGATTTATAAATCATGGAAATATTTCAGAGCTTTTTTTTTTTTCTGCCCTGAACTAAGCAGTCTGTCAGGAACTTCCAGGCAATCTTTGTAGGAGGAATGCTGCAGTTCCCCTTATGGATCATTAACTGGAAATGAACTTGGGGCCTTCAGATGTGAACACACTGCCTGCTGCCATAGAACCCAGCAAGCCAACACTTTCAGTTGACAGTACAAGTAATAGAGGTAAAGGATTCTAATCTTTTGCAGAAAAAAACCCCCAAAAAACAACAATAATTGAAGAGGAAAGTTGATTGCTTGCAGTGCCATTGAGGAAGCTTAATTTTTTTCCAGGGTCTGAGCTCAGCTCTGCAGAGCTTGGTTCTCCAGTGTCTGGGACATCTCTGCTCACCTGCCCTGAGTGCCTTTCCTGGGCAGACTTTGCTCTCTAAGAGCTCAGCAGGACTGGAGAGGGCTGCAGGGATGTCCTGTGCCTCGCTGGGCACTCTGTGCTGCTTCCCAAACTGTGGAGAAGAGGGATTTTGGCTGAGAAATGTGGAATTTGTCTCCTTCCCACCAGCATCTAAGGAAAGCTCTTTCCAGGGTTGCACCAGGATTCTGCAGAGTGTGATGACTTTCCTCTGGACTTCAAGGGCTGAACAGGAGGTGAGGATTCACACCACTCTACCCAAACACCCAGTTGATTCATCCTGGATCTCAATCTTCTCTAATCTGAGACCTTTCCAGCCTTGTGTACCACCATGCTGGGAAATATGAGACACTCCTGGGGCACAGCAGCTGGCTGCTGCTGTACCTGTGCAGCAGGGAAACAGGCTCTGCTCCTGCAGCACCTTCTGCCCTGATTTCACTTGAGCAAAGCTTTGAACCCCAGTCCCATCCCTGCTGCTTTTCAGCTTCCTTTTTCTACCTCTGTGAGGGTCAGCATTGAAGGCACTTCAGACAATAGTTTGTGTTCAGACCCAGGTGTTTGTTATTTCTTATCAATGTTACAGTCCCACAGCAGTGAGTTCTGCAGTCCTTCATGAACATGGCACAAAATGGCCAACAATCTCTCCTTACAAGGTCTTTTAAGGCTAAACTGTCCAATTAAGAAATGACACCTAAATTATTTTCCCTTTTAACCCAATAACTGATCACTTGAAGCCCACAATGGGGACTTTTCTGCCCAGTTACAAAATACCACCCAAATCCATGAAGAAGGAAGAACAACCTCAAAAATCTCCACTTTGCTTCAATATCTATTACTATATTCTAAAACCCCAAACTCTAAGTTTTCCACCCTGTGATATCACACACTCCTAACCAACTCCACACCTGTAATCCCTGTGCTATCAATCAATTTTGGAATTGATAGGTCTGTTCTATGGCCTCAGGTCAAATGCAGTGCTCTCCTGGGAGTCAGAGTCTGTCTGTACAAAAAGTCTCAAATTCTCAGCACCCAGAACTCCAACACATCCCCACCTTCCCAAACATCCTTTCCATGTTGGGTCAGTCCATACTTCTCCCCCTGAAATGGAGGAGTATTCCACAGCCTGCAGCCCCCCACCCTGGGAAATCTGCCAGCCTCCAAAAGGGATTCACCCTGCCTGAGTTCAAATCTTGGATCCTGGCTGTTACAGCCAGAGCTGCCTCTGCAGGCAGGAAGGATCAGTCACAGCCAGGGTTAGGATTATATCCCCCAAATTATTCACCCTGCCTGAGTTCAAATCTTGGATCCTGGCTATTTCAGCCAGAGCTGCCTCTGCAGGCAGGAAGGATCAGGCACCCCGGGGTCATGGGAGAGCCCCCAGCTTGAGAACTCAGGGTTTGGAGGATGAACTAGCCCAAAATAACCACAGTGAGGGTCTCCAGAACACAGACTCATTGCATCAGCCAGCTCTGATGGCAATCTGCTTCCTGAGACTTCACCAAAAGCTGCAGCCGGTGGTTATCTCACCTGAGCGGTTTTGAGAAAGATCCTACTTGTCTCAGTGATGTATGCCTCTATAAGCTGAGATCCAGCTCCCAAAACTCCAAGAATTCCTTAGATTTTAGGATTTCTGGTCTGACACCCCCAGAGCCCACCCCAGGGGTGAGGGAGGAGGCAGGGAGGTGCTGGATGCTCAGCAGGAGCCGCGTCCCTCACGCGCGGTGAGCGTCACGTCCAATTAAGGTGCTCCAGCCCTAACGGGAGCAGAGTTCCCTGTCCCTAATTAGTCTGGTCAAAGGCAGGAATTCCCTTCTGCTGGGAGAGTCTGCTCCCATGACAAGAAGATTAGTGGCCTCAGCTTGTGATTGTCGAGCTCGGGGGTTTTCCACCCCACTCGAAGTCGTTTGCGATTTTCTGCTCCTCGTGGCGGCTGCTTGGAGGGGCTGGATGCGTTCCAGGAGGGCAGGGGTTAAATGGTTTTGGTGAAAGGCACGGAGCTCTGTCCCTGCTGCCTGTTTGCTCACTCCTGGGCTACCCCTGGGCTAGCCAGTTTTACATCTGTCAGGATGTAACCGGGAGCCAGGAGCGCACCGGGACCTCCCTGGGCGGTGTCTGGTGGACATCAGCTGGCCCAAAGTGCTGAGAGGTGGAGAATTCAACACCCTGAGGGATACAAATCACAGAACCACAAAATAGTTTGGGTTGGAAGGGACAAAAAGATAATGAAAAATAATTTTTAAAAATAATTAAAATATTTTTTAAAGATAATTTTGCTCCAAAACCCTTGCCATGAGCAGGGACATCTTTCTTTACATGTCCTGAAGCAGAGGATTTGGCTTGGTTGTCCTGAGACTTGTTTGGTTTCCAGAGCTCATTCTGCCTCTCTTGCACTCTTGTAGAGTTTACTTTGTTTTGTTCCTATTCCCTTTTCAGTCCTGTCTGAAAAATCACTGAGCTTTCTAGTACCGTAATAGGCATCATTAATAATAATACCTTTAAATTATTCTAGTTTGTCTTTTTAAAGCATTTTCCTGACTACCTTCTTCTTTGCTAATTGCCTTTCTCCAGTGCCCTGAGGAAACCTGCCTTTTCCAGGAGTTCTGAAGGGAAGGACAGGGAAACTTGACTCTGATATTTATACATTTTTCCTGAATGTAGGAGATTTGTCCGCTGGTGAAGAAGAAATACAATTTTTATGGCCCTGTTTGTGCCCAGAATGGGGAGATAATGGCCACAGAACACCAGTAACCGAGTCAGGAAACACCTAATTCTGAGATGGGAGGTTGGAGGCAGCTCCTGAGAAGGGGCTCTGGGTCAGCCTGCTTGAGGAAGGGGCCAAGTGGAGCAGAAATGCACTTTGCTGTGCTGCCATCATGCAGAGGCACCTCAGAGCCCAGACTGGGGAATTGCTCAGGAATGTGAGGGGGAAGATGTCAGAACCCAGGAAATCCCTCTGGCTGCCCTGGGGGGCTCAGAGACCTTGGCACAGAGCCCAGGACCCTTGTGCCTTTGATCCTGACCCATGGAAAAAACAATCACCAACCTTTCTATGAAGAATTACAAGCCACGAAAGTTTAAGTAGAATGACAGTGAGTTTACTACAGGGTGAAAAAAAGATTTTTTGGGGTTTTTAGAATGGGGGTTCAGAGGGCAAGATGGAGGGATCTGGGTGTGCCCAGCCTTTCTCTTTCTTCTTCTTCTTGGCCTCCATCTTCTGCTGTGATGGTGTCACTTTTGGGATTGGTTTAAGGTAGAAGCTCACTCTCTAACACAGGTGATGGGTATTGGGAAGTTATGGTGAATATTGTACATGTAGTTTTGAGTATAAAAAGATAACACCACCCTGGGGGCAGGCAGAGTGCCTCTGTCTGAATGGACCTCAGCTGGACAGAGAAAGAATTTTATAGATAAGAAACAATAAACAACCTTGAGATTGAGAAATGAAGGGTTCTGACTCCTTCTTCAATTGCCAGGCTGGGAAAAGAGACTTTGTGACACACCTGGGGGTCACTGTGAGCAGCTGGAGACCCCAAGAGGAAGAGACCTGTTTGGAGCTTGGGATGAGTGACCCTGCAGGTGAGGATGCAGGGCAGGGCAGTGGGAATGGCAAACTGTGCCCTGGGCTTCCTTCTGAGCTGGGGTGGAGCAGGAAGATTTGAGAAATCCTTTCCTGTAGCCCACAGAGCTGCAGGGACCCCCCCTTCACCTCTCCACACGTGCACTGGCTGTTCCAGCTGCTCCTCTGATGCCTTTTTAACCCCAGACACGAAATTAGAAACCCCTCAGTCCTGTGTCACTCTAATCTGCCTGGGTGACAAAAATTAGCAAATTATTCTGGGCTTTTCAGACCATCAAAAAATCAGAAGTTCTGGGCTTTTCAGACCATCAAAAAGTCAAAAGTTCTGGGTTTTTCAGACCATCAGAAAGTCATCTGCTGTTCCTCCCCTCTCCCAGCTGCTTGAGGCCAGGTGCCCTGGTTAAACTGGTTAAATTATTGGTTAAATAATGATGGTGATGCCATGAAGGGGCTGGGATGGGGGGTCAATAGCCCTGAAGGTGGGGGAGGAAGGGTTGCTCTTGGTTTGAGGTCCACCTCAGCTTTGTGTCCTCAGCAGGGCCACTCAAGGACTCAGCACTGTTCAGAAATCAGTTTCCAGAGCAGTTTCCCAAAGCCCTCCAGACCTGGACCCTTGAGGTGAGGTGGCACTCAGGGAGTCAAGGCTGGGCAGGAAAATCTGGGGAAGGTTTCACTTGCAGGTGTTTGAAACCAAGGAATTTCTGTGACACTTAAGTGAAAAATGACCATTTTCTGGTAAACCATAATGAAAATCTCCAGCTGACTCTGAATCCAGGTTTCCCTTTCATACAGGATTTTTTTTCTCAGCTGTCTCCCCCCTTGGCTGTGCCCAGGATTCTGAGCTCTGGAGCTGAGGAATTGTTAGTGATCAGGGTGCCCTAAATGCCAGCAGCAGAAGCAATAAAGAAATGTTCCTTTCCACTTGGAATGCCTGTTGCCTTTGCCAGGCAGCCAACGCTGTAAATTCATTCTGACTATTTAAAAAGACCTTTTAGAGCTTTTGGAGTGGTTTCTGGCTTATTCTGTAGCAATAAAACCATAGTGGCTGGGAGTCAGACGTTCAGGACCTCACCAAGTAACTCCATGCAAGATATTTGGGAGCCTTGGGAAGTGCTTAGGAACAAGATAATTATACTGCCCTTTATGCCATGGTTTGCCTGCTCATAACCACTGCCCAGGGCTCTGTCTGGTGGCATTTGGGATTGCTGTGGAACAAAGAAATAGGGCAGGGAATTGCAAAGTGGGAATCCCACCTGCTGGGGGGTGGTGGAACGAGGGGGTGAAGAAAACAGGGGAGGAAGGGAAGTGAGGGGGTGAATTTTCCTTCTTATCCTGCAGAATTTTCCTTTTTATCCTGCAGAATTTCCCTTCTTATCCTGCAGAATTTCCCTTCTTATCCTGCAGAATTTTTCTTCTTATCCTGCAGAATTTCCCCTTCTTATCCTGCAGAATTTTCCTTCTCATCCTGCAGAATTTCCCCTTCTTATCCTGCAGAATTTCCCTTCTCATCCTGCAGAATTTTCCTTTTTATCCTGCAGAATTTCCCTTCTTATCCTGCAGAATTTTTCTTCTTATCCTGCAGAATTTCCCCTTCTCATCCTGCAGAATTTTCCTTCTCATCCTGCAGAATTTCCCTTCTTATCCTGCAGAATTTCCCTTCTCATCCTGCAGAATTTCCCTTCTCATCCTGCAGAATTTTCCTTCTTATCCTGCAGAATTTCCCCTCTTATCCTGCAGAATTTTCCTTCTTATCCTGCAGAATTTTTCTTCTTATCCTGCAGAATTTCCCCTCTTATCCTGCAGAATATTCCTTCTCATCCTGCTGCACACACTCAAAGAGGAGCTCACACGTGGCTTGTCTTGCCTGGCTATGTAAGGGCAGATTTCACCCTTGTTCACAGGATCCCATGGCAGTTTGGGCTGCAGATCCCAATTCTCCCATTCCCTGAGGAATTCAGCCACGAGGAAAGCAGAGCTGAGCAGTGAGGGATTGCACAGCAAGGCTCTGCCTTCCTCTGACACCCCTCACCTGGCAGCTCTGGTGGTCACTCAGGTGGTGGAAGGGATTTTCCTCCCAGTGCATGCCTGACTGGGACCCAGATGGCTCCCTGGCATCTGAGCAGGGCTTTTCCAGGCAGCAGGGAAGAATGTGCTTGAGAAGGCTGATAAATGGTCTGTGAAGATTGGTCTGATACCATTTTGGTCTTCTGGGAATGAGGACCTCATTGCAGATCAAATGTCTGGTCTTTAAACTGGCATAAATCAGCATAACTCGACCAAAGTTAATGGAGTTGTGCTGATTTACACCAGCTGAATTTATACCATCAAAAATCATTCATTTGCTCTGTCTCTTCTCCACTTTTCCTCCCTCCTTGGATTAGAAATGAAGTCTATAAAGCTAATATGGTCCCTGCAGCAGCATAACTTCCACAGAGTGTTTGCTTGAAGAGGTTAAAAGCCCTATAAACTGCTTTACATTCTCTAATAATAAAATGCAGATGCAAAGGGGAAGGATTTGATGGTCAATTAATACAGAAACCATCCAGTGCTTTGCATAGGTCCTGCTCCTTGGCTTTGAAATACTATGCCCAATTAAAACCTTACCCAGAACTATACCAAGATTAAAAAAGTAATAATAACCTGCAGCACTCTAGGTAGCATGCTGCAGTTTTCAGGGTGCCTCTGAGCTATGCCTCATAAACTCTTGGATAAGATTTGTCTGGGTGTTTCCAACTGCAACTGCTCCTGGAGCAAAGCAGCATTCAGAGGGCAAAGCTGGGGATAAAGTTATTTTATGGGGGAAAAGAGGAGGGAGGGTAGGAAGGTGTTGACAGCACCTCGTGCATTCCTCTGAAAGGAAAAGAAAATGGAAGTTCCTGTAAAGGTTCTGCCCTTCAGCTGGGCAGGGCCCACAGAGTGGCTCTGGTAAAACTATACTAAAAGAATAGAAGAAAAGATTTCATCAGAAAGCTGGCTGAGAATAGCAAAAGAATGATAACAAAATCTTGTGACTGACCAGAGAGTCCGAGACAGCTGGACTGGGATTGGCCGTTAATCAGAAACAACCACATGAGACCAATCCCAGACCCACCTGTTGCATCCCACAGCAGCAGACAATCATTGTGTACATTTTGTTCCTGAGGCCTCTCAGCTTCTCAAAAGATCCTAAAGAAAGGATTTTTCATAAAACATGTCGGTGACACACCCACAGTAATCAATCAGTCAATAATCAATAACAACCACCCCCTCCCTGGCTCCAGGGTTTCTCACTGACACCAATATGGAAATATATCACCTTGTTTTAAGGTCCCTAGTAATTTCCTTGCTGTACAGTGTGACAAGAAGGAGGATGAGCAGAGTTCTGCAGGGTGTCTGGAGACACTTCAGGGCTGAGCCTAAGGACAGGGACTGCCTCAGCCAGAGATCTTCCCCTGGGCTGCCAGGCTGGGGTCTGCTCCTTGGTCAGCTCTTGTAGCCAGGATATTTTATGAAAAATCCTTTCTTTAGGATTTTTCCTCCTGAGAAGCTCAGAGGCCTCAGGAACAAAATGCAAATGATTGTCTGCTGCTGTGGGATGCAACAGGTGGGTCTGGGATTGGGCTCATGTGGTTGTTTCTAATTAATGGCCAAGCACAGTCCGGCTGTCCAGACTGTCTGGTCAGTCTGAACCTTTGTTATTCATTCTTTTTCTATTCTTAGCCAGCCTTCTGATGACATCCTTTCTTCTATTCTTTTAGTATAGTTTTTAATATAATATATATCATAAAATAATAAACCAAGCCTTCTGAACATGGAGTCAAGATTCTCATCTCTTCCCTCATCCTGGGACCCCTGTGATCACTGTCACAAGCTCTTGCTGGCTAATGGATCTCTCTGTGCTCATCTGACAGGAGGGATGGGAATTGGATCCCTGATCTCAACCACCACCAACTCAGGTAACTCAGACAGGTGTCTGTTTATTCAGTGCTCACAGAACACCCCTTCAAGGAGAATTAATCCTAAAATTAAAGAGATCCAAGGAAGGCCAGTGTGTCCTTTGCTGTGCACAGAGCCAACTGGTCATCAGCAGAACCAGAGGCCTGGGCAGGCATTTGCTTAACAGTACTCAATGACTTGATAACCAAAAAGATTGTGCCACTAAAGAAGCAAGAACAAAAGGTTCAGAGCAGAAAATTCTGGACAGAACTTAGAGAGATATAAATATGGATGATCAGTGCAATAAACTGGTTTGGCTTGCAGGGCATGGCCCATGTCTGTCAACCCCCACAAGGTGGATCCTCCTGGGTCAGAACAGGAGGCATGGCAGGTCCATCTGTGAGCCATCTAAACCCTGATGGCAGCCCAGCAGGCCCTCTTATTCCCCCTCTGCCTCTTTTTCTCCTTTCATGGTTTTGTAAAGATCAGTAAAATATACAATTTTTTCAAAGGAGCCATCAGAGCAACCAATAGACAGAAAAAACTCAGAGATGGGCTTTGGGCATGGAGAGTCTTCCAGGCAGGTCTTCAAGCTCAGTTTAGATTGAAGGTTTTGGTGTCTTTCTGTCTGAGCTCATGCACCTTCCTCAGCCCCCTGGCTTTAGTCCCAAGCTGTGTAAAAATCTCAGAACAGATTGCCAAGGTCAAGGGGAATTGCCCAGGGCTGGGATACTAAAACTAAATGAATGGAGCATGATATAAAAGCATAATAGGGCTGATTTCTTAATTGCAGAAGGGCCTCTCAACACCGTTTTGACAGCATAAAGGCTCATTTACATCTATTTTGAGCCATGTAAAAGCCTGATCCTCATTTACACATGTTGAAAAGAAAATATAATATGTACCAAGACTAAGCCCCTTCCTACTGCCAAAGCAATGGAAAGAGACTTTAGTGTAAATAAAGCTCAGGCCTGTTTTCAGTTCCAGCACCACAAATGTGCCAGTGCAGAAGCAGGAAAGATGCCAAACATATTTATTTTGGCCCAGCTGGGGGGTTTCTTCAGTTTTCTGTCTGCAGAAGAAAGTGAATGCACACATTTTGGCTCTGTCTTCCACAGGTGTCACATCCCCCCTGCCAGGCAGGGACCAGGGACGTGTCCTGAAGGTCACCCAACAGAGGATGCTCTTGTTGGGCAGGACCTGGATGAGCACTTTTGTGGTGAGGCTTGCAAGTTCTCTGTCTGCAGCTGCTGAGCTGTGTGGTGTTTTTGGGTGGAGGAGGAAAGAATGAATCTGTGTTCTTAAAAGGTTAATTTATTATTTCATGATTTATATTATATTAAAGAATGTCATACTAAGCTGTACTAAAGAATGGAGAAAGGATAGAGACAGAAGGTTAAAAGATAATAATGAAAAGCTGGTGACTCTTTCCTGACACAGATGGATTGTGATTGGTTATGAAGTTAAAATAAGTTACAGGAAAGTAATAAAACATGCACTGTTGGTAAACAACGTCTAAACCACATTCTAAAGTAGTAAAACAGAGGAGAAGCAAATGAGATAATATTGTTTTCTTTTCTCCCTGAGGCTTCTGAGCTTCTGACAGTCACTGACAAATCAGCTGGGCAGTAAGATTGTTGGGATTCAGAAAACACAGTTAATAAAATCTATATTCCTAGACTGTATAAAATAACAAAGTGGGTTTTACTCTCCAGTAGCATTCAAAGGTAAAGACATCTTGACCATAATGTCAGCAGCAGTACCATCCTGTCATTTTAACAGAATATCAGCTGAATACCTTACAGCCATGTACTATAATTGGAAGAATTATTAAAATTTGTTTTATGGAAAATATAACAGTAACAGAGCTGCTCCCAAGGATCAGCAGTGACTTTAAATCAGGCAGAAATCGAGAATGCACCAGCTGACAAACTCTGTTTGTGCCAACTAAAGAAATCCAGTGCTCTGCTGGAAATGGGCTCCAGACTTTCTCCTCAGGTGGAGGAGACGTGGAGTAACTGCTCAAAGGTGTGAGCAGCTCCCTAACAGGATGATGATGATGATGATGATGATGATGATGATGATGATGATGATGATGATGATGATGATGATGATGATGATTATTACAGGCTGGTAGGGGCTCAGTATTTACATCTCCTCAACCAGGCAGACTCTAAACTTTTCCATATATTGATTTTTACGGTAGCAGTGTTAGTAGCAGTGCCTTGGGTACTCCACTGTGCACAGCAGGTGATGAATAAAACCATTAAAGAAGTTTTTTAGAGTTCAAGAAAGAGGGGGAGATGTGAGAAATGTGTTTGTAAGGAATTCTCAAAACCTGACAGAAAGCTCCCACAGCCTTGTAGATCTGAGTGCAAGCTCTGAGATAAGGTGTGCTGGCTTAGCAAGGCCATGGAATAGAGATGACATTGTTGAGAGATTGAGCTAGAAACAAATTTCAACAGGTTTCAAAATACAGCCCTGCAAAAACACCAGACATTTTAGAGAATTAGAACTGTGAAAGATGCATTGTAGCAGGACCACGTGGGGGAAAAATGGAGGTGATTGGTGTAAAATATAGTTAAAATATTGGTAAAAATAGAGGTGATTTTTGTTAAATATAGTTAAAATATTGGTAAAAATAGAGGTGATTGGTGTTAAATATAGTTAAAATATAGGTAAAAATATTGGTGTTAATATAGTTAAAATATAGGTAAAAATAGAGGTGATTGGTGTTAAATATAGGCAAAAATATAGGTAAAAATAGAGGTGATTGGTGTAAAATATAGTTAAAATATAGGTAAGAATATTGGTATTAAATATAGTTAAAATAGAGGTAAAATAGAGGTAAAATAGAGGTGATTGGTATAAAATATAGTTAAAATATAGGTAAAAATATTGGTGTTAAATATAGTTAAAATATAGGTAAAAATAGAGGTAAAAATAGAGGTAAAAATAGAGGTGATTGATGTTAAATATAGGTAAAAATATAGGTAAAAATAGAGGTGATTGGTGTTAAATATAGGCAAAAATATAGGTAAAAATATAGGTAAAAATAGAGGTGATTGGTGTTAAATATGGGTTTAAATATAGGTGATTGATGTTAAATAGAGGTTAAAATATAGGTAAAAATAGAGGTGATTGATGTTAAATATAGTTAAAATATAAGTTAAAATAGAGGTGATTGATGTTAAATATAGGTAAAAATATAGGTAAAAATAGAGGTGATTGATGTTAAATATAGGTAAAAATGTAGGTAAAAATATAGGTGATTTGTGTTAAATATAGGTTTCAAATAGAGGTGATTGGTGTTAAATATACTTAAAATATAGGTAAAATATAGGTGATTTGTGTTAAATATGGGTTTAAATGTAGGTGATTGGTGTTAAATAGAAGTTAAAATATAGGTAAAAATAGAGGTGATTGGTGTTAGAAGTTAACAGCAGCATCGTGGGGCAAAAGCTAATGGGCTGAAAAACATTTCTAAGGTATTGTAAGCAGGAAATGGGTTGGCTGCTGATGGAATGGAGTTGAGTTTTACATCCCTCATGTCCCACCCTTCATCAAGACTGGTCATGGAACAAAACCCTTTAAACCACCTCTCAGCTGCCCTATCCCTGTAAAAGCTGGGAAAAACAAGAGTCTGGGAGAGCACTGCTCCTCCCTGAGCACACAGGAGGCGGCTGCGATTTATCCTGGGGCACGGGGGCAAGTGGCTGATCCTCCAGAGGCTCGGTAACTCAGACCATCTGCACACTGACTGCCAGGCAGCTTCTCCCCATCCCTTTTTTTTCCTCCATGGAGGAGAAGGAACAGCCCAGATCTGAAGGGAGGCTCAGTTCTGAGCAGGGCTGGCGTGCCTCTGTGCCAGCGTGGGGCGGATTAGAATTAGTTTTTGCTAATTTGCTCCACATGGAGCTTTCAGTTTGAATTCTGTCTCCCGAATCAACAGGCAGACCACCCTCTTGGTATCCTGACTGCTGTGTTTCCCAAAGTGGGGGAAGGATTTCTCATCCATCCTGTGCTTCCTGTGGTTCTGGCAGGGCTGTACCCGCTGCTCCAAGGAAAGGAGTGTGTGCATTCAGCTTCCTCAAAGGGATCCAAACTTGGGCAGTCATTTCAGGAAAGTCATCTGGAAGGATGGGACTCCATAAGCTGGAGCTGGAATTGGACCATTAACCCCAATATCTAAATGGACCAAAACTTTTAAGTGTGAAAACTCCCGACTCTGAGTCCATTTTGGGTCCATCCTGGGTGCAGCCCTGGCTGGGCTCTTGTGCTGCCCAAGGTGGATCCTTTGAAGGGTTTTTAATGAATCCCCACTTTATTCTTTAACTCTGCCCATCTCTGTTCCAGGCAGCCTCTCAAGGCATCAGCCTGTCCACTTACCCTCACTCTGCTTTCCTTCTCCATCTGTAACTGAGCAGTCTGATATTTTTGTTTGTGTTTTACAGCACAAAAACCTCATGCAAGCTGGAAAAGCTTTACCATTATTTCCCCAACACTGAAATACGTGTCTGCAGTGTGGTGCTTTTTAGAACAGCATCCACTCAGATGGTGGGGAATTCATCACAGCCCAGGGTGAGTAATTCCAATGGCTCATTACTCTTTCATTTACAAACTGGCACTTTCTTTGCAGTCTGAATTTGTCTAATTTTGGTTCCAGCCACTGGATATTGATATGGCTTTGTCTGTTAGATTAAAGAGAGTTCTGTTATATCTCATCTTTAGTAAGTGCTCTTCATCTTTAACAAGATACTTCTTCCTCTCCTTTTGATAAGCTAAATTATTAAGCACCTTCAGTATCTCAGTGTGCAGCTCTGCTCCACCCCACTGCCCTCAGTCTGTGCCTTCATTTTCCTCCTGAATTCCTGCTTGGATACTGCCTGGTTGCCACTAAGTCCATCATGGCACCATGAGACCTCTGTGTGGAGCTGGCAGATCTGCCACATCTGCAGGGGCACCAGATGAGGCTGTCTGCATTTAGGCACCTGAATCAAGCCCTCCAATTCCAGAAAAATGACAGAAGATCCATCTCCCCTCAACTGAACCCCCAACAGGTGTAGCAGTAGAGCAAACCTGTCCCCTCCTCTCCTGAGGACACCTTGCTCAGTCAAAGCTTGTAAGTGGATTTTTGGTATTTAAATTAACACTGATTTAAGGTGCCAGTGTCCAGAAGGTGGCTGTGGTGGAGCATCTGCTGTGGTTATGGAGCCACTGGTGTGACTGAGAGGTCTGGGCTTCTGTCAGCTTTATCTCTGGGTTTGGGAGGAAATACATGCTGGTGATGCAGGCCCCTGCCCTGCTTTGCCAGTAAAATCCAGCAGAGTTGAAATGTTTGGTGCTGTTTACTCTGGCCTCAAGGACAGAGTGTTGTGTCACCTTCTGTTGTTTGGTTCCTGTGTTCCAGATTGCAAGGCAAGATGTATTCTATTGCCATCTGTATGGCAGTTGTCTGGTGTCAAGTGGGCAATTCTCCTTATCTCTCTTCCTGAGGGATCATAATCAAGGTCCCTCAGCAGGGAACATCTGCTGATAAGGGGCTATTGAATGTCACCACATGACTGATAAGAACTATGACAACCAATTGTGAGATGCTCCGCCCAGAGGGAGGAGCCAAGCATTCCTACCCAGATATAATCTGGAGATTCTGACACACCACACGGCTCTGCTCCACTGGACTCCCCAGAGGAACAGCAGCTGCTTCTACTTCCACGGATCTGGGGGGGAAGAATTCACCCCTTTCCTATAGGACTCCCCTGCTCCAACAGAACCACGCCTGACACTCCAGGAGGACTGCAGCCCCTTTTCCAACCGGACTGCTACCAACACCCTGACCCACAGGGTGTCAGGTTGTGTTCTGACTCTGTCAGTGTTGTTCTGGTGTATTGCATTGTTGTATTTTATCCTTTTATTTTTTTCCTTCCCTATTAAAGAACTGTTATTTCCTGCTCCCATATTTTTTTGCCTGAGAGCCCCTTAATTTAAAATTCATAGCAATTCAGAGGGGTGGGGAGGGTTTGCATTCTCCATCTCAGGGGAGGCTCCTGTCTCCTTTAGCAGGCACCTGTCTTTCCAAATCAAGACATCTTTGTACTTAAGAAACTGTCCCAGCTTTTGTGCTGGGGGTCAGACATTGGCCAGGAGCTTTCAAAGACAGCCACCAGCCATGCTCTCCACCTGCAAGTCTACCTGGGGGAGGACCTGAACAGCACAGCCAACTTTCTCATGGCTCCTCAGAATGCCTGGGCTTGGGATGTTTTGGAGATACCTCTGCTTGCAAAACCCCTTTTCAGGAGCAGCCGAGCTCTGCAGAGCACATTTAGTGAGCACACAACTAAATGAGACGTGAACAGCCTGGTGATGGCAGGGTGAAGCACACAGAGTCATTGCTCAGGTGAGGAGGCAGGGCACTGAGAGAGCCCCAAAGAACAAGCATGAGTGGATCTAATCCATGGTGTGAAAGCTGGGCTATAAATAACGGCCTGATGGAAACCAGATCTCCTCTGCACATGCTTGTCATTTCTGCTCCACAGCAAGAAACTCCTCAGCAGTGAAAGGCTCGTCCATGGCCATGCTTTGGCCTCTGCTCCTTCCCCAAGGCACGTGCTGCTCCTCCTGAGACCTTTAAAAGTTCTGGGAAAGCCATGTGATCTCCTGAAGGATTTCTGACGGGCCACATCATTGTGCAAGGGTAGGCCAGCATTGTTTGTTTGATAGCAGAACTTCTCTCTCTCACTCGTTCCTCCCTGCCCCCATCTTTCAAAATAAAACATTGGGATCCAAACTAACTTGTCTGAAGGCAGAAGATGGCTGTAAAAATGAGTGCTGCTGATATCAACACCCAACAGTATTAATATTTGATATTTTGGTCTCTCCAATTTGCCATTCAAGTAAAGCAGAGAAGGCAGGACTTGCCTCGTATAGCTGTCCTCAACCCTAAATCCTGCTGTGAGCCATCAGAGCAAATAAATTCATTTCTCTCTTACCTTGTGCTCATGCAAATCACCACAGCAGTGGAATTAAGCTTGTGTGAGGCCAGTGTGAGCAGGAAGCAGTGGCACCACAGGCAAGGAGAGCTGAACTTTCAGGGTTTCTCCTGAAAACTACTAGTTTGTAGGGAGTTAAAGAGAAGGAAGCATATTCCCTAAGGCAGAGACCCATTTGGAATAAATCTGCTTGCTGGCTGCACTCCTCACTCTGGCAGTCATCTCATTACAATTCAGGCTAAGTTCTGCAGCATGGTCAGCTTTAACTAATAAAGATCTAGCATGGTACCTTGCTAATCTCATTAAATGGAGAGGTGTATTTTGGTAGTGGTTGCTGGAAGAGGAGAAGAGAAGAGAAGAGAAGAGAAGAGAAGAGAAGAGAAGAGAAGAGAAGAGAAGAGAAGAGAAGAGAAGAGAAGAGAAGAGAAGAGAAGAGAAGAGAAGAGAAGAGAAGAGAAGAGAAGAGAAGAGAAGAGAAGAGGAGAGGAGAAGAGAGGAGAAAAGAGGAGAAAAGAAAAGAAAAGAAAAGAAAAGAAAAGAAAAGAAAAGAAAAGAAAAGAAAAGAAAAGAAAAGAAAAGAAAAGAAAAGAAAAAAGAAAAGAAAAGAAAAGAAAAGAAAAGAAAAGAAAAGAAAAGAAAAGAAAAGAAAAGAAAAGAAGGTTTAGAAATTCCAGATCAAGCCATTTCAGTTTTCTAAAGGTGTGTGTTTGTAGGTATACACAACAAACATATACATACATGTACATTCTGCTAGTTGTTTCTATTTAATTCTTCCACAGAAAATATTCCCCAGGGATAACTGCATTCCAGAACTCCAGTAGTGTCGTTGAGCATGGCTGGGTATCAATCCCAGGGTTCTTTTTGCACCTTGTTGGCGTAAGAACATTCTGACCCTCCCCTCCCAAAGCCCAGGAGTAGCTGCAATGTACAAAACCTGCTGATTTCAGTGCTTTACCCAGTGCCTCGCTGCTTTGTTTTCAGTGACACCAGTGGATGTTTTCCCAGCTCTGAGCTAGGATTTAAAAATCCCATGAATTGGGCATTAATAAATGGCAGCTCTTCCATTTGGAGGATGAAGCATCACCCACCCTACTGAGGGAGAGAAAGGGACAAACCTGGCTTTCTCTGCTTTTTTTCAGTCCCCAGACTGCTGTGGCTCACTTAACTTCAAAGTGCTGTGAGGATCCACTGGGTTTTGGCAGCAACCCTTGGGATGCGTTGGCAGCTTCACTCTCCCCTCCTTCCCCGTGCTGGTATTGGCACAGTTTCAAACCAGCTCCGGGACTGGACACAGCATCCTGCACACCACATTTGGATGCTGAAACTGATGCAAAGAAAGAGGGGGAAACATTGATATCACTTGATGAATCAGCTGGCCAAGGTGGCAGAACGGGCTCTTTGTTGTGTTGCTCCTTCCTTGTGTCACAGCAAGGACGTCGCCGCCTTCTGCTGAGTCCTCCCTTGCTTGGGGCCAGTCATTTATCAACAGAGATTTCCATCTTGGCCTAATAATTCATCTCTTATTGCAGCCCTCGCTGCTCCTTTGTTTCCTCTTATCACAGCCTAATTATTTGGCGGAGGAAAATTTCTGCCTATCTTGGGGCCAGTGGCCAAGAGTTCAGGAAAATCTGAGTGCCAGGTGGGGATGGGAGAGTGGCAGAGGGGCTCCCAGGGCTCAGACCCAGATTCTTCTGAGGCAGGGGGAGGTTGGAAGAGTGCAACATGAAACACAAAGTCTCTTTTCTTTTGGCTCAACCTTCCCTTTGTGCGTTTGTCACCGCCAAACGCTCCCACGTACATCGCACCCACACATCTCCCACCACTTTCTCACACACTCTCACACATTCTGAAAAAAAATCCTGTAAATTCAGGGGTTTGGGTTGGTTTTTTGTGGAGTTTTTTTTATTTGTTCAGTTTGGTGGTTTTTTTTTTTTATTTTATTTTTATTTATGGTTTTTTGGGGATTTTTTGGGTTTTTTTTTTGCGTTTTGTTTTGCTTAGTTTTGGTTTTTTTTTTTTTTGTCTCTGTTTTGGGAGGATATTTTTGGGATATTTTTTTTTATTCTTTGTGGGGTTTTTCTGTTTGTTTCTTTTTTTTTTCTCTTCCTTGAAAACCTGGAACAAAAAGATAGTAAAAATCTGTATTCAAAATCTGCATTCATACATATGTGGCCAGTGCTGGGATGCTAGAAAGGGGAATGAGTGGATGGATGAACAGATAGTAATCACAGTAGCATAATTAATAATAATGACAGAAAGGCATCCTGCTCCTATTAGGAGTACATGCAGAGCTTTAATCAGCTCTCTCCACCATCCAAGAGGAGACTTGAACTAAATCAATTGCTGATTTCTATCAGAAGGGTTGTTCTGACCACATTGAGAGAGGGATCCCCTTGGTTCTTTATTTCAAAAAAAAAGGAGAAATTATTAATGTATTGTTAATTTATATATCTATCCCCAAACCAGGATAATTTCTTTGTTTTATTCAATGACTCCAGTGCAGCTCTGAGGATGTTCCAGGGAGTTTCCCAGTTTGCTCTGCTCCTTTTCTCCTCAATCTGCTGTCTCCAGAGCTCAGTGCAAAGCTCAGAGATGGCCCTGGAGAGCCAGGCTGGGGACAGAACCATTGTGAAGAGCAGCAGGGCTGCATTCCCTGTGCCTCTGCTGTCTTTGTACCACACTCATTGCTTTAGAAAGAATTTTGGAACCACCTGGAGCATGTGAGGCTCACTATAAAATCAAACTCCCTCTCAGTCCATCTCACAGCCATTGCCTGGCTCTGAAAGCAGCAATAAATCCAGCTGGGCTGGTTATGGCCACTCATACCCCTCCAGAACTGTTCTTTAAAGAGAAGTTCTCAAATCTCATTGCTTTATTAAGCATTTCATACATTGGAACTGTCAGTTGATGTATCACACGCAGAAGAGACAGCAACTAGAATAATAACCCTTCCCAGCATTTCATTTTGAAGCCCCATTTACCTGAGCCTGGCTGCTCCCAATAAATATTTCACAACATGTTTCTCCTCCACAAGTGCACTTACAACTTATGAAGCAAGCACAAATGTTTTAATTCTGACAAAATGAGCACTTTTTCATGCACCAGCCTCGATTCAGCACATAGTTTTGTGGCTAAATGGCTTTCTGATTATCGTGTCCCAGGATATTACTTCAACTGAAGTGATATGAAATGTCATTAAAAAGTAATGTTCCTCTGCTTTGACAATCATATTAGTAAACACTGGAGGCTCTGCAGGTTATATGTCAGGCAGGCCGACACTAATGGGTTTATTAACATATACAGCAGCACTTTGTCAAACCTCCTTGTTAATCTAAATTTGCAGGTGACAAAAAAGAAAGTGAGCAGGGGAGCAAGGAGAGGGTGCTCAGGAGCTGTTCAAAGGAGCCAGGGTACCCTGAGCCAGGCTGGACAGTCCCAGGGCTGCTTCCCTGGATTCCACCAGCCCTCCCTCCCAGGGGGAAATCTTTGAGCTGATGGGGAGCACAGGCACCCTGTCACTGTGATATTTTATGAAAAATCCCAGGATTTCTCCTCCTGGGGAGCTTCAGTTTCTCCCTGGTTTGCTGCTTTGGAATGTGATTTGGAGAATTGTCTACCCAGCATGTGAATTGTTTTGATTTAATGGCCAATCCCAGTCCAGCTGTGTCAGACACTCTAAAGTCTGTCACAGGTTTTTATTATTCATTCCTTTCCAGCCTTCTGAGGTATCCTTTCTCTTTCTTTACTGTAGTTTTAGTATAGCATTTCATAATATGATATGATAAAATATAATATTATATAACATATGACATGACATGATATGAGATTATATGAGATGATACAGTATGATATGATATGATATAATACAATATAATAATATTATTATATGATATGAGATGATACAGTATGATATGATATAATATAATATAATATAATATAATATAATATAATATAATATAATATAATATAATATAATATAATATAATATAATATAATATAATATAATATAATATAATATAATATAATATAACATAATATAATATAATATAATATAATATAATATAATATAATATAATATAATATAATATAATATAATATAATATAATATAATATAATATAATATAATATAATATAATATAATATAATATAATATAATACAATATAATATAATACAATATAATACAATATAATATAACCTCCCCCTGCACCCACCTTCCCCCTGCTCCTCCTCCCATGACTGCAGAAATGAACCAGTCGTGCCACAGTGACAGAAAAATGGGTGCTCCAATTCCCAGGAGTGGATCCTGCTTTCTGCTTTGCTGGCAGATAATTACAACGTGGAAGGGAAAAGTGTTTGCTGGAAGCAGGAACTTAATGGGGTTTTACAAAGAATGCTTTGTCCAGGCAGCTACTGGAGTCAATAAAACTCAGTTTGGGCTCCATAAAGCTCTGCAGAGGTAAAAGCCTGAGTGTTGCCAGGCTGGGAATTTGGGGCTGGCATCCACGGCTCCATGGAGAGCTGGGGGGCACAGAGGGTGATGAGGACTTGGGGTTGTACAGGAGCAGCTCCTGAGCCCCCCAGCCCATGCAAGCTGGAGCCAAACTTGTTTGCCAGCATGTCAGAACACAGGACATTGCTCTGGCTGCCCTGGAGGACTCCAGACCCTGGCAGGGGGCTCAGAGACCTTGGCACGGGGTCAAACACACCTGAGCCTTGGATTTTAGCCCATGGAAACAATTCCCAACTTTGTGTGAGGAGTTACAAGCCACAAGGGTTTGAGTAGAATGACAGTGAATTTATCACAGGGTGAAAAAGCAGAATTTTGGGGATGTAGGATAGGGGTTCAGGAGGGAAGATGGAGGAATCTGGGTGTGTCCTGTCCTTCTTCTTCTTCTTCTTTCCCTCCATCTTCTGCTGGGATGGTGACACTTCTGGGTTCGCTTAGAGTAGAGGCAGACTGTCTAACACAGGTGATAGGTGTTGGGAAGTTATTGTAAATAAAACACACATAGTTCTTAGTATAAAAAGCCAACACCACCCCAGGGGCATGGACTGTGCCACAACCCTGGACAGATCTCAGCAGGTCAGAATGAGAATGTAACAGACAAGAGCAAATAAACAACCTTGAGAAGCAGAACCAACAAATCTCGACTTCTTTGGTTGTGGGGCTGGGAAAAAAGAGACTTTGTAATACCTTGGGGGTCATCTCAGCCACAGAAAACCTGAGAGCAGCCAAGGAGTTTTGTTGCTGGATTTTGCAGCAGTAGGAAAGCACCACAAGCTCCCAGAGGTTTTCTGTTTTGGGGATTCATCATTTTGAAGCGCATTTGTCTTTATTTGGTCTCTTCCAGCTTAAGCAGTCAGCAAGACTCAGTAGCAAAGAGGTGAAGAAGGGATGTGGATTTTTAATGCTGGGCTGTTATTTCTATTTTTGTGATGCCATTCCTGGTGCCCAGGTGGGACATTAGTGCAGGGTGTGGGTGCCAATGCATCCCAAAACAGCCCTGGACCCAAAGATGCTCATTTGCAGCACCAGGAGCTCCAGCACCTGCAGCTCTTGGTTTTACTTGGTCCTTCTGGGCTTTGAATTTCTCAATCTGACACAAAGGCAGTGGGAGCTGAGCAGCTGTAGAATAGGTAACTTTTGGGGGAGGGAGTTCCTACTCTTTTCTTGTCTTTTTCTTCTTTTCTCCAGTAGCTGCAGCAGGGAAAAAAAAAATACAGCAAAAGGGAAGAAGGGCCTGGAGGCAACAGGTCAGAAAATAAATAAAGAATGAGAAATTAAGTTACTTGGAAAGCAGAGTTATTTGCTTTGAGAGCCTTTTTTTTTTTTTTTTTTGTAAAAAAAGGGAAAAATAATTTTCTCAAAATAACACTTTTTTTTTTCTTTCTTTCTTTAACAACTTCAGGCAAATTTTTGGTGTTGCCTTTGCTCAGGGTTTGCAATTTAATAACCTTGTTATGCTACAAATCCTGAGACTCCACAACTCCTACCCCAGTCCATCTGCCAAGAGTATTTCTTGACCTTTTAAAGAAAGGGAGATAATGAACCATTTGGACCGTAGGATGCCCTGGCTGCTTGGAATAAAATCAGCATGGCTGTGAATTTTGGAGAGGCACAAACATGCAGCCCTGAGCCAGCAGTGTGGCCTGAGCCTTTGTGGTGATCTCCCACTGCAGAAACAGCCATAAAGTCCTTTAAAACAGTTTATAAATCAGAGGTCATGGGCAGAGTGAGGCCTGGGCTCAGAAAGTGACTTGAAACACCCAGAGAGGGAGGATTTGCCTGGCTGCCATTGAGCTTCAGCTGATAACTGGTGAATTTTTCTCCTTCAGAATTCCCTGGTGAAATCAGCTCTGGTGAAATGTGGATTTCAGCTGAAGAGGCTGATGCTGCCTGAGGGCAGCTGGATGTCAGCATCTGCTTTAGATGGCATTAGAAATGTGCCAGTGTGTGCCATTTATTGTGACCTCAGGTTCTGAGGGGTCACACAGAGAAGGAGTGTGGCTCTCTGGTCCTTTGGTGAGACCAGAAGGTGTTCAGGGATGATCCTGGTCTGTGTTTGCTCATGGATGATCCTTTCTCTGTTCATGGATGGTCCTTTCTGTGTTTGTTCATCTGTGTTTGTTTCCATCTTTCCATGATATTTCCATCTCTGTGTTCATGTATGATCCTGTGTTTGTTCATGGATAATCCTTTCTGTGTTTGTTCATGGATGATCCTTTCTCTGTTCATGGATGGTCCTTTCTGTGTTTGCTCATCTGTGTTTGTTTCCATCTTTCCATGATATTTCCTTCTCTGTGTTCATGGATGGCCCTCTCTGTGTTCATGGATGATTCTGTGTTTTTTCATGGATGATCCTTTCTCTGCTTGTTCATGACCCTTTCTGTGTTCATCCATCTGTGTTTTTTTCCATCTTTCCATGATATTTCTATCTCTCTGCTCATGGATGACCCTCTCTGTGTTTTGTGATGGATAATCCTTTCTCTGTTTGTTCATGGGTGATCTCTCTGTTTTTTCATGGATGATCCTTTCTGTGTTTGTTCATGGATGACCCCCTCTGTGTTTATTCATCTGTGTTTGTTTCCATCATTCCATGATATTTCCATCTCTGTTTTTGTTCATGGATGACCCTCTCTGTGTTCATGGATGGTCCTTTCTGTGTTTGCTCATCTGTGTTTCCATCTTGCCATGATATTTCCATCTCTGTGCTCATGGATGATCCTTCCTCCTTCCTGCACTGTTTCATTCACCAGGTTTCTCCCACTGCCTGGGCTGAGATTTTCCTGCCTGGGCTGAGATTTTCCTACCTGGGCTCTGATTTTCCTGCCTGGGCTCTGATTTTCCTACCTGTGCTCTGATTTTCCTGCCTCCTGCACATGGTTGCTCCTCCCAATGGTCTCTGCTTAGCCCAAGTGGTTTTGCTCTTTCCATATCCACCAGCTGAGCTTCTCTGCCCCTTCTCCTTGCATTTTCCATGGTATTTTTCCCTCTTTGCAGCAAGCACAGCACAGGACCACCAAGCTCCTGCCCAGCTCTCCTCTTGCTCCTCCTGCTGCAGCCAGGTGACGTTCCCTGGTCTGTTTGAAACCTCACTGAGGAGTTGTGTGTCCTCCTAGTGCAGTAAAACCAGAGCCAGGGCCTTGGTCTGTAATTCTTTTAGGGAAAGATGTCATAGTTGGTCTTGATTAAACTTTAAGTTTCATGTTGTTTAAACCATGGTTAAATTATTCATGCGTCTAGCTGCTCATGCAACGCAGGAATTTACTATAATGGGATGGGTTGACATGGCCAGTGTTAAAAACTTGCTGTTGTGCTTGTTAGCAATGAGCATGGAAAAATAAACAAATAGGATTGTAGGGGAAGGCCTTTCTTCATTCCCACCGCAGTGTAAATGGAGCTGCCATTTAAAATGAAACAGCGTTGGGTTTATGGTGATTTTTGGCCACAGATCCCATGTCACAGCCTGCTTTTCTGCCAAGGAAACACAGGCAGGCTTGCTCTCCTCTAATGGGGAAACCCAAAGTGTTACACTGCCATGGAGGTGGCACAGAGCCAGGCTGAGCAGTCGCTCAGTGCCACAGTAAGGAATGATTCAGCTGAGGGAAACCTCCAAAATCAACGCTCACAAGGAAAATCCCAGGGCTGTTTCGGTGTCTGGCAGAGTTAAAGGAACACCAGGCTGAGGGGATTTCTGTGAGAGCTCTCCCACTCTGCACACAGAGTTGGCTTTCTTCCTGTGGAACTGAAAATCTTCACTCACACAACACAGCCCAGGCTGCCAGAGGCATGCTAGTGTCCTTTCTCTATTCCTTAGTATAGTTTCAGTACAGCATTCTTTAATACAATTAAAGTACATAAAATAATAAATTAGCCTTCTAAGAACATGGAGACGGAATCTCAATTCCTCCTTCGTCCTGGGGACCCAGCAAATCCCACGCTAACCGGTAGCTGGGGGAAAAGCTGGAGGTGGTCACACTTTTCAGAGAAATAAAACCATTTTTGAGCATGGTTTGTTAGGAGGAAGGATGATAGGGTGTGTCAGAGTGCCCTGAGCAGCTGTGGCTGCCCCTGAATCCCTCGAAGTGCCCAAGGTCCAGGCTTGGAGCAGCCTGGGACAGTGGAAAGCATCCCTGCCATGGCAAGGGAGTGGAATTTTTCTTTGGAGTCCCTTCCAACCCAAATCATTCTGCAATTCTTTGAATAAATGACCCACCAGGGCCCATAGGAAACCTGTCCTGCTTCTACAGCAAGTGGCCATACACCAATGTGCATGCCCCAGAAGGCAAACCAACCTTATTTTGAGATAAAAAGGAGTGTTTTACTGGAAAACCACACCAGTTTGCTTTGGCTGAGCTGTCACCCATCCCCATGGCCGCCCTTCTCCAGCTGAACTGACCAAGCTGCTCCTTGAGGAGCTTCAGCACCTTCAAGGTCACTTTCTAACAGTTTAATGTCTTTATTTTATTGTGGTGAGGCCACCCCAGAGCAGAGCAGGGTGGGACAATGCCCTCCTTGCCTGGCCAGCAGTGCTGTGCCTGGTGCCCCCAGGACAAGGTTGGCCCTCCTGGCTGCCAGGGTGCTGCTGGCTCATCTCCAGGATTCACCAATGTCTTGGTTTGGAAAAGACAGGTGCCTGCTAAAAGAGACAGGAGCCTCCCCTGAAATGGAGAATGCAAACCCTCCCCACCCCTCTGAATTGCTGTGAATAAGGGGCTCTCAGGCAAAAAACATCGGAGCAGGAAATAACAGTTCTTTAATAGGGAAGGGAAAAAAATATAAAATGATAAAATACAACAATGCAATACACCAGAACAACAGTGACAGAGTCACAACACAACCTGACACCCTGTGGGTCAGGGTGTTGGTAGCAGTCCAGTTGGAAAAGGGGCTGCAGTCCTCCTGGAGTGTCAGGCGTGGTTCTGTTGGAGCAGGGCGGTCCTGTAGGAAAGGGGTGAATTCTTCCTCCGCAGATCCGTGGAAGTAGAAGCAGCTGCTGTTCCTCTGGGGAGTCCAGTGGAGAAGAGCTGTGCTGGTGTGTCAGAATCTCCAGATTATATCTGGGTAGGAATGCTTGGCTCCTCCCTCTGGGCGGAGCATCTCACAATGGGATGTTACAGTTCTTATCAGCCATGTGGTGACATTCAATAGCCCCTTATCAGCAGATGTCCCCTTGTTGATTATGATCACTCAGGAAGAGAGATAAGGAGAATTGCCCACTTGACACCAGCCAACTGCCACACAGATGGCAATAGAATACATCTTGCCTTGCAATCTGGAACAACCAGGATTCCCAGGCCCCTTTCCCTGCTTTCCAGCAGCTCTCCATCCTCATGTGGATGGCCCTGTGTGGTTCCCCCTCTCGCTGGTGAGCCTTGAGTGCATCTCCTGGGGCTGGAGGGGGACAGAGCACTCGTGCTGAGCTAATGACAATCTCTGGAGTGGGAGCTCTGAGGATTCCCTCTGGTTGGTGCTCTGCCCCCAGAATGAGTAAATAAAAGCCTCCTCATTTATTTATGATGCAAATAGGAACTGTGCATTCAGCTCTAGGATTTGTTATTATTTATTTAGAGCCTCTTGTCTCCGAGGCACTGGCAGTTTGCATGCAGGGGGCATCTGTCTGCCTTTATTACCCACAAATAGACATTTTTGTTTGCAGGCTTTGGCTGCTGAAAGTCTGCTGTGGGGATGTAAATCCTTCCAGGGAGACACAGATCCCTTGGTCCTTCCTCTTCAGAGCAGTAGCAGCAGCTCGAGGTCCCCCCAAGCCACTTTTCCACACAGGGGAAGAGCTGAGCACTGAGCTCCTCTGGGTGTGAAGGTTTCCACTGTGACAGCACCAAAGAGGGATGATTAAAATCTGCTTGCTGTAGGTTTGGCAAAAAGCTGAGGGGAAGATGAGTAGGTGATGGATATGGGCAGGCACAAAAACAAGGAGGCAGCATTTGGGTAAATATATCAGCTTTAGGGAGCTGGTGACTCTCCTTTGGCCCATCTCAGGCCACCCCCTTGGCTTTGACAGCTGATGGAGCACCAGCATCCCTGCAGACAGCCCCCCATCAGTGCTGCATGGCAGGGACCAGCTCCAGAGCCCTGGTGAGCTCCGTCCTGGGCAGCATTTCCAGCCAGGGCCAAGGTGGGGAGGGCTGGGCTTGTCCCAGGGATGGACTGTGGGATTCACATTCTCTGGAAAAAATCCCTTTGCCCAGGATTGTTCTGCTGGGAAGCTGAGAAGCCTCAGAGAAAAAGGAAAACAATTCTTATCTCATTTGCTTCTCCTGTGTTGTGCTCCTGTGGAAAGTGTTTGGAGATTGTTCACCCACAGGTGATTGTTCCATTGCATTCTGCTGGGAGTTGTTTTCACTCTTTGGCCAGTCAGGACCAAGCTGTGTCAGGGCTCTGGAGAGAGTCACCAGTTTTCATTATTATCTTTTTAGCCTTCTGTAAGTATCCTTGCTGTATTCTTTAGTATAGTTTAGTACAGCATTCTTTAATATAATATAGTATTATAAAATAAAAAATCAGCCTTCTGAGAACATGGAGTCAGATCCATCATTCCTTCCTTCTTCAGGGCACCCTGCAAACACAATAATGGACAAGCCCAGAAATGTGAGATTGTGAGGAAGGAATTCTGTACTTTCCTCCTGATCCCAGCTGTGGCACCATCACAGGACTCTGTGAGGAAAGGCCCTGGCAGCTCACCCTGCCACCATCTCTGAAATCTCTGTCAGTGCCCTCTGCAGGAACCCCTTCCCTGTAAAATGGTGCCACAGTCAGGGTTTTGGAGGTAAGAATTGGTTTCTTTGAGATTTCTCTTTAAAAAGCTGTATTTACCCTTCCCTTTGACAGTTTAGGGCCCATGGGTAGGAATTCTTTTCCTGGTAGTTAGGTGGTGTGTTTCTGCAGAGCAAAGTCATTCACATCCATTAAGTCTCAGAACTGGGAGGTATAAATAGAAGAATTAATTCCCACTCCATAGCATAGCTGGCCAGCTTGATTAAATCCAGACCTAGAGGATCAAACTCAGCACCAAAATGAGTGACCAAAGTCCCTGGTCCAAGCCCAGCTTGTTGTAGGTCTTGGATCTCTTCTCTCACAGACTGAGAAATGGCTCCTCTTAAGATAGATTTTGCTTGGCTCCTTCATTCAGGGTTTTCCAGGGCTTCACCATTCTCATGGGTCTTGTCTGAACCCTTCTGCAGCTTCTCTGCCTACATCTCAAGGTGTGCAGCTGCCCAGGACCTACAGACAGGATCCTCCCTAAATTCCAGATCCTTTCTGCAGGCAGCCACCCCAGGAATTTGATGTAAAAGCAGAAATTTCCTCCAGTTGTCTTGGAATGCAAAATCCTCCTGAGCTGGCTCGCAGATCACTTTGCAGAGCTCAGCTGTCCACCCATCCACCAAAACCTCCCAAACCTGGCAGGATGTCTCGTGAAAGGAGCAGGAGGATGATGGAGTGTCTCTGCTTCCAGTTGAGTGTGGGGTAGAGTGCCTGAAAACCCTGTGTGCACGGGGGTTTGCAGGAGCTCTTGGTGTCATGTCTGGTTGGACATGGGTGTGGTGGTGCTGGAAAGGAAGGAGAGCTTGGGAAAGGAGTTTCCAACAGGGAGTAACCAAGGGAAACTGCTGGTTTGCATGCCAATAAATTGGAGATGAGATTACTAAGGCAGGGAGTAATTTTTATGCCCTGGAGCTCATTTATCTGCTTAGTTCTTGGTTTGGGTGGTTGGCACATGGAGGGGTGAGGGCCAGGGGCTGGGCATGGAAATCCCCAAAGCCTGTATCTTGTCAGAACCCAGGAAATTCCTCTGGCTGCCCTGGAGGGCTCGTGCCCCTGCCCAGGGGCTCAGAGACCTTGGCACAGAGCCCAAGACCCCTGTGCCTTTCATCTTGACCCATGGAAAAAATTACTAACCTTTATGTAAAGAATTACGAGTCAAGTTGTAAGAAAGTTTAAGTAGAATAATAGTTAGTCATGGGGTGAAAACCAGATTTTTTTGGTTTTTAAGAATGGGGGCTTGGGGTCCCAAGATGGAGGAATTTGGGTGTGCCCTGTCCTTTTTTCTTCTTCTTCTTGGCCTCCATCTTCTGGGTGATGCTGGCATTTTTAGATTTGTTTAGAGTAGAAGCTCACTGTCTAACACAGGTGATGGGTATTGGGAAGTTATTGTAAATAATGTATATGTAGTTTTTTGTATAAAAAGACAACACCAGTGAGCCTCAAACCAACCTGCCAGACAGACCTCGACGGGTTGGAGAAAGAATTTTATAGATAAGAAACAATAAACAGCCTTGAGAATGAGAACTGAAGAGCTCTGACTCCTTCTTCGATTGCCAGGCTGGGAAAAGAGAATTTGTGATACACCTGGGGGTCACTGTGAGCAGCAGAGATTCCGAGATTATCTGACAGAACAGCCAGTGTTTGGTCAGTGTTTGTTTGGTCAGTGTTTGGTCAGTTTTTGGTCAATTTTTGGTCAATTTTTGGTCAGTGTCTGGTCAATTTTTGGTCAATTTTTGATCAGTGTTTGGTCAGTGTTTGGTCAGTTTTTGGTCAATTTTTGGTCAGTTTTTGGTGTTTGGTCAGTGTTTGGTCAGTGTTTGGTCAATGTCTGGTCAGTGTCTGGTCAGTGTCTGGTCAGTGTTTGGTCAATGTTTGGCCAATGTTTGGTCAGTGTTTGGTCAGTGTTTGGTCAGTGTCTGGTCACTGTTTGGTCAGTGTTTGGTCAATGTTTGGTCAGTGTTTGGCCAATTTTTGGTCAATTTTTGGTCAGTGTTTGGTCAGTGTTTGGTCAGTGTTTGGTCAGTGTTTGGTCAGTGTCTGGTCAGTGTCTGGTCAATGTTTGGTCAGTGTTTGGTCAGTGTTTGGTCAATTTTTGGTCAGTGTTTGGTCAGTGTCTGGTCAGTGTTTGGCCAATGTTTGGTCAGTGTTTGGTCAGTGTTTTCTCCAAGCACTGTGTGGGTGAGCAGTGTGCCCAGCCTTAGCCAGTGCCCAAACCCACAGTGAGTGCCTGGGTGTGAGGGGGAGAAGGGCTGGGTGGAAGGAAGGGTGAAAACATCTCTAATTCCTGGAGAAGGAATGGGAAAAGGGGTGAAGCACAAATTCTGCAGGACTGAGCCCTACAGAGACAGCTGCTGCTCTCCAGTTATGTGAGGTCTCCCCACCTGCAGCTCTCTGGAACCTTCCCTTTCATCCCTCCAATCTTTATTTCATTTGATGAACAAAAAAAAACCCTCTCCTCTCAGCAGAGATACTGGAGCACAGCCTACGGGCTGGGAGAGGAAGGAGGAAATAGCTGCAGCTTGGCTTCTCCTCCCTGAGCACCAGCCAGCTCCCAGCTTGGGATGGATCTAACAGGAGCAGGGGAGCTCGCATCCAAGAAACCCCAGTGCTCTGCCAAGGCCACACAGGTAGCAGAGAGCCTGATAGAAAGTCAAGTGGAACATCTGGGAGCCTTTTTTTTTAATTCTCTTTTTTTTTTCTGCTGTGTTTCAGGGCAGGAGCTCTCTGATCCTCTGCACAGAGGGTTTGGTTTGCCAGAGCTCCAAATGCTCCAGTCTCCCAGATTTTGTGTGCATCCAGGAGATCTGGAGCAGAGGACAGCAACAATAACCCAAACCAAAATGCCAATTGGTTTGTTAGAATGGTTTTTGTTGAAAGGGACCTTAAAGCTCACCCAGTGCCACCCCTGCCATGGCAGGGACACCTTCCACTCTCCCAGGCTGCTCCCAGCCCTGTCCAACCTGGCCTTGGATATTCCAGGGATCCAGGGGCAGCCACAGCTGCTCTGGGCAATCCATTCCAGGGCCTGCCCACCCTCTGAGTAAAGGACTAAATCATGGTTCAAAAAACCATCAAATTTGGTGCATTTTTGCCCAGGGAAATGGTGGAATCCCCATGCCTGGAAGTGTTGAAGAAATGTGTAAATGTGGCCCCAGGGGTTTAGTGGTTGGCCAGGCAGTTCTGGGTTAATGGTTGGATTTGATGGTCTTAGAGGGCTTTTCCAAACTTAAATATTCAATGTTTTAGGCATCCAAAATGCATCCAGTAAAGCTTTTTAGTAACTTTTCCTTTCTTCCTGAGAAATGTCTTATCCAGCCTGAGAGAAGAAGTCCTGCCATCTAACTTGATTATTCCCTAATACCAACAAATAGCTTAAATAAATAATTTCCCACCAACATAACTAGCAAATTCTGTGTGTGTGAGCCATCCAGCTGAGGAACAGTGAAATAAATTATTTCAGGAATTAATTGTGAGCAGGGAAGCAATCCAGTGTCAGTGATACAGGAAAGACACATGAAACTGGAAAAAAAAAAAAAAAAACCAAACCAACAACAACCAAACAACCACAGGAAAATATAATTTAAACATCCACAGAAGACATGCAAATGCAGGCACAGTAAGGGGCCTCTGGATTTTTCCTAATGAACTCTAATGCAAAAAGGAAATTAAAGAACTCTATTTTCCACTGTCCCCAGTTGCAGAAGCTCTGTGCTGGAG
Organism: Fringilla coelebs; assembly: GCF_963513975.1. Classification (NCBI taxonomy): domain Eukaryota; kingdom Metazoa; phylum Chordata; class Aves; order Passeriformes; family Fringillidae; genus Fringilla; species Fringilla coelebs. The sequence continues at coordinate 12,096,523 of NC_140045.1, forward strand.
GGGGGGGGGACAGGGAGGGCCATGTCTGCTCTCAGCCTGACAAGCAGGACTGTATTTTTGATGGAATATTCCTGTTTGTAAACTCAGCAAAACTGGAATTTTCAGCAGAAGAACAGTCTGGATAAACTTCTTGGCTGAGTGGTTTTGTTTCTCCTTTTTTTTTTTTTTTTTTTTTTTTCTAAAAAGGGTTTTCAAGATGGTTCAGTATCTGAGGCCATTTATTTTTTGAAATAGTAAATCCAGTTTTCTACTCCATAATACTTTTCATTTTGAATTGTAAGCTAAATATTCCATGAATGGGACTTCTCTACTGAAGGTTTGGGAGAATTGAAACCAAATGTTTGAAAATTATCTATTCAAAAGGGCTTGGCTTGACTCGACTCAAGACAACTGTTGCTTTTTTAAACTATAAACAATATTAAAATTCTGACTGTTTATCCCCATATGACTTGGGGATTTGTTTACAATTTTTAGACATTTTTCAGGAACTGAAAACCTGTTTCTCATGTATATTTATGCTGGCAGCTGCTATCAAAAGGACAGCTCAGCTCCTCGAAAAGTGGAAGCATATGACAATTTTCTCCTCAGTGAAGCTGGTAAAATATGGGGTGTCAAAGCAGGATGAATTTCCCAGGCTAGTGGGGTGCTTTGGCTGTCCAGGCAGAGGCTGCAGGCTCCCCCAGAGGGTGGCATTCCCCTCTGAGGTGACAATGCCCAGGGTCCAAGGTGCACCAGGAACCCCTCCCTGTCCCCACGCCCTCCCCCTCCAGGGCACATCGTGTCTGACGGGGGTTTAGGGGGTTCAGACATCAAACTCTGGATTTGGATCCCCATTCCCTGGGATCCCAGAGCAGCTGTGGCTGATCTCCATTTCCAGGGAAAATTCCATTTCCAGGACTGATCTCCATCTCCAGGACTGATCTCCATTTCCAGGTCTAATTCCATCTCCAGGACTGATCTCCATCTCCAGGGCTGATCTCCATCTCCAGGGCTGATCTCCATCTCCAGAGATAATTCCATTTCCAGGAGCTGATCTCCATCTCCAGGAGCTGATCTCCATTTCCAGGACTGATCTCCATTTCCAGGACTGATCTCCATCTCCAGGAGCTGATCTCCATCTCCAGGAGCTGGTCTCCATCTCCAGGGCTGATCTCAATTTCCAGAAGTTGATCTGAGCTGCAGGGACACATTGGTGGGGCACACAAGCAACATTTGAAGCTCCTGGGCTGCACTGAGCACCTCAGGCAATGCTCACACCAGCAAATTTGGCCTGCAGAAGTCACACAGCTGGAAAAGAACCACAACCCCACGATGGCCATCACTATTCCTAATTAACAACGTGGAAATCCAGGTGCTGGGTCTTTCACACCCCCAGGGATGACCCAGGGCTGTGCCCATGAGTGCTGAGCCCCAGGGCAGGGCTGGAGCTGAGCTCAGGAGAGATTTCCCCAGGATGGAAAAGCAGCATGGACAGGCAGAAGATGGAGGAGGCACAACTCTTCACAAATATTTTATTCACAGCCCAGAAATGCTGTGAACTGAGGAATGCAGCCTTGCTGCTGCCTGGCTGAGTGGAATTAATTCTGCACGTTGGTTTCTCCAGAGTTTTCTGCCCTGGTGTCATTGGCTTCTTACCACCACATGGATATTTCTGTGTTTCAGCAGAATTCCCCACTCCTAATCTGGATAGTCCTTTCTGGGTGGAGTGCAAACCCCAGATTGTTAACTCCGGATAACCGTAATTAAAAGAAAATAAAATCAAAGGTGCTCAGAAAAGAAATGGAAAATTTTTCTGTGGAAGCCAAAAGATTATATTAAACTTCAGTGGTTTAATAAAATATTATGAAGTTTGGGAGTGTATTTTCCCTGGGACTTAATCTGTTTATACATCCAAAAAAGTAAATAGAATATCATTTTACTTGACCACACAGCAAACTTGATACAGGGGGGCTTCTCCACTCTATTTATTTCTTGAGGAATTCCTTTCCCCTCGGGTTTCACACACTGTGAGCTGGGACAATCCTGGTCAGGGCAAGCAGGAATTCTTCCATCTCAGTGGAGAAATGCTGTGAACGTGGCAGAGCCAGGAACAGCAAAGGGGTGAGCACTGGGGGAGACAGGGAGACCTGAATTTTTGAGGGGGACCTGAATTTTTGAGGGGGACCTCAATTTTTGAGGGAGACCTGAATTTCTGAGGATTTTTGCCATTTAAAGAAAGGAGTAAGGCATTGACCTTGACGTGGTGCAAGACAAGAGGTCATGGGAACAACACCAGGGATGCCACTGGGGAGCTCACAGAAGGCACAGCCATGGGGTGAGTTAGGTTTAGCAGACTAAAATCAGACACAAATGGGTGATTTTGTGGTTTTCCCACCTTTTTCCATAAACCTGCCCCCTCCTTCCAGCAAAAAGAGAGCACAGCCTCTCAGTACCCGTAAACTTTATTAAATGTGTGCTTTTTCATTCTTAAATTAAATTAAAATCTTTTTTCTTTTTTTTTTTTTCCATACTGAAATAGCACCAAAGGGAGAAAGATGACAGTATCACCAAGTGAAGGGGAGGGAGGAGAGAAAACCCAGAAACTGCTGTGTACAACCCAAGGAATGTTTTAAAGGTTAGGAAAATGGGCAAGGCTTCTTCATCTGGAGACTTGATGCTGTGAAGTGTGTATGTGGGAGAACTGGGAACCAGTGTGAGCCAGAATCACCCTGTGCAGGGTGGGAAAGGCCAAATTATTGCTGGAAATTTGACTCCTCAGTGCTGCACCCACCCTGGCATGAGGCAGAGGAGTCTCACACGTTATCCCCATGGTGTATAAACTCCTTTTAACTCTGTGAGTGGCAGCACTTCCACAGCAGCTGAGGAAATTCCCCGTGGCACAAAATCAGCACTGAGGACACCACGGGCACAGCAGGAATGGCAGGGATGGGTTTCACAGCTGCAGACACACCTGCCAAACTGCACAGGTAAAGAAAACACCGTTTCTCTGATTTTTTTCAGCGGGAAAAGAGAGAAAAGAGCTTCCCCACCCTCCAGGTTTGCTGCTGATGGGTTCAAGGGAGATCTCACCTCCAATGGACTGGGCTCTACCAGCCTGTGCCAAAGCAATGGGGGGAAAAATTGATTTTTGAAGACTTTGGGGTCTTCAAAAAATTGATTTTTGAAGACTTTGAAGACCTGGTGCCCAGCACACCCAAGCCCAAGCTCCTGTGGTCTCAGTGCAGGAGAGCTGTGGTGCCCTTTGTGGCTGTGTCTGTCTCCTCAAAGATCATGGAGCCAGGGGATGGTTTGGGTTGGAATCCACCACAGAGCTCATCTCATTCCGGGGACCCCTTCAATTTTTCTGTTTCAATTTTTCTGTTTCAATTTTTCTGCCTATTTTTTTTTTTTTTTTTTTTTTGAAGGAAAACACATTTTTATTTATAGCTACTTTTGATTTCCCCCCCAATACACGTGCTCAGCACTGCAGGCCCAGGAGGGATGTGGTTTTCAATAGTTTACCTCCAATTCTTCTTAGGTTAAAATAATCTAAACTTCATGGCTGGATTTTCAAATAAGCCTAAAGAGTTTAGAGGCTTAAATGTTATTAGAGTTCAAAGCAATTTGGTTGCATGACCTCTTTTTAAAAGACATTGTTCATATGTGGAGGGATTTTCAAAACTACTTATGGCCCAGATCAAAACCAATCAATCACAGCCCCAGATCCCTAAATAGCTTTACAAGGTGTGCAACAAGGCATTCAAACCCCTGGAAATGAGGGGGAGAAAAACACTGAGGCATTTAGGGGAAAGTATTCCTAAGTGGCTGAGCTTGATGTGCTGGGAAGAGTTTTTAAAGGCACATTTGATGTGTGCATATAAAGGCAGGGATTTGGTGGCAGGTGCAGATGCTCAGCTGTAAAAACTGCCTGGTATTGCTGCAGCTTGTGCAAAATGGGGAGGCCAGCCTGTGGCCCTATAAAGCTGCTTTATGGCAGTGCAAATGTGACTGTGTGGGAGAAAATGGCAATAGAACTCTATTGATTTTTTAAACCATCACACTGCTAAGGGATGTTTGTGTTTGTCTGCTGGTTTGGGGGCTGGAGTAGGGTTCATTTCCTTCACAGGGCTGTGGTTTGGATTTGTGCTGGGAACAGAACTGATAACCCAGGGGTGTTTTTATTGGGGCTGTTCTTACACAGCACTGAGGCTTTTCCTTGGGAGGGGACAGCCAGGAGAGCTGACCCTGATGGGAGGGGACAGCCAGGATAGCTGACCCTGATGGCTTCAAGGGATATTCCAGACCATATGGCATCATGCTCAGCATATAAAAGTGGGGCAAAAAGGAAGCAGGAAGTTTGTGGAGTGAGGGTGTTTGTCTTCCCAAATCACCACTCCACATGGGAGGGAGCTCTGCTGTCCTGGGGATGAGCAGCTGAGCAGCCATGGGAAGCCTGGAATTAATTTCTTGGTTTGCTTTGCTGCTGTGTGTAGCTTTTGCTTTATCTAATAAAGTGTCTTTATCTCAACCCACAGGTTTCCTCTGATCTACTTTTCCAATTTTCCCCCATCTCACCTGTGGAGTGAGTGAGTGGGGCTGAGATCCCAGCTGGGCTTAAACCCAAATAACTTGTGAAAGCCATGTCTATTATCCCAACCTTAATTCCCCTTGAAATACCAAAGAAATGGCATGCTAAAATCTTCTTTTCAGCTGGGAAGACCTCAGATTTTGTGCCTTGCTGGTGCTGGCACTGTTTGGTTATGCTTGTGAGTGACTGATGCCTCACCCTCACCACCACCTTGAATTTCCATTTGAATAAAGAGCACGGCATGGGAGGCAGTCCATCCCCCATTCCTGCCCCAAAACCTTGCTCTCAGAATATTTATCCCAATACTTCCCCACCATCCTTTTGGCTGCAGCTGATGCCTATTCTGACCAGCACTGGCAGGTTGCTCCCCTCCCCTGCTGGGACACACTGGGGAGGGGTAAAGTGACACCAGTACCACGATCCCAAGGTTCTCCTGATGCTGGGAGGGACCGTGGTCCCAGGGAACCAAAGCTCTGTGACCATCTCTGATCTCCTCAGAATTTTGAGGGGCTGAAGGGAGGCAGGCAAGAGAAGGGATGTTGGGGGCTCTGTGTGGTGCCTCACCCTCCCTCTTGCTCCAAGGTGAAGTGTTTGTGCAGATGTGGCATGGCACATTGCCAAAAAAAGGCCTTAAAATGGGACATAAATAGGGGAAGAGGTGACAGCAGCAGTGAGGGGGTGAACATGGCACTGAGCTGTGCCACAGCAGGGCAGAGGGCTGAGCACAGCCTGGCTTTGGTGCCACGACCTTCAAGGCTCCCCCTCAGTTCTCCTTTAGGAAAGAACTCTTGTTTTCTCATTCCTCTTTCTGGACATGATTACTGTTCACCTTTTCCCTCCAGTCTATTTAAGACTGGCCCAATTAAAGCTTTCATCATTGTGGCTTACCCCACGTCCACTGCACACCAAGAAGTTTCCTGCACGAGCCTGGTGGGATGATGGGCGCCCCAAACACCTCCAGGGTGTGCCATGAGCATCATCCTCGTGTGGAACCTCCTTCCCATCCCCAAAATCCCTTCAGATGGGCCCCTCTTAGGAAAAAATAAACCCTTAGAACACCATTGTGCAAAAGGGATGCAATAGGGAGCCCTGGTTTCCAGCCAGCTCCTGTGAATGAGGCTTTTGACTACCTGGCAATTTTCATTATAGAGTCAAAAGAATCATTTGTGTTCTTTCCCTCTTGGCTACCAAAATTATTTTCTCTCAAAACAAAACAAAGGATTATTGGTTTTGGCTTCCTTAAGAGGAAAAATAAGCTCGGCTGATGAAAAGAGCTTGATTTAAGGGGGGTAAAAGTAAAACAAAAAAAAATTGGATAAGTGGAAGCAAAATTCACCAAACGTTTCATGCAATAAAAAATCCCCTAAGGTAACATTTGGAAAGCCAAATTAGGTATTAAGCCACCTCTGTTTTATTGTCAAAAGTGGTGAGGTCTGGCCAAAATGGCCCTTGCAAGCCAAAACCTGGCTGAACTTTCAGGAAGACTCTGAGCTACCCCAAGCACCCCTGTCACTGCTAAAAACTTTGCACCTGTGTTTTTTTTCCCAGAGGCTGTGCTAAACCTTGGGCTTGTTGAGGGAAGCTGCTCAGGCTGTTTGTTGTCCACAGCCTCCTTTTCTGGGTGTACACAGCACCTCTTCTCTGAGGGAAGAAAGGAAACAAAGCAGTGTAAAAACAAAAAAACCAAAAAAGCAAACCATGTTTCAGCACAGCTATTATTTGTTTTTTCTCTCCGTATTTCGTATTTCCCGCCGTCCCCGCCTCTCTACTGATACGTAAAAAAAATATATATATATTATATTATATTTTCCTTTTCTTAAATTATTTCTCTCAGCCTCAGTCCCAGCCAAAGTCCTGCCCTGTCATCTGGTAGAACTTCATGTTGAAGGGCCGGTAGAAGTCCCGCAGCCTCCGCACCACCTCCTGGTCGATGTCAGGGTGGGTCCTGCCTTTGGTCTTGCCCAGGCAGTGGGGTTTGCTGCTGCCCTCCGCCTTCTTCAGGCACGGGAAGCCCTTGGTCTTGTTGAAGTAGAAGTGTTTGTCCGTGATGATCCTCTTGAGGCCCAGAAAGTCCTGGACCCTGCCCAGCTCCCCCGCGGGGTCGCGGATCAGCCGCTCCCCGCTGACGAAGAGGATCTGCCCGATGGGGAAGTGCAGCAGCCAGTTCTCCAGGTGCTTGGCGTAGATGCCGATCTGGATGGCGCTCCACGAGGTGTCAATGAGGCCTGTAGTCCTGTTTTTGAAGGTCAGGCTCTCGAAGGTGGGGATGTCAGGCTTCTTGGAGAGCGTCTGGGTGTAGTCCGAGATGGCTCTGGTGACGGGGTCGCGCACCACCACGATCAGCTTGGTGCCCTTGCACATGGAGGAGATGCGGGCTGGGGCCTCCTTGGTGACAAAGTAGCTGGGGGTCTTCTCCATGGTGATCTGCCCCTCCAGGGTCCTGGGCATCAGCTCCCTGCAGAGGGGGAATGAGGGACATGTCAGTGCCAAAATGGGTGGTATTCACAGGCCCTCTGAGCAGAGAGGAGCTGTGGGACAAGCAGGGAAGAAGGAAAACACAATTCTTATCCCTCTGGCTGTGCCTGTGCTGTGCTGAAGCAGAATGCAATTTGGAGACTCACCCACAGTGAGGATGTTTTGTTCCCTTGGCCTGTCAGGGCCAGGTGTGTGTGGGACTGTCACGGGACAGTCAGAGAGAATCAGGGATGGCTGCAGAGAGAATCAGGGATGGGTGCAGAGAGAATCAGGGATGGGTGCAGAGAGAATCAGGGATGGGTGCAGAGAGAATCAGAGAGAATCAGGGATGGGTGCAGAGAGAATCAGAGATGGGTGCAGAGAGAATCAGAGATGGGTGCAGAGAGAATCAGAGAGAATCAGGGATGGGTGCAGAGAGAATCAGGGATGGGTGCAGAGAGAGTCAGAGAGAATCAGGGATGGGTGCAGAGAGAATCAGGGATGGGTGCAGAGAGAATCAGAGAGAATCAGGGATGGGTGTAGAGAGAATCAGGGATGGGTGCAGAGAGAATCAGGTGCAGAGAGAATCAGGGATGGGTGCAGAGAGAATCAGGGATGGGTGCAGAGAGAATCAGGGATGGGTGAAGGGAGAATCAGGGATGGGTGCAGGGAGAATCAGGGATGGGTGCAGGGAGAATCAGGGATGGGTGCAGGGAGAATCAGGGATGGGTGCAGGGAGAATCAGGGATGGGTGCAGGGAGAATCAGGGATGGGTGCAGGGAGAATCAGGGATGGGTGCAGAGAGAATCAGGGATGGGTGCAGGGAGAATCAGGGATGGGTGCAGGGAGAATCAGGGATGGGTGCAGTTCTGGGCAGTTGTGTGTCACCAACATGTTTTATAAAAAATCCTTTCCTTAGGATTTTTCCTCCTGAGAAGCTGAGAGGCCTCAGGAACAAAATGCAAACAATGATTGTCTGCTGCTGTAGGATGCCACAGGTGGGTCTGGGATTGGTCTCATGTGGTTGTTTCTAATTAATGGCCAATCCCAGTCCAGCTGTCCAGACTGTCTCAGTCAGAGACAAACCTTTGTTATTCATTCCTTTCCTATTCTTAGCCAGCCTTCTGATGAAATCCTTTCTTCTAGTCTTTTAATACAGTTTTTAATATAATATATATAATAAAATAATAAATCAAGCCTTCTAAACACAGAGTCAACTTTCTTGTCTCTTCCCTCACCCTGGGACCCCTGAGAACACCATCACAGTTGTGAGCAAGAGTGAGTGCAGGGCAGATTCAGTTTAATGAAAACAATTTAATGAATCCTGCAAACACCTGAGCTCGTCCTTTATTTCCCACTTCCTTTCACTGCCCATTTACCTGGAATTACACCTGATTTCACTGCATCCACACAGAATTCACAGAATCACTGGGTTGGAAAAGACCTTCAGGATCATGGAGTCCAATCCAGCCCCAACTCCTCAACCAAACCCTGGCCCCCAGTGCCACATCCAGACTTTGTTAAACACACCCAGGGATGGGGACTGCACCACCTCCCCGGGCAGAACATTCCAGAACTTTATCACCTTTCTGTGAAAAACTTTTTCCTAATATCCAACCTGTACTTCCCTTGGTGCAGCTCGAGGCTGTGTGCTCTGGTTCTGGGTGGGATCCCACCTCCCTTCTTGCCGTGGCAGGAACACAGCACATCTCAACCATCCCAATGCTCCACCCCTTTAAATTCCTCCCTGCCCACATTGGGGTTTCCTGCACAGAGGCTTAAATTCCCTGGAATAACACTGAATTCCTGGAGTAACAACACTCCCTTCCTGTAGGACAGGGGAATTTTCAAGGGACAGGATGCAAGAATTTATTTTTTGGGATTTCCAAGGAGGCAGCAAGTTGGTGCCACGTAAAAATGTGCAACCTCAGCCCCCTGACCTCAGCAATTTCCTTCTTTCACCCAAAGGCATCCCACACAGCAGCTGCTTTGGGAAGCTTTCCTAGAGTGAACTGGGAAGGGGTTTGGGGCTCGGGCCAGGGTCCCTCTGCTCCATGGTCCCCTTGAGAGTTCAGAGCCCTCCTGGGCCAGGATTGGGTGTGATTTGCTGAAGAGCCACAGGATTTGGTGGCTGGATACCCTGAGCTCCTTCATGTTAAACAAGGCACAGCAGGAAGGTGCAGGAGCCACAGGAGCAGGTGATGCCCAGCTCCTCTCCCCGTCCTCCTCATCCCTCCAGCATGCCACACCACATCCCACCCCTCACACACATCACTCCTGCACCACTCCCAGACCCACTGATGCTCTCAGGTTTTGGCTTTTCTATTTTTCACATTCTGTGCTGCTTCAGTGTGTAAATCTGAGCTTCTCATCAGGAGAGATGCTGAGCTCTCTGCACAGAGCAGGGAGACAAAACAATTCCTGCTCCAGCTGGGCACCAAGGACAAATGACCCAAATCTCAGCCCAGGAGCACAAACCCCGTGGGCTGGAGAGAGAAAAACAAGCAGGGTGGGGCTGCAGGGGCTAAAGCTGGGATGGGACAATGAACTGCAAGGTGCAAATGGAGCAGAACTGATCCCAGGGAGAGACCCCGTGCCCGGCCGGGCATTTTGGGGCCATTTTGGGTCATCTTGGGTGCAGCCCTGGCTGGGCTCTGGTGCTGCCCAAGGTGGATCCATGGAGGAGATCCTTTGGATAAATCCCTGCTTTATTCTGGGACTCTGCCCAGCCTCAGTTCTAGCTCAGCCTTCTCAAGAGCATCCACAAAACACCAGATTCCCACCCCATCACGTGGGGACACACAAATCCATCCTCAGCAGTTTCCCTCTCCACAGCTGATCTTCCCACGCTCCTGTCCTTCCCAGGGGGGCTGGGGGATGCCTGGGGGGTTCACCCCCATGCCACCAGCAGCTCTCCTGGCAGCTGCAGCCCCCCACACCCTGCCCCCTTGGCCCTGACCCCGTATGTGACCAGCTGCTCCCTGCCCGCCTCGCTGCCACCGTCCTGCAGCAGCAGCAGCAGCATCTGCTTTGCAAACCTGAGCAATATGCCAGCAAAATTGAAGCCATCTATCAAAAAAAGCAACAATGAAAAGCCAACAGCAGCTAAAAACAGCAATAATAACCAAACCCCAGGCTGTTATGTTACAAATGAGAGAGCAAGGAATGGCCCTTCCTAAAGCAATTCCCTTTGCAACCACCTCACACAGGGGCTGAGCAAAGATGTGCTCCCAGAGAAGTCAAACCTTTGCTGAGGGGTTCTGTCTGGGGGAAACTCCAAGAATTTGGGACATTCAGGCTGGGGAATGAGCAAGCTGAGGAGGATGAAAGATGTCCCACACATCCTGAAGATGTGAAGACAAAGGGAATCACCACTGACAATAATGCGGTTTTAGAGCACCCAAGGACCCTCTCTGCTTTCATGGCTTGGGATGAGCTGCCCATGGATGTAATAACAAACCCCTTAAAGCAAACTGCAAAGGGGAAATCTGCCTCTGTCAGCTTTTCCCTGCTCAGCAGCTTTGCTGCAGCTTGATTTTCCTCTGGAGGAATGTCCAGGGTCTGGCTGGGATCTGGAGAGCCCAGCCTGAGGCAGGGGTGGGAAAGGAAGTCTGTCATGGTGGCAAGTGCTGTTTTTAAGTGCTGCCACTGAAGGGGTCATTGCAGGGAAAACTGTTATTTAAAAATTGCTGCTCTTTCTGAAAGAGCCCCACGGCTCTGCAATCAGCTTGGGTGCTGTGGAAAAGGGCAAGGAAGGGCCAGATCTGCTCCCAGAAATGCAACAAGGTCCCAGGGTGGATGGGACCCTCTAGACAGGGTGGAGCAGCAGGGCAGAGAGGGAAAATGAACTGTCTGAGGGGGCTTGCTTCATCTCTGACTTCTCCCCAGAAACAGTGCCAGAATTGTGCCTCCAGGAAGGAGCCAGACACGGTGGTGACAGGCATGTGACAGGGCTGGCAGCCCTGGGGAAACACAGAGCCTTCTCCATCATGGAGCTATGGAACCAAGAGAAACTGAGGCACAGCCAGCATCCTGGCTTGGGGCAACCTCACTCACAGCCCCAGAGGGGTGTGTGCTGCTCCCTGGGCCCCTGCTGCCACCAGAAACTCCTTCTTCTTCTTCTTCTTCTTCTTCTTCTTCTTCTTCTTCTTCTTCTTCTTCTTCTTCATCATCTATCTTCTTCATCTTCTTCTTCGTCATCTTCATCTTCTTCGTCATCTTTTTCTTCATCTTCTTGTTCTTCATCATCTTCTTCTTCTTCATCATCTATCTTCTTCATCTTCTTCTTCATCTTCTTTTCTTCTTCATCTTCTTCTTCATCTTCTTTTCTTCTTCATCTTCTTCTTCATCTTCTTTTCTTCTTCATCTTCTTCTTCTTCTTTATCTTCTTCTTCGTCTTCTTCTACTTTGTCATCTTCTTCTTCTTCTTCATCTTCTTCTTCTACTTTGTCATCTTCTTCTTCTTCCCCCACTCTTGGAGTCTCTGTGCTCAGGATGACCCCCAGGTGTCAGAAAGTCTCTTTTTCCCAGTCCTGCAATCGAAGAAGGAGTCAGGATTCTTCAGCTCTGGTTTCCAAGGTTGTTTATTCATTGTTATCTCTAATATTCTCTCTCTGACCTGCTAAGATCTGTCCAGCAGATCGGGTTGGGGCACAGTCCCTGCCCTTGAGGTGGTGTTATCTTTTTATACTAACAACTACCTGTATTTTATTTACAATAACTTCCCAATACCTCTAACCTGTGTTAGACAGTCTGTCTCTACTCTAAACCAATCCAGAAGTGTCACCATCACACAGAAGATGGAGGGCAAGAAGAAGGACAGGACATGCCCAGATTCCTCCATCTTGGCTTCTGAACCCCCCTTCTAAATCCCCAAAATTCTACTTTTCCACCCCATGACAAACTAACTATTATTTTACTTAAACTCTCGTGGCGTGTAAATCTTCATGTCAGGCTGGTAATTTTGTCCATGGGCTAAAATCAAAGGCACAGGTGTCTTAGGCTCTGTGCAAGGTCTCTGAGCCCCCTGCCAGGGTCTGGAGCCCTCCAGAGCAGCCAGAGGAATTTCCTGGCTTCCCACACCCTGCCATCTCTCTTTTTCTTCCAAATCATTTTAAGCAGGAATTTATAAAAAACCCAAACCCAGCTCTCACCAGCACTCCCCTTCCCCCAGCTCCAGCCCACACTCCCAGAAGTGCCATTACAGCGTGTTCAGGAGATGATTGAAAAGAAAGATGCTCTAGCAGGAGTGATAACTCCATGTAACCAGGAGCGTGGATGGATGTATAAATTCAAAAGTGCTGCCTAAAGAGATTAATTCCTCCCTCCCATGAGGCCAGCTGCTAAGCCCAGGGGCTGTGCTGCCCCAGCAGCTCTCACAAGGCTCTGTGTTTGCTTTGATGAGCTGTGAGTGTGCATGGGAGTCAGCTGAGCCTCCTGCTCTGCCTTCCTTCAGATCTCAGGTGAAATCAATACATGGAAAGATGCATTTCAGGAAACTGAGAGAAATTAGAAAAAAAAAATACTTCCAAGAAAAGCTGTGAGATTGAGGAAGCTGAAAGGAGAGGGGCCAAAGATCAGAGAGGTCTGCAAGGAAAAAAGAAAATCAGTCATTGTGGTGTTGGATGTAAAATCAAACCCAACAGCAAAAGGACACTCTTGCCACTGATTTTAATGAGGATGGATTAAGCTGAGCTTGGAGCAAAACAAGAGGCAGGAAAAGCCCTGGGAGAGGACAAGGAGCCCTGGGTGTCTGCTCTCCTTACCCATCCTGCTGCAGAGGCATTCTCTCTGCACAAAGATAAAGCTCAGGGAAATTCTGGCGTCATTGGAGGGATCTGTGGTACAACTGCCACCTCTCAGAGGATGCTGCACCCTCACAAGACAAGTCAGGGGCCTTGGAATTTCCTTTGTCTCTGCTCTTCCATCCCCATGGAAGCATTGCAAGCCATGCAGGATGAGGGTGTCACCTGCTGAAATATTTGGGGGTTTTTCCCTTGCCTGTGGTCAGAAAGGTGTCCAGCAGCACTGCCTCACTCCCACTGTCAGGAAACAATCCCTAGAAACAATTCCCTTTGCTCCCTCAGGATGTCCTGCCCCCCTGGCATGGTCCCTGTGCCCAGGGCAGTGAGCTCCCTCCTGTCACTGTCACATTTGCTGAAAAATCCTCTTTGCCCAGGATTCTTCTCCTGGGGAGCTGAGAAGCCTCAGAGAGAAATGAAAACAATAATTATCTGACTGCTTCTCCCTGTGTTTGCTGCTTTGGAATGTGGTCTGGAGATTGTTGACCAACAGGTGATTGCTTGATTGGTGTCACTCCCCTTGGTGTCACTGCCCATGGGGTCACTCCCCTTGGGGTCTGTCACTCTAGGACACGAAATAAAGCAACGAGGACACTGGAACCTCCAAGGTAAAAATAAGGGCAGTTTAATTTTTGATTTCAATATTTATAGAGTTTTAAAAGTGGCAGTGGATTGGAGGGTGACAGTGCCACCTCTCCAGTGACACTGGACCAACCCACAGTCCATCAAATTTCCCCTCCTCCTCCAGAAAAGAACGCAAACCAATGTTTTTAACCCATTTTATTTACAGAAAAGCGTGTGAGAACGCTTGTTAGAAGAATGCAGAGAGCAGAAGGCTTGGAAGCACCCCCAGAAGAGGGGGACAGGTGCCAAGGTGCCCCTGCCCTGGCTGCAGAGGCTGGGGCAGCGCAGGGAGGGGCAGCAGGGCACACGAGGAGGGGGCTCTGCTCACCACCCCCTGCCCTCCTGGGATGGAGAGCGTGTGGATCAGAGCTCAGGACAGCACGCAAACCCTCTCTCTAATTGCTCTGATGAATTATTGACGGGCTGGGCCGCTGCTCTGGGGGCAGCACAGTGCCCAGGGGCCTCCTCGTGCTGAGAGGTGATGCCCGTGTCCCAGCATCCCATCACCAGCCTGGGAGAGGAAACTGTGCCCAGAGGTCCCCAAAAAATCCAGCACCCTGCTGGAAAGCACATCTGGAGAGCAGCAGTGCCTAAGTGCTACTGACAGGCAGAAACTCCCTGGGGTCATTAGCCCTGCAAGGCATTGATTTTCTCTGCTGGAACAAGAAACTCATTGCAGCTGAGGCAATCACAGGTGGCACCTCCAGCTCCTCTGGAGAAGGGGTATTCCAGAGCTGTTTTCTCTCCAGTGGCTAACTGCTGGTAAATCCCAGCCCTCTGCCCACCAGGAACAGATGAAGAGCCCCAGGGATGAAAAGCCCCAGGGATGAAGAACCCCAGGGATGAAGAGCTCCAGGGATGAAGAGCTCCAGGAACAGATGAAGAGCCCCAGGGATGAAGAGCTCCAGGGATGAAGAGCCCCAGGGATGAAGAACCCCAGGGATGAAGAGCTCCAGGGATGAAGAGCTCCAGGAACAGATGAAGAGCCCCAGGGATGAAGAACCCCAGGGATGAAGAGCCAGAGGGATGAAGAGCCCCAGGGATGAAGAGCTCCAGGGATGAAGAGCTCCAGGGATGAAGAGCCCCAGGGATGAAGAGCCCAGGGATGAAGAGCCCAGGGATGAAGAGCTCCAGGGATGAAGAGCCGAGGGATGAAGAGCCCCAGGGATGAAGAGCTCCAGGGATGAAGAGCCCCAGGGATGAACCCCAGGGATGAAGAGCCCCAGGGATGAAGAGCTCCAGGGATGAAGAGCCCCAGGGATGAAGAGCTCCAGGGATGAAGAGCTCCAGGGATGAAGAGCCCCAGGGATGAAGAGCCCAGGGATGAAGAGCCCAGGGATGAAGAGCCCCAGGGATGAAGAGCCGAGGGATGAAGAGCCAGAGGGATGAAGAGCCCCAGGGATGAAGAGCCCCAGGGATGAAGAGCTCCAGGGATGAAGAGCCCCAGGGATGAAGAGCCCCAGGGCTCTTGGTCACAGCCCCTTCAACACGTGTCCATCCTCTGTGTGGGAATGGTGACACCACCTGGCATCTTCTAAAGGATCCTTCTGTGCCAGGGTTGGGGGATTGTTCTGTCTGACCAAAATGTGCAGGCAGTAGCTGGCACTTTATATGGAGTTTAGAGTTATGCACTAATGCAGTGCAGGATCTAAAAAAAATGCTGAGCCAGGACAGAAGGCTCTGTAATTGGGAGAGTATGGAAAAACTTCCATCCCCAAACCAACCTCATGTCTCTCTCACTCAAGGATCTCCAAGACCAAATATTTCAGCCCTGACTAAGCAAATCATCTTAAGGAGGAAGGTTAAAGAACTGTTTGTTATTGGAAGTGTCTCCCTCTTCAGGATTCTTTTTTTTTTTTTTTGATAAATTAACTCTAGCTCCATTACTTCATGATATATTTCCCTTGACATTTAATTATACTTACACCAAACACATTAAGCCAATCAGTCTGAACAGCTTCTTATTAATATGCAAATTTCTCCTTTGAAAAGCCATGAATCTGTGAAAAAAAATCTCTACAGGCTTCAATTAGGCCCTTTTGGGAAGTTCCCTGAGAAACTCCCTCCTGGCCCAGGGCAGGAATCCACCCCACAGACCCTGGGAATGGGAAAAGAGGAGGCCAAAGCACCTTCAAAGCTCTGGAGCCATGAGCATCAGAGGCTGAATTTTGCAAACCAACAGGGTGTTGGCAGCTTATCCCCATCCCAGCACCTTTCCATGGGAACCCCTGCCTGTCCTGTGTGCAACTCATCCTCCTTTGAGGCCATAAATGAAAGGTTCATGTGGGAGCTGCAGAATGTACCCTGAAAATTCAGCTTTGAGCAAAAACAAACAGGAATCTGGGTTCTTATTTCTCATCCCAGCACCTTTCCATGCTGCTTGTCCTGTGTGCAAGTCATCCTCCTTTGAGGCCATAAATGGGAGGTTCATATGGGAGCTGCAGAATGTTCCCTGAAAATTCAGCTTTGAGCAAAAACAAACAGGAATCTGGTTCTCCTGGCGCCATGGGCAAATGGGACATGATTTGCATTAGGCAAATAAATTGAACTACACAATTAACCATCTGCCCTGGAATGGATTTAAGATTTGCTTTAAAGCATCGTTTCCCTCCACTCTCGCATCCATCTGAAGGCTGCAGGATTTTCTGCTGGGAAACCAACTGGGAATTAATTCATTGAATCATTCCTGTAATTGCAGAGAAACATCAGTGGAGGAAGCACAGCCAGGGTGGCCTTTGGCCCCACGGATGTGTTTCCTGTGGATTACACCAATGGACAAACCACAAAACTGCTTCAAAACCTCCCAGAGCCTCCAATTCCCACCAAAAGTCTTTAGTCACCAAACCAAGATGATTTCCTGGGAGCTGCTGAGAGCCACATCATCCTCTCAAGAAAAGTTTAATCTTATTTCAAGACAAGTTGCAGGTTTTCTTAAAAAAAAATCTGATTTTCTGTAATTTTTTTTTTTATTCCCTACAGTTAGACATCAAGATCAGAAATACATTGCAATCAGTGCACTATATAAATAGTCCAATTTTGGGAAACAGCTCTCATGAGCAATAAAGAAACCCAATTTACTGTGCACTATAATAAAAATATCTCTTTTACCATATAAATCAAACCAAAGTGAACAGATATAAAAAAAAAATAAACTCAACCCCCCTGGTTTCTGCCCACAGGCACAAGCAGACTGCCCTGGGGAAGGGCTTGCCTGCCCTGTATAAATATATACAAGAGCAAATCTGTTAAAAATTGCAGCCACCACTTTGTTTTCTAAAGGTCCCAGTTTATCCTTGGTCAGAAGAAGGAGGGCTGGGGAGAGGTCGGCCAGAAACACAATCCTTTCCTGTATAAACACACAGGCTGGGCTGCCTTTAAGTGCATCATATGGTCTGTATTTTATATGTGTGTATATATATAGAGAGAGAGAGAGGAAGAGAGATTTTTCAAGCCAGTCAGAGACATAAAGTGATCTTATATCATCTAAAATCAACAATCAGACTCGGACTTCTGGCAGTTTTCCTTGCAGTTGTCCCTGCCACCCCCCTGCCCCTTCCTCCCAGCTGCTGGAGCACACTGCTGCCTGCCCCCATTATTTTTCACAAAGGCATATAAATCACTGTGGAAACTCTTATTATCTTATTTTCCCTCTGCTTCTCTCTTGTCTGTTTGGAGAAAAATTAATGCATTTGTCTCTGGAAAAATGTGCAGTCTCTATAATTCAGTTTTAAAACAAGCACAACTAGCAAATGGATAGAGCTCTGTTAGGAGACTCATTTTTCATGTGGGTAATTGAACCCTTCCCTTCGATTTTTCCTCTGGGTGTTAAAGACAACTGATGCCTTCCTGGAATTTGCTTATGTCTCAGAAAGGTGGAAAGGCAGGATGGAAAAAGCAAAAGAGATAAAGAAAGGGGAGGGAGAGGGAGAGAAAGAGAAGGAGAGAAGGAGAAAGAGAGAGGAGAAGAGGGAGAAGGAGAGGAGGAGAAGAGAGGAGAGGAGAAGGGAAGGAGAGGAGAAGGAGAGAAGAGAAGAGAAGAGAAGAGAAGAGAAGAGAAAGAGAAAAGAGAAGAGAAGAGAAGAGAAGAGAAGAGAAGAGAAGAGAAGAGAAGAGAAGAGAAGAGAAGAGAAGAGAAGAGAAGAGAAGAGAAGAGAAGAGAAGAGAAGAGAAGAGAAGAGAAGAGAAGAGAAGAGAAGAGAAGAGAAGAGAAGAGAAGAGAAGAGAAGCTTCAAAATGTGTTCAAATGTGTTTGGAGATTGTTCACCCACAGGTGATTGTTCCATTGCATTCTGCTGGGAGTTGTTTTCACTCTTTGGCCAGTCAGGGCCAAGCTGTGTCAGGGCTCTGGAGAGTCAGGAGTTTTCATTATTATCTTTTTAGCACTCTGTAATTATCCTTTCTGTATTCTTTAGTATAGTTTACTATAGCATTCTTTAATGTATTATATCATAAAATAATAAATCAGCCTTCTGAGAACACAGGGTCAGATTTATCCTTCCTGCCCCCCACAAATACAATACCCTGGGGCTCGATTCAAGCCTGACAAAAGTGAAAAGTCAAAAAAGTGACACAAGCAATCACCCAGGAGAAGTCAGGAATAATTCCAGAAAGGCCACAATCAAGTGAGTGCTCAGGCCAGCAAAAACTGTTGTTCCTTTGTCTCTCCCTACATTATCTCTGTCCCCTGGGAGCTGCATTATTGCCTGCAATACATAATGCAATTTGCTCGTTTTCCATGTCTGCCTCATTTTTCCTTGGTGCCTGGGCAGGCCAGGCACACTCACTGCTCCCCCCATGGAAAAGGAGAAGGATGGAGAGGAGTTAGGGTGGGAAATGGAGCTGGAGACAGGGGTGGTGGTTGAGAAGCTGCAGACAACATAAAAGGGAATAAAATGTTGTCTGAAAATGGGAAGGACACAGAAAAAACACTATATTGAGGTGATTTGTGAAAAAAACACAAAACAAAACAAAAGAAAAACCAACAAACCCATCATTCCTCCATTCTCCTTCCCTCTGAAGAAATGCCACCAAATTCCAGAGACTGAAAATGAGTGCAGGGACTAAACCAGCTAAATTAAGGCAGCTGAAGGTAGAGAAATAATATTGGAGATGGGCAGTGGATGCAGCAGGCTGGGGACTTCTCCAGCCACACCTGGACACCCTTGTGTCTCTGGAGATGATGAACTGGCTGCTGGGGTCTGGGGAGCAAGGAGATGGATTTTCTCCCTTATCAGCAGAGGTAAAAGGATCTGTCAGCCAGGACATTGTTGTGGAGTCCTCAGCAGAGATTGTGATAAAGTTTTGGAGATTCCTGTGGCGTGCCCTGGGCTGCTGTGTGTGC
Organism: Fringilla coelebs; assembly: GCF_963513975.1. Taxonomy (NCBI): domain Eukaryota; kingdom Metazoa; phylum Chordata; class Aves; order Passeriformes; family Fringillidae; genus Fringilla; species Fringilla coelebs. The sequence continues at coordinate 12,115,310 of NC_140045.1, forward strand.
ACATCTGTGTGTGTGTCTGTGCCTGCTGGGGGTTTTATGAAACACCCAGACACCTCAAAGGACCTCACCGTGGAGAACAGAGGTTGTTCCTTAAATTATGCTGAGAAGTGACTTTTTTAATGTATCACTACACACCTCCTGCTGCTGCATGGCCAAAAAAACCTTTATTTGTATTACAAAAAAGGGAGCCTGACCTCAGGCTGTGATCTAAAATACACAGAGTCACACAAGTTTACTCTTGCAGTGGTTCTTCATCCTTCCTCTGCCAATCCTTTGTCCTCTTGCTAAATGAAACTTTAATGGCTGGGAAAGGGCTCTGTGCTTTCATTCCCAGAGCGAAGCAGTCAAGTGCAAAGGGGGTAAAAGTCTCCAGAAAGCTGAAAAACAGTCTTCCCTGGAAGGAAGGAAGGAAGGAAGGAAGGAAGGAAGGAAGGAAGGAAGGAAGGAAGGAAGGAAGGAAGGAAGGAAGGAAGGAAGGAAGGAAGGAAGGAAGGAAGGAAGGAAGGAAGGAAGGAAGGAAGGAAGGAAGGAAGGAAGGAAGGAAGGAAGGAAGGAAGGAAGGAAGGAAGGAAGGAAGGAAGGAAGGAAGGAAGGAAGGAAGGAAGGAAGGAAGGAAGGAAGGAAGGAAGGAAGGAAGGAAGGAAGGAAGGAAGGAAGGAAGGAAGGAAGGAAGGAAGGAAGGAAGGAAGGAAGGAAGGAAGGAAGGAAGGAAGGAAGGAAGGAAGGAAGGAAGGAAGGAAGGAAGGAAGGAAGGAAGGAAGGAAGGAAGGAAGGAAGGAAGGAAGGAAGGAAGGAAGGAAGGAAGGAAGGAAGGAAGGAAGGAAGGAAGGAAGGAAGGAAGGAAGGAAGGAAGGAAGGAAGGAAGGAAGGAAGGAAGGAAGGAAGGAAGGAAGGAAGGAAGGAAGGAAGGAAGGAAGGAAGGAAGGAAGGAAGGAAGGAAGGAAGGAAGGAAGGAAGGAAGGAAGGAAGGAAGGAAGGAAGGAAGGAAGAAAAAGAAAAAGAAAAAGAAAAAGAAAAAGAAAAAGAAAAAGAAAAAGAAAAAGAAAAAGAAAAAGAAAAAGAAAAAAAGAAAAAGAAAAAGAAAAAGAAAGAAAGTGTTCTCCAGAACATGGATGGATTAAAAAAACCCGATTATTGACCTCAGGTTCACAAGTCAACTTGAGTCATGTGGATCCTGGAGCTGCTGTTCCTCACCCAGCTCTGAAGGGGGGCTGGAGGCTCCTGAGGATGACTCCAGCCTCTCCTTTGGCAGGGCTGCCCACCTTAGCAAGACCAACCCTCCTTCACCTGCATTCCTCAGCATCCAAGGACGAAACTCCCTTCCTCTTCCACCACACCTCCCTGGGCACACCTCAGGCAGCACAGCAAGAACTGACCAAGCCCAGCCTGACACTCTGGAGAGCAGCAGGCACCCTAAACCCCAGAGCCCACCCAACAGCCACCCACCACCCACGGTGGGTGCCACCCTGCAGGGAAGGGGGACACGGGGTGTGATCTCTCCATGCCAGCAAGGAGGGATTTGGAAAAGGATTCTGAGCCTTGGGAGCTCAGGTCTCCTGCTCTTAAGCCACTTTGGAAAGCCCAGGCAGGACCCCTGGAGATGAAGATTTTGAAGTGTGATCAAAGAGACCTGACATAGCAAGGGGGATTAATGCTCCTGCAAAAGCACGGTGAAAGCTTCTTAGTTGCTCCAGTGGGGCTTTTTGCAAAGGGGCCTAAGGGAGTTAGGCACTTAAAGCTCACTCAGATCCTTTATTTAGTTTGCAAATCGTGCACTGGAGCAGCGTGACCCCTGAAGCATTGCTTCTGGAGCGTGTCTGCTTGAGTGAGGAGCTGAATTGATCCTGGCACTATTGGTGGCCTCCTGCAGCTGCTCCTCCTCCACACCAGGGAGAGACTCTGCCTGCAGGAACAGCTGAGGGGACACAGAAATAAAACAGAAATAAAACAAGACACCTCACTGAAGCCTTGTGGGCTCTGTGTTCAGGGGGAGGGCTGGGAGCAGCTCCAGGTCTGATCCCTTCCACGGGGTTTGTGCTGGACAGAAGGAGCTGGAGATGTGGGTGATCCCTCCTGGTGGGTCTCACCTCCATCTCTAGGAAAGCTGCAGGAATCACTCTGGTTACTCTTCACTGCTCTCATCTCCCTGATATTTTTTTTTCCTTTATCTCCAGTTTTTACAGTCAAAAACTGTAGGAAGAAGTCGTGCTGGGGGCTTTGTGGCCCAGCTGGTGACATACTCGAGATGTCCTGATCACTCCTACCACCACCCCTAGTCCTATTGCACAGGGTTCCAGCTGCAGACATCCCAGCTGTCCCCGGGGAGCTGCTCCAGTGTGAGACAGGAATTTACACCCCAAAGGCAGGTTTGACCCCTCTCCTTTGGGGCAGCACCAGGCTGCTCAAAAGGGAATTGTCACTTGCTGCCCTAGTGGTTCCAATTCTGGAAAAAGCAGCATGAGGAAGCTGGAAAAAAGACAGAAACGATAAACAAAGAGTGTTTGTTTTCACGCAAATATTCCTCATCATAATCATGGTAATACTACTATTAAAAATAATAATAATAATAATGAGAAATGCAGATTGTGCTCTGGCTGCTCTCCAAGCCTTCCCACAGGGTCCCCTGGGCTCCACCTCACCCACCCCATCACCACAAACTGGTCAGGGAGCCCAAGAGGGAGCACAGCACAAACAGGCTGCTGGGAAGCAGGGCACACATGCCACATGCCATTGTCCCTAATTTGATTAATGAAGCCATCAGGCCGACAGAGCGTCCTACACACCCCCAGCACCTTGCTCCTAACCCACACCAGGAACTTCCCAGCACGGCATTAATCCCCCAATCCTGGCCTCTCTCAACTTTGTCAGGTAATTGTTTATGAAAAGATGAATGTACACAATAATAGCGGGTGAAGGGAGCTGATGTATGCGGTGTTAATGAATGAAATAATCAGTTTGGCAATAACTGGCATGTGTATTTGTCAAAAGGGAGCCAGCAGGACATTAGCATTCTGCAGCCACCAAACCTTTATCTCCTGGCCTTGTGTTTGACAACCGCCCCCAGATAGTCCATGAATAAAATACAGAGTAGTACCCAGACATAATTAAACTGCCAATGTGGATGTACCTAAATGAACTTGATATCTTAATGACACTAGATAGCAGGGGAATAATGAGGGTGGTGTGAAAGGGACGTGCATAATGAGCACAGCCACGGTGGGGACGGCAGCTCCTCGTTAGCACAGCCAGCACTGCCCCTGCTCCCACGCCACCCCAGGGCAGGGGACACTGCCAGCCTCACCCAGGGGCTGAGGACACAGTGCCACCCCTCAGGGGACAAGGGCTGCTCCTGCAGAAATCCCTCCTTTGCCCTGATGCCTTGGAGAGGCTGACCCAGAGCAGAGGCTGGGCAGAGTTACAGAATAAAGCAGGGATTTATTCAAAGGATTTCCTCCATGGATCCACCTTGGGCAGCACCAGAGCCCAGCCAGGGCTGCACCCAGGATGAACCAAAATGGTCCCAAAATGAACCCAAAATGAACCAAAATGGTCCCAAAATGAACCCAGGATGAACCAAAATGGCCCCAAAATGAACCCAAGATGAACCAAAATGGCCCCAAAATGCCCGGCCGGGCACGGGGTCTCTCCCTGGGATCAGCTCTGCTCCATTTGCACCTTGCAGTTCATTGTCCCATCCCAGCTTTAGCCCCTGCAGTCCCACCCTGCTTGTTTTTCTCTCTCCAGCCCACGGGGTTTGTGCTCCTGGGCTGAGATTGGGATCATTTGTCCTTGGTGCCCAGCTGGAGCAGGAATTGTTTTGTGTCCCTGCTCTGTGCACAGAGCTCAGCATCCCCTCATAGGAAACGCAGACCCACACACTAAAAAAGCACAGAATCTGAAAAACATAAAAGCCAAAACCTGAGGCATCAGCCCCATCTCTCTGCACCCAACCCTGCCACATCTGCTCCTCCAGAGAGCTCTGGCATGCTGCTGTGCAGTGCAGACGTGATTTTAGGAGCACTTAACGTGATTAAATTACCAGACATGCTCCTTTTTAATGTGTTTTTTTTTTTCAGCACAGAGATGGTTTTCGAGGAAACAAGCTGTTCCTTGGGGATGGGCAGCTCTGAAGATGTCCCAAGATAACTCAGAGCCACAACCCCTCGTTCCCATCCACTGACACTGAGCCAGATGTGTCCTCTCCTTCCTCCAGAGGATGCTGAGCACCCCTGACAGCCACCCAGCTGTCCTAGAAAGTGAGGAACAGATTGAGACAGGAATTTACACCCCAAAGTCAGGTTTGATCCCTCTCATTTGGGGCAGCACTGGTCTCCTACCCCACACTTCTCAAAATTGTCACTTTCTGCTCTAATGGTTCCAATCCTGGTAGCAAATGAGTGATGCAGAATAAGTATCAGTCTCATGAAAGAAGCAATAAAGGGAAACTGGAGCACGTGCTGCAGGGGAAGGAACACTCCCCCTGCACACAGGATGCAGCCTGGCTGGTATTTGTCAGCAGCAGAGTCCCTGCCTTCTGCTGAGAGAATTCCAGGATATTTGAATACAACGAGCTCAGCATGTAGGAAAGCAACTGGTGCAATGGGCTCAGCTTGACTCTGCTGGGATGGAATTGATTGAAGGCTCAGAAATTGTCACAGAGCCAGCGTGGGAAATGTGACCTGGAACAGCTCCTGTCTCCCTCTGTAAAGCAGATTAGGAAAAATTGCTTGATGCAGATGGGAAAAGTACAGCAGGTTTGGGGGAAACCATCTTAAATCCCTGAAGTGTTCAAGGTTAGGAGGGATGGGGCTTGTACAAACCTGGGCTGGAAGGTCTGTGAGGCCCCTTCCAAGCCAAACCTTTGGTGATTCCCTGGTTCTATCAAAGCCCAACACAGCCAGGAGCAGCACTGGGAGAGGCAGTGCTGAGAACAGCCCAGTGCAGCAAGCACAGCAGGTGTGATGCTGGGAGGAGCACTGAGATGGGTGAAGGAACAAAACCCCTGTTAGGGCCAGGAAAAGGGAAAAGGTGGCACCAGGTGGCACAGCCTGCCCAGGGAGGTGACAGGAGGAGCCTGGGCATGTCCTGAGCAGTGACAGCCACCACTGCAGTGATGCAGCCAAAGTGCTCTGAGCTCTTGCCAGGTGAAACCCTCAACATACTGCACTCAGCCCCTTCTCCTACTGTATATTTATCCCTGGATATTTGTCCCAATTCTTTAGCCATTGCTTTCCTTGCTAGGAAGGACATCCTGTGGAGCACCCTCATGAGCCAGTAATGGGATTTCATTAGATTAAATAACTCCAGCGAGCTCCAGAGACCAACAGCACTTTAAACACGGAGCTCGGAGTTGGAATTCCTGTTATTGAACATTGATTCGATTACAGGGTAAATCCAATTTCTCCCTAACCATATGCTGGCTATGATTTGCCTGGTGGGAGATGCTAAGGAGGGCATTCCTGGAAATCTCTGCAGAGGGAAGGGCCCGTGGCTGAGTCAGCAATGGCACGGTGACCCAAGGCTTGTGCCTTGGGGGTGTCCCACTGTCCCTGCCCTCACTTTGCTCCAAAGCTGGGGGTGCAGGTAGATCTGTACCTGCCACGTTGGTTTACCACCCCCTGCAGCAGGAACATGTGGTATTCACATGTCCTCTGAGCAGAGAGGAGCTGTGGGACAAGAGGGAAGAAGGAAAACACAATTCTTATCCTGCTGGCTGTGCCTGTGCTGTGCTGAAGCAGAATGCAATTTGGAGATTGTTCACCCACAGTGAGGGTGTTTTGTTCCCTTGGCCTTCAGGGACAGGTGTGTGTGGGACTGTCACGGGACAGGCAGAGAGAATCAGGGATGGGTGCAGGGAGAATCAGGGATGGGTGCAGAGAGAATCAGAGATGGGTGCAGAGAATCAGGGATGGGTGCAGAGAGAATCAGGGATGGGTGCAGAAAGAATCAGGGATGGGTGCAGCTCTGTGCAGTGTGAGCAAGAGTGAGTGCAGGGCAGATTCAGTTCAGATGAAATGTACACAGTACAGTATAATAAAGTAATTCATCAGTAATTCATTAGCCTTCTGATGATGGAGTCAGGTGCATCATTCTCTGTCCCCTTCCTCGGAGTCATCTCTGATTTACAACAGGAGCATCACCAGGAAATGTGCCACATCACCACAGCCCTGCCTCAGCTCAGCTGTTGATCTCTCCCCAGAGCTCCCTCCTGACTCTTTTCCCCCAGAGTACCAAGGTTGGGGCTGCCAGCAAGGGATGTGCCTGCAGCCTCTGGCACTGCCCAGCGCTGGTGCTGCAAGGGGAGGAGAGCAGGACAGTGCCCAGGCCCCCTCCTCCTCTCCAGGATCCTGCTGGAATCTCCTTTACAGCTCTGGGCTGGGAGTGGGCTGGAAAAAGCTGGCCAGGGCAGGAGTGAGATCATCTCAGGGTTCCACTCCCACATCTGGAGGTGTGCAAGTGCCCTCTCCCTGAGGACAGCACATGGGATGGTTTCAGTGCACAGGGCACTTTCCTTCCTGTGTGTGCCATGGCAGAACTGCCAGGACAGAGCTGCCCCTGGGCTGGACCCTTGGATGCTGAGAACTCCAAACTTTCTGTGCTGAAAGGCACAGACCCACAGGAGAGCACTGCATTTGACATGGGGCTGTGGAGACGGCTTCCAAAATTGATTTATAGCACTGGGTGTGTAGTTGGTTAGAAATGTGTGATCTCATAGGGTGAAATGCTGAAATTCCAACACCCCTGGACATCCTGGCTTAGAGAATTTGCAGGGAATGCCCTGACAAAGGAAGGAATGATGCATCTGACTCCATCTTATCAGAAGGCTAATTAATTACTTTATTATAGTATATTATTCTATATTATATTACACTATATTACATTACATCTAAACTGAATCTGCCAAGCACTAAACCCTGCACACCCTGCTCTGAAACTCATGAGTGTCAGCCCACAGTCCCAACACACACACACAGACAAACAAAACAACATCACTGTGGGTGAACAATCTCCACATTCCATTCTACTCTGACACAAACACGGGCACAGCAAATGATAAGAATTGTTTTTCCTTTCTCTGAGGTTCAGAGAATGTAAAACCCAGAAATATTCTTGGGAAGAATTGTTCCTTGCTTTTCTCTGTGAGGAGAAATGTGGTGGCATTGGCTGATGCATCTTTGGAAGCTGAGGGGGTCAAACAACCCCTAAATGCATCCCCACAGCCTGACTGACTGCAGGGATGGCAGCACCAAGAATGGGGACACACCCAGCCATCAGCTGTGACCAGGGGTTTGCAGGTGTCAGAATTCAGGACGTCCCTCTGTCTGTCCTGGATTGCCCAAACCCCTACCAGGGGGCTCAGAGACCCTGGCACAGAGCCCAGGACACCTGAGATTTTGATTATGACCCATGGAAAAAATTACCAACCTTATATGAGGATCTGCAAGCCACGAAAGTAGAATGATAATGACTTTGTAACAGGGTGAAAAATAGATTTTTGGGGTTTTTAGCATGGGTGTTCAGGGGGCAAGATGGAGGGATCTGGGTGTGCCCAGCCTTCCTCCTTCTTCTTCTTCTTGGCCTCCATCTTCTGCTGTGATGGTGGCACTTTTGGATTGGTTTAAGGTAGAAGCTCACTGCCTAACATAGGTGATGGGTATTGGGAAGTTATGGTGAATATTGTACATGTAGTTTTTAGTATGAAAAGATAACAACACCACCCCAGGGGCAGGCAGAGAGCCTCTGTCTGTCCTGCTGAGCTGACCTCGGCTGGACAGAGAAAGAATTTTATAGGTAAGAAACAATAAAGAACCTTGAGAACGAGAACTGAAGAGCTCTGACTCCTTCTTTGACCGCCAGGCTGGGAAAAGAGACTGTGACACACCTGGGGGTGACTGTGAGCAGCAGAAATCCCGAGGTGCTGTCACTCTGCCAGCGAGCCCGAGTGCAATTAGGGAGCTGGGAGAGATGAAACTCCACAGTGCAGCCCCCCCAAAAGGCACAGCTCACAGCTCACTGCCCCTGTCACATCACACCACGGGGACAGCAGGTCCCTGGGATGTGACAGGGGCCACGACCCCCTGTGCAGGCAGGGCAGAGCTCAAGCTGTCCCACAGCAAACAAAGCAGCCCAGGGCTGACCCCGCCGGGGCGCTGGGCACGGTCAAACTCAATTAACTCTGCGTTAATTCTCTGTGCAGCATCTGGGTCAGCCTGGGAGCCCTTCCCTGCCCCAGCCTCTCCAAGTGAATTCCTCAGGAGGCTGTTCCAGGGGAGGTACTGGTGTCTCAAGCTGCATAGGGAAGGTACAGGTTGGGTATCAGGAAGAAATTTTTCACTGAAAGAATAATAAAGTACTGGAGTGCTCTTCCCAGGGAGGAGGTGGAATCACCATCTCTGGATGTGTTTAAAAAAGGCTGGACACGGCACTGGGTGCTGTAGTCTGGCTGAGGTGTTGGGGCACAGGTTGGACTCAATGATCCCAGAGGTCTCTTCCAAGCTCATCATTCTGTGGGCAACACAAACACAGAACAACACCAACCACATTTCCCCTGCAGTAAGGGCTGTGGGAAGATGAGGCTCCCTGGGTCACCCCGTGAGCCACAAGCTCGTTCCTGTGCCAGCAGCAGGAGCAGACCCTGGGTCCCTCCCAGGTAAGATTTGGCAGCTCCCTCAGCTGCACTTTGCTTCTGGTCCATCACACTCAGCAGCTCCTGGTGCATTGCTCTTTGCCCAGCACTTCCAGGGTGCTTTTTGGACTCTTTTAGCTAAAAACCTCCCGTGGCAGCCAATTTCACAGCTTAATCTCACACTGTTCGAGGAAGTCTCTAATTCTGCTTCTTTCCAACCTGTTGCTGATGGGACAGATGGAGACAAGAGAGGGGAGGAGGGACAGCCCCTGCCTCAGTACCCACCCCATGAAACCTCCTCCCTCCAGAAGAGGCTTCTGGCCCAAGGAATGAGCAGGGACAAGCCAGGGCTCCCCGAGCCCTGCAGCCCAGCTGTGCCAGCTGTCAGCCCCAGCTCTGCATGCCACTGCCTGTGCTCTGCTTGCTGCAGGCACTGAGATTTTCCTTTTGTGGCTTTTATCCTCCTTCAGAGGTGATGAAGGCTGGGACAACCTTTGCCACACACGAACAAGAATGCTGAACGCCAGGCAAACATTTAAGGGCAAATATTCCCGTTCACCCAGCGGGGTTCAGCAGGGCAGGGGGACGGGGTGATTGTGCAATATTCACTTTGTGCCTTGCTGTGACACGCAGCTTCTGCAGGCAGGAAAACCCCAAGTGGCTTTCAGAACAACCATCTCTCAGCAATCAAAAGCAGAGCACCCCAAGCCCTGGGGTGGGTCCATGGGCAGGGGACAAGGGCAACTGGAGCCAGCAGAACTCATTTTTAGGGACACAGACCAGGATTAGCAGAGATGGAAGTCAGCCCAGACATGAGGATTAGCACCCCCAACCCTTGTGAGAGGTGTCAGGGGAACTTTTCCTGCTGTCAGCACAAGCAGCAGGTTGAGGAGCAGCCTGGAGGACGTGGCTGATGCCAAGGGAAGCTCACCACACCTGTGATACTTATATACTTTGAAAAAAAAAAATTTGTTTAGGATTTTTTTTTTCCTAGGAAGCTGAGAAGCCTCAGTAAAAAAGAAAATAATTTTTATTTTATTTGGGTTTTTGGTCTTGTGTTTATGTGTGGAATGTGTTTGGAGCTTGTTTATTTACAAGTGATTGTTTTATTAAATTTTAGCGTGAGTTGTTTTGTTTTATTAATTAATTAGTGTTGTGTCGAGACTCTAGAAAGAGTAATGAGTTTTTATTATTATTTTTTTAGTATTTAGTAAGTATTTTTAGTATAATGTAGTTTGGTGTTTTTTAATATAGCATTATAAAAATAATAAATTGGTCTTCTGAGAGCATGGAGTCAGACACATAATTCCTTCCTTCATCAGGGCATCCCTGCAAATACAATCAGGCACCTCCTTGGCACAACATCTCTCCTGGGCAGCACAGCTCCAGCCTTTCACTCACTGACTCTGAGCTGGAGGAGTCAGGACACAGAACTGGGAAATCCAGATGTTTCTCACTTGTTCTACAGAGCCAACATTTGGGATTGCCCTCTGCAGTCAGGCTTCCCAAACAGTCCAGCTCAGGCTGTGCAAAAGTGTGGAATGAATGACAAAAGATGCTCTGTGTTACACGACAGGATGATGAAGGCAGAAGTGAAATGGTGATGAAAAAATGCAACACTGAGAGTTGAAAGCTGCAGATACAAACACACAGAGCCACACATGGGAAGACACAGTAGGCACAATTATTGATCTGCTGATTTTCCATAAAAGGCTTCCCCAGACAGCTTGGTTTATGGGAGGGAGCCCTCTCCCAACAGGCAATGGCAGAACAAATCAGCCTGGCTTTTTGCAGCAATTTTTAACAAAAAAAAGACCCCACTGGAGAGGGAAATAAATTATTAAATGGATAAACAGCCAGCTTCCCGTGGTGATGCTGCACTTGAACCTGAACATCTGTCCCCAGGGGATGGTGTGAGAAGGGTGGCTGTGGATGGACATGATCCAGCTGTTCAGGAACTACAGACAATGGGCAGAGCTGGGAGCCAGGCAGGATCCCACTGAAGCTGCAGGAGTTTGGTGCAAGGAGGGTCCCCAGATGCCTGGAATCACCCCAGGGGGATTTCCTTATGTGACACTCAGGCACAGCTGCTCAGCCTTGGGGAAAACAACCACGAGGCTTCCAAAGCTCCCCTGGGGCAGCAGGGAGACAGGGAAACGTTCCTCCTCTATCTCCCACCAGAGACAGAGCCAGCAGCCTGGGGGATTTTGAGCAGGGATCTTCAAATCCTGCAACAGATGGTGCTGCAAGAGCAGGAGCACATAACGAGTCTCCTCACTTCCAGGAAGCAAGAAGGATGGTCCTGCCACGCATGAAGGGAACCAGCAATTGCTCTCTGCTGAAAGATTTCCTGCTGCAGAAGCACATTATTCAATGGAAGAAATGCCAGGAATAATTCACTTCCTGGAGCAGCTCTATTTATTCCCTCACTTGTGGGCACCCTCCTGCTCACGTCGCTCCTGGCACAGGGCTCAGGTGGGTGTGGAGCTGAACGTGCTTAACCCCAAACCATGAAAAAGTGAATTTCCCAGGAGGTGGGTTATGCAGGAGAAAGGCACAGACACAATCCCTGGGATGACCCCAGTGCCCAACCCCAGCAGCACAAATTTCACTGACCACAATACCTGCACATAATGAGAATTTGCAAAGATTTACGGCCACAACACCCTGCCCCTGCTGCCCCTCTCCAGCAGCTGCTGTTTCCCTGTGAAAGCAGTTTGGGTTACCTCAGAATTCTCCAGGGGAACAGCATCATTAGCAGCTCAGGAGTTTCCATGCCTGTGTCACACAGGGGGCTCCTCTCAGGTTTTCTGAGCACTGGTTCTTTGCCCTGAACTCTCTGGAAGTGCACCAGCTCCCTTCCCCCTCCCCAGACCTCACTGCTCCTATTCTAAACTTCAAAAGGTGAAATCCAAGCTGGGCTGTGGTAAAGACATCCTGGTGGGGATGGTGTGGCCAGACTCCATGGAAGGACCCCAGGAGCCCCCCCAGGGCAGCAGGACAGGCTGTGAGCACAGCTGGACACCCACAAAGTGGCTAAAGCAGGTGAATCTGCTGCTTCTCCAACGTTTATCCCAAGTTTTGCCATAAATGAACTCTCATTTATGAGCTTTGGGCTGCTCTCCACGAGAGCTGGCTCTGAGAATTTTACTGACAACTTCTTGGACAGCCCAAGAATTCTCCCAATTGCTCAGCACCAGCAGACAGGGCCAGGGGAGCTTTGTTTGCAAACACCTCGGGCAGGGGCAGAGGCACAGGGGGGTGAGGAAGGTGCTGCTCTCTCCAGGACTGGGGTGTGAAGCAGGACTGAGGAGGAGGATGGGCTACAGACTTCTGAATCTCCCCTGTTCAGACCACAGCATCTGGAAAAAAGAAGTCCAGTAAAATCTGCAGTATTTATTTTGGTGCTTTGTGACAGGAATGTGGTCGACTTCTCCTAATATGCCAACTCAAGAGCTCACTCCATCATCAGGAACAGACACAAACCCCAGATATGAACTCCTCCATTAACAGAAAACAGAAGGGATACGTAGAGACACAAAATGCTTGAAAAAACCACCAAAAACCAATAACCCTTTGGGGTCTGTTTAAGGAGTAACAGGGGAAAGAGCCCAGCCCCAGTTCCCTGCAGAACTGAAGGAGTGTCTGGACAGTGAGAGTCCCTCCAGGGACAAGGGGACAGCCAAAGCTGCTCTGCCAGCAGCTCTGGGTGGCACTGACCCCATCAGAAGCCCTGTGACTCCTCTGTCTGTGCTGCAGAGAGCTGTCCCACCCCAGCCCTGCTGCTTCCATCCCTGCAGCACAGGGCAGTGACCTTCCCTTCACCCCTGGGCAAACTGAGGCACGCCACCACATCTCCCCAAACCCCCAAACTGCTGCAGATTTCTGCTGAAAACCCTTGGAGTATCCCAGTCTTGCCAGGCAGTGGCAAAACACCTGAGCACCAGAACCAGCTGGTGTCTTATACAGACCCAAAAACTCCAGCCCTGATTTCCCCAGCAAAGAAAGGTCCCTTCAGGCACCCACAGACCCTCCTCATCCTCCATCTGCAGGGACTCCTGCCCAGCCAGCACAGGCTCAGCCCATCTCCATCTGCTGTTTACAGTGAATTAGCTGTGCTTTGGGGCCACAACCACCTTTTGTTTCCTTTTTATACAGTACCTGGCCCTGCCAGCTCGGTTCGGGAGGTGTTTGATTACACAGCTAATAAATAAACAAGGACCTTGATCCTCTTCAGCATGTGGCTGTCCAAGGCTGCAATTTCCAGGGAAACTGCTTCAGGCTGTGCTTGATGCTATTAGTGAGTCAAATGTGTCTGGGAGATGAGATGTTCCCAGGACAAGGAGAAGGAACTGCTAAAGCAGCCCCTCCTACCTGCAGCAGGGAGTGGAAAACCCAAACTGGTTTAATGTCCAATCCCACAAGCCATGCTCTGTGCTGGGCACACCCTGAACACAGCAGAGAGCTGCTGTTTTTGCAGAAGGAAGGTGGGGAGATGATCACAGCTGCTGTTTTTTGCAGAAGGAAGGTGGGGAGATGATGATCACTTCAAGGCAACTGCTGCTACAGCATCTCCCTCTTACGGGGGAGGTTTGCAACAAGATCTTTCCTCCTGAAGGCCACCCAGTCCTGCTCCACCTTCCACAAATTGTATTTACAGCCCTGATGTCCCCACAGCATCACCCACACACTCCTCCCCTCCCTCCCACACTCGTTCACTCACAGAATGCTCTGCAGGGTTACACAGACCTGGAAACCCCTGCCCCAGGAGCAGCCAAACCCCTGCCCCAGGAGCAGCCAAACCTCTGCCCCAGGAGCAGCCTGACTCCTCCATCCATCCATCCATCCATCCATCCATCCATCCATCCATCCATCCATCCATCCATCCCAGGGCTCTGATTCCACCCTGGCTCCAGGCACGGAGGATGGGACACAGCTCGAGGGGGGATGCAGCTGCTCACAGCTGCTGGGAGCATCTCCCCTCCCAAAAATCCCCCTTTTCCTCCATCTCAGACCTCAGCACCTGAGATGTTCTCTGTTCCTGCTGGGAGCATCTCCCCTCCCAAAAATTCCCCTTTTCCTCCATCTCAGACCTCCTCAGCACCTGAGATGTTCTCTGTTCCTGCTGGGAGCATCTCCCCTCCCAAAAATCCCCCTTTTCCTCCATCTCAGACCTCAGCACCTGAGATGTTCTCTGTTCCTGCTGGGAGCATCTCCCCTCCCAAAAATCCCCCTTTTCCTCCATCTCAGACCTCCTCAGCACCTGAGATGTTCTCTGTTCCTGCTGGGAGCATCTTCCCTCCCAAAAATCCCCCTTTTCCTCCACCTCAGACTTCTTCAGCACCTGAGATTTTCTCTGTTCCCTTTGACTCAGAAATATCATTGCCTAGATTACAAAGAAGCAAAAAAAAAAAAAAAAATCTGGAAAGAAATCCCAAGAGGACATTAATTAGGAGTCAGAACTCCCCAGCTCTGGAAGCATCGAGGAGGAGAGAGATTTAAACTCCCAACCTGATGGAGTAACTTTGAATTATCTTTCATCTTCCCCTGCATCAGATGTAATCTAATGACATTAACTTGGCTTCACTCTAGTGAAAGTGGCGTTGGTGCTTCAGAGGCAGGCAGATTCAAACATATGAAATAAACGTTCCTGGGGTGAGTGACAGTATAATGGCATTCCAACAGGCAGCTCAATCAGTGCAGACTCACAAAAGATCAGAGGGAAGGAGCCACATTCGCAGCATCACCCGCAAACACAGATATTTCCTTTTAATCCAGGCTTTTTTTTTTTTCTTTTTCTTTACATGCCTGGCTCAGCCCCTGTTCCTGGGAGTTTTCCCCAGGCTGTGCAGCCGTTTTGGGGTGGGGGTTGGCGGTTGAACTCTGTTAAAGCCCGTGCTCACCTGCTATTGAACTCTGCTGGCTCAATAGCCTTGTTCAGGGCTGCAGCAGCCAGCTCAGCACTGAAGTCAATGCCAGCATTGTGGGCTGCCCCCTCCCTCCTTTTGTCCCCACTTGGATGAGGGGACTCAAACCCAAACCAGAAAAAGCTCCTTTGGGCACACAGCAGCCCTTGATATCCAACCCACACTCACCAAGGGAAATCCCACAGATGGTTTTTACAAACTCAGCTTCTCCAGGAGCTCCACTGTGACTCCCTTTATGTCCTGGATGATGTTTCCATGCAGCCCAGCATGTCACCAAGGCTCACAGGTACACCTGGCTGGCTGCTCCAGGACATCACCCGCTGCTGCAGCCACAGCTCAGCCCTTCCCCCTGCTCACAGGGAGCAGCTCTGCCATTTCCAGGGGAAATCAGGGCTCTCCTCACGGCCAAAACCCCAGAGCCATCCTGTCCCTGTGACAGCAGCATCAGCCACACAGGCTGGCTGCCTCTTCCACCTCTGCAACAGCCACCAGCTTTTTGTTCCCTGGGCACTGGCTGCCTGTGCTGGCTTCCTGGGGCACTGAAAACAAACCCAAGTGTTTATACCTTGTAATGACCCCAAACCTGTTTAGTCTGACTGCTGGGAAACAGCAGCACACATGAAACCTAAGCCTCTGATGCCAAAGATAAGGAATGGGGACCTCTGGCAAACATCTGGCCATTTCCCCAGCCCTGAACCCTCATCAAAGATCACAACAAAGCCTGCAGAGAGACAGGTAGGTTTGTAAATGAGTATTTGTGAGTGGTGACCAGCGTGCTGGCACCGCAGCTCTGCCATCCTGTGTTAGCAAAGATTACTCATACAAGCAAAGCCAGCAAGATTAGGTCTCAAAGGAATAATCCCACACAAAGAATTCACTGTACCTCAGCCTCCACAGGGCTAATAAAACAAAAAAAAAAAAAAAAAGGAAAGGAAAAAAAAAAGATGAAACTCAACTCAGCACATCAAATACCAGAACAAACAAACTGCAGCAATTAATGGGAGAGCTCATGTGCCAACTGCTAAAACATAATGATTACACAAACAGCACACGGGGCAGCACGGCCAGCAGTGAAAAAGAGCTGCAAGATCAGGACCAAACCTCTGGAAAATTATATCCCCGACACCCAGGGCTGCACTGTGCCCTAAATGCCTGTGGCTCCTCCTCTGTCTAGGTCTGCACTCCTCGCTCAGGGACTGCTTCCAGAGGCAGGTCTGTCCCGCTGCCATCTGCTCCTCAAAGCTTCCAGAGCATCTTTGATAAATGAGCGCTTTTCTGCATATCCACCATAAATTTCAGTCGATGCCACCCCACGGCCGTGTGTTTATTTTTCAAAGTCAAGACTTGATTAGAGTTCTTGAGGTTTTTCAGATTCATTTTTAACGTTTCCGTTCTGCTACAGGGTCAGCATGTGGAAATTGGATAAGCACAGACTAAAAATATAATTTTGTAGACAGCTTCGGCCCACACAAAAGGAAATCTTTCTTCTCAAGAGAAGTCACACTTTGCAGGCTGCAGGAACCCAGCGTGTTTCTGACACTGCCAGATACACAAGGAAGCTCATCCCTTCCACGTGTTAAGACTTTTACATAAACACTCGGACTGCCAGCACTACCCTACTCCACATCTCAATGCTGTCACCACAAGCTGAGCCAAAATCCTCTTCTTTCTGCTAACAGCCGGGCTTTATGCGAAAGTAAAACAAACTCCAGGGGTACCCAAATCCTCTCCCGTCTGCTTGTTCATGCAAGAAAGCCACAAACACAGGACACACTTCTGGAGACATCAGTTTCACTCTCACCCTAACCAAGCCCTCCTATAGGAATCTGCCGGAACGACGCTCCTCTACGAACTTTAAAACACACAACAACAACAAAAAAAAAAAGACCTGAACAACTTCAGTGAGAACCCTCTTGGCTTTAACGTTTACTGGCTTGTTTAACAAAACACTAATTCATTGGGAGAACCACCCGATCAACCCGTTGCTAGTGTTTCAAAGGCAAGGTCAGCGTGTGGGGTATGCTCCTGGAAGTAACATTTTGGGTTAGTCACTAGTGGGATGCTGAAATATTTACGTGGGGAATAGGGGGGTTTTGTCCACACTGACTGCAGGAAAAGTGGCTTCAGGGGCTGCAGCGCTGGGCTGGGAGCTGCGGGAGGCGATGGGGAGGCTCAGAGTCAGCGGTCAGCCACAGGTTTTGCAAAGAGCTGGGGGAGCATAAAGATATTGGGGGCCCGTGCTTCTCGTGGCAGGGTTTGGCTGTGCCTCAGCATCCCCGCGCAGCCCTCGGGCCAGCGGGGCACCCACCGCTCCTCCCTTTGTGCGTGTCACGGACCCCGCGGGCAGCAGAGCCCGGGAGCGCCGGGGGACAGGAGGGTCCTGGGGCACTCAGAATGGGGACAGCCGGGAGGGGGATGAAGGGACAGGAGGGTCCTGGGGCACTCAGAATGGGGACAGCCGGGAGGGGGATGAAGGGACAGGAGGGTCCTGGGGCACTCAGAATGGGGACAGCCGGGAGGGGGATGAAGGGACAGGAGGGTCCTGGGGCGCTCCGGGATGGGGACAGCCGGGAGAGGGATGCGGGGACAGGAGGGTCCTGGGGCACTCAGAATGGGGACAGCCGGGAGGGGGATGCGGGGACAGGAGGGTCCTGGGGCACTCAGAATGGGGACAGCCAAGAGGGGGATGAAGGGACAGGAGGGTCCTGGGGCACTCAGAATGGGGACAGCCAAGAGGGGGATGAAGGGACAGGAGGGTCCTGGGGCACTCAGAATGGGGACAGCCAAGAGGGGGATGCAGGGACAGGAGGCTCCTGGGGCACTTCGGGATGGGGACAGCCGGGAGACGGATGCGGGGACAGGAGGGCTGGAGAATTTGGAAGCAGGTAACAGCCGGGCTGCAGCGGGGAGCGCCGGAGGGATCCCGGGAGCGCTGGGGGACAGGAGGCTCCTGGGGCACTCCGGGATGCGGACAGCCGGGAGAGGAGGGCTGGAGGATTTGGAAGCAGGGACGGAAGAACGGGTGGAGCGAGGGGCTGCGGGGAAGAGTGCTCGAAGAGCGGAGGAAGGAACGCGGGGCTGAGGAAAGGCTCGGCGGTAGTTTGGGAGCGGGGACGGCGCTGCCGGGAGCGGCGGCCAGCGGGGGGCACTGGCGGCTCGGCCACCGCTGCATCCCCGTCCCCGTCGCCGTCGCCGGCCGCGTCCCGCCGCCCGTGCCGTACCTGTACCAGGCGAGTCCCCGCTCGTAGTTGCGGTCGAAGAAGTGGGGCTCGGCGCCGACGGCGCGCACGTCGGGGTGCACCCGCAGGAACTCCAGCAGCGCCCGCGTCCCGCCCTTCTTGACGCCGATGATGATGGCCTGCGGCAGCCGCTTGCTGCCCTCGCCCAGCAGCAGAGCCAGGGTGCCGGCCGTGCCCGCCCCGCCGCCCGAGCCGCCGGCCCGGCTCCCGCCGCCCCCGGCCGGCACCTCGGCGCCCGGCGCCGCCTCCTGCCGCCGCCGCCGCTGCTTCAGCCGCTGCAGGAGCCGCTTCCGCCGCGCCGCCGCCGCCTGCCAGGGGGGCAGCTCGGCCGAGCCGCCCAGGAACTCGCCGCCGCCGCCCTCGTCCTCCTCCGACGCGGCGCCGGCGGCGATGATGGGTCCGGGCAGCGTCTGGCAGCGGTCAGCCAGGCAGTAGAAGACGTAGAGGGACATGAGGAGGGAGCAGAGCATCACCAGGAACTTCTTGAAGATGCTGCGGGGCAGCGGCTCGGCGGCGGGGGCGGCCGCCGCGCTCACGGCCATGCTACCCCGAGAAGGCGGCGGGGAGCCCGGGCCATGCTCCTGCTCCGCGGCCGCCCCCCGGCGCGGCCCCTCCGCGCTGCGCTCCGCAGGGCCGGGGGGCTGCGCGCCGCCGCATCCCCGACGCGGGGACCCCGCCGCGGCGGCGCTTCAGGGCGGCATCCCCCGCGGGGGACAGCGGGGCTGGCTTGGGGGAGCCGCTGCCGCTCCGGAGGGGCTCGGCGGGGATGCGGTGGCGGGGCTCGACGCGGGGCTCCCACGTGCGGAGCCCGCCGCGGAAAACTTCGGCCGAGGCATCACCGGGAGCGGGGCGGAGCGCTGCCGGCGGCGGGGCCAATGGCGCGGCGGGGGCGGGGGGCGAAGCCGCCCCCGGAGCGGGCGGACCCGTTGGGAAGCTGCTGCTGAGCCCTTTAGGGGGGAGCGGGGGTGTCCGGGAGGCTGTGCCGGGGGATGCGGGGATGCTCCGGGGGATGCGGGAACCCCCCGGGAGGCCGTGCCGGGGGATGCTCCGGGGGATGCTCCGGGGGATGCGTGGGCAGCCGGGAGGCTGTTCCGGAGGCAGACGGATGCGGGGATGCCCCGGAGGCTGTGCCGGGAGGTGCGGGGGTGCCCCAGAAGCTGTCGCGGAGGGTGCAGAGATGCCCTGAGTCCACCCCGCGGGGCAGGGAGGAGAGCTGGGAACTCTTTGCTAGTTTTCCTCTCGGTGCTGACAGGGACATCCTGCTGCCCACGGGCAGCCTCTTTTGGCAGCCGAACCCCGCAGGACTTTTCTGCCCAGCGCTAGCGGTGCGATGAGACCCCGGTGTTCGGCTGCCCGCGCTGTCCGGCCACTCAGATTTTGAACTAACCCCCCCTGCATCCCTCCGGACCTGAGAACAAATTCCTGATGTGCCCGATAATCCACTCTGACAGACACAATGCCTTTGCACGGAAGAACAGTACCCCTAAAGCTCAGCAAACCACAGACGGGTTTAAAACACACTCACGGTATCGCACCCAGCAGTTCCACCGAGCTCCGCACCGAGCACAGCACAGAAACCCCCAAAATCGGACTTTTCCCCCCTAATTTGCACAAGCTGCCCCTAGGCTGGCTGCAGGATCCGGCCCACGGTCGGTAAGAAATATCTACAAAAGCAACACGATATTGCTGTTGGAATTTGCTCTTCTCCTTTGAGAGTACATAAAATGTGGAAATAGCTCTCAGCTTCGTGGCTCGGCTGCCTGATTCTAAGGGCTTCGTTATTTCATTGCCTGTGGGAATGCCCTCTTAATTTGAAATGTTTGTCATAGATTACAGAATTTTCAAACAAACTCGCACATGAAACACTTGACTTAGATCTTTTTTTGTTTTTCCTTCTGTTTGGTGTGGACCTAGCTGAGGACTTAAACTTCAACTACTTGGAAATAAAGCTGGTGTATCCACAAATTATGCAATGAAAAGAGGGGAGAAAAATTGCACTGAATTATAATCAGCCATCTGCAGAGCTGGCTGGCTAATAAAAATGTGTTTCCAAATAGTAAACAGACCAAAATTAATAACAAATGCTATTTGCAGTGAATTACTCTACTAGATTTTAATGTGTTTGGTCACTTCAAAATACTGTAGTGTTTCAGGTATTTCAATGCTCCAATATGTAAGCAGATTTAAAAAATTCTATAAGCAGGTTAGGCCACCAACACCTCTAGGCAACTCCTTACATCATTAGGAACCTAAATGCCTTTATAAATCTGTGCTCTGATCCAGCTCATTGAAGTCAATGAAAAGACTGTGCTGACATCAATGGGCTTTGGACTGGGCCCTGCAGAAGGGTAAAAGTGGTTTCACTTCTTATTATTCTCATTATGATACTTTTTTTCCTAGACACTTCGAACAGTGCTACACTTTCTGTTTGGAAAAAAAAAAAAAAAAAAGAAAGGTAGTTTCAAACAGGGAAAACCAGAAAAGATAAGTGAAGTAGGTGTGAAAGAGCACAGAGCATGTATCTGCTGGGATTGCATTGCAAGACTTATGTTTGCAGCATTTTTCCTGGAAATATTTGTGTGAATCTCAGCTTTCCTTTAAAGAGTCACTAGCTGACTAGGGAAAATATGACCAGAGCCTGTATAAAAAGTTTCAGTGTCTAGAAAGCAATAAGCTAAATATATCTATATTTAAAAGAGCCCTACGATATTTAAGGCAAACTTGTGATATTTTTACAGACCCTGACTCATGGTTTCTGCCTCCTGGGGCTGAAGGCACCAGTAATTCTGCAGCCAGGAACAGCTCTTCAAGAAGGAAGGTGTCTTAATGCTTTAGAAAGGGCAATACAGGGAAACAGTTCCACCCGTATTGCTGTGGACTCTGTTAGTACAGCTGCAAATCTGAGATTCTTTATGAGCAGCAGACTGGTTTGGACCTTATTTCTGAATGGGTTTTTCTTGCTACAGAGACCATTTGATGAACAGTGTACTATAAAGCCAGAAAAATGATGTGGCTGAGATCATGGCATCAAGTGCTGAGAACTTACTCCTCTTATCTATTTTAGCCCTGCTGCAAAAATAACCCTTCTCAGGGATAACTTCAGGGTTTTTAACAACCTAGAGCTTGCAGCAAAAGTTACTTTTCATTTTCCTCAGCCCCTTGCACAACTGAGTTACCATTTGCAGAGCAGCCTCTTTCTTTCTTTGCCGATTAAATTTCTCAGAGCTGTTCATTGCCCCCATCCCAGACCCAGCCTGGCAGCAGAAGGGAGGGATCCCAGGGCAGCCCTGCACGCTGTGCTGGCCCCATGGGCACTGGTGACTGTCCCCAGAGTGCTGGCAGGGTGGAGGGCACTGTGCCACCCCCATGGCTGTGACTCACAGCTCCCTGGCACCAATCCTGCTGCTGGCGTGGGCTCAGCCCTGGCACGGTACTGGCAGGCTCCCTCTCCTCTGTGCTCCTGTTTGCTCCTTACTTTGCCCTGTTCCTTTCTCCTTTTATCTATTTACAGTTTGAGTATTATTATTATTTTAACTTTTATTTGCAGTTTTATTATTTATTATTTATTACAGCGCTTCCTGCCCCCACCTTCCCAGGAATGCCCCCACTCTGCTCCAGTCCCTTTGGGGTGTTGAGGGTGAGTGGGGCTCCTCTCCTGGCATGGCTGGTGCCAAAATGCTCCTTGCAGCAGCAAGGCTTCCTCCTCCAAACGGGCTGATTTGGGATGCCCTTCACTAAAGAACCTCACCTGCTCACCAGGAGAGACCTCTGGCTTAAACCAAGCAACCAAACCCTTCTGCCCCTTGGCAAACCAGAGCTGAAGGCTTTGCTTCCCCCATCTGACGTTCCCAGGTGGGAAAGGGGAAGGCTTGCACCTCAGATGCTTTGAGCCTGCACAGCCCCTGCCAGCCCCACTGGGAGTGCTGTATTTTTTCCCCTTTCCCAGTGACCCGTGGCACAGATGGGATCAGGGGTTAAACTGGGACTGTGCTGGAAAAGGGCCCGGGAGCCCGAGGCTAGTGCAACTTAACAAGTGATTATAAGGTCTGAAGGGAAAGGGAACCCCTGCCTGTCAGGAAGCTGCTGCTGAAGAAAACATCCCTTTGTGCTGGGGAGATGGAGTATGGGACGGAGCAGAGTGAAACAGATTGATAACCGAGGGGTGCTGTGACCCCACATCGGCTCCTACAACAAAAGCCCCTTCATTCAAAATGAATAGGAACAATGGCTAATGGGGACAGGCCAGCAGTGGCCAAGGATCTGAGAGCCAGGGCAGAGGGAGGAGGCAGTGACAGCTCCTGTTCTACCCAAATCCTCTATTGATCCCAATAATCTCCTGGGCTTTCTCCCCGCCTTGAAATCAGACAGAAAGTTCAAGGGCTTTTTGCTTTTAGATTGTAGGGACAGGCATTGTTCTGGAGAGCCACTGAGGTGTGCTGGCAAGAGCCCTGGAGCCGGCTGAGAGGCCAGGGAGGAGCTGCTGCTGTGCCCTGCCACATCCCCAGCCCTGGCAGGAGCACCGGGGCTGCTGCCCTGGCCCCAGAGCTCCCGAGGGCTTCCAAACCCACTGAGATTTTTTGGGCATCTCGGAATTTTTCTTGCTCACAGTGACCCTGAGATGTGTACAAGTCTCTTTTCCCAGCCTGGCAGTCGAAGGAGGAGTCAGCATTCTTCTGTTCTCATTCTCAAGGTTGTTATTTTCTCTTATCTGTAACATTCCTTCTGTGTCCTGCTGAGATCTGTCTGGCAGGGTCAAGTTTGCCCTTGGGGTGGTGTTGGCTTTTCATACTAAAAATTACATGTGTTTTATTTACAATAACTTCCCAATACCCATCACCTGTGTTAGACAGTGAGTTTCTACCTTAAACCAATCCAAAAGTGCCAGCATCACCCAAAAGAAGGAGGCTAAGAAGAAGAAAGAAGAAGGACAGGGCATGCCCAAACTCCTCTATCTTGGGACCCCGAGCCCCCATTTGAAAAACCTCAAAAATCATTTTTTACTCTGTGATAAGCTAACTATCATTCTGCTTAAACTTTCCTGGCTTGCAGATCCTCACATAAGGTTGGTAATTTTCTCCATGGGTCACAATCAGAGGCACAGGGGTCCTGGGCTCTGTGCCAGGGTCTCTGAGCCCCCTGGCAGGGGTTTGACCATCCAGGGCAGTCAGAGGAATTTCCTGGGTTCCAACAGGGGCAGAGTAGGTGTGGATGCCCAGAGCCTGGCAGAGTCAAATTATTAAGAATAGGAATTGTGGGGGCACAGGGGGCAGCACGTGCTGAGGGTGTTCAGGGCAGCAGCAGAGCCATGAGGGCACTGGGAACAGGAGCTGCATCCCCATGGAGCATCAACAGAATCCAAGCAGGTGGGACAGGTGATGGAGACCTGATCATCAACTCCAGTCCTGGTAGTTTTGTTGAAAAGACGTCTTGAAATATTGAGCCAGAGAGACTAAAAAATGTAGGGATGGGATTTTGCTTTGGTTTTTAATAATTTTTTTTTTCTTTTGGAAGGACAAAAGTACACGCAGGAAATATCATGTAAACCAGGGGAAAAAGAAAAAAGAAAAGTTTTGAGAGGCTATTTTCACTCTGCACTCTCTTAAACCTGGCAAAATGGCTTGGTCTGCTGTATAATTTGCAATGCCTGTGCCCAAAAGCAAGCAGACCTGTGAGCAGAAAGGCAGTGAAATCTGAGTCCTGCTTTGGCTGGGGCTGGAGGCCACATATCCCTGTACCTGCTGCCTGGCCATGGCACAGGGTGAATGCAGCGTGCTCCTGATCCCTCCTGCCCAGCTGGGATGGGGCCAGCTTGATTAGAGAGCTGGCACAAGGCAGCAGGACATCTGGGAGGCCTCAGATCAGGAGCATGAATTAATAAGAACCAGAAAGAGGAGGAGACTGAACTGGAGCCATGGCAGGAGCAGGTACAGAGCTCATTTCCTCCATCAGCAGAGGGGGAAGAGCTCTCTGAGGCTGAGGGTGGCTGAGCAGTGCACACAGGCTGGGAGCCTGGAGAGCTCTGCTGGGTGGGAAGGTCTGGAGCTGCTGGGAATGGGAGCTGGGGATGCATTGAGGGGTCTGGGTGCTCAGAACTACCCTGGCAGGTCAAGGAGCTGCACTTACTGTGGGAGCTGGGTGCTGAGCCCGGCCCTCAGCTTGGCTTTTACCCCAAGGGAAAAAGCATCCTGTCATTCTGGGGGGCTGGAATGACATCCACCCAGTTGGATTTGCGAGGTGCCCCCTGGCAGGGAGGAATGATGGATCTGACTCCATGTGCTCACAAGGCTGATTTATTATTTTATTATTATATTAAAGAATGCTGTACTAAACTATACTAAAGAATACAGAAAGGATACTCACAGAAGGCTAAAAAGATAATAATGAAAACTGGTGACTCTCTCCAGAGCCCTGACACAGCTTGGCCCTGAGTGGCCAAAGAGTGAAAACAACTCCCAGCAGAATGCAATGGAACAATCACCTGTGGGTGAACAATCTCCAAACACCGTCCCCATGAGCACAACACAGGAGAAGCAAATGAGATAAGATTGTTTCCTTTTCTCTGAGGCTTCTCAGCTTCCCAGGAGAACAATCCTGGGCAAAGGGAATTTTTCCAGAGAATGTGAATGTGACACTGAGCTGTGGGGAGCAATGGATTGCCAGCTTGGGAGCCAGGCCAGGCAGCAGGGGTGGGGACACTGTGCTGGGCACAAAGCCACACACAGGGGAGCCTCACACCTGAAACAACCTCTTACACCCCAGTGCTCATGCATCAGCAACTCCCTTCCTGGAAAACGACTCCTGGAATAACCCAGCACATCCTGGGATGGTCTGTCGTGCCCTGGTGCTGGTGTTTGACCCCTCTGGGTTTGTCCCAGTGCAGTTGGGGTGTTTGGAGAGAGGAGGCTGAGGGTGATGGGTCTGCAGCCCCCACGGCTGCAGAAACCCCCTGTGCTCTGCCTGTCTGCAGACAGCTCCATCCCCTCCAGCTGCCCCAGCTCCTTCCCCTTCAGATGGCATTTCAGAAATCCTCCCTGCTCAGAAACAAAGCAGCTCCAAGAGCCCAGTGCTCCATATCCGTGCTGATGGTGATGCTTTAAGTGGCCTTGTGGTGGCCAAGCTCTCCTCTCTTGAACATCCAGTGAAAATAAATCCATCAGACTGAGAGGCTGCTGAATATCCTGGCCAGGTCTGAATCCCAGGGGTGCCCTGGACACCCCAGGCTGTGGGATTGCTGTAGGGCTGGCAGCCTGGGGTGTTCCCAACAGCCCTGAGCCACTGCAGGCAAACATTTACCAGAGCTCTCCAAGGGGAACCCATAAAGTGCTGCCTGGTATAGCTGCCTGAGGATCCCTCCAGACAGCTATATTATCTGGAACATGAAGTAGTTACACTCCTGCTGCTCTTCCAGTGCTTTGGAAACAGATACTTGTCTCTTTTATTACCTTTGTTTGTGTCTCGTTTTATTTGTGCTCTGCGTGCTGGGTTTGATACAGTTGTGAGTGGCTATGGCTTGGAACAACAATAAATACCTTCCAGGCCTTTTGTGCTTTTTAATATTATTCTCCATTAAAAAAAAAACAAAATCAAAAAAAAACCCAAGTCAAGCAATGAAAACAATACAAGGAAAATTAAACCCTAAATCTGCATTTATGGTTCTTCATCGAGCACACAGGGAAGGCTGGCTACTAACTGCTGATAAAATGTTTTGGTTCTGTTAAAAATGTGCTTTTGGGGAAAGTGGTGTGTTTTGTGGATTGGGGGTGGTTTGGATGAAGAGACATACTTGGTAAGGTCTCCCCAGTCCAGGATGGACATTCCAGCTGGAAAAAATGAAAATGAAAAATGAAAATGACCCCAGCAACTGGACTGGGGGAAAGGTGTGCCCTACATGGGGGTGAGAGTTGTTCAGCTTCACTTTGTCCCTCCACAAAATGCTTTGTCTCTCTGTGAAGCCTCAACCAAGCAGGTCTGGAGTTAAGGACAGTCTTTAAATGGACCTCACTGGGTATCAGGCCATGCTTAGGGCTGAATCAGGCTTCCAAAAGGCTGGGAAAAACAGCCAGGGCTGCACCAGTGATGGCCTGGGTGTAAAACCCTTCCCAGCAGGTTTTAGGGATAATCTGCCCTTTGTGCAGCAAAGGTACCTGGGGAGGTGGAATGTGGAGGTGCTCATGCCTTGCTCTTTTCACCCAATACCTGTGGAACACCCCACTCTCCTCAGGAAGGATAAAACCACAGCTGGGAACAGCTGGCCCAGCAACAGAATCCCTTAATCTCATTTACGGAGCAATTGTGCATCAGGACATCAGCATTTAGACTAAAATTGGCCTGTGATTTTTTTTCCTAATCTATCAATTTCTGGTTTTCACACCCAGAAAACACCAAGCCCTGTGGGGTGAGCACAGAGAAAGGGGCAGTGGTGCCTCCCCAGCACAGCAGCAGTGTCATATTCACATCCTCTGGAAAAATCTCTTTGCCCAGGATTCTTCTCCTGGGAAGCTGAGAAGCCTCAGAGAAAAGGGAAACAATTTTATCTCATTTGCTTCTCCTCTGTTTTGCTGGTCTGGAATGTGTTTGGAGATTGTTCACCCACAGGTGAGTTTTCACTCTTTGGCCAGTCAGGGCCAAGCTGTGTCAGGGCTCTGGAGAGAGTCACCAGTTTTCATTATTATCTTTTAGCATTCTGTGAGTATCCTTGCTGTATTCTTTAGTATAGTTTAGTATAGCATTCTTTAATATAATATAGTATCATAAAATAATAAATCAGCCTTGTGAGCACATGGAGTCAGATCCACCATTCCTTCCTTCATTGGGGCACCCCACAAATGCAACACAGGGTGAGAGAGCTGGCAAACCCTGGGTGCCCCCTCTTTGTGGCACTGCCACAGCTGGGCTGTGACAGCTCTGCTGGGCTGAGCAGAGCACTGTAAAAGGAAGCAGAGCAGCAGCACAGCCTCAGTTCTTGCTGGAAGGGGGAACAAGAGATGCACGTTCCTGCCTTGTATGGGAAATTTGGCTTTCTTGCCTCACCCTGAGGGGTTTGGGCTGGATCCTGTGCTCTTAGCACCCCACCCTCAGCCAGCCCCTGCTCCTGGGGTGCTCCAGCACAGGGTGAAGAGCTCTCTGAGAATGGCTGAACAGGGGCAAGGGCCATGCTAAGCATACCTGAAAAACCCCAGGGAGGGCAAAGCTGCCCTGTTGGGTGTTTGACAGGGCATGCTCATCCATCTGCCGGGATTCACTCTGCACACCAACCTGTGTGTAAGCCCAGGGCCCCTCTAGGAGGTGTCTGGACACAACCACAGCAAGGTGTGACCCTGAGAGCCACCTGCAGTGTGTCCCAGGGGCTGGAGGCAGTCCCAGGACTGAGCATTTCTCAGCTGGGAGCTCTAATTGAGGCCTCATTTGCATGTTCAGCATGCCCTGAGTATGTAATTACTGAGCTGCACCAGCAGCCTCAGCTCTGTGGCTGTTTCCAAACACCTTCAGGGCTTCCCAGAGCTCAAACAGACCCTTCCCAACACAGCTGGGGTTTGGCTGAGGGAAGCACTGGGGCCAGGGGGAGGTGGGATGGACACAGGGGATGTGGTCACCTCTTCCATGCAGGGAGGAGTGCTGGGAGCAGGACAGGACTTTATAAATCAGAGGGTTTTGGGAAAGCTGCAAAAGGCCTCAGAGACAGCAGAACTGTGGTTAGAGCTCAGCAGTAGCCATGAGATTGGTCAGTAGAAAAATTGTGTAAGAAGGAGAAAAGTAAGGACAACTACAACAATGGTCTGTGCATTAATGCTTGTCTAGAATAACTCCCTGAGCTGCAGGAAAGTTTATCTAGTGAGATATTGGGGAGTTCTACCCTTAATAATGGAGCTGTGTGCATTGTGTTTGAAGGCTCACAGGCAGGGATTGTGTATGAAATGAGCAGGCATTGTTTAACCAAAGGTACCTGGATAGAACTACTGTCAATGTGCTTTTGCTTTGTGTGATTGGGCAAAAAGCTTTTAAAGTGAGCTGTAACATTGAGTTCTTGGTCTGCTGCTGGGGATGTGAGCTGCTGGCATCTTCCCATTGTCATACCCATGGAATGAGACTGATGCTGGAAAATACAACAGCTCAGGGAACGTTCCCAGCAGTCCCATCCCGTTGGTGATTTGCACAGAGACCCCGGCCAGTGATCCAGGTTAGCTCAGAGCTGTTGTCAGAGGTGTCTCAGGATGTGTGCTGCCAAGGGATGCTGCTGTCCCTGTGTGAGTATTTGTGTTCAAAAGCCCTCAGGAGCACAGGCAGAGCTGTGGGTGTGTGTTTTGCTGCGGGGGGCACCCAAGTGGTTGCACTGTGTGAGCTCTGAGCACGTCAGGCGTGTTCTCACAGGGGGCTCTGCTTCTTCAGGGGTTTCTCTGCATGGATATTCCCAGATAAAAAAAAAAAAAAAAGGCTCACACTCATTTAAAACACATTTACATCTGAATGGGAATCCCAGTGACTGCAGCTCCATGATGAAGAACATCTCGGGAGGATGGAGCATCACCACTCTCTGTGTCCCCCTGGGGTTTGTTCTCCTCAGCCTGAGCAATGCTCAGAGAGGGAGGTGATGGGCACCCCCCTCCATCAGGGCTGCCATCAGGTCAGCTCTGCTTGCCTTTGCCTCAATGGATTTCACTTCTTTTCTGGCTGCTAATATCAACAAAACCTGCCAGGGCACCTCATTGCTGCTGCTCCCCAAGAGCAGACACGAAATGCTTGGAGCATGCAGTCAGCTTTTCCAGCCTGTCCCCACAGCTGGTGTAAACTGCCTGAGCACCATCAAAAACCACTTTATAAACTGAGGACGGGAAGGGGATGATTGATGGCTCCACACTGGACGTGACACAGCTTCCACACTTCCCTATATTTATAATATTTGTGTGTTGCCCCTACCTCAAAGCCTGACTGGGCCGGTCCAGCTCACTCAGAGATAGGAATTTGGCACAGCCTGACATAAACTCCACCACTTTGGGCCACCAAGGGAGAAGCCATTGTTATAAACTCTCTCCCCCCACACCCTGCTTGGCCCCCTTTTTAACCCCATTCCAGTTGCATTATTTCTTTACAAGCCAGCAAGAGCAGAAACAAACTGTTTCACATCTGTTCGTGCAGCCTGGCCCATTTGCATGAGAATCATGGCCAGGGTCTCACTGAGCACACCTCACTGGCCAGCAGTGGGACAGGGCTGGCCACCACTGGCCCCTGGAGCTTCTGCACAAACCAGGCAGAGCCACAGCACTGGGAAATCGCCTTCCTTTTGGGGTTTCATCACTCTAGAGGTGTGCCAGGTGGTTTGTCTTTCTGGGTGGTGTTGTGCAGCTGATCCTCACTCTTGGGTGAGCCCTTTGGAACCCCCTGTTCAAGGGGTTTGGTGGAGTTAAGGGGTTAAAACTCTTTGGTGAACCCTTTGGAACCCCCTGTTCAAGGGGTTTGGTGGAGTTAAGGGATTAAAACCTCCTGTTTAAGGGGTTTGGTGAAATTAAGGGGTAAAAACTCTTGGCTGAGCTCTTTGGAACCTCCTGTTCAAGGGGTTTGGTGGAGTTAAGGGATTAAAACCTTGATTTTAAGGGGTTTGGTGGAGTTAAGAGGTTAAAGCTCTTGGGTGAACCATTTGGAACCTCCTGTTCAAGGGGTTTGGTGGAGTTAAGGGGTTAAAACCCCCATTTTAAGGGGTTTGGTGGAGTTAAGGGGTTAAAACCTCAATTTTAAGGGGTTTAGTGGAGTTAAGAGGTTAAAACCTCTAGTTTAAGAGGTTTAAACCTTCTGTTTTAGGGGTTTGTTGGAGTTAAGGGGTTAAAACTCCTGGGTGAGCTCTTTAGAACCTCTTGTTTAAGGGGTTTGGTGGAGTTAAGGGGTCAAAACCTCAATTTTAAGGGGTTTGGTGGAGTTAAGAGGTTAAAACCCCCAGTTTTAGGGGTTTGGTGGAGTTAAGAGGTTAAAACTCTTGGGTGAACCATTTGGAGCCTACTGTTTAAGGGGTTTGGTGGAGTTAAGGGGTTAAACCCCCCAGTTTAAGGGGTTTGGTGGAGTCGCAGGGTTAAAACCTCAATTTTAAGGGGTTTGGTGGAGTTAAGAATTTAAAACCCCCATTTAAAGGTGTTTGGTGGAGTTAAGGGGTTAAACCCCCCTGTTTAAGGGGTGAAAGCCTCCATTTTAAGGGGTTTGGTGGAGTTCAGGGGTTAAAACCCCCCTGTTTAAGGGGTTTGGTGGAGTTCTGCTTTTCCAGCAGCAGCATCACAAAGGGAAGGTTGGTGCTCCAGCCAGGCTTGAGGCAAAGGTGTGTTTCATTGAGTAGATCAGTAATTATCATTTTAATGGTAGAACATCTCCAGTGACATTGGCACCACTGGGAAAGATCCTCAAGGAGTATACCCACGTTTCACAGGGAGTTCCCATTTGGAAAAAAAACCCAAACAAATAACCACAGAAAAATTTCCATTATTCTGCTCTTTTCCTCCTTGCCAAAAGCATTTCCTCCCCACCTGCTCTTCCCCTGAGTCTCTTCAGCTCCTGAGCTGGCAGTGAGACCCAGAGCTGCAGTTTTTGGAAGTTGCTTCTCCTCTTTCCACTCAGGCTGGGTGTTATGAGCTGAAACGGAATGGCTGAAAGACTTTCCAAAATGCCTTGGAAATTCCAGCAGGAAGGTGTGGCACTGAAACCCACCTGTGCCATTCTCCTCCCCATTTCATGATGAACTTCCCAAGGCTCTCCTGGGAGAGTTAGGCTGTAAAGAAAGGTTTTGAAAGCATCATGGAGCCTCTCAGAGTGGAGGCTGTGGCTCTGCTCCCTGCAGCTCTGGACAGCCCTGGCACGGAGGATGTTGGGGGCCTTGGTTCTTTCATCTCTCCTGAAGAAGGTGTTAGGAAAATTAATCCACAAACATCAGAGGTTTATGTGCAACAAGGAGACAGAGGAGTCCTTTGGGCTTTATTCCAATCAAGGCAGAGGCCATGGGGCATCCCCTGGGGTCTCTCAAATGTTTGGAGGACTCAGCCTCCTTTTTATCCCAATTTCCAGCCACATTTCCCTTCTCTCTTTCCCCATTCCTGAGGTACTTGAGAGGTTCAGACTTGCCAGAACGCCTGATACCAGAGATTCCCCTCTAATGTACAACCCTCCCTTTTCATTTTTAATTCTTACTGAATTTAGGGGGTTTTCCCCATTGTTTCTTTCATCTTTCAATATCCAATTTCATTTATCAGCAAACCCGCAGTTCATCTGTAAAAGCAAATATCTTTTCCCATCCACCAATCAGTGGAATCCCCCCCCCACATTATTTCTTTTCTCTCCCAGTGCTGGTTTTATCCACCAGCAGACCCACAGCTGGTTTGGAAAGACAAATCCACCATTCCTCCCAAGGGCTTGGGGCTGGGATCACCCTGCAGGGTGAGGATTATTCCAGTTTGGAGCTGCTGGGTCCGTGCAGGTGGCTCTGCTGCCTCAGGATGGGAAGCTGATATCCCTGTGCTGGCATCCCAGCCCCTCCTGTGCCCCCCAATCCTTCCCAAGGGCTGGGAAAAGCCCTGTGGGGTTACTGGGGACAGGCAGGGTGGCCTCAGAGCAGCAGGCATCTGCCAGGGTCATGAACCCCAGCTGCAGCATCCTCCTTTGGGCCTGGCCCAGCAGCTAACTGGTTTTTGAAGGATTCCCAGCCACAAAGGAGAGACAGATTGTGTATTGATCCAGTCCTTCATCGATGGCTGCGAACCTCCCCAGCCTTGCAAGCACAGGGGGCTGATCAGGGCTGGGAGAGATGCTGCTCACCTCCAGAAATGTACAAGGGTTATTAAACCTCAGCAAAAATACAACAGAAGAGTGAAGAGAGAAAATATTATGGCACTGGGGGCAGAGGATGGGAAACCATGGAGGTTTTGCCTTTTAACCCTTCAGTTCCTCCCAAAGTTCTGTCCATCATTCCCTTCTTCCTTGTCCAGTGGTGATCTCTTCCTTAAATCTTGATTAATGACAATCTGACCCTCCCAAATGTCCCAAACCCAGGCCACCCCTGATAACAACACAAGGGGGTAAGATACAACTATAAAGCTCTAAAACAATAACTATAAATCTATAAGACTTCTCTTAACATATATACATGATATTTGCCTTTTAATTGTGATAAAACACAACTATAAATCTATAATCTGACCCTGTGCTGTCTGAGTGAACATCCTGAACCACCATGCTGCAAACAGGGCGTTTTCCAACAGGGATCCTGCTGCAACCAGAGCAAAAATCCCATTTTCTCAGCTCTTTCCCAGCGACAGAGATGTCAGCAAATAGGAGATATGAAATGAAGGGGGACAGGGTGCAGGATGCTGTTCCTGGGCTGCCATGTGTTTGCCACACACCACTCGTCCCCAGAGGCTGCAGCTCTGTCCCCATGTCACCAGGGATGATGTGACACTCGACAGTTTGAGTTGAAAGAACTTTTTAACATCATCCAGTGCCACCCCCTGCCATGGGCAGAGACACTTTCCTTTAGACCAGGTTGCTCCAAGTCCACCCTGCTGATGGTGATGCTTTAAGTGGCCTTGTGGTGGCCAAGCTCTCCTCTCTTGAGCATCCAGTGAAAATAAATCCATCAGACTGGGAGGCTGCTGAATATCCTGGCAAGGTCTGAATTCCTATTTAACAAACAAACAAACAAACAAACAAACAAACAAATAAATAAATAAATAAGGTGGGCTCCTTGTGATGAAGCTGGCTGGAAGCAGGAGAGAGGATGTGCAGTATGTATTAGTGAGCACAAGAGGGAGAGCAAGGAAGGAGGAGAGAGGAAGGAAATGGACTTGATACCTGTTTGTAAACTAGGTCAGGATTAATAATGATTTGGGCAGTCTTGGCTCCAGGCCTGGATTTGCAAAGACACAGAAAGAAATGACAATTCCTGCCTGGAAGAATGATTGACAAAGCCTTCACCTCCCACATGCCAGGACCCCAATTTCCACTCACACAAACCCGAGCACACGAGCGAGGACTCGCAGGCTCTGGGCATGCCAGGTTAAATCAGTGGTTTAATCCTGCTTATGTCAGTCAAGAAAAGTCTTACCCAAGGAATAAAAAACAAGAAACCAAACCCTGCTCGTGAAGTGACGACTTTATTTCACTGCTTTTTTAGTTTATCTGCTTAGCTCTGCCATTCCCTCTCATGGCTGCATCCAGCAGGCGTGGGAATGCCAACAGTTTCAGCAGCTTGAGGGAAGTGATAGCAAAAGAAAATAAAGAAAAACTGAATGCTGAGGTTGGTGTTTTGCAAGACCAGCTCGGTGTTTGCTCCCTGGACACAAGGTTGGGTAACTAAGCCAAAAAGTCCTCCAGAAAAGAGGGAGGGATGGTGCAAACAGTGCCTGGCATGGGGTGCAAACCCAGTCCCAGGGCAGCATTCCTGCAGTGCTGGAGAGCCTGATGAGAGGGCTGGAGAGCTCTTTAGCACCACTGAATTGGGACTTGAAGCAGAATTAATTGAGCTCAAATTGCATCCTCCCAGCAATCCGCTAATCTGCTGCAGCAGGAGGATAATGACATCTTGAGAAACCGGCTTCAAAAACCAAACTTGCCCAGCTTTAATAAACGGGCTGCTTGGAGAGGGGATTAATGCTCGCATATCAAATATTGCCATTTCAAGTCTTATGTTCGTGGAGGAGTCTTTTCCTTCCACAAGGAGGGGGCTCTCAAGAGAATTTGTGAGCTGCAGGCACTGGTGCACACACACACACACACACCCCCAAGAGCACGCAGAACCAAACTGCTGTCATGTCCCCAAATCACTTTCTTTAAACCCTGTTTATTAGTTTTAGGCAGTTCTTAGCATGCAGGAAGTTTAATAAAAGCTCCTTTCAAACCAAGACCTCAAAATGCTCTGGAAGCAGCAACAAATCGAGTGTCACATCATCCCTGGTGACATGGGGACAGAGCTGCAGCCTCTGGGGACGAGTGGTGTGTGGCAAACACATGGCAGCCCAGGAACAGCATCCTGCACCCTCTCCCCCTTCATTTCATATCTCCTATTTGCTGACATCTCTGTCGCTGGGAAAGAGCTGAGAAAATGCCAGGATATTCAGCAGCCTCCCAGTCTGATGGATTTATTTTCACTGGATGCTCAAGAGAGGAGAGCTTGGCCACCACAAGGCCACTTAAAGCATCACCATCAGCACGGATATGGAGCACTGGGCTCTTGGAGCTGCTTTGTTTCTGAGCAGGGAGGATTTCTGAAATGCCATCTGAAGGGGAAGGAGCTGGGGCAGCTGGAGGGGATGGAGCTGTCTGCAGACAGGCAGAGCACAGGGGGTTTCCAGCAGAGAGCTGAGGACCCGTGGGGGCTGCAGACCCATCACCCTCAGCCTCCTCTCTCCAAACGCCCCAACTGCACTGGGACAAACCCAGAGGGGTCAAACACTGTTCATGACCCTGGCAGATGCTCTGCTTGCCTGGAGAAGCTGTGGCTGCCCCACTGCTGGAAGAATTCGAGGCCAGGGTGGACTTGGAGCAACCTGGTCTAAAGGAAAGTGTCTCTGCCCATGGCAGGGGGTGGCACTGGATGATCTTAAAAAGTTCTTTCAACTCAAACTGTGGAGTGTCATATCATTCCTGGTGACATGGGGACAGAGCTGCAGCCTCTGGAGACGAGTGGTGTGTGGCAAACACATGGCAGCCCAGGAACAGCATCCTGCACCCTCTGCCCCTTCATTTCGTATCTCCTATTTGCTGACATCTCTGTCGCTGGGAAAGAGCTGAGAAAATGGGATTTCTGCTCTGGTTGCAGCAGGATCCCTGTTGGAAAACGCCCTGTGTGCAGCATGGTGGTTCAGGATGTTCACTCAGCACAGGGTCAGATTCCTGGAAATGTCCCTTTCCTCACTCCATGGTGCCTGCTGGGGTCCAGCTGGCTGCAAACACCAAATGCAAAGTGATCCTGCCTGTGCCCTCCCAGCAGTTCCTGCATCCCCTCACCTCTCCATCCTGCCTGAGGTTCCTGTGTTAATTCAATGAGGCACAACAGAAGTTCCCAACTCTTATGCATCAGCCCCAATTTACATTTTATCACCAGGGGTATCCACAGCAAAGCACATCCACACCAGCAGGCTGCTCTCTCTGCTGCTGCCAGTGCTGTTGTCACTGCCACAGACCCAATTAGAAGCATTTGTTGGCATGCAGTAATTAGCTTGGAGCGGGGCTGAGGTCTCTGTCTTTCACCAAAGGGCTCACAGGCTGCTATCAAATATTTATGAATGATCTTGGATGACATCTGTTTGCTATTTTGCTGGTGATGTTCCTGGTGAGTGGCTGACCTGGGGAGCACATGCTGGTCGTGGCAGTGGAGCACTCACTGGTGGGTCAGCAGGAAGAGAAAAATAAAATAGAATAAAATAGAATAAAATAAAATAAAATAAAATAAAATAAAATAAAATAAATAAAATAAAATAAAATAAAATAAAATAAAATAAAATAAAATAAAATAAAATAAAATAAAATAAAATAAAATAAAAATGAAATTAAATAAAATATAAAAAAATAAAATAAGCCAGGGCTCAGCTGCTCCATCCTCCAGCAGGTCCCAGCTGCTGCCTGGCAGCAGGGCCCTGGGCTGGTCCAGACACATGAGGAGCCTCACCCAGGATGAGGTGTCTGAGGCTAAGCAGAATTTAAACCTGGCTTTACCAAGGTTTCAGCTGAACCTGGGGCTGGTTTCTTGCACAGAATCACAGAATTAATTCATTAATTCCACAGGCTGGAAAAGACCTTTGAGATCATCAGGTCCAAGCTATGACCCAGCACCTCCTCATCAAATAAACCCTGGCACTGAGTGCCACATCCAGCCCCTTTTTAAACACCTCCAGGGGTGGGGACCCCACCACCTCCCTGGGCAGGTGATTCCAGTGCCAATTGCTCTCTCAGGGAAGAATTTTTTCCTGGTGTCTCACCTAAAATTCCCATGACCTTTAGACTTTGATACTATATCATATTAAAGAATGCTATGCTAAATTATATTAAAGAACACGGAAAGGATACTTACAGAAGGCTGAAAGGATAATGCAAACTCGTGACTCTCTCCAGAGTCCTGACCAGACAAAAGAGACAAAGAGACAAAACAACTCCCAGCAGAATGCACTGGAACAATCACCTGTGGGTGAACAATCTCCAAACACATTCCACATGAGCACAACACAGGAGAAGCAAATGAGATCAGAATTGTTTCCATTTTCTCAAAGGTTTCTCAGCTTCCCAGGAGAAGAATCCTGAGCAAAGGGAATTTTCAGAGGGTGTGAATGAGACACAACTCTTCTTGTTGCTTGTACCTGTGGAGCTGTTTGGGTTTGGAGAAGTGGAGCTGCAGAGAAGGAGGGGCTGGAACAACCAGGATTGATGGCAGGGGTGACAACTCCCAACATTCTCCATCAGGCAAGGGGCACCCTGTTTTGGGGAGAGGAGGTGTCCAGCCCCACTCTGACCCCATTCAGGTCACCCTCTTGCCTAATGAGGCTGTAATTAAACCCTAACAAACAAAGGTGCTTTGGTGTGAGAGCGTGCAGCACCCACAGCGAGGAATCCCTGGGCACAGCTGGAGCTGTGTGATAAAAGGCATTTCAGGAATCCAGAGGAGGAAAGAAAAGAGTGCAAGCAATCCAGGTGAGTCTTCACACACACCAGTTCCTCAGCAGCACCTTCCAATTGAGCTGAACCTCCCGCTGAAGTCGGGCCAAAGAGCTGTTAAGGAGGGAAAAAAGAAAACTGCTTACATTGAAAACGTATTGTGTGGCTCATTTCACAATGGTTAAAGCAATTTAGAGCCATCAGCAGGATCAGAGAGAGGGATTTGCTCTGTTTGATCAGACAAATCAGCCGTGGCAGGAGATGTCTCTGCCTGCAGAGGTTCAAACGCTGGGGCTTCCTCTGTGACTCTGCTCTGCTGAGAACCTGGACACATCCCATGCTGGGACAAGCCTTTCTTTCCCAGCCACCCCAGGCAGTCTGTCTCTCTGTTTCCACCATGCTGTTCCTCTAAAGCAGAAGATTGGATTAGGCTTTTCTTAGCTTGCCTCACTCTGAATGTAGTGTTGCCAATTTGTACAATTTTCTGCCAAGCTTTGTGATGTTTGGGATTTTTTCTTGGAGTGCCAATTCCTGGAATAAAGTGATTACAGAGGAACCTCTTTGCTGCCTGGGCTATAAAAGTAAATTCCTGCCCCATGTTGTTACCAGAAGGGTTGAAATGGGGTAGGAAGATCTTTCTTGGGGGAGGTAAAGGGGCCTTTTCCACCACCCAGCTTTGGGGATTAAAGATCCTGCATGTTGCAAGGAGTGTTCTCTGATCCCTGAGAACCAGAAACAGTCCTGCTCAAATTCACCTTGGAACTGCAGAGCAATTTTCTCTTTCTCCAGCACATTCAAGAGGGGAACATCATTTCTGGAGCAGTGAGAGGAGATCTTCAGAAGAACCCTCTGGTCCAGAGCCACCCCACATCCTATATCTGGGAAAAATGATCACACAGCCTGGGTGAGCCAACCTGATGGGCAATGGAACCCACCTCAAGAGGAGATGTCGTCTTTACAACGTTCTTTTAAGAGGAGATGTTATTTCTCATTCCTTTTCTTGTTTTATTTATCCACCAGGAGGCCGTGGATGGGGATGGAGGGTGTTTAACATGCTGTAATATCCAGGCACACTTGGCCCTGGTGTTTATTGGGGGCTGTTTGCAGCAACATGTAAGATGTGCTCACTGTGGAAATATGTGGCACAAACACAAACCCAGCCCAGATGTGCTGGGAAGCCTTGGGTTTTCTGTGATTGAAATGGCTCCCAAAGTATTAAAAAGTCTCTTTTTTCCCAGCCCCGTGACTGAAGAAGAAGTTGAGATTCCTCAGCTCTGCTTTTCAAGGTTGTTTATTTTCTCTCATCTCTATCATTCTTTCTCTGACCTGCTGAGATCTGTCCAGCAGGTCGGGTTGTGGCACACTGACCACCCTTGGGGTGGTGTTGGCTTTTTATACTAAGAAATAATTATAACTACTGCTTTTTATGCTAAGAAATAATTTTAACTATGTGTACTTTTATTTACAATAATTTTTCAATACCTCTCACCTGTGTTAGACAGTCTGTCTCTGCTCTAAACCAATCCAGAAGTGTCACCATCACAGCAGAGGATGGAGGAGAAGAAGAAGGATAAGAAGG
This sequence comes from Fringilla coelebs, assembly GCF_963513975.1. Taxonomy (NCBI): domain Eukaryota; kingdom Metazoa; phylum Chordata; class Aves; order Passeriformes; family Fringillidae; genus Fringilla; species Fringilla coelebs. Next base: position 12,153,293 of record NC_140045.1, read on the forward strand.
ACAGGACACACCCAGATTCCTCCATCTTCCCTCTTGAACCCCCATTCTAAATCCCCAAAATTCTGCTTTTTCACCCTGTGATAAATTCACTGTCATTCTACTCAGACCCTTGTGCCTTGTAACTCCTCACACAAAGTTGGGAATTGTTTCCAGGGGCTAAAATCAAAGGCACAGGTGGGTTTGACTCTGTGCCAAGGTCTCTGAGCCCCCTGCCAGGGTCTGGAGTCCTCCAGGGCAGCCAGAGGAACGTCCTGGGTTCTGACAAATCACACAAAATGGTTTTCAATAGCCCCAAAAAGCAGCCAAGGGAAGCTGGGCTGGCCCAGGGCACGGGGAGCAAGAGGTGCTGCCTGCAGCCAGGGTGGAGGGAGGGCTGGGAGAGGAGGGGCAGGAGATAAACCCTCACCTGCTGGGCTGGCCCTGCTCAGCTGCATCCTGCTTTAGTGCTCTGTTTTCTTCCGAGGTTTGGAAATCCCATTGCACAATATTGTAAAAACGCCATAAAATATTTTATTGCTGCGTGCCACTGAAAGGCTGCCAAGAGCCTTAACCCTTGCAATGCCTCCTCCCTGGGGTGCCCAGAGTGTCCCCACTCAGGAGCTGGCTCCCTTTGTTTGGGGTTGGACTTTGAGGATGGGGAGGGTCCTGGGGGCTTAGAGCTGCCAGGTCACTGCTCCAGTGAGTCTCTCAGATTGATTTTAACCATTTTTGGGCCTTCCCACCCCTCTGTCTGAGGGTTTCACCTTGATCACGGTTAATCTAATCAAATTAAAATTATTAATCATCATTCTAACTGATTGAAATCAACTGATTTAAATCTAACTGGTTTAAATCAATCTAATAATCCAGTTGAAGGTCCTGATGCTTTTGTTCCTCACCTTCACCCCCAGTGCCAGCCCTGTGAACATCAGAGGACAAACAGCCACTACCCTGCAGGTTCCCTGGGTGCTGGTGCCACTGATCACCTACAAAATGACATTTGGAATCATTTGGGGTCAAATCCTAAGAGCAGGGAGAAGGACCAGCCCTTAAGGAGGCAGCGGTGGTGCTCACGATCATGCTCAGGATGGATGAACACCAGGATGCTCCAGCCCCCAGGGCACCCATGGCACCCACAGGAGTCCAGGATTTGTGTGTGAGAGCAGGAAAATGCCCAGGTTCCACCAGGGAAATGTTCTTTGCCTTGGGAGGAGTCTGAGGTGCCACTTTGGGAAGCTTCTCTGCCAGGGAGGATGGTGTTTTGCAGCAGAACATTCCTCCAGGATTTTCCAATCAGAGATTCTTTCCTCAAATTTGACTTGAAAAGCAGAAACATTTTAAGGGAAATATAGCTAGGTATGGCTAGGAATTTTTTTTTTTCCTTGACATTTCATGGATGAGCTGGAGAAGCCCCTTAGCACTGGACCTTGTGTGGGGATAAACAGATTTACTGACCTGCTGCACAAAACTCTGGGGGCCTTGCTGCTGAGAAAACCATGATATCAGTGTTTCTGGACTGGGGGTAGATCTTTGTAGGGCAGTGGGGACATGGGAGTGACATCAGACCCTTCCCACACCTCAGGGAGCAAACTGGACACGTCCAACATCAGATTAGGAGGCTCCTGTTCCTTAAAACAGACCCAGAAATAAAACCTGGCTCCTTGGAGCATGATTGTGGAGCCACCTCTGCATCAGGTTGGGTTTTCCCTCAATCACTTGCCCTGTGACACCCAGCCATGCATCCAAAAAATGACCACTGGGCACCCCATCCCCACCTCAACAGACTGTCAGTAACTGGGGAAATATGTCCCATTAACTGGGGAAATATCTCCCATTTGCTGGGGAAATATTTCCCTTTAGCTGGGGAAATATCTCCCATTAACTGGGGAAATATCTCCCATTAACTGGGGAAATATCTCCCATTAGCTGGGGAAATATCTCCCATTAACTGGGGAAATATCTCCCATTAACTGGGGAAATATCTCCCATTAACTGGGGAAATATCTCCCATTAACTGGGGAAATATTTCCCTTTAGCTGGGGAAGTATTTCCCATTAACTGGGGAAATATCTCCCATTAACTGGGGAAATATCTCCCATTAGCTGGGGAAATATCTCCCACTAGCTGGAAAATTCCAGCAAGCTGGGGCAGGCAGAGGCCTCTCCTCCTGCAGATGTTGGGGCTTTGCTTGCCAGAAATCAGATGTTGACCTGAGTTGCTATAAATAAAGAGCAAAAATTAGCCAGCTGTTCTCAGTGGGGATCTTCATCCCTTCTTCGGGCCCTTTAATGAAAGAAATAAGAACTCCACAAAAGGCTGGGGCAGAACTGGTGCAGCCCAGGGGAAATTCACCCTGCTCAGAGGTACAGGTACCAATTAATTCTCACTTAAATCCTATTTTGAGTGGTACAACGTGGTACCTATTTTGATGGTGTGACACAGTATAAATTTTTTCTCTGGTGTTCATGTAGAGGTGAATTTTCAACCTGCCCTGAAGGGCAGAATTGGAAACTTTCTTATTTTGTATTCTTGAGGACACAGTGCAAGCACTCTCAGCTTTTCTAACCTTCCTGGGTTTGAGCCATGGGCAAGAAGAGTCCATCAAAAAGGAATTTCTGCTGTGGTGGATCTCAGGGTAACCTTGCTTTGCAAGCTGCAAACTCTTATTTTGTATTTTTGAGGACACAATGCAAACAATCTCAGCTAACCTTCTAAATTTTAACCTTCTGGGCTGAAGGCAAGTTGTGGGTTTGAGTCATGGGCAAGAAGAGTCCTTCAAAAAGGAATTTCTGCACTGATGGATCTCAGGTAACTCTTATTTCATAGTTCTTGACACAGTGCAAAGAATCTCAGCTTTTCTAACCTTCCTGAGCTATAGGCAGGCTGTGTGTTTGAGTCCTTCAAAAAGGAATTTCTGCTGTCATGGATCTCAGGGTAACCTTGGTTTGCAGCCTGCAAACTCTTATTTTGTATTTTTGAGGACACAGTGCAAGCAATCTCAGCTTTTTTAACCTTCTGGGCTGAAGACAAGCTGTGTGTTTGAGTCCTTCAAAAAAGGAATTTCTGCTGTGATGGATCTCTTGGTTTGCAGGCTGCACCACCAGTGGCGTTTCCCACCTCTCCATCACCTAAACCAGGCTGTGGTGCCTCTGCCAGGGGGTAATAAAGGATTAATAATGCAAATTTCCCTCCAGTTTGTGCTAAATCTCCATCCCAGGAGATGGAGATTGAAACCTCCGACCCAGGGGCTGGGTTGAGATGTGCCAGAAAGGAATGTGGGGATTTGCTGATTTGGTTTTTATCTAAACAAAATGCTTTCCCATAAACAGGGAGAAGGAAACCCCACTTGGCTGAGCCCCTTGGAAGAAGTGTCTTCACTGGGAATGTTTACATGCTGCCTTTGAAACCTAAACTAAATCAAACTGAGGCTTTCAGCAGCAGCTGGCCCAGCTGTGAGCTCTGCTGCAGGCCTGAGCTGGGCTTTCCATACATTAATTTCATAAATATAAACATGATGTGATAAATATAAAATTACAAATTATGAAATAGAAAAATAATTATAAAATATCACAGCAAAATGGTGTGTTAAATATAAAATTACAAATTATGAAATAGGAAATAATTATAAAATATCATACTAAAATGGCACGATAAATAATGTTTTTATCACATCAAAATGATGTGATATATTACAAAATAGAAAATAATAATAATAAAATATATTTAAATATATATAGAAATACATATAAGTTATAAAATATAACTATAAAATATGACACCAAAATGGTGTGAGAAATAATGTGGCTTTCGTCACAAAAATTGGTTTTTATCACACCAAAAGGGTGTGATAAATATAAAATTCCAAATTATAAAATAGAAAATAATTATAGAATATCACACTGAAATGGAGTGATAAATAATATTTTTTATCACACAAATTGGTTTTTATCACACCAAAATTGTATAGTAAATATAAAATAGTTATCAAATAATTTAAAAATTATTATTATATTTCAATATAATAATTAAATATTATTATATTTAATATTACTATAAAATATGTATAAAATGACACACCAAATGTTACAGAAAGGATACAGACAGAAGGCTATAAAGATAATAATGAATCTTGTGACTCTTTCCAGAGTCTGACAGCCTGGCCCTAACTGGCCAATAAGTCAAAATAACTCACAGCACTAACCAATGAATCAACCACCTATTGGATAAACAATCTCCAAACACATTCCAAAGCAGCAAAACACAGGAGAAGCAGTCAGATAATTATTGTTTTCATTTTTCTCTGAGGCTTCTCAGCTTCCCAGGAGAAGAAATCCTGGGCAAAGGGATTTTTCAGAAAATGTGACGGTGACACAAAGGGAAAGCTGCCCTGAAAGGTGAGCAAGGAGAGGATAAAGCTGCTAGAGGAGTGCAAATGCTGATGGAGAGAGATGCTGCAGTCAGTGCCAGCTCCCACTGCCTTTTTGGTGAGGTTTATTTATGAAATCTGGGAGTGGAAGCAGAGTCCAAGATGGGATGCACAGCACAACTCGCAGAGGTGAAAGCAGATGGTGGCAGTTAACAGGGGATGAGCAGCACAGAAATATAAATAAACTCACAGCTCTTAGGGATTCATCAGAGACTCACGTGGGCACGAGAAGATGGATCTTCCAGGGGAGGCTAAAGCAAAAAAGCAACACAGATTTTATGGTCTCTTGCTGTTAACTGCTATGAAATTGCAGTGCTTTACACCACTCAGGTCTTTATGTTCTCTCTGGAGGTGCTGCCACACGGAAGCAAAGCTGATCAGCCAGCTCTGCTGAGCCTGGCAGCCTGAACCTGCTCTCTGATTAAAGCCCTGCTGCACTCTGCTCTCCCTCTGTCTCTGGTCACACTGATGCTGCACCAAGACAAAACCTGAGCTTGTCTTCCATCAAGAATTGCCTCTCCCCTTGGGCCCAGCACTGCGCTGCTGGTGAGCAGTTCCCACTTGCCATCATGTGAGGGGAAATGATTAAAAGGGAATTACCAGAATTCCCTGTGTCTCCATCAGATATCAGACTTGGTCATTTGGAAAATTACTAGCGAGCATCATTTGTTAGTGTCACTATTAAGGGATGGAGTTTTTTATGGTTAACATGCCAGGGTTATTTTCTCTTCATTTCCAGGTTTGTTTTTGAACTTGCTAATTTAATTAAATCTCTCCTGGTGAGCAGCCATTAAAGGTGACCAACCGTGCAAGGTACCTGCTGTGGCGCAGGTAAATTAAACACAGATAATTAAAGTGAATGGGAGGCAGCTTGGGGGAGAGAAGGAGGTCCCTGTGTTCTACCAGGGGGACACCTGGGTTTATGGGATCATGCCCTGCAGAAGGAGTTATAGGATATTTCAGCACATTGCACAGGATATTCCAATTCCCTTCTGGTCCTATGGCAATGCTCTAAAAATCCCCCCTGGAGGGTTTTGGCCTTAAATAGTCAGCATTTTGTTTAATGTGTAAGATCACTTGTGTCTCACTGTGTGAAAAGGCTTTTTTATTCTTCCATACAAAGGAAAAAACCACCTGGAATGAAACAAATATAAATATATTTATTTTGCTTTGAGGATCCCCTCCATGCACAGGCAGGGAAAAAAGAAGGGAGGGAGTGGGAGGCATCAGATACAACCCCAGAGTGCCCTTTTCCTCTTCACCTGACCTTCTCAACTACCTGCAGCTTCAAGGCATGTTCTGAGCAGAAATCAGAAAGCTCTGAGATTGCAAAACCAGCCCCAGCAGCCTCACATATTTTATATTTTGTAACGAGCAAAGTGTTAACCTTGTGGACAGCACTCCTTGTAACCCACACCCATGAGCTGCAGATTTGTATTTGTGGGGTTCCAGAGGAAGGCAGGAATGATGGATCTGACTCCATGTGCTCAGAAGGCTGATTTATTATTTTATTATACTATATTATATCAAAGAATACTAAACTAAACTATACTAAAGAATACAGAAAGGATATTTACAGAAGGCTAAAAAGATAATAATGAAAACTTGTGATTCTCTCCTCAGAGTCCAACACAGTTTGGCCCTGATTGGCCAAAGAGTCAAATCAATTCCCATGAAACCGATGAAACAACCACCTGTTGGATAAACAATCTCCAAACCACATTCCAAAGCAGCACAACACAGGAGAAGCAAATGAGATAATTATTGTTTTCCTTTCCTCTGAGGCTTCTCAATTTCCCCAGAGAGAAATCCTGGGCGGAGGGACTTTTCCAGAAAATGTGATGGTGATAGACAGCAGGCTCACCTGATGCCAGGAGGAGTGAGAGGGCTGCAGACACCTGCCCTGGCAGTGTCCCACTGCTCCTGGGGCTGTGCAGCCTTCCCAAGGGGACTGGGATCCAGGAGGACACACACACACTGAGAATTGCTTCTCTGGGCACTGAGGCTCCTCTGAGATGGGAATTGTGCTGCTCCAAGACATCATTAAGGAGGGAAAGACTGAAATTATCACACGCTGCCTGATAAAAACACAGCTCCCCAGAGCCCAGCATGGGCTGGATGGCAATTTCTCTCCTCCCAGCCTTTGGTAGCTTCATTAATTCCTAGAAGGAGCTGGTGAGAACCAGGCTGAGCAGAAAGCCAGACTGTTTCCTGCATTCTTTGTGAGGGGTTGGTGCTCCTGGCTGAAGCCAACACAATTTCTCCAGCTCTGAAAATCTCTGAACTCCTGTGAGTGGCTGTGCACAGTTTGGAAGCAGAGGAGCTGCAGTGCTGCCACGCTGGTGTGCAGGTGAAGCTGGGATGTCCAAGGTGGTTTCCTTGGATCTCTCCAGCCTTCCATGGTGTGCAATATTCCCTCAGCAGCATCCCTGCCTGCTGGGGAGGTCCCAGGGACCTCAGGTGTGCCTCAAATAATGTTTTTATCACACAAAATGGTTTTTGTCGCACCAAAATGGTGTGATAAATTATAAAATATAAAGTAATAATAAAATATCTTAAAAATATAAATATATTAGGTACAAGTCCAGCACAGACCACAGCCTGGACACTCCAGTAAGGTTGCCAAGTGCAAGTACCTTTTTTCATAAGGACAACTGATGCCTTTCTTGCTGGTCCTAGAATTATGAGCCAGACACAGTTGGGGTGATAAAAGGGGTTACCTTTATATAAGGATCCTTAGATGCATCATTTGTCAGGTGGAAAAAAACCAAAAAATGCACACCCTGCATATCACGTATGCAAATTTTTACAGATTTTGCAAATTTCCATATCTGACAACAATCCCCAATTAGAAGCACACTCAGTGAAGTCATCCCCCAGTTCTAAATCTTCCTCCCTCTGCTGAGGACTAAACGTTGTTTATAAAAAATATGCCACGGAGAGCTGGTGTCAACCTTGGTTTCTAAGGAGAGCCAGGACAGGGCAGGGATTTTGGAATATGATTTGCTGTAGGAAAGACTGAAGCTAAGCTACAATAATAGCCTACAAAGCTACAAATACAAAGAATATATAAAAGACAAGGCAAAACTCACAAGTAAAGACCCCAGGTGCCCCCTCTGCCTGGCAGGAGGATGTGGCTGTGCCCTGCCAGGGCAATGCCTCCTCTTTGCCCCAGGCCTGCAGTTGGCCAAACCTTCTCAGGAAGCCAAAACTGAAAATGTAAATAGCACTGGAATATACACAGGCTGCAGCAGGAATGTGGGGAGCAGCTGCCCTGGCTCTGCCTAGCTCTCTGCTGATGTACACAGGCACATTTTGTTGGTTGTAAATGTTTAGAGGAAACTCTTGGATTGTTTGAGGAGCACTCTGAGTCAGCTGGGCTCTTGTAGGAGGACAGTGCTGGTGATGAGCTGCACATGCAGAGCTCAGCCTACCAAAGCAGAGCCCAGCTCCTTTCCTATTTCAGCATCACTGGCAAGGAGCAAACACAAAGCAAGCTGTTAAAATGATTGCCCTTACCCCTAAAGGGGTGTCCCTAAGCTCTGTCTGAATTCAGTGATCCTCCCACAGAGCTGGGGAGATGATCCCTGAATCTGCAGTGATCCAGCATCAGGGGAATTCTGAGAATTCAGGAGGATTGGGCAGCTTGTTCTGCTTACCCTTATCCTGCTTATAGCCCTTACACTGCTCACCCAGGAGCATAAATGGGCTGAAAGCAAAATATCTGGGTCCATGCTGCTGGGAAAACTCTTCTCTTTCCATCCCTTAGATCCTTCTCAGAATTACCAGCCAGCTCAGGGTAGTGCAGCACCTTGAGGCAGTGAGTTATGGAGGAAGGAGGTCGATGGGTTGATGTCTTTAAGGGTAATGGAGAGAGGCAGGAACACCCTTAACCCTGATTTAAACTCCCTCCTTTCCACATTGACTTTTGTGCCTTTCTTAGACACCTCACACGCCTGGAGATACAGGAGGTCATCCCATCCAGTGAACTGAAAGTGACTGAAGGTGGGAATTTGGGCCAAAGGGAAAGAAGAGAAGCAAGAGGAAAGAGAAAAAAAATTAAAAAATCTCCAGGAGGTGTTGCAGAGCCCAGCTGAAAACCTGTGCAGCCGGAGGTACTTCATCCCTTTGGGCTCTCTGCAAAGCCTTCCCAGCTCACCCTGGCCCAGGCTGGAGCTCTCCTCCAGCTGGGAAAAAGTCAGGCAAAGCAGAAAAAAACCCCTCCTAATTGCAAGTGGCACCTCCTGCTGCGGGTGGTCTCCAGGCAGAGAAGTGTGACATTGTCTGGGAGCCCCTGCACGGGGTGGAGGCCCTGGGCTTGGTCCTGCTGCTGGATAATAAGGGTTTGATGCTGGAAAGGATGCACTGGACTGTGCAGCAATCAGCCAGGAGCTGGCTGGCTGCAGTGGGCATCATTAGATGTGCACAACTGTCTCCTGCAGAACAAAACCCCGTCTCTCCCCAGCCCAGAACGGTGTTGGTGCCGGGCCAGGGCGGTGCAATCGCTGCTTTGATGGACACTGATTCACAACAAGCCCTCAGGCAGTAATGAGGCTTCTTCAAATTGCCTGGAACTCCATTTGTTCTCCTCTCAATTAACGCTTTCAGAGGAATAATGCAAATTCTTTCCCGATTTGGGGGACAAAGAGGGGGTGAGATGGGGATGGTGTTGAGAGAAGGTGGCTGGCTCATCACAAGGAAGCAAAAACTCTTTGTGCCCAACCCAGCTTTGCCTCTTGGACAGTGAAACAGCTTAATGTTGACAAGTGAGGTCATAATTAATAACATCTGAATATAAATAATGAGAAAAGTGATGGCAAATTCCAACCCCCAACCATGTGAGTGCTGCTCCCTGCTCCAGCTCAGCCTCTGCACAGGCAGCAGGGCAGGCACAGAGCTCTGGGAGGACAGCTGTGACATCTGTGACACTGAGATGCCTTGGGTGTGTCAGCAGAGAGGCCAGCTAGCTCTGACACTGAAATGGGTCACAGCAGATGTTTTTTTATGCTTAGGCAAGGTCTGAAATAAGCCAGGGTTGGGTTTCCCCTGACAGAGTTCAGCCTAGAGTGAACTGGTGGAAGGCTGGATGTGCCCACCCAGGACTGTTCAGGTGGGTTTTATAGTTGAGAGAGCCACCATCCAAAGCAACACTCCATTTTCAGAAGGTTTCAAACTGTTTTTATTCTAGCATGAATGTTTTTTACACATTCCCTCAAAGCTCAGAAGATTGCTATGGGTTTCTCTGGGTCTGGACTGAAGGCACTGGGGACAGCAGTTCATGTTGGGACTCAGGTGTTTATTGTTTATCAGTGAAACAGCCTCACAACCCCGAGTTCTGCAGCTTTTCATGAGAAGGCACAAAATGGCCAACAGTCTCTTGGTGCAAGGGCTTTTAGGAATAAACTATCCAATTAAGAGCTGACACCTGGATCATTTCCCCTTTTAACCCAATAACTGATCCCACAGAGCTGCAATGGGGACTTTTCTGCCCAATTACAAAATGCCACCCAAACCCATGGAGAAGGAGGAAGGAGCAGCATGAAGAAGCCCAGGATGACACCCTGTGCCCTCCATCCTGCTGCCACCCACAGCACACTGAAAACCCCAAAATCTAAATTTCTCACCCAGTGACACACCCACACTGCTCTCTATGATCTATTGCACACTTTTGTGGATTCCAGTTTGTCTTGGGGTCTGGGAAGCTTTCTCCATGGATGAGGGTCAGGGTCAGAGCTGCCCTGGGGGTCAGGGCACCCCAGAGCAGACAAAGAAATATTCCCAGTGCCCTGGGTTTGCACAGTTCACCCTTTACTCATTGGTCAGGAAAGACAAACAAAGTTCTCATTGGAACAGGCAGTTCAGCTTTCTCTCATTTCTCCTTCTTTCTTTCTTGGTTTCTATGTCAATGACCTTGGTGGGAAATTCTTTCAGGGGTAAATGTGGATCCTCTGATCAAGCTCCTCTCTGGATCACAGAAGCTTCTGTAAAACCTCTTCCACCTGCTCTCCCTCCCTGGTGTCCCCTGTATCCTCATCTGGCCATTCCCTCTTTTCCTGGGGTGGGAATTCCCCCCTGCTCTTTGCCCATCATTTATTTACACTTGTGCCAAGGCAGACCAAACTGATCTGTCACATGAGAAAACCCAGAACTGGGGTTTTACTGTGGAACCCAAAATGCAAGGAACTCAGAACTTTGGGCCTGTAAGCCAAGCTTAGAATTAAACCCAGGATTTGATTTGAGACCTTGGAAAACCTCCCAAACTCAGGTGCTAGAAGCCAGAATGTGGATCTGTAGTTTAAAGCAGAGACATGTTAAGCTAAGGAAAGTTTAGGCTTTTAGAGTTTAAAATATAGAAAAAATGAAGCAGTTCCAGAGGTAAACAAGGAGTTTAGAATGCAGCACTGTGGGTTTGTGTGCCATAACAAGATTGGCTAAGAAAGCCAACACTGTAGCATGAGTGTATAGGACGAAATATTTAAAGATTGGGTCAAAAACATAAATATCCTTGTTGGCAGTGCTTTATTGGTCAATAACTCCTTAAAAGGTCTTGTAACTGAGGCTCTTGTGGCCTTCTGAGCCATGCTGTGAAGATGTGAGCTGAACTGCCTATGTAGAAAATAAGAAAAATAAACCCCATCATCAAGAACAATTCAGAGGTCCTGTCTCAAATTCCTTCCAAAAACCCCCACAAGTGAATTATCACATTTTACCTGTTTTAGGGTGGCTTCATTATAACAAAACACATCTCCCTTCTCCCAGCCCCTCTCCCCCTCCCTGGAGCTCCCCAGAGGACTTGGTGAGTGGTGGGGTGAAGGCACGTGGGGAGCCAGGAGGGCTCAGAGAGGGGAGTGAAAGGAAAGAATAAAAAGCACTGCTCTGCTTTTGGGGTGAAATACAAAGGAGTCTAAATTAACTGCAGCCTGCTCAGTTCTTAAAACTGATCCTCTTTGAGGGAAAAACAAACAGTTCTGATTTTTTTAAAGTCTGTGCTCGGTTCCTTGTGTGCTCAGTTCTCTCCATCCAAAATGCTCATTGCACTCTGTGCTTGATGGTCATTTTTTAATTAGAAAAACGCCTTTTGGGATTTTTATTTTCTCCCCAAATGAAAACTCAGTTCTCCTGGATAATTTAACTTCTTATAAAATATTGAGAATTAGGACCTAATGGAAAAAAAAAAAAAAAAAGAGAGAGAGAAAATAAAATAAATACTTCATGGCTCTGAAAAGCTCCTAGACTCCAGCATGGAAAGCTCTTAGATACTGCTGTTTCTTTTTTCTTTCTTTTTTTTTTTCAAAGAAGAAAGTTTACTGCTTGGAAAAACTCATAACTAATTTATTTATGCCTCTGGTAGTCAGGGGCAGCAAACCATGATGGGGGAAGGCAATGGGCACTGGGTGGATTTTAGGAAAAAAATCAGAAATAATTTTGATATTTTCAAATATCAAATGTTGATCTGTCTTGATTGACACTTTTGTCACACAAACCACTTTTAAAAACCTTGCTCCTTGTCTCTGAGATGTTTGAAGGGTCTCAGTCTCCTTGGAGGAGAGAGCTGAGTGCTGGGCATGGGCCAGGAGAGCTGCTGCTTGCACTGATGCCTCAGGTTTTGGCTTTTCTATTTTTCACATTCTGTGCTGCTTTAGTGTGTGGGTCTGGGCTCACACCAGGGGATGCTGAGCTCTGTGCACAGAGCAGGGAGACAAAACAATTCCTGCTCCAGCTGGGCACCAAGGACAAATGATCCCAATCTCAGCCCAGGAGCACAAACCCCGTGGGCTGGAGAGAGAAAAACAAGCAGGGTGGGACTGCAGGGGCTAAAGCTGGGATGGGACAATGAACTGCAAGGTGCAAATGGAGCAGAGCTGATCCCAGGGAGAGACCCCGTGCCCGGCCGGGCATTTTGGGACCATTTTGGGACCATTTTGGTTCATTTTGGGTTCATTTTGGGGCCATTTTGGTTCACCTTGGGTGCAGCCCTGGCTGGGCTCTGGTGCTACCCAAGGTGGATCCATGGAGGAGATCCTTGGAATAAATCCCTGCTTTATTCTGTAACTCTGTCCAGTCTCTGCTCTGGCTCAGCCTCTCCAGGCATCAGCACCAGGCTGGGAATCACTGGAACAGCACTGAGCTCCCTGCTGGGGACAGGGACTGAAGGTGACACTCGTGGCCTTGGGTTGTCCAGAGGAATCCCCACACCCAGGTGGTGTGAATCCATCCAGCTGCTTTTGAATGCCAAGATTTAGGAATGTTTTCCTGTCTGAACTGCTCGGGGTCTATCCTGCATTCGCACTGGAGTTTGAAAAAGGCAAGAAGTGCAGACTTTGTGGAAAATCCCAATTTTGTGGAAAATCCCCATTTTGTGGAAAATCCCCATTCTGTGGAAAATCCCAATTTTGTGGAAAATCCCCATTTCTGCACAACCTCTTGGCTAAGGCCAGCCCTGCCTTTCCCTGATCCCTGCCACAGGCTGGCCGAGGAAGATGAGCTCAGAGGTGATGGCATCAGGGAGAGGTCAAGGAAAGTTTAAGAAGTGCTTTAATTAAGATCAGCCCATTTTTCTTTCTACCTAATCAATGAGGTTGTGTGTGTGGATGGACACAAAGCCATTTCTAGGCTGTGTCTGTGTGAGGAATGTGGGTCTGGATGGATCATCCTGAACCAGGATGGCCCCAACAGCATCCCAGGGAATGGCAGCTGATGGAAGGGCAGCCAGGAGAGGGAAGGTGAAGGATATTCCCATTATCTGCAGGCATGTTCTGCAGACAGGAATCCCTTTTATTTTTAATGATTGTTTCGAATCTCTAGCCAGAGAGAGTTGGGTATAAAAGGGAAAACTGTTTGGTTCATTATCCCTTAATTATTGAAGTGAATGATTTGGGTAAAATGGAGGAAATTGAAAACATGGAGATGATATTCCAGTCCATTAGGCAACTTTGGCTTCCTAAATTAGGATCTTTAGACTGGCAGAAGTATTTTTAATTTATTCTGTCATCTGCAAACAGAGAGAACTGTGTCATTACAGAAAGGACTTTTCAAAAGCTGCACATTTTATCCTCCTGTTCTTCTCTTCTTAACAATAATCTTCCTGTGGCTTCCACCCCTGAGCTGCTGGTTTCTGTTTTAGTTGGGGGTTTAATTTAAAGAAAAAAGATCAGTCTGGCATTTTAAAGGATTGCCTGACTGCCTGCTTTGCTAATCATTGTACCTCCCCTCCCCAGAAATGGGAAAAGAAGAAAAAGAAGAAAGAAAGAAAAACTTTCATTGTGGTTAGAAAATACTCAGTAAGAAACAACATTGTGACAAAGACACAAACATTTGCACTGAAATTAAATTGGTATCACGAGAATGCTCCAGATGAAGAATCCCAGAGTCACAAAACCATTTTTAAGTGGTGGCCCTGCCCAGTCCTTGCTGGGACCTTTGCTGCCAGGACAGCATCCCCTGCTGCCCACCTGGGAATGGCACTGCTGCTCAGCTTCACCAGGAGCTGCTCCAAGGAGTTTTCCAGAGAAAGGGAAGAGATTCAGCCCCTGCACTGCTCCTCCAGGCTGCAGACCCCCCAGAAATGCTAATTTGGTTAATTAGTGCCTGCCCCTCCTTGCTGTCACAGCCACCAAACACCCTGACCTTCCCCAGCTGCCCCTCCTGCACCTCACAGCTCTCCTGGCCTCAGCCTGGAGCAAAGAAGTTCCCTTCATCCATCCCTGGCTGAGATTTGACTGAGGATTTGCATTATATTGTGATTTTGGCCCACGTTTAACTTGTGATCCGTTTTTATGCCAGACCGTTTTTCAGCCAATTGGTTTTGATGTGGCACTTGTGCATTTGTGTTCTTTTAAAATGTCCTGTTTTACACTTCCTCTCTGAATGTTACATTGCTGGCTTCCTGATCAGCTGCAGGGCTTGTTAAGATCCTTTTTGTTCTCATGAGGAGCTTTCAACCAAGTGTACATTGAAATTACCTCTTCCACTTGGTGTTTTCCTCCACTGCCCTAAGTTAGGAGAGCATCAATCCAAACACTGCCAAAAGCTTCCTTATTCCAAAGCCATCACTTGGCTCTCATTCCCAAGGAGGAAATGAAATTAATTTGACGTGTCAGCATAGATTTAGGTAAAACTGAGGGCTATTTTTAGCGTGGGAGAGTTGTTGAGTTGTTTAGGAGGTTTTTAGCACAGAGCACAACTCCTTAAGTAGATTTACTTGACAAGACTCCAAAAGAATGTGATAACAGACTGTTGATACACCAGTGATTTTTGTCTGAGGAAGATAAGATCTCAATATGCCTTAAATAAAGATGTGACTTCTTGGTAAAACTCATCTGCCTTCAGAGTCCATTAGACTCAAACACCAGGAAATTTTAAAACCTCTTCAGCTGCTCTCCCTCTGCAGTTCACCTTGGTCCTTTTATTCTTCTCTAAAAATACAACCAGCTTGATGATTATCTCATGCAAAAGCCAACACAGAGCCTACACTTCTCCCTGAGAGAGACTAAAGCTCATCAATTGTGTTGTTCTTTTTCAGACACTCGCCTTCTGAAGTGGCTTCAATGATTGAGATGAGCTGTGGACACAATGTCACAGCGTTTGTTTCATCAGCAATACACCCCAAAGTGTCTATTGCTGATGCTTGGCCTTATTTTCCTTTCTTTTTCTTCATCTGCAATAAACACCACGTCCTTCTAATTTCTGTTCCTTGCCTCTTACACGATTACCCTCAAGTCACACACGCACTTGTGAAGGTGTTTTTTTTATTTTTTTCCACGTCTAGTCTGAGTCAAATCCAGTCTGGAGCAAGTTTTGTTTCATCTTTGGAAGCCCATGAAGGATTTCTGAAAGCCAGGCTTGTGCCTTATTGGCTGCATAACTGATGGATCAAACATATTGACACCAAAAATAAAAATCTGGTTTTAAATGAGTGGTTGAAGATTGAAAGCATAAAAGTGCTGCCTCTCAACATCTACTTTTTATGGATGCCTTTGCCTTTTGCTGCAAACAGCTCCTGGAGCTGTCTCTACCATCATGCCTGAGAAATTTCATTAAAAAAAAATAAAAATACTATTTCTCTGCAAAGACACAATGCAGTGTCCCCAGGATTTTGTCTCTATCAACAGTGAATTATGTCTTTCAACCTTAAGAAGTATTTTTACAAAGTAAATATTAAAAAAAAAAAAAAAAATATGATGGACCAGCTCCAAAAGTTGTGAAAGGACCCTTAGTTTGCCTTGTGCTTGTAAACCACCTTAAAAATATATACAGAGTTGAGACAAAGTTGACAGTTTTTCCTAACAAGTAAAGAAAACATGCTGCACTCAAACCCTGCAATAAGAAACACATAAAGGTTTTGGGTCTGATCCACAGCTGGTAAATGAAAATAAAATATTTTAAACCTACTCCTTCCCATAAGAAGGTACAGACTTTTAAGATCTATTTTTACACAGCTAAATTAGGATGATAATAGTTTGAGAACTGTTTCCCATGAAGGGTAACTGACAGTGAGCCCCCCAAAATACCAGTTCAAGCGCTGCAAGCTCCAAATTTAGGTGCAAATGACCTTCTTCCCATTAAAAAAAAAAAAAAAAAAAAGTGGGGGAGGTTTCTAGCACATCTTTCAAACAATGTCAGCCTGCCAGTTTTCAGGCTGTAATTTTTTCCAGCTGTAAATCAATCATTTTATTAACTCTTCTCTAAAGTCTCCCACTGAGTTATCTGGGGCTGGCAGCTCGAGGAGCCGTTCTGGAGGAGCTGTGAGAATAAAGTTCCTCTTGTGCACTGCCGTGATGTCATGAGCACTCACTCCTGGCTCTCACTGATCCTCCCTCACAAAAGCCTCTTTCTTTGCTCACAGCAATTATTCAGCCATTAAAGCACATTACATGAAGTTTCTTATTTTAAGAGTGATATCACTCCTTGCTTTAATGTCCAGCCGATGGAGCAATTTGTACTGACTTCCCCTGACACTGTGCTGCTGCTCCAGTGCCCAGGTTCTGCTCCTGCCTGCATAAAGCTGCTATTGATGGGCTCTACATGTGGGGAAGGCACAGAGCTTGTGACTGATTTAAACAAGTAAATATGGAATATGAGGTGCTCACTCCACTGGGGAAGCATTGCCAGAGCCACCACTGAGCTCTGCTGGACAAAGCTTTGAGCCTTCCCTCCATTTCTCCCATCCTGGGTGCTCTAGAGGATGAAGCTTTGAGTGTTTCCTCCATCTCTCCATCCTGGATGCTCTAGAGGATGAAGCTTTGAGTGTTTCCTCCATCTCTCCATCCTGGGTGCTGTAGAGGATGAAGCTCTGAGCCTTTCCTCCATCTCTCCATCCTGGATGCTCTAGAGGATGAACCTTTGAGCCTTTCCTCCATCTCTCCATCCTGGATGCTCTAGAAGATGAAGCCCATGAGCCTTTCCTCCATCTCTCCAATCCTGGATGCTCTAGAGGATGAAGCTTTGAGCCTTTTCTCCATCTCTCCATCCTGGGTGCTCTACAGGATGAAGCTCTGAGCCTTTCCTCCATCTCTCTCCATCCTGGGTGCTCTAGAGGATGAAGCTTTGAGCCTTTCCTCCATCTCTCCCATCCTGGGTGCTCTACAGGATGAAGCTTTGAGCCTTTCCTCCATCTCTCTCCATCCTGGGTGCTCTAGAGGATGAAGCTCTGAGCCTTTCCTCCATCTCTCCATCCTGGGTTGTCTAGAGGGTGAAGCTCTGAGCCTTTCCTCCATGTCTCTCTATCCTGGGTTGTCTACAGGATGAGGCTTTGAGTCTTTTCTCAATGTTTCCATCCTGGGTGCTCTAGAGGATGAAGCTTTGAGCCTTTCCTCCATCTCTCCATCCTGGGTGCTCTACAGGATGAAGCTTTGAGCCTTTCCTCCACATCTCTCCATCCTGGATGCTCTAGAGGATGAAGCTTTGAGCCTTTCCTCCATCTCTCCATCCTGGATGCTCTACAGGATGAAGCTTTGAGCCCTTCCTCCATCTCTCCCATCCTGGGTGCTCTAGAGGATGAGGCTTTGAGCCTTTCCTCCATCTCTCCCATCCTGGATGCTCTATAGGATGAGGCTTTGAGCCTTTCCTCCATCTCTCTCCATCCTGGGTGCTCTAGAGGATGAAGCTTTGAGCCCTTCCTCCATGTCTCCATCCTGGGTGCTCTAGAGGACCTCTCCATCCTGGACTCTCTCTCTGGAGAGAGTCACGAGTTTTCATTATTATCTTTTTAGCATTCTGTAAGTATCCTTTCTGTATTCTTTAGTATAGTTTAGTTTAGTATTCTTTAATATAATACAGTATCATAAAACAATAAATCAGCCTTCTGAGAAGATGGAGTCAGATCCATCATTCCTCCCTGCCACCCCACAAATACAATACCTGTGCACCCCCTGGTTGGGAGCTGCAGCTGCACCCCAAGAGGCAGCCCCCAGCCCCTGCCTGCCCACGAGGGCACACTCAGGTCTTTCTGCCCCTGGAAGGGAGGAAGGGAGGGAGGAAGGGAGGGAGGGAGCCCTGCCTGCTCTGCCCTGCTCACAGCCACAGGGGCTGGAGGTGCTCAGCTCTGGTTTCCTGGCAGGTGGTCCCCGTGCTCAGCAGGCTCAGGTGTATGTATAAGACCTGCTATTTATAGGACTCCTTAATTTCCCAGTCCCACTGTGTATTAACCACAAATCAAGCAAAACATGCAGCAATCTGTTATTTCTGCCACGTCTTACTCACAAGGTGTGGAGCTCAGAGGCCACTGAAGGACTTTGCACTGAAAAATGCCTATCAAGAGCAGCAGGGTTTATCAAGAGCAGCAGGGTTTAAGGACCCAGCAAAGGTTTGAAAATTGTTTGCATGACCAGCTGCAAATGCCAAATGAAGACAGATATGCTGATGGTTTGACACCGAGTTTTGCATGGCATAACCAGGGAGGAAATGCCTACCAGGTAATTCAACTTTCCAGTCCCTCTCAAAAGCCTGAGCTTGTGATCTGATCAGACTAAATTTAAATGATCAGCTGACGAGATCAGCTTGTGATCAGCCTAAGTGCAGCATCGCTATCTTGTCTAGTCTGAATTAAGAGTTAGCAAGATGTTATCATCACCATTAACATCACTGTTCAAGGTGCAACTCATGATGTCCAGGAATATGTCAAATAGAGCTGTCAATGGCTGAACATTACACTGAATTTTTAAGTCCCAGCAGGCTGGAAATAGCAGGAGCTGAAGAGAAATAAGCACTTTTCAAAAAGTGTTTCATCCAGACCTAAACCATTTGGAGTGAATTGCTCTCTGGACAACTCTTTTCACAACTGAATGAAGGAAAATAAATGATCAGTTAAATCCACTAGCCTCTGCTAAGCTGCTGCACAGGCCAGTTTAATGCAATTTCATACAAACATTTTTTCCACACTATCTTGGCATGCAACAGGACAGTGAAGAGCGAAAAATTTTAAAAATTAAAGGGTTTCCTTCAAGTATGCAGCTGAGAAGAAGTAGGTGCTATTAAATCGTTGGACAATACACTTAGTGAGAAAACCAGCCCAAAGTTCCCAGGAAATGGAGCAGAAGCAGCAGAATGGATGAGGAAGCCTTGGGAAGGATTTGGTTCTGGTTTCATGTAAAAGCAGCTCAGAGAGCTCAGAAATCGCAAAAAGGGAAAAGGTTTTGTAGGGGAAAGTGGCAAAAAAAACCCAAAAAACTTGACAAGCTGCAAAAACATGAGTTGGAAAGAGACTTGTGGGACAAGATGTTATGAAGCAGCTGTGGGATAACAGGATTATAAAGCATAACCTGGAGATTGGAGCAATCACACAGCAGCAGAAATCCCAGCAGAAGACTCTGGTTTGTGCTAGCTCCCAACAAAACACTCCAGACAACGATCTGAAACCTGGAGATCTGTGTCACCAGTTCCCCCTGGGCTGGGACACAGGGCAGCCACTCAGCAGCACAGGCCAGTGGTGCAGGAAGGATCTGAGAAGGCTGGAAAGTCCAGGATGTGCTCAGATGTAATGCATGAAAAACGTGGAGCACATTTCTGCTGCCCTGGGAAAGCTGCTCTGATGGGAACACACAAGGTCAGGGACTGGCAGCCAGATCCCAGAAATGGAATTAAATGGAATGAAGGGGTGCATCGACGTTTTTGACTCAATTTGGGCCAAAAAATCCCCAAACCCTGAAGGACTTTGGGTTGCAGAGTCTTCTCTGAGGTTTCCACCTGCATGATGTCGTGGAGGATTGTTTCTGTGTGGCAGACTCTGCCTTCTGTCACCTCTGGGATAAACAGACCCTCTGCAGTACACACCTTCCCACCCCTAAACATCTGACTCACCTAATGGAGGCCCTGCAAATTCACAGAAATTTTCATGGGAGGAGAGTCCATCAAGGATGAGAAACCTCCTGCCAGACTGGTTCTGAAGGTTCCTGGCTCTAGGAACAGTGAGAAAGAAGAGAAGAGAAGAGAAGAGAAGAGAAGAGAAGAGAAGAGAAGAGAAGAGAAGAGAAGAGAAGAGAAGAGAAGAGAAGAGAAGAGAAGAGAAGAGAAGAGAAGAGAAGAGAAGAGAAGAGAAGAGAAGAGAAGAGAAGAGAAGAGAAGAGAAGAGAAGAGAAGAGAAGAGAAGAGAAGAGAAGAGAAGAAAACTTGCAACTAAAGAGTCTTTAATGGCAAAAATGTGCTCCAAATAAAATATTATTGGGTCCCTCTGCTAAAATTTGATAATCACTCCTCCAGAGAGGGGGAGAAGCACCTGGGGTGGGTGGGTGGAACAGAGTTATAAAGAACTCCTTATACAATGGAGTTCTATGACATCTATACCGAAATATTTAAAGCACCTTGGGTTTGATGTGGTTTGCTGGGCTCCCACCTGAGTGATCTTTCACTCTGGGCACTGCTGTTGTCCCAGGGTTAGTTCTGGATTTGAGAACTGGCAGCCACTTGTAGCTGTTCCATGGATTTTTCTTTTCATTTTAACATCTAACAGTTTCTTCATCGTGCATGGTGACAACCTCCAGCACATGGGAAATGTGAACACTCATGGTTCCATCCTGATTTGGACTAAAAGCAAAATAAAGAGTCCCAGGCAAAGGAAATCCTGCTTCTTGACCTGCTGCAACAGCAGCAGAGCTGAGCCCTCAATGGAGAACAGATAGCCACTCCCATTTACAAATTTTTATATATATTTATATATAATTATATTTATATCTATATTTATATGGTTGCATTTGGATGGAAAATGGAAGCCAAACTCAATTTAAATCTCTTGACCAGGGAATCCCTAAGCCAGACACAGTGGTGGGCCCTTCTGCTATGGTCATCTGTGAACAAGAGTCCAATCCATGCCCACATCCACTTCATAATTATTCATAATTATTAGTCTGACCATGTGTTTGCAATCCACACCTACAGCATGTTCACTGCAAAGAGCAGAGTTTCTCTGTGTAAGGGGAATTTCCCCCATCATTTTTTTGGTCCTGGACTTCTGGATGTGCACAAGTCAGACACAGCACAGCTCAAACCAGGAAATCATCACCCAAACTGGGAGCTCACTGGGAGCTGTTAAAGTCAGCAAGTCTGGGTGTTAAGCATGTTGATGACCACCACGTTTTTCCCTGAGACCTCAACACCTTTTTCCTGCTGATCTGAAAAGCTGGACCTCAATCCCAAAGGGTTTTTTAACCTGCTCTGACATACAGGTACTCATCAAGCAGAGTGGAACGTGATCAGGCAGGTGATTGCCACTGATGCTGAGTGCTGTGAGATTTTCCATCAGGTAAAAATAAATTAGAACATGCATTTAAGTGAAATGGAATAGTTACTGCTGAAGTTCTGAGAAATCCAATTAGCAATTTTCAGGGTGAATGCACCCCAAAATCAGCATTTTCACAGTGCTGTTTGTCTTGGAGAAGAAGTGCTCATAAATCTATGGTCTATGCCATTGCAAAAAAATATTATCTCAGCTAATTTCAGGCCCAAACGAATTAATCAGCACTTGTTGCCATATTAATTAGCCAAAAGTGACCTCAGACATATTTGGCCTTTTCCAGCCACTTAAACCTAATGGGAGAGAATGCACCTGAGGCAAAACCTAGGCAGAAACAGATGAGAAGGCTGCTTCCAGCTGGGTAAATACAGCCCAGACTTGCCAGTCCTGTGAAATAATCTGTGCCCCAGCCCTGCCTCTCTTTCCTTTCTGGCCTTGAGGAACATCCACGACTCTCTGGGCTTTAAATCCAGCTTTTGCAACGCGTTATTTATGCACCAGCAGCCTTGGAAAAGTTTACAGCTGGGTTTTGGCCACTCCTGAGGTTATTTTTGCAGTATTTCCTTCAGGGAAGGAAACTGGCAAATCGTTCCATTGGCAATAAGTCGTGTGCCAGGCGTGCACAGCCACCTCCTGATGGGGATGCTGAGGCTGGGCAGCTCCTCCTGCAGCAAGGTTCCTCCTCCACACCACCCTCCTGCTCTTTGTGCCTTTTCCTCTGCTCCTAGAAATACGAGCCAGGCACAGTGGGGTGTTAGGGACGGGATAAAGTAAGAATGAAAAGATTTTATTCTGTTATTTAAAAGATTTAATTCTATTATTAGTCTCGATAAAAAGTAAAACATAAGAGATATGAAACTCAGCACTATTCTAATAGAAGTCAATTTATTTCTTAGTTATAATACTTAAAAAGTGAACACTAATATTTAGTTAAAACACTTAAAAAGTTAATACTTATACTTAGTTATAACACTTTATAAATTAATACTAGTAAGATTTTTAACTTTTACTTCACAATACTATTATTACTTCTAACACTAATCACTCATATTTTTACCTCACATAGTCTTATTACAAAACCTCTTTTACAGTTCTAATTCTCCAATATATCTAGTCTTACAAAGCTATATTTTAAAACTTGTTAAAACTCATTTCTAGTTCAATCTCAGCAATGTCATCTCTATCCTATAACTTTCTTAAGTCAGCACACCTTATCTCAGGGTTTGTATATGACAGCACAAGGCTGTGTGAGCTTTTTTTATCAAGTTTTGAGAATTCTTTACAAATGCATTTCTCACAAAATTCTTTATATGAGGATCCTGAGGTGCACAGTTCCTCAAGGTGGGAATTGCTGAAGATGCACACCCTGCACAACATGTACACAATTGTTAAAGATGTTGTAAATTAGCATAAATGACAATAATCCCCAATTAGAAGCCTTCCTAATTAAGGAATACCCCCATCTGTATCTCCTTCTAAATCCCCCTCCCTCAGATGAGGGCTAAACTCTGTTTTTTAAAAGTATATCTCAAAAAGCTGGTCTCAACCTTGGTTTCTAAGGAGAACCAAGATAGGGTAAAGGCCCTGGAATTTGTTTTGTCTTTTTGTCTAGGAAAATACTGAAGCTAAGCTACAATATCAGACTACAAAGCTACATTTATATATATAAATATACAAATATATGTGTAAAAATACAGAGGATATATCAAAGAAAAAAAGGCAGAAATCAAGATGGCATCACTCTGACACGTCAGAGCCTCCTCTTAATCTCCAGCTTGTTCTCAGGACTAGAGCTGCAAGTCCAACCTCAGCAAACTGCAAATTTCTCACCAAAAATATGGTTAAAGTTCCTTTTTTTCCAGCTACATTTTAGTGGCAGTGAAGAAAGGAAAGCCAATGCCACACCACCACCAGAGTGCTCATTTATGACCATACAGCCAGCTCCTGTTGGTTTTCCTGAATCAGACTCTTCTTGCAGGTTGAAATTAATTAATTCTGAATTAATCCAGAATAATTAAATTCTGTATTTCCCATTCAGAACACTTTCCCTGGACTGGGACACGGAGATGTGTTTTGAGAGCTACCTTGAGTTGGGCTGCTGGTCAAGGCAAAGCACTTGAGACTACACAAAGTTCACCAGGGTCAGGAATGTTCCTGTAGATCTGTTATCCCACACAGGTCACTATTCTGTACAGGTCTGGTTTTATACCTCCCCCTACTCAGTTTTATGGTCTTAGTGTGCCCAACTGTGCAATTCTCTGAGAGGAAACATGATTATCCCCACTGCACAGATGAGAGAGAATCCAACCCTGCCCAGCAGCAGGAATTCAGCATTTCCAGAGGTGCCTGTGCAGGAACCTGGATTCCACTGCAACCCAGGATCAGCACAAGCAGCTGGCTCAATAAAACACAAACACAAACCCTCTTTTCTGTCAGAGCCCATGATGGAACTGCTGAAGGCAGGAGCACTGTGGCATTCACATTTCCTGGAAAAATCCCTTTGCCCAGCATTCTTCTCCTGGGAAGCTGAGAAGCCTCAGAGAAAAAGGAAGACAATAATTATCTCATGTGCTTCTCCTGTGTTTTGCTGCTTTGGAATGTGGTTTGGAGATTGTTCACCCACAGGTGATTGTTCCATTGCATTCTGCTGGGAGTTGTTTTCACTCTTTGGCCAAACAGGACCAAGCTGTGTCGAGACTCTGGAAAGAGTCACGAGTTTTCATTATTATCTTTTTAGCCTTCTGTAAGTATCCTTTCTGTATTCTTTAGTATAGTTCAGTATATCATTCTTTAATATAATATAATATCATAAAATAATAAATCAGCCTTCTGAGGACATGGAGTCAGATGCATCATTCCTGCCTTCCCTGTAAACACAACACAGCACCACCATGGAACCCTTCCCTCTGCCAAAGGGATAAAGCTGGAGCACCTCCAGCCCCTGCTCCCACCCTGCTCCTGTACCAACATCTAACTTCTAGAAGTGTCTGGTCTCAAGAAAGTCTCTTCATTTTTAAAGTTGTTTTTAATGTGCTGGGATATTTTTTCCTTCCAAAGAAGCTGCAATTCCCACTCTGAAATCTTTAAGCAAAATACCATTTTCCTCTTTTTTCTGGATCTCTCAGACCCCTCCAAACTTGCTTCAAGAACCTCCTCAACTGAATCATCCCCAGCTGAAATTGCTCATTGCTGCTCTTAAACAGCCATTAACATTTCAAAAAGCTGTTTGAAAACACCAAATCTCTCCTGAGGCACTTCCAAGAAACTTTTATGAATCATGGTTTGTATCATATCACACCACTCAGCGAGACAAGGGCTGGAACAAAGGTGTTCAGGGGCATGACCAATCTTTAAAATATCCACTTGAGGAGTAACAATTGAACATTGTGAAGGTTACAGCTGGGGATGAAGAAAGCCAGAGGTGAGCTTATGGCTGCTGCTTAAAGACTCTTTCATTTTCCCCATTTCTTTTGAGCCTGCAAGGACTGAAATATTCAGTGTGAATTATTTTCTGAAATTGCAGTCATGCCTCTTAAGAGTGGTCTTACTCCTGGAACATGACCCTGTAACTCAAAATAAGAAAAATCAAAACTCAAAATGAGAAAACTCGTACTAATTCAAAATAGGAACAAATGATGTTGGTCCCTCTTGGCACCATGTCAGAGCAGGTTTATGTTTCAAGCAGATAGCTTGAAATCAGTCACCAGGGCATCTGCAGGAATTCTTTAAGGACTTCTTCAAATGTGGTGAATTTAAAGGTAAGATTACAATTAACCACTTCACTCCTCTCACCCAGTTCACCTCATTATTTTGGCACCACAAGAAGGCTCCCTGCATCTCACACATTCTTTCTAAATAAATGGAGATGCCCTGTTGCTGATTATTTTGTTTATAAATGTAAAAAATGCTCATTTAACTGCCTCTGACACCCCACTTCTCTAATATTAATTCATATATTTTCCCCAAATCCTCTCCTTGGGCTTCCCTGTAACCCTGCAGGCTCTGACATCTTTTCATCACTGAAAGATTTTTATTTTCTTTTAATTGAGAATCATCACTGAATCTTTCCAAACAATGGGTTAAGGCTGAAATTTATATTCTAGATCAACAGGGACCTGTTTGTTTAGTGGCAAGTTGTTGATTCAATATTGATATACAGAGAGAAAGCAGGAAAAATAACCTGACAATGATGCTCAAACAAGGTCACTGGGAGCAAATCTGGTCAGGCTCTGCTGCAAACTAAAGATGAGCAATCATTTCAGTCTGGAACTGTGCTAAAAGACACCTCAAGGTTATTCCTGGTAAAAATTGGTCAGCTGAAGTCAGCACCAGTGGTATGAATGTCCCCTTTGGAGGCAAGGATTTTGGGGAGGACACGGTTCTTTTGGCCCTGCAGTTGGAAGTGCCTTCACTAAAATGTTGTTTTCTCTGCTGAGTTGTACAAAGGTGCTGATAAAATAAAATGAGGAGGAAAAATTCCCTCCAGGGGGGTTCCTGTGAAGGGAGGGGAAGGGTTTGTGCACACAGATTTGCCTAGCCCCGGTCATGATCCTGAGTTTGAAAAGGCATCCCTCAAAAGCTACAACCCAAAAGGGAAATAAAAACTAGCCAAAGATTCAGCTGCATTTTCCACCATCTCAACATTTAAAGGATTGACACATGACTTCCAAAGGCTTGGAGCTGGCAGCATTAATAAAGCTGCTTCCATTGTCAGCATTTCAGTGTCAGGTTCATTGGAGCAAGGGCTGGAACGGAGCAATTGTGGCTCCCAAAAGCACACCCTGAGCACCAGGCTGGAGAATCTGCCTTATGCTCACTTTCTAGCTGAGTGGATTCTGAAACAGCCCATGCAAGAGGCTTCTCAGAGGAAGGACCAAAAGGTCTCTCTCAGATGGTGATGGAGAAACTCTCCTACAGAGCAGAGCTCAGACCTGCTAACATTCCAGCAACAGAGCATTAATTACTGATTTAATGTCTGGAAAAAGGCTGTAGCAGCAATAACATAAACCTTCAATTACCAAGGCATGGAAACAAAAGGTTGCATTTCAGGCTGCAGCAAAACCAAAAATTGTCTGGGTTTTCATTTTGGGGAGGGGAAAAAAACCAAGCAAACAGGCAAACAAACAAATTACTGCAGACTAATCACAGGCATTAAAAAATATCATTTCCTCCCTCCAGATGGAGAAGAGTGTGTTTGCACAGCCCATATTCAGTGTGTTTCTTCCCTTTGAGAGGCCATCAGATGGCTAATGAAAAACACAAAGGCAAAAGCAGTGTCTGGTACTACCTTGAAGATCTACTGCAATCCTCAGAGAGTCTGGGACAGCAAAAATATTGATCCTGTACACTGCCAGACTTCTCCACCTCCATCTCCTCCATTATTTCTGCAATACGGGAAGAATGGGCCAAGAGGGAGCAAAAAGGTTCCTTTCCAGGTCTGGGTATTCTTAAATACCTAGATGTTATGTTCAGAGATCCAAGTCAGTGAATTTGGCACGTTACCCATCGATGCTAGTGGAAATAGCATTGCATATATATCCTGCCTGTTATCTGAAGTCCTGAGAATTGGTTTGAAGTTAAATCAAAATCGGGTGTAAAGTCCATTCATCA
Organism: Fringilla coelebs; assembly: GCF_963513975.1. Taxonomy (NCBI): domain Eukaryota; kingdom Metazoa; phylum Chordata; class Aves; order Passeriformes; family Fringillidae; genus Fringilla; species Fringilla coelebs. The sequence goes on from NC_140045.1 coordinate 12,180,034, forward strand.
CAACAGGAATCCTAACTTTGGCTTCTGGACTTGGTCTTTAGTAGGTGCTGAGCCAAAACCAAACCCCAATTATCTCCTCTTCCCATGCCTTTCACAGAATTCACAGAATCACTGAGTTGGGAGAGACCTTCAAGGTCATCCAGTCCAACCCAGCCCCAACCCCTCAAGTCAACCCTGGCCCCCAGTGCCACATCCAGGTTTGGTTAAACACACCCAGTGTTGATAAAGCAATTGTTCAGCATTCTGAATCATGGAGCCAGAGCACATTATTCCCAGCATTGGGGTCGTCCTGCCACAACACCTTTCCAACCCAAACCCCTCCATGATGCTGGAATGGCCATCCCTGGGCTGCTGGAGGCCACTGCAAGTGCTGCCCACTTCCATCCCTCTTAATTAAAGGGGGTAGCACACTAACAAAGGGAAGCAAGAGGTTAGGCTCAGCAAACAATGCCTCTCAATTAAAAGGGAATGCTCCTAGGAAGGACAGAGCAGGGGAGTCAAGTGTTTCCCTTTACCCTCTGCTGCCTTTTACCCAGACTTGGTTCACACCCCAGGTTTCTCCTCTGCAGCTCCTCCTTCTCACACCCACCCAGTTGTGGGTTTTTCTGGGTCTGGATTGAAGGCAATTGAGACAGCAGTTCATGTTCACACTCGGTGTTTATTATTTCTTATCAGTAAACAGTCTCACTGCTGTGAGTTCTGCAGCTTTTCATGAGAAGGCACAAAATGGCCAACAATCTCTTGGTACAAGGGCTTTTAAAACTAAACCATCCAATTAAGAACTGACACCTGGATTATTTTCCCTTTTAACCCAATAACTGATCCCACAGAGCTGCAATGGGGACTCTTCTGCCCAATTACAAAATGCCACCCAAACCCATGGAGAAGGAGGAAGGAGCAGCATGAAGAACAAACCCAGGATGACACCCTGTGCCCTCCATCCTGCTCCCACCCACAGCACACTAAAAACCCCAAACCCTCAATTTCTCACCCAGTGACACACCCACACTGCTCTCTATGATCTATTGCACACTTTTGTGGATTCCAGTCTATCTTGGAGTCTGGGAAACTTTCTCCATGGATGAGGGTCACAGCCAGTGCTGCCCTGGGGGTCAGGGCACCCCAGAGCAGACAGAGAAATATTCCTGGTACATCCCAGAGCAGATAGAGAAATATTCCCTGTGCCCTGGGTTTGCACAACCCACCAAGGAGATCAAACCTTGCCCAGAGCAAACCCCTTGATGCTGTGAGCATCAAACCTGTCCCAGCAAGGCAGAGACCCACAGCAAACAGGTCCAGCAGCACAGGCAGCTGACCGTGGCTTCATGAGGCTCCTGTGCACAAAGAAGGAATTGCTGAAATGAAAACTTTCCATGCTAAAAGCATTCCTGCTCATGAGTCACCTCAGAAGGGAGAGCTGTGGGCTTTCCCTCTTATCTGTGGGTGCTTAATAACAGCTCGGGGCGATCAGATGAGCAGGATTTTAAACTTTAGCTGCTCTTTGCCAGTGTTGCAATTCTCTTTTGCAAGCTGGCAGGTTTGTTTTGCAATGGCTTCCTCAGCCAGGTATCAGTTCATCTTTCATTTAAACAAAATAACAGGTTTCTAGTCGGGTTGAACAAAAAATCCCAAGCAGAACAGGCTCAAAAGACAAGAGCCAAATAGAAATCTTGTGTTATCAGTCTCCTGAAAATATCATGAGTTTTAAATTTATTTTTTTAAGCTTTTTTCCCCTCTAGTTCACAGTTCTCAATTCACTTGGACAGGCAACTCTGCTCTGTTCTTCAGTCCATTTATTTCCTTTCTGCCCTCATTAGAAGCAGAAAATCCCACCCTGGCTGGTTCCACTGTCATGTCCCCACCACACCTGCTGGGACAGCAAGGCCAAAGCTGATGGGCCCACCTGAGCTCTGCCTCCACCCCTGACCCAGCCAGGAGGGATCAGCTCTTGGTGTAAAGCACCAAAACCTGCCAGAGCTGAGGTCTGGCCTCATCCACAGCTGACACCCAGCTCCCCAGGCTCTTTGGGAGCAATCCCCACGGCCTGTGCGATCCATCGTGACCATCAGGATGATTTGTTTGCCCTTCCAAGCACATTTTGCATGTGCCAGGTGCTGAGCACAAAGAGGACAACACAAAAAGCAGCAGACATTTAAAAGGCCATTAAAGCTCGAGTCTGAAGTCTGAGAGGAGGTTCTGGGACATCCTTTTAGCTCTGCCTGGAGAAGGAAGGAGCCACATCCCCAGCTTGCCACCCCCAGCTTCCCATCCAGGGCACAGGAGGTGCCACAAGGCTTTGGAGGAGTTGTTTGTCATTCTGGGAGGCAGCATAATGTTCCAGATTGCAAGGCAAGATGTGTTCTATTGCCATCTGTATGGCAGTTGTCTGGTGTCAAGGGGGCAATGCTCCTTATCTCTCTTCCTGAGTGATCACAATCAGGGTCCCTCAGCAGGGGACATCTGCTGATAAGGGGCTATTGAATGTCACCACATGACTGATAAGAACTGTAAGATCCCATTGTGAGATGCTCCGCCCAGAGGGAGGAGCCAAGCATTCCTACCCAGATATAATCTGGAGATTCTGACACACCAGCACGGCTCTGCTCCACTGGACTCCCCAGAGGAACAGCAGCTGCTTCTACATCCACAGATCTGGGGGGGAAGAATTCACCCCTTTCCTACAGGACCCCCCTGCTCCAACAGAACCACCCCTGACACTCCAGGAGGACTGCAGCCCCTTTTCCAACTGGACTGCTGCCAACACCCTGACCCACAGGGTGTCAGGTTGAGTTCTGACTCTGTCAATGTTGTTCTGGTGTATTGCATTGTTGTATTTTATCCTTTTTTTTTTTCCCTTCGCTATTAAAGAACTGTTATTTCCTGCTCCCATATTTTTTGCCTGAGAGCCCCTTAATTTAAAATTCATAGCAATTCAGAGGGGTGGGGAGGGTTTGCATTCTCCATTCCAGGGGAGGCTCCTGTCTCCTTCAGCAGGCACCTGTCTTTCCAAACCTAGACACAGAAACCACAAAGTGTGGCAGCATCCAAAACTTCCCACCTCAGCCTTTCCTTGGAGACAGCATCATTGGAGCACCAGCTGGAGAAAAGATACAATAAAAAAAAAATTATTTAAAAACCTGGAAGAATGCAGCAAGTGAAGGCAGAGCATTGCAAAGCAGAAAATGGATCCACAATTCCTGGGATTTGGCTCCATTTCACACAACAGACTGTTCAGTGGCAGATGTCAAGTGTATTTATGGTGTGGGAATGTTTCCAGCCCCTTCCTGGGGTCTTGGTAAGATCTCTGGGATTTGCCTGAGAGGAACTGTTGCCTGGTTAGAGATGAAAAGTTTTTTTTTTCATATTTACAACTCCAGTTACCACCTTCCATAAACTGCTCTGTGCTGTCAGAAGGCAATACTCAAAATCCTGCCACAAGCATTGTTTCCTCCTCCTTCCTCTGTTTTCAGGGAAAGCATTTCTTTTTTTAAAAAAAATAAATTAGAATTGAATGAACCTAATAGCAAACTCACATTAAATTAATTGGGTTATTTGGCAAAAAAAAATCAGGAAAAAACAGGGGACATACCAAATGGAAATACTGGTATATTCCTCTGGAATATGCCAAAATGGAAAATGCCAAAACATATTTTCCTTGGTATTTTCAAGGAAAACTTTTTGACATTTCATCTGGAAACCAAGCTCTCCTTCAAAGGATACTCATGTTTAATAATTAAAAAGAGGAAACAGAAAGAATCAAATACAGCAGGCTGAGACAAACAAAATATTTTCCTGACCAAAAAAAAAAACCCAACAAACAACGACAAATCAACAAAAACAAACCAAAAAAAGCCCATGAAAAATATGTATTTAAGTTTTCTTGCAAGAAATGGATTAAGATAAACTCAGAATGAATCTTATCTTGGGAAGAGGGTGGTCCCATGAAATAAAAAGTCAGCAGCTTGCACAGACCCCATCTCCAATATTTGCTATATTGCTTTTGTGGTGAGGCTTTGATAAGCTACAAATTGGTAGAAAATAAATAAACAGGGCAGAGATGGACCCTGCTGACACGAAGCCCAGAGGAGAAGTCAACCCCAACCTCATCAGGCACCAGAGGGAGGAAGGAGAGATGGGTCAGGGCACAGGGACCCAGGTCAGACATTCACAGGAGGAAGAGAAGAAACTCAGCACCCATCAGCTCCAATCTGCTCTTCTGGCTGAGGGTGGCTCCAGGGTCTGGAGTGGGAGCTAAACCCAGGGAAAATCTTTCCCTGCTGTGAGAGATGCTGCTCACCTCCAAAAATGTACAAGGTTTATTAAACCTTATCAAAAATACAGCAGAAGAGTGAAGAGAGAAAATATCACAGCACCCAGGGCAGAGGATTTTCCCCACCGTGTGCTCACCCACACCATGGAGGTTTTGCCTTTTAACCCTTCAGTTCCTCCCAAAGTTCTGTCCATCATTCCCTTTCCCCTGTCCAGAGGTGGATTTTACTGCCTCCAATCCTGATTGGAGCTCAGGTGCTGCCATAGTGACAATCTGAGCCTGGCAAAGGTCCCAAACCCAGGGCACCCCTGATACCAACACAAGGGGGGTAAAACACAACTATAAATCTATAGAACTTCTCCTAACATATATACATGATATTTGCCTTTTAATTATGATAAAACATAACTGTAAATCTATAAAACAAAAACTGTAAGTCTATAAAACTTCTCCTAACATATATGCATGATATTTTGCCTTTTGTGATAAAACACAACTATAAATCTATAAAACTTCTCCTAACATATATACATGATATTTGCCTTTTGTGATGAAACATAACTATAAATCTATAAAACTTTTCCTAACATATATGCATGATATTTGCCTTTTAATTATGAGAAAACATAACTAAAAATCTATAAAACAATAACTATAAATCTATAAAACTTCTCCTAACATATATACATGATATTTGCCTTCTAATTGTGATAAAACACAACTATAAATCTATAAAACTTTTCCTAACATATATGCATGATATTTGCCTTTTAATGATGAGAAAACATAACTAAAAATCTATAAAACAATAACTATAAATCTATAAAACTTCTCCTAACATATATACATGATATTTGCCTTTTAATTGGGATAATACAAAACTATAATTCTATAAAACAATAACTATACATCTATAGAACTTCTCCTAACATATATACATGATATTTACCTTTTAATTGTGATAAAACACAACTATAAATCTATAAAACTTCTCCTAACATATATGCATGATATTTGCCTTTTAATTATGAGAAAACATAACTAAAAATCTATAAAACAATAACTATAAATCTATAAAACTTTTCCTATCATATACACATGATATTTGCCTTTTAATTGTGATAAAACACAACTATAAATCTATAAAACTTTTCCTAACATATATGCATGATATTTGCCTTTTAATTGTGATTAAACATAACTATAAATCTATAAAAAATAACTATAAATCTATAAAACTTTTCCTAACATATATGCATGATATTTGCCTTTTAATTATGAGAAAACATAACTAAAAATCTATAAAACAATAACTATAAATCTATAAAACTTTTCGTATCATATATACATGATATTTGCCTTTTAATTGTGTTAAAACACAACTATAAATCTATAAAACAATAAATATACATCTATAAAACTTCTCCTAACATATATGCATGGTATTTGCCTTCTAATTGTGATAAAACACAACTATAAATCTATAAAACTTTTCCTAACATATATGCATGGTATTTGCCTTTGAATTGTGATAAAACATAACTATTAATGTATAAAACAATAACTATACATCTGTAGAAGTTCTCCTAACACATATACATGATATTTGCCTTTTAATTGTGATAAAACATAACTATTAATGTATAAAACAATAACTATACATCTATAAAACTTTTCCTAACATATATGCATGGTATTTGCCTTTGAATTGTGATAAAACATAACTATTAATGTATAAAACAATAACTATACATCTGTAGAACTTCTCCTAACATATATACATGATTTTTGCCTTTTAATTGTGCGAGTCACCCCTGGCATTGCCAATCTCTCACACTGCTGTGCCAGAGCTCCTGGCAGAGCCAGGGATGGGGTCAGGGTGCCCAGGAGTGATTGATTTCCCTTCCTGCACGCCCAGCCCTCTCCCACCTTGGGGCTGGCAGTTCATTGTCATGCAGCAGCATGGAAGCCCCCCACCTCACTCTTTCCAAGTGCAATTCTTTATTCCTCGCTGTCACAACCACCCTGGGCCAGCTGCAATTCCTCCCAGCTGCTCCCCGTTTCCAGTTCTGCCTGGAAAGCTCCAGGGCACCCAATCCCATCCTTTTGTCTGGGCTGGAGCAAACCTGGACGTGGCAGCATCAGGTGGGCTCAGGAGGTTCAGGAGCTGCTCGCTGCCACCCAAACCTGTGACATTTCAATGTGAATACAAAATTCTACCCCCACCGCTCCATCCAGCGATTTCCCCCACCCCCTCAGGCTCAGGAAAATGATGAGGGTGCAGCAAACGGGGGTCTCCCGGGGCCAATTAGCAGAGATTTGGGCAGCATCCAGACACTTCTGGGGGTCACTGAAAAGCCTTGAATTTCCAGCTGCCTCCCCGCCCCGCACCATTCATTTCCAAGGCACGCAGCGGGCACAGGTGGGGCTGGATCCCAAATCAGAGTTTTGTTTATCCAGACAGCAGGGCTGGGCACCAGTCGTGGCAACCTGCATTGTGCGTTTGCATCCCAATAAAAATCCCGAGCAGCGCGGATCGAGGCTGGAATGCAAACAGCGGGATGGGGACAAAGGCGGGGAGCTGCCGATGCTGCGGGGACCTCGTCACCTGGGCCAGGCTGGCACCGGCGCCTTCCTGGGATGTGCTTTGCATTTCTTTGCCTATGCAAACCAGAGGAGGAGGTGAGGAGGGTGAACCGGCTCTTCCTGCTGGGATGAGCAGGGAAAAGGGGAGAAATCTGCTTTTTCTGGAGCTCTGGGTTGGTGGGCAGTATTGCCAGCCAGGGGCTCTGTACAAATCACAAATGGGATGGGACTGCTGGGAACGATCCTGGAGCTGGTTTATTCTCCAGCATCAGTCTCATTCCATGGGTATGACAATGGGAAGATGCCAGCAGCTCACATCCCAGGCAGCAGACACAGAACTCAATGTTACAGCTCACTTTAAAAGCTTTCTGCCCAATCACACAAAGCAAGAGCACATTGACAGTAGTTCTATCCTACCTCTATAAGCACAGGTACCTTTGGTTAAACAATGCCTGCTTATTTCAAATACAATACCTGCTTGTGAGCCTTCAAATACAATGACAGAGCTCCATTATTAAGCTTAAAATTTCCCAATATCTCAGTAGATAAACCTTCCTGCAGCTAGGGAGTTATTCCAGACAAGCATTAATACACAGACCATTGTTCTAGTTGTCCTTACTTTTCTACTTCTTACACAATTTTTCTGCTGACCAATCTCATGGCTACTGCTGAGCTCTAACCACAGTTCTGCTGTCTCTGAGGCCTGCCTTTTGCAGCTTTCCCAAAACCCTCTGATTTTATGGATTCCCATAGACAGCACTTGGGTACCTGCTTCTACACTCTGTCAAAAAAGAAGAATTGTAAAGAACAACCAGGATGTGCCTCTGGTAAGGCTGAGTGTTGTATTGCACTAAATGGTTATTTAGTTGTTTTGCACTGGGGTCTGTATTATTGCACAGAATAGTGTGATTGAAACTTCACAGGATTCCCTCTTATATCACATTATTGCACAGAATTGTATCTTCATGGGATTCCCCTCTTATATCACATTATTGCACAGAACTGTATGTTTGAAACTTCATGAGATTTTCCTTCTTATATCACATTATTGCACAGAATTGTATGTTTGAATCTTCTTGGGATTTCCCCTCTTATACCACATTATTGCCCAGAATTGTATGTTTGAATCTTCTTGGGATTTCCCCTCTTATATCACATTATTGCACAGAATTGTGTGTTTGTATCTTCATGGGATTCCCCTCTTATATCACATTATTGCACAGAATTGTATGTTTGTATCTTCATGGGATTTCCCCTCTTATATCACATTATTGCACAGAATAACATATTTGTATCTTCATGGGATTCCCCTCTTATATCACATGGTCTTTCCATGCCCCACGTGCTGCCCAAAACCTCCCTGGAAAACCAGACACTATTTTTCCCTCTGTTTTTCCACTTGCAGGGATGCTCAAGTGGCTCCTTGTAACTCCAGAGCAGCACATTTTTCTGCAGGAGCACGATGTTTTCAAGGTGATGGTATGTTTTCATGAGGCCAGGAGGGAAACATTTCGGCCACGACTACGAATTTGCTGTCTAGACACATATTTGACAAAAAAGGGGACACTTCAACACAACCCTTACAGACTACTCAAAATCCCTTTGAAGCCTCACACCCCCAAAGCCCTTCTGCCCACAAGCAAGCTTCAGCCAAAATATACAAATTTCAGGGACACCCCAAATGCTGCCCCTGTGCCAGGCACTCCCCCCACACATATCCAGCACGAATTAAGGGCTGGGGATGAAGACTGCAGTTAAAACTCCCAACTTGAGACAGCTTCCAACCCTGCTAGACAGAAGGAACATCTGAGTTTGCACACCACAACCAGAGGAAACGCTCTGTGGGTCAGAGAAAGCCCTGCTCATGGAGCAGGAGACTGAACTGAGTCTCAAGTGCAACTTGTTGTGCAAGGAGTTTCCAGCAAACCTCCTTTTTGGCTGTTCAAGGGCGTCTCTGCTGCCCCTTTGATTTCTGCTTGCATGGGATGCCTTGAGGAGGCTGAGCTAGAACAGAGCTAAAGAATAAAGCAGGGATTTATCCAAAGGATCTCCTCCATGGATCCACCTTGGGCAGCACCAGAGCCCAGCCAGGGCTGCACCCAAATGGTCCCAAAATGGATTACAGAGCCTCAAAGGGAATAGTGGATCCTGGACAGTGCTGGGGTAGAGCACTCCAGCAAGGGGTTTAGGATCAAAAGGACAAATGGAAACACCTCCAGGAGGGCTGGAAGCGCTTGTTTGTCTGTTGAGAGCTCCTGCTGCCTCAAGCTGGCTGGAAGTTGTTCACCTTGGCTCCTCTAGCATCTCTCCATCCCATGGGACACATGGCATTTGAGCTTCCACAGCCTGATTAAACAGACTTGGTTCACATTTGTCATCAGGACACCTCAGATCCCAGCATCAGAGACCACACATGGAGCACACAGCAATCCAAACACCCAGCTAACGGAGAACTGAGCAGAACTACAGGCTACTCCAATAAAGAGCAGAAAATTGGGGTGAAAAAAACATGACAGACTGGACTTCTACCCAGAAACATAGTGGGTGCTAACTCCAGGAGCCTGTAAAATGTCTCAGCTGCAATATTTTCACCTGGGGGAAAAAAAGCCCCAAGAAACAGAAAGAATTATTTTGCTTTTCATCAAAATGTCAAAATTAGTGGTGAGACTGAAGCAAGTCGCTCCCTTCCCACCCAGGGCAGCAGTAAAAGTGCCACTGCCTGAAGGGTTGCAGCATCCTGGAGGGGCTCCTTGGCCCAGCACAGCCCTCAAACTGGGGAGCAGCAGAGGTCTGTGCTAACACCAGGCACCCCCTGGAAGCTGCCAGCTCAGGAAAGGAGGGACACTGTTGTAGGAACACAGGACATTGCTCTGGCTGCCCTGGAGGACTCCAGACCCTGGCAGGGGGCTCAGAGACCTTGGCACAAAGTCAGAAACACCTGTACCTTTGATTTTAGCCCATGGAAAAAAACACCAACTTTGTGTGAGGAGTTACAAGCCATAAGGGTCTGAGTAGAATGACAGTGAATTTGTCACAGGGTGAAAAAGCAGAATTTTGGGGATTTAGAATGGGGGTTCGAGAGGCAGGATGGAGGGATCTGGGCATGTCCTGTCCTCCTTCTTCTCCTTCTTGCCCTCCATCTTCTGCTGGGATGGTGACACTTCTGGATTGGTTTAGAGACAGACTGTCTAACACAGGTGAGGGGTATTGGGAAGTTATTGTAAATAAAGTACAAGTAGTTGTTAGTGTAAAAAGCCAACACCACCCCAAGGGCATGGACTGTGCCACAACCCGACCTGCCAGACAGATCTCAGCAGGACAGAGAAAGAATGCAAGAGATCAGGAAAAATAAACAACCTTGAAAAGCAGAACTGACAAATCTCGACTTCTTCTTTGACGACGGGGCTGGGAAAAAAGAGACTTTTTAATACTTTGGGAGCCATTTCAGCCACAGAAACCCGAGGCACCGGCACTGCAGGACAAAGCCAGGCAGAGCAGCGCGCCCCAGGAAGGCTCTCGGAGCAGAGTGTGGGTCCCAGGAGCTCCAGGCAGGTGGCTGAGGCTCCCAGTGCCCCCAGTGGGGTCTGCTTTGCCAGAAGGAGCTCGGCATCCCCGTAAGGCTGCGGCAGCCCCAGCCCCCGGGGCTGGCACTAATGAAGCTGCCTGGCCCTCCTTCCCTTTCTTCCTTCTTTTCCCAGGTTGGAGCACCCCATCCCATCAGAGAGCTCTTGAAAGAGCAGGATGCCTCCTTTGTGTGGGCAAACAAATGAAGATTAATGCGTTAGTTGTAATTAATCTGCGATGACAGATTAGCGGAGCGGCGGCAGCGCCTCGCGCTGCTGCAGGAGCCGGTGCTGATAGGACAGCTGGTGAGAGGGGACACCAAATTCAATTTGCTCCTCATTTGCATACATATGACAACCATCTGTGCTAATAGCACTGCAATGTCTCTATTAGGCTCGGTTCTAGGGTGCCAGCTCACCTAGACTCCAATTAGGCCCTTCAGTGAGAAAGCTGCGAGCATAAATATTTGCTGAGGGGCTGCACAGCTCCTGCCCTCCTCACTCCCTGCCCCAGGGCCGGTCAGCACTTGCTGGTGAGATGCTGAGCTCCATCAGCCCCAGCCCCACGTTATCCAGAAATGCTGGGAGAAAAGCCAAAGGAGCAGCAGAGGCGGGATGAGGATCAGTCCTGCAGAGAGGAGGAAGCCCTGGCCAGCACAGGGTGCTCCTCTGCCCTGTGTTTGCACCCAAATTTGGGAGCTCTGACTCAAGAGCTGCCCCAGGGGTGGAAGAAGCTGTTGGAAGCCATGGAGAGGTCCTGGGGGGGGTCACCCCTGCGAATTTGTCCCCTGCCTGGGTTTCAGCTGAGACCCCACTCGCCAGCTGCTGCTGTGTGCCACCAGCGCACCCCAGACCCCGTGTGCCACGGGCATTTGTTCCAAGAGGCCCTTTATTTCTGTGTACACATTGCAATTGGCAGTCCCAGACTCCCCTGAAGCTAATGAGCTAATTAACCACTTAATTAATGAGCTGGCTCACCTACCCAGCTCTTCCTATTCTTCCCACCCAAGGTGATGTTTACAATTTTGAGTTTAGTTTTTGTTTTCCAGCCATAATACCTCAACCCTCCAGAAGTGAGAGCATAAAACTAAGCCTAACACCAGACCTGACACTAAACTTTACCCTAAATATTAATCTAACTCTAAACATAATAACAGCACTCATGGTAACTTGAGGCCTCAGCCTAAACTTAGCCTAAAGCTAATCACACCCATAAACCTCACATAATCCTAGCCCAAAACCTTCAATAACCCCAAAATGAACCATAACCCAAAACATAACCATAACCCATGTTCTAAATCAAAAAAAGGCCGAAACCTTAAACCTTGCAAAAACATAAATCTAACCATAACCAAAAAAAAAAACCACCCTGAACTAACACCAACACTAACCCTATCCTGATCCATTACAAGAGCCTAACACTAAACCCAGACCTAAACCAATCCCAAATCCTAAAATTAGCTCTAACCCTAACTCAGAATGTAAAAAAACATTAATCCCAAAACTAACCATAACTTCAAGCCTTAGATAACCCTAAAAATAATCCTTAAACAACTCTAAACCAAACCACTACAAAACCAATCTGAAACCCAAACCCACCCCTAACCCTATCCCAAACCCTAAACCTAATCCTAACCCTGATTTAACCCTAACCATGACCCTAATCCTTGCATATATTTAACCCTAACGTCCCACGGGTTTCTCCTCTGCATGTGAAACCCTGGGGCTGTGTTCTTTCCTTCCCATGGAGAGCAACTCTCATTCTCATCCAGGGGACCAAAATTTTTATTGCATCTCCAAACTTCAGTACCCCCAAGGACTGCTCCCAGGAAAAATCAGATGTGTTTAGCTGGCCTTGACCTCCCCTGAGATGTTTCTCATCTACACCTGGAACACCAGGGCCATGAGATTTCTTTCCTGTGGCAAAGAATTGCCACTCTCATCCCAGCTCTTGGCTGAGATTCGGATTCCACCTCCAAAATTCAGGACATGCAAGGGTTGCTCAGGGCTAGGACAGAGGAGTCTGGCTGGCCTCATCCTCCTGTGGCCTCCTCTCACCCACACCTTGAGCACTGGGGATTCATTATTTTCTTCCTGCAGAAAGAGCTGCCCTTCCCATCCAGAAGCCCACGGCAAAATTTGCATTGCACCTCCAAATCTCAGCACATCCAAGGATTTCTCCCAGGAAAAGCAGCTAGCAGAGACAGGCCTGGCTGGCTTTGACCTGCCCTGGGCCAGCTCCCATCTGCACCTGGAACACTGGGGTTACAGGATTTCTTTCTTGTGGAAGAGAAATCTCATTTTCATTTTTCACAGACCATGACTTTCCTACCTCTTTCGTCTCTGTCCTTGCCTTGTTTTTTACTCCCCTGCCATCGATTCTCCTTACCTGCCCATCCCTGGGCCCCTGCTTTTCCTAAAACCTCTGGGCTTTCAGTCAATCCATTGCCTTTCCTTCTCATTCCTACCAAACCTTGCTTCTCCTTCTCATTCCTCTCCACCCCCTACTTTGTCTTGTCTTGTCCACACATCTGCCTTTGTATGGGTGCTTTTACATCCATCCCTCCCCTTCCCCTGCCTGCTCTTTCCTCCCTCTCCTTGCCTTGCCCTGCCTGCTCCTCCTGACTCTCTCTGCCTTTCCTTGCAAAGCCCCCCTGGTCATCCCTGCCCTGCCCACCCATTCCCTTCCCTTCTGCTGCCTTTCAAACCTTCACCTGCCTGTTCCTTTCCTGCCTTGCCTTTCAAAGCCTTGCCTTCCTCTTCTTTGCCTTGCCTTGCCATTCTGACCCCTCTGTGTCCTTGCCTTGATTTTCTGACCTCTTTGTGTCCTTGCCTTGCTTTTCTGACCCCTCTGTGTCCTTGCCTTGACTTTCTGACCTCTTTGTATCCTTGCCTTGCCATTCTAACCCCTCTCTGTCCTTGCCTTGCTATTCTAACCCCTCTGTGTTTCTGCCTTGCTTTTCTGACCCCTCTGTGTTCCTGCCTTGCCTTTCTGACCCCTCTGTGTCCTTGCCTTGCCATTCTGTCCTCTCTCTGTCCTTGCCTTGACTTTCTGACCTCTCTGTGTCCTTGCCTTGCCTTGCCTGCCCATCCCTTGTGTACCCATTCCCTGCCTTGCCTCCCCTGGCCTCTCCTTGCCTCCCTGTCCCTTCTTTGCCCTACCAGGGCAGGTGATGCCCAGTAACAGCATTTTTATGGGATCAACCCCTAGATGTTTTCTATTTTGGAGGAGGGAATCCCATTTCTTCTTACAGTCCCTCTCTTCAGCACAGAAACCAGTTTTGATTGCACACATTGGGTGGTCCTTGGTGAATTTAATTGCTTTTCCTAGCAAGGAGCTCTATGGGCCAGACCTGTTGAAGTGTTACAGTGGGAATGCAAACTCCAGGCTGTTGAGCTTTTAGTCGTGGTAACTTCAGTGAATGAGCAGTGCCTGGTGCTGTTCTGTTTGCATCCTGACCCTGTGAGACTGAAGGATCATGACAGGACCCAGTGCTGAGCAGCAAAGTGAAGACACCGGGGTGGTTTGATGGCTGCAGCTGATGCTGTGAGCAGCAGGAGCTCTCTCAGCTGGCAATTTTGCCGGCTCTGTTTCCACCGGATGTTTTCAAGTTTGCAGGCAGCCTCTGCGAGAGTGAAAGGACTTCTCAGAGCACAGGAATCCACGCTGTGTCCCGCCCTTTGGGTGTATTATAAATAAGAGTCAGTACTAAGAAGGGGAAGGGCAGCGAACACTTGCTGTCCTGACAAAGGTTATTTGAGAGCAGGGACGCTCCCAGCTCTGCCCCGGGCTGGTTCCCAGCTGCTTTCGGTGCCTTTCCTTCTTTTGCGAGCCGGCAGCGCTATCGTGTGGTTGTTGTGATGAACTCAGGAAAAACTCAGGTTTTTTCTGTCCCGGCACAGTTCCGTGTATCTCCCGGCATTTTCAGTCTCACTGGGTCCCGTTACCCAACTAAGAACGTTCAACTATATGAAATGTTCTAGAGGGAAGAGGCAGTGCTGGAATTCACTTTTCTCTTGCAGCCTATAAAGTGCAGAACCCACAAGGAGATGATTCATCTTCCTTCCCAGCCCTATCCAGGATCATGTTCTTCCAGACTCCAAGAGCCAGGATCCACCACGGAGCTCTCACATGGATGGGGCTGGGAAAAGCCCAGAAAACCAACTTGCAAAATAAGGAAACACTCCGAGCTCAGCTCAGAATTCCCCCATTTTTTGGGGGTAGCACAGAGCCAAGCTGCAAACTTTTCCTGCTTTCAAATCAGCAGTGTCAGGACTGAAAGTTTTCACTGACCTTCCCCTTCTAAGTACAAACTCTTATTTACATCACACCCAAAGGGCAACAGGAATTATTTTGTGCTAAGAAATTTTTTCACTCTTGCAGAGCCTGTCTACAAACTTGAGGTGAAGCTGCTGGTTCCTCTCTGGACTCAAGAAACAGTGTCTGAGGGCTTTAGGCATCCTAGTGGAAGCTTTGAGCTGTAAAAGAGGGCTTTGGATCATCTAAAAGGGACTTTGGGTCTTCAAACTGGGTCTGTGAGAACTAAAAGTGGGCTTTTGTAAATGAAAGTGAGGGCCTTGAAGTTGGGTTTGTGCCCTCAAAGGATGCTTCACTGCCACAGCTGAAGACTTTTCCTCCAAAAAGGGATTTTTAGGGGCTTAAAAGCCTGGAAGAAGCTGGGAAGGGTGGAACAGAAACTCCCAGCACTCCAAGTGTGCCACCTAAATGACCAGGCTCATTTACAGCCCTGAGCAGCCTTTGAGTGCTCTGGCTGCTGGAGGAGGCAGGAGCTCTGCTGACAGCCCAACAACAGCTGGTCCAGTGCCTTCCAGCTGTGAGAAGTGCCTGGCTGTGAAACCAGGGGGTTCTGTGGCCTCAAAGGGACATGGCCCCATGTGGCCTCATGTCACAGAGGCAGAGATATGGCACTGGTCCAGCAATTGTGATCTCACCTGCGCAGAGTTTGGCATCCTGAGGAGAGAGCCACTGAAAGCTAGCTGGGCTGAGCTGGCCTTCAGGATACCTAGGCTCCTTCCACTGTGGGCCTGCCTTTTTCCAAGCAATCTTCATCCTTGACAACAGCTACAAGCACCACCAAAACTTTCTTTGATAGCTGAAGGTGCTTTGTGGGTCATGTTTGGGGTTTCTAAATAAGTTTGTTGAGCTACAGTTGTTTCCTTTCCCTTCAAGTGATGGGATTGGTGCTGAGCTGATCTTTTTGGAGGAGATCTTTCTGGAGCTTTGTCATCCAAAGGTTTCCCCTCTGTTCCTGAGAGGAGTGATGACTGCAAGGTGGAACAGCTCCTGTGAGTCCTGGAAATACGAGACTTCAGAGGGAAAGGAAGGCCCAGAAATCAGAGTGGGTTTGTTGAATTTTGGCAGAGTACACAGGGGAACAGAGAGTTTCCCTACCAGTAGATGTCAGCAGGGTGTTAGTGTGATGGTGATTGCAGAGGTTTTAGGATGAGGGAAGAGACGAGAATTTTGACTCCATGTTTCAGAAGGCTTGATTTATTATTTTATGATATATATTATATTAAAACTATACTAAAAGAATAGAAGAAAGGATTTCATCAGAAGGCTGGCTAAGAATAGAAAAGGAATGAATAACAAAGGTTTGTCTCTGACTGAGACAGCCTGGACAGCTGGACTGTGATTGGCCATTAATTAGAAACAACCACATGAGACCAATCCCAGACCCACCTGTTGCATCCCACAGCAGCAGACAATCATTGTTTGCATTTTGTTCTTGAGGCCTCTCAGCTTTTCAGGAGGAAAAATCCTAAAAAAAGGATTTTTCACAAAATATCACAGCTACATGTTAGGCTTTCCCCGATGCTTGAGTTGCTGACTGGAGCTGTTGTCCCTTGGTGCTCCTGCAGACAGCTCAACATTTAAATATGGTTTTAAGTAACAACTTAAAAATTCTCTCTCCTCTTTTCAAACATCATTTCCCTACAGACATTTCTGAGGAAATGGCTCTGCCACAAAGGATTTTTCCCCCAGAGAAGATTTCCATGGACTGGCAGCAGAGACAGAGACCTGGAGCAGGACTCTTCAACCTGGGCAACACGTGCTACATCAATGTCATCCTGCAGTGCCTGACATACACACCCCCTCTGGCCAACTACCTGCTCTCTTACAAGCACAGCCAGTCCTGTGAGTGCTTTTAGGAACATCTCCTCAGGCACATCCCAAGGATTCCCAGAACCTGGAATCACATTTAGGAGAACAGCAGCCCTTCTTTGTCAGCCCCATGTCCTTTGAGCATCAGCTAAAAGATGCTCGTCCTATCAAGGTGCACCCACCTTCAGCAGAACAACTCCTTCTAGCCCCAAGTTTCTACCCCTGCAAGTTGAACTCTCTTGGCTGATTGCACAGAACATTTCTGCACAGAAACATTTCCCCATGAAGAATGTTTTCTGTGCACTCAAATGTCCTGGGCTTGTTGGGACACTGGCAGTTTGGGAGTAAAGAAGTGCAGACTGTTCTTAGAACTTCAAGATCTCCATTAGGAAGCTTCTGTCTCTCCTTTCCTTGCTCCCTCCCTCCTCTCCTGCTCAGGCCAGCAGCAAGGCTTCTGCATGATGTGCACCATGGAAGCGCACGTCAGGAAGGTGCTGAGCTCCTCGGCCACCGCCGTCCTGCCTGGAGCTGTCCTCAGGGACCTCAAATGTAAGTTGTTTCAGGCACTCCTGAAAGAAGAGGTTTCCTTCTTTGTCTTCCCTTCTTCTAGGGGAGAGCTACTAAATTCTTTCTTAGTCATAGGGGAAGAGTTTGAGTACGGCCGGCAGGAAAACGCCTACGAGTTCTTGCGCTGCACGCTCGATGCCATGCACAGAGCTTGTCTGAGCTGCGAGTAAGCACAAGCAAACTGCAAGGTTTAACCTTCCCAACCCCACTGGACTCCTTGATATGCTCCCATCAAGGAAAACTGGTGTCCAGGCCTTTCATGCTAAGCCCTCAGAGGAGGTGACTCTCTGCCTTGCCATTTATTTCCAGCTTGGACGTCTCTTCACAAGAAACTACCATCGTCCATCAAATATTTGGGGGCTTCATGAAATCTAGAGGTATGTGTCCACAACTGCTGCTTTCCTTGGCTTGTCTGTGCCCTTCTGTCCTCCTTTGACAAGCAGCTGGTCCTGTGATGGTGGTGTAGGAAAACCCATCAGTCAAATAATTTCACTCAGCATTTTGATTTTCCTTCCAGTCACGTGCTTGAGCTGCCAAGAAGTTGTCGATTCCTACAAGGCCTTCCTGGATGTCTCTTTGGATATCAGAGTAAGAGGTTTGCAACTGAGCTTCAGGACATCCCAAGGCCCCTGTAGCTTTCCAGAACCAAAGCACTTGTCTTAAAAACCTATACTGCGAGCTCAAGGGAGCTTGGTGGTGAGTGGGAAGGGGGAAGCACAGAGTCCTCAGTGTCCTGCAGAGGCCATGGCACTGCTCTCCCCTGGTGCTGGTTTGGGCTGGACTAGCAATCAATAACCCCTCTGCACCCTTGACATACTCTCCTACTCCTTCCCTCTGCCCTCCCTCAACACCCAGCTGGCTCCCAGGCTCATAGGCAGGATCAGATTTCCCTGCTGATGCCCCTGCATGCCTTTGGGAGCTGAACTGAGTGGTGCCAGCACAGAGGGAGCTCTTGATGACTCTGGGAGCCCCTGGGACCAGAGGGAAATGTTCAGCATCACACCCTACTTCTGCCTCCTCCTGGGGTGATGCTGGCTCTCCTCAGCATCAGCTGTCTCAGTCTTCTTGTCCTGGGAAGTGTTTGGGTGAGAGCCTTTCCTGCAGCTCCTTCCTCTCTCCTCCAGGCAGCCTCGTCCCTCACCACAGTTCTGGAGGACTGTGTGACACCCAAGCAGCTGGATGAGAAAGAGTGCTTCAGATGTAGCAAGTAAGATGATTCCACATGCCCCCAAAACAGCAGACCCTGTGAGAGGGGCTGCATGGCCCTGAACTCATCTTCTCAAGGAGGTTTAATGCACAATAACGAGACTTTTCTTAATATGCCTCTGAATGACCATAAAATGTGTGAGACAGGGGCAAGGTTGCCTGGCCTTCTTGGGGGGAAGATGGGGTGCATTTCAGCACTTGGCTTGTGCTTGGTTCCAAGGTGTAAGAAGAAAGCTGCTGCCTCCAAGAAGGTCACAGTCCATCGCGCGCCCAGAGTCCTCACGCTGTGCCTGGAGAGGGCTGACCAGTGGACTGGCACAAAGATCAGCAAGGTGTGCATGCCAGAGGAGTGCAACTTCCTCTTTCCAAGGCAGAAGATTCCCCAAAGCTCTGTCACGAGATGCTCACGTTGGGATTTTTGTGTTCCCTTCTGGGGAGAGGAGAATTCCCATGACAAGACGAGGCTGGGCTCTGTTCTCAGCCACAGCATCTCTGCCAGAGCAGTGTGCTGCCACCCAAGGCATCACATGCTGAGGGTTATTTAATGTGGCAGCTGAGGATCATTTCTGAGCCCTCCTGGTGTCTCTGTAGTTCGTGGAGTATCCTGAGTACCTGGACCTTCGGCCCTACATGTCAGACACAGCTGGAGAACCCCTCCTGTGCTCCTTGTATGCCATCGTGGTTCACAGCGGGGACACCTGTCTGGAAGGACACTTTCTGTGCTATGCAAAGGTAAAGAGCAGCAGGGACAAATGTGTCTTGGGAAAGACAAACTTGCCCAGCAGAGTAACTGGCAGCCAAGGTTTTGGGGGAAAAAGGTCTCCTTCAGGGATTGGATTGGTTTTGTGTACTCCTGGTCTGGCAATTTTCTGCCTTTGGTGCTGTGGAGATGTGGATGTGACAGTCTGGTCAGACAAAGCTAGATAAGCTTTCCCATGAGTTGGTCTGGGAGGCTTTAGGCAGCTGGAGAGAAATAATGATAATCAAATGGAAAAAACCCACAGGTGATGTTTGTAATAAGCTGCTTTCCTCATAAGGTTGGTTATTGAAAGGATGGTTTCTTAATTAGCCAGTGGTGAGATGTTTTGATTAAAGGAGCAGTCAGGTCCTCCTGAAGCTAACTGAGTATAAAAAGGAATGGGCTCCTAATAAAATTGTTATTAGCCTTCTGAAAAAGCATGGAGTATGTCGCTTTTATCTGTGTGTCCTTTTATCTGTGTCATTTCTGACCCAACAGTGACACAGACAAGCCCTGCAGTTCTCTCCAGAACTGGGTGCCTTTCTTTGCAGGCCAGCAATGGGCTGTGGTACAAGATGGATGATGAGTCTGTGGATAATTGTGACATCCACACAGTTCTAGGGCAGCAGGCCTACTTGCTGTTTTATGCCAGGTAAGAACCAGGATCACATGGTCAGAAAACATTTCCTTATCCTGAATTAGCTGTTTGTCTGCTCATCCTCCTGAGTGCTTCTGCCATAGGAGACAATTCCTTCCTGCACCCTTCAAGGCTATCACTTCTGAACTATCCCACTCCTTGTCCCTGCTGGGATTTAGGTGCTGCCCTGTGCAAACTGCCTCCTGTCTGCTCTCTGAAGCTGGCTTGTGTAGAGGACTTAAAGGGAGCCCCTAGGAAAGATAGGAGAGACTCCTTGGCAGGGAGTGTAGTGATGGGACAAGGGGGAATTATTTTAAAATGAAAGAGGCAAGATTTAGTTTAGATATTAGGCAGAAATTCTTCCCTGTGAGGCTGGTGAGGTCCTGGCACAGGATGTTCAGAGCAGCTGTGGGTGCCCCTGGATCCCTGGAAGTGTCCAAGGCCGGGTTGGACAGTGCTTGGAGCAGCCTGGGACAGTGGAAGGTGTCCCTGCCCCTGGCATGGGGCTTGGAATGAGATTTCTTTCATCCAGATTCTAGGATTCTGTGAAGTGGAGGCCATAGGGGTGATGAGGACTTGCTCTGACAGTGGCAGACATAGTGGGAAGACCCTAGTTAAACTTGACCTCGGTGAAATCTTCTCTCTGTTGCTCCACAGAGTTCCACAGGAGCCTACAAGGAATGCCTGAAGCAGAGATAACTCTTTTTTCCCCCCAGGTGCTCGGATTTGAAAATGAGAGAAATGAGAGCTTCCTCACCAGTACCAGCAAATGCCCATTCCATGCTGGGTCAGGGAGGTTCTGCAGCAGCCCAGGCTCTGCCTGGCAGGATTAAGGTGATGCACACTCAGAGGAGCCATGCCAGGGAAAGAGCCAGGAGCAGATCCCCACCGTGGGGCAGTGATCTCTGCAGCTGGATCATGAGCAGCACCAGCTGTGGCAATTTAACAGGAAGGAGGAGGAAGAGAAGCAGTCCTTTAGGCCTTGAGCAGGCTCCCAGGAGTGCCACAGCTCCAGGGCTCTCTGGCAGGATCTGCCAGGAGGTGCCTGCACCAAGCCTTGCCTGGGTGCAAGCCTTGCCAGTAGAGAGAGAGCTGGGCAGATCCTCGTGGCAGGACTACAGTCTCTGGAGCCAGGTTGTGGAGATCACAAACTCTTACCTGTCAGTGTGGAGGTCTGAGCATCCCAGAGATGTGTGTCAGACAAACACAGCCTGGATGCTGCACCAGCACAGCATCTGAAATGAACAAAAGCCCCACCTGTTTGGAACCAACAGGCAGAAAAGCCAAAGCCAGAATTAAAACCTCTCGTTGGCCTGTGGAGGACCAGATCTAAGTATGTTTTGTCCCAAACATTCTGATGATTACAATAGGAAAGATGATTGGAGAAGATTGAGGCAGATTCCTGCTCTGCTCTGACACTCATGTTCACTTCCCAGAAGAGGGCCAAAAGAGCTGGCTGTGCATGCATGAAGAAAACAGCACAAAAATTTAGCCTGTGTCAGAGGTAGGCACCAAGTTAACTATAAAAGGAAGCCAAGTGCCTCCCTGGCTCTTTTCCTCTTTCTCTCTGGCTTTTTTTGTCTTGCAATCCCTGCTCCAGGCCATCCACAGTAGAACCAACATGGGATCTATGGACTGGTGATAAGCTTTGTTCTCCCTCTCCCTTTTCTGTCTTTGTCTGGGCAAGGCATGGCAATGATTCTACCCCATGCTCCACACTGAGGTTTGTCCTGGGAGTGGAGAGCTTGTGGAAGTGTGTTGTGGCTTGTTAGCCAGCACTTTTGAGGAGCTTGTGGTGGGAGCTGAGAACTTATTGAAGTGCACTATATGAAATTAAGGTCCTGTCAGCCACCACTCGTGGAAGCCTAATGTAGAATTTAAGGGTTTGTTAGCCAACATCTCTTGGGCCTAAATATTTGGCTGGTTGCCAGAGTTATGGCAACAATAAAACATAAAGAATTCCCTGACACATCATCCAGTGTCTTTGTTGAGCTGTTGACAATTTCCAGTGAACATCATGCCTCTGACTGGTGGGCTGTGACATTGTAGGAATAATTTACAGGGTGTTTCCTCCTTTTTAGCTTTTGAGGCAGGTGCTGGAAATACCCACAGTGTGATGGTTGTGTGATGGGATTTTGAGAGCTGTGTGCTTGCATGTGCCCATCTAGCAATCTGTTGTTTTAAATATAAATTTAAGTCACTGGAAGGGACGTGGGCTGGATGTGCCATAGTGGCTGCAAAGGGCTGGAGGGCCAAGCCTGCCCAGGGACACCATGACAGGTATGGAGCCAGGGACAAACAGCACCTGCCAAGGCTCAGGGGCTGCTCCTCTTTAATGTCCTTCTTCACTGGATGCTGGGGCAGAGAGGACACCAGGAGTGGTGCTTGGGTCAAGGGACTCGTGCCACCACAGAGGTGACAAGGGCAGATTGTCAGCCTGGAGGAGGGAGGAGCAGATGATGGGACTTCTGCGATGCCAGAGAGGAAGAAAAGGAGTGCAGGAAGTACCAAAAGTGTCTCTAGTAGGGAGCAGCTTGCACAAAGAGCACCAGCAGACTGCCCTGATGGGGTGGTGGTGTTCTCAGGGGTCCCAGAACGAGGGAAGAGATGAGAACGTTGACTCCATGTTCCAGACGGCTGATTTATTATTTTATTATATATATTATATTAAAATGATATACTAAAACTATACTAAGAGATTAGAAGAAAGGATTTCATCAGAAGGCTTGAAAGGAAAGGAAAGGAAGGATAATAAAATCTTGTGAGTGACCATAGAGTCCAAGACAGCTGGACTGGGATTGGCCATTAATTAAAAACAACCACATGAGACCAATCAAAGATGCATTCCACAGCAGCAGATAATCATTGTTCACATTTCATTTCTGGGGCCTCTCAGCTTCTCAGGAGAAAGGATCCTGACAAAATGATTTTTCATAAAATGTGTCTGTGACACCCTGACTCTGCTCTGAGTGCTGCCCCCAGTGAGGAATCACCCAGAGAGCCACTGCAGAAACCTGCACAGCTCTGCCAGCTGCTCACTGCCCACAGTGGGGCCTGGACACCAAGAACAGGAGTCCCTTCAGAAGTTCCCTGCTCCTCCAGGCCTGCTGTCATCCCCAACAGCCTGCTGCTGTGCCTTCAGGACTCTTTCTGGAAGAACATCCATCCTTCCTGGACCCCTTTGTTTTTAAGGGCTGCTTCCCAAGGAGCTTTCCAAATCAGCTTCTTCAAAAGGTCAAAGTCTGCCCTCCAGAAATTTTGTTGGTGCCTCTCCTGGTTTCACCAATTAGTGAGAATTCTGTTATTTCATGATCATCAGCCTGGAGGTTATGAAACAGTAAACTTGCCTTCAGAACTAAACCCTGTCTGAGTAGCACTTTAATTTCTATAGAGTGTGACCAAGCAAGAAAGAACAGGGGTTTGGTTGTTGGGTTTTTATTTTTTTAATTGGGAAAAGAGCCAAATTGCCTGAAAAGAAGGCTTTGGAGAGGAAAAACCCTGCTTGGAACTCACAAAAAGAGAAGTTGTGAGCTGAAACATTCTTTGGATGCTAAAAATGAGACTTTGCAGCCTAAAAGGAGGCTGATTAGGAAGCCAGAACTAAGAGCTTCAGAAGGAAACATGGGGTTTAGGACCATCCCAATGTGGGTTTGTAGCCTAGGCAGGATTTCTGTCCAATAAATGAGGGTTTAGAACCAGAAGATGAAACTCTGTGCCCTAAAAAAGGCAACAGCTAATATAAGAGAGCTCGGGAGCCCAAAAATTAATATTTTAGCACCAAAATGTAGGCTTTAGGCATGAAAAAAATTAATAAGTGAGATGCTACAAATGACCTGGTGGACCCTGCAGCAGAGGTGAACCTCTCTGGCCCCAAAAAGTGACGCTTTGGTGCTGACTAGAGGGCTTCAGGCAGTCCAGTGGAACCTTTGAGTGGTAAAAGAGGACTTTGGATCCTCCAATAGAACGTTTTAGTCTTAAAAAAATGGCTTGGGGCCCCAAAATTCTGCTTTGAAAACACTTTGAACCCTGAAGTTAGGTTTTGTGCTGTCAGAGGATGCTTTGCTGCCACAGTTTGAAGCTTTGACCCTAAAAAGAGATTTGGAGCCCCTGGAGCTTCTTTGCCTCCCCCCCAAGGATGCCCCTGAAGTCCCTCCCTGCCTTCCCCCTCTCACTGTGGGGACATCAGCCCTGTGCCCCACATCCCCAGGGCGTTCTGGTCCCCTTAAGGGCCCCTGGCCAGCACTGGCCCCGTGCCCTGAGCCTGACAGGCGTTCCCAGCTGCTGCACCATGGAGGAGACGTGAGTGCACCGGGATCCCTGGGGCTTCCCCTGGGCTGGCACCCCCTGAGCCCTCTGTTCAGAGGGGGTCACCCTGGCACACCCTGAACACCTTGAACCCTCTGTTCAGAGAGGGTCACCCTGGCACCCCCTGAACCCTCTGTTCAGAGAGGGTCACCCTGAACATCCCCTGAGCCCTCTGTTCAGAGAGGGTCACCCTGGCACCCCCTGAACCCTCTGTTCAGAGAGGGCTCCCCCTGAACACGCCCTGAACCCTCTGTTCAGAGAGGGTCACCCCTTAACACCCTGAACCCTCTGTTCAGAGAGGGTCACCCCTTAACACCCTGAACCCTCTGTTCCCCCAGGGCTCCCCCTGAACACCCCCTGAGCCCTCTGTTCCCCCAGGGTTCACTCTGAACACCCCCTGAGCACTCTGTTCCCCCAGGGCTCCCCCTGAACACCCCCTGAACACCCCCTGAGCACTCTGTTCCCCCAGGGCTCCCCCTGAACACCCCCTGAACCCCCCCTGAGCCCTCTGTTCCCCCAGGGTGCCCTCGCTGGAAGCCTACGAGGCAGCCATGGTGCTGAGCGGGGTGGGGGATGCCCTGGGCTATCGGGGGGCGCGCTGGGAGTACTGCACCTCGGGCCCCCAGATCCACGCCGAGCTGGCTGAGCTGGGGGGGCTGGCAGCCATCAGCCTGGAGCCCCCCGAGTGGCCCGTCAGCGATGACACCGTGCTGCACCTCGCCACCGCCGAGGGGCTGGCCACAGGTGGGGCAATCTGTGACACCCCAGTGACAGAAGGGAGGGGTCCCTGGGGTTGGGGTCCCCCATTGTACCCCAGGGGTGTGTCCTTGCTTGTCCCCTAAGGGGTGGGGGGTCCCTGCTGTGTTCCCTGGGCTGTGTTGTTGGTATCTGGGTGTCCCCTCACAGCCCTGGGATGTGTCAGGGAGGTCCCCGTGACATCCCTGACTCAGCTGGAGGATTGCTGGGATTGTCCAGCTCTGGAGGGCACTTTGGGGCATCTTCATTCCACTTCCCCATCTTTTAGGGGTTTCCAGGGGGGCTTGGGGGGATGTGTATCCTTGTTTCCTCTAGGTGGGGATGTGTGGGGACTGTGAGTGTGTCTGTGTGGTTTTCCTCATTTATGTCCCCTTTCCTCCCATATTGGGTGCTGGAGATGGGGACATTTCCCCCTCCCACCTTGGGAACCTGGCAGGGTACCCCTTTCTCCCTCCGTTTGCAGTGCTCAGGAATATTCTCCATTTCTCCACTAAACTCATCCTGCTTCCCCTCCACTTTTGGGGGGTCTGGGGGGCAGTGCCTCCTTTCCCCACATTTCTGGGGGTGGTGCAATGGGGGTCTTATTCTCCCCTCTCATTTTTGGGGGGTTCATGGTGCCTCTCCCTGCCAGCCTGAGGGTAACCTAGGTGGGTTTTTCACACCCACCCTGCACAGGCCTGGAGGGGGAACCCCTCCTGCAGGAGCTGGCTCGCCGCTATGTGGCCGCCATGGGGGACATGGAGGGACGCAAGCCCGGCCCCAGCAGCATCCTAGGTGAGCAGAGCCCAAGGAGCCAGGGGGAGGCAGGGGGGGCTCAGGGAGCCTCATGTCCCCCTGTCCCCCCAGGCACCTCCCAGCTGCGGCCGGGGGAGCCCCAGGGCTATCGCATCCCCTTCAACCCCCGCGGCACCGGCTGCGGCGCCGCCATGCGCAGCCTGGCCATCGGCCTCAGGTGGGCACGGGGACACCTGGGGACACCTGGGGACACCCGGGGACACCTGGGGACAGGGATGTGTCAGAACTGGGAGATAGGGACAGGGATATGGGGGTGTCAGAATGAGTGGAAGGGCAGACACAGGGAGGGACACAGGATGGGGATAAGGGGGTGTCAGAGCTGGGGGAGCGGGGACATGAGGATGTTTGGGCTGGGGAAATGGGGGTGTCAGAGCTGGAGGGAAGGGGACATGAAGGGATGGGAGTAGGGTAAGAGGGACAGGAGGATGTCAGAGGGAGAGGAATGGGGACGTGGGGTTGGTGGAGCTGGAGAGGACAGGGTCCAGGACTCGGGGACATGTGGTGCTGGAGCTGGGAGGTTGGGGACAGAGCACATGGGGACAGCAATAGGGAAGAGGGATACAGGTCACAGAACAGCTAAGAATGGGACGTGGAAATGATGGGGCTGGAGAATGGGCACAGCAGGAGCAAAGGTGGTGGTATGGGAATGGGGACATTCCTGGAAATACAGGAGCAGGGGGGTGGGGACTGTCTGATGCCAGTGCAGGTACCCACATGCCTCAGAGCTGCCGACTCTGATCCGGGTGAGCATCGAGAGCGGGCGCATGACCCACCACCACCCCACTGGTGAGTGCCAGCCTGGCAGGGGAGGGCTGGAGGGGACAGCA
This sequence comes from Fringilla coelebs, assembly GCF_963513975.1. Classification (NCBI taxonomy): domain Eukaryota; kingdom Metazoa; phylum Chordata; class Aves; order Passeriformes; family Fringillidae; genus Fringilla; species Fringilla coelebs. The sequence goes on from NC_140045.1 coordinate 12,206,412, forward strand.
GAACTCCCCTGAAGCCCCTGTCCCCACAGGGTACCTCGGAGCACTGGCGGTGGCCCTTTTTGGGGCACTGGGGGCTCGGGGTGAACCCCCAGAGCGCTGGGGGGCTGAGCTGCTGCGGGTCCTGCCCCTGGCACGGGACTACGTGGAGAGCACCGGGGTGGCCGTGGAGGACAATGCTGCTGCCTGGCCATTCTTTGGGGAGGCATGGCACCGGTGAGGGGGCACTGTGAAGGTTCTGGGGGGACACTGGGAGCACAAGGAGGGGCTGGGGAGGATACTGGAAAGGGCTCAGGGGTCCATTAGTGCCACTGGCACCAGCCAGGCTCTCTGACAGTCCTGGCAGGGCATTGTAGTGGTGTCACTGGTGCCACTGCTGACCCTGGTTGATGCCCAGTCTGTCCACAGTGCCCATCGTGTCCCTGCTGCACCCAGTGTCCCTCGGGTCACTGCCAAAGGTGCCATCCTTGGGGACAGTGACCTCTGTGTCCCTGGGGTTCCTGGGGCATTGAGTGTTCTTGGTGGTACTGGTATCCAGTGCCTTGTACCCCACCGGTTTCCTGATTGTCCCCAGTGTCCCCACAGCTATCTGGGGTCACGGGCTGCTGGGGAGCCACAGCCCAGTGACGGCCAGCCTCACTGTCTGGTGACACCAGTGTCCCCAGTGACCTCGGTGTCCCCATGTCTCTGCAGGTACCTGGACTCCCGCGGGCTCCTGGAAGGCGGTGGCCCGCCGCGGGTGCCATCGCTCCCGTCGCCAGCCGAGCGGGACACAGAGTACCTGGGCTGGGCGTTGGACGGCTGGCCGGGGCGCAGCGGCCACGACGCGCCCATGGTGGCCCTGGAGGCGCTGCTGGCAGCGGGCGGCAGCTGGGAGGAGCTGTGTGCCCGGGCAGCGCTGCACGGCGGCGACAGCGACTCCACGGGCACCATCGCCGCGGGCTGCTGGGGGCTGCTGCGGGGGCTGGCAGCCGTGCCCCCGGGGCTGCACCGCCGCCTCGAGTACCGCGGGCGGCTCAGCGACGCTGCCCGGCGGCTGCACACGCTGGCCTGGGGGGCACGGTGAGTGTCCCTCTGTCCCTGAGTGTCCCTCTGTCCCTGTCCCTCCTGAGACCAGCCTGGGGTGGACAGGCCGTGGGTGAAGCGAGGCCCTTCGGGGTGTGCTGGGTGCAAGGCAAGCCGCAGGGTGACCGCCGCAGGGTGTCACCTCGTGTTCTCAGGACGCTGTAATCTGAGTTTAAGACTCCTCCATGGCACTCCTGATCCTGGGTCTGCTTCTCCGCCTCTCGGCTCCCGGGCCTCTGCCTCCTCCTCCCCCAGCATGGGATGGGGGGGAAATAAAATGGACTTTTGTGCTAAACAACAAGACACCTATCTTGTCTGTTTGTCCTGCCGTCGGCTGTGGCCTCCCTGGACACTCCTAGTGCTGCCCAGGTGGAGAGCCCAGAACCCGCCTGTGAAAAACGCCGATCGCTTGGTTTTAAAATTTTAAAAGTTTAATAGTAATAAAATGGTTATAAAATGGTAATATAATTAGAGTAATAATAATTTGGACAATTTGGATTAGGACAATATGAGACAATAAAAACAAAGAGTTATGGACGTCCGGCTACCTTTTTCTGGGCAGCGTAAGCCTGAAAAAGGACACACCTTAACAGAGGATTAATTGGGGCCCTCTAGTGCAGTCCTGCGGCCTCTAAGGCATCCCCCAGTCTCTCACTGGTTAATAAAATCAGGTTCGAGGTTCAGCTGCTCCACAATTGTCGGTGCTCTCCGGCACTGCCTCCGGTTCTGTCCGGCCCCAGGCCCAGTGACCCTCCCCATTCGTAACCCCCCCCCAGAGCGGACCGCGGCCATGATCAATGGCGGGCACACCCCCTCAGGGAGCACGAGAAGAGGCGGAGCCTGCCGCAGATAGGCGTGGCTCCCCTCTGCCCCGAAAATGAGCGACAGCTCCAATAGCCAATGGCGTAGCGGGAGAAGGAGGCGGGCTTTGCCTGACAACCAATGGCAGCGGGACGCTGGCGGGTAGGGCAGGGCGGCTAACGGCATTGCGATGACGGGCGACGACGACAGCCAATGAGCGGTAGAGTGCTGTGCGGCCAGCCAATGAGGCGGCGGGGCGGGGCGCAGCCAGCCAATGAGGTGGGGCGGAGCGGCGGAGCGGGGCGCTGCCGAGGCGCGGAGGATCGCGGCGGGCGGTGAGGCTCCCCCGATGCGGCACGGCTGCTCCCGGTACCTGTCGCTGAGCGGAACCGCGGGCCCGGCCACCCCCGGCTCCCTTCCCTCGGTACCCCCCGAACAGCCCCGCCACGTCCTGGGATCCCCGCAGGCAGCAGGCCGAAGCCCACGGCTCTGCCCTTGTTCCTCTGTGTTCTCTCCGCCCCTTCGCGCTGCGCCCGCCCCCGGCCGAGCCCAACAAAAGCTCCGAGGGGCCGTGGGCTCCCCTTCGTACCCGGTCCGTCCACGGCTATCAATTCTGCTCCCGCTCTGCCCTCGCCAGCCCAGAACCCACCTCAGCTCAGCTGTGCCGGGCCCTCCAGCCGGGCTCCCCTCTCCCCTCCGTGCTGCTGGGGTGCCCCTGAGCTCCCAGGGTTTCCCCTGTGTGCCAAGGGTTCCCCGTGTGCCAAGGGTTCCCTCTGCCCGCAGAGCCCCCGGCGCCATGGCGGAGCCGCGGTACCTGCAGGCCGAGTGCGCTTTCCGGCCCGGGGCACACACAGTGCGGGTGACCCTGACCCGCAGCACCTTGCGGGTGGAGGTGGAGGCTCACGGCACCAGCGACCTGTGGAGGGGCGAGTTCGATGCCGCCTGTGAGTGCCGGAGGGAGCCTGGGGGGCTGAGGGGATGTCCCACGGCTGCCACTGACCGAAATGCCCCTCCACTCCTTGCAGTCATCGAGGACCTGACCCGCAAAACGGGGAATTTCAAGCAGTTTGGCATTTTCTGCAGCATGCTGGAGTCGGCACTGACACAGGTGCGGCCGTGCTGCTGCCCCACACGGCGTTTTGGGGGTACCTGGGGTAGGGTGTGTGTGTTGCCCCAAGCCCTCCTGCTTTTCAAACTTTTCTGCAGAGCAGTGACTCTGTCAGCCTGGAGCTGCTGACCTTCACCGACCTGGAGACCCTGCATAGCCGGAAAGTGGGGGCAATCACCCGGCCTTCCCCTTCCACCTCTTCCCCCCTCAACAGCAAGCGCTACCTCATCCTCATCTACTCTGTGGAGTTCGATAGGTGACAGGGGACACCAGGCAGGGGTCACGGGGAGTGACTCCAGCCTCACCTCCTGCACGTGCTCTCCTCCAGGATCCATTACCCGCTGCCGCTGCCCTACGCGGGGCGGCCGGACCTCGTGGCGCTGGTGCGGGAGCTGCAGGAGCAGCTGGGGCAGCTGCGGGCACGGCGCCTGGAGGAGACCCAGCACTTGCGGGACGCGTGAGTGGGGCCAGAAGGGTCCGGCAGGGTTTGGGGGTTCCTGTCTCACAGGGTGAGGAGGGAACCCCCACACCACGCCCTGCCGTTCTCCCCAGGCTGTGGCAGGCACTGGAGGAGAAGCGGGCAGCAGAGAGCCGGCACCAGCGCGAGTACCGGCAGCTGGCTGCAGAGGTGGGCTGGGAGGGTAGGAGCTGCTCTGGGGAGGGACAGGGGCTGCCAGATGCACAGTGAGCCTTTTTTCCCCCCCTCGAAGCTGGCCCAGGCAAAGGCGTCAGAGCAGAAGCTGCAGCTGCGGGTGAAGAACCTGACAGCTGAACTGGCCTCCTGCAGGAGGGGGTGAGGCTGGGGTGAACCCTGCAGGAGGACCCTCATGACTGTGGGGTGTCCCCCTGTCCCCCCCTGATGGTGCTGGTCCTCTTGGCAGCCGCCAGAAATCTGCCAGCCCAGCCCCACGTGCCCAGGAGCGACGCTCAGCATCCCTGGAGAGCCACAGGAGCAGCCGGGGTCGCCCCTCGCCCAAGTCCCTGTCACCTGCAGGTGTGGGACACTTGGGGACACACACCCAGGAGTGAAGACAGGACACAACTCACTTCCTCCTCACCCTGACCCCTCCTCTGCCTCCCCCTGCCAGGCTCCCGCCCACCACGCTTCGACCCCACTGCCTTTGTCAGGGCCCGGCAGCGCCGGCAGAAGGAGGCTGAGCTCAGAAAGTAAGGAGTGCTCACAGCTCCTCACCATCCCTCCCTGGTACTTGGGGGGTCTCCCCTCCTTTCAGCCCCATGTTTCCCCTTACCACCCTCTCCCTTGTGCAGCCAGCGGCGTGGAGTGGCTTCTGGCAGCAGCAGCCCGGCGAGGAGCCACAGGCGCAGCTCGTCTGGTGAGTGGGGAGCAGGAAGAGGGCTGGGGGTGCACCCACTGAGTGCTGGGGCTCCTTCCTCAACTTCCCCCATCCCTGTTTCTCCGTGCAGTTGAAAGCTCCCGGAGCTGGCGCCAGGGAGGGAGCCCTGGCAGCAAAGCCCCCGAGCCTGTGCCCTGCAGGTAATGCTGGGGCTGGGCAGGATGCTCGGGCATCCCTTCTAGCACCCTTTAACCCCCCTCCTCGGGCAGGGACAGGAGAGTGACCCGTACACGGAGACCCCTGAGCACCTCGTTCTGCAATGGCCCCTGTATGGTGAGTGGCTGCCCCTTTGGGGTTCCCCACCCCTCCATCCCCAAGCAGGGTGACCAGGAGGTCACTGGTGACCCCCAACCTCTCCCCCAGGCGCCTCGCCCAGCTGCCAGCCACAAGCTGTCAGTGTGCAGGACTGCTGGCAAGCGCCCTGGTAAAGGTGAGGCCCCATCTGAGCCCCTAGATATTTGAGGGATACCCCAACCCAGACCTTTGTTAACCCTTTTTAACTCCCCAGAGAACAGCTCCAAGGAGCCCTCAGCTGAACTGGCTGAGATCGATGCCCGGCTGCAGGCTCTGCAGGAGTACATGGACAGCCTCAACACCCGCATGTGACCCCTCCAGGGACACACACCCTCTCCCTGTGTCCTCTGGAGTTTTGGTACAAGTGTCCCCCCAAATAAACCCTTGTTTGGCCCAGAGTATATCCTTCTTGGGATGGGGTGAGGGCAGCATTCCCTGGGAGGGATGCAGTGTTGGGACTGAGGGCACCAGGGACTTCACAAGAGGGTGACAGTACCAGTGCTTGGGGACATATGGGATACAGCCCAGGCCCAGTGAACTCAAAGGCCACTGCAATGTGATGCCAGCAGCCATGTCACCCTACTCTGTGCCCGCTCCTGCAACACTACTGTCGTCACAGTGCTGGCCAAGCTCCCCACTATGGCTCTTGACACCACCACAGCTTTATTCAGTTCCATGTCACATAAAACAGTAGCATTTGGGGACAATGGTGACAAGCCAGCACCAGGCTGCAGTTCAGAGATGGTGGCAGCTGGCCAGGGGACCAGCAGTGAAGATGTCACCAGATCATGCAGGTCCTGGGGCACCAGGCTGGCAGTCTCTGTGCCAAAGCCACTGTTCAGTGTCACTGTGGTACACCGGTGACGATGCCACCGTGGTGAGGAGGTCATCAGGGTCAGCATGAGGCGCTGCAAACATGACTCACAAAGCCACCCTCGGCAGGATGCTGCACTGACGACCCCGCCGTGGCAGATGCGGTACTGGCGATGCGGAAGGCAGCAGTCCGTAGATGTCCGCCAGGCCTTGGTGCCAGCCGCAGTGGGGATGCTGAAGGCGGTGCCACCGGCGGTGCCGCTCAGAGCTGCCCGCGGATGTCGGGCAGGAGGTGACACGCAGTGACGATGTCGATGGTGTCGGCCACGGCGCGCAGATCGCGGCGGGCCAGGCGCAGGCAGTGCGCTGCCGCCGCTGCGGTCACCTGCGCCCGGCCCAGGGCGCCCCCGAGCCCGCCCAGGCTGCGGGCGGCGCTGCCGTAGCTCTGCCGCAGGGCGCTGCCCACCGCGCCCCGCAGCCGCCCCGTCCCCTCCCGCAGCCGCTGCTGCAGCAGCGAGGGGCCGCCCCCCCACACGGCCGCCGGCTCCTCCGCCAGCACCGGCGGCGTCTTCGGCCTCCGCTCCTCCTCCTCCTCCTCCTCGTCCGTCTCGGAGGCTTCGCCCGGCACTTTCAGCCCGGCGCCGGGGGCCTCCCCGGCCGTCTCCACCAGCAGCTCCGGCTCCGAATCGCTCTCGGAGGCTTCGCCCGGCACCACCCGGGGAGGGCGGGGGGCGGCCATGGCCTGGAGGGGACACGGGTACGTCAGGAGGGCGGCACCGAGGGGTGGGAGACGCGGGCTTGTCCCGGCGGACCCGCTCCCAGTGCCCCTGCGCTCAGAGCCCCCTAACCGCGGCCATCCCGGGGGCTCCCGCGCCCCCGGCTGTGACCGCACATCCCCACAGCGGGGTTCCATCGATCCTACAGCCCGGGGGGATCCCCACAGCAGGGTCCTACATATTCCCGCAGTGAACCCATACCCCCACACAGGGTCCCACATCACCGCAGTGACTCCATAACCCCACACAGGGTCCCACATCCCCGCAGTGACCCCAAACCCCCACAGTAGGGTCCTGTATCCCCACATCCCCACCCCGCCGCCCCCGGCCCGCTCCCACCTCCTGCCCGCAGAGCCGCAGGTCACATGACGCGCTGCCCACGTGACCGCACCCGGAAGTGGCGGCTCCAGCAGGCCCAGGGCCGCAAACAACGGAGTAAAGAGAGAAAAACAACAAGGATGGGACTAAATAACCTAAAGCTGCAATTGGACAATTAAATACAATCTACTGATGGAGCAGAGCTGATCCCAGGGAGAGACCCCGTGCCCGGCCGTGCATTTTGGGACCGTTTTGGTTCATCCTGGGTGCAGCCCTGGCTGGGCCCTGGTGCTGCCCAAGGGGGATCCATGGAGGAGATCCTTGGAATCAATCCCTGCTTTATTCTGTAACTCTGTCCGCCCTCTGTTCTAGCTCAGCCTTCTCAAGGCATCACCCTCTAGAACAATTTCAGGTGTCCTTGTTCCCCTGGCGTTCCCAGCGGCGCTCTGAAGGTGGCGGTGACAGCACAGTTCTCGGGTATTTCTCGGGTATTTCTGACACTCAGCTTTCTGTGCTTCTGGAGGTTTGGGTGTTTGGGTTAATGCAGTCACTGCATATCTGTATTCTCCCAGCTGACTTTACAATTTTTCCTTTACAATTTTTCATTATATTAATAGACACGATAGCGTTTTATCTTTACAGTCTTTTTTCAATTGACCTTTTCCTAGTCTTGCTTTTTTACATTTCTTGTACCTTTATTCTAGTTCATTTGGAAACAAATCACTTGGAACTCATATAAGCCCTCTAGTGTGTGCTTTTTTTTTTTTTTTTTTTCCTTTTTAATGTTTCAACTTTCCAGGAAAAATGTTTCCAGACCCCTGAATGAATTAAACAAACAACACATCATGTTCCAGAAAAGGAACAAACTGGCTCAGTTGCTGATAGGGAACTGCTCATTTGTTTATTAAAAGCTTTAAAAGTAAGAGAAGATAGCTGGGGCTTTAGGAATGATGAAAAATTGGATTTCCTCTCTGGTGCTGCAGGTGGCCTGGCATGACTCAATGTTTTTACATTTGCTAGCAGAAACTGATGTACATTACAGCACACTGTAACCATTTTGCATTGAAAAACTGATTTATTTCTGTCTGCCATTCATGTCTTTTTTAGCTATGTGCAAAACGCCAATCACTTGGTTTTTAAAATTTTAAAAGCTTACTAGTAATAAAATGGTTATAAAAACAGTAATATAATTAGAGTAATAATAATTTGGACAATTAGGATTTGGGACAATATGAGACAATAAAAACAAAGAGTTATGGACAGTCTGTCTGGGTGCTTCTTTCTGGGGAAAATATGCCCGAAAAAGGACACAGTTAACAGAGGATTAACCCTTAAAAGAACAGCCTGTAGCATATTCACACACCTCATCCATGATGCATAAATTCCATTCACACACAGGATTCTGGCTGGGCAGTGTCAGCTTCTTCCTCTGATTCCTGACAGCATCTTCAGGGCTGAGGACACAGGAAGAAGTTCATAAGTTAATTTTTTCTGATAAGGGAGCAATAAATTCTTTTTCTCTGAAGGATTGAGGTGTCCTGTGGCTGCTATCTCAGTGTAACTACCTCATTCCTTTCTTTAAAAAAAAAATTTCACATACATAGTTTCTATTTTAACATTATGTCATAACCTAAAACTATATTTAACTACTTAGGAAAATAAATACAGCATCCCTTTCTAACCTAGCACATATAATATTCATTTGAATATTTGCAAGAAGCCAATTATAAAATACCCATTTTTCACACTGGGGCTTTAGGAATGATGAAAAATTGGATTTCCTCTCTGGTGCTGCAGGTGGCCTGGCGTGACTCAATGTTTTTACATTTCCTTGCAGAAACTGATGTACATTACAGCACACTGTGACCATTTTGCGTTGAAAAACTGATTTATTTCTGTCATGGTTTTTTTTGGCCATGTGAAAAACACCAGTCTTACATAGCATGGTTTCTATTCAGTTTTCTAAATGTTTCATTTTAACATTATATTATAATCTAAAACTATATTTAGCACACTACTTGAGAAAATTAATACAGCATCACTTTCTATCATAACACATACCATATTAATTTTAATTTTTGCAAAAAGCCAATAATAAAATGCACATTTTTTCACAACAGCTGGAAATGCATGCGTTGTACAGGTGAATTGATTCTGTACCAGGAGCTTTCCTGTGGGAAGGTCAGGCATGCAGATCACCCTGGGCAGGCTAAATTTACTCTGGAATGCCTCTGTCACCAGCCATACATAGCCACTCTCATTCAGGGCAAGCAGGCTCAACAGATCAGTGCTCTGTGAAACTCTGAAGGATCTGAATTCAATCTGTGCTGAAAAAGTTTGCAAAAATACAGCAGAATGCTCTGTGTGTGTCTGGAGTCTTCCTAGCCATGGTAAGTGATTGTATTTCCTCTGTCTTTTAGAACAGAAAGGACTCCTGTCGTGAGTTTTATCTGAAATTTGGATTTAAAGCTTTTCCTCTGTTTTCTAATATTAGCAATGGCATGAAAAGTTCAGTGTTTATTTCATGATTTGGCTGGAGGCATGATAGAATATGCATGCATTTATACATACATATATATATATGTGTGTGTGTGTGTCTATTTTATTGTGGTCTTGCCATCACTCAGTAATTTTGCATAAAAGGAACCCAGATTTGCCTAGACCATACCCACATAAGGAAAACAGACATAGAAACAACATTGCCCTGCTTATTAAAAAAACAACATTACCCCATTGATTGGAAAATTCCCTTCCTCCTGTTTCAAGCTGCTGCTTTGGCACGCTGCTCAATAGATTTTCTCTATCAGAAAACTTTGAAATAATTGAAAAATAATGAATGAGTTTTGTGATTTGTGCACTCTCACGTGCTCTTTTGTTTCCCACAGCCATGGGTATCTTTTCTGTGCTTGCTCTGCCATTGCTGCTCCTGGGGATCAGTGGAATTATTTACATTTACCAGTCAGTCAGGTGGCTGCTGTCCAAGTCAGCAGTGCAGAACAAGGTGGTGGTGATCACAGATGCCATCTCTGGGCTGGGCAAGGGTGAGTTGTCTCATTTCTGAGTGGCACAGAACAGAGGCAGCCAGAGAGCCATCCTCTGGGTGATAAACATTGCCTTGGATGTATTCAGAACTGGCTGGAGGAAGCAGAAGTTTATATTATTTATATATATTTATATTTATATTTTTTATATTTATAGTTATATATTTTATATTTATATTTACATGTATATTTACAGGTATAATTTATATTTATATTTATATTTATATTTATATTTATATTTATATTTATATTTATATTTATATTTACAATAATATATTTATAATAATATATTTATAATATAATAATGTATATGTTTACTATATGTTTATATATATGGTTAACATATATTTATATATGCTTAATATGCGTTTTATTTATATACATATATCTATTTATATGTTTATATTTCTAATTTATTATATTTATAATAATAAAGATATTTGCTATAATATATATTATAATTCTATTATTACATGTATAATATAAATATAATACTATATTTATTATATATTTATATTATATATTTATATTATATAATTATTGGTAAACAGGTAGGAGCTGCAGAGCTTTGTATTTATTTAATTCAACAGAAGAGAGGTTTTGGAAGAGCACTGAGTGCTATTTTTAGCACGTTGCTACTGTAAGATCTCATTTCACAGGCTGTCAGTGCAGGGTGGCTACACAAACAGGTGTCCCCTTACTCTTTTCATGTTCCTTTTCAGCCCTTAGAGACTTCAGCAGTTCCTGCTTCTTGTGAACAGCAATGCTCACCCCTCTCTGCCTGTTTTTTTCTCTTTCCCCTCTCTAATATAATACAAGTATTATATTATATTATATTATATTATATTATATTATATTATATTATATTACATTACATTACATTACATTACATTACATTACATTACATTACATTACATTACATTACATTACATTACATTACATTATATCCTATGCTAGAAAAAGGAAAAAAAAAGAAAATGGAAGGAGTTCTTAAAATTACTGTTGTAAATAATGAAAAAGATTGCTTAAATAAAAGCTTCCAGCTGCACAGGTTTGCAAAACTACAAGGGTGGATCCATAAATACTTCCATACCGATATTAAGAGTCTAACATGATCATTTCAGAAATCTAAAATGGGTAGATGAGCATAACTGGATTTCCTGTGGGTATTGAAATCTGAAGGAAATGTTTCCTGGAGGACAGCAAGCACTGGGGTTGTTTTGTAGCCCATTCAACACAGGCATTATCCCATTACATTAAATTTAATTTATTTCTCACCTATGTACTATCACAAGCCAATGCTTTCTTTTTTCTCATATTCTTTTCAAATTAATGAATTTTAAAGCATGGATTCACCACCCTTAACAAAACCAACATCCCATTTATAAACAAAATCAATTTGCCACTGTTGTAATTAATTTTTTTTTTAATGTATTTCTCTTCTAGAATGTTCTCGTGTGTTTCATGCAGGAGGAGCAAGGCTTGTGCTGTGTGGCAGGACGTGGGAAAAGCTGGAAGCCTTGTATGATGCCTTAATTAGTGTGACAGACCCCAGCACGGTAGGTACTCACAGCCTGCCATAAACCTCGCTCAGGGACAGAATTTCATTTTAGATGCACTAAAAAAATGTGCAAGAAAGGTGATTTGCTATCAGTGATGGCTCTGATCACCCAGATAATGACAGCAAACACAGTCCAGAGAGGCATCAGGCCAAAATCCTGCTCTCCTGAGCTATTCCTGTGAAGCACCTGGGTGCTCCTGTGTTCTGAACAAGCCACCCAGTGAGAAATCTCATGATTTGGATGGAAGGGATCCAAATGCTTCATTTAATGGCAGGAAATGCCACCAGGTTTTCAGATCATTCATGTGCCTCAGGAGTGGGAGACAGGTCTAAAGATCAAATTCATTTTGAGCTTCTCCACTATCTGGGGGGAAGTCCCAGATAGAAGGGATTTGGAGTAAAAAAAGAAAAGAAAATTCTCTTTTCCTCGTGGCCACTGACAGGGAAGTGCAGGACTCCAGCTCTTTGGCAGGTGCTTTTTGGGGCTCCTGGCAAAGCTTCCCTTCTGTGACCAACATTCAGGCACAGGTGTTCCTGAAGGCATCACATCAATTTTGCAGCCTTTACTCATCAGACCTACAAATATTTCCCTTTTGTTTTTTTGTTTTTTTTTTTCCAGTGGGCTTCATTCATCTGTGTAAATAACCATAAAAGCAGTGTGTTCATGTTAGCCTCCACAGATTCAACTAGGGAAAAATATTAAGTATGACTAAAGGTTCTGCATTACATTCTCTAGTTAATGCAGTAAAGGGAAAAAACTTGAAGTTCATTCCTCTGTCCCACAGCTGATAAAATCTGTTTTTGCAGAAATCATACAAAAGTAAACTCCATATTTCCCTCAATATCCCATCTAACCCTGCCCTGTGTCAGTGGGAAGCCATGCCCTGTGTCCTGTCACTCCATCCCTTTGTCTTAAGTCCCTCTCCAGCTTTCCTGGATTCCTTTCAGGCACTGAAAGGAGCTTTAAAATCCCCCAGAACCTTCTCCAGGCTGAACAACCCCAGCTCTCATTGCTGAACTATCTTCTTTCTAGAGTGAGGTAATCTTAGGAGCTTAAATTTATGTGAGAATGACAAAAACACTTTGAGCATTAAGGTAAATTCACTTGCAAGGCAAGGAAATAGAAGTAGAAATAGAAATAGATAGAAATAGAAATAAGAAATAGAAATAAGAAATAGAAATAGAAATAGAAATAGAAATAGAAATAGAAACAACTATAAATATAAATATAACTATAAATAGACATAACTATAGACATAACTATAAATAGAAATAACTATAAATATAACTAGAAATAGAGTTTTTATCTAACAAATCCCACTGAAATGAGTCTTTTGCTCACCAGACATATGCACCAAAGCTGATTCTTCTGGATATCACAGACATCAGCTGCATTAGAGATGTAGCCAAGGAAATCCTGAACTGCTATGGCTGTGTGGATATTCTGATCAACAATGCAAGCATGAAGGTGAAAGGGGCAGTGCAGAGCATTTCACTGGAACTTGATAAAAAGATAATGGATGCCAACTATTTTGGGCCTATAACATTAACCAAAGGTATTTTATTATTTTTTTTCTTTTTTTGCTGTTATCACTTAAAGCACATTGGCAATTAAATGTGTTAATTAATACTGCAACCAACTCTGCATGTAGAATTCAGGTGAAGTCCAGAAGACAGTTGCCAGATATTGGATTTTGTGATACTTTTTCTTGCAGTATCGAGGCAACCTTCAGTAAATTTGTGCTATTTACACTTCAGCTGTTGCTCCTTTTCACTAAATACACTTTTACTTACGTGGCTCTGTCTTGTACTTCTCTTTTTGCAGCCATTCTTCCTAACATGATCTCAAGAAGAACCGGCCAAATTGTTCTAATTAATAGCATCCAAGGGAAAATAGGAATTCCATTTCGTGCAGCTTGTAAGTTATACATTTCAAAACCATAAATTCTAATGCATAAGCTGTGAGGAGTCCCTGGCTCCCATCATGGGTTATTAAAAGTGCTAATTTGCATGCAAATTTAGCATTACTACAGTATTTGGCTGAAATTTTTTCCAATTGGAACTCAATTGATAATAGTTAAAATGCTATTTTGGTTAATGCATTTTGGTTAATCATTCCATGCTCATTTTCCCAAACATTGCTGCTTTATTACACACCTCCTTCCATTCAATCATACATCTAAACATGCATCTGTGTGCTTTTTTTACTTCTAGATGCTGCTTCCAAGCATGCTGCTGTAGGTTTTTTTGATTGCCTTCGAGCTGAAATGGAGGAATATGATATTTCTGTCAGCACTGTCAATCCAACCTTCATCTGCTCCTACCATCGCCAGCCAGCTCCAGGCAACTGGGAGGCATCCATTTGGAAATGTGAGTTTGGGTGGAGGAAGTTTGAGGCACGTAAAACAAGATGAAGGCTTTTCCAGGGTTAAAAAAAAAAAGGAAAAATGATGGAAGTGGCAGAAAGGATGAACAGGCATGAGGAGCAAAAGGAAGGAGATGTTGGAGAGGTAATATTAGCCAGGTGAAAAAAGAGAAGGAGCGTGGAATGAGGCAATGTTATGTGAGAAAATAAATATATCAGGGCATCAGGAATGGAGGGGGAGGAAAGAACAAAAGCGTCACTAGAGGACACAAAACACCACACAGACTCGCTGCTCTTTCCAAGGTTAAAAAGGGACTTTTTATTTTCTGACTCCAACATTTATGGATTTCCAAAAGTGGCAGTGGATTGGAGGGTGACAGTGCCACCTCTCCAATGACACTGGGCAAACCAACAGTCCATCAAATCTCTCCTCCTCCATAAAAGAATGCAAAACAATGAGTTATTTACAGAAAGTGTGTGAGAAGTTTCATTACAAGAATGTCAACATCAGAAGGCTTGGAAAATCTTAAAAAATCAGGGTGACACAAAAGGTCTAAAGGGACAATTCCCCTGCACTCAGATTGCTCCTTCCCTTAGGGGCTGTAAGGACTTTACCTCAGTTATGAAAAGGTCTTGGCCATGCACTGATGAGGAGAATGGAGAGGGGAAGGGATTGAAAGTGCAGAGAGAAGTAGAAATTAAAGACATTAAACTGATTTGCCTGATTTGTTAGCTGCCTACTTTTTAAACACCCTTCCCTCAGAGTATCTGCCTGCCTGTCTGTCTGTCTGTCTGTCTGTCTGCAGCTCTCACTCCTCTCTCATTTGCAGTCTTTTTCAGGAAGGTGTCCTATGGTGTGCACCCCGTGGAGGTGGCAGAGGAGGTCCTTGCCACGGTGAGCAGGAAGAAGCAGGAGGTGCTCATGGCCAACCCCATCCCCAGGGCAGCAGTTTACATCAGAACATTCTTCCCCGAGCTGTTCTTTGCCATTGTTGCCTCAGGGATTAGGGAAAGGCTGAAGACAGAAGAGGAAAGTTGATTTTGTTCAGTTATTTATTTGCTTTTGACCTGAACAAAAAAGGTTTTTGTTTTGAATGTCAGTGACTTGTGCTGCTTGCTATGAGTAGAATAATTCCACTATCATTGACACACACAACCATCTATAAAATCAGGATCTTCAGATGAAGCAGAGCACCATTGAAGGGTCAGCTGGACTAGCTCCTAAATTTAAAATTAAATCATCTACAAATTGGTTTTAGGCATTATGACAATGTGGCACTGGAACCCAACTGCTCTTGCTGCTCCAAGTCCCAGTGCTCGCATAACTTCCAGCACCAGCTCACTTCCATCCCTCATTCACAATACCAAACATGACAGGAATTCTGAGGGCAGAGGAATACCTGTCACTTGCAGGGACATGAACCTTTGTCTGTAGCTCTAATTGAATTGCTCTGGCTTCAAGGAACCTGCCTCAGGGAGGTGTTCACTTCAGTTCCTGCAGCACCTGCTGGAGCTCCATCTGTGTTCTGGTGTAGCCCTGGGGTTTTATTGTAGTGTGAGTGACCATTCCTTCACTGGGAAGTCAAACAATCATTTGTTCAAATTTTCTTGGTCCTCAGCAGAACTGTACTCCCTCAAAGCCAGGGGCATTTGCTGTGATCTCAGTTCTGTTTGTTTCTGTACCTCAGCAACAGCCAGGTTCTCCACATTTCCATAAGAGCAGAATAAGCATAAATTCATCAGAAAAGGATCAGGCAGCACAGGACGTCCCATCTAACCATAAATCAGCATTGTTTGTAGCTGCCCCATCCCTGGAAGAGGTCATGGCCAGGTTGGATGGGGCTTGGAGCCACCTGGGATAGTGGAAGTTGTCCCTGTGAAATGACACAGATGCTCTTTGAGGTCCTTTCCAACCCAAACCATCCTGTGATTTCTATGATTTATATTATTGTCCTTCTGTTTTGTAAAAACAAGTGGATTACATGTTAAAATAAGCTGAATAATCCTTCTGCTCCCTTTTGCACGTTCTAGAGATTGGCAGAAATTCTTCACACAGTTTCATTTCCAAACTGTGAGCAGTTCAAGGAGCCACAGCAGAAGGCAGTGAAAGAGGTAAAATAACACCAGAATCCTGTCAAGAAAGTTTTAAAAACCAGATGAATTTTTATCTAGAAAGTTGTATCTGCATGATTTTCAAATTCCTGAGGTGTTCTGCAGAGGAGGCAGGACTGAACTGTTCTCCATGTCTGCTGGAGCAGGACAATGTGCTAAAATTACTGCCAAGGAGATTTACAGGGACAGCGTTCTCTGCTAAGAATAGTTAAGCACAAAGGATAAATTGACACAGAAATTTTCAAATGCCTGTCTTCAGAAGCTTTAAAGAAGAGATTAATGAAACATCTGTAAAAAAGCAATGTAGCTTTAGTTTATCCTGCCTAAAAGAAAAGAAGGATTAGATGACCTTTTAAATGGGTCACACTTTTCTCTAATTCAGTGGCTTTTTCTCATCTTGAAGATGAGGTTTCTCCACTGGTATTTTTTTCCCCCTCTGGGGAAATCTATTATTTCATCTGAAGTTCTCTATTTCATTTGTTGATCTCTGTTTCGCTGTCTCACCTGTGGATATATGTTGCACATAAAAATAATATGATAAGAAAAAGAAATATTAGGATGAGGTCAGGATAACAGGAGTTGCATCCCAGAGCTGCTCATTTCTCTCATTAGCTTCCAGTGGTAACCAGGACTGCTGTAGAGCTGTGTCTGAAATTTACTGAGATGCCATAGTCATCAAAATTGATTGGATCTAATGAATCAGAATAAAAATGCAGCTGGTGCTTTTCCTCTGCTTTCAAATGATGTGGTTTTAGGACTTACTGTGTGTCAAAAATTAAAATAATATGAATATGAAATTGTGGCTTACAAATAGGGATCAGGAATCTTGTATTTCATCAGGTGAATTTATTTACCAGATACCCAGCAGAAGACATACAGCTTTTGGAATGGTTGGCATGAGAAAAACAGACAGCTTGAGATTTAAGAATGAATCTGGACGGATTCTTACAGCACAATTATTTAAAAAGCCCTTGCCCGCCTAGAGCACTTTATATGCTTGCAAAGCAGTGTAAGAAACAGTCCTGAGGAAGCAGCATATGGCAGAGACTGCCAGGCTGTGTTAGTGACCTGCAGGGTGAGAAAAATCAAAGGAGGCACTTGCATAAATTGGATTTTTCAAAGGGCTTGTGGGCATTAGCCAAGTATGTTCCTGGATGAGGTGGAAATTCTCCCATCACACCGAAGAACAGCATGAGATGGGTAAAAATCTATCATAAAAAGAGTTAGGGTTGGCAAAAAGCAGAAAGTCAGATGGAATCAGAAATCATTCCTCTGTTGATGAAGGTGTTAGAAACACATCCATCACAAAGAAATGAGGGAAACAAGGGGGAGGAATCAAGGTCTTGTGTTTTGGTCAAGGGATTGAGACTGCTTCTAACAGAGTGGGCACCAAACTCTGCTTTGTTCCCCTGCTGGACTGAAGGTGGCACTTTCAGAGCACTGTGAAGGATAAAGACAGACTTTCCTCAAGATTACAGAGGAAAACTTACTGCTGTCTGCAGCAGGATGGTGTAGGGAATACGGAGCCAGAGTCTTCTCAAATATGCACAGTAGAAATAAAAAAGGTAATGGACATGAACTGGAACACGTGACATTCTGATTTGATACAGGAAATTGTGTTTCTGCAATTCCAGCAGTCAAGTTTTGGGACCTGTTGCCAATGAGGAAATCTCTTTTTTTTTTTTAGTATATTCAATACACACACAAAAACTTCTCCTCTCTTACCACTAATGGTTTTCTTCTGATTTAATTGTAATTTTTTCTTCTGGTATAATATAATTTAATTTTGGGACCTGTTGCCAATGAGGAAATCTCTTTTTTTTTTTAGTATATTCAATACACACACAAAAACCTCTCCTCTCTTACCACTAATGGTTTTCTTCTGATTTAATGATGCTTCTCTGTTATCAGCTCCCCCTTATCACTGGCCATAACCTGACCTGTTACAGGTCCTGCTGGCAGCTCAAACTGTATTTATTGCCAGAATAAAGACAGAGAGGGATTTTTGCAGAGCCAGAGCTGCTCAGCAGGCTGTGTAGGACCTCTGCCACCAGAGATCACAACTGTGTTTCCTGAGGGGCTCAGTGAGGTGTTTTTCAGATTTCAGTTTGCCTCCTTGTGAATCTTCCAGATTTCATTTTGCCTTCTCATTTTAAGTAAGTGTTTACACTGAAAGCTGTCCCCTCTCCCAGCCTCCCTTTCACAGCAAATCCACCATGTGTATGGTGAAACTCTTGAACCATAAGCTGAGGTCCACAGATTTTCTTGGAGAGATTGAACCTTTCATAAAAAAATCATCTAAGCCATGCACCAATGCCTTATTTGCTGCCCTGCTTCTCGTGGGTTTTGGTTTCAGGATGGGATTTTTTACAGTCTTTTAAATAAAGAATCAGGGTGGAGTGATGCTCTACAATTCTAACAAACTCACTTAAAAACTTAAAAACTAGACCTGGGGGAACCTGTCTCACTGTTTTTATCTGAACTGAGCCACCTGAATCCTCTTTTCCAATACCAAGACTTCCTTGAAGCATCCACAGAAATATAATTTCTTTATTAAGAAAAATAAATCATACTACACATTGGTACATTTTATTCATTAACACTGTTTGGTTTGGACCTAGAATCATAATTTACAGAATTCTCTGAGATCTGGTTCAGCTTTACAGGACTGAAATAGTGGCCAGGTGGCGCAGGCTCCTCAATGCGTGTGTGGGGTCATCCGTGGTGTTTTGGAAAGAGTTCACATACACATTGCAGACCTTCTCTGGAGCTGTGTGCTCAGGAAACCTGTACTGAATCCTAAAGCTCCTTTCCAGCTTTTTTCTTTTGTGCTTGAATTCCAGGATAGTTTTTGTATATTTGTTAATAGTGGTGACAGCTGCGGCCATACAGCAAGCGAAGGAGGTCCATGCAAGGCTGGGAACAAAAAAAGCAAAAATTATCAGAAATTAGCAGGGAATTCTCACATTCAAGTCCTTCAATTTTATTTTTGAAAATACTGTTTAGGTGTGATTGTGTTGGTGGGTATTAGGGAAAGATGAACAGGCTGGGTGAGGAAGAAATACTCTTGGTCAATGATCATTTACAGCCCTCTACATGTTTATTGCAATATCTACATTTAGCATACCTGCTTTATAATGAAACCTTACCTCCAATTTCTCTATTTTAGCTCTATTTAAGCTTTACTTCTCTATTAAGCTTAGAGCTTAATATCAGAAAGGATTTTTGTAAAAACAAAAAAGGAATGCATAAAAAGTTAAAAGGTACAGTTATTAAGAGTATAAATCTCACAGGTGTACATTGGTACATTGAGAAAAATGTGAGTTACCAAAAAGTTTTAAAAAGAACTATTAAATATCTGGGTAAAGCAGGTTCAGAGCATTGAAATGCATTCCTGAGAAAATGCATGGCACAGCAAACAGAGGAAAAAGGACATCAGTTCTGAAATTAAAAGTAAACCCCTAAGGAGACAGAACTAAAAATTATATTGAAATACACTTTGATAAAAATGCATGAAATTAAAAGCAGCATGGTAAAAATACAGCCACATGAGCATGAACTGGAGGGGGCAGCCAGCTGGGGTCAGGCTCTTCTCCCAGGGAACAGGACAGGAGGACACAGCCTCAAGCTGCACCAGGGGAAGTTTAGGCAGATATCAGAAAAAAAATTATTCACAAAAAAGAGTGGTTGAGCATTGGAATGGGCTGCCCAGGGAGGTGGTGGAGTCACCATCTCTGGAGGGGTTTAAGGAAAGCCTGGATGTGGCACTCAGTGCCCTGGCTTAGCTGATAAGGTAAATGTTAGGTCACAGGCTGGGTTGGATGATCTCAAGTGTCTTTTCCAAGCTGGTTAATTCTGTGATTCTGTGAAATATTCCAGATACAACAATCTGGAGCATACATGTGGTAGGAAAATGTCAATCTGGATGGCTGAAGCTGGAAGGGTTTTAAACAACTTAGGCAAGAAAATTGTCCTAGAAGGTGAGAATGCTAAACCTGGGTTTGGTGTGTCTGGAGAAGAACCTGGGTTTGATGTGTTTGAGGAGAACTGTTCTTCATCAAACCTGGGTTTGGTGGGTTTGAGGAGAACCTGTGCTTCATCAAACCTGGGTTTGGTGTGTCTGGAGAAGAACCTGTGCTTCATCAAACCTGGGTTTGATGTGTTTGAGGAGAACCTGTGCTTCATCAAACCTGGGTTTGATGGGTTTGAGGAGAACCTGTGCTTCATCAAACCTGGGTTTGATGGGTTTGAGGAGAACTGTGCTTCATCAAACCTGGGTTTGGTGTGTCTGGAGAAGAACCTGTTCTTCATCAAACCTGGGTTTGGTATGTTTGAGGAGAACTGTTCTTCTTCAAACCTGGTTTGGTGTGTCTGGAGAAGAACTGTGCTTCATCAAACCTGGGTTTGGTGTGTTTGAGGAAAACCTATGCTTCTTCAAACCTGTTTTTGGTGTGTTTGAGGAGAACCTCTGCTTCATCAAACCTGGGTTTTATGGGTTTGAGGAGAACCTCTGCTTCATGCAGGGCATCTGGACCTCTCTGTACGGTCTGAGGGATGGCAAATACAAACCTTGCAAACTTACACATTCTGGGCAATATTTTATGACAGCTAAACGTTAGGAATGACACCTGATTCCTGAACTGCACCCTCAAAAGTGAAATAAGGTAAAGCCGTTGCTTGTAAATTAGGTGTAATTCCTGAACATAGGGTGAAGTGACCAAAATGCAATGGAAGAACCAAATATAAACCAGTTAGTACCCATAGGACCAGCCATAATCCCAAGTGTGAGGTCTCCAGTCTTCAGGACCAAGATTTACAGTCATTTGAAACACGGTTGTGTACATCATGTGAGCAACCATGCCCAGAAGACCTAAAAAATACAATGTTATAATAATATCAGTTATTTAGTCCTTGGCAACCAACCTGACAACTAAATGAAAAGTGATAAGTTAAATACAGCAAAATCCACAAATCCAAAATTCAAAACAGACCACATTAAGAAGTAATTAATTGAAAATAATATTGACCCATAAAATTCTGCTTCCCTTTGTGAAATGGAGGTGCTTAACTGTACCTGCTAGCACGGTGACCACTGCAGAGAAGGCGTTGATCTTCAGCCCATCAATGACAGAGCTGTAGTAGCACATTTCTACTGACATGAGAATGTTCCCAGTCAGGAGCAAAACCACGTAGAGAAGCTCTGCTACAATAGACAGCCACAAAACCCCTGCAAGCCAAACCAACAGCACTGGTATTAGCAGCAATCCTTTCAGATTTTCACCTTTTCCTTCTTCATTTGTGATGAGAACATCCTCCACAGAAGTGGAGGACTTCAGTGTCAATGGACACCCCAAATTATAATTATTGGAAAAGCAGTTGCATGTTTATTTTCACCATTTCCTTCTTCATTTGTATTGTTCATGCAAAGTTAAACAGAAGCACAGGGGCTGTGAGGGTGCTGTGATGATGAGAACATCTGTGGAGGACTTCGGTGTCAATGACAAATTGATTATAATTATTGGAAAATAATTTTAATTATTTTTAAAATGAATCATAATATTTTTAATTAATTAGTTAGTTAAAATTTGAAATTATAATTATTGGAAAAGCAGTTGGATATTCCTGCTACACACTTAGTGCCAGGTGGGCCCATGTGGTTTTATACTCAGTAGCTGCCCTAAAATCACCATAAGCCAAAGTTAATATAAAAATAGACAAATTTAATATTAAAAAAAACGAAGGTAATTTTAAAAGAACCAAAGGCAATATGAAAAGAACTGTTGGTGTCATGGTTCTGAGTGCAGAGAGGAGCAGCAGGCCCAGCTCACAACCTGGAGGCCATGCACACACCTGCACTGCCTGTGGGTCCAGTCAATCTGTAAAATCTTCCCCACAGGCTTAACTTTCAACCCAACAGGATCTTGACTTTTTTTGGGTAGAGAAAACCTCCATGAGGCCAGACAGCCTCCAGGCTTCACTGACATTCATTTCCCTAGTTATCTGCTAATTCCTCTCTTTTTGGAGATCTGGTAATTACATCTTATGCAAGAAGTTAATCCTCCCATGGGAGTCTCTCAGCTGCTGTCTGACCTTTGGTGTGCTGATGTGCCACAGCCAGGAGCAGGAGCAGGAGCCCTCCTTGTGTCCAAATCTGCTGCTGCAAGATCTGGCAAATGGTCTTCCCCAAATGGAAGAGCTGAAATGAGGGATGCAGGACTCCAGGCTGCTCTCCAAAATGCAGTTTATTGTACCCAAGGTGTCACAGCAGCCCAGGGTGGTGGGTGACAGAGCTGTGCCCACAGCTGTCAGCTCCAGCTACAGGCAGGCCTGGACACCCTTTGGTTTGGTTACAGTGCATTTTATACTTTTCTTTGCTGAGCATCTTCATACAGCAGAACCAATCTATGCCTTAACTTTTACCTACAGCCCACCATAACTGCTGTCATTGCCATATTCATGGTGCTGCTCTCCAATCACTCACAGTCAGTACATCACAGTTTCAGCCAGAAGTTGTTTTTCAGTTTTCTTGCAGTGGAAAATTCTGAGACCTTTTTTCTCCTTGCCACATTTGCTGCCTTGTTTGCCTGTGCTCTGTTCCTGCTTGGTGAAAACATCTTCTTGTTTGGGGTGGGTTTTTCCTTTGCTCTGAGCCATAAAACCCCTTCTAACTCACACAGCCTTTGCCTCCTTGGTTACCCAGTGAGACTGGCTCAGCAATTCTTTTCTTCTATATCAAAACTTGCTTCCATCTCTATTCCTTCTTCAGATTCTGCACTCAAAAATCTTTCTGCCAAGCACACACATCTGTGAGACTTTCTTGCCAAACTTTCATCCTTCCCAGCACCCAAACTTCTTAAAAACCAAATGTGTCCCGAGACACCTGGCTGGAGATTCAAGCAGTGATTTCAGGTGAAGATGCAAACAAACAATCATAATTTAAAAATTGAAACACTGCTGAGACACATCCTCGATTACCAGACACTGCCTAGGGCAGGAGACAAAGTCTGTGTGGTGTGTAACTCCAAATGCTGGCTTGGACAATGTCTGTGGGACTCCTGTGATTCATGGGCCATTCAGACATTAAATTCTTGGGCCAGGCTGTGTGTGGGTGTTCTTGGACGTGGTTTGTTCCCCCAGAAAATCTGTCTGATTTGGTGATTTTCATCAGGAGCTCCAGATGTTGCATTGCCCAACAGTTCTGGCTGCTCCAGCTGTGAGAGTTTTGCATCTCAGCATTTTTTGGGCAGGGAGCCACTGTGAGCAATGCCCTGAGCAAAGGTGAGCAGCCCTGAGTGTGGGACAGGAATTTGGGGAGGCTGCACCCCGAGGTTGGATCCCATAGCACCCACAGGCAGGTGCAGAGCCCAAACCCCTCCTGGGCAGGATTTCCACACTGGATTTCACTGCCCAGGGGAGAGGTCTGGTTTTCAGGTACCTAGATGCTTCTTGCTGTCTCCACCTGGCCTGCCAGTGCCTGTGACATTTGCTCTGCTGTTCAGAGCCAGTGTCAGCTCTGTGCCCAGCAGCAGTTTTCCTTGGGAGGAGCTCTCAAAACCACCCCTCACTTCTGTGTCACTACACCCACATCTCATTTATATTTTTTTTCTCATGCTCCAATATTCTGTGATGCTGTTAAGGCACTGTGGTGAGCTGCAGGTAGAAGGAAGACTGGCATTCAGAGTATTTCTCCTTCTCCAGGGTGTGAGATTGCATATCCAGGTAAATACTCCAGTCCCAGAATGCTGGGAAGAACAAGTTTTGGGGTTATTTCTGGGTCAGCCACTTGTAAAATGATTGGTCTAATCAGATCAGGGGTGGACTGATGTTTTCCTGCCTGGGATCAAGAGGAAGGCACAAAGCAGCATCTGCAGGAATAATTAATTCTTTATTAAGAATTAATTATTCTTTATTAAGAATTATTGACTATTCTTTGAAAGAAGAGAAGAGAAATGTGTCCTCACAGCCCTGAGGAAGGCACAGGAGGGGATCCACACTCCACCAAGGCTGGTTTGGTGCACAGCACATCTCCCTCCATGCCCTGAGCACACAAACTCCTGGGTGGATGCTCACACACTGCCACAGAATTCCTGGTTGCAAATATGGAGGTTTGAGGAGATAGGGGGCAAAAATACACAAATTTTGACTCCCAGTACCCCTATTCCAATTTCAAAAGCCATTCATATCCAAGTGGGGTGTCTTCAGAAAGACACAGTTTGATATTGCAAGCCATATTACCTTCATTTTGAAGTCAGAAAACCAAATAAAGGACAATAGATACTCTTTGTGATTAAAGTAAGCATTTTTGAAATGGATTTACTTAATTTAATGCAGGATACTTATATTGGTAAGTGTGATCAGGAAAGTTTTGACCACAGACAAAAAATATGCATATCTACCTCGATCAGAAGCTGGAGTCAGACTGATGAAGCTTCTACATTTCTCCCCTAAAAAAGAGAAAAAATGAAATCCAATTTAGGATTATTTTGTACTCTGTAACGATCTAAAAAAATGGTTTAATAGAAAGAAGAAAATGCAAAATCTATCATAGAAGAGAAGATCAGAAGCTGGTTTTAGTGTACACAGAGAACTTGGTACATCAAATTTCTCCTGGGGTGTGACCAGAGAGTCCTCACAGCTTATTTTGAGGTAGAACCAGAGCCTGGAAGACCCAGAGAAAAGCTGTGAGTTGATTTCCATGGGGTGGTGGCTGTGAGAGGAAAATTCCTCTGCAGAGGTGGCAGCCTGGGCTCAGTCCTGGCGTCAGGGCAGAGCTGCTCTCATGACAGCAGCAAGGCTGCTGCTCACACAAATTCCCTCTAAGCTTCATTCCAATTTCTTCCTGTAAGCTTTGATTTCCAGACCCACATGACCCCCTGCCCCCCACACAGATGCTGTGAACAAAGCTCTCGGAATTAATTCTCTGATCTGAACATGCTGGGTGTTTTTTTCCAGCTCCTAACTGCACCAAGCCAGAAAACATCAGCTCCCAAAGTTGAACTTTACAGCAGATGCTCAAATTACACAACCCTGGAACCCAGAGCGTGGATAAAAGGTGTCTTTTGGACAACTTTTGCTCTAATCTTTGACATTTTCCCCTTAAAACTGTATAATTTACAAGAAGTTCTGGTAAACTGGACCTTCAGGACAGGTGATTGTGAAAATATTTGCATTTTTTGGTATAGCTGACAGCTGCTTTGATTTCTCTGAAGTTTTGTTCTAGCTGGGCTTGTAAACTGATCAGAGCAATAAAGGGATAAATTTAATGTTGGTCTGGTTTTACAATAAATGCTAGAATTCTTGGACCAGCAATTCCCTTATACAAAATTACAAAATTTGCTAGAAAGTTTCTGTAATGGCAAGCTAATTTCATTCTAATAATATTTACATATGCAGATTGAGCCCCAATTAAATGCCACCACTTATGGCTAGTAAGTCTCCTTATCATGTTTGAGCAGGATGAAAATAATCCTCTTCTGCTTTGATTTATGCAAGGTGAGATCACAGGAAGAAAGTAGAAATACTTGTGCTCAAGAGGAAATCCAGGAACTAATTTAGATCCCACAAATATATTAGTGCAAATGATTTTAAAAATAAAATTTTTAAAAAATCAACTTGATTCTTAAAAATAAATTTAAAATAAAATCAGTTTGCGTGTTGCCATAGGGGATCAGAAGGGGTTATGTGAAGCAAGTATCCATTTTGGAATAAATGGAATAAAACCACTGGAAGATGAAATGCTTTTCTGTTGAAGGCATTTAATAGGAAAACATTGCCTGTTATGGTGAGTAGAATAAAAACCAAATAATCTTCGTCTGCACCAAAACCTGTCAGCCAAATCATAAGGACAACTTGTCACCTTCGTGTTCTTTGCAGAATTTATTAGGAATTTTTTAAGAATTGACTGGACACTCCCCTCTAAGGCCCCCTTTGCCAGAGAAGAACAACTTTATAAGGACACAAAGCCCCAAAAACCCACAACCAACAGCGAAGCGGCAGCCAGACAAGCAGGATTACTTTACTAAATAAACCCCCAGGGGTTTGCTCACCTTCCTCATTGATCATTTCCTCACAGGAGTACCAGATGCCAGCGTGGAACCTCTTCTCCACGAACTTGTCATCCCCCGTCTCCCAGATGTACTGCACAGCCTGGCTGCCGTTGCCCTCGGCGCTGTTGAAGCGGATGCACAGGTCCCCCTTGCTGTCCCCTTTGCAGAAGGGTTTGGCCACTTTCCTGGTGCCCTGGCACCAGTAGCTGCTGCTGAAAGCTGTGATGGAGAAGACCAAAGAGAGGAAGCTCAGGGAGAATGCTGCTGAGGCTCTGTGCCTCCTGTCTGCCTCTGGGATGGAGGGTGGCATCTTCCGGAGGCGCGCCTGGGATTATTCCTGAGATTCCCTTCTGGAGTTTCTGCCTGATGGAGCACCTGCCTGCCTTCACCATCCCATTCTTCATCCCTCCCAGGGAATCTGCTAGCTTAGGAGTTTAAGGCAGGGAGCAGAGATCTGGGCATGGCCAGAAATCATGTGGCAGGGGAGATTAGGAATAAAGGACAGTGCTGCTTGGCAGCGATGTGTTGTGGAAGGAGTGTGAGGAATAAGTGTGGCAATAAATGGGAATTTGCCCCGTGAATCACACACAGAACACAGAAACATTGGAAGCACCCCAGTGTGCAATCACTGGAGTTTTATTGCTACAAACAAAACATGCCTGCTTACCTTGATCAGAGTCACACTGATGGAATCTCTGTTTCTTAGCTAAGGAATGTAAAATCTCCCGGTTCCAGATGCTCCTGTGACACTGAGCACTTTGAATTGAATACAGTTGTGACTTTTGCTATAAAAAAAATAACTGATAAGGAGCTAAAACTGGTTGGTCAGCCACAGCATTTCACAGTATGCAGCACCAGAAAGGGATTGCCTGTGTTCAGAGCTCCACCAGTGACAAATAATTATTTGAAAATAAATAAATTGCCTGAATTTGCTCCTGATGGTTTCCTGGGCACTGCCCAGTCTGCCCCCATGAACACACAGCACAAGTTTTGCCCAAGGGAGGTGAAACATTAGAGAAAATGCTGAATTATCCTTATTTGATATGAGCATCTTCTCACTCTGTGAAATAGCATTTCTTTTTCCTCCATCTAGGAAACATTTCCCACCTTATGTTATATACATTGGTTTTTTCTGCCTGTTTGGTGATGTAAGTAAGTGATGCAAAGAACCCAAAGGAGCTGGGGTGTTGGAGTAATTCACTGCTTCATTTTACAACTGTGAAGCCAAAACATGCACCCTGGGGGAGAATGGTTCCTCAGGACAGACACTGAAGTTGCATGCGCACCTCGTAATGAAAATAATTTGGATTTTCAAGACAAGTCTCTACCCAAAGATGTCAGAGCTGGAGAAGCAGATGAAACTCGAGGATATCAGGATCAATGCCACGAAAAGCTCAGCTCACAGAGTGCAAGACCAGGCAGGTCTGGTCTGCAAAGGCAGAGCAAATCTCACAACCCAACCCCAGGTGTAGCTGCAGGCAGGAGTTGCTGTTTCCCAAACCTTGGTCTCCCTGCCTTGCTCAAGGGTGCAGCGCTCCTGAGAACAGGAGTGGCAGCAAGTGTGAGAGCAGGAGGGGAGGGAAATCCTTCCAGGGATTAAACCCTGATCTCTGTTTCTGCTCCTGGGACTAATCTGCACATGGCTGTAATTAAATGTATTTTGTGAAACCATTCTGGAGCACACCTGCAGTCTGAGATGTTTCACAGGGACAGTTTTTGCTCCTGCCCCAGCAATGCTGCTACCACAACCTTCAAATCAATTTTTTATTCAAGAATGGCTCTGTTTAATTGGAGAAATAGGAGAATTGTGTTGGTTAGTGCTGTCTAAACTGTGAAAAGAAAAGAAAGAAGAGAACAGAGGAGCAAATAGGTTTGCTGGACCTTCCTTCAAGGCGCAGTGATTTTTGCAGAATAAATTTGAGAGCTTATAAACAGAATTTATGCAGGTAGCACCAAGACAGCCACGATCCACCTGGCAGCTGCAGCTTTGAGGAAAACACTGAACACCACAAGAATTGTGGTAAAAATTCACTGCTGGGAGCAGAATTTATTTTTTTTTTTACATTTAGATTGTCACTGATCCTGCACTGGTTGTGCACATTTGACAAAACAAGATCAAAAAGCATAAAATCAACTTTTAGTGAGCTGTTTTCTGAGAGAACACCAGAGTCAGCAAGCTTCCTACACCAAGTTTTTCTGTGTTCTAAGGTGACATTTATTGGTTTCATGAGGTGTGTGTAAATATATATGAGTGTATAAATATATGTGCATAAATATATATGTGCATAAATATATAGGTATAATATATACATTTATAGAGATTTGTATAAACAAATGTGTACAAATATGTATGTAAATATAGAAATATAAGTATAAATATAAAATAAATATGGTATATAAATATTAAATGTAAATGTAAATATAAAATAAATATATAGGTGTAAATATATATACATATATAAATTTATATACATATATAAAAATATGTGTATAAATATATATTAAATGTATGAATAAAATAAATATAAAATAAAGATAAATACCATATAGAAATATAATATATAAATAAAACTACAAATATAAATATAGTATATAAATATAAAATGTAAATGTAAATACAAAATAAATATAAATATAAAATAAATATATAGGTGTATAAATATATATGTATAAATTTAGAAATATAAATATAAAATAAATATAAATATAGTATATATAGTATATAAATATAGTAAAAATATAAATATATATATGAAATAAATAGATATGTGTATAAATAGATATGTGTAAATAAGTACATATATAGATATATGTATAAATATGTGTATACATATATATATAAAGAAATAAAAAAGAAATATAAAAGAAATATAAATATAGCATATAAATATAGTATGTAAATATAAATATGAAATCAATATAGATATATAAATATGTATGTATGTATGCATGTATGTATGCATGCATGTATGTATGTATGTATAAATATGTATATGTGTTTTAGGGGAGCTGGATTGCATTCTGGAACAATCACTGGCAAAATTCCTGTGGTGCTTCCAGGGACAGGATCAGCCCTCAATGTTTTAAGAGTTTTCTGCCTCCTTATTGGCTAAGGAGGAGCTGCAGCAAGCAGAGTTCTCTGAAGTTTAGACTGAGCCCTCTCTGCCTTTAATCACAAAAACCAAAGCGTGGTTGGAGTCTAGCAAAGCCAAACCCTTCAGGAGACTTCCTCGCTTCTTTGCAAAGAGCATCCATAAAGGAAGACACTTTTACTTCTATTTTTTAAATTTATTTATTAATATAATTGATCTTTAGGGTGAAATAGCAGCACAGTGGGGACAAATCTGTTCCAAGGGGATGGTGACACTGCTCGCTCTCTGCTCCAGCATGGGACTCTGGTCCAGGACAGCTCCAACCTCGGCCAGCTCGCTCATGATCTTGTTTCTTGTGAAACAGGTAAGCTAATTCAATAATTAAACAGGCAAGCTAATTCAATAATTAAACAGGCAAGCTAATTCAATAATGAAACAGGCAAGCTGATTCAATAATTAATAACGGGCAGTGTAAAAGGGAGCTCCTAGCACGGAGCATTTTAAGTGTCACAAACAAAAAAGCATGTTTGTACCAAAGATCCTCCCGACATCACAATTAATGTTTATTGCTAATTAGCCATGAGAAATAGTGGCTGCAAAGCTGTAGAGTTTGATATCAGAACTCTCTCTTGACTAAGTAATTTATTACCATTTTATTCTATTAATCCTCATTCATGCAGTGAATAAATTATGTTTAAAACTGTTTGCACAATCACTTTTCATACCAGTATTGATCAGCATTGAATTATATTTGTTTTTCCGTTTTCCTACCAGATAAAAATACTTTTATGAATCACATTTGTTTTCTACTGTTTTTTTCTCTATTGTAAACCCACGTCTGATTTGTTTCTGGCACTTACTTGTGAGCATTGAGATCTCCAGTTTGTGAAATCTGGCTGGTGTTGTTCTGCACCTCACCTTCATGCAAAAAGCAAATTAATCTGTATGAGATTTCTGCCTTTATTCCTTCTACAGATCCACTAAACATTTTTTTATTTTATTTTTATTTTTATTTTTATTTTTAATTTTTTTTATTCACCTAAATCTTTACAAAATTCTAAACGCTTACATCTTTCTCACTTTATAAATAGGAGAGGTTTAGGTACTTAATGAGAAAATATCTCAGTGTGATTCACTTGAAGGAAATTTTCATGTAGGTTTTTAGTAATTCTTGTTTGTTTATTAATATCAATCTTGATTTGAATACATTTTTAAAACAGTTGCTGATATTTGGCAAATTTGAACTTAATAAAATTCACAGATATATTTAGGGTACATTTATTTGAAGTGTATGGGCATCAGGACAATAAACTGTAAGTAAAAAGGTATTTCTATATCCATTTAATCTCCATTTTCTTGGGTTTCTAAGAAAGTGAGTTTGCAGCTGTATGCGCTGTAGAGCCAATATTTGTGTTTCTAATATTTTTATAAAGAAAAAAATACCAGGAGACAAGTATATATATATATATATTTTAAGAAAATATCCCAATATTTTCATATAATTCAAATCTAGAGCTTCTCTGCATAAAGCTTCTGTTCATAGGACTGAAACAACTCTCAGATTTGTGAGACACCTCAGCCAAAGCATTAGTTCCATTAATGCTGACAGAAAATCTCCCAAATTCTTCTGTGAAATCAAAACTTTGCTAGACTAATCACAGTGGATTAATTTGTCACGGTGGCTCTTGCAACTTGTTTAAAGAAATATGTGCTGTATTTCAAGATATTTTATTTCATAGGAAAGAAACATTCAAAAGAATAACAGCAATAAATTTGTTGAAATATATAAATGTGCTATATCTGTATTTTCATAAATACAGAAATACACTATATCATACACTATATCAAATACATAAATATATCTGTATTTTCTAGCAAAAACCTCTAAAGATAGGAAAAATATCCATCAGACTAAACCTGGATCAGGGCTGAAAGAATGAATAAATATTTTTCAGCTTTTATTTTTAGTTTATGCCCAAATTGAAGGGGCTTTTTTCTGTCCATAGGAGCATAGCCTGAATAAACAGAAACATTTCATTTCACTGTCAGCTTAGTATAAAAAATTAAAAGGCTGAAATTCTGACTGTACTCTGGACAGTTATGAAAAACTTAGATTTAAACCAGTCTGCAACCAGATATAATCCATTTCCTAAATGCAAACTTCAGGCAGCATTTTCTTCTGCATCCAACAAATGTCTCATGAGTGGGGTCTCCATGGTGCAATCCCAATCAATGGCCAGACACCTCCAGGGAGTTTTGATTAAATTTCCTCATGGGTGGACTTCAGGGCAAGC
This sequence comes from Fringilla coelebs, assembly GCF_963513975.1. Lineage (NCBI taxonomy): Eukaryota > Metazoa > Chordata > Aves > Passeriformes > Fringillidae > Fringilla > Fringilla coelebs. Next base: position 12,237,450 of record NC_140045.1, read on the forward strand.
AGGGGCCAGGCTGGCAGGCTGAGGAAGTTCCTTTTTTACCAAAAAAACCTTCAGTCAACCCAAAGTGATGCCCAGTGTAGGGCAAAAGGTCGTGGACTTTCTGAGCTTCTGTCTTAGACACGGGAGTTCCATTTTCCCCAGCCAGAAATGCTGTTTAAAAGCAGTGGCCAAATGGCAACTGCAGATCAGAGGCTGCGTGTTTCCACTGGTTGAGATCATGGGAAATGTCCCTGGAAGTTTCTATTTCTACCCTGGAACTTGCACTGCATCTAACCCAAAACTTGGATCATCGCAGAACTTCCCTGGGGGGTTTGTAATCACAACCTGTGGTGTGGTGTTTGAGATATTTGTTGGGGGTAGCATTCACATTTTCTGGGAAATTGTTCTCCTGGGAAGCTGAGAAGTCTCAGAGAAAAAGGAAAACAATTCTTATCTCATTTGCTTCTCCTGTGTTGTGCTCCTGTGGAATGTGTTTGGAGATTGTTCATCCACAGGTGATTGTTCCATTGCATTCTGCTGGGAGTTGTTTTCACTCTTTGACCAGTCAGGGCCAAGCTGTGTCAGGGCTCTGGAGAGAGTCACCAGTTTTCATTATTATCTTTTTACCAGTCAGTAAGTATCCTTCCTGTATTATTTAGTATAGTTTAGTATAAGCATTCTTTAATATAATATAGTATCATAAAATAATAAATCAGCCTTCTGAGTACATGGAGTCAGGTTCATCATTCCTGCCTGCCACAAGGACACCCCACAAATACAACAGTTGGGTCTGTCAGAATGCAGCCAAAGGCTGTGTGACCAAAACAAATTTATCTCACAAATATTTATATCAATAGTGACCAGATATTGGCTATGTGACAAAACCAAATTTATCTCACAAATATTTACATCAATAGCGACCAGGTCACTATTATATATATATATATATATATTTGGTCACTGTGTGACCAAAACAGATTTATCTCACAAGTATTTATATGAAGAGTGATCAAGTATTGGCTATGTGACCAAAACTGATTTATTTCACAAATATTTACACCAATAGTGACCAGGCATTGGCTATGTGGCCAAAACAAATTTATTTCACAGATATTTACACCAATAGTGACCAGATATTGGCTATATGACCAAAACAAATTTATCTCACAGAAATTTATACCAATAGTGACCAGGCATTAGTTATGGACCAAAACAAATTCATCTTACAAATATTTGCATCAATAGTGATCAGGTATTGGCTATGTGACCAAAACTAAATTATTTCACAGATATTTACACCAATAGTGACCAGATATTGGCTCTGTGACCAAAACAAATTTATCTCACGAGTATTTATATGAAGAGTGATCAAGTATTGACTATGTGACCAAAATTAATTTATTTCACAAATATTTACCCCAATAGTGGTCAGGTATTGGCTATGGACCAAAACAAATTTATCTCACAGAAATTAACACCAATAGTGACCAGGCACTGGGTGTGTGGCTGAACCTGCAGATTTGAGGAAATAGACAATTCCATCAGGAAATGATGTGGAGCTGTTATTTAGACCTAACCTGCTCCTCACTCTTGTTGGGTGAACTTCCCCATGGCTGTGCATCTCTGAGTTCCTCACTCCAGGCACTTCCCCATGGCATCTCTGAGTTCCTCACTTGAGGAATTTCCCCATGCCTGTGCATCTCTGAGTTCCTCACTCCAGGAATTTCCCCATGGCATCTCTGAGTTCCTCACTCCAGGCACTTCCCCATGGCATCTCTGAGTTCCTCACTTGAGGAATTTCCCCATGCCTGTGCATCTCTGAGTTCCTCACTCCAGGAACTCCCCCATGGCATCTCTGAGTTCCTCACTCCAGGAACTCCCCCATGCCTGTGCATCTCTGAGTTCCTCACTTGAGGAATTTCCCCATGGCATCTCTGAGTTCCTCACTTGAGGAACTCCTCCATGGCTGTGCATCTCTGAGTTCCTCACTCCAGGAATTTCCCCATGCCTGTGCATCCCTGAGTTCCTCACTCCAGACCCATTCCTCCTCCCCAGGAATGGAACCCAACGCTGCCAGGTAGCCACGGCGAGGTTCCCTCTGCATTCCCTGGGCTGTTTCACACATTTGTTTATCAGAAACTGGAGTGTTCTTGCTCCAGCCCGGCAGTTCTCTCCCAAATGCGTCATCTCCCAGGCTCTGCCTCTCCAGATGGGGTTCACTGACCCACCAGGGGCTGAGGAATCTCCCCTGGCTCCCAGGATTTTGGGGCCTGCAGGAGGGAAATGTCAAGATGCTTTTTTTTTAATTTATTTTGGAAACATGCATTCCTTTCTCATGGCTGCTGTAAATATTCTCTCCTTATCTTGCAAGCCCATCCACGGAGGAATGATTTTAGTTTTTCTGCTCCCTCAAGCTTGAAGTGGGTGTCTGGAAATTAGATGAGAGGCTAAAAGCAGAATATTGAGCAGACAACATTGACACAGTAAAAACATGCATGAAATAGTGATCCTGCTTAAGAGCTAGACAGCAGAATGCTGTTCTTGTTTTGAAAGTAAATAAATATGATTTTCTTCATAAAAATAAAAACTAACCATAGGTTTAAAGGAACAAAGGTGAAGTTCACAGCCATATGTTGTTGTGGTTATATATCTCAGACAACATCAGGACAACCACACATGTGTTAAAGGCAGTTTCAAAGAAAAGGTGTAGTCCAGAAAAAAAGAAATTGATTTTTCCTGGAGAGCTGAAAGGCATCTTTTAGGAAAAAGTTAGTAAGAAAACTTCTATTTTAAAATTTGCTCATTAGAATCGGTGACATTTTCAACCAGTGATGAATTTTTCATTTTTGGTGATTTCTAGTGACAATAATCTTTGACTGCTCAGGCCTCTGAAGGCCCTGGTGAGGAGACCAGGGGGTTTTATTGCACAGAGGATGGTGTCCTTGTCCATGGGTAAATAAAAAAAGGGGAAAAGAAGAATAGGAAGATGTCTATGTCACAGTTGCAGCTGCTGGTAAAATAAGTGGTCTGTGAAATGCTGGGCAGGAGCACAGAATGCAGCAGAGGAAAGGTGCTAGTAGCTAAATAGCATTGCTTATTCATTACTGGTTTATTCAACTTTTTTTTTCACTGCAGTACTCAACCAGGTATGCTTGATTACCTTTAAAAATGTTCTAAAACCAAAAAGCCCTTTGGATTTTTTTTTACCTGCCATTTTTTCCTCCACTTTCCTCATTTCATTTTCACCTCTCCTCTTTTTCTCCTCATTCCATTAGACTTTTTTTACCTATCATTTTTTTCCCTCCACTTTCCTCATTTCATTTTCACCTCTCCTCTTTTTCTCCTCATTCCTTTAGACTTTTTTTACCTATAATTTTTTTTTTCCTCCACTCTCCTCATTTCTCCTTTCTTTCATTTCAGACCAGGATTTCTTGTAATGGAAAGAAACCTGTCATTAAGGACTAAAAGGTTCTAACAGATTTTTCTCGTGTCCAGTATTTTCACTCCCAGGCCAAAGGTTCTCTGCTGGAAAAAACCACTACTGGATGGAACAAATACAAACAGGAATGCTTGAAAATGCTGCAGGAATCATCTGTGGATAGTGGTAAGGAATTAAGCAATGAAGAAATTTATTAAGATTGATTAATATAAAAATATTGTCTTGCTGTGTGTCTGTTCCTAAGTTGTATGTGTAGAACAATTCACCTGACACAGATATTAGCCTGAAGTCCCTTGTTTATTTTCCTTTCTCTGTGGTCATACAATCATAAAATCACAGAGCACCCTGAGCTGGAAGGACCCACAAGGATCTGCCAGTGCAGCCCCTGTCCCTGCCCAGACCCCCAAAACCCCACCCTGGCGTCCCTGGCATTCCCTGGGGAGCCTGGGATCAGAACATATTCTATTTTTATATTCTATATTCTATATTTCCCTAAAATCCAACCCTGGCACAGCCATTCCATGGGTTCTGTCACAGAGCAGAGTTTGGGGCTGTCCCTCAAAAAGATTCTGCCCACCCTGGTGAGGTCTGACCTCAACTTCCTAAAAGTCATACACAACATTTATCTGCAATATCTCGTTACTCTGGAGCAGAGCAGAGTGGTTTCCATCACTGCTCATTGTCTGCACAACTTTTGGTCAAACTTTTGTTTGCTTCTCTCCCCCAGGAGTGCATTGCAATGGGACATTTGATCAGTTTGTTTGCTGGCCTTACTCACCCCCAGGAAATGTCTCTGTTCCTTGTCCTTCATATTTGCCATGGCTGGAAAATGGTAATGTGAAAGGGGTAGTATGAAAAAAAAAATTATATTATGTAATAAATATATTAGATGATAATATATTGGACATAATTAATAAGATAGTTTTTTAATGCTAATAAGCATTAAGGCACCAGGTTCCTGTCTAATTTCCCAAACTTCTTCTGCCAACCAACTCAGCTCTTCATAATAAACAAAAGCATCTTGCCTCCATGGAATTTTCTTTCCTGTCTGAATTCCTACAAAAGGAAGATTTCTGATCACATTTCATGGGTGGTTTAAGGTTTTTTTCCAGTGTTTAGTATTCATCCAGAGCTGCTGCTCCATCACAGCAAACTGTGCTTCCCAAAGCAATTCTCTGAGTTCTGAGCTGAGCAAAACAAGATATTCTGGTTGTTGCTGCCACCCTTAAACACTTCCAACTCAAAAATGGTTGGGAAAGCTCAGGTCTGATCAGATATAAACAGGTGGCAGCTGTTGAGGACAAAATCAAACCAGCACCAACCAGGGTCCACACACCTTTCCCCTGATGCTGTGGGCAAATTCCCAATTTGTATAAATTGGGACAATGCAGTGAAAATTCACCCCAGCTGCTGAAGATGCACAGAAATGAAATATCAGCCTGCAGCATCAGTTATTACAGAAAAAGATCATTCCCTGATCACATCCTTGGGCAGTTTTGACTGCACAGCCTGGTCAAAGAATTCCCCATTCACGAGCTTAATGAGGAAAAATGAATAAAGGCAGATGTCTGTAGGCTTCTCTTCTGGATGTACTCTGTGGGTTTTCTGGGAATTTATTTTTATACAGGTACATTCTGGGGATTTTTTTCTGCTGGACTACTATTCCTACTTTGTCCTATATAACCATAAAAAATATATTGACAAAAGTGGGGTTTAATCTTTTTTTTTTTTTTGAGTGTGGGTGGTGTAGAGTCTATTGTGGAGGTAGAAATCTTTCAAACATGTATGAAAAATGAAATCTCTATTTTGACCTTTCCAACTAAAACTCTGTTTACTTTCAGGAAGTGTAGGACATGTATACAGAGTCTGCTTGGAAGAAGGGATTTGGCAAACAAAGGAAAATTCCACAGACATTTGGCGGGATAGTTCAGAATGTTCTGAGAAAAATCATTTCCAAAAAAATGTAAGTATCTTTTATATTACTGTTAAAAACTTTAATCTTCTTAATCCTTTCTTGAGCAACTGACAAAACATTTCCATTTAATACCTGCAAAGCATCTTCAAATTTCATTTAAATTACCAGATGGAAAGCTGTTATTTTATTTATAAGAAGCAGAAAAGAAAATATTAAAGAAGGGGATTCCTGCTGTAGATGCCACAAATTATTTTCTGTTCAGAGCCCAGCGATTTTCTCCTAATAAAACAGAAAAAACACTGCAACTTGTCAGGCAAGTGTGATCCCAGCATCTCACATGGGTCTGTGAAAGTCAGACAGCTTCCCTTCTGAGCCTCTCAGCGTTTAATGAGCTGTTAATTGGTAATTTCAAAGTTAGCTGGGCAGGGACTGCAGGATTCACCCCATCTGATGCCATCCTTCCTGGATTTCTCATATTGCATCAGGCCAGGGGCTGGCCTTGATCAGCCAAATTTTTGCCATGAAATTCAGAATTAAGTCTCTTAGGTAAGCACTGTCCCCACTGGTTTTTACTTTTTAATTCTGGCTGAGTGCTGTTTTTCACTTTATCAATAACACTGCTTTGCTGATTGGTTATCAAACATTATCACTTTAGTAGCTCTGTGTATTACTGCATTTTTACTGAGCTCTTTATACAGAAAGTATATGGATTTCCAAGCTTTCAGTTTATTTATGCAAATATAATAAATATTCATTAGTTCTGAGTGTTTTGCAAGGTTTGTTGACCGTTCTGGATAGCGTATTTGATATTATTTCATCTTGTGTGACAGCAGACAATTTCTTTGAAAGCTTTTAACCAGCTTTCCTACCAGCACTAAATGTGGGCTTGTTTTGTTTTATTTAACTGAATAAATTTTATTCCATTGGTTTTGTTTTATTTAATTGAATAATATGGGCAATTTAATTGTTTTATTTAATTTAAACCCCCCAAGCTATTGGGAGTAACCCAGAGCAAGTATCCTCACACATCAGAGGAATCATCTTGGTTTCATGTGCTTTGGTGTTGCAAAATTGAAGCAGCCAAGATGATAACCTGAGAATTTCTGCAAGGGTTTTACCTGCTGGAATGTTTCCATGGAGCAGAGTGACCAGCAGCTGGGGATCTCCTACACCCACACTGCTCTCCCTGGGCACTTTCACCCCCTTCAAGAGGGATTTGGTTTTATTTCTCTAATAATTGGAATTATTAGAGAAAAGTGCTGGCAGGAAGCCAGTGCTAAAGTCCTGGTGCTGAGTGGTAGAAGAAGAAAAACAGCAAAATCAGTGAGGAAATGACACAGGTTCCAAGAAAAGCTCAAATGTGGATTATGAAAGCCACACATCCTGGACCTCATTGCCTCTTCAGAGGTGGTTTCCTTGGGCTGGAAGTTTGAAGGGTTGGAGGCAGAAATAAGCAGATAAAATGGAAAAATAAATGTTAAATTAGGCAAATTGAAAGGAAATTTCTGCAGGGGCAGGAGCTGGACTTCAACAGTCCTTGTGGGTACCTTCCAACTCAGGATGTTTATGATAACCTCTGAAAGTGTGAGCAGTTCCCTTCCTCCTCTGAGGTCTCATTTGTCGTTCGAAGACATCCAAGACAGCTCTAATTTAATAATGATTATTTTTTCCTTTGAACTCCAGACAGAAGCCAGTCTGTTTCAGTAGCTCTAGGCAGAGCTGGCTCCCAGCACCGTGCAGCCACAGCTGGTCAGTGGCTGCGTGTCCAGGCCACACACACAGGTTCAGTCATCCCTGCAGCTGTGGATCCACGGATCCAGGGCAAGGACCAGCTGGGATCTGGGCTGCAAATGGTCTTTGTGCAGCAGGAATCTGGGAATAGTCTGGGAAAGCCTTTGGATTTAAAAGGGAACTCAGGGTGCAAGCATCTTTGTCACACGCTGATTTCAAAAAGCAGCGCAGGGAGTGTTATTGTGATATTTCCTGAAAAATCCCTTTGCCAGGATTTTTCTCCTGAGAAGCTGAGAAACCTCAGAAAATAAATTTAAACAATAATTATCTAATTGTTTGGAATGTGGTTTAGAGATTGCTCCCCAACAGGTGCATCTTTGATTGGTTCCATGTGAATTGTTTTTACCTAATGACAAATCCCAGCCCAGCTGTGTCAGACTCTCTGAGTCTGTCACGAGTTTTTATTATCATTCTTTTATAGCCTTCTAATGTCTCCTTTCTCTTTCTTAGCATAGTTTTAGTATATCAATGTAATATAATGTAATATAATATAATATAATATAATATAATATAATATAATATAATATAATATAATATAATATAATATAATATAATATAATATAATATAATATAATATAATATAATATAATATAATATAATATAATATAATATAATATGACATAATATGACATAATATAACATAATATAACATAATATAACATAATATAACATAATATAACATAATATAACATAATATAACATAATATAACATAATATAATATAATGGAATGGAATGTAATATAATATAATATAATGGAATGTAATATGTACATACGATACAATGTAATGTAATATAATGTAATAGAATATAAAATATATCAGCCTTCTAAGAACCTGGAGTCAATTCTCATCTCTCACCTCATCCTAAAACCCCTCACAACACAGCAACAATTAGTGACCACAAGAGAGCAGGGATCAGAATCCTGCCCTGGCTCCTTGAATGAATATTGCCTTTGTCAATATATATTTTTTATACTTACATAGGATTGTAGTAGGAATGTGATCCAGCAGAGATAAATTCCCAGGATGTACCTGGTTTTTACAGCCTCCATCTCCATTTATTCACAAATGGGATCCCCAAAGTTCCTGAGCTGTGTTCCTGCTCTTTCCCCCTGCCCATGTAACACATTTCTCTTCTCTGTTCCCAGGAAGAAGAGCACAGACTGCTCACCACACTGCAGCTGTTATACACCATAGGATATTACTTGTCTCTCATCTCACTGGTATTAGCTCTGCTCATACTTTCTTTACTCAGGTCAGTAAAAATCCAGGTGAATTTTAAATCTACAGAGCCCTGTACTCACATTCTTTTTCTTATGAGATTGAAGTTATCATTTAGTTATGAATGAAATTATCATTGAGTTTCCAGTGTTCCAGTACCTGAGGGGGCTACAAGAAAAGCTGGGGATGAGCTTTGGGAAATGGCTTTGAGCTGGAGATGGTAGATTTAAATGGGGTGTTGGGCAGAAATTCTTTACTGTGGGGTCATCCAGACAAACTGCCCCATTCCTGGAAGGTTTTAAGGCCTTGGAGCATCCTGATCTGGTGGAAGGTGTCCTTGCCCATGGCAGGGAGGATGGAATGAGATTGGCTTTTAGATCCTTTCCAACCCAAACCATTCTGTCGGTCCCACGTAAATAATCTGCATTTTCACAAGGAGCAATACAAATGCAATTTCTGAGCAGAATCCATTGATGGCAGCACAATGAATACAACAGTTGTTTTGCTAGGTTTTTGTTGGTTTTTAGGAATTTTATTTCTGCAGATTAGATCTGTTCTGGAGGATTCATACATTGTTTTTTTCTCCCCCAGAAAACTTCACTGCACAAGAAACTACATCCATATGAATTTATTTGCGTCCTTCATCTTGCGTGCTGCAGCAGTTCTCATTAAGGACTCCGTTTATTACAATATTTACTCAAAAAGGCCAAATGATGAAAGTGGATGGATTTTTTACCTCACTCCAGAGGTAATGTGTTAATTCCCAGCTGATAATAAATGTGTGCTTCTGGTGGGTATAACAGTTACAGTTTTGGGAGTTTGCCCTGCAGCATCAAGTGTTGAGGTGTTTGCAAGTTGAGCTTTTGCTGAAGTTTTGTTGATAAAATTTGGGGTAATCAAGATGAAATCCTGATTGTAAGAGATTTCTTTTAAAAGCATGGGAAGAACAAATTAATTGGTTGCAATAATTAGAAACAGCCAGTTAAGTAAAGCATCTCACACCTTGTAGCCTTTAGAAAGAAATCAATCTCTGTGTTTATTTGGCACAGATTATATATATCTATATGCATTATATAGGTATTATATCTATATATTATAATATATAAATTACATATTATGTAATGACATTATATTATATTATATTATATTATATTATATTATATTATATTATATTATATTATATTATATTATATTATATTATATTATATTATATTATATTATATTATATTATATTATATTATATTATATTATATTATATTATTATACTATACTATATTATACTATACTATATTATACTATACTATACTATATTATACTATACTATACTATATTATACTATACTATACTATATTATACTATACTATACTATACTATATTATACTATACTATATTATATAAATTTTATATATATTATATTCTATTATATGAATTAAATTCTATTCTATTCTATTTATTCTATATATTCTATTCTATGTCTAATAAATATATAATAGCTATATATAATATCAGTTTTATCTATTAAATGAACTAGAGAAATAAATATTTATAAATATTATAATAATAGAATTATTTATTCCTGTATGGTTTTTGTAGGACTAGAGCTTACCCACGTCAACAAGAAAAATTATCTGCAAGATAATTAATGATATTTTAACAGCTATTATATTATATTATATTATATTATATTATATTATATTATATTATATTATTATTTTAACAGATATTATTTTAACAGCTCACCAGTAAAAACTCTCACATGCAGGGCATGCCATCTACATTTTCTCCTGGTCTCTCATCCCTACAGATTGTGATCATTTGCAGGACTGCCCAGCTTTTCATGCATTACTTTGTTGGGGCAAATTACTTCTGGCTGCTGGTGGAAGGGATTTACCTGCACACGCTGCTGATCACGGTGGTGCTCTCGGAGAGGAGGCTGCTGCAGACCTACATCGTGATAGGATGGGGTGAGTCCACAGCTGCTCCAAGCCCTGGTTTTGTTTTGCTTTGCTGAGTCAGTGGAGGATATTTTGTTAGGGAAAAAAAAAATAAAATCTATTTCTACAGGCTTGGCTGGAATATATTCTTCTTTTTCTTTTCAGTTGTTCCAATCCTGTTTGTGGGCCCGTGGGGAATAAGCAGATCCAAACTGGAGAACACTGGGTAGGTTGTTCAATAAAAATGTCCTTTGGAATCCTGACTTTCTGTTTGCTTGGCTGTACCTGACATAATTATCAGATTATACAGCACCTGTGGATATTCGTTACACTTTCAAGGTTCCCTTTAATATTTTACATTAAAAAAAAAATAATAAAAAAAAAAACATACATCTGGGAATTCTCAGATTTCCTTATGCTTTTAGCAAGGAGTAGAGTGAACTTTCACTGTTGCTGAAATGTTCATCCATTTACATGAAGCAATTGGGTATTTTACCTCATTCCAGAGGTAATTGTTAATTCCTAGCTGATAATAAATGTGTGCTTCTAGTGGTCATAACAGTGACAGTTTTGGGAGTTTGTCCTGCAGCATCAAGTGTTGAGGTGTTTGTAAGCTGAGCTTTGGATGCTGGAATTTTGTGGATGAAAGTTGGGGTAATCAAGATGAAATCCTGATTTCTTTTAAATGAATGGGAAGGACAAATTAATTAATAGTAATATTTAGAAACAGCATCACTTAAGCAAAGCATCTCACGCCTTGTAGCCTCACTGACCTGTCAGGAAGGAGAGGAGACCAGTGCTTTCCTTGCAAAAGGAAATCTACACTACCAAGGAAAAATCTACCATCTGCACTTGGAGTTTATTTCATATTCTCTGCCACTTTTTAAGGAAAAAAAAGTAATTTTTAATGGAGGCTCATGGCCAAACCTGATAGTGATATTTGGTGAGGGCAGCAGGGACAGAAACATGCACCAGCAAGCAGCAGCTCCTGCTCTGAGTGATGCTGTTGGGGACATCCCATAAACTTTGTTGTGAAAAATGCCAACCACTTGTTTTAGAATTTTAAAAGTTTACTGGTCATAAAATGGTTATAAAAATAGTAATATAATTAGAGTAATAAGAATTTGGACAATTAGGATTTGGGACAATATGGGACAATAAAAACAAAGAGTGTTGGACAGTCTGTCTGGGTGCTTCTTTCTGGGGAAAATAAGCCCGAAAAAGGACACAGTTAACAGAGGATTAACCCTTAAAAGAACAGCCTGTTGCATATTCATACAGCTCATCCATGATGCATAAATTCCATTCAGACACAGGATTCTGTCTGGGCAGTGTCAGCATCTTCAGGGCTGAGAGGCAGGAAGAAGTTCAGAAGTTTATTTCTTTTGATAAGGGAGCAATAAATTCTTTTTCTCTGAAGGATTTAGGTGTCCTGTGGCTGCTATCTCTTTTAAAAAAAGTATCTTACACAGCATAGTTTCTATTTTAACAATATAACCTGAAACTATATCTAACACACTACTTAAAATTAACACAGCATCACTTTCTTCACAACACATACAATATTCATTTTAATTTTTGTGAAAAGCCAATTATAAAATACATTTTGTAATGCGTTTTATAATTATAAAATACATTTCTCACATTTGTGCTTTATGTATGGAATCTTTTGTTCTCCCATTTTTTTTTTGTGGTTTCTAGAGAATTTTATTTGCAAAGCCAACACGGATAATAAGCAACATCCAAGCCATAATTATGGTCTCACAGAGTCAGATGTCAGATAAATTGTAAATAACAAGCCAAGATCCTACAGAACCTCAGGCTAATTAGCAAGAAGAAATAGGACAAATCAGAGGGTTAAAGCAGGAGAAAAAGAGACAGCTGCAAGAAACTGAATGCATATTTTTTAGCAGCTCAAGAAGCATGGCCACAGTTCCCAGTTTATTCATTTCCATCTCCAGTCTCAGACAGATAATTAAAGTAGGATTAGTTCCATTATGAGGGTTTGGTGTCGTTTTGTGGATTCAAAGACTGAGTTTGCCAGATAGTTCTGAAGTTCATGGTCCAGGGAATCCTTTATCAACATTCATGAATATCTTCAGAGCTGTTGGTGAAACCCTTCCTGGTTTTATTCCATTTATTTAGGGGGCCACTTGAAAATGTTGAACTTCACCAAGTTCCTTTTGGAATAAATAGACAAGTTATGTGAGCATTCTAATATTTTTTGGTTTTTTCCTATGCAAATAATTATATTTTAAATTAATCTGCAGGTGCTGGGGAACAAATGAACACATGGGGATCTGGTGGATCATCCGAGGACCAATGTTGTTTTCCATTGCAGTAAGAATTATATAACCTGAATTATTTTTCCCTCCTTGGTCTTTGTAATTAGTGCCAGTTTTGTCCTTCAGAATTTTGGAACAAGTAAGATGCAGTTTCCTACCACAGAAAGATCAAAATAGTGTTTAATATTTCAACAATTCATATTTCAATAATTTCATAATATTTCAGTTTTCACATAAAGTGACAGAAGGGACAAAGTTTTGTTCACAAAATGAAGAAGCAGGGTTGGTTCTGTGTTTAAAACATGAAATGTGATTTTTGTAGTGAAGATCCTGTATCAAATTTATGTCAGGCTGAATAAGGCAATGCTGTTACTCCATTTTGCATCTTTATTATGTGACAAAAACCTGCTTGCATTCAAACTTCAGCCCAGCTGCATTCCAGTTATTTGGTGGCAGGTTTTGCAAGTGCTTAATATCAATTACACATTTATTTAATTGTTAACTAATGAGTGAAATAACATTTGCTCTAAGTAAACCATGTGTGTTTTCCTTCAAGGTTAACTTTGGCATCTTCTTAAAAATTCTCAGAATGCTGATTTCCAAACTGAAGGCTCAGCAAATGACCTTCCATGACTACAAATACAGGTATTTAAGAAATGGCACAGAAGTCCTGGTAGCTTTTTTTCTTGGGTTAGGTCTTGAATTTATCACACTTGAGATAGCTTAGCTACTTTGAATGGGATAGAATCAATAGGATGGTTTTTGAGGTAGGGTTGGAAACAGGAAAAGTTTAATAAAAGGCAAAATAAAAAAGTTTTTTAGAGAAAAACTGAGCTAGAGGTAAGAAGTTTTTGTTGAAAAACTCTATAAAAGTGATTATTTGTTTTGTTCTCTTCTTTTTCCAGTGAATTGCTTAGGTGGGACTTTTTGGCCTCTGTCCATCTGGCTAGCTCTAGGTCTGGGGTGAACTTTTAAAGGTGTTATGAAGTGTCTTTTTACTAAATTGAGGAGATAAAATTTTGGGCTTTTTGGTTTTTTTAAGGAGACAAAGAATAATTTGGTCACTTTGTTAACACTATGTTAACATTCCTCTAAAGTCCTGGCCCCTTTTTAAACATTTTGACACATCAAAAACTTGTCAGCTTCCCCTAAAGATGTACCCACCACCACCATGAGTAACAGCTATTCAGAATATGGGAAATAACTATATTCTGAATAGATATTATAAATAGATATTCAGAATATGGGAAATAGCTATATTCTGAATAGATATTCTGAATAGATATTCAGAATAGGAAAGCAGGCTCCACAGAAATTTCCATACCTGGGAGCAAAGGCAGCTCAGCACCTGTGCTGAGTTTTGGGGGCATTTTCACAAAACTTTTTTCTTTTTTTCTTTGTGATTCCTCTGCCCTCAGGTATCTCCTCTCACTCCTGTGGCTCTGCTGCTGTGACACATCCTTCCCTTTGTCACCAAAATGTGGGAAGAAAAAGAAAAATCCTCTAGCACTATGCTTGTGGCCTGACAGAGAATCAGAATTCCTTTATTCTGGCCAGGATGTGCCATGGAAAACACTTCATTTACTCATGCCTTTTAACTAGACTTTCCACAGATTTATGCCTACATTATTCTCAAAATCACAAAACTGCTACAACCATTCCAAAGTCAGAATATTTAGGGCATGATTTTGGAATAATTTCTTTGAGCTTTTGATTTTTGTCACCAAGGATGTTTTAAAAAAAAAAATACAATAATGAAACATTTTCTTTTTAAGGTTGGCAAGATCTACACTTGTGCTGATTCCATTGCTGGGGATCCACGAATTTGTGTTTACCTTCATCACTGATGAACAGGTGGAAGGACTTTCAAGACACATAAGACTTTTCATTCAGCTGACCATGAGCTCATTTCATGTAAGTTCTGAAAATATTGGGTTTTGTGTTTTGCAGATATTGTTTTCAGTGTTCATAGATCCATGTGTATTTGCTGCTCACCACTGCTACAGTGAATTCTGATTTAATATTATATCCCAACCTACAATGTCTCTAAATACACTGTTGCAGTAACAAGATAAAACACTCATAAATAAATATGATAGTCCCAAACATCAAAAAAAGGAGTCTGATATTTAAAAAAAAAGGTGTCAAAAAAAAAAAAGGTAACAGCTCATCACAGACCCCTGAAAATAGGATTAAAATGGTCCATTTAAAATACTCCCAGCCAAAATCATAACCATGAGAATGTCATCCAAGGCTTGGGCTCCATTTTCCTCAAGGATGTTTGTTCACCTTACCTGCCAAGGGACACTCCCAGGTGCACACTCACAAAATGCTCCCCACCTGCATCCATTTCTAGTTAGTTTTAGGAGAAAATTTATCACATGATGGAGCAGGAAAATGGAGCAGCATCTGCAGGTGGAAAAGTTTCTCACTGTGATATATGTTATACAATAATTTGTGCTGAAGGAAATTAAAACCACAGCATTTTGTGTGCCAAGCCAGTGTTGGGCAACAAGCAGTAATAGGCTGGGTGATAAAAATGGAGATTCCAACACCAGGAGGACACTGTCTCCAGGGATGGATGGTTCAAGGGATTTATTTCTGCCAGACCCTGTACCCACATCTCCCTGCCTTGCCAGGACAGCAATTTCCAGATCTTTATTTGCTGCAAATAAAGCCCAGGAATCTCTGTGGCTCCCCAGGAATTCACTGCTCTGACCCCACTGCCCTCTTCTGCAGCCTGGGGCCATCTGAGCATCACTGCCCTTTCCCCACAATTTATCACAATTCTGGTTTTTACCTTTGCAGATATGCACCTGTGCTCTGGTGTATGTATTTATCAGTGTTTTGGCACTGTTATTGAGGCTGTAATTCAAAATTACAGCCCAGTGTCCCAGTGACAGCAGAGAATTCCTGGAGAGCCACAGCCCTGAGGAGCCTGCTGACATGGTGTTCACAAAATCCCAGGATTATTTGGCTTGGAAGGGAGCTTAATGTTGGAGTAGAAGTTCCTTGGTTAGAAATATCCTTACTTGGAGAGGTTGCAGTGCCTAGATGTTATTTTAAAAGTGCAGAATCATTTCAAGTGAAGATTTTATTTACTGGCTCATACGAAGAAATCTGATATATAAACCAGCTTACTCATCCTTGCTAAAGAACACAAACTTCATTCCTTTTAGAGAAACATGCATGAGCTTGGCAGCATGTCATGCTTTAGAAGCAAAGCTCCATTAAAAAATACCCAGAGATCTCAGCCAATGTTTATTGCAGATTCTCTTTTTTAGCTGCAGCATTATTTATGAAGGGATTAGCCAAAAAGCACATAAACTGTACCCAATTACATTTGTTTAGTCTGTAAATCTTCTCAGTAGTTTAAAAAGGCAGTTAAACTGTTTTGTTAAAGAAAAACAATTATCCCTGGGATCTCAGCTGAAGGTTGAACTCAAACATTTTCAAGGAGCACAAAATTAAATTCTAAATAGGAGTTCTGTTGTAGGTAGGATGCTGCTTTGCTTTAGGAGATGGGGCAATCTAAACATCTTTTCTCCCTTGTGCATGGAAATTGTTTCCCACTGGTTTCTGGTGGAGAGAACCCAGTTATATTTGATGAGGAATTTGCCACATTCCAATTGTCATCAGAACAACTTTGAGGCTTGGGTGTGCATCTGTCCTTTCCCACTGGTGTTTCTGCTGTGAGCATTTATTCTGAATTTCTGCCTCTCCAGTTTCACTCACACTGGGATAATTCTGTGTTTGACAAGTCACAGCACACCAGGAAGCTTTCTCAGCGTGAAAATTAATTTACTGGGAGAAAAGTGAGCAAGCATGAGAGAAACCAGGACATGAAGTGAACATCAAATATAAAAAAACAGTGAAGTTTTCACCTCCTGGTGGGATTTTACAGCTCTTGTCACTCCTGCTCTGACCCTGCAGCAGCAGGGAAGGAGATTCCCAGAGGATTTCCAAGCTGGAATCAGCCCAGGGAGCCTCACAGGCAGCTGAGCCTTTCTCCCAGTGCCTATCACCAGGCTCAGGAGGGGAATTTAAATCCTCTTTCTGCTCGTGGTGCCTGTGAGGCCAAATTCAGAGTTCACACCCATAACAAAACCCACCCAGCAGAGTCAGGAACTTTATAACCCCCCCAAAAAAAGAGAACAGCCTCCAGGAGCAGGAGAAGTTCTGCATAAAAAGCTGATTTTTAAGCTGGTAAATTTGTATTTAATATAAATATTTAAATATTTCAAATATTAGATGGGACTACATGATATATTTATGTGATATATATGTCACATAAATATCACCTATTAATATCACCTAGTAACTCATTAATTATCATTAGCATTATTAATTAGCATTATAATTAATATCACCTACTAACGAATATCAGCTATTAACACCTATTATCTCTATAATCACCTATCATCATTAATATCACCCATTAACTAATACCACTTATAAATAACACCTATTAATATCACCTATTATTAACTCTATAATCACCTATCATCATTAATATCACCCATTAACTAATATTACCTATTAATAACACCAATTAATATCACCTATTATTAACTCTATAATCACCTATCATCATTAATATCACCCATTAACTAATATCACCTATTAATAACACCTATAATTATCACCTATTTTTAACTCTATAATCACCTATTATCATTAATATCACCTATTATTAACTAATATCACCTATTATTAACACCTTTAATATCACCTATTTTTAACTCTATAATCTATTATCATTAATATCACCTTTTAACTAATATCAGCTATTATTAACACCTATTATTGTCACCTATTATTAACTCTATAATCACCTATCATCATTAATATAACTTATTATTAACTAATATCCCCTATTAATATCACCTATTTTTAACTCTATAATCCCCTATTATCATTAATATCACCTATTATTAACTAATATCACCTATTATTAACACCTTTAATATCACCTATTTTTAACTCTATAATCTATTATCATTAATATCACCTTTTAACTAATATCAGCTATTATTAACACCTATTAATACCACTCTAATTAATTAACTATATCTTCCTACCCTAAACCAGGGGAAGCATGAAAAATGACAGAAATAAAAGACATGAGAAAGCAATTCTGTTTGTTATTTTCCTGTCCCATTTCCACTGGTGTGGCAGATAAACTGCACATCTGCTGAAGGAATTAATGACTCCAAATAATTCAGGACTGCTAGAAAATTAACAGCAGGCTCAGAATGCTATTGGTTAATTTTAGGTATAATTAAAAATGTTGAAGATTCTGTGTATGTGGATTTCTTTTTAAATTTTTGTCTGAGCAAAGCAGAAACATTTCTGGAAAGATGTGAGTGTGGGAGCAATCAAATGCTGTCAGCTGAATTCCACCTTTAGCTGTGATACAAATCTTGCCTTGGACTCAGAGTATTTATTTTCCTAATCAGAACTGGTGTCACAGATGCCTTTAGACAACCAAAAAAGGGCATTTCCTGAAGCAGGGGGAATAAATCTGCATCTCTGTGGGGCTGAGATGCAGCCTGTAAACTGCTTTAGCCTGAGACCAAACCCAGACAGAGAGAGACAAATGGAAATGATCATTTTGGGATTTTGGTTTCAAACAAGTTGTATCTGTAGGGTTTTTTAAGGTGTTTATCTGAAGCAGTTTCAAAGGAAAAACAGCAATTCCAAATGGCCATAACACTCAATATAGCTGGACTTGGAGCTAACACTAATCACTTCATATAGAAATTATTTGTCAAAAGGACCCAAATGAGATCTCAGTAGAATATTTCCCAAACCCAAATAAGCATACAGATAATATCAGAAACCAAGCTGCATTTTTATTATTTCACTGGGGCAATAGCAGCAGCCACAGTGTAACAGCAATAGTTTGGAAAAAAACCCAACATTATGTGGTGGAAAAATGAAGATAAAACTGGGGTTTATAATCTGTAAGTGCATTTTTACTATATTTTTAAATATTTATTTATTTATTTCTTTATTTTTATTTATATAAATTTAAATTATACATATAATTTTAAAAACATATTTAGAATTTTGATATATACATATATGAATAGATATAATATAAAATTAAATTATACACATTATTTATATATAAGTTTAAATAAAATAGAGTTATAATTTCTATATATACACATACATATAAATATATATAAGATAAAAATAGAAAAATTTAAATTATCTATGTCATTGATATATCATTATAATTTTATAATTATAGTTTTGATATATGTACATATATAAATAGAAATATAATTACAAATCTATCTAAATATAAAAAATTATATATAAATATCCATATAAATATATAAATATAAATATAAAACTATATATATATAAATATATATATAAATATATATATAAATATCTATAAATATATATAATATATATATTATATATTATATATATTTTATATATATAATATATATATATATATATTAAAAAAAAATTATCTTCTTCAGCATCTTCACAAGATGTGCCCTGAACTTGCCAAGGAACTGCCCAAAACCAAGTGATTGAACATTAAGGAGCACTGTTTATATGTTAATATTTATGGTTTTAAGACCCATGTCACCTTTAAATTAGAGCCTGAGGTATTTCCTGCCCACTGACTTTTTCCTCTCACTCCCTTTCTCTTGCAGGGTTTTTTGGTAGCAGTTCTCTATTGCTTTGCTAATGGAGAGGTAAGACACAATGCTGTGAGAGAAGCTTTTAGTTCATGTTAGTGAAATGCTTTTATTTCATTTATTTTAGTACATTTTAGTAAAATGTATCAATGACACCAAGAAGGATGAACACACTGACCAGCTCTGCTTATTGAGAGCATGTGTGCATCCTTTTGAGCTGGTAAAATTGTTTTGAGTGAAGAGAACAGCAACAACTACCCCAGGTTTGGATTCAAATGCAAAATATTCTGTCTTCTTGTAGTTTAAAGCCACGCCCCTCCTTCTCCTATCACTATTTGCACATGTAAAAATGTCTCTCAGTTTTTTTATATGTCTCTTTTAGGCCCTGGAAGGGGCACTGAGATCTCCCCAGAGCCTTCTTTTCTCCAGGCTGAACAACCCCAGCCTGACTTGCTACAAGCTGCCTTGGAAAATGATGCTATCAATTAATTTTAAATGCTTTTTAAGCTGGATCTGTCTGTCCTCCCTGAGGTTTGGCCCAGGTGCAGCCTGCCCCTACTCACACACATCAGATGTGCAGAGGAAAAACTTCCCTGAGTCAGGGTGAAGAGGTTGGGCTCTTCAGATTGATTTAGCAAAACCAAATCTGTCCCCACCCTACAAGGACCAGGTGCAAGATAAACCCTGCTGGGGAAGATGAAACAGGGAAGCCTGATAAACATGATTGCCTGGCAAAAGATTTTGAGAATATGGAAAGTATAATTGAGATTGAAATGAAAGTGAGCTCTGAGATCCCTCAGTTACTGAACAACTGGAAAACAATGGTGTGGCTGGCTGAAAGTAATCCCCTTTGGATGGAACAACACCCTCTGTGTGCAGACAGCTCCAAGGGGCAGAGCAGACCCTGCTGGCTTGGCAGAAGGGGCCCAAAGAGGAGTTTTTAGGGTTTAAAATGTAATGATTCTCATAGGCTGTGTGTAAATGCTGTAGGATTTGTATCTTGTATTATATTGGTTAGTGAGAATTAGAATAGTCAGCACAGAAGAAGATTTATGGGATTGTAATGGGAACCTCTTCGCTCTCCCATCCCCTTCACCACGCTCTTCCCTTCTCTCTTTACTTCTCTTTACTGCTCTGAGCTGTGCCTGGCAGCTCTCACCAGGGTCCCTGCCCCAGGCCCTTTGCAATAAACCCCAAGTTCCCAGCCCTGGCTGCAGAGATCTCTCATCTCCATCCATCCCCACCATCCCACCCCATTCACTCCTACAAAACCCCAAGGGGCAGGAAGCTCAGCACTTCACAGCTCCTCTCATTTTACACCTGAATATATATATATATATGTGTGTGTGTGCTGTGTGTATATATATATATTTTTTTTTATTATTTTTATATATATATATATATATGTGGTGTATATATATACACCATATATAAACACCATATATATACATGTGTGTGTGTGTATATATATATGTATAAATATTTTTAAATTTATTTTTATATATATATATATATATGTGGTGTATATATATACACCATATATTAACACCACATATATATATATGTGTGTGTATATATATATGTGTATATATTTTTATTTTTTTTTATATATATATGTGTGTGTGTATATATATATGTATATATATTTTTTATTTATATATATATATGTGGTGTATATATATACACCATATATAAACACCATATATATATATGTGTGTGTATATATATATGTATATATTTTTATTTATTTATTTTTATATATATATATGTGGTGTATATATATACACCATATATAAACACCATATATATATGTGTGTGTGTGTATATATATATGTATATATATTTTTTAATTTATTTTTATATATATATATGTGGTGTATATATATACACCATATATAAACACCATACATACATATATATATATGTGTGTATATATATATATATGTATATATATTTGTATTTATTTATTTATTTATATATATATATATGTGTGTGGTGTATATATATACACCATATATAAACACCATATATATATATATGTATCTATATATATGGTGCTTGTGTCAGGGAGCTCCAGGGTGCTCACATGCCATCACCAGTGATATTTTCTCCTCCCCTCAGGTCAAAGCAGAGCTGCAGAAGCAGTGGTCCCGTTTCCTGCTGGCAGATCCCCTTGGCTGCAAGCTCTGCTTCCTGGGGGAAAACATCAAATACCTCAGGAAATGTTCCCAGAAGAGGAAAAAGCAGCACCTCGGCAGCAGGCACCACTTCTGCCTGGAGGTGAGCACGCCCTGGCAGCTGCAGAAGGTGCTGGGCAGGAGGCAGAGCCCAGAGACCAAGGCAGGTCCTCCCCAGATGAGCATGTCTGACAGCAGCGAGGGAGAGGTGACCACCACGGCAGAGACCACCGAGGAAGTGTTTGAGGAAAGTGAAATTTAGGGAGCTGTCCCCTGGGACAGCACCTGCCAGCAGCAGGGCTCGGGAAATGGAGCGCTCATCTCTCAGCTGCAGCTGCTCAGAGCTCTGGGATGGGCAGGGAAAGGACAGAGCAGATGATGTCCCAGGAAAAATGTTGTTTATCTGGAGGTGGCTAAGCTGTGTGCTTGGAGAGAAGTCTTCTGGACAGAGCGTTTTTGCTTTGAGCTGGCAGGATGGACTCTGGAAATCAGCAGGATCTGCAGAGATGTTTTGTCAGCTTCGTCCATGTGTGACTGAGTCATGAGAAGTCAGTTTTTCTCTTTCCTAGGAGTGGTTCTTGAACAGAGGGATGTGTGTGGAAGGCTCCTTCCTTCACAGAGTGGAATCATACCCCACCTCAAGGAAACCACCCCAACTTTAGAACCAACCAGACCAAACACACACACACACACATATATATATATAAAATATAAATAACCCAAAAAACCCAAACTTGGGAAGAACCAAACATTTGCTTCCATTTTTGAGCATCCTCCCAAAGTTTAAAGCTGGATATGTCATGATGAGATGAAAAGCCAAAATACTTCCATGGAATGCGCCCAAAAGAAATGTGCCTGATACAATTTTTGTTACCTTTTTGTCCTTTTTTCACACAAGCCACTGTGACTTCTGGTTTGCCCTACCTGTGTCCTCGATGACAAAACAGTGGTGAGTGCTGCCTCCACCTTCCTCCCAGGGGACCCAAGATGGATAAAGACATTTTATTTTTGTGACAGCACCACAAGAGCACTGTGAAATCATTCCTCTTCCATTTCACAAGAGCCATGGGGAAGTTTTATTTCTCCCATCCAAACTCATCCAGAGACCTATGAAATGCAATCAAGTTTGTTAATATTCTATGATTCCACTTATATAACTTGCCAGTGCTTTTCTGATTATTTATCAGGCTACAAAGGTTTAGCCATGCAACCTGTGGCATTTATACTCTTTTATTGCAAAGAACAGACAAATTTATTGACTAGCTCTAGTTCAAGAACCTATTTCTGGCACTTTAAAAAAGTATTTCTTTTACAGTTCTATCTGTGTTAGCCTATTTAATCAATACCAAGTTGTATATTTCAGTGATGTTTTAATAAACTGTAAATGTTTGATCTATCTTAAAATAATTTATCTGCAGTTTTTAAAGCTTTTTTTTTACTAGAATGTGAATTCTGCTTATGTAGAATTTTACTGCAGTGGATTTCTTCAGCAGCCACTAGAAACAGCAGACACCCCAGGTGCACACTTTGTGTCTTCCTCAATTTAGAACAGACTGATTTCTTCTAGAGCCATTGTTCAAGACATTAAAGACATTGAAGTGATTTAGAATGTGTTTTACTCAGGTGTTAAAGACATTGAAATTGTAAAATCTTATGGCATCTCAGAGAAAGAGTTTACTTTTTAATTGCATTTTAAAGATTTCCATGTGGTCAAGAAAGCAGTTTTCTGTGTTTTGAACAGCAGTCCCTCTAGCTGCATTTTCTCCCCTCTGTTCTGTGTTTGGGCTTTTTGCTTCTTTCAGTTTATAAAAATCAACTCTTGTTATATAAGCAAGCCCTGCTGGCCTGAGGTCTAATCCAGACAAAAACAACCATCACATGGATTCCTTCAGAAAGTGCCTCTAAGTAGATAACAGCAAGAATACAGCATTATTTATTTTACAGAATTATCACAAGCTCCTCATTTCTAAACATTTCTAGAAGCCAGCAGCGAACTTCACAATTCACAAATGTCAGTCAGGAATGGCTGAGTGTCCTCCTGGGAACCTGAAGGTCAGGAATCCTCCTGGGATTCCCTTCCCACCCTTTGTGGAGCCCCTGGAGGGACAGGGAAAGGCAGGTGAGCTGATAAAACCACCCACAGCAGCCAGGGATGCTGCAGGTGCACAGGAGCACAGGGAAGGAATCATTGTCACTGCTAGGAATGAAGGGATGGGAATATTTTTAAGTTAAGAACAATTTATTGTTCAGGTAAACATCAATCAGTGAGATTTTAGAGGAGTAAGCATTGGGCTATAGCTTAAGAGTAGCCACAAGTTTTTTTGTTATAAGGTAATATATTAACTTTCTAATAATATATTAGAAATATATTAGAAACAATATAATATTCCTAATATATATTATTTATATTATATTATATATTAGAAACCATATTAGAAAGAATATATTTTTAATATATATTATTTCTAATATATTATATATTATTTTCTAATATATTACATATTATATTCTAATATATACAGAAATATTATTAGAAATAACATTATTAATAATACATATTTCTTTCTTCCATAAGCAACTAATAGACAGTTACTACAGGATTTATTTTACTTTCTTTTCTAACTTATTTTTACTTCCTTCTGCTGCATTGTGGATACTTTTATCTCCTGGGCTTCTAACTCACAGGCACATATAAAGTTCTGTTTTAACTTCCAAACTCTTGGCTTATTCCATACCACCACACCCCTACATCATGAAATTTTGATTATTTAACACAGTTTCTCTTTTACTTAAGGCACATTCTTACAACTATAGAAAGATAAATTCATGATTTTTCTGTTCAATGTCTGGTATTGTATTTTTCTATCACCCTAAGTGTCTTTTAAAGCTGCAGATCCAACTCTTCAGTGGCTGGAGAAGTTTCTGTTTATTCCAATTCCCACAGGAAGGACATGAAATAGGATCTTGTTCTAACAAAACAAGAGTGGAGGAGACAGCCTGACCTAAACTGGTGCTTGTGGAAATTTGTAAATTCTATGGAAATTTGTATTTCATGGAAATTACATATATAATTTGCACGCTTACTAATTATCAAGCAACAGAAAGTTTAACATTCCCCCAGGGGTTTATGCTCATGCAGACCTGGTAAAAGGTCTTTTCTTTTTATCCACTGGTTTCTCACCTTTACTCCCCAGATTTCCACTAAGAAAGCCTGGTGGGAGATAAAGGCTTCCCACAGTCCTGGGAGTCTGGACTCTGCTGAGTCAATCCATTCAGTAAAATAATTGAATATTGGTTAATTAATCCTCAGGACATCATAGGAACCACTTCCAAACCTGACTGCCACAGCTTTGGAGTTGTCTTTGCCAAGGATTTTGCTTTCTGTCAAAACTTGCATGACAAAAAAAAGAAAAAAAAAAGAAAAAAAAAAAAAAAATCACATTCCAAGCCCAGAATAGCCTGTGGGGGTCAGAGCTTTGCCATGAGATGTGGTGTGATAACTGATCTGATTTGTACAAGATTTATCCCATCTCAGTAATCTGTTGGAGACAGGCTATTCATCTTTGATATTTTACTACACCTAGAGCTCAACCTTGCAGACACTGTGGCTCCTCCTACAGCCAGAGATGTCGACTGTATGCTAATTATTCATGTGTACTTACATTCTTTGTTAAATATATTGCTTCTACACGTCAGAGGCTGTGCCTCAAAGGCTCAAAGAGTAAAGCACAAACATTCCATTCTGGAAAGCTCTGTCACTTATGCCTTGGAATTGATAATACTGGTCCTTCCTTCCACTTCTTTTCCTTTGATTCTGGAATTTTCTTCCTTTTTTCCCATCAGTCTAGGCTCCCATTGAGGAAAATTCTGTGATTCTGTAAGGAAAATTCTGTAAAATTCTTCATGATCTTATGTTGCTAACATCATCTTCCCCAACTTCCATAGCAACCACCCTTCTGGATTTTTAACTGTTTTTTTTTTTTCCACCTGCCATTTCAAATCTCACAAACTCTCTGCTGTGCTAAATGTCATCTCCTGTTTGGATATCTCTGCAGTCATTCCTGGAGCCACACACATCTACAGTGAGAAGCAGCTGCTTGTGAGCCTCAGCATTGCAATTAGCTCCAGGAAATTAAAGTTCAGCTGCCACACACCAGCCCTCAGAGGCTGTTTCCTTGTGCATCACATTGGCTCAGCAAAGAGGATGCAAACACCACCTAGAAGAACTAAGGAAAGGAACAAGAACAACAAAAAGGCACTAGGAAGAATTCTTCAGCTTTTTTTCTTTCTCCTTTTCCTTTCAGGGAAGGAAAGGGGTGGATTTATTGGAATTTATTTGAGAAAGGTAGCACAGAAGATCAATTATCAATCACTGACTGAACTGTCCATCTATTTATCTGTAGGGAGGCAAAAAGTCTGTCAAGTGCTGTTTAACTCCAGCACTGACTCTGCTGGGGAAGAGTCCCTGAGCAGAGGATCAAAGTGTAATCTAGGGTTGAATGACTAAGTATTCCATGCAATTCATGATCAGGTTTTCTTTGTCAAAGTATTCCATTGTCATAGTATTCCATCCACTTAGCTATGTGGACTAATGCAGAGTTTTACTTTTACTTTGACAAAGTATTCCATGTAATTCATGATCAGGTTTTCTTTGTCATTCAACCCTAGATTACACTTTGATCCTCTGCTCAGGGCTCTCTCTTCCCCAGCAGAGTCAGTGCTGGAGTTAAACAGCACTTGACAGACTTTTTGCCTCCCTACAGATAAATAGATGGACAGTTCAGTCAGTGATTGATTATTGATCTTCTGTGATGCCTTTATCAAGAAGTATTCCATGTAATTCATGATCAGGTTTTCTTCTCCCACCCTTCCCTACTAAACTGGTGATTATGGACTAATCTGGTGCTGTGTGGACTAATGCAGAGTTTTACTTTTCACAGACTTTGGAGGTAAGAAATGAATTGGTTTGAGGAAGAAAAGCACAAAGCAACAAGGTTGGAAAGGCCAGCACTGACTCTGCTGGGGGAGAATCCCTGAGCAGAGGATCAAAGTGCAATTTAGGGTTAAATCACAAAGTATTCCAAGTAATTCATGACCAAGCTTTCTTCTCTCCCCTTCCCCTATGGAACTGGTGCTTACTGGTCACTGCCATGCCAGGACACTTAGCTATGTGGACTAATGCAGAGTTTTACCTCTCACAGACTTGGGGTAAGAAATGAATTGGTTTGAGGAAGAGAGGAAAAGCAGAAAGCAGCAAAGGTCAGAGGCGTTGAGCACACATCTGCCTGTGTCTGGGAGCACACAGCAGCCAGGCTGCTCATCTGCACAGCTGCACACACTTGGCAGCACTCTCCTGAGAATGTGAGCCCCTGAAATATCCCTGAGAGCTGTGAGCAGGGCTAGGAGGGTGTCTGGACTCAACCCCCACATTTCCACATCCCACCACAGTGCCATCCAGTCTTCCTCCCTTTTACAGAAGTGGAAAGGGAGCAGGAAGAGCCCCTGAAGCCTGAGAGCAGAACTGTAGAACTCAGCTTAAAGACATCCAAGCAGCTGACACAAAAACCAGCCCCAGTCTCTTTGAGCAAAGAACCAAATGACACAGTCTCAAAACATTTGCTAAGTCTAAAAAAAATAAAAAAAAAATCATTGCTCTGTAAATAAAAAGACTAACTTCTGCTGTAGCTCTGGGAGATTTGAGTGTTTGGTTTTCTACTTGATAAAACAGGAAGTCAGAATCAAATCTGAGCTGAAGGTTTTCATCCTCTGCTTTCAGGGACTTGTGAAAGCAACAGTGCAAACAGCCTGCAGCACAGACCACTGAGGCTGGACTGTTTGTCCCTACAATAAATACTTCACCAGCACATGTTTGTAATTTTTTTTTCATTTGTATAAGGACCGAGACAGTAACTTCCCCCAGGAAGAAATATGACAGGAGTATTTCTGTGGTTCCAGTCAAGCTAGAGGATCATGACTGCTGAAACTTCCCTTGTGTGTGAGGTTAGTTCAAAGCAAGCTGTACAAATAGAATTCCCTGGCCATCTGACCATCAGCTCAGAAATTTCCACTCTGTTCCTTGAAACCACATGACAGAAATGGTGGAAATGCAGCAAAGCAGGAAAGATTACAAGATCTGAGTTAAGCCAGATCTTGCTTTAACTTTACACATAGCTTTACTTCCAAGGGCCTCATGCAGAACACAGCTCCCACTGACTGCTGAAGGTTTAAAAACCCTTTCAGCCCATCCACCTTGAAGAATCAGTTTAACCTTTTCAATTGACTCACAGCAGTAATCACATCCACTCCTATTTCAATGTGTGAATCCTTCCATGAACACTGCAAATATCACAAACATCTGTAACCTTCTGCAGGCTGTCTGTCTGTCCATCCCAAGCCCTGCAAGGCAGAGTTGTCTCTTTGTGAGCCCAACACAGATGAAGACAGATGCACCAGGAGCATCACCAGCACTTACCTGCCTTAGGGCTGCCCCATGGCTCCAGGAGCACTGCTGTCAGTTCAGGCTGAGCCATCTGCAGGTGCAGTCATCTCCAGCTTCTCCTCTTGGATGGACCTCACAAGTCCAAGGCTTGATTACATCGTGGAATGTTTTAATTCCACAGCTGATTTTTTAATTATCCTGGCTGCAGAAGCCTAGCACAGATATTCCTGTGCAGAATGGTGCCAAACCCTGTGAATACTGCAGGCTGCAAGGCTGCCACCCTGCCACTGCCAGCACCTGCTCTGGTCCTTCACTGGGGGGTTTTTCTGGGCACTGGCACTGCAGCAGCACAGCAAATGGCTGGCTCAGGATCTCCCCAGTTTGGGTTTCCAGGTTGTGTCAAAGTCCTGCAGAAGGAAGGGCTTTTTGCTGCCAGGGTGCAGGTACTCACCAGCTGCTCTACACCAGGCACCAGAACCTGAGAGATTTTTTAAACAGATTAAAGCAACTTTGGACAAGGTGCAAAGGCACTGCTGTGAAAAACAAGCTTCCACCTGGAACTTTTTCAATGTTTAACCTCAAGTGTCTTCTCCTTTCTGAGAAGGAGAAGACCCTTCTGCCTGTGCACATCTCTGCCACCACTACAGCAGCACAGCAAATGGTTTGAGCAGTGCCTCCCCAGTTTGGGTTTCCAGGCTGTGTCAAACCCTCCACATGGAAGTGATTTTTGCTCTCAGGGTGCAGCTGAGTGTGCCACAGCACGTGGAGGATACTCACCAGCTGCTCTACACCAGGCACCAGAATCTGAAACAGCATTCTGAGGGTTTTTAACAGATTTAGGCAACTTTAGACAAGGTGCAAAGGCACTGCTGTGAAAACCAAGCTTCCACCTGGAACTTTTTTAATGTTTAACCTTCAGTGTCTTCTCCTTTCTGCCACCACCTCCATGCACAAGCACTGAGTGCAGGGGGCTGCAGAAACCAGTTCTTGCCTGAGTTCAGAAGTGGAGAAATGCCTGGGAAGAATCTCCACAGAGGTTTCTGAGCTGTTGGATGTCACCCTGCTGGAAGAGGGGCAGAACTGTCACCCCCAGCTGCTCTGAGCCCCCTGGCACAGGCAGGTGTTGGGTTAGGCAGGGTTTTGGCAGGCCTGATTTTGACTTTGTCAGAAAACCTGTCAGCATGCACGTTAAATATGGAAAGGAAAAAAATTATCAACAAGGTTTTCCAGCAGTGTTTTCAACTGAGCTTCCAGCTGCACACAAAGCTTGAAAGTAAAGGATTGACAGGGTGGGGAAGAGCTCCAGATCACTTAAAACATAAAAAACACACCCAACCCATGGCAGCTGCTCTTAGGGTGCTCATGGTCAGCTTGCTTGCCTCAAGAACCACTTAACCACAAGTGTTTCTTAAACTGATTTCCAGAAAAAAAAAAATAAAATTGAAAATAAAACCTGTAGGAACCAAACGTGTCTGAGTATCACGTGAAGATCTGAAAAGGGTGAGCACAAGAAAATTCCACCCCAGTGATGTGGCTGCAAATTCAAGCTGCATTAAGCTATTATAATAGTCATAAATAAATATAATAGTAATTAATAATTGTCATAAAGTCCATGTGGCACCCCACAGGGTCTTTGATCAAACAGCACTCACGAGGTTTGGGGCTGTGGGAGGAGAAAAAGCAACTGGGGAAAGACAATTCCATGCTCAATGTGTCTCTGTACAGTTTATTTTACAGGAGATGAGATGAGCACTATGGTGTATATAAACTTGCAGAACAATATAGGAAAATACAGTTTAACCATATGAAATTGTTTTACAGTAAGACAGAAAAATTACATATAGGAAATGCCTTCAACACTGAAGGACAAGATCCACAGCTGACATCAAGTAGCTTCCACTGAACCCTGCCAGTTTATTCAAGCTGAAGATCTGCCCCTTAAATCTTTTCTTCATTCAACTTCAGTAAGTGATTCCTTCATCTATCCTTAGGGAAAAAAAAGCCATCCTATAATTTCCACAATGATCCAAGATTTACTAGTAACCCAGACAGAGGCTGCGTGATAAATAAACTATTTAAGGGCTCTAGTCAGCCAAAATTTATGGGAAGTTATAAAATTTTGGTTAAGCATCTGTAAAAACAAGTCATTAGTACTGGCAAAAGACAACTTTCCTAGAAATTTAGAAGTATTTAGGAAAACTTACACAAAAAGGACCAAATAAGCAACTGAATTTTGGTAGAAAACTCTGGTTTAGTGTCTGCCTGGTGTCTGGCCTGCCTGTGAATCCCTGCTGCTACAGCATCTGCAGAACTGCCCAGGGGAATTCTCACACTGTCCTGTGTTGCAGAAAACAAGGGATCATCTAAGGAAAAAAAAGAATTTTTGTCCAACACTAGTACCTGCTGTTTTCCTAATGGATAGAGGCTGCTGTCCCTAAAGAGTGTTTTTGACCTAAAAAAGTATGGACATCCAAATTCCTTAGGCTATTCTGATAATCTCAGCCACTTCATCAAAAACCTCCAAAGGAAAAAGGGATTTCAGGTCAACCATTGCCAAATTCTGGGATTAACATGACTTTGATTATTTTGTTAGCAGATGTGAGATCCCTGAAATCACATTCAGCTTTTGAATTCCAGGACCAGAACATTTCTTCTCTGCAACTGCTGTAAAAAAAAATAAAGCTGTGGGCTTTTAAAATTATTATTATTATTAATAATTAATTTTATGCAATAAAGTGTAACAACTCTTTTATGCAAAATTACCACTGCATACTATTTTGATGCAGAATTCCCTGCTTATTCTACTGAGACCAAGCATGGCTCCAAAGATTTTAAGTTCTAATTTTTTCTATTCCATTTTCAGCATTGAGAACTTAGGATGCCTGAGCTGGACAGCAAATCCTCAGAGCCAAAGGCAGCTCTCCTGGAGATGTGGCTGTCCTAAAAGGGGGCACAGTTCAGAGCAAGGAAGGGGCTGAGAATCCTGCACAGATCTGTGCACACTGGCTGCTCCTGAGCTTTGGCAATTTGTAGGGTAAATCTGTATTTTTCACATGCTTGTAGCAGATACTATTTAAAATAAAGAGGCACTTCAAGGGGATTTACTAGCAGAATTTTCATAGGGTTGTGATACAAGCCATTACCCAGTTACTTGTTAAATCAGTAGCCCTAAAAGACTGCATATATTCAAAATTATAGTCCTGTCCACTCACTGAACCTGGACAGAGCAGCTGGAAAGCTTTTGCTCTGAATATCCACTGAGTTTGTCTCTTATGACACACCTGAAATAGTTCAACTTAATGTAAGTTGAGGGAATTCAATTTGAATGTCTCAAATCTATGGGTGGGTTTTTTTTTTTTCTGTGATTATTATGTGGTTAATCTAGGATTTTTTTTTTTTAATTGGTCTATGAAAGATTTTATCCACGTAGAGTTCTTAGACTCAGATGCATCATTAGGCACAAAAGGTTTCTGCCTTGAGGAATGCATGGGATTAGAAATTTAAGTAGATTTGTGCTATGTGTTGGTCCCTTCAGGAAAAACAAACTGTTCAGGAAGGAAAAAGAAACTGCAGCTAGCACAAAAAGAAGAAATTATTACACTTCCAAACCTGGTGGCTGATTAAAAAAATCCAAAATAAAACCCAAAATAACCTCTCCAAAAAAAGCTCTTAAAACTCTCAGTAAACAGCCAAAAGCAGGAAGTTTGGTTAGCACATGGAAATAACAGGTATGTTCTATGAAATTTCAAAATTAAAGGCGTTGTACTTCACTGATGAAGGGCTACAGTAACGACAGAGAGGGGAAAATAAAGACTTGAAAGATGCTCACACGAGTAAAATCTATTTTGAGACAAAGCAGTGGGTGTTATTCTTACAACAGCGTTCTCAGGAAAAGACAAGGACCTGCTGCCAGGAAAGACTTCATTCCCACTGTGCCTCAGCAGGGCTGTGTGCTCCAGGCTGGGCAGGCTCAGCACACCTGACCTGGGACAGCCAGAGCCCCTCTCCAGTCCCCAGGGCAGCACTGGCACCTGCTGGCCTTCCCTGGTGTGAGCTGGACAGACCAACAGACACACTCCAGCACTGGGACAGGGATGGGCTCCTCACTCATCACTGCTCAGCACCCACCTCTCTGGGAGAGCATCTCCCTGCCCTATGTCTGCTTTAATCTGAATTTATCTGCGGCTCTTGGGTAGGATGGATGGGAGCAGCAGGCTCCTCTGGTGCACTCAGGATGCCTGTGGGCTGCTCCCCATCCCTGGCAGAGGATGGCAGGGATGCTCACACAGCAGCAGCTCCTCAGAGACAACCCTTCATCAACCTCTGCCATTTCAACACACACCAGGGAGCAAAAAGCCTGCAGGCTTCCCAGAGAGGTCTGGGAGCTCACCAGTTTGAAAACTGCCTTTTTGACACTGCCTTTTGAAGGTGGAATTGCCAAGGAGAGGGATGCCAGGGTGAGCAGGACTGCCCTGGGGGCACTGCTGCCATCCCTGGGAGCAGCCAGAGCAGGCTGCACCAGTGGGGATCCTGTGGAACAGTAAATCTGCTCTCAGTTCAGAAGGAAACATCCAATACCACATCTAGAAGCCACATCTGCTCCATCCAGAGCACAGGAGATCCTGTGGAACAGTAAATCTGCTCTCAGTCCAGAAGGAAACATCCAATACCACATCAAGAAGCCACATCTGCTCCATCCAGAGCACAGGAGATCCTGTGGAACAGTAAATCTGCTCTCAGTCCAGAAGGAAACATCCAATAACCACATCAAGAAGCCACATCTGCTCCATCCAGGGGGACCTTCAAAGTGCTTGTCTGGATTTCTTAAGGTGCTTGGTAGTGAAGGACCCACCTGGGTGAGCAGTGCCCTCTCCCTCCCTGTGTGTGATGAAGAAATGGATGGGCAGAGCCACTTTGTCACTGAATTATGGATTGGAGCTTTTCCAGCTGCACCAGGAGGTGACCTGTGGGTCCAGACCCCAGAGGTGTGCTCTGACTGCAGCCCCACACAAAAACACTGCTGGGGCTGCACAGAGAGCAGCCACACCTTAATTATTTCTCATTTCTTAACATTTACTTTGTCCATGTACTTGAGTATGAGTAAGGAAAAAAGAGGCTTGTGCATTTCTGTTTGTTAGCCTGATTTTCAAAGAGTCTTTTCTCTCAGCTCCCTGCTGCATTCCAAGAAATCTCTGAGTGCTGAGCACTCCCAAAGAACAGGTGAAGAATGCCCATTTCTATATAACAAGCCTAACCTGCAGCCAATATTTAAATAATGACATTAGAAACAAGGACAATTCCAGGAAGTTCTAACAAAGCCTGAGAAACTATCACTGCTACAAGCATAAAGAAGTTTCCTGTGAATGCCCCACAGAAAATTCCTGTTAGGGGAAAAGAAAAAAAAAAAAAAACCCAAGCAAAATTTAAAAAAAATAAAAAGCTGCATGAAGGGAAAAAGAAGCAGTGCACAAGGTTGCATGCTGCCTGTCAGGCACTCGAGGAAATGTGATTTCAGTGTTTATCTGTGCAATAAAGGGGAGCACAGCTGCCCCCCAGCAGCTCAGAAGTGACTGCACAGGGGGAAAGGGAGTCTAGAAACACAGCAGGGATTTTCACTGCTGTTACAGTATTTGAAAATTTAAAAAAAAAAATAAAATTAAAGCTGTCTTCTACCATTCCAGTGTCCAACAGTGAACTAACATCCCTACAGGGGAGGAACCAAAGATGTGAAACCCATAGAAGTGATGAACAAGTGTGAGTTACAGAGATGACTGAACCTGGAGCAGGTTGCAAACTCAGAATTTGGCCTTTTTGGGCTATTGCTCCAAGAAAGAAACTGAAATCTTGCTGCTAATGGGAGAAGAGTGCATTTGGCCCACGTGGTAAAATACTCACTATAAACTCCAGCAGGAATCAGCCAACAGCACTGGGTCCAGAATGAGTTCTGGCGGAAAAAAAGCTGAAAGCATACCTTAGAAAGAAAGATGTGCAATTGTGCTTTGAAGACACGGGCAGGAAGGTCTGGATGATGAATAACAAGTTCTCATTCTGTGTGGCAGCTGAGGGGACAGCTGGCAAAGCACCCCACCAGCTCTGGCACTGCTGGGTGTCAGACACCCAACAGATCTGAAGCCAGGGAGTTCAGGAAGCCCAGAGAAGAGCCAAAAGGCTCTGGCTGACATGGAAAATGCCAGAGAACCCTCCAGCACAGGACAAGAGTGTGACAGCATCACTCAGACCAAGAGGGAGCTCACAGGTGTGGCAGCACTCCCAAACACGGGTGGCTTAACAGATCTGGGCAGGCAGAGCTGCCTGCTAAGGACCAGAGGGAAATTCCCCTTGCTCACCTCCGAAAAAAACAGTGAAAGTAAAGAGTGTTAGCTGAAAACTGCCCTGCCCTGCGAGCTCAGAGCATGCAGAGATGTGAGACAAGCCTGCCAACCTGATCCCCACAGTGACCAGTGTGAGGGGCCAGCTGAAGTGAAATGATGCCCAAGCTCAGTGCTGGAGGTACCAGACTTCCTTTGGTATTCCATCAGTCAGCTACACTGCAGCAGCATCCACACATGCCAGAGTTTTAATAAAACACTGAGTTTGCTCTGGAGAAGCAGCTGCCAAAGATGAGCATGAAGACAGACTGGGTTCCACTGCATTTTTGAAAGAGAGCAATGCTGAAAGCCCCAAAGTTACCTGTGAGAGCAGGAACCTGAGCTCTCCTTTACATGTGCCACAACCCTCTTTGAGGATGCTGCCTGCTAGAAAGGAACTCCAGCACGCCCTGACCTGTAAGGCACCACTGTCCAAAATCCATCAGTCAGAGAGGGG
The DNA here is from genome assembly GCF_963513975.1 of Fringilla coelebs. Lineage (NCBI taxonomy): Eukaryota > Metazoa > Chordata > Aves > Passeriformes > Fringillidae > Fringilla > Fringilla coelebs. Next base: position 12,272,120 of record NC_140045.1, read on the forward strand.
ATGAGCCAGGTAATCTGATCTGCACATCAAGAGGGAGTATCATCTTTTGAAGGAAATGAGCTGAAAAATGTTTACAAGCAACAGCAAAACTTGCACTGAACACAGATGGAAGTGTTGTGGGTGAAGCATCTCACCTGTGGTGGAGCAGAACCCAGACTCCTGGGGCTGGGAATGATCAACAGCCAGGTACCTGTGCTCTCCTCTGGTCATGGAAGTGAAAAAGAGATACAGCCTCCACCAGGAGAATTGCTGTTCTGGGCAGCTCACATCCCTGAAACATTTCAAATGGACCAAGAACTAGAAAACTGTCTGGAAAAAAAAAACAAAAGGAAAAAAAAAAACCCAAAACAACCCCCCCCAAAAAACCCCAAACAACCAAAACCAACTAAGAATTTAGAGCAGCATAAATACATCTCAGCAAAGGAACCAAAACACATTACAGTCCCAAAAGAAACCTGTGCTAATGGACAGCATTTCCAGTCCAAAAGAGATAAAGTAAACTTTCTAAAGAAAGAGGAAAAATAAAGTGTAGTTGCTAACAATTTATTTCAGGTATTTATTAAGGAGAATATTGTATAAAGTGCACAACTAGCTTTGTTTTGCAATCAAACCAAGAACGTGCTGAGGCTTTGTCAAGATTGCTCATTTCAATTTACAACACAGCCTAGAAAGGGGGGCAACCTGAAATGCAACTTTCATGTATTCACAATATTTTGGCCACTGAAGTTTTCAAAGTTCAACCTGCACCTGTGGCTTAAAAAAAATAAAAAAGTGCCTGTCCTCTGAAGTGCAAGGTAAGAGTTTGAAGCACACACTGATATGGCCAGAAATTAGTAAGACAGAGAGTCAGCAGAAAAACTGAAAAGGAGAGATCACCAAGTGCCCTGCCTGAGGGCAGAAGGGAGGAGAAGAGGATCCCAGGGAGGCTCTCACCAAGCTCAAGGACACTCAGGCAAACCAAATAATAAACCAGCAAAATAACCACTGCAGCAATGTTACATGTGCAGGTAAGACTTTTCTGTGTCTCAATATTTGTTAGGAAGAATATTGACTCCCAATGATCTAATCCCAGCATTTGGAGGATGGTGAACAAAACCCTGGAACAGCAGTAGAACAAAAGAAGGATGCAGTTCTGGGGCTGGGGAGAAAAACAGTAACAGTGAAACAAAATGGAGCAAATCAAATAGTGTGTTTTGGGATATTGTAGCTAAGACCACAGTAAACACTGAGTAAAGGCCACAGTGGTGAGAATCAAGATTTCTCCTGGATCTAAAGCAAGAATCTGAAGAACCTTTGCATTGTATGAAATGCTGAAAAAATATATTAACGGCAACATTGAATACTCCATCAGAAATAACAGCAGAAGAAAATAAATACCTTTTCAAAACCAGTCTCCAAACCACATAACACTGTTTGCTAAGAGCTGTGTTGAATTTTTGGTGGTTTGCAGTTAAGGGTAACAGAAAAAAGCTCAGATGGGCACCTACATCTACACTGAAAGCAATCTAGCATCATATATCCATGGCACCTTTGAAAATCAGGCTCCAAAAAGATAAAAGCCAAAATTGAACGGGACAAACCCAGTAATTAAAAATACCTCAAGTCTGTGATATTCACCTGAAGAAACCAACAAAGGAAATTTAAACCTGAATCCCAAGTAAAGGAATAGAGGACTGTCTTTAAGGAGATTCTGTGGAAAAACACCTTGCATGAGCAGGAAAGATTTTAAACATCTCATTTATTCCTTGGAATATGACCTCCTTCTGTCATCGAGGGCACTCTGACAGCTAATGAGGTAGGTATAGTACAACCAAGTCTTTCCTGATTTAAAACTGTGATGGTAACACTTCCGAACTTACCGACTGGCTGACAACAGAAATCATGAAAATGGGTTTATGTATCCCTGAGAGGGAGTATAAAACAGGAAGAACAGGAATCCTCTCCCTAGATTTTGGGAGAAGGGCCATCACTTCACTGCCATGGCAAAAGACAGTGCTGTATAGGAAAGCAATGCATCCACACAACATTGCTGCAGGATCCACAGATTTGATCAATGGGGGAGTTAATCGACTTGCCTATGGCCATGAGAGCAGTCAGTGACAGACCTGGGGTTGGTGATCAGCACTTCCTTGCCTCCTGCATCATATTCAGTCATCTCCTTGCTGGCCAGAGGCTCTCTGCCTGCTTGTTCTAGCACATTCTATAGAGATAGTCATGCAAGGGGTGGAGCACAAAGTCACTGGAGAACGGGGCACGTTCTGTGCCGGGAAGCAGATTTCTCCTGGAAGCTGCGTGCAATTGGGAACCTCTGGTGGGAAGCACACACCTGTTTTTTCTCACCCTGGAATGTCTGGTGCTTAAGGCTTAGCACAACAAGGACCATTGTAATGACTAAATGGAACAGAGATAGCCCATAGAGGCATAAATTACAAGGTGTCTGTCTGGTAGTGAAACAACCTTTTCCCTATGCTCTTTTGACCCTTAAAAACAAACGTTAGCCTGCTTAATTCAGTGGACTCATCACATCCAACCACAGATCAGTCTATATTTCCATGTCCACGGGTCGGATATCTCCAGTTTTGTGTTCTTTGACCCACAGTTCCCTGTCTTTGGCAGGATCCACTTTCCGAAGCAACTGATCCACAAGTTCTACTGTCTGAAACGAAGAAAAAACAAGAATCCAAATGTCAAGGGCACGCTTCAAGCAGAGAGTCATTGCTCTGCCATGCAGAGCAGCTGTGGGCATGCCTACCCTGCATCTGCAGACAAGTGAGAGCTGCACGTACACGAGACTGGATGGACAAGACAGGTCTGACCCTTGTCTGAACGTGCAGCCCTGTGCTGAGCAAAGAACAGGGAGACTTGAGGAAGCAGAGACAGGTTTCCTGTGCCAGGCAGCCTCTGACTCCTGTCCTGCAACCTGCACCTTACACCAAGCACAACTGTTCTGAGTCAGCGTGCATCCCCCATACTTCAATATTTGATAAATGGCCAGTTTTTAATAAGGAAAATATAAATATACACTCCCTTTTCCAACAGTGAAACAATTCAGCACAAACAGGAGACCTCATGGAGCAATGCATCATGCTGGGAGAGCTAATAATGGCTCATGCTGGCCCAATGTACTTCAGCTGGCTGTGTTTCCCCCAGGAAAGAGCTGTGTGAAACGTGATCAGAGCATCCTGGACTGCAGGGAGGCACCACAGCACTGCTGCAGACACTTCCCCCACACCCTCTGAGAAAAGGCAGCCAGGGCAGGCCAGGAGGGACCATTCTGCCCAGCTGGAGGGCAGTGAAGGGCACAGGGAGCAAACAAAGGCACACTCACACTTTGGTTGAACATGTCTGTCTCGTGCCGCAGCTGCGTGTACTGGCACAGGTGCTGCCGGATCATCTCCACCCTTTCAACTTCTAGTCTCTCAAGCTCCTGGACATGAAGAAAAACAAGTCCATGTTTTTACTGGAACCTGAGCTTGGAGGCCCAGAGAAAGGAGGATACACTAAAGGCTGCCAGGAGGTGCAATACTGCCCCAGGGTCATGCTTTGGAGCTGGACTCTGTGGCTGCACATTCCTCTGCTCTGCAAAGAATAAAAAACAGCAAGCAACAGCAGTCACCTCAGCCTAGCAACAGAAAAGAAGGTCAAACCTTTCCAAAAGGCTCCAAAGAGAGTGGAGCCACTGCCTTAGAGATGCTGCAAGCAAGAGGGAATCTGTTCCTGCAAGAAGTTTTGTGTGCTCTATTGCTAGCTACAGAAATGATGGTGATTCAACCTGCATTTAGTCCTTCTGAGTGCACTGAGCACTGTCTGCAGTTTTGGGCACCACAGTCTAAAAAAAGACCTTAAGCTGTTAGGAGCGTTCAAAGCAGGGCCCCAAAGACAAAAAAGGGTCTGGAGGGGAGCCCATAGGGGAGGATCTGGTGAGATCCCACCTGGAGCACTGCAACCAGCCAGGCTGAGACAACTGGGGCTGCAGAAGAGATGGCTCTGGGGAAGACTTCAAAGAAAATTGTGAAATTGTGGAATAGAAAAATTCATGAATGTATAAATGGATTTGGTGATTTATCATGTGTTTTTCTGTGTTTTTCTTGTGCATTACTTCATCCTTTCCAAGGACAATTTGAGTATTCTGGCCCCTGAGCAGCCCTGAACTGGTTTCATGCCTTCTGCAAAGAAACAATTATTTCTTCTTTCCCCTATTGATGAGTTTTTCTTAGGACTGAGAATGGGCTAAACAATGCGAGATTTATCACCCAATTTTCCCCAAGCTTTGCACTGAACTAGCTGTGAATGATGATACAATTCTGCAAGGGTGGTTTTAGATGTTACACACCAGAGTTGTGGTCACCATCTCCTCAAACCACTTGGACTGGGCTTGGTTGTAAAGATCCACACAGCGCATCAGGTCATCCCCTGAAAGAGAAAAAACAGCAACACATCAGTCCTGTCTAGCCAGAGTTTGGAGGAGAGTGCAGGTCAGGTTTTGTAGACCTCAAGGATTTGAAGATGAATCCTGGTGGGGCTCAGAGGAGTTCTGCTACATGGACCAACATTTCAACTAAATGCACCTGATGTATGGCAAAAAAGCAGGTGACTGGGGTGAGAATGAATAGATTTGGAAAGAAAAATATAAGCATTAAAAGTAGTATTTTACAGAATGCCCAGAAATACAAAAAAGGCAAGTTACTTCAGTTAAAAAAAAAGCCATAGATGGAAAGTTGTATTTGGAAAAATAAAGTAATTAAAATAGGAAATCGACAATGGTGAGTTATGGAACTGCAGGGCAGCACTCTGCAGGTGAGACTGCAGTCTAAGGGTCTCTGTCTCAAAGGGGAGGGATGCATCAGCTGCTGGATGAAGGGATGCTGATTTGCAGCCTCATGCATCCTCCAGGAAGGGGAGATGCCCAATTCCAGCTGAGCTCCAGCCCCTGGGATCAGGGCAGGGACACAAGAAGCTGCAGTTCTTTCCATTTTTTACTTTGCTGCAGGACTCTGCACTGACAGAGGGGGAAATGCAGGTGGCAAATCTGGAAAACAATTTTCAGAGATTGCTGCCTTCCAGCTAGGAAATTCTCTTTGTTCTTTAAATGAGGCTCAATCTCTCTTTCCCTCTCTGATCTTCAGCTCCTCCTTGCTTGTTCAATAAAAATTGATTATAAACTATTTCTAATGACCCAAGGAACAAAGAGAGACTGGATTTTCAGGTGATAAAGAACATCTCTTACAGAGCCTCCTGTTGTTAAATCACAACTTTTCTTTCTCCTCAAAAATTGCCTGTACACATGGGCACACTGCCAGGGACTCTTCCCAGACTCCTTAAAGCCCAGACCCCTATCCTGAAGTTTTGAAAACCTCAGAACTCTAAAGGATCACTCTACCAAGGAACAGCCCTGGCTGAAGGGATGAAACATGGAAGGCCTAGCTAAAACTTATTTTCAGTCAAGGTACTAACTGAGCCATGTGTATCAACTTTGCAGATCTCAGAAAAGTTCCTGATGGATCCTGCAGATGTGGCTTGAGCCTCTGTAAAACATGCAGCAACTGGCTGGATCCTGAGTACAGGACAGCACACACTACTATATCCTCAGTATTCCTGGAAGAGAAATTATTTTAGTCACTGAGTAGCAGAGGGATAAAACCAAAAAACATCACTTTCAAGGAAAAAGACAGTAATAGTAAGTGTAAGAGGCACCCACCAAGTTGTGGGTGAGTGTGATTTAGGAAAGAACCAAGGAAGGAACTGTGACTTATGGAAGAAACACCCCCAGCTAAGCTTCCCTGAATCTGACTTTGGAAGTTCACAAACACTCAGTAATCTAAGGACACCTTCATGGAACAGATAACTCACCCTACTTCTGCTGTTCTCACCCCAATTATCAATAATTTGTGACATCTGAGTTGGAAACACTAGGCTTGCTTCTTCTGATGATTTAACATCACACAGATTTGTAGCATGGGTCACTTTGACTTTTGTAGCATTCACACCCTCTGATAAAATCCCTTTGCCCAGGACTTTTCTCCTGGGAAGCTGAGAAGTCTGAGAAAAGGGAAACAATTTTTATCTCATTTGCTTCTCCTGTGTTGTGCTCCTGTGGAATGTGTTTGGAGTTTGTTCACCCACAGGTGATTGTTCCATTGCATTCTGCTGGGAGTTGTTTTCACTCCTTGGCCAGTCAGGGCCAAGCTGTGTCAGGGCTCTGGAGAGAGTCACCAGTTTTCATTATTATCTTTTTAGCCTTCTGTGAGTATCCTTGCTGTACTCTTTAGTATAGTTTAGTATAGTATTCTTTAATATAATATAGTATTATAAAATAATAAATCAGCCTTCTGAGCACATGGAGTCAGATCCATCATTCCTCCCTGCCAAGGGGGTCCCTACAAATACAACAGAATTTGTTTTTACAACTTTAAAATCCACATGGATGGATGGATGGATGGATGGATGGATGGATGGATGGATGGACAAACATCCTGCTCCCTGCTGTGGTTCCTGCTGTGTGCTGTCAGGCACAGGTACTCACTCACCTGCCTGGGTGGACTTCCGTCTGGCCTTCTTGATTTCCTCTTCTGTCTTGTTGCTGAGTTTCACCTCTAGCTGCTGTGTTTTCATTTCCAGATCCTTCTGCCTCTCTGTCAAGGCTTTCCGGGCCTTGGAGGAATGAGGGAGAGTCAGAAATTATTAAGAAGAAGAAATGGCAACTGCTTTCAGCCACCTAGGAGTTCTTCACAAAGTGGTTCTCAGCAAGGAGCCAGCAACTGTGCATGGAACTGGGTCCTAACAGGGATTCAGGTTACACCATGGAGTCCACAAAAGCGTCCTGTGACCACAAAGGGGTCACCACCAACAAATCCCAGATGCATCTGAACTCTTCACAGAATCTTAAAAAGGCAAAGGACTAATGGCATCATCAGGCTGTCCTGTTTCCTAATAGCTTTCTCATTGTTTCTGAAAGAAAAGAGAGCTGGAGCCTCTTTCAAATGTCCTAAACAGCATCACCACCAAGACACCTCTTCCATTCACTTTTCTTAGGATCTGAATCGTTGAAGTTTTCAAATATCTTACAAAATTTCAAGTATCTCACAAAATGTGTCTTTAAGTAAGTCCTGGACTCAATGTACAACTATCACAAACTAACAACAGGAACTTAATTCAGAAAAACTTATTCAGGTTCATGCCAACAGTAGAAATCAAGAACCACCTGAGGCCTGATTACAACTGATGAGTTGAACTACTTTACACAGAAATTCTTCAAGCTGTTAAAACCTGATTTATCAGTACAAATATATATTATACAGATAAATTAGTAAAGTACCTTAATAAATAAACACTGTTACATGCAGGCTGATAAACAGATAAAAATCACTTGTTTTGCATGGATTTGTTATAAACCATGTCACATTTGTTTTTCATACTGTACTAGTGCTTCAAATTAAATTGGCATGACTGTATTTTCTTAGCACCATGCAGTTTTTTACAGTCACACCAGCTAAATGTTGCAGCTCTGCTGAAGCATTCCTGGAATTTTTTTCCATGTGCAGTTCTGAGGCCCTGGTGGGTCCTGCAGGTCTGGAGAAGGGGCTGCAGAAGAACAATCTGTGAGTGCTCCACAGGCACTGCAGTCACAGCTCTTCCCTTCTTCCAAGGTTATTCCTAATTCACTCCTCCCATTATTGCTACTGAGTTGCTTTGCAGATGGGAGTGTGAAGAACTCGGTGTTTTGCAGAAAAATGCCTTCCTTGCAGACACTCAGCCTAACGACCTTGTGTATCCTGCCATGGTTCTGGAGAACTCCTGCTGAGCTTTAATGAAAGCACAAACAGCTTTGGGGATGACTAGGAATGGTATTTTCCTTTCCAATTCACACTCAAAAGCAAACTCACGAGGAAACAATTTGGCAGCAGAGGCACAGGCATCCCCATTTCTGCCAGCTGCTGCTGGGAGATCACATTTTGTGTCCCTACACCACAACCTCAGCCACCTCCTGGCTGGTGTCACATCAGCCCATTACTGGCTGCTGCTGCTGTTTGGGTTTTTTCAGTGAGGATGCTCCTTGTGAAGGGTTTGTGATTTGCCAGGCTGCTTTTGGCCACTGAGCCAGGTGAGCCTCTGACCCTGCTGCCCTTCTAAGGTAAGGTGCTCTACATTTTGAGGACAATAGATGCACACTAATAAGAAGTATTTGCATCAAATTTATTGCCCCAAGCTGGCAAGGGGAGGATGAACCAAAGAGCCACTTCAGCAGCAGGATGTTTGCCCCCACATCCCAGACCTCAGCTAAACACCAAACTATTTCTGGGTCTGGGCAGAGCACAGCTAACAGTTGTGGCATTCACATTAATCCTCTCAGAGTTTTTTCCTGGAGAAGCACAGAGAGAAGAAGAGAAAAACAACTCTAATCTCTACTTGCTGCTCCTGTTGCTTTGCACATGTAGAATATGTTAGGAAGATTGTTTACCTGAAGTGATTTGTCAGTTGGATTCTGCTGAGGATTGTTTTGTTTCCTTGGCCCATCACTCAAAGCTGTGTCCTGGCTGTCTCAGACAGTCAGGAGTTTTCTTTAGTATTCTTTGTAGTATAGCATCTCTTTAATATAGTAAAGTGGAGTGTAATAAAATACAGCTTAATAAAGCAATTATTCAACCTTCTGAATCAACAGAGTCAGATACCAATAATTCCCTGCGTCAGGGGCGCCCTAATTTCAATAAAGAGTGAAAATTTCAATAAAGAGTGAAAAGATGAGCTGTTCCTCAGTAGGAACAGCTGTGTCAGAACTGAAACTCTCCAAGGGGCAGCTGCTCTTCTCAGACCTGCAGCTCAGTTTGTCTCAAAGCCTGCAGGCTGTCCCTGCTCCCACCTTCTCAACGGCCGTGTAGCGGCTGGCCAGGTGCTTCCGCAAGTCCGCGATGTGGTGGTCGCACTTCTTCATGTCCTTCTTGAAGTTCTCTCTGAAGTTCAGCAGGGGCTTCTCCACCTCACTCTGCAGCTGGCAATGAAAACACAGGAAGAAGTGAGGAGCCAGGCAGCAATTCCTGGCTCTTCACAGAAACCACAGAATTGTTGAGCTGGAAAAAACCTCCAAGATCATCAAGTGCCATCGACAACCCAGGTGTGGCATTCACATTCCCTGAAAAAATCCCTTCCCCCAGGATTTTTCTCCTGGGAAGCTGAGAAGCCTCAGAGAAAAGGAAAACAATTTTATCTCCTTTGCTTCTCGTTTTGCTCCTTTGGAATGTGTTTGGGGATTGTTCACCCACAGGTGATTGTTCCATTGCATTCTGCTGGGAGTTGTTTTCACTCTTTGGCCAGTCAGGGCCAAGCTGTGTCAGGGCTCTGGAGAGAGTCAGGAGTTTTCATTATTATCATTATTATTATCATTATCATCATTAATTATTATCATTATTATCTTATTTAGTAAGTGTCCTTTCTGTATTCTTTAGTATAGTATAGTATTTTTTAATATAATATAGTATCATCAATTAATAAATTACCCTTCTCAGAACATGGAGTCAGGTTCATCATTCCTGCCTTTATCAGGCATTTCCTGGCAAATACAATACCCAGGGCTGCCAGGTCCACCACTAAACCCTGCCCCTGAAGCACCACATCCATGTCTTGTTTGCACACAAACAGTGGGAAGGATCTGGAGGATGCTACAGGAGTTTCTGTGCAGAGTTTAAGGAGAAGTAAAATAATGGAAAAGCCCCTCTCAACCTGGCCTGCCTACACACACACACATCACCCCAAGGTGAATTTCTTCCTTTTGGAAAACAATACAGGAGGACAATGGGGAGCAAAAAGTATTTCACTAATTACAGCTCTGATGTCGGAGTTTAAGGCAGAGCAGTGGGTTACCAAGGCAGCAGCTGGTTGCCTGAGTAACCTCTGCTGAATTGCTTACAAATGGTGCAGAGCTGTAATTTTCTTCCAGAACATGGCTGTTGTGCTGAGATATCTGCCACTGTATTGAACTTGAACACCCACAGAGGTTAAGAGAATGCAACAGGACTCAAGAGCATGTCACACGCGGTGGAAAAAACCCAGATAAATACCAGAATTTGTAAAAGAAATCTCCTTGGGCTTCACTTGAGATAAAACCCAAAAATAACACGATGTTCCCAGCAGACTTTTAAGAAAGGCTAATGGTGCAAAAAAGCCACAGTTCTGGTTCTCTTCCTTCCAGACAGGTAGAGTAGATTCTTGTTGAGAAGCCAAATATTGCTTTTCATTTCTTCCTTTGCAGAAGTGAAGCGTACAAGCACTAGTTCAATTTACTGGCTGGAACACAGAGTCCAGCTGAACAACATCTAGAATCAATTTTACTTCCTTTTTTATGAAAAATTAAAGCTAGATGTGTTTTAATTTACTCATCAGGTAGACAAAATAAACTGATTTTGGGAGGAAGCTTGGATGGAGTTTCAGTAAGTTTGTTCCCCAACTTATTTATTCTTCTAAATTTGTACCACACGCATGTGTATTTCCCCCACTAACATGCACTGAAGGGAGAGGCCACCAATTCAGGGCAAAAATGTTTGGAAAAGAAAGAACCATTTACCTTGGAAGAAAATTTGAGATGAACCTCTGCTTCATCAGCTAAACTCTTCTTGAGCTGAGCCCAGGCTTCTCCCAGTGTGCTGAAGGAAGAGCAGGACAATGATCAATCCCTTCCCCACCTTTCCTTGTGGATCTGTCACAGAAATCTGGCACAACACTTTGTACCATATCTTGATCAACAAAGCCACGGAAAAGGGTAACAGAAATGTGAGAAAACAACCAACCTTTGTGACTGAGGCAGGATTATGTTGGCACTGTTTGCAGCAGATCTTTGAAAACCCAGCTCAGGACAATCTCCACTCACAGAGACACCAGAGCCTCCCTAAGCAAGACCCTTCAGTATCTCATCCTCACCATAACAAAGCTCCCACCAATGCAGTTTTTTCTGCCTCTTTGACTTAACACCCTACTTCAGAGAGCAGATTCTCACTTCAGGTGAAAAGTCTTGGAAAAGCTTTTCAGCACTTGAAAATGTTTCTGTTGTCTCTTTCTTTCAGGTTATTTCCAGGACAGTGGCAGATGAGGCACACTCCTCCAGACTCTCTATGACAGCCCAGACTCCTCTTGAAGCATCATAACCAAAACTACACTGTCCCCAGTACAGTACAACTCCAGGGTCTAAACTGGTAACAGATTATTCTGCATCAGACACTCTTTCTTCTACATATTTCAATGTGATTGCCTTTTCAGACAACAGCATGAAGTTGCTGATGAATAAGCTTGTGATTCACTATAGCCAGATCCTTCTCCCACAAACTGTTATGTAACTGTATCTTTCACATCCTGTGAAAGTATAAAACCCGCTGCTTTGTCCTCATTAAAATGCATCTTATTTTTTTTTTTCCAGTTAATTTCTCAATTTTAACACAAGAATTCTGAATTGCAACCTTTTCTTCAACTACACATATCAACCCTCCTAGCTCTGTCACATCTCTGAATACACTAAATCCATCATTTCTTCTATCATAGATTCCTCATTACAAAAACATTTTAAAACCCCTTGGACTTAGGACAAACCCTTTGGGATCTCATTCCACAGCTACTTTCTGTAGTTTAGTTTCTGTAAGCAGTGGGTTTTTCCTACCTAGTTCTTTGCACATTAAGCTTTATTTAGGCCACCATTTCTCTTGTCTGCCTACGAGAATCTCCCATCACAAAAAGCAATACTAAATTAAGAGCTGTGATGCTTGACCTACTCTTTTACTCCATCACTGAAGGAATTTAGGTTGGCTTGGCATGGTTCTCTATGCATATACAACAATTGCTCATCATCTTATTTTTCCTTTAAGTGGAACTTTGATGGTTTATTCCACCACTTCTTGCAAAGGTTGAATAAATCTGAGTGATCTACAGTTCCTGGCTCCTTCTATCTCTTCCCTATCCCCTTTTCAAGGATAATAAAATTTGACTGCTCCTGATAGCCTGAAAAATCACCTGTCACCTGCAATCTCAGACTAATGATCTGTCACCTCTGATGCTGCTGCAAGGACTTGGCTCCTCAAATTTGGTGTTCATCAGCTAAACAACTCAGACACACCTACAGAAGTGCTCCCAATATTCCTCCTTCCCTGAGGTCCTCTCCCACTGCCCAGTTTCCACTGTTCTCTGGTGCAGGGAGAGCATCACTGGACAGTGCTCTCAGCTCCAGGCACTGCACCATGTCCTTTCTACTTCAACTTTCCTTAGGCTTGAGTGCTCATTCCCTCTCTTTTCACCTACTTTGTTTTCCCTCCCTTTCATTTTTTCAGTCATTCCCTCCTGTTCCCATTGGGAGCAGGAAAAGTGGGAGATGTGGAAGGAAGGCAGTGGGTTTAGCTTTGCTAGGATCAGCTGAGCATCCATCCCTAATGAGAAAAGAGGACAGAAACCTTTGCCATTGGTGCTCAGGGCAGTAACAGCTCAGTTATCCTCTTGCAATTTCCGTCCTTGCCTGCTGGGAGCTGAGCAAAACACCTCATGCAGCTTCAGTGCTGGCAGAAACACACTGTGCCAAGGTGAGGACAGTCACTCCCAGCTTTGCCTTTCAGTGCTCAGAGGGTGAAACACACAGAGCCACCAAGTTCAGATCCTCCAGGAGTGGCATTAATAGTGAAGAACTGCAATTCAGGCTGAACTGCACTGCCTAAAGTCTTCTTCATCACTTCCCAAGTGTGGAAATGCTGGAAATAAGCAGCAGTCTGCTGCTCCTCTTGAAGGGCCAGAGCCCTCATGAGAAGAGACTGCTCTGTCCTCCCTCGTGTCTCTGCTGCCCTGACTGTACCAGCATTGTACACAGCTACTCTCAGTAGTATATGTATATATATATATATATATATATATATATATATATATATATTATACATGCTCTTCCATTTTCAAAGTAGTTTAGTACACACATGCTAATCCTGGAAGGAACCAGTCCTGACTACAATAAGGACAGCATTTAAACCTGATTGGAAAGGCAACATTTTATTCCTATATTCCTAAAAAACCTCTCACTAACAACCAAAAAAAAAAAAACAAACCCAAACAAACAACTCTGAAGCAATTCCATCTTCCCTAACATGCCCAGGGTGCTCATCTAAATAAACCTCTACTCAGAGGGAGAGAGCTAGGGAAAATTACTTGTACCTGCGTGGGAGAAATGCCTTTTATATTAAAATTCGTCTTCTGTGGAAGTCACAGAGACACACTTACCCTTCTTCCTGAGCAGCCAAGGAATTCTGAGACAGTTTGGACAGGTTCTTAGCATATTCCTCCTCAATCTTTATCCTACACTCACATACACACAGAGAGAAAATAAAAAGACAGCAGTAAGTAAGCTTTAAGGCAGAAACCCACACACATAATTTGAAGAAATTCTCCGCATTTTAACAGATTTTGCCACAGGAATTTTCCTTTCAGTCTCCAGCGCTTGGCAGCGCCAGTTTGATGAGCAGTCTTCTCCCCCCATCTGCTAAAAATGCAGAGGCAAGAGCAGGGCTGTATGCAGGACGGCATGTGAGACAGAATTAGCTGAAAAGCTCCAGTTCTGAGAGCAAGTGACAAGGACAGAGCGTTTCTGTCTGCAGCGCCAGCAGCACGTGCTCCAGCCTGCTGTGTGCAGAATGCGAGGCTGCACATCCTTGAGGCAAAAATGAAGGAGTGCAGCCACCCAGGAAAAAGCCAAATGAGATTTGGGGGGCTGAATGCACCTTTCTCAGGGACACCAACTGCCTCCTGCTCTCTGTGGTGGGTGACAGTCATGGCACAGATGGGGAAGGTGAGATGCTGATGCATGGCTGGTGCTGCCCCTTCCTCTCACTCACCCCACTCCCTGCCCTGTCCTGGTCTTCACCCACCTGGAGACAGCAGGAACAGGGCAAGGGAGCAGAGGAGGAAAGGTGCTGGCACTCACTGCTGTGGGAATGGCTGCAGGGAGGAGAAGGAGCTGTGGAGTGAGGGGACAAGGTCTGTGCTGACAGCCCAGCAGGGAGGGACGAGCAGAGGGGATGGGAATCCTGCCTGAAAGCATCTTCTGCTGCAGTGAAACAACTGAAGGTGCAGAGGTGATGGACATCCTGCCTGAAAGCATCTCCTGCTGCACTGAAACAGCTGCAAGGTGCAGAGGTGATGGGAATCCTGCCTGAATCCATCTTCTGCTGCAGTGGAACAGCTGCAAGGTGCAGAGGTGATGGACATCCTGCCAGAATCCACCTTGTGCTGCAGTGGAACAGCTGCAAGGTGCAGAGGTGATGGGCATCCTGCCTGAAACCATCTCCTGCTGCAGTGGAACAGCTGCAAGGTGCAGAGGTGATGGGAATCATGCCTGAAAGCATCTCCTGCTGCACTGAAACAGCTGCAAGGTGCAGAGGTGATGCCAGTGAGCAGCTGCTGGTGCAGAGGTGATGGACATCCTGCCTGAATCCATCTCCTGCTGCAGTGAAACAGCTGCACATGCTCCCAGGCAGCACTAACAGTTGTCTGTTCACTGGTTTTCAACCCAGCTCGCTCCACAGAACATTTCTGAGAGAGCTGTGCAGCCCCCAAGTAGAAAAACTCCTGATTCTGTGCCAGCCACACACAAAACCTGCTCTGAAGTGTCTTTATCTGTCCATCCACAAAGCCTCAGAAGGTGGGGTATTCCTGGCAGGCCCCCTTGCAAGAGCTGGTTGAGCAAATGTGCTTTTGTGGGGCACATCTGAGCTGAAAGGGGTCCCCTGAGATGGCTGGGAGGGATCTGATGCCAAGGCTCACTGCTTTGGGCTCGGCTCCCAGCCAGAATTCTAGTCCACAGCCTTCATCAGGAACTTCATTCCTGCTGAATTTTGTCTTTAGGACACCTTTGAGTGATTTTCTGTGGATGTTCAAAGGTGCAACAGTCTGCTGACTGTTCTGAGCAGCCCAGGCAGACCCTCACAGAACAGAGGAGCAGCTGACCATCTTCCATCAGAAAGGTCTGCTGTGAAAATACTGAATTTAAAATCCTGCCAAGTCTGCCCTGCTACTGCTGAAGCTGGGGAATTATTGAATGGAGCAGGACAGAGCAAGCCTCATGTCTTCAGAAGGGAAGAGAGTAGGTTTAGATGAGATATTAAAAAGAAATTCTTGTCTACAAGGGTGGTGAGGTCCTGGCACAGGGTGCCCAGAGCACCCTGGATCCCTGGAAGTTCCCAATGCCAAGTCAGACAGGGCTTGGATCAATCTGGCACTGGGAAGGGTGAAACTGGATGAGCTTTAAGGTCCTTCCCAAGCCAAACCCTGATTTCCTCTCCTGATTTCACAAGCACACACCAGACACCCTGTGCCTGTCCTAAATGTGGCACCAGGCAAGCACAGCTTTGAGGGAAGAGCTCCTCACTGGCTCCAGCTCTGGCCTGGACCCCAAGAGTTTTTCAGGGATTTGAAGGTTATTTGTACTGCACTACTGAAAGGGCAGAGTGCCTGGCAAGGAGGAACATCAATAAAAGATAAAAATAAAAAAAGTGAAATGTCTATTGTGAAGAGCCCCAAATATAAGAAATAAATTATTCTACCCCAGCCTGGCTTCCTGTCACCATCTGTAGCCAAAAGATAAAGCTCAAAGATAAAAACCAAGATAAACCTCAAAGAGGGGGGAAAAAAATCTGCCTCTTGACCCTGCTTGATATAAACACACTGCAAACTCTGGATTGTGGTGACTGTGAAACACAAGCATGCCACAACTCCTGAGTCCAGTTCCAGACATCCACGTGGCTGTTTGGCAGCAATTCCACCTTCCTAATAAAAAAAAATAAAGATACAAGTTCTTGTTCTCACTCATTTGCTTGAAAGCTTTCAGGATTTCACTCCCTATATAGTCAGAAGCATTGCAGATTATTTTAAGTGCATTTTGACCCATACTGTTCACACTTTACTAGTGCTGGTTGATCTCTGGATGTTCCTTTCCTGCTCCTTTTTCATTGTTTTTTGGGTTTTTTTTGGAAAAAAAAGTACTTTGTGTGCCCACACTTAAATAATTTCAGTCATGACATATTATGGTGGATGAAGAAAAACTAGAGAGCTGCAAAGGGAGGCAAAGATGATCTGATGTGACTGCCATGCAAGAAGGAACTAAATAGATTAAGACAACAGGGGGAACAGGGAGAAAAAGTGGTAGAGGATATCTGACAGACAGCTCCATAATTCCAGGGAAGAGACTGGGACTGAGTCTTTTTACACCAGATTAGGAGGGAACAATGCAATTATCAGACTACAGAAGCATAATTATTTTTCCTGTAGTGCACAGACTGCTGAAATCTTCCATAAATTGCTCAGACAAACAGTGAAAAGGGCATATATGGATCTGCTGAACATGGCAGTAGATAAATAATCTGCTTTTTTACTTACATTTTCTAAGCCACTGCTTAATTAAAAAGTGAATAATGGAAACATTTTGCTAATGGAAACACTTCTTATACCTGGTGCTTCTCAGGGCAGCCTGCAGACTCTTTTTGGCTGTTTTGGAGCCTTCCCTGAATGCAAATTCTGAACCTTATTTTCACTTTTGATTTGAAGTAATACCTTATTTCACACCAACACCCTGGATTTTTCAGTTCAGTATATTTATTAATTACTTCCCTCCCTTTCTTGACGTCTGCCTTCCTAAAAGTCAAAGTCTGTGACTTTATTTGACTTTTATAACCCCACCTCTGTCAAACAGAACTGAATGAGCATGTATTGCTCAGTCTGAGATCACTATAGACAAGAAGCTCCTGCAAAATCATCTACCTGATAAACTAAATTGCAGTTAGCCTCCCTCTTGTTGGATATTTGATGAAGAAATCTGGTTATCATGTCTTACACCAGCTTCCTGTTGAAGGGCTGTCTTTAAGAGCTGCCTGAATCTCACCTCCAGCAGGCTGATTGTACAAAGAGAATTTTTCTGGACACAAAAACTCCCAGTGAAATGTGGTGTTGTGCTCCCCAAGGCACCTGATGGTCATCATGAAAACCTTACCAGTATTTCAGCCCTCTTAGCTGGGAACACAGAGGTTCCCCTGATGGCCTGAGCTGTTTCCATGAACAATCCCTCCAGCTCAACACCATCCTCCTCCTTTTCCACACAGAACAATCCTCATCCTCTGCTACAAACAGATGAAAAATGTCATTATCTTTCTGTAATTCCCATCCAGACCCTCTCCACACTCATTTCCCAACCTTTTTGTGTTTCTAGCACACAGTGGGTCTCTCCTTCCTCTCCTGCCTCCTCCTTCCTCTGCTGAGGACAGTGTCAGAGCTGCTCTCCTTGCTCTCTCTAATTTCACACCAACTTTCCTTTCCTCTTGAATGCCTCCTGCTTTTATTTCTGTCAAATTTCATTATACACTATTTCCTTTGAAGCAGCTTCCCCCTCTTTTCCCTTGCTATCATAATTCTGCTTGCCTTCCCATCCTCTCCCTTAGCATTCCTATTTCTCAATTGCTTTTTTAATGTTCCAGGTGGCTTTTTCTTCTACCTCTGGTCAGCACCAGGTCAGCACCCTGGGACAGTGGGAGGTGTCCCTGCACTTGGCAAGGGGCTGGAATGAGATGATTTTTAATGTCCCTGCCATCCCAAAGCATCCTTTGTTTCTATTACCAAGCCCAAAGTGATGTCTTTTTAAATCTTCCTCTAGGAAACTGTGCCTATGCTCCATGGGAACAAATGCTTCTGTACTTTTCAGACAAAATATTTCCCTTCTAAACATCACCTCCACTCTGCTTCTCTCCTGTTTATGCTCTTTCCTTAAAACCTTCTTGGTTCCCTTTAAACAGACAGCCTTTGTGCAATCCAACTCAGACAAGTGAGAGCTGGAGAAGCCTGGAAAGTGTGGATGAACACTAAAGAAATATTCAATGTTCATTAAGAACTTGCAGCAAACCTTTCATGCAGTTTAAGCATTAACATATTTAAGGGATATCTAAAGAGGGAAAAAGCAATTGCAATCAATATTTCATTTGACAGCCAAGTGCTAATTACCTTTCTCGAACAAACTCTGCCATTTCCTTCTGCATTTGTTTCCCTTTAAGTTGCTTTTGAAGAAGAATTTCAAATCCTGACACTGTGTTGTTCCCTTGTGAGTCCTTCTTATCTGCCTGAAAGAAATAAAAGGAAGTTCAACAAAAAGCTTTGGAGGCCAAACCCACAGAGATGTGGCTCCCAGCAGCTGGTGGCTACAGCACCTCAAAGAAATGGCCCAGCACCCTCCTGCTCCTCCCACTCCTTTATTTTTTTTATTTTTTAAATTTAAAAAGAGAAGCTTGACAGTTAACTTTAGGATGCTGTGGGGGACAAAGAGGAAATTCCTGCAAGCAGAGTTAGGGGAGGATAAAAGTCTGCAAGAAGGAGCTGTAAGTAGAGTTCCACTGAAATCAAGATGTGACCAACCCATGGAACCAAGCATTGGCTGAGCCTGAATAGGGAGAACCAAACAAAAATTTTGTGAGACCCGTGCAAAAAAAATCTGTCTGTACACCAGTCATGATTTAGGGCCCACTGGGATCAGAAGAGTGGAAGGAACTGAAGAAATTTTGTGGTGATGTGACCATTTTCAAACATGTCAGTGTATTTTAGCCATCAGCACTGAGCAAGGGGACACGCTGCTGCACCTCCAACACTGACACTTCTTTTTCAAAGGGAAACACTTCAATAACCAGTCACTGAAAACACACATGAGATCCCTAAAAGCTTCATTGTTGATTCCTTTTGTAGGATTTGTTCATTACATTGTGGTTTTCCTCTCACTGCCCAGAAAAATATTCAGGTGGAAGGAAAGTTTTCCCCTGGAAGAGCATTTTCTATCAGCTCCACACTCCAAGGACTACTGCATCATTTTCATGAGATTCAGGAGCCTGAAAACAGACCTGAGCACAGGGGGGCACACACAGAACCAGCCATGGAAGACTCTGGATGCTCCAGGCTGCATTAAAACTACTCAAGCTATAAACTGGCCTGTCCTTCACAAACCTCACCTACAAAGAATGCATTCATCATCTGACCTCTGGAATACCCTGTGGAGGGAGCTGCACAATTTAACAAAGAGTTTTTAACCATCTGCTTGCTTTAGAAGGGCCTCCCTTCCTCCTGCACTGCCCTTTTTTCTGTGGTATTTTGAAATATGTGGCTTCTCCTACCTCCTCCCTGTTTCCTGAGCAAATCCATCTCCTGAGAACTGCCCTTGCCTTTCTTTCTCTGATGATCAGCCACATCTCAGACTGCTCAGATGTCTCCAGGAGCTCTTCACTGGCATCCCCAGCCTCTGTGGTACTCCCAAATTCTCCTTTACCTTGTACCACAAATCAAGCTGTTTATTCCACTTTCTTGGAAGCTCTGGGAGCTGCATGTGGCATGTGGCTGGCTGCCCACTTACCCAGAAATAATCACAGTAGCTCCACTCTGAAGGTTTCAGCAACTGCTGCTCTGGCATTACGTCAGGGTGGGGGAAAGTCACACAGTTGATCTGTTAAAAAAAAAAAAAACCAACAAAAAGAGAGTTAGACAGTAATGAAATTTAGCTGTTAATGAGAAATACGTAAATAAAAAGTTCTACCCATCAGAAAATCCGCAGTGAAGGCATGCCAGGGCAGAAAACTGCTTGTTGCATAGAAACAGCAGCTAAGGATTCCCAGAATGCTTCTCTCTGCAGGCAGGAGTGTTGGCTCAGAGGGAAATAAACTACCCATTTCACAGGAGGAAAACCTCCTGGATTTGGAAAGCACCACGCAGGGAGTTCTCCCAGATCCCTGAAAACTGTGCTAAAAAACCTGATGTGAAATATCCTGAGCACAGAAACACAGTGAGCAGCAGAGAGCACTGCAGGCACTGTCAGTGCAAAACACCCTTGGCTGTGCCATCTCCTACAGGATGCCAAAAAAAGGAATTATTTTATCAGTGCACAGCCCTTCAATCTATGTCTAAGACCCTCTCAGATGGAAGTGATGCTTTGTGAGAAAGGAGCAGGGGCTCTCTGGAGCCAGTGAACCTTCAGTGTTCACAGAGATCTCTCAGACAGGACTCATCACACGCTCATTAAACAACAGCATCAAAATATCCAAGCACTCATTAAGCTGTCCCAGTGGAACCCTGCAGCCTGCTAACAGCACAGCCAAGGCAACAAGCACCACAGCCACTGCAGAACAACCCTGGACACAGCTGAGCCTTGCAGAGCAAGCACCAGCACAAGCCAGAGCTCACTGCCAGCTTGTAATGCTCACCCCAAATCCCTGCTGGGCAGGTTCCCCAAAATCAGCCCCTCTCAGGCTGATGGGAACATTAAGAGCACTTGATTCATCAAGGGATCAAGAGATATTGGGGATGGGATGTCACAGATGTAACTGTGTGGGGGTGGGGGTTTGTTTTGGATCAGTTAACTCACAGGAAATCCACACAAATCTGCGGGTAGGGTGAGCACAGCTGCACAGGCAGAGCCAAAGGCACGCAGTCAATCTGCCTTTGGGCTATCCAGAGAGGACAGAAAGGATGTGGGTGCTGACACAGCACAACCCACCACGCCAGAGCACAGCAGAGCAGACAAAACCTTCAGCTGATCCAAGCTATCCTACAAACCCACACTGGTTCTGCTGCCTCTGCCCGGGCTGGAGCTCCAGCAGCTGCCCTGGAACAGTGCAAGAGCTTGCTCCACATGAATCACCCTGCCCAGAGCTTGCCAAGCCCATCCCAGAGCAGGCTGAGGACCCTGAACCTGTGCTGTCTTTGGCTGTCACCTCAGCCAGATCCTAAACCCTGTGTCTTGCTTTCCAGCTCCCAGCAGGCTCCAAACTGACCTGCAGCTCAGAGATCTGGGCTGTGCAGGCAGTGACCCTGCACCTCCAACCAGGAGCCAGCCTCTCCAGCCAGAGCAAGAATGTCCCAGTCAGAGCCAGCACCTCCTGCCAGAGCAAGAATGTCCAGTCAGAACCAGCACCTCCTGCCAGAGCAAGAATGTCCAGTCAGAACCAGCACCTCCTGCCAGAGCAAGAATGTCCAGTCAGAACCAGCACCTCCTGCCAGAGCAAGAATGTCCAGTCAGAACCAGCACCTCCTGCCAGAGCAAGAATGTCCAGTCAGAACCAGCACCTCCTGCCAGAGCAAGAATGTCCAGTCAGAACCAGCACCTCCTGCCAGAGCAAGAATGTCCAGTCAGAACCAGCACCTCCTGCCAGAGCAAGAATGTCCAGTCAGAACCAGCACCTCCTGCCAGAGCTGGCATCTCCAGCCAGATCCAGCATCCCCAGACAGTGCCAGCCTCCAGCCAGAGGCAGGATGTCCAGCCCATCTCCAAGCAGAGCTGGCTCCACTGGCCACAGGGTCCCAAGCACAGACAGCACTGCAAGCACCCTCCCCAGCAGAAGAGTCAAGAGTTCCAGAGCATCAGCTCAGTTCAGAGCAGGATGGCCATGCTCTGACCCACTGCACCTCCCAAGTGTGTTCTGCAGCTGTAACAGAAGTCTGGGCACCACAGAGCCATAGAAACAGAATATCCTGAGCTGGATCATTGTACTGTGGCACTGCACTCCAGGACAGGGAGGTGATCTGCAGTAGGAGGCAGAGGAGCTGTATCCTGCAGCTCAACAATCTGCAAAGAGAAACAGCATGGGAAATTCCCACTCCCTGCTAAAGGCAGTGCCTGTTCCACAAAAACCAAATCTGTGTCAGTTGGAAGCTGCTGATTAGAGATGTGGCAGTGAGTCTCCATGTCCTGAAGCAATACCCACAGAGTCACTGGAAATGCAAAGGCTGCACTGGTGACAGTGTCTCACTGCAGTGCACAGAACTCCAGGAATGCAGCAGGAAGTGGAGCAGTGAGCGTGATGAAAGCAGGGTTAATTCAAGTGTTTCTCAAAGTTTTAGGAATGAATCAAAATACTCTTCATTTCTCTTAAGATTGAATTGTCTGGAAATGATGCTGAATGGTCTGGAAAGAGTCACGAGGCCATTTGGGTCTAGTATCACTTTTAAAAGGGAATTGGTGCCAGAATAAAAAAATAAAAAAACACAGAAGCTTTTACAATCTTAAAAACAAACAAACAAACAAAAATATTGTGGTAAACAGAATTGAACACAACTTACATCTTTTTACACTAAGTCCCAGCAGGGGGCATGAAAATTTTCTTAACTCTAGAAATACTACAAAAAATTCCATATGACTACACAGGTAATCCTGTGATCTTTCTTTCTTTTCATTACCCTAGATTGCTTATACTTAAACAAGAGCTCTTGGATTGGTATTTCCCAAAGAGCTCTTGGATTGGTATTTCCCAGCATTTCTAAAACCTCTCAGGATTCCCAGCAGGAAGGGAACACCAGGCTGGCACTGAGCAGCAGTGGTGTGACAGTGTGGCATTCCCCCCTCCCAATCCTCCCCCTGAAATGCTCTTTTTCTTCCTTCTAAAAGCAAAGAGAGCTGAAAAAACCCCACTGAGCCTCACCAGCTGGGTGCCACTGATGAGCTGGGCGATGTAAGGACAGCCAAAGCCCCTCGGGATGATGTCCCCACGTCTGACAGCTCCATCAGTCCCAGGGACAGTGACACTCCCTCCATCCAAAGGAGCACTGGGACACCCCACTTTGCTCACATCCCTGAGAGCTGTCCAGGCTCCCTGCAAGCTCCAAATCCAGAGCTGTGCCAGTGTGGATATTTTAATAATGCTGACTTGCCAGCATTATTAAAGGCCTTACAAAAGCTTGCAGAAGGTGGCTATTACAGCTGTAATTGCCAGGAAGAAACAAAACAAATTAAAACAGGTCTCTCAGATAATGAGGGAATCACAGAACATGAAGAGAAAACAAGGTGTGATGACCTGCATTGCATTCCCACAAACTCCACTGGGACAGCTGGGGTGATAATCAGCCTCACCATGATATTAAGTTCTTATGCAGCCTCTTTGTCAAAATAATGGCTATTGTCAGCTTGCAACAGAGCAAAATTAATAACAAGACAGCAGCAGGGTGAAACCCCAAGGAAGGGCCGAGCAAACCTGCCAGAGGACAGCAGCTTGTCTTTCCAGCTGCCACTGGCCATGAGTGGCACCAGAAAACCTGTCTGGGAGCCACTGGATTAAAGAGGACAGAAGGATCAGAGTCAGAGAAGGAAAAAACAGAGTGACAAACAAAGCTTGGGGGAGGACACACACGGAGGGATCAGAGAAGCAGCACAAATGCATTTCTCTTGACAAGCTGTTTGCCAAACTCAGTGGATTAAAATACTTTTGCCAGGGTACTGATCATGAGCAAATGCAATTATACTCTTAACAGCTGAATATTCCAGCTCCTATTTCCCACAAGTACACTGGCAATAACGACAAAATGAGCTGTTTATGTTGTAGGTGACTCTTAATTATGTCTGAGACACAAAGGGGTGACAGAAGAGGAACAAACCCAGGTGAATGCACAGGATTTGCACAGGAACAACAAACTTTGTTGGGCTGGACGTGCACATTAATCCTGGATTTCAGAGTCTCTACAGGCTTTGAAGTCACTCACCAGTAAATGAGACATTGCCAAGCAACAAGAATAAAACAAGAATAATTTGATCAAAGCTTAGATAATCAACTACATGTTTATTACATCAGTCACAACATGCATAAAATGAGCAGATAGCAGGAGAACTTACTGAGCCACACTCACGTGACTAAAGCAGGGCAACATTTTTGCTTATCTCTTCAATTTAAAAATGCACATTATTTTTTTTTTGATTTCTACACATTCTCAGCACCTTAAACACAGAAGAGAAGTGCCAGATTGCCTCACTTCAGTATCTTCTTTACAATTTCAGCTGAGACTCAGAAAGTACAACATCCAGCACTGAGTTCATATGGCAAATGGAACTATTTGGGTAAAAAAAGCCAAATGCAAAGGCTGGAGAAGATCTCAGAAGAGCCTGGGCAGCCTGAGCTCTCCCCAGACAGGGAAGCCCAGAAATGCCTAGGCTATTCCAACACCATGAGTTTGCCCTGGGTTTTAGCTCAGGTAGGGTGATGCTGCAGCTTTGGTACCACAGGACAATTCAAGTCCTCACTGAGAACAAATCCATTGATTCCCTCCTATTTCAAAGGAAAGATTCTGCCAAAAGCATGGAGGAGCCCTCTTTACTGGGTCTATCTGGAGAAAGGTTCGGAGATTATTCAGGCTCCTGCCCAACCAGGGCTTTTGTGACAGCATCTGTCAGTCAGCCCCAGGGCAGAGGGGGACCTGTGCTGAACCTCATGCTGTGCTCATCACAGCCCTGTGTGTGTCACACTTGCCAGACAGAGCAGAGAGCAGGAAATCCCAAGTTCCTGTGCACAGGCTGCCCATCTCCCATCTGCAGACTGTTCACTGACGTGGCCAGCACATGCAACCCAAACACCAGCATCTCCCAGCTCCTGCACTCTCCCAACGAGGCACTAGAGACTTTTTAAGAAAGAAACCCACACTCAGAAATACCTTATAACCAGGCAGCTTTCCTGCTCTTCCAAGCAAGACACAGCTCTGTTGCTCTGGTGAAACGCCCCTTTACATTCTGCATTTAACTCTCCCTCACCTATTGTAAATATCTCCAGCTTCCAGAGGCTTCAGGAATCAGCCAGCAAACCATCCAGCATTAAAACAGCAAGTGCACCTTGAAATTAATTTTAAAACCAGCACAGACCACACACCTGCAGTTCCATAACAGCCCCTGATATGCCCAGCTGGAGTTTCTCTTCCAAAGAAGATGGAAGGCCACGTCAGTAACATTCACTGACCAAAGAGAAAACACCAGATTATTCCTGTTGGTTGCACACAGATGGGAAATACTCCATCTCCACCTGCCTTCAGGGTTTCCAGAAGCTGTGCTGCTAAATGCCACTTGGATGCAGAGGAGGCAGATGCATCCTGAGGAAGATGCTCCCACTCCTCTGCTGAAGGCAATGACGCAGCAACAGCTTGGCTGGACATCACCTGATGTCTGCAGCTTGTGTGCCACAGGATTTCGGTTTGAAGGGAAGCTCCCTGCACCAAAAGCCTCAAAGTGGATCACAGAATTCCCCTTTGCAGGAAGAGGTTGTGCCTGAGCACAGCTACAGACCAAGGAAAAGCATCTGACAGCAAGCTAAGGACATGCCCTGCAGCTCTGCTAAGCAGAACATCCCCACGTCTGCTTGAGTGGCACTGAGCACACAGAACCTCCTAGGAGACAGTGAAAAACACTTACACTGTTTTACAGTTTACACTCCTGATGAGATTTATTTTTCACAATGCTGCCTTGATGGAGGCAATGGCTTGGAGCAAACAGCTGTTAAAATTAGCTTATTTTTGTCGATCTGATTCATCCTACTTGAAAGCTTTGGGCTTCTGCAGGAGAAGCGCACACCCAGTGACCCTGACATAACACAGAGTTTGCTTTGCAGATGTTACCTGATGGCACAGGGGCCAGCAAATATGGAAAACCACCCTGAGAGCAGCAGGGATTGCAGAAAACAAGCTCTCCTCTCTTGTGCTCACACAGCCCAGCGCACCCCACCCTGGGTGACCACGTCTTGTCCCTCTGGACATGATGTTCAGCCCATGATTTACCTCAACCCCTCAATCTGAGCATGCAGGAGCTGCATGCAAGGGCTGGGACATGTCTCCTGCCCCAGCCACTGCAGCCCTGGAACAGCTGATTCTCCCAGACATGTGCAAAAATGTCTGAACATCCAGATTTGTACTTGCTTCAAAGCACACCACACTCCCAATAAACCAATTCCCAGTACTAACCTTGGTAACAACCTATTTTTATACCTAAAATCACTGCCTGAAGTGGCTTTTTTTCAAAAACTGTTGAAGATTTCCCCCTCCTGCCCCAGAACCCTGTACCTGCATGGCAGTGGCTGACTCACATCTCAGTCAGAGGCACTTCTATGTGTTTCTTTTGAGCCCTGGTCTCTGCCACCAGCAACCCAGCCCACTAATGAATAAATCTGCAGGCTGCACGTGATAATGCAGACAACAATCTCCTCCTCATAGTAACACTAACAAGGATGTATAATATTAAATTATTCCTTTTGTTCTCAGGGACTTGATACCCTGCCAATACTTGCAGCTGCAAGAATTGCCTCTCCTTTACTGCTGAAAATTAATTTATCTGTGCATTTCTTCTGATTTCCATTTAAATAAAACTTTTTATTACTAGCCACTTTCATTCATCTATTTTGATTTCCCTGCTGGTTTTAATCACCTGTCCTGCACTGAAGAGCCCAGAAGTGCTAATTGTGTTCCAGATGAGGTCACCAAGCACACTAAAGATATTAATGTCTGTAAACTGAGATACATCATACAACTGAGAACATTTCCATTCTAACACAGAATCATAGGATGGCTTAGGTTGGAAGGAACATTAAAGCCCATCTTATCCACCCCTCTGCCACGGGCAGGGACAGGTTCCACTATCCCAAATTGCTCCAACCCCCTCCAACCTGGCCTTGGACACTTCCAGGGATAATCACAGCTTCTCTGGTCAGCCTGTACCAGGGCCTCCCACACTCACAGGGAACAATTTCTTCCTACTAGCTAATCTAAATCTTCTTTCTTTCAATTTTGAACTACTGCTCCCTGTCCTGTCACTGCATGTTCTTGTAAAAACTCTCATCGAGCCAGTTGTACTTAATTATAAAGATTAAAAGTAAATGTAAGATTAACTTCACAGTGAAATATAAAACCTCTGCCTATCCTTTCCACCAGAAATCTTTACTTGGACACTCTGGCACAAGAAACCTCCTTGACACCTCAATTACAGATTAGGAAAAAAAAGATCCTGCTCTGTCTTCCTCTAACTCTTCAGGACTTCTCCCAGTACGGACGCTGTTGTGGAGGGGGGGATGATCAGATGAGGAAGTTTTTTCAGGACACCTGGTTCACAGCCCCAGGCACCTCTTAAGGCACCCCATTCCCTCCACTCATTCTGGAACCGCCACTATTCCACGGAAAACCGCGCCTGAACCCCAGCACAGGGCAGAGATCCCAAACCCTCCGTGGGTTTAGCGGCGATTGAGCACCAAAACCCCGCGGGGGCAGGATGGCACGGGCTGCCCAGCACGGAACCCCCGGGGCAGGATGCTCGGGCACGGGCTGCCCAGCACGGAGCCCCCGGGGCAGGATGCTCGGGCTGCCCAGGATGGGGCTCCCGGAGCAGGATGCTCGGGCACGGGGTGCCCAGCACGGAACCCCCGCGGTGTCTCAATGCCCGGTGCCCAGGCACGGAATCCCCGCGGTTCCCCAGCCCCGGTACCCATCACGGAATCCCCGCGGTTCCCCAGCCCCGGTGCTCAGCATGGAATCCCCGCAGTTCCCCAGCTCAGCGCCGGTGCCCATCACGGAATCCCTGCGGTTCCCCAGCCCCACTGCCCGGAATCCCCGCGGTTCCCCAGCTCTGGTACCCATCACGGAATCCCCACAGCCCCGGTGCCCAGCACGGACCCCCGCGGTTCCCCAGCCCCGGTGCCCATCACGGACCTTCGCAGTTCCCCAGCCCCGGTGCCCAGCACGGACCCTCGCGGTTATCCAGCCCCGGGACCCCGCACGGAATCCCCGCGGTTCCCCAGCCCCGGTGCCCATCACGAACCCCCCGCGGCCCCGGTGCCCATCACGGATCCCCGCGGTTCCCCAGCCCCGGTGCCCATCACGGATCCCCGCGGTTCCCCGGCCCCGGTGCCCATCACGAACCCCCGCGGCCCCGGTGCCCCGCTCTCACCGTCAGGCTGCTCTCCTTGCTCTGCCGCCGCGGCGCCGCCGGGGAGCCCGGGCTCTGCGGAGGGAAGCGGAGCGCATCATCGCGGCCGCTCTCGGAGCCCAGCATGGCTGCGCGGGGCGGGGAGAGGCGGGTCCCATGGCACGGCTCGGCTCGGCTCGGCTCGGCCCGGGAGGCAGGCATGCAGGGAGGGGGAGCAGCGGGAGGCCCCGGCTCGCTGCTCCGCCTCTCTCGCCTCCGCCGCACCGAGGCTGGCTGCGCCGTGGGACGGGGGCGTCACACCCCCCCAGGACAGGGACAGCAATCTTGGTGTCCCATGGGTGGCACTTTGCTCTGCTGGGTACGGGAACAGGGATGGGGACCTCCACTGCTGGGGACAGTGTCCTGCCATCAGGCAGTTCCTACCTGGCATCATATCCCCCTGGGGGACAGGGACACAAGTGTGCCCCAGAGTCCCCCCAGGGGGGCAGTGCCCCCTGTCCCTGTCGCAGGGTCCCTGGTGGGGCTCAGATGCTGTGACTGCTCTGCAGCACGTGAATGGCTCCTGGCATCATTTGGGACTCCCATCCCAAATCCCACCCAGCGCTCGTCCTGGGACTGCAGCAGCAGCAGCAGCAAGGTGCCAGCACCACACACGTGCAGCAGCACGGCTGTTCCGCTGTCCCCTTGGTGGCAGTTGCGACAACTTGAACGGGCAGCATTTAGCTGCTCTCTAGGAAGCCATAAACAAGGTCTGGCTGAGTGCCCAGCACAGCATAGCTCCGCGTTGTTCTCAGTTGTGGCTTTTCCCCCCACCCCCTGACCTGTTTCCAAGAAATGTGGCTAAGCTTGCTGGAGGGATCTTGCCAGCATTTGTTTGCATGGTGGCTGCTGCCCAGGTCCAAGAAAGCATCCTGGCCAAAGCCTAGGAGCTGCTCCACAGTGGGAGACAGCCCGTGCCAGGAACAGACAAGGAAGCAGTCAAAGCAGAGCAGCCTAGGATGGCCCAAGACACACAAGGAGAGAGAGAGACGGGCCAAAAAGGCTTTGAGGGTATGCAGAACAGCTTCTTGCAACCACAGGTTTATGGTCAGATGCTTTCCTTTCTAAGGACTCTTCTGCAGAAGCTGCCACAGCCCCCAGGAAAAGCAGCTTCCCAAGAGGGAGCGGACACAAGCTGTTCTGAGAACTAATGCCACCAGCAGCCAGTTAAGGATTCAGAACTAATTCAAAGCAGGTTCAAAGCAGGGATGAAGCCAGGAGTTCAGTTTGGAAAAACCTGTAATAAAGGAGCAGTGGAAAGAAAGTACCATGGAGGCGATGAAGGGAGTGAGAAAAGCCATGAAAGGGATTTCTGACAGGCTGATGGTTGAGTCAGCTGAGCAAAGACTGCAAAGCACTGAAAGGCTGAGAGAGCCTGGAGAAGAGAAGGCTCCAGGAAGACCTCGCTGGAAACTCTCAATTCCTGAGGTCAGTCTACAAAAAGCTGGAGAGAGATTGAGGACAAAGGCCTGGAGTGACAGAAAAAGGGGGAATGGCTTCCCACTGACAGAGGGCAGGGTTGGATGGGATAGGAGGAAGAAATTTCTCCCTGTGAGGCCCTGGCCCAGGTTTCCCAGAGAAATTGTGGCTGCCTCTGAATCCCTGGAAGTGTCTAAGGCTGGGCTGGACAGGGCTTGGAGCAACCTGGGACAGCAGAAGATGTCCCTGCCCAGGGCAGGGGTGGCACTGGATGGGCTTTAGAGTCTCTTCCAGCTGAAAGCATTCTGTGACTCTATGACTCCTCATGTATCTCAGACATGAATTTGAATAAAAAGGTGTCTGTGAATTTGAGTAAAACTCAGCATTGTAAAAACAGAAGGTGGGAAACGTTGCTACAAAGGAAGTTCTGCAGAAATTAATCTGACTGTGTTCCAAGCCAACTACAAAAACATGGGAGTCAGATACCTTGAGAAATTAATTCTTTATTCTTTGGCACAAGGATTCCCAAGGGACTTTTTGAAGGAAGTCACAGCCTGCAAGTTTATTTGGGTTCTCTGAGGGAGTCACAGTAGATGTGTGGACAGAGGTGTCTGGTAATGCACAGTGTAAGATTCTAAAATGCTTTTGACCCAGTTTAGGTGCTCACTGTCTCCAGCCCAGGCAAATTGCTCAGAGAAACAGCAGCACAGGGAGTTAGTACAAGATGTTTGATGTGGGAGAAACAGGGAATCCAAAGAGCTGGACTGTATCATGAGAAATGCCACAAATCTAAACCAGGAATACTGACCTAGGTGAAAGGCTGAAGGGAACTACTGAAGAGGCAGCATGTGAGAAAAGAGGGTCAAGGCAAAGTGGGACAGTGTTCAGAAAAGACAAAACTCAGCCCAATAAACAATGTCAGAGACACTGAGAGCAGCAGGCAGGCCAGATCCACGTGGCAGCAGCACACCAATCAACCATGCATTTCCACAGGGGTATTTAGCACTGTGAAAGGACTCACTCTCATAGAGAAAGGAAACAGAAAAGTCAGGTCTGGGACCACTGGGGGAAAGGCTAGAGGGTGGGGAAGCACAGCCCAAGGGGAGTGGGATCCACCAGCTGTGGCAGTCACACAGTCATATGGGGATGTTTTGGCAGGGAGCAAAGAATTTCAAGGGAGGAGCTGGAAGAGAGCCCTGTGCTGCATCTGCAGACCTGTGGGGAAGAATTTCCCAGGGACATGACGTGTTGCAAGCAAAAGTGCAGAGATATTTATTGGAAATTTGGACAAAGGCAGGGGAGGTCCACAGGTCAGCATCCTGTAGGTTAACTCGGGGTGATGTGCTGGGTGAGGCACTGAGGAGGGGCTGTGAAAGGACAGGCCAGAGTGGATGAAGTCATTGAGAAAAAAGCTTTGGGTGAATTCTTTGTGAATACTGTCTTTGGGAGGGAAAGCTGGAGCTGCAGGAAAATACAATGAGATACAGACATGGGCGGATGTGCAAGTGTAAAGAGAGAACTGTGCTGGACACAGGCCCAGGGTTCAGGCTGGAGGGGCAGAAAATTCATAGGGTTGTTAATAGTGACTGAAGTGGCCTGGTGGATTTTTCAGAAAGGAGTGATAGGACAAAAATTCTAAAGGACCTTGGCTTTTTTTACTGTTTTACCAGCTGGACACAAAGACTAACTATATTGCACACAACAAATCTGTCTGATCTGAGAGTTTCTAAAAGAAAACGACCTCTTGACTTCTTGCTCTGGGTGGATTCCTAAACTACTTAGAAACCCATTTATTCTTGGATCCTGCTGTTTGGCTTTTCCCCAAAAACTTACCTGGGGGTCCCCACTGGGTTTTCGGAGGCTGGTGTGAGCTGAGTCGAGCTGGTGCACTGGGGACCCAGAGATGTAGTAGCCATTCACTGCAAGAACAGATGGAGAGTTAGCAGGCTTGCTGCTGATAGCCAGTGAAAAACTGCACAAATTCAAAAAACTAATCCCATAACTGAATATGCAGATATAGATCACAGTGTTTAAGGCTTAGCTGTATTTCTCATTGCCCTACTGTGATTTGATGGGTAATAGATTAAACATTTTCCTGAGAGGAGTGTGTTTTGCCCATGACCATAATGAGTGATGTCTCCCTGCCCTTATCCCCACCCTTTTGTTGTAGTTTTCACCCCCATCCACCTGAGGAGGAGAGTGACAGAGTGGCTTGATGGACACCTGGCATCCATTAAAAGTACTGGTCCAAGGGAGTTTTCATGTTAAGAAAGCAAGCCTTGCTTGTTTCTGGTTCCTGCATGGAACTATAAATTGCCTTTTTTTTAATATACTGAGCAATGAATAATGCTCAAAACTAGTGTTAAAACAAGATGCTCAACTACACTATAAATCCTTTGGTCACAATGAAATGCACAATCTTCACCCAGACTACCCACCCAGTTCTGACAATAAACAGGGACAGTGGAAGCTGTTCCTGCCATGGCAGGGGGTGGAACGAGATGATCTTTAAGGTCCCCTCCAACCTGAACCATTCCAGGATTCTATATGTCCATCAAGTCTCTCTCCCACTAAACCACAGCACTTTGCTTTGCTGAATGGCAGAGAAGCAGATTGAGCCAGGCACAGCATCAGACAGTACCTGCAGAGCTCTTCTGTGACACAGGGCTCTTGGGAGTGCCAGGCACACTGCTCGGCCGCTCCCACGTCGTTTCTGCGGAAGGGAAACACCAGTGTCAGGGTGATGGAGGCTTCTGCACACATATCAGAGTTATGGCACATAAACCAGCAGGTCTGACCCTCACTGACCTCTGAACCAGGTTCTCACCCTGTGAGGAAGATGCCTGCACCTCCCTGCCCTTCCTCTGTCCCCTCATCCCTTCCTGCCACAGCTGCCAGCTGGCATGGGTGGAGACAGGGCAGACTGGAAGCTGCATCACTGGTTCTTCAGGAACACTCACCTGGGAACACTCACCTGGCCTGCCCTGACTGCCTTCCCACGTGCACTGAACTCCAGCCCACCGTGGGCACTGCCCCATGCCAGCTGTGGTCCTCAGCCTGGGGACAGAGTGCCCCTGCTCTCTCCATGAAAGGCAGCTGGAGTGACTCTCAGATGTGCTTTCAGTCACATAGACACAAGCCTTAGCACCTTTTTTTCCCCCAAAAAATATTTCCCTGGAAAATTCCCTTTTTTTCCACCCAGCTGGAATACGCAAATGTTTGTCACACCAGTTGTGACACTTTAGACTGCTGCTGCTTCCCCCCTCAGTTGCCTCTGTAGTTTAACCATTCTGCTCATTTTCTCAGCAAATGGAAAATTGATTTTGACCACGTGCTGAAGACAGAAGATTTAAGTGCAAAACTTTTTAGAAGTTGTGAACAGAAGACAGCCAAGTGAGAGCAGCAAATTCCACAGAAGCCCAGCCAGGAAGCCCAGGAACCATTCCTTTTGAATTCACATGTCAGTTCCAAATCAGCTAAACAACACTGATTGCCAGATGGTATCAATAAGAAAATTAGCAAGTCACTGTAAAAAAGTCTGAGGACCTCTTTGGGTGCTTCATCTGAAACTGCTGTTCCCCAAATCCCAATCAGCAACCATCTAATTCTGCCAAAGCCTGAAATCCTGCACCTGTGTCAGTATTCTGGATGATCATGGTCAAGAGGTGATGGAGGAGAGGATTTTAGGGTTGGCAGTGAGCACCTCTCTCAGGGCACAAAAGGCCTCCTGTCCTGGGTCAGTGCTTATTTGGGCATCAAGCAGGATGTTAGTATGCTTCAAGAACCATAAAAAGCCTATTTTTATACACATATTCATGCACATGTATATATACATATGTGTATCTATATGTATATAGATGTCTGTGTGTATAGATATGCACAGAGGTGTCCTCAAGGTGTTAATATGCTTCAAGAACCAT
The DNA here is from genome assembly GCF_963513975.1 of Fringilla coelebs. Classification (NCBI taxonomy): domain Eukaryota; kingdom Metazoa; phylum Chordata; class Aves; order Passeriformes; family Fringillidae; genus Fringilla; species Fringilla coelebs. The sequence goes on from NC_140045.1 coordinate 12,305,177, forward strand.
AAAAAGCCTCTTTTTATACACAGATTCATGCCCATGTGTATATACATATATGCATATAGATATCTGTGTGTATATAAATGCACAGAGGCGTCCTCAAGGGTTGTGTTAGATTCCTTATTTCAGGAAGAACTCAGGATTGCAGATCCCAAATGGAAGCAGGTGCCACCCCTCACACCTGTACATGCCCCAACTCTCCCCATCCTTCCCCTCTCACCCCCTCCCCAAGCCACAGCATGCTTTTGCCTGAAAAAAAACCACTTTGAGCTTTTTCTTCCATTACAAGTACAAAATCTGAACTAGAAGCTTTGCTGGGTCACAGGGGAATATTTAAATTTTAGCCTGCTTTTGTGAACTGGGTAGTAAGTAAATAAATTCCAGGCTAGGTCAATAAAGAAGCACTGAGAAGTGTCTTAACTAAACAGAAGCAAAATCAAAAGCAAAGAGTTGTCTTTTATGAGTCAGCTTGTCTAGGCTTACAATCCACAAGTGCATGGTTAAATAAAGACAAATTCTAATTTACATTTACTGTGAGGCAAAGGTAAATAATACAGAACCCAGGTGTGTGGTGGTGCTCTCAGGGGTCCCAGGATGAGGGAAGAGATGAAAATCTTGACTCCATGTTTCAGAAGGCTGATTTATTATTTTATGATATATATTATATTAAAAGAAAATGATATACTAAAAGGATAGAAGAAAGGATTTCATCAGAAAGTTAGCAAAGACAGGAAAGGAATGGTAATAAAATCTTGTGACTGACCAGAGAGTCTGAGACAGCTGGACTGGGATTGGCCATTAATTAAAAACAACCACATGAGACCAATCAAAGATGCACCTCTTGCATTCCACAGCAGCAGGTAATTATTGTTTACATTTCATTTCTGAGGCCTCTCAGTTTCTCAGGAGATAAGATCCAAAGAAAAATGTTTCAGAAAACATGTCCGTGACACAGGTGTCTTGTAGATTTTTTTTTTAAATTTTAAAATGCTGATTAATTAATAATGTGAGTTGAGATTTGTGGGAAGGGACTGTGATGCCCCCTGATGCTGAGCCCCAGTGCAGTCAGTGAAGAAATGTTTTTTTGCCAGCACTAACTTTGATGTTAGCAGTAAAGCAAGCTACCTTCCTATTTCACACAAGCATTCCTGCCCCCAGCATTTTTGAGACCCTGCAGAGGAATGTACCTAAAAACCTACCAAATATATATGAAATGTAATTAGTTGGTTAAAGAGACACAGCTCAGTTAGGCAGAGCATGGAGTAATAATGGAATAAAGGAAGGCTGTGGGTTTGATCCCTGTATGGGCCATTCCCTCAGAGCTGGACTCAATGATCCTTGGGGGCTCCTTCCAACTCAGAATGTTCTGGGATTCTGTGAAAATCACCAGCTGCTTCTTGTAACTGGTGTTTGCCTGCTGGCTGTTGTGGAGCTGCTGTGCAGTGCCTCATTCTTCCCCTCTGCCACACAGAGGACCCAGACACAGAACCTGAGGGCAGGAAATTCACACATGAAAGAGCAGTACCCAGAGGTTAGCAGATTTGTGGATCCAATCCAAAACATTCAGTGTCTTGACAAATTTTCCAAAATAAAATTACTTTGGATTTAAGCACATTGAAAAATAAAGGAAAAAAAAAAACCCCAATGCTATAAAATGCATTAAATAGAAAAAAAAATCTTTAATTAGGTAGGAAATGAACAAGAGTGTTTTAACTCCGTTTATTTTGAGTATTAGGAGGAAAAAAAACCTCCTGTGCAGGGATTATTCTGGCAGCTCAAGTAGGGACAGGAACTGATCTGGACCAGGACTGCATGGCTGGAATGCCATCTACTGGAAGCAACTACGTTCACCAAGGTAAAACTGTGACATGACAGATTTCTCTGCAGCTTAGTCATGATTAGAAGTGAGAGTGGGGATTAGAAGTGAGTGGGGGGATGGCTTTTTTTACAGAGACACAGAGAGGGCTTGTTGAGAGATAATGCACTGTCTGACCCAGCAAAGGCACAGGCTGGTCTGGGAGTACCAGCACAATCCTGGGGCTGGGAAAATCAGAAGGCTGCTTGTAACCCTGTGTGGCTTTAGGAACAGATCCCATACTGGCCCAGATTTTACATCCCACAGTTTTCCCCAGAGATGTTCCAGCCAAGCTGCAGCCTTGCACTCTGGGTGCAATTTAGCACTGGCAGACCAATACCAACAAGTTGTGTCCTCTCTGATCAGCCTCATGTTAATTAGACCATTTAGGCAGTGTGGGGAAGGAATAACCAGCAGTTTCCTTGAGAGATGGCCCAGCAGACAATTGCAGACAATTCCTGACTGGGAAGGAGGGCTGTGAACAAAAACAAGTACTGGGAGATACCCAAGGCCAGGGCTAGGAGCCATCTGGTCTAGTGGAATGTGTCCCCTGCAGGGAGCTGGCACAAGGTCCCTTCCAACCCAAACCATTCTGTGGCTCTGTGGGATTGAGTTAGTGAACAGCAAGGCAGGAGAAAACAACTTGGTAAAACTGCAGTGACGTAGTAAAGGGAAAAACAGTGACCAGATCCAAGCTCCACTGGCCAATGGAACCAGAGAGGGTTCTCACAGAAGTGGGGAAACATTTCCTACCAGGGGAAAAGTGGAAACCTGTGGTGTTTGGGGGAAGCAAGTTCACTTCTGTTAGGCAGAATGAGAAATGACATGATGTGTCAGAGAGCCACACACTCTGGGAATTGTGCTAGTCAAGAGACAGAGCTTCTGAGAATATCCTGGAGCAGACAATTTTTGTGATCACGCTGTGACAACTGAAGGATGAATTTCTGGTGCCTCTTCCATGAATTCAGCAGCACCCTAAGGTCAAAGGAGCTGCTCTCCAGCTTGAACATACATCATCAGCCAGACATCAGGGCTTTAGGTACCAGCACAATCCCTCACAGATGTGCTTATATTCCTTTCATTTTAGTGCCTCAGCATGGTGTCATGTGCAGTTCTATTTTTGGAGCTAAATGCTCCATAGTTTCATTGTCTAAACGATGAGAATGGGGCAGATCAAGCCAGTGGGCCCCTGGCTCTGCTTACTGTGCAGAAACCTCTCCTGGTCTTCAGGATCTGCAGCACCTGCCTTTTGTCACCCAGCTACTGGTGCGAACTCACATCTTTCTAAATAGCTTTGGAGTTTATTTTGGCTTTAACAGCAGTAAATCTGTGATGCTGAGCAGCTCCAAACCCACTTTCTGCCCTGAATAACCTGACTGTGCAGGCCAAGGATGAAGGTGCACACACAGGGATGAAGAACAGCAACAGAACATGTCCTCCCTCATTGCCACAAGAAGAAACCCCAAAAACTTCTCCCAAACTGGTCCTGAAAAAAAACAGAACCAGAAGTGACATCTGCAAGCCCACACAGTTTTAACTCCTCCTTTTTGGATTCACTTTACTCTTGCCAATGGGAGGCAGGGAACACCTTGCAGACAGTTTGCAAACCCTACCTAACCTTTCTATTCTTCTCCACTGCACCTCCACAGACCCTCAGCAAGGTTTGTGGCCTGTCCATGGCTCCCCAAAGGGTAAAGATTGGTGTGCCCTGTGACTCAGAGGGAGGGAAATCAGCCCAAACTTCCCATCTGCCTGCTCTGAACCTCACCTCACCAGCCAGGAGCAGGGAACTATCAAAGGTGTCACACCTCATGTTCCCTTCCTGGCTAAGATCTTTCCCCCATTTGTGATGAATTGGCAAAGTTTTCATAGCATTTCATTTCTTGATACTGTGTGGGGTAGAAAAAAGCCCAAAGGAATGGTCAAGGGAGCGTGGGGGTTTGGGCATGCAAGGAGGGAACATCACTCACAGTGCCCTGAAATTGGTGTGAGCCATTCAGAACTTCTGAAGTAGGAGGGTGAATGAGAATACAGTGAAAATATTTTCCCTTCTGTCCCACAGAGGATGTGTTGCACAAGGTTATTCTGGATTTCATTGGAATGAGGAGGTGTCACCTCTGCATCAGTTCACAGAAGTGACTCAGACCAGCCCTGACCTCCTGCAGACCAAAGGCTCTCCTGATTCAACACAGCAGCTTCCCCCTCTTTGTGCTCCCACACTTTGGTCCACGGAGCCCTGCAGCACTGGATCCTGCATGGGTCACCTGTACCAGTGCCAGCTCAAAATGCCCAAATTTGTGCTCCCACACTTTGTCCACGGAGCCCTGCAGCACTGGATCCTGCATGGGTCACCTGTACCAGTGCCAGCCCAAAATGCCCAAACCAGCAGCCCAAGGATGAGCCTCTGAACTGCAGCACTGCGACCTCACACTCCTCCACGGGCCTGCCAGGACCTTTACTTCCCTCCTCATACCTAATAAAAAGGGACAAAAAAAGCAGGCAGGACTGACCAGTGCAAACCTCTCTGCACTGCATCAGACAGGAGAGCAAAGGACAGAAGTGCACAGGCAGCACATGAACTTGGTCAGCAGAAGCTGCAGTGTCAGAACTGAAATCCACTTCCATCCCACAGGCAGCTCAGTAAAAGACAGACTGAGGCTGCCAAACTGCTTTTGACCTCAGTCCTGAAAGACACACCAGGGAGACAGGCAGCATCCAGGAGCTCCTGAACTGTTCTGTCCATGCTGAATGGAGAGGTGCTTGTCACCCCCTCCACAGCCCGGGGAAAAGCTGCTGACAAGAGCTCTCCCTTGATCTTTCAACATGATTACCGGGATCTCTACCATGCCCCTCCTTTTGCAAACACCATGTGACAAAAGGGAGCCCTTCACTGCAGGCTTAGCAGTGATGATAATGCTGTTTCCAGCACTTTCTGAGACACACTTTGTTTTTCTGCCACTTTATCGAGGCAGGCTCCTATAACCACTCTTTAGCTAGAGCATCCTGTATCAGAGGGAAATTGTCACTGAAACATTTTAACTGTATGAGAAAAAACATGTAATAAAAATGCTTGACATCTCTTTGGTGTCTCCATGGGTGATTTATTCTTTGAGCTGCAGTTTGTAAGTTTAGTTGGAGTAGGAGCTAACCATAGCTGGGGTGAGGCATGAATAAAACCCCTCAACTCAGAGACCCTTCAAGAAAATGACCTCTTTCAGCCACACATTTCAGGACTGCCCCAGAACTTACTGTTGGAAGTGGCATTTCACTAATGATGCTTGTAAAGATAAGAATATATGGACTTTAATTAGGATCACGATAACACAAAAGCAGAAATTCTGCTTTCCAGGAGATAAAATGCTGCTTAGTAAATGGGAAGGCCCTTACATAAAAGACAAGAAAAGGCTGGAGATAAGAATACACCATGTAAGGTTGGCCTCAGCTGTGCAAGCAAGGTGGCAGCAAGCCACACAAACACCGGTGTCACAAGCATATAACTCATCTTTAATGTGATGGGCAAGGTAGCTGGAGTGCTATTGTTTGACTAATGCAAGAGGTATTGCAGCTGCAGCCCATCAGAGAATTTCTTCAGCATAATGAAATATTTTCTTGCTGAATCTACCACCCACACACAATTGAAAACCCCTCCTACAGACACTGAGTAACTCGTTAACCACCTAGTGGCTGTGCATTCTGGGCAGGCAGGGATGGCTCTGCACGTTGCACAAGGCATTACCCAGCTGTAATGTCACTGTAATGTCACTGTAATGTCACTCAACCTTCCTGGGGCAAGGCCAGGCTCAGAAAACCTTGGCTGCACTGAAATTGTCTTGGGTTTCACTGTGCAGGCTGTGTCCACCTCAGAGGGCCTTACAATGGTTTCAGGATTGAACCTGCTTCAGAGGATTATAAATCTGGTGGGATGTCAAGTGGAGACAGACAGGAATGTGCTGTTTGTCACCTCTGCACATCTGTTTGTTCCAGGCTCACCCCAATTCCTTCATGACTGATTTTCCCAACATTTTTCTTCCACATAAGAACACTGTGTCATATATTCTATTTCTTTCTAGTTAAGAACCAATTCCTTGTGGTTTTCTCCTGTAAAGACAATGAAAATTAGACCACACAACAACATGTGGTGGAAATACTGTTACAGTTAGATAAAATCACAAAATCACAAAATAATCTGAGTTGGAAGGGACCCAGAAGGATCACAGGGTCAGACTCTAAGGTGAATGACCCATTTGGGGATCAAAGCACAACCCTGGCATTATTAGCACCCTGCTCTCCCTAACTGGACTCATCTCAGGGTCAATGTACAACAAAGGCTGATAATCCCAGTGTGGAAGGACATTAACCACTGAAAACAATGGTGACAATAATAGTAATGCCTCACAAGAAGGGAGGCATCTGCTGTATTTTCAAGGCTCAAAAGAAGAAGATTTTACTTGACCCTAAAATCCCACTTCCCCTTCCCAGGAATGCAAGTGGATACTTGTGTTACCACTGCCACCCTCTCTCACACACAGCAAACAGCCTTCTCCAGAATGGCATCTGATGCACTTTAAGCCTGCTTCCACAACCCTGCCCACATCTTTGCTTTCTAAGGGCAGGCATCCCCAATCTCAGCATTTACACACAGGCTATGTTTTCCACATCTCCCATCACTTTTGCTACTCTCTTCTGGGCTTGATCCAGCTGACTCACATATTTCCTGAAGTGGAGAGTCCAAACAAGATAAAATATTCCAGCTGAGGCATTATAATTTCCTTGTAAAGTTGGAGGCTTACTTCATGCCTCACAGACAACACTCCTATTTATACAATGGAAAATGCTGGCTGGTTTGTACTAGCACAACACTGCTGGCACTCACTCAACTTCAGATCCTCCAGAGCCCCAATGTCTTCATCTGTAAACTGTTCCATTGCCTGTCTTTGCCACTTAATTAATTCTGGTGGAATCTCTGATCTAAAATGCATCTTTACTGAACAGCATCCTCCTATTCCAGGGTGTTTGTGAATTCTGAGCCTGTTCTGTGCAGGAGAGAACACCGTGTTCCCTCCCAGCTCAGTTAAAAGTTATTTTTTGAATAAGTGCTCTCAATGTCAGCGTGCCATTCATCATTGGAAATGCTGCCTAGAATGGATTCTCGGGCAGATCACTGCAGGATTCCCTTCAGCACAAACTCCCCCTGGACAAGGGACCATTGATGACCGTGCTCTGAGGATGAGCTGGCAAACAGTTCTGCAGCAGCTCACTGTAATTTAACTATGGCCCTGCTTTGTTTTCCCTTTAGTCAGCTTTCAAACTGCCTTTGTTCTTTTCCCATCACTGAAATGCCTTCCTTCACACAGGTACCTTCCCACAGACCCTGCCTGGATGCTGGGTCAGTGTTTAGCCACAGACCCACCCCACAAGAAGGCCCCTACCTCCTCTCACCAGAGCCTTTCAATGATGGAAGTGCTTCACTGGGCTTAGGATTAGTCTGGTGAAGAGATTCTCATCTGAACAGACCCTGAATAAGGGATCCCTAAAGCAAGGCTCAGAACACAGACACCCCACTTCCACCCTCTCTCACCCGCTGTTATTCTGAGAACCACACAACGCTGTAATGGTTGAGAGCACAACCACAGGTGGGTTGGGCATTCTCCTGAGAAAGTGGACCTCTGGGAGTGCTCAGCCCAGCTACTCTGAGAAGGATCACTGCTAACAACAGATCAACCACAGCTCTGTCCAGCCAGTTTCTGAGATTTTCCAAGGACGGACATTCCCCCGCCTCCCCGGTCAGCCTGTGCCAAAGTTATCCTCCCTTCCTAGAGGAATCAGAAATCTGATTTCTGGCTGAGTTCCCAAGCAGGATATGGCAATTGGCCCTCGTTGTATTACTTGTAACTTTTCTGAGAGAAGTACAAAACTGCCTGACATTATGGAGGAATTTAGACCCAGTCCCCCACCTTTCTGAGGCAGGATCCCTCTGACAAGAGCTCTTATCACAAGAGAAACAGGCTCTGCCTCTTACTGGTTTTACCTAGCCTCAACCCAGTGAGTATGGATCCATGCCAGCAATGGCTCAGAACTGAGTTATCACCACCTCCTGAGTTATCACCTGCATTTGAGCTGCAGCAGGGATGGGTATCTAACTCCTGCTGCTCTCCCCAGCTGTGCAGGGCATGCTGCCCACCAGCCAGAGCAAGCTGGGCTTGGAAATGGAGGCAGGGTCAAATGGAAATGCACCTTCTGGAGGGAGCATCCTGTGAGATGTGAGTGCATCAAGCTCCAGTAAATAATGACTTGGCAAAGTCCTGGGCCAAAAGCTCCTGAAATAAAACACATCAGAGCCCCTGAACAGACCATGAATTGCCCATGGCTCTCCTTTGTGCGATAAAGGAATGCCAGAGGTCACTCCTGATGGCTGCAACTTCCCTGTGAACAAGGTCAGCTCTTGCTGTCCTCTCCTTCACGTCACTCTGGCATTCTCTGTGTTACAGAAATGTGGATTTGCTGGTCACAAGACCCTGTTTTGCAACGCTGCTGTGAGCTCATGATGAGAAGAGCAGGTCGACACAGAGTCTCGGGTAAACTGGAGGTGGTACAAGTTTGACAGGTCTTGAGCAGGTGATAAGATCATGAGTCAAGTCTGCTTCTCAGCATGACAGGGAATGGAACACACAAATACTGACTGAAAGCTTTGTCTGTTACAGGTGTTTTTCCTTTCCTCGTCTCCATGGGCAAGCTGAGTGTGACCCTCACTGTTTCTGCTTTCCCCAATGGTGCTTTAGTGATGATATCTGATGTTCTATCAAACTGCTTCACATGTATGTGTATATATAGACATAAATATCTCCAGGCAAAGGAAATAGGGAATGTGGTAAAAATTGCATCTTTAACAGTGCTTCAGACTCTAAAACATTTGTGACAGGGGCATTTCTACTTTACATTCTCTGTCTTTTGTCAATGTTTCAGATGTCTTCTGGTGATCAGAATTAAGCTGACAGAGGATCAGAATCTTCTTGTGTTTTCGTTCAGGTATGGCGTCAGATCACATTAATTACCCTGGCTCTGCAGCTACTTTTGTTATCAAAATCAACTATCAAGATGATTTCCTGAAAGAGATCTGTGCTGGTATGGTGAAACATGTACTGGAAAGCTGTGGCATTCACATTCTCTGAAATATCCCTTCACCCAGGATTGTTCTCCTGGGAAGGTGAGAAGCCTCGGAGAAAAAGGAAACAATTTTATCTCCTTTGCTTCTCCTGTGTTGTGCTCATGTGGAATGTGTTTGGATATTGTTCACCCACAGGTGATTGTTCCATTGCATTCTGCTGGGAGTTGTTTTCACTCTTTGGCCAGTCAGGGCCAAGCTCTGTCAGGACTCTGGAGAGAGTCAGGAGTTTTCATTATTATCTTTTTAGCCTTCTGTGAGTATCCTTTCTGTATTCTTTAGTATAGTTTAGTACAGCATTCTTTAATATAATATAGTATCATAAAATAATAAATCAGCCTTCTGAGCACATGGAGTCAGATTCATCATTCCTGCCTTCATCTGGGGGGAACCCAAACACAATAAAAAGCCACCCCCACTTACCATTTGTGAAGGTGTTCACGTAGTACCTGCGGCCCTGGGGAGACATGTAGCTCTGCCAGCCTGGGGGAAGGTGCCCGTTCAAGGTGTCTTCTCCTGGCTGAGGAGTTGCCTTTCGGGGTTTCTGCTGAGAAAAGAAAAAAAAAATCCAACTTATTAAGTCAATATCTAAATAATGTGAAGTCTAACCAGACACACAGCTGGAAGGAAATGATGTGGTTTGGCATTCTACAGATTCCAATACACCCAGAGAATTTCAGTCTATTTCTCCCTTCATCTGTGCTAGCTTCATCCAGAACAGGAAGCAACATTGCCCTGGAGAAATCAGCCTTTGGGACAGAAATGAACCCCCTGTATTTAATGTCCCAAGAGCACATGGAGCTGTCTAAGAAAAGGACTCTGGCTGAGCAAAAAAATGCAAAGCATGAAATGATCCAGCGTCTGAGAAAGGGAGGCAGGCATCTGGCCCTCCTTTACCTTCCCATGGACATAGCAGTGGGTCAAAGCAGTGATCATGGAGGTGCTGTCACCATTCATTTGACAGAGGCACCATCACCTGAACCACAAAACCAGACCCTCTCCCAGTAAACTGAGGAGTACTGGAACAAATCCTGGCACAGCTCCTCCACCATGGGATTATTGGTCCCCTGCTACTGTTTGCAAAAGCACACTGAGGAAAAGTAAACTCTGCAGTGTGGGAGTGTACCAGCTCTGGAAGGATACAGCAGCAGGTTGGTTCCCTCTTATTTCCTTTATGGATATCTGGCCTTGAAAACAACAAAGATACACCAGACAATCTCTGTTGTGCATGAAAACCTCACAAAGAGGGAGCTGGGGGAATCCAGCCCTGGGTTCTGTTCCAGAAGATCCAGATTTCCCACATTTTTGCTGCACACTTCCCATTTCTGTACCCAACCCCTTCTTTCCCTTTAGGAGCTGAAGTCCCTCCTTTCCCACTACTCCTACTCCTTAGTTTTATCCTACAGTGACTCCATGTGCCAAGCAGGTCACCATGAAGCTCAGATCCCTTCAGGAGCCCATGGTATTCCTCCACTTTGTGCAGTCAGCAGCAGAGCCCTGCAAGGACAGATATTAGCAGTTTGCTTAAGGGAAGCTCTGAATTGCCCCCAGATCCTTCCAGTCCCATTTTCAGTGTGCTTCATGTGTGTCTGCTGGGCTGCAGGAAAAGCAGAGCTCTTTCACAGGTGAGTGCCATGGCTGTCTTCTCAAACAAAGGCTAAGCCAAGAGACAGATGGGGATGGTATGCAGCAAACACCAGCAAAAGTTGGATGGAAACAGTATAAAAAGCAAAGTTAACCCAGTGTTTCAGCTGCAGTCCCTGCCAAAATGTGCATCACTTCAAAAATCATACAAGCATTATGTTTTGCAGTGCTAATTCTGTTTTTTTATTTCTACCTTTGCTCCTGATTTTGCCAATGAAGAATGCTGTGAGCACAGCAGTCTCTATCAATGACAGACAAGAGGGAATCTCAGCACTGCCAAATGCTGAAGTTCTTGCAAACAATGGGGAAACAGTTTGCTTTTATGTGAAAGCATTGTGGTTTAACTCCAGCCAGCAACTCAGCACTACACAGCCACCCACTCCCTGCCTCCCACCCCTGGGACAGGGAGGAGCAGCAGAAAAAAAAGTAAAATTCGTGAGAGAAGAACAGTTTAATCACTGAAATAAAGTAAAAGATAATGATAATAATAATGATAATGATGATAATAACAAAGAAACAGGAGGAAACAAAAAGTGAGAGGAATAAAACCCAAGAAAGACAAGTGATGCACAGTACAATTGAGCAGCCATGCCCAGCCCTTCCCTGAGCAGCATTCAGCCCCTCCTAGCCAGCTCCCCCAGTTTATGACATTCTGTGGTGTGGAGTACCCTTCTGGACAATGTGGGTCAGCTGTCCTGGCCATTGCTGAGCACCAACTAAAACATCAGGGTGTTATCAACATTATTCTCACGCTAAATCCAAACTCAGCACCGCTGTGCCAGCTGCTAGGAAGAAAACTAACTGCACCTCAGCTGAAAGCAAGACACCAGGGAGTGTGTGTGGATCCCTTCCCTTTGTTTTAGACAGGAATGTGCCTCAGCCCACTGTTAGGCAGGACTGATCCCCCCATGGAGACTGCAGAGGAGGATCCACTGGATGCTATGACCACTGCTGTGTTAGAGCCCCTAACTGGTCCCAGTGCAATCCCCTCCCAACAACACTTGGATTCCAACTCCTACAGCAGATTTAGGGGGAAAGAGGAACTGAAAATGCCATAGGGGAGGAAGAGAGGAACAAAACTCGACTTCAAACAGGTTTCCTCGGAGAATCACAGAATCACCAACTGGTTTGGATTGGAAGGGACCTTAAAGATCATCTCATTCATCACCCCTGCCATGGGCAGGGACACCTTCCACTGTCCCAAGCTCCAAGCCCTGCCCAGCCTGGTCTGGGACACTTCCAGGGATCCAAGGGCAGCCACAACTTCTCTGGGTAGCCTTTGCCAGGGCCTCACCACCCCCACAGTAAAGAATTTCTTCTTAATGTCTTAATCTCAACCTACTCTCTCTAAGTTTGAAGCCATTCCCCCTTACCATACCACTACAAGCCCTATTCTCCTCCTGGCATAGATAAGATCTGGGATAGATGCCCATGGGCCTGGGCATTATAATGCATTAAGCACCTCCTAGTTTAGGCACACTCAGCAAGGCATCCTTTCAGAAATGAGAGTGCCAGAGAGGCCATCGTGGGTAGCACCTGGTCCCTTTTCTGCCAAAACAGGAGATCTGAGGAAAAGGAGAGATTTTCTTGCTCTGTTTTTCTCAGCAGGCACAGCCCTGTTCCATCTGCAGCCCCTTCTTTCATCAGCACAGCTAAACCAGGACTGTGTTTGCACACCTCTGTGGGACAAGTTTTGGTTACCCTGGCATGTGAGGACAGGCAATCCTGCTGCTGGGACACAGCAAGGACAGGGCCATGGGACTGCACAGGCGACTGGCAGACTGTTCCAGGCCAGCTCCACATCTGGCACAGCTCCACATCTGGCACAGCAGCACAGACAAGCTTCAGAGCTCTCCCAAAGCCAGCTCCCACCAGGGCACCCCTGCCCCCAGCCACATGGACTTGGAGGTACCCATGTGTAGATGCACCCCTTCCTTAGATCAGCAAGACTGGACTGTTACTTTGATTTCTTGTTCCTGTTTTAGTGGAATTATTGCCAGGATAATTTCTGAGAATAGTAAATTACAACAGAGGGTGTCTGCATGGAGAGGAAAGGTGTCAGCAGAGAGCATTGCAAACCAGCTAGGAGAGAGCAGCAGGCAGGGACTGGAAGCTGAAGGAAAGCTCAGCTTAAAAAGAATCTGCCAATCATGAGGATAAGTATCAGGGCTTACCAGGGAGCTGTGCACTTCTTGTGGTTCCTCCATCAAGATTAAGTGCCTCTTTCTAGAAATTCTGCTGTATTCCAATAAAGAGAAAAAGGCAGGAGCCCGACACCCCTGCCCCAGCTCAGGCTGGGTGGGCTTGCAGTCCCTTCTGCTTTCTAAACCTCCCAACTCCCACAGCGCCTTTGAGCTCAGAAACGTCCAGGCCACTCCCCTCACTGTCACTGCTGGAAGTGTCACCAGCTGCTGTCACCGTGGTGCTGGACAGGCAAATCTGGACCCACAAAGGATGTCTGCAACACATGCTCGAGGAAACAGGAAACCTGAACAATGTGGGCAGCGAACGTGTGACCCCGGTGAAATCCTCCTCCATCTGCACTGGGTGGCTGCAAAAGGGATCAAAGTGTCTCACCAAACATCAAAACCCAACAGCACAAGCACTTCTCTCCCACGAGATTTCCTAGGATCAGAATTCTGTGTAGCAGGGGAACATACAAGAGCCAGCCACCCAACAGGTCTGGTTCTACTTGACAAGGGATGGTTTTTGTCTGCTGCCTGCAGAAACACAGGGATGGAATTCTCCAGATAAATGCACAGCAGAGAGGAAACAGAAATGAGCAGCTCTTGCAGAAAGGGCACTGGTGCTCTTCAGCACCAAAGAGAGATGAGAGAGAGAGAGATAGCAAAGGCAAGCACATGGAATAACAACAGATCTGTGGGTTTAACTCCCCTTATCCAGGAGAGCAGCAGTGACAAGAGACAGAAGGATTTGCTGTTCAGGTCAGAGCACACAAACCTGACCATTCCCTGTGCTTCTTCCCCTGCATCCATGGGCACTGGGCCAGAGATGCCAAGAAGAAGACAACCTGTGTGGGACACAGAGCCACCCCAGAGCGCCACAACCCTGACCAGGAAATACTGTTTGATCTGTGTGCTGCTGTACACTGATGGTCTGCAAGGGTCAGACATCCTGGATGCTTCATTGGAGAGGAGCAGCAGCCAGGGGCTGCCTGTCAGAGCTCTGACACTTTCTGTCTGGCTGGGCCAGCAGGGAGGTGGAGAGTGCCTCTCCCACTCCACCTCTTCTGACTTTCTGACTGTTCTCTTTTTCCTTTTTTTCTTAGTCCTCTTGATCAAGTCAGCAGCAGCATAACTCATTCTGTTCCTTTGGAAAAGCCCTTGGCATTGTGATTCTCTTCCAGTGGTGGAAAAAAGCCAAAGAGAGTTTTATGCAGCAAAGTGGGGTAACAGGGAGTAACACACATCAGTTCAATCCATGATGACTTGACCCTGAGGCAAGTTCTGCCTTGCTCAATAGAGGAAAATGACTTCCCATTTTCAAACTGCAGGAAATCCCCATTCTCCTTCAAAGAGGGATCATAGGGAGGAAACATCTGTGTGTTGACAAGCCTGAGCTCCCTGAAGATGTATGGGCTTGCACAGTGCTCCAACACAGCTCAGACCAGGGGCAATTCCCAACACACAACCCCAGGGAAAGGAAAGCAAAACAATCCCAAAACCACAAGTTCAGGCCTAGAGCAACCTGATCTAACTCTGAACAAGACGTTGGACCAGCAACCTCCAAAAGCCCTTTCCAATTTAAATTCTCCTGTGATTTTATGATCCTATTTCAGCAGAGCATGCAGCCTTGGAGCACATGAAGAGGAGCCTCTGGCTGTGGGACAGGGCTGGAGGGCAGCATCAGCACACCCACCTGCTGCTGCCACCTGTCCAGTCACACCTGCAGACCCAGCAGCACAAGGAAAGGCACAGTGCCCAAACAAGCAGCTGCTCTGCAGTGCTGGGGGATCACTGGTGACAGAAAAATGGGCAAACTATGGAGGGAAACTCCCTGCAGGGATCTGTCCCAGAGCAGCCCCTGTGCTGTGGGGAACAGCTTGTTCTGCACTGACAGCTGAGCTGATCTTTCTGCCTAACTGCAGTTTGTGTCATCGCTGAGCTTTGAAAGGTGCGTGTCAGTCCTGGTGCAGAAAAGGCAGAACCACAGAATCATAGAATGGTTTGGGCTGGAAAGGACCTCAAAGCTCACCTCATTCCAACCCCCTGCCATGGGCAGGGACACCTTCCCCTATCCCAGGCTGCTCCAAGCCCTGTCCAACCCAACCTTAGATAATTCCAGGGATGGGGCAGCCACAGTTTCTCTAGGCAACCTGTGCCAGGGCTTTCCCACCCTCAGAATGAAGAATTTCTTCCTAAAAGCTCCTCCAAACCTGCTCTCTGTCACTCCAAAGTCCCTCTCTAGCTGTCCTGGAGCCCCCTTAGGTGCTGGAGGGTGCTGTACGGTACAGTTAAAGAAGAGGGGTCTGATGCTTGTCCCAGCCTGTGCCCTGGCTCAGGAGAAGGTCTGGGGCACCCACAAACCCCTCAGCCCTACCCACAGCCTCTCTGCCTCGTCCTTTGAGTCATTCTGTATTTTGTTCATTTTTATGCAATCTTTCTTGCTCAACATTTGGTTTCCATGGAGTCACATACACTGTGTGAAACAGACTTATATATAGAAAGTGGAACGGGTCATATGATCCGTGCTGGTTGTCATGGCAACCAGCACAGCTCCCCTCGGGCTGAATAGGATGGCACATTCTGCTGGGGACAAGTCACCCTCCCTGGGTGGCCCTGCCCGTGCCACTGCCCTGCAGCCCTGCTGTGCCCTTCCTCTGCTCTGGGCACAGCCTCCTGTGCCACCAGCGTGTTCCCAGAGGGGCCAGTCCTCCTCCTGTGCTGGGTTAGAGCATCTCAGAGTGCTGAGGCTGAAGCTGTGTGCTGAACTATGCCCAGCACACACCCACACTCCCCTTCAGCTGGGCAGCTCGCATTCCTCCCAGTTTTAAAAACCTCCTTGTGCTAATAAGCTTCCTCTGTGCCATGCCACTCTGCTTCGCTCCTTCTTCTTCCTAAATAACTCCTGCATCTCCCTGCAGCTGCTGTTTCCTTGGATGCCATCTCTGTTTCCTTGGATGCCACCTCTGTTTCCTTCGATGCCATCTCTGTTTCCTTGGATGCCACCTCTGTTTCCTTGGATGCCATCTCTGTTTCCTTCGATGCCATCTCTGTTTCCTTCGATGCCATCTCTGTTTCCTTCGATGCCATCTCTGTTTCCCTGGATGCCATCTCTGTTTCCTTGGATGCCATCTCTGTTTCCTTCGATGCCATCTCTGTTTCCCTGGATGCCATCTCTGTTTCCTTCGATGCCACCTCTGTTTCCTTCGATGCCACCTCTGTTTCCTTCGATGCCACCTCTGCCACCTTCCCAGCAGCTGATGGTGGCTGCTGAGGAGGGAAGATTGGCCAGCTCTCCCATATCTCTGCACTCCTCTCTGCCTGGTTTGGCTCTGGAACACAGTGTGCATGCTTCCCACTCGGCTCTGCCTGGTCCCCAGCCAGACCCACAGCTGCCAAAAGCCTCCCTTGTCACCAGCCAGGTCCCTGGCTGTGGCACATGTGCCCAGGACTCTGCTGCAATGTAATGTACATGGAAAGCACTGTGTTAGCACACAAGGAGCCTTCTGGGAGTAGGATATTTTTCTCCATCACTACCATAAATGAGGGAGAAACAAGCTGTTTCTGAAGGTACATGACCCAAGGAGATGGAGTGGGTGATGTTTTCTGCCTCAGTGCTGTGTGAGAGACCAAAATGTGTGGGAAGAGAAACGCTCTGACCTGTAAATCCCATCCTGACCCCTTCAAAATAGAGGCTGTCAAACCAGGAGTGAAAAATCTGAGCAACTCCAGCGCAGCTTAGCCCTCTCCCTTCCTTCCCAAGGTGTGCCTGGTGCACAGAGCCGTGTGCCAGACTGGGAGAGGTCCCAGCAGGGAGCTGCAGCTGAGCCTGGCCCCCGTGGTGGGCGACGTGGCACTCCTGGCACCAGGTCTGCTCCAGATCCTGCCGCAGACGATGCTCACTCCCTGGCAAAGCAGCAGCTCAGGGAGTGCTTGGCTGGAGCAATCACTGGGGCTTGGCTGAGGAGGGATGCTAGGCAGGTGTAAGAAGCAGGAAGCATAAAAGATGGCAGGATTGAGATTCAGCGTGGAGAAAGAGCAGTGGGAGTGGGGCCCTGGTTTGAAGAGGGTGGTTAGCAAAGAGACAATAAAAAGCTTTTGATGGCAGGGATTTTGGGAGTGGTAAGTGAGCAGGAGGGTGAGAGCAGCCTGCAAAGGACAGCCCAGCTGTCAGCCTTCTCTGCTTCTTGCTCTGCCTGAGCTCTGCTCCCTTTCCTGTGCTCCTTCCTCTGGGTGCTCCCAGGGGGTGACAGCATTCAGCACTTTGTGACAAGGGCGCAGAGATCTGGCACTGCAAGGCCAACCAAGAAGGGCACCTCTCACCAGGTGCCAAAGAGCATGGACAGCCAGATGGGAGTAGTGTCTGCTCTGAGAAAGCCCATCCAGAACACAGTGACCACAATGCACCCACAGGGAGCTCAGGAATCACCCCCAGGAAAACACACAGTTGTTTTCCCCTGCTATGCTAATAAACAAGTCACTTAATGGACAAATCTGTCCAATTCTCTTTGAGAAGCCCCTCTCCTGTAGCCAGCTGAGCCAGGCACGGCCAGGTGATGGCCAGACTGACACTGCACAGGAAAATAGCTGTGGCTGGTCACACTGGGCAGCCACAAGGATGCTGGATGCAGCTTCTACAGCATGGCCCTGGAAAGCCAGTGAGGGGCCCTGCAGACAGACTGCTGCAATATCAGGAAAAATTTCTTCACCAAAAGGGTGGTCAGGCCTCTCAGGTCAAGGTCTCTCCCCAGCGCTGCTTCTAGCACTGTACCACTCAATTATTAAGTTATTTTCTTCCCAAAACTGGATGCCTGAGACTCTGCTGTGGGAAACCTGGAGAGAGAAGGCTTTTTACAAGCCTCACCCTTCTCAGGAGGGATGTGCCACTCTGTCTCTGACACCAGCATCTGGTATGAGGCAGAGCACCAGGGCCAAGCTCTGAAGAGCAGCCTTGTTCTGCCATCTGGGGACAACAGGGCCATTGTTGAGCAAACCTTGTACTGCCAGAGTCACCCCCAGAAGCACAGAGAGTCACAAGCCCAGAGCAAGCCAGCTGCAGCATTACTGCTTGTCTCCAGTTTGGAATGACCTGCTGTGGGGACAAATCCCTCCCTGAGTGACTGCAGAGATGGTCAGAGGCAGCCAGGGAGCTGGGGGCATGCTGCCTGCTCCAGGTGCTCTGCCCTGGAAGGCTGACTGCAAGCAGTTAAAAAAAGAAACTTCCCACAGACTTTAATTTGCTGTCTGAACCCCCTCCCTGGGCTGTGGCATGAAAAAGGGGGGTAGAAAAGTCACCCTCAGCTGGCTTGAGGGCAAACAAAGAGCTGGGCAGCGTGGCTGCCTTCTGGAATTCCTGTGCCTGTGAGTGCAGCTGGGCTTGGAGGAATGGAACATCTGGGAATAAAGCCAAATGTTTTAACGTGGGGCCTCCAGCCTGTGCACTGCAGGAAGCTCAGCCTGGCTGAGTGCTCTCTCTACCTGTCCTGCAATCTTCCTGCTGCATCCTCTGCAATTCCAGCAGCTGGATGCAATTCCAAAGAATGCAATTCCAGCATCCTCTCTCCCATCTGTGCTAGGGTATGCCTTGGTGTGATCAATTTCTCACACATCATCAGGGTTTTAGCAAGCTGGGTTCTGCAGTTTCCCAGACACAATAAAATCACTTGATAACAACTAATAATTAGTGTCCTTTCAGGAAGGAAGGGATTCTCCCTTAAAATAGAGACTCCCTCCCACAGGCACACACAAGTATGCATAGCAGAGCTAAGGCACAGCAACCTCAAACCCTGCTGCAGTCATCTGCCAAAACCATGAATTTACAGAAGCATTCTGGAGCAAGTAATGTATCCATAAGTTAGAAAAGGAAGCAAAAGCATCATATTCAGGTTTCTGGAGATCTTGTCAGAGCTCCTGAGCTAGTGTATTCTTCTCATGAGAAGTTAATAAAAGGACATTCTGAGAGTGTCCAAAGAATAATCCCAGTTAGTTGTCTGTATTTATCATAGAATCACAGAATGCTTCGGGTTGAAAGGGACGTGGAAGCTCATCCCACTCCAACTCACTGCCATGGGCAGTGGCACCTTCCAGCAGACCAGACTGCTCCAAGCCCTGCCCAACCTGCCCTTGGACACTTCCAGGGATAGGGCATTCATTTATTTAACCACTTTTAAACAGACTTTAACTAATCTTCTCTGTTTTAGGAAGAATGTTGGACGAGGTGCCGGAGAACCTTATGTTTAACGATCTGCATTTCTGATAATTTTATTATAATTACTATCGAAAACCCCATGAAATTTAAACAAAATTGCAATAGTTAGCTCAGATTCTGTTCCTGGCCCCAGGCCATGAGCAATCTTTTGGCATATTATAGCTACACTTTCCTCTACTTTAAAATGAAATTTGCTTCCTCCTGTTGCTGTGGCTGGGCAGCTCCCTGCCTTACTACTTTTTCAAGCCGCAACCTTTTACTCACAAACACCCTCAATTCTTCTTGAACGGCGTTTCCCTGCAGAGGAAATCTGTTCCCCGGATTAAATGGCCCTCCATGACCAAAACTTTGGGAACCTCAGATGCAGAGAAAGCAGTGAAATGGCCAAGACACAAAGTGCTGCCAGATGCACATTCCTGCGCCCTCCCCTGTAATCTCTCTCAGGCGTGGGGAATGCGGCTGTTGTGCTGTAACCCCGCAGCACAATGCACTCACACAGACACACCGCCTCTGTTTTTGCACTTCTGCCGCTGCTACAAATGTTAATAAACTAGCAAACAAACAAACAACAAAGTAAAGCACGGGAGGAAGGGCATTCTGCCCCCTTGGCACGCCTGATGGAGGATGCGGGAGCTCCCGCACGGAGCCGTGGCTCGCCCTGCCTGCTGCTGTGGCCAGACAGACAGACAGACAGACAGACAAACAGACAAACAGGCAGATGGACAGGCAGCTCTGAGAGCAGGGCTGTGTGCCCATGCCTGCTGGCAGGACAGGGTGGCACAGGAAGGCCAGTGCAGAGTGCTTGGTGCCCCTCGCAGGCTCCTGCCAGGCAGGGACAGCCCCACTGACACCAATTCCTGCATCTGCAGAAATTAATAAAGCATTTCCAGGGGCCCCTCCTCTGAGGATGCCAGTGTGGGGCTGCCTCAGTGCCCTGCCAGGAGACTGAGATGTCCCTCAGGAAAATCCCCTTCCCCAGCAGGCTCAGCCAGCCTGGGGGCTGCTCGGGCAGGAGCACAGGTATCTCTGCCTGCCTGCCTCAATCCTGCCCCACAGCCAGGTGTGGGCAGCCACACCAGAGCTGTCTGCTGGGCTAGCAGCAAGGCCATCCCAGGTGTGACATCCAGGTAAAGCAGCACCCTGGTGGGCAGAGCAGCTGAGGGTCTCCAGCACTCTGCAGGAGCTGAGTGCTCCCCTCTTCCCTGCGCTCCTGGAAAGAACTGAGCTGGCTCTGATGGATCCAGCAGCACCAGCAGCTCTCTGCAGCTGCTGTCCCCGCTCCAGCACTCCTGCACAGTGGTTCTGCTCCTTCTGGCCCTTCTGATTTGGAGGAGGACACAAGCAGAGGACACCTGTGTGTTTCTCCCACATGCAACCTTCCCAGGACTGTGATGTGAGCAGACATCCCACCAGATCAGGCAGTTCTTGGTGAACCGAATGCCTCTTATCTCTGGCTGAAATTAAAGAGTTGGTTCACATTTACCCTCTAATTAGTGGCCCACCTCTGAGGTAAAAAACCTGTTTCTTGTCCTCACAGCTGCTGCTCCTGGCCCTCTACACACTGAAGGGAGCTCAGATCACCTTCTCCTGCTTTAGCTTTTCTTAATGAACCTCCACCATACAAACATTTCATCTGAGAAGAAGAATATCCAGGTCACCACAATTGTGCAGCGGAATTCATTCAGCCCTGGTCCATATAAACACAGAATAACATTTAAGGCAGCACAATGCTGGTGGTGGGGAGGATTGAAGAGATGAGGGGTGGAAAAGGCAGACCTCAGGGAAAGGGCTGGGAAACAGCTGAGCAGGAGACCTGCTGCTGGGACATGACCAACTGCACATGCAGATGCATGCAGAAAAAAACAGAGCAGGCAGAAACATGCAGGAAATATCAATTCAATATTCAGCCTGGAAAAAGTGCAAGTAGAAGAAAATAGCCCCCAAAAAAGCCAGCAGGGGGAAATCCCTGGGAAGAGTTATTGATGGATTTTAATTTGCTCTGTGCAGTAACTGAGCATCCTCAGAAGAGCAGAATGAATGTCACTGGGTCCCCTCCACCCCCTCTCTTTTCCCAGCCAGTCTCCCAACTCACTGGATAAAGATGATGAATAAATTGGCCATTTTAAAACTGCCTGGCACCTCAGTCTCTGGGACTATCCTGCCAACAGGATGCATTTCCAGCATGGTCCAGACACTGCTGCATACTCCACATTCATCAAACCACACTCTCAAAGCAGATAAAGAAAATCTATTGCTTTGATTGCTCTACACCTAGCAAGTTAATCTTGTTTATGGAATTGGGGATTTCAATATCTGTCTTCCTCCTATGTCCATTACAGCATATAATTACCTGTTACTGCATCAGTGAATTTGAATAATTGTAATATAGAAACATCAGAAGTCAGTGGGACTGGGAAGCCTTTGTGCTTGGTACTAAGCATGTAAGAGAAGAAACCTTTTAAATTAAAAAAAGCTGCCAGTTATTCCTATGACAAGCAGAGAAGTGTAGGCGCAGAAGTAGATAAAATCAGCAGAGAAGCATTAACAGCAACAGGAAATAGTTTATAAATGTGTATCAAGAGGAAGGCCAAGTAAAAGAACCAGGGGAAGCTCAGCAGAGGAGAGCTACCCTTCAATGACCATGTTCAGGATATTCAACAAAATGTCATTTATTAATAAAGCCCTCCATCATCAAGTTAATAGCAGCAACAAAGATTTCAGCCTGCAATAGGGAAAGAATAACTTGGGAGAACCCTGAGATTGATAGACTTGAAGAACTGGCTCATAAATCTCAGAGCATTTGCTAATTTTCTCTGAGAATCCATGGAAAATCTAGTCCAAAAGAGAGTAAAAACCAGAGATCTAGAAAAAAATGACCTGAACAGAAAGAGAAAAAAGTAGTTTATCACAGGGCAGGAATAATGAATGAAAGGGGAGCGTCTTGGATATGTCACCAATCTGCCAAAAAGAAAAAGGGTGGTTTATTTTCCCCTTCCTCACAGGAGAGAGAAAAATGAATTTAACCTGCAGAAGGGAAAGTTCAGGATGGAGGTGGTATCAAAGCCACAGTAAAGGTTGGACTTCTTTAAAAAATACCAAATACCTATTTGTAAGAAATGATGTAGGTATTATTCAGCCTTTCTGAAGCAAAGGAGTGAGCCTGTGACTGGAGTATGAGGTACACATCCGTGTCCTCAGCAGCTGTTCCCAAAGATTACACCATGCTGACATTCCACTGAGACATGGCTTGGAATGGACACACTTGATATGAAAATAGAAACATTATTTAAAGTATGACATCATGTAGTAAAAAGAAAATAAAACCTGATAGAAATAATCTCATGATCTAATAAGAAAATGCTGCTTGGTAAAGATCAATTTCTGGAGCTGAAAGTTCAGAATTGGGGTGGGGGTGGTACCATCTTTCTGATGGCATTCAAAAATAAAATCTTTAATAATAATATCATCACAGCAAAGGTGCTGTCTGGCCACCCTGCACCACCCTGCACCATCACCTCAAAGAGGCATACAGAAATCATTCCTAGCCTCTAAACCCTCTCCACATGAACCTCTGCAAGCTTTTGCATGTGAATTACAGTAATATTTGCAGCTGAGGTATTTTGAAGCCTAGGACTGCAAAAAAAAAAAAAAAGATTAAACCTAGGGAAAACAAGAAAGTTCTGTTGAGTCTGCTGATTATATTCCACTACTTTAGAGGGGATTTTTAAGTCCATGGGGTTTTTAAGTCATATGCTTTCATGAAAAAGGTAGAATTCCATTTTTAATCTGCACTTAACATAAAAAATAAATGGTCATAATTTCCAGATCACAAGCTGCTACCCTATGAAGAGCATGAAAAACTATTGCAGCACAGCCTCTGGTACAGCTAATCCAGGAGTCATGGAAACACTCTTTGGATATTGCCCAGAGCACCAAGCTCCTACAGGGTCCCTTCTGTCAGGAGCTTGTCCTGCTCAGGGCACCTCCCTGTTTGTGCTACTTCCCTTCTGAGACTTCCACTGAAGTCCTGGGGAACCTCTCTGTCACACCTGTGGTGCTGCACCCAGCTGCCTGAACACTTGTGCTGGGCTCAGACAGATGCAAAGTAGGGTAAAAAAAATAAATTAATTAATGGGAAAATGTAATTCAAACCCAAGAGCTGCTTTCTGGGCTGTAAAAATCCTATTTGCACCTTCCTGCTCTGCTGCAGCAGCCTTGTTTGTGGAGGAGGGAATGGGGAGGCTGAGCACAGCCCTGCATTTGCAGGCAGGTCCCACCTCCTGGACACCAAACCTTGGCCTCATGCCCGGGAAAGAAGCAGGAGGATGCAGAACAGATGCTGAATTCAAACTCCAGATTGATAACAACACCCTCAGGCTCCTGCTCTCTGACTTAGCAAGAGAAGAACAGCTTGGCAAGACACAAAAACTACATCTCAGAGCAGTTCCTTGTGGGGATTGCCATAGAGCCTGTTTGAGCATATCCACAGGCAGAGCTGCTCCATCCTCTCACCTCCACCCAGGACTGCAGACCTCAGCTGAGCAGGTGCTCTCTGATCACCAGGGAGAAAAAGAACCCAGCTCCTTCAGCCTGGACATCTGAAAAAGCACTGGGACACTCTGACCTCAGGAGTTTGTCATCCTCAGCTGGCTGTAAAAATCAGAGTGTTCTTTTTGAAATAAGGATGAACTTGTTCTTGTCTGCAGGACTAAGAAGTTCCTGCCCCAAGGCTTCTCACCTGTCCATGCTGGAACACAACAGCACAAACAACCCTTGGAGCTTATGAGAACCCTGCCATGCCCCTGGACAGCCTGTGCTGGCACTTCTGCTGGCTCCTGGGGCAGCAGGATGGTCACAGCAGCTCCTGAGGACGTGTGTGCTGCTTGGCTTCATGCAGAGAAGAAGAAACTGCAGCCATGTCTATCATTTTCTGCCCTGAGCTGCTCACCTGGCCCAGGAGGTTGGTGAATGCTCCTCTTCTGGAGACTATAAACCAGCCAAACACACATCAGTGACACCAAACACACATCAGTGACACCAAACACACATCAGTGACACCAAACACACATCAGGCAGGGAGGAGCCCTCGCTCACCCCATCCCAGGAGTTTTCCACTGGTGAGCTCTGGGCAGCTCCTGCCAGGCATAAACCAACACCAATCCCCTCTGGAGAAATCAGCATCTCCTGCATCAGCTGCACAGAAGGGCTGGACTGCTGTGCCAGGAGGTGGAGAGAACCTGCTGGAGTAGCCCTGTCAGTGGCCAGGCTGAGGTCTGCCTCTGGTGCCACCTGTGCCACCTTCCCTCCTGTGCTCCAGCAGCTCAGCCCCCATCCAGAGCAGCACAGGACACATCCACACAGGGGAACAGGGCAGGCACTGGCTGGCAGCAGGGTCTGGCCCCTCTGCCCACCCTCAATATCACTCTGAACAGGTCCTGGTGCTTGGCAGCCTCAGGAGCTCACACCACATAGAAGCCACCCCAGCCCTGTGCCTGCTGCTGAATTGAAAGAGTCAAAGCTTCCCAGCAGCCTTGGAGCTGCAGGATGGCCGTGCCTGTGCACACCTGCAGCCCCCAAAAAGCAGTGCCTGCCTCTCCCACCCTCACTGGCCCTTCAGAGGGGTCAGCAGGGCAGTGCTGCTCTTGCTGCAGCAGCTCTGGGCTGCTCATTCCACATTCCTGTAACTGACTGCATTAAGGGGAAGAAGGATTACAGAAGGAATTTTTTTTTTTGCTGCAGGATCTCACCATGTGAAGAAAAATAATACCTGTTTTATTTGAGGGAAACCTGAGAGGTTATCTTGGTTTTGACCTCCCTCCAGGAGCTGTCTTGCATGCTTAAATGTATTGAATCTAGTGCCTAATTAATCCCACTCTGCTACACAATGGCAGCACACTTCAGTGTTTTATTTTCTTCAGAATAATACTGTTTAACAATATAGAGAACTGAAACTACACTGGAACTTGTGGTTGTTGTTCCTCAGGCTGGGCTCCTGAGAGGGAACCTCTGGAGCTGAAGGATATTTTCTCAGCAGGCTCTGAACAAAAGTTGTTAATGCAACATTTCATGATCTCCACTGAAAGAGAAGAGTCTTTAGACAGGAAACAGGGCTGAGATCAAAATTAGTGTTACAGGAATAGCTTTCAGATCTGGCCTGCTCTTTTCTGGGGTGGTATATTTAACTCCTTCCGCTGAAGATATTGCCTTACTACTGCTGGAGCTGCAGCCTAGCAGAGAGAGGGGAAAAATGAACAATGATAAAGAATTTATAAATGTATAAATGCATCTATTTTATTTAGTTATAAATAAATTTCTCGCCTAAAGAAGAAACTGTGGAAGTTGTCAAGGAAGGCAACATCATAAATAAAATAAAATGCTTAAAAGAGAGAAAAAAATTGTGTCCTACATTGTGATGAACAGTAATTCAATTGTACTCCTTAGGAATATTATAACATCCCATCCCAGCACAGGCAGGGATGTGCAAGTCACATCAAGCTCCCCAGAACACTTCTTTGCCATGAGGAAGGAGGAGTAAAAGATTCTCAAGCTCACTTTCCTCTACCCACAGGCAAACTTTGGATCCTCCAGCACTGAGAGCAAAAGCAAATTCCCTGCTGCAGAAGGGAATATTGGGATTTGCTCACTCCAGGGCCAGACTCCAGGCTGGAAACAGTCTGTAGCTTCTGAGTGGCTTTTCAGAGGCTGCAAGGGCACAGCTCTGACCCCAGGCAGGGCACTGGAGCTCCTGCTGCAGGAGGCAGCAGAAGGGAGGAGAGGGTTCAGCCCTGCAGCTCTGACACCACTGCACACAGCACAGACACACACACAGAGCACTGATAGTGCTAACACAGGGACTACAGCTACTCCTGCTTGTGTATTTCTGATCCTAAAATCACAAAAGAGGCATTTCCAGAGACTCACATCTTGCCCAGCAAAAAGCTGCTTTGTTCAGTGCAGCCAGCTTCATTCCATGTGTCACCAAAATCACCGTGTGCAAGCTTAGAAGGCTGTGATATAAAGACCTGAGCATCACTGGGTGGAGATCTGTGATCAAGCTTTCTGACCTAACTGAGTAAAAAAATGCAGCCAGAGCTGAAGCATTCAGCAGTTCTCAGCTCCTCTCACCTTTCACATGCTACTTGTGGTTGGTGGTCTCCATCTGTGGGTTCCCTGTCCCCAGTGTGGGGCTGCAGCGTGGCCAGCACACCTCCTCTCCTACTCCAGCAGAGTCTCACCCCAAAGATGGGACAGTCCCACCCCCAAACTGACCAGATTCACATGGAGGGTGACAGAGATGTGCTGGAAGATGCTGCTGGAAGATGCCCTGTTCCACGAGCACACACACAGAGCACTGGCCAAGGCATCACAATGTGCTGGGAACACTCATTTGCACCAGCAAAATTTCCTCCCCAG
Organism: Fringilla coelebs; assembly: GCF_963513975.1. Taxonomy (NCBI): domain Eukaryota; kingdom Metazoa; phylum Chordata; class Aves; order Passeriformes; family Fringillidae; genus Fringilla; species Fringilla coelebs. Next base: position 12,331,636 of record NC_140045.1, read on the forward strand.
CACTGCCAGCAAGCTGCAGAGCAGAATTTGCCACAGTCCCATCCCTGAGATGAATTATGTTGCTGGCCCATGATTATGGTTTTGGCAAGCACTGAGGGAAAGCTTTGTCCCTCGCTGAAGATTCATATTCAGCCTTAGTAAATGGTGCTGGTCAAGAGCAGAGGAGGGAGCTGGGGTGAGGGAGCCCCCAAACCCTGCAGCTCAGAGGAACTGTGCCCAGGGGTTTGGTGACTCAGGTTCATTGCAAAATTATTGTCCAAAAGAGGATTTAAACCTGATTTCTTTCTGGAAATACCTGAAGTTCTGTTCTTCATTCTGTAACAGACGGAGGTTATTCCCAGCCTTCATTTGGTCTCAGTTATCACTGATCATCAGCAGTCTGCAGTGCAACGAGACAAGTCATGGGCTCTCTTCTAAATCTTGCTATTGAGAGTGATTACTTGGCCTTGGGTAATGAATTAGTCCCATTATACAGCAGCTGGCACAGTAGAAGCTAATCTGCTGCTCAGGCAGCTCATTACATGGGCAGGGCTGGAAGTGCTCAGCTGTGTGCTGCTCACACCAGCCCTCAGCAGCATTTTGAAACTGAATTCTGCACACAGTTCTTCAGGACTACAAAACAAACTACGTCTATCAAACAGTTTCTGTCTGTTCCTTTCTGAGTTAAGCGTTTGCTCACCCCTTGGAAATACAATTCCTCTTCTGTGCAATTTCTACATGGCACCTTGCCATATCTGTATCAAATCCAAACTCTGTTTATTCTTCATTCTCTGTCAGCCCTTGCAAACTCTGTCACTCCTCATCTCCATTTTTCTCCTCCAAACTCCTCTGTACCAATTATTCCATCCACCCCACTACCAAAAGCTTGCCAGCTCTGCCTCTTCTGCGACCAAATTTCACTTCTGTAGCAACTGGAACTGCTCCTGTGCTGCACTAGCTTGTCACTGTGGGTCTGGCTTTGTGGTTTTGTGGAAATGGCTCAAGGAGGAGCATTTCAGCACACAGCAACTGCAGGGTTTCATCTGGAAACATGAGCAAAGGGCTAAATAAGTGAATTAGAAAGGATCAGGAAGACAAAGCAGATCCAGGCAGCCAATTTAAAAGAACATTCTGAAAGTGCTTATGGATGACCCCAGTCAAAGTAAGCAGAATGACAGAATAAATTCAATAGCAGTGTTGTAGCCATGGTGGCACGAGCAGCTCTGTGTGGTACTCTCAGGAGTGCTGGTATCTGCTGTCAGACCAACTATCACAGGTATGCTTGTGACAGCATAAACTCCTTTCCATGAAGAATTCCAGGAGAAAAAAAGCAGACAAGGAGTGAAAAAACTATTATACAAATTAAGAACTAGATAAGCCAGAAGGCAAAGAGCAGAAGCAAAAAGAGTCTTCCTCAAACCAAATGTGAGCCACCAAGGTCTGGTTATGTGTCTGAGTGATGATGCCAGTGATTCAGACAATTCAGGAAAGTGAGAAATGCCTTGTAAATATGTTCAGGTTATACACAATTGTTTACATGAGCTCTGGTCAGTTTTCAAAGAACAGACAACAACACAGCAAACAAAACACGCTGGGAATCCATGCAAAGTATTACACATGGAGGTAATAACTGAAATCATGTCCCGAACAATGTCAGGCTCAGAGATCCTTGTTCCTTCCCTCAGACTTCCACAAAAGCTGCTCTTTCAGCAGCCCAGGGAGCTGCTTCATGTTAACCCCTTCCATGCTCCCCACTCCACTGCTGCATTTTTCTCAAGCAGTCTCAGAGCTGCTTGGCCTGTCCCTGGTGAAAGGGGGTGAACAGGAGCCACGAGCAGTGCTGAGCTGCCAGGTGCAGTAAACATTGACATTTAACCCTGAGCTAGCAGATTTCAAGGAAGTTTTTACTGTGATTCCAAGTAAAACATAAGGGCAAGTTTGGGAACATCAAATCGACAGCTTGAGACTCTTATTTTTGTGCCTCTGTTCCCTCCCCACTCTCACACTTTTCTTCTTTTTACCCTCTGATGGACTTGCTGAGAGTGAGAGGGCATTTCAAAGATGAAAATTCAGTACTTATGGGACAGCCTGATCGTTCCAGGCTCCATTTCCAGCCCTGCTTTCTGTCTCTGTGATGAGCTAGAGCCCTGCAGCTAGCCCCTGCTTCAGCAACGCTGGGCAGGGCAGATCCTCTGCAGCTTTCACATCTGCTATGTCCCTTCTTTGCTGAACATCATGGGTTATCTCATCAGAACCCTCTGTGGAACATCACACACCTTCCTTACTGACCTTGGTCCGATCCATTTTACAATACAAAACCTCAGGTCTTCCCAAGATTTATTACTTCTAATTTCCTGTTATTGAGGGCTTTTTCCACAGTGCAAAGAGAGGCAAAGAACTGATGGATGTGGGCACATGAAGTGATAGCCAGCAAAGGAGTTAAAGTTGGAAAGGTTTTGTTCCTGTGCCACAGAGCTGGGAAAGCCCTGAGAGATCTGTGCAGTAAACAAACCCAGGGCTCAAACAAACACTGGAAGACCACGGTGCTTTTGCTGCCAGCATCACAGTGGGAATATCTGTGGCTCAAGAACAGCCTGCACAGTCTACTCTTACCAACCACAAATGTAGGAAAAATGCCAGACAGGTCTCAAAGAAAGATTTTCAACCTTTGCATCTGCACCTGTTGAGGAGCTCAAAGATTAGTGACCAAAGTCATCTGTCAGTCAGCCTAAATTAACTCCAAAGTACTTCATGCTGATGGCTGAGCACTGAGGGGACTGCTCACAAATGCTGACAAAAGTGGATGTTAAAAGATGCTGGCCTGTTCTGCTGCCAGATATACTCCACAAAATGCAGAGTGGCAGCTCCTGAGTAACCCATGGCACCCCTTTCTGGAATGTGCCAGCAAAAAAGCAAACCACAGATGCACTAGGCTAGTACAAAAGCTATTTTGATAGCGTGATGTGGAAAACTGGATTACTAGTACAAGCAAAAAGCTTTCTCTGCTATTCCATATGCCTGCAAAAGCACTGCTCCCCAGGGCAGTCACCACAGCAGGTACTGAGAGCCCACAGCAGGGAGGGAGTCTGGATCCCAGGAAAATGTACATACAGCCTGCCCTCCCTTTCCATCACAAGTGCACTCCTGCAGCTATGGCAGGTACGCAAGGGGCTCTGCCATGCCTAACCCTGTGTACAGACTCAGCCTGCTCACCTGCTCTGCAGGTACAGGGCAAACCTGGGAACAGCCCTGCCCCATACCAACCCTGCACAGCAGCTCCTCTCAACAGTGGAGTGACATAAAAAATTCCAAATACGCTTAAGCATACTTACATTTTTCGAGACAAACACTAGCTGAAGCACAAACTCAGAAAACAGGGGCTGAGCAAACTGTTGGCCCTGGTTTCACACTGTTCTGCACACTCAAGGGCTCATACCAATAAAATGGAGTGTGACAGGTAATTAAATATGGCAAATGGCACTTGGAAGTGACATGAACTGGTGACAGTTTGCAAAGCAGAGTGTGGGGACCCTCAATTCCATTATGCTGCTCTCAGGTTTGCCCAGTCCTCTGTCCCTGTCTGCAAAGGCAGAGCTGTGCAGGCTCCTGGAAATGAGCACACAGGGAGCAGCCACTGCACCCCAGATTTTGGGAGGCTTCAGCAAACCTGCCTTGCACAGGGAGCATGGCACAGTCCAGAAGCACTGGATGCTGAGAAAGCTGCCCAAAATGAGTGCTCCCTGGGAGTGTCAGAAATCAGAGACAGAAATATCAGTGCCTTATGTCAAACACCCCAAACACAAGTTAGTAGTGGCTGGCTCCCTTTGCTGTCAATGGAGGGAACAGGAGGAATACACACAAAGAGAGAAACTCCTCCTGCCCTGAGCTGTAGCATGGCCACGATGAAAACAACTGCAGCAGACCCAAATATTTTCAAAAGAGATGCTACCTGCTGCTGTTATTGTGGAGCTTCTCCAAAACAGACAATACCCTATCTTTGGGATAGCACTTGGTGTCAGCAGCCAGCAAAATAACAAAAATAAAATAACAAAAAACAAGCCCTGAGAACACAGACACTTCAGATTCTGCTAATGAGCACTGGGGCACAATACTGAAAATAACGTGCTTCATGGGCATAAGCAACCATGGAAGATAAGGAATCATGGAGCATAAAACACAGGTTTAATCTGGTTAGTTAAATGACTAGTTAATTCTACCTGGTCATTTATTATCCCACAAGTAAAAGTGAAATAAGCAGAGAATCCTATCAAAGCTGCCAGAATTTTCTGGTCTTGATTACAGAGCCAAATTTTCCATTTAGGACACCAAAGTAAAACTTTGTAATTAGAATGTAAGTATCTGGCATCTTCTCTTTATTCCTACTGTGTCTTTTTAAATTCCATTCTGTATGGAGTGCTGGGTGGTACACTCAGCACTGGTGTTGTGGCAAAACACTCAAGGCACTGAAGGTGGAATTTGCACTCAAGCAGAAAGTGAGACTTGAGTTCCCCATATTTACTGCTGCAGAAATCACCCTTGTATTTTCCTACAGGACATGTGCCCCATTCAGAGCCCAGAATGAGCTGGAAATTCTTTAGGGAACAAAGCAATCTTCAAGTGAGTCTTTAAATGAGCCACATTTTTCATGGTTGCTCTAAATCCACCCTTAAATTGCAGGTGCACAGCAACTGATTTAATCCTGCACATCTAGAAGGCAGACATCTGCAGGGAGACTGTTTTTAGACTCTTTTTGTAATCCACAGGCCATAAGAGATATTCCAGTTTAAGCCTTCCATGGCACTTTTTCATCTTTTAGCTAGGGATAAAGGAAAAACATCTTTAAAAATTCTGTCCCATGCAATTTTTGTAAGGGCAGCAGTGTGACTGTTCTCACCTGCTGCAGAAGCAGCACCTATGAGCCCAGCTTCTGCAACACCCCAACTTCTGCAGGGGACACAAGAACTCATAAAAAAATACCACAGCTGTCTTTAAGAGCCCTCTCTGCACAAATTTTGGCTATTTCTGGTACTATTCAGTTTTTACATTTTATCTGCAACTTCAACAGAGCAAGACAGTTATTGCTAGATGGATAACAGGGATTGTGAACTGCAGCCTCACATCCCCTTCTCATTCTCCTGGGGCTTTAAATTCCCTCAGAACTTGATTAAAGAGCGATTTTCTGGCAGCAAAACATAATTTCCTCACCCTTTTATATTTGATTTCATTCACATTTGCCAGAAATATCAGTGGTCAGATGATCACAAGTTTCAACTCTAAAAAATACAGAAAGTCAGAGAAAAAAAGCCTGTGTGAAACTAAACCACAAGGCAATACCACAGGATTCTCATTGTCACTTCTCTCATGAACACTTTGAACAACAGTTTGCTGCTGAATAACGCAGAGCAGAGCAGCCTCAGCACCTGTGAGCACTGAATTTTGGGAACTTCACCTTTTCCCTGAGACAAGACCCACAGCACGTTCCACCTACAGCCACACAAATCTCTGCCTTCCTTAGGGAGCCAGTCCTGCACCAAGAGAATGAAAACCAACCTTCCACCCCAGGGGAAATGCCAGCCCATTTCAGCTGTGGTTGCTGCCCCAGCAGCATCTCCCAGGGGCAGCAGAATGGCCAGAACACTCAGGAGGGTGTCACAAGCACCCCTGGGCAGGAGATGGGAGATAGATCACCCCAGCCTGGCAGTGATGCCATCCACTCTTTGGGTGCAGCACCCACAGCTCTATCTCACCAGATTAAAGACCAGATTCCTTCCCCAGCACCCAAGACTACAGATTGGAGCATTACTTGCTCCACAGAAGATCCTTGGAAAAAAGCAGTGGCAGCAGTCACATCTGTGCCTGAGATCATCACACATCCCCTCAGTTCCTGTGGCTCTTCATGAATTTTATGTTAAGCAGATTTTTGAGTGGGGAGGTGGAGGTATGAGAGTGAGACAACAAACTCCAAGGATGCAGAAGAACCTTCTGAGAAAGCAAAGCACCACTGCTGTGTGCAGGAGATAAGGACAGATAAGGACACCCTGTACAAATAGCTCAGGGCTCAGGTACCCACAGTCATCCAGGTGCACACACAACTCTGTTCTCCTTTGTGCACTGGGAAAAACTCTGTTGCAACAGGTACCAACACACCCTTCCTTTTAATACATATCACACACATCATACAGCCCTCGTGATGGCAGAGAGCAGTTTAGCACAGAAATCCTCTGTTGCTACAAAATAAATAAATAAATAAAAGGCATTTTAATTTCTGTGCATTCCTTTCATCCTTTTTCTCTATGACTCCACAAGCACCATGAAGGAAGCAATCTGTGCCATGCCATGCCATGCTTCCTGCAGCTGGATGTGCAACAACCTCCACCAGGTTTGCACATCCCCACCAGGCTGGTTGAGGTGAGGTGAGTATTACACAGCAGTGGAAGCAATGAACCATCTGCCTGACAGCTGCAGGTGAAGCCTGCACCAGGGAGAAGCACACCATTCCTTCCTGAGTGCCTCAGAGTTCTGGTAAATCAAGCTGTGGAGTGCAGATAAGATCAGTGGCAGCTCGCTCAGTCAGATTCCAGAGCCACCTCCATCCATTCTGGAAGCACACGCTGTGCTTCATACAGAGACTTACATCTGTGGGATGACTGAAGCTATAAAAAGTGCTGACAATTTCCAGCAAATTTGCATATGTTGCTGCTGCTGCTGCTTATATAAGTGATTTCTAGTTAACTACAAATACAAAAAACCAAGGGCCAAAAATAGGTTTTCAAAGAAACCACTTGCAAATGCGACTGAATGATACATCTCTCCAACACTCCAAAAATCACTTGTCTGGAAAAAGCAGACGCAACAGAGGTTTCTCAAGAGGGTCCCATGCAAAGCACCTCCTGGAACACACCCTACCCCACTTCCTCATCTGTGCTGCCCTGCTCCATAGAGGTTGTCACAAACTGGAGCACCTGAGCCTTGTGCCAGGTTGCTCTCACATCTGGAGCTGTACAGATCTCTCTCCACACGTCATCATCCCAAGCACCCTGATGCAGCTGGGGTGAGGATGCAGCCAGCCTGGGGATAAGAGCAGCTGTTGAGAAATCCCTCAGTGCATCACACACCACACTCCACTGGCTCTGTGCACAACACCTCCTCACCTGCATCTGCAGATTCCCTCTTGCTCCAGGCTGGGAAGGACAATTGCTCAACCTGGGGCTGTGACAGTCTCGTACTGAGGGGCCCTGTAGGGCTCTGCTCAATGGTCAAAAGGTCAGGCGAAAATATAAAGCACACAGGAGGGAGGAAAGGGTCAGAAAATCCCTGATTTTCAGGTCTCACAGCTGCCATAGCTATTAATCACCAAAAGAGAGGTGAGGGTTGAGGCTGATGGTATCTACTCCATAGGATATGGATCAACAAGATCTTCCTTCCCTGAGCCCTTCAGCTTGCAGAAGGGTGCTGCTTCCACAGAGCAAGCTCAGCCAAAGCAAAACCAAACAAAACTGACAGCAGTCTTCAGGACTGCTCTAGGGTCCATGGATTCTCATGCTCAGGAAATACTGCTTAGGGACCATTTCTCCATTAACCTACTGTCTACAGCAGTGTAAGGAACTGTACTTGGTTTTCCAACATAAGGAAGACAAGGACACACTGGAGAGAGTCCAGCAGTGGGCCATGAGGATGATTAAGAGTCTGGAGCATCTGTCACACAAAGAAAGACAGAAAGAACTGGGACTGTTCAGCATCAAGACAAGAAGGCTTGAGAGGGATGTTATCAATGTGAATAAAAATCTATGCGTGGGACAGTAAAAAAATTATATAGACTGTTCTCAGTGATACCCAGGGAAAGGATGAGCTGCAATGGGCACAGATTAAAACATGGAAAATCCCTTTAAAGGGACATAAATTCCTTTAAAAGACCCAAGAAAAAACTGTGAGGGTAGTTAAACACTGGAATACATTGTCCAGAACAGTGTGTCCACCCTTGCACACATCGAAAACCTAACAGACAGAGCCAGGCAAGCCAGACTAGCTGATCTCCAAAGGTCCTTTCCAACCCAGTGATTCTGTGATTAAAACCACAGCAGCCTCCTCAACTGCTCCCAACCAGCCCAGCCTCAGGGAATCCATCTGGAACCCCCCCACGAAGCCGACACCCTCCCTCCCTCCCTCCCTTTGTCCCTCTGCTCTCTGCTTTTGATCGTTTTTTGGTTTATGCTACCACTTTTGCTCTCTGGCAGCAGCATCCTCTCCAGAGCTCACAGAGACATGCCATTTCTGGCTTGTCCCTACCATGAGCTCCTCCAGTCCTCCTCCAGCTCTCACTGCTTCCATCACTGCCTAGAGCAGGAACCTGCAGCCATCCCTGTTTTCCTCTAACCCTCCACCATGGGCTTGCAGCAGCCACAGGAGCAGCAAAGAAAACAATGCCAAATGTCTTTATCTCTTTACCTCTCTACGTCTCTCTTGCCCCACATTGACCACATTTTTGGTCCTTTCCTCGATCTTCTGTGATGAATTAAGACATTTTTGCTAGCAAAAGAACACAGGAGGCAGCAAAGGCACCAGTCCTTCAGGAATACCCATCTCTGGCTTTGTTTCCTGGAAGCCACCTTCCAGGAAAGGCTCCAGAGAGAGCACAAGTAGTGGCTGGGGTAAACTGGGCACAGGGAAATGAGGGCAGGACAGAGGGAGAGAGTAATATCCTCCTCTTCAAACAATGTGTGGTCAAGTTCAGCTGAGGACAGAGCATTTAACCTTACTGAGAGCTGCAGGCCAGGGTCACCCAAAGCCCATAGAAGGGCTGGCTGGTACAGAAAGGAGACTGATGTCCATGTCCATGCACTGTGACCCTGACACCAGTTCCCCTGTCAGTGTGGCAGGGCAGGGACTCAGATCAGAGAACAGAGAAGGAGAGAATTCCTCTTGTGGTGTCTTTCAGTTAGATCAGGTCCCTGAGCACGCTGCACACAAGGGATACCTATAGAGAAGGGAAAGGCCACCTGAACAGAGCCATGAGAGACAGACACACACAGAGCTTCCTTCTCACACATCTACTCTTATGTGTCCCAAGTACCTGTGATCCCGTGGATTTGGTTCATTAGCTCTCATTTGATGCATTTTTTAACTCCAGCTCATAATCCTTATTAGGTACCATCTCTGGAGAAAAGGGAAACATGCCAGAGTGAACATACTCAGCCCTTGAAATTTTTCTTGCCTTCTTTTTTTGTTGCCCAAGAGAAAGCGAGCCAGGCTGTGTGGACAAGTGGTCTCCATCAAAGCTGTCAGTGGTACACAAGCCAAGGGTCAGAAAGGCACATTTTGGGGCTCTGGGCACTGATCTGAGCATGGTGAAACTTGCTCAAACTTAAGCAGAGGAACAAGAGTTTCTGACAGGAAAGCAAAGTTATGGTCTTTTGAAGCAATTCCCCACTGCCTCTGCTGAGCAGAATCTTCCACATCTCATGATACATTTTTCCTCAAACAACTCCCAAATTCCTAGATGTGTAAACGTTTAGCAATTTGTGAAACCACAAACATTCACGTTTCCCAATAAATGATCTTGTAGGTGGCAAAACTGACAAACAATAGGACTCTCACATTCTGAAACTAACAAAAGAAATCCCAAGTGTGTCAGTTGCACGGGGAAGTCCACAGCCTCACTCCTGTAGTACTGCGTGGGCAACTCTTGCTTCTACTTACCTGTCTTTCCAGGAAAAATAATAAGAAACAGGAAACCAATGGAAGTATCATGGACTTTTGAATTTATTTGGACAAGAGAAACGAAAAGGCAGCTCCAGATTTGTGGGCAAAATGTCCTTTTGCACAGAATCTTTTGCTCACAGGACATTGCTCTAGGTGCAGCTGGTGGGCAGGTTTTGCTCAGGACTCTGCTTCCTGCTTCTCTGGATTCTCTGGGAGCTGTGCATGGAAAACCAGGGATGGGCATTGCCTGCCTTGCATATAAGCAAAGCAGCCTGGCTGATTCCCCTTGGAAGGGAAGGACAATGAGAGGCTGACCTGAGAAATGAGCTGGGAATGGCTTCAGCCCAGTCACCACAGGGAGATGCTCCCCAACACCACTGCCATGCCCACAGCCTCAGTGTAAGCTCCAAATGACAACAGGGCCAGCAAGGAGAGGGCTGATGGGGTCATGGCAAGTTCTTGCTTCAGTGCACGAGATGTTTCAGAATTCACATGTAGAGACTGTGAAGGAAACTCTTCATGAACATATTTTTTACCCTCACATGGCGTCTTGTTTGCATGGATTGAAACTCATAAACACATTCAGGCACAGGCAGTCCCGAGGTGGGAGTCCAACTGTCATCCCAGCTGTCAGGGCCCTGAAGATGACTGAAGCTGACAGAACTTTTCAGGAGCCTGACAGAAAGTTCATGGGTCTGCACAACCAGCCTTAACCCTGCTGGGGCTGCCTGAGCCGTGCCACAGGTAGGGCAGTGAGGTGTCTGCAGCTGGCTGGGGAACTCCTGCAACAGAGGGAGAGAAGAGATGGCTCCAGGGAGAACTTAGAGAATCTTCCAGTACCTACAAGTACTGGGGAGGGACTTTGGAAAAGGGCTTGGAGTGAAGGGGGAATGGCTTCTAGCTGAAGAAGGGCAGATGTGTGTTAGACATAAGGAAGAAATTCTCCTTTGCAAGGGTGGTCATGCCCAGAAAACCTGCGGCTTCTCCTGGAGTGTCCAAGGCCAGGCTGGACGGGACTTGGAGCAACCTGGTCTAGCGGAAGGTGATGCTCATGTGAGAATGGGTGTAATGGGATGATCTTTAAGGTCCCTTCTAACCCAACCCATTCTGTGATTCCATCATTCTAGACCTGAATTATCTCTTCCACAACATAAAGCCACGACATGTTCCGTGAAAGAAAATGAGAAGGAGCAGGACTTGCCCAGCATCCGACCCTCGTGAGCGATGGACAGGGGCTGCATCACCGCAGCCACTGACTCCCGGTGCTGTTCAGCGCCTGTGAAAACCCAAGCGTCCGGAGCAGCTCGTCACGCACCTCAGCTCTGCCTCTCCATGGCTACAGCTACAAGCACCAAACGCTCTGGCTGCCGGAGCGAGGCCAGGCAAGCGGATTTTACAGCACCCGGCAGCCTCAGCCCGCGGTGCCGGGACACCTGCCCGGGGCAGGGCACAGCGATGCTCAGGAGGGATCAAACAGCAGCACGGCCGCGGCCCCGTCTGCCGGGACACCTGCCCGGGGCAGGGGCACAGCGATGCTCAGGAGGGATCAAACAGCAGCACGGCCACGGCCCCGTGTGCCGGGACACCTGCCCGGGGCACGGCTCAGCGATGCCGAAGGGGGATCCAACACCAGCACGGCCACGGCCCCGTGTACCGGGACACCTGCCCGGGGCAGGGGCAGAGCGATGCTGAGGATCCAACTGCAGCACGGCCACGGCCCCTTGTGCCCCCCGGGACCGCCGGTTCCCCCGCGGGACATCCGCGGGCCCCGCCCGCCCGGCGCAGCCCCGGCCCCGGTCCTACCTCCAGCAGCTGGACGTAGCTGGCCGGGAACCAGCCGCGCAGCCCGTCCTCCTTCTGCCCTTCCCACCAGCCGCCGTCTGGCACCTGCAGCACCGTGATCAGCTCTCCCGCCGCGAAGCGCAGCCCCTGCCGGTGCCGCTCCCCGGAGAAGGGGTACAGCGCCTGGCAGCGGGTCCCCGACATCCCTCCGGGACGCGCCCGCCGCCGCCGCCGCTCCGCGCCCGCCCCGCTCGGCTGCGGGGCCCCGCTCCGGCCCGGCGGGCAGCGGCAGCCGAGCAGCCCCGGCGCCGGGCGCCCACGGGCACCGCCGGCTCGGGGTGGGGCGGGAGAGGCGGGACGGGCTGGGCGAGGGGAGGAGGGCGAGGGAGGGAGGAGGAGTGCAGGGAGGAGGGGGAGAGCGGGAGAGGGGAGGAAGCGGCGGGAGGAGCGGCCGCGCGGTGCGCGGGGCGGGCGGCGCGTGTGGCGCTGGTGGCGGCGGGACAGCGAGAGGGACCGTGAGTGAGTGAGTGAGTGACCCGAGGGGCAAGGGGGGGGACAGCGTGGGGGCGAGGGCACGGGGAGCACCGCAGTGTGCGACAGGCGGGGTTCCCAGGGACTCTGTATGCTCCGCACCCCTCTGCGTGTCTGTGTGTGACAGACACTGTTCCGAGGGACTGTGTGTGCTCCACACCCCTCTGTGTGTGACAGACACTGTTCCGAGGGATGCTCAGTGTGCTCCACACCCCTCTGTGTGTGACAGACACTGTTCCAAGGGATGCTCTGTGTGCTCCGCACCCCTCTGCGTGGCTCTGTGTGACACAGTGTTCCGACGGACTCTCTGTGTTCTGCCGGTGTGCTCCACACCCTTCCGTGTATCAGTGTGGGACAGACACTGCTCCAAGGGACTCTGTGCACCCTCTGTATGGCTGTGTGTCACACTGTTCCGACAGACTGACTGTGTTCTGCCTGTGTGCTCCACACCCCTTCTGTATGTCTGTGTGACAGACACTGTTCCGAGGGACTGTGTGTGCTCCACACCCTTCTGTGTGTGACAGACACTGTTCCGAGGGATGCTCTCTGTGCTCCACACCCCTCTGTGTGTGGCAGACACTGTTCCGAGGGATGCTCTGGATGCTCCACATCCTTCTGTGTATCTGTGTGTGACAGACACTGTTCCGAGGGACTCCGTGTTCTCCACACCCCTTCTGTATGGCTGTGTGTGACCGGCGCTGTTCCGAGGGATGCTCTCTGTACTCCACACCCCTTCTGTATGGCTGTGTGTGACAATATTCAGAGGGATGCCTGCGTGCTCCACACCCCTCTTTGTCTGTGTGTGTGTGAGGGACGCAGCGTGTGGGGGACAGGTGCTGTGTCACACCGTGATGCCCACCTGTAGGTGTGTGAGAGGCAGCCATGTGTACAAGAGTGGCTGTGTTTGTGACATCAGGACACCCCTGTGTGTGGCTGAAAGGCAGCAGGTGGGACACTGAGTGTGCCTGAAGCGTGTGTGACATTGTGTGTTTGTCACCTGTGTGTGTGTGTGACACCTCTGATGTCTGGGACACTCACTGTGCGTGTGCATTTGTCACACACGATCAAGGGGGTGAGATGAAGATGTTATGTGACACACCTGAGCACGTGTGAAGCGTGTGACACATCCTCAAGTGCAGCACCTGAGCGCACACCTTGCTTGGTGTGTGTCTGACTGCAGCTGGTGTGTGAATCTCACGTGTGAGCACCCCTGTGTGGGACTCTGGTTGGTGGCCTGTCTCCTAGACCTTTCAGAAGGTGGCTTTCAATGTAGCTGTCCTTCATTTAGACACCACAGATCAGAGCTGAGCTCGGCAGGGTTTTTTATTAAGATTCTTTCAACAATTTTCAGGCTTTTTTCACAGCTCTGTTTTTGATTCTCTGGATTGTGATGAATTGCTTAAAATCACCCCCTTTTGACATGTATTTAAGCTGATAACTACTGATCTATGATCCATTATGTGGTGTTATCACAGCAGCTGTGCCTTGCTTGGCAAAACTGCACAGACCTGATATCATGGAACACATCCAGGTACATCTATCAGCAGTATTCTCTAACAATGCCATTTATAGCTGGCAAGAATTGAAATCAAAACAAAATCCTCTCTTTTTCTTCAGCATATACAAACCCAGCTTTGCTACGTTGCAACTCGGATCCACATACTTTAGAGAATTCACGTAAAATAATTAATTTTGGTTTAAATATTGCTTTTCTTATGTTTGATGTTGACAGAATGCTTCAGTATTTTCTTTAGTTTATTCTTTGATATTTTTTTCCTCTACTTCCAACTTGTTTTTTCTCACTATCTCCCTTTCTAATATTTTTAGGATGTAGGAGCAGCGTGGTCAACATTTTATTTTTTTTTTTTTTTTCAAAGCAGTATTTGACAATCTGTCTAGCCTGTGAAAAAGATCTAAGTGACTGCAGCTGTCTTCTCAGAACAGATCCTGCAGAGCTCCCAGTGAGAATGGGTTAGCACAGGGGTATGGGAGAGCTTGATAACCTTGATGGATTGGAGATTCACATGAATAATTGATTGGCCATACCTGTTTCAAGAGGCAGCACCACCACATCTCCCGAGGTCAGGAACCAGGAAAGAAAGAGACTAAAAAGAAGCCACATGTAGCACTGGATCTTTAAATGACCTTTGATATCTAAGGGACTAGCAGAAATTAATTCTGTTTTTGGAGAGTAAATGTTCTGAGCATGTACACAGAAGATACTTTCACTTAAAATGCATAAAAGTTTTTGGTGGAAGGGGCCATTCTCAGTGCTTTAAACAGCCAAAATACCAGACACAGATTCAGGGGCTCAGAACAAAACTTCATCTGGTCTACAGTCTCGTTTTGGTCATTGACTCACAGAGAATGAATGTCCTAGACCAGATACTCATGAGACTCACACTTGGAAATCTAGGCATCCAGGACTTCAAACATTCCAAGCAGAGGACTTGGATTTATGAGTCATGTTCATCTGATCAAATATGTGATTCAAACACGAATTTTAAAAAAAAGCACCAAAGGATACAGCTTGGCTTTACCTTTGATTTCTGCTTTTAGAAGTTTTTCAGATGGCTCTGCTGACCTTGGAACTCCCTTTGCACAAGTTCAACCCTGAAAATGAAGTCAGATGTGCAGTGCCCTGCTTGTCTGTGGTTGTAGTAAAATTTTGTGATGTTCCAAGGCAGGTTTAGTCATCTTTGTCTAAGTAGTGCCCGGAGCTGTATCTACTATTTTGGAGTCAGACATAAACAAGTGTATTCTCAGTCTATAAATGGACAGCAGTATTACATGAACAACAGCTTGTGGTGATTCACACGGGAATCAACTGGATGTTTCTGCCAGAATAATTCACCTGGAGAGATGACTGCTTCCATTCACTTCCTTTCTTGGAAGCAGGCTGAGAATAACAAACTGTTCCGATAACATCAGCCTAATTCCAGTCAACATATTTCCTACTGAGAGGCAGGGCAGGCCCCACCCTGCTGCATGGCAGGCAGGAATTGGTCCTAGAAATGTGACTCACAACTCTGACACTTTGCCTCACAGTTAGGTGTCAGCAGCAGCCAGTTGTCACAAACCCCTGTTGGAAAGAGTGATGCCAAGCCTTCTCTCCAGCAGTTCAGTGTTCACCTCTCACTTCTTGGGTGTCTGAAAAGCCTCAGTCTCAGCCGTGTGCTCCTATTAGATGGCTGCAGAATTTCAAATGGGAGTTTTCCTCTGTCTTGCTGCTGTTTCTCTTGCTGCAAACTAAATATTCAGGACATCCAGGGCACTTCACGGTGGTCAGTGTGCCCACAAAGAGAGGACAGGCCTCATTTTAGACCACCTCAATGATTTCTAGGCATTTATATTTGTTGGAGCAGACACTGTTGTAGCCTTATCCTCTCTTCTTCCAGCTCTATAAACACTAGGTCATTAGAAGTTTAATGGTTTTGGGTTTATTGAATGTTTAACTATTTTCATGCTAAATGGAAAAGTCATTGAAAGGAAGAAATGCATTGTCTGTAAATCATATAATTACAGTATTAATAACAATAATGTGACTACAATAATTACAATATTAATAAAAATAATGTGACTACAAGGATCTCAGCTTCTAACTGTTAGACAACAACATAGGACAGATAACTCTGGATCTGACTGTCTGTAATGTCTCCAGCAATATCTTACATCAGAAGTCTAGGGAAAAGGACAGGTAGAGAGAGACATTTCTGAAAACACCCTCTTCATTTCCAGCAAATGGTAGCTCATGTCTTCCCCAGTTAGAGATGGTATCACATCACTCCACATTCATTTCCATTATTGAGGCTAGTCATTTTTTTGAGCCCATGCAAACTCTTGGCATGCATACCATTCTGTAGCAAGGGTTTCCAGTGCAGGCATGGTATTTTGGAACCTGTCCCTTGTTTGTTTCATCTGAGGATTGTGCTGGCCCAGAGTCATAGGCTCATCCCACCCACAGTGACCTTCATTCCCTAAGAGCTGCCCTGGAGTCCAAACCTAAACCTTTACTCTGAAATTTACCTGCACACAGAGATGTGGGCATGAACCTACATTAAGGGTCTGAAGGGACTTGTCCAAGATTCCATGGAGAAGCTCTGGAAAACTAGGAAAACATCTCCAGAGGACTCTGATGAAAGCACCCAAACTTTCCTTCAAATGTCCTTCTCTCTGGCTTAGCATAAATCTTAGTGCTGTGATTTTGGCTTGCCAGATAATCTACAGCAGCTTGCTGGATCCCAGAGTGCCTGATCTTCTCTTTTGAGCCCATGGAGAACTGGGCTTCTGGCCAGTAAGGAGAAAATCCAGGCAGGCAGCCCTCTGGCCAAACTCCCTCTGGGTGTGCTAGCTTGGACATTGATATTTCCCTGACACTAAGCTTTCCTCTTCAGCATGAATTGCTCATTACTTGAATTCCATCAGGGATTTCTTGTGTCATGAAAGAGTGGAGATTCTGCCTGAGCACACTGAGCAGGGCTGACTGCTTTCTGTGGATGAAGCTGTTGATCTGTGTGTGTGTGTGCCTGTATCTGCAGGACATAGATGTCTCAGTGTTTGCCTCTCAATGGTGCCTCTGTTCCACAACCATCTGTGTATAAAGCTGCTATTCTGCCATGAACAATGACTCATACAGGAAAGTCTTGAAGAATTAGGCAAGAACTGTGTTCATCCTGAGGACTATTGAAGATGAGGATCCAATCCCATAAATTCTTGGAAAAACTCAGTTTTCCCTTGACGGCTTTAATCTTTAAAATCTGCTCTTGCTGATGCACGTTTGCAAACAGCAGGTTGGCAGCAAACTCTCTCTGTCAGTGGGCATCACACATCCACTGCTTGCCTCTGAGCTCTGCTCACTGTGACCAACTTCTCACTCCATTTTCCAAAGAGGATTTTACTAGTGACTCTTCCATCTCCTATGTTCTTCTCAGCCCCCACAGATTATTCTCTCCAGTCACTTTTCTTGTATTTCCAGGCTACTCTACTCCTCTGCCAACAACAGTGGCAGAAAGTAGAGTCACTATTCCTGACCCCCTGCAAGCTTCACCTGGACCTGCAGCTGCCCAAAACTCTGTGAAGGCTGTAGGGACTATCTGGGTATCAAAAAATCACAACAATCTCTGCTTCAAATATCTAGCCAGGTTTGGGTACTCAGGAAAGAGCTGAAAGGAAGGAAACATCCAGAGGATTTTATCAGACAGTCTCCTATAGGCAGAATGAAAGCAGAAGGAGGAGTTTCTGAATATCAACTGAGCTTCTCCAGCTAGTGGGGAAGGTTCTAGTTTGTGGTACCACTGTAGAAAGATTGCAGGGTTCTTATATTGCAGTGACCCAGAAAGGAAACTGTCTGAGGAACGAAGATTAAGATGATCAAGAAAGTTTAGAACAAATGGTGACATATCCTCATAATGTAATCACAGGAAAATTCCAGGTATGTAAACCATGCATACAGAAAATACACACAATAAATACAAGTTTTCAGTTGGACTAGAATTCAATTAGGAATTTTATTCTCAGATTTGGAAATGTCTCTAGGTACCAGGTCTGTGCTTCTCGACCTTTCCAGTGAATTGATCAGTCCTCAAGCTGCAGAATGCAACTTCCTTCCTGCTAGGTTAGTGAGTTCAGCTGAGTCAGTGAAAAATGTGCATTGAAATCCCATCTCCTGCTCCAAGCAGGGCTAACTTCCAAGCAGGGTCTTGCCCACATGTATGCTGGAAATCCCATGGAGATTCTACAGCCTCCTTGGGCAGCACTCTTGTGGTAAACAAGGTGCTCCCTTTGTTGAGAAAGGATTTTTCTGGCTGGCAACATGAGCCCATTGCCTTTTGTCCTTTCACTGTGCACTTGCAGGAAAAGCTTGGATGTGTTGGAATTCTTATCCCCCCCTTGCAGCAGCATCTCTGCAGTGAGATCCCCCAGCCTTCCCTCATTCCCATCTCCTCTCCTCACCCAGCACATGCTCCTGCTGGTCCTGGGGCTGTGCTGGAGCCTCCCCAGGTGTCAGCATCTCCCTTACAAGGGCTGAGTGTGTCTGAGAGCTGCACAGGGTGCTGCAGGAGGGAGTGACCCCATCCCTGCACTTGCTGACCACTCACTAATGCAGTCCCATGGCTGGTGGGTGTTGCTGCTGCAGGGGAGCACTGCTGACACAGGTCCAGCTTGTTTTCCATCAGAATCCCAATTTACTGCAGGGCTGCACTCTACAGTCAATCCCTACTCTGCCCTAATACATGGAGTTATTTTGTCCCAGGTTTAAAAAAAAATAATAATTAAGAGGTTGTATTTTTCCCAGAACAAGTATATGAGGTGAATTAGACCAAATTTATCATGTGATTGGAAAGGGTCAAACCCTGAGTGCTCTTGTGCTAATACAAGTACAGATCAACAGTGGCACCTGGAGCAGCATTTCAGCCTGAGACACTGGGGTTTTCTGCAGAAAGTTATGATGTCAGTCACAGACTTAAGCAAAGGGGCTGTTAACTCTCAGCACAAATTACCCTTTTCCTACAGGCCTGAAAGAGAATCTTGTAGGCCACTGGAATGAATCCCACTTCTATCCATTCCCCCAGGACCTCAAAGGAGGAGCAGGCACCATGCCTAGAGGGGATGAGCTCCGTGTGTGCATGGTGTGGTTTTAAATCAGTATTTTAATCCTCCTTTTGATTAAAAATCCTCCTTTGCAGATAGGCAAACTAGCAAGAATTATCCTTTGGATACACTGAGATGGGACACGGCTCCAGATCCCTAATCAGCTACTTTGTTACTGTTCTAAAATAAAGAGTCTTGTCCTTTTTTTTCTTTCCTAATAGAGGAGATATTTATATTTCATGTCACTTCTGGTTTGCCTAAATGAAAAGTAGTACATTACTTGTTCTTAAAGAAATAAATAAAGTTCATTTTATAAACCTTGCAGTTATCTCATTTCAACTTCCTTCCAGCTTTCCACACTTTTTTTGAGGGACGAGCAAAGGACTCAGAGGGCTCTGTAGGTCTCATGAGAACTACAAAGCACATCAGGAAGCTTCTGGGAATGCAAAGCATTACTCAGACAAAGGCTTTATAAATATGTTTTCAGCCATCATCATAACAGAGCAAAAAATAGCGCCAAGAACACTCCTGCAGAACTAAACTCCCATGCAAGAGCTCTTTGTCACTCTCGCAGTTTTTTCTTCCTTTATGTACAAACAGGTTAGTGTTTAACAAAAGGCTAAACCCTGCTAATCTGCTGATTTGTCAGCCAGCCCTGTGCTTGTTGGCCGGGGCAGAGGCAGTGCTAGCGTGCACAGCTGTGCTGTGAGAGCATCCATCGTGTGTGTCATGTGAGAGCAGCGTGGGCAGGAGCTGCACCCCGGGCTGGACACAGCCCCTGCTGTTTGTGACCAGGCTGAGCTCACACATCTCTGAGAGCAGCCCCTGCCACGCTGCAGGGTGGGACAGCCACAGCTGGGGATGGCTGTGGGGTACCAGCTCTGGGTTTCTCTGGGTCTGGGCTGAAGGCGCTTGAGACAGCAGTTCATGTTCGAACTCAAGTGTTTATTATTTCTTATCAGTGAAACAGCCTCACAACCCTGAGTTCTGCAGCTTTTCATGAGAAGGCACAAAATGGCCAACAGTCTCTTGGTACAAGGGCTTTTAAAGCTGAACTATCCAATGAAGAGCTGACACCTGGATTATTTCCCTTTTAACCCAATAACTGATCCCACAGAGCTGCAATGGAGACTTTTCTGCCCAATTACAAAATGCCACCCAAACCCATGGAGAAGGAGGAAGGAGCAGCAGGATGACACCCATGAAGAAGAAGCCCAGGATGACACCCTGTGCCCTCCATCCTGCTTTCACCCACAACACACTGAAAACCCCAAACCCTCAATTTCTCACCCAGTGACACACCCACACTGCTCTCTATAATCTGTTTCACACTTTTGTGGATTCCAGTCTATCTTGGGGTCTGGGAAACTTTCTCCATGGATGAGGGTCACAGTCAGTGCTGCCCTGGGGGTCAGGGCACCCCAGAGCAGACAGAGAAATATTCCCTGTGCTCTGTTTCCACAGATGGCAGGTAGCCACAGAGCTGGGGAATGAAACAATGAGATATTTTTTTTTCAGCTTGACAGACAGACAGACATTGCTTGATGGCAGGGCACTGTCCAAGGGGCGGCAGCAAACAACGTGCCAGGGATTTCTGACTGGCACAAAGGAGCCCAAATGGGGATGGGAGGATGAATGGCCAGTCAGGAGGCATGGGTGACAGCCAGCTGTGATGACAGGGTATGAAACACAGGACAAAGATGACAGAAACCTAAAAGGAAAACAACGGATGGCAGCAATTTAACAGATAAATACACAGAAGAGGAGAAAGGAATGACATAGGAGGAACGGACACAGAGTGCTGGATGTGCTTGGGAGGAGGCAGGAGCCTTGGCTGGGGTGACCAGCAGGTGTGGGCTGATGGCACCGGTGCCTGGAGACAGCACTGGGAGTGAGGAGAGCAGCCAGAGCCACTGGCTGTCACTTGGGTCCCCCGGGCTGAGCCAGGAGCACAGCCCAGCGTGAGCACGGCCAGGAGCCAGCGCTCCTGGACACTACCTGTGCCCTGGCACTACCCTGGCACACCTGCCAGCCGCGGGGAGGGACCGGTGTGGGATCCTGTCCCGGTGCAGACGCGTTTCAGGGACACCCTGGGGCTGTGCTCCCAGCACGGTGTCTTCTCCGGGACAGCAAGGAGCGGCTCAGCAACCGCGTATCTGGGACACCCCGCACAAACCACACCTCGCATCCCCCGCACCCCGCACCCCACAGTCCGCACATCCTGTATCCCCTGCATCCCGCACACCCGGCACACCCCGCATACCCCGATCCCCCTCGCACCCTGCACACCCTGTACTCCCCGCAGTCCCCGCACATCCCGATCCCCCGGACATCCCGCACACTCCGATGCTCCTCACACCCCGCACACCCTGTACTCCCCGCACACCCCGATCTCCCGGACATCCCGCACACCCTGTATCCCCCTCACACCCCGCACACCCCGCACCCCCCGATCTCCCGGACATCCCGCACACCCTGTACTCCCCGCACACCCCGATCTCCCGGACATCCCGCACACCCTGTACTCCCCGCACACCCCGATCTCCCGGACATCCCGCACACCCTGTACTCCCCGCACACCCCGATCTCCCGGACATCCCGCACACCCTGCATCCCCCTCACACCCCGCACCCCCCGATCCCCCGCACCCCGCCCGGGCCCGCGGCTCCACAGCGCCCCCTCGCGCCGCACTGGCGCAGCTGCGCCCGGCAGCGCTCCCGCCAGCCCGCGGGCACGGGGCGCACAGCGGGACACACGGACGGACGGACGGCGGGACACACATCAGAGTGACACACAGACACACATCAGAGGGACACACAGACACACGGACATGGACAGCGGGGCACGGACACACGGACGGACAGACGGCAGGACACAGACACATGTACACACGGACACACGGATGCAGAGGGACACACAGACACGGACACAGAGGGACACACGGACACACGGACAGCGGGACACACATCAGAGGGACACACAGACACACGGACATGGACAGCGGGACACGGACACAGACGATGACAGATGGACATGAACATATGGACATGGACACATGGACAGCGGGACACGGACACACGGACGCTGACAGATGGATATGAACATATGGACATGGACACATGGACAGAAGGACACCAACACACACGGACAGACATGGACAGACACAGACAGACACAGGTACACACAGATACACAGACAGACACTTGACAATCTCATAGTGAATCAACAGTCCATATAGTCACTAAAGCATCACCCAGGTTTATTTTTTATATATATATACATATATAAATATATAAATATATATATATAGAGAGAGAGAGACAGAGAGATAGATAGATATGTGTATATATATATATATATAGATATATAGATATATTAGATTTCTCACAGCTTCACCTTAAGGCTGGCTAAATTATCAGTTACACACAAGCACTTGAAGAAAGTAATGGATATCTGCTGGATACACAGAAGTCTTTATCAGGAGGGATCCTGCTGCAGCTCGGGTCAGGAACCTCATTTCTCTGATTTCTAAGTACAGAAAAAGGAAGATAATGTAGAGGGCATTGGAGCAACTGAGTTATTTGTGGTCTCGTTTCAAGTCTGTGGCTGTTGCAACTGTTCTGCCATTTTATAATGAAGAAGTAATATCTCCCAATTGTGCTGAAAGACCTGGATTCTTAGGGTTGATTGTATCTGGTCTGATTCCAAAAGAACTTGCAAAATGCAGTGGTTTTGAGTAAGTGACTGTCACAGATTGCAAGGCAAGATGTATTCTATTTGCCATCTGTATGGCAGCTGTCCTCTGTTCAGTGGGCATTTTCCTTATCTGTTCCACACCCAATCCTCCCTCAGGGAGACACCTGCTGATAACAGGCCATTGAATGTCCCTGCATGGCTGATAAGAACTACAGCATCCCATTGGGAGATGTGAGCCCAGGGGGAGGAGCCAAGCATTCCTACCTGGATATAATCTGGAGATTCTGGAACACCAGCATGGCTTCTCCACTGGATTTCCCAGAGGAACAGCAGCTGCCTCTGCCCCTGGATCTTCAGAGGCAGACTGCACCTTTCTGCAGGATCCCTGCTCCAGCAGAACCACCCCTGGCACTGCAGGAGGGCTGAGCCACAATTCCAATGGCCCTGCTGCCAGCACCCTGACCCACAGGGTGTCAGGCTGTGTTCTGGCTCTGTCAGTGTTGGTTTGGTTCACTGCATTGTTTATTTTATCTTTTTATTTTCTTCCCTAATAAAGAACTGTTACTCCTGCTCCCATATTTTTGCCTGAGAGCCCCTTAATTTCAAATTTATAGCAATTTGGAGGGAGGGGGTTTACATTTTCCATTTCAGGGGAGGCTCCTGCCTTCCTTAGCAGACACCTGTCTTTCCAAACCAAGACAGCAACAATTCCTGGCCTTTCTTTGTGAGGAAACTCCAGTGGAAGAGTGGGAGGAATGTAGCTGTGGCTGTTTGGGCAGTGACCTTTGTGCCACCACCTGCACAGGAAGGTCCCTCTCTGCAGCCTCCAACTCACCTGGCCTTCCATGTCCCTGCTTTTGGCTCTCAGCTTGTTCACCTGCCCTTCAGCGATGTCAGCTCGTTCCTTCGCCTCCTCCAGCTCGTGCTGCGCCTTGCGGCACCGCGAGAGATTGATGTTTGCCTGCTCCTCCTGAAAACCAGACAGCATCGGCACAAATGTCACTGCCCTGCTGTGGGGATCCATAAAATCAGAGGGTTTTGGGAAAGCTGCAAAAGGCGGGCCTCAGAGAACTGTGATTAGACCTCAGCAGTAGCCATGAGATTGGTCAGCAGAAAAATTGTGTAAGAAGTAGAAAAGTAAGGACAAATAGAACAATGGTCTGTGTATTGACTCCCTAAGCTGCAGAAAAGTTTATCTAGTGAGATATTAGGGAGTTTTAAGCATAATAACGGAGCTCTGTGCATTGTGTTTGAGGGCTCACAAGCAGGGATTGTATTTGAAATAAGCAGGCATTGTTTAACCAAAGGTACCTGTGCTTACAGTGGTTGGATTCTATTCAATATAGAATATATACTATACAGATATAAATACTGTCAATGTGCTTTTGCTTTTTGTGATTGGTCAAAAAACTTTTTTTTGACCAGTATTCAATTATTTTAATGATCTAGGGAGCCCACTTTTCAGAAATCTCTACCCAGGCCCCACTGAAAAGAGTCCTCCACTCACAGCTTCCTCAGCCTGCTTCTTGTAGGCTTTCACTTTTAACTGCAGCTTGTCCACCAGGTCCTGGAGCCGAAGAATATTTTTCTTGTCTTCTTCAGACTGTAGGGAGTGGAAATGGAGTCAGCCTTGGCAGCAGAACTGGGGTGACCCACGTGGGAGGGTGGAGGACATGCAATACCTGGTAAGTGAGCTCCTTCAGCCTCCGTTCGTACTTGCGAGCTCCTTTCAGGGATTCTATTCCTCTTTTCTGCT
Organism: Fringilla coelebs; assembly: GCF_963513975.1. Classification (NCBI taxonomy): domain Eukaryota; kingdom Metazoa; phylum Chordata; class Aves; order Passeriformes; family Fringillidae; genus Fringilla; species Fringilla coelebs. The sequence continues at coordinate 12,355,670 of NC_140045.1, forward strand.
CGGAATGAAGCTCATTTTCTAACTCATTAATCTGGAACACAGGATCATGGTGAGGATGGCAAGAATGGCTGCTGATCCTGCTGTCCTGCAGCTGCTTCTTGGGTCTAGACTAGCTAAAATATGCTCCCCATGTTATGTTGGTGGTGACACAGCGTGTGACTCCATAGTTGTTTATAAAAGGAACTTAGCTGTGCATACCTAGAGCATTTGTAGTCAAAATCAGGCTTAAATCTGTCAGAGAAGAGGAAACTGAAACAGGGAAGGGTGGGTTCTATGAATGCTCACCAGGTAAATGGGAAAAATCTGTTCCATTTTTTGTCTTTCATTTGTTATCTTTGGGAGTGGCAGTGGCAAACACTGTTTGGGGACAGCATGGAAACCTGGCTGCTGTCTATTCCCTTTCCACTTGTCCAGCTTCCACAAACATTGAACTTGTGATGTAAGATGGCATATCTACACCTTTGTCCCTCTGTAAACCTGCTAATTTCTACTCCCTTTTTTTGAACCTTTTACCAGCTGCCTCTACAGCCTTCCTTGTTGGCAGGTTTGCAGATTTCACTGCCCACTCTGTAGAGTATTTATTTTTATTTATTTTAAAGATGAAGATGGGCTGGTCTCTCCCCATGGCAGAGTCCCAGCCTTGTTTGTCAATACTCAAAAAGCTTTATCTTGCAGATCCTTCTTGAGCTGCAGAGACCAGAACTGCACCTGGGATACTTAATATAGTGGCAAGAAGGTGTTGTTCTCAGTGCCCTTCCTAATGAAGCCCCAATTTTTTTCTGTTTAAGGTTTTCATTTCTACTGTGCATTCAACAGCTTCTGAAGTCTGTCCATTACCAGTTCCAATTTCATCCCCAAGTAAATACAACTTAAATTATTTTTTCCTAGAAAAAATCACCATCTCTATCTCCCTGATGTCCCATCCACCCCCATTTTTGCCCCCACTCTGTTTTTTTGATGTCACAGTGCAATATTTGGCTGCTCAGCACAGCTCTAACCAAACCTGCTGGGAATATCTGGGGCTCTCCCTGTTTTCACCCTCCCAAGAGGTTGCACCAACCAAGGGCCCAGTCAGAAAATTAACCTTAATCTTCACCATACCCTGGCCTCCAGCTTCTGGAGTTGCTTCTTCCCTCCCTTCAGTGCCAGCTGCTCAGCCTCATCCAGACGAAGCTGCAGGTCCTTCACCGTCTGTTCCAGGTTCTTCTTCATCCTCTCCAGGTGGGCACTGGTGTCCTGCTCCTTCTTCAGCTCCTCTGCCATCATGGCTGCCTGGTTGTGGTCACAGTTTTGTTACAAATGTCCCCAACCCAGCAGTGCTGGGTGCCTGAGAAAAACCCCCAGCTTCACACTGGCGAGTGACTCCGCACATTCTCAGTGCCCATGGCCTGGCCAAGGCTCTGTCACACAAACAGGGTCACTCCTCCTCAAAGTCTGTGTTTCTAAAACTGCTTCACCTCAGAGAACAGACAGGGTTGATAAAAAGAAAAATATAATCAAGGTGTGCAAATGGATTGGTACCCTAACCCTAGCCTGGTCTATGTTTTAAGTCAGTCAAAACTGAGGTATTTCCTGCTAGCACTCTGCATCTCTGGGCTTCCTCGTGACTTTGGGTATCTGGCTATCTGAAATTTGCCAGAGTCAGACTTCTAAGCAGTTTTTGCCAGTGAGATGACCCTGAGTACCTCAAACTGCACTGAAAATCTTGTGTCTGCTGAGGTGCTCAGAAGCTGGGACTGATTGCTGTCACCAAGGTGGCACAGCAGAGAGGTCAGGGGTCCTGCAGCATTGCTGCTGCTGGGCAGGCAGGACTGGTGCACCAGGACTTGATGGAATAGTGTCACCATTCTTCTCTGTTTAATTTTCCTATACCTTTCCCAGATTATCCCAGGTGTTGTTATTTCTGATAATGTGGAACCTGTAACCTCATTTAAATGAACCACTTATATTCTCTCTTTTTCTTTCTTACATGTCTAGCATTTGTATAGAATTGTGTATTATTTTAGTCTTAATTTCTGCTCTTCTGTGCTGTGTCTGGACAGGCTTTTGTTTCAAACTACTCTTTTTCTATTACAATCTTGCCACCAGCTATTCTATCCTGCCTACTGCATTTACTCTGGAAGCAAAAGTGAATGGGAGAGAGAATTCCTCTTCAATACAGACAGCTAGCAGGACATGAGGACCCTTTCTGGAGGGGTCTTCTGTGACAACTAGTAGGGCAATGGCTGCCACAGATATTTTCTGTTGAAGAACTGGTTCTCCTCCATCTGACTGCTGCCTTTCTAAAGTGGAAAAGCGACTGTGGTAGTACAAAATGGAAGAGCAAGAGGACTCACATCTGTGATTGCTTTCTTTGCTTTCTCCTCTGCATTCCTGGCTTCCTGAATGCTGTCTTCAACTTCAGTTTGTAAATGAGTTATGTCCACTTCCAGTCTCTTCTTGGTGTTGAGAAGGCTTGTGTTCTGTTGGGGCAGTCAGCAGACAGGTCATTCCCACCCTGTTTACTCATTAGTGTAGGATGAGCTGCTGCCTAAAAATTCAGAATTCTGGAATATTTAATCGATCCTATTCCCTGTGAATTCCACATTTGAGGAATCAGAAGCAGAGAGCCACGTGAGCATGGCTCATACAGGGGCTGCATTTCTGGTGCCCCCCGAGCCAGGGAGCCCAGAGTGGGGGTGGGAGCCCTGCCAGGCACCTGCTGGTCCCTGACCCAGCTGATCCAGCTGTCACAGACATGTTCTATGGAAAATCCTTTCCTTAGGATTTTTCCTCCTGAGAATCTGAGAGGTCTCAGGAACAAAATGTAAACAATGATTGTCTGCTGCTGTGGGATGCAACAGGTGGATCTGTGGTTGTTTGTAATTAATGGCCAATCCCAGTCCAGCTGTCTCGCCTGTTTCAGTCAGTCTGAGCCTTTGTTCTTCATTCTTTTTCTATTCTTAGCCAGCCTTCTGATGAAATCCTTTCTTCTATTCTTTTAGTACCGTTTTTAACATAATATATATAATAAAATAACGAATCAAGCCTTCTGAACATGGAGTCAACTTTCTCATCTCTTCCCTCATCCTGGGACCCCTGTGATCACCGTCACATCCAGCCCCAGCTCCCGCACAGCAGGTGAGTGTGTTTGTGCCACTCCCAACCCACCTGTGCCGCTCCCACTGGCCTGTAGGAATCTCTGTGGTGCCAGGAGGTGCCAAATACCTGTGAGTGGAGCAGCTGCACCCTCTCGCTGGCGTCTGTCAGCTCCTGCTCAGACACCCTGCGGGCTCGCTCCGTCTGCTCCATGGCAGCTCTCATCTCCTCCATCTCCGTTGTCATCAGACCATTCCTCCGCTCCACTATAGCCAGCTGCTCCTTCAGGTCATCATTCTCTCTCAAGGCATCATCCAGATGGAGCTGGGAGTCCTTCAGAGATGAGAGCGCCTTTTGTGAGACCCAGAAGCGAGCAGAGGGAATGGCAAAGGCTCGGGGGACAGCAGCCTTGTGGTCCCTACCTTGAGCTGCCCTTGCACGGCTTTAAGGTGCTTCTGTGTCTCTGCTACCTGACAGTTGGCATGGCTCAGCTGGATTTCCATGTCGTTCAGGTCTCCTTCCATCTTCTTTTTCAGCCTCAGAGCATCGTTTCTGCTTCTGACCTCGGCATCCAGCATGGTTTGCATAGACTCTAATACCCTCTGGTGGTTCCTCTTCAGCTGTTGAATTTCCTCGTCTTTCTCTGCAGTCCTTCTGTCAACATCTGACTTCACCTGGTTCAGCTCCAGCTGAACACGTAAGATTTTGCCCTCTTCGTGCTCTAAAGAGCCCTGTGAGGGTTGAAATATTATAATTTGTCTCTGTAGTGTCCATTGCTGGGAAATGCCCGTGCAGGATTGTGACCCTTTGCAGCTGGGAGGGACCCTAACGTGGACCTTTAAAGACCAAGCACTGAAAAAGCTGACTGCTATCCCATACTCACTCCACCCCATCTGGATATTCAATGGTAATTCAGGAATAATATTCCTTAGGAAAAAGCCTCATATACCACAAGGTCTGGGCACTGAAGGCTGTGGTGACACTGGAGAGACAACAGATCATGAGGAAATATAAAGTAGGACAGCCGAGCCTCCTGCTAGAAGCAGCTTGCCTGCTCTTGTATCTCCATGCTGATTTCTGCTTTGTCCCACCCCAGTGACTCTGGGGCCCAGTTCACACAACCTTTCCCTCTGGAACTCATTTCCTTCCCTCTGGTGCCATCCAGCTTCAGTTGTAGCAGCAGTGAAAAGCCTGAAGCTGGGTCTTTCCACCCACTGGACAGAAATAAGCACATGCAGAGAATAAAACAGTTGATGCAGCCCTGGCATCCCTTGTAAGAATGTATTTTCCAGAGATGCCTGATTCTCCTTTTGAATTCTTGAATGAGCCATGGTGACTGATTCAGGATTGGACTGATGATGTTTAGATGCATAAATCAGAGTAGATGTATTACATGACCACAATAACTATTGCTCCTACTGCCCACCCATTTAGTGAGATCTAGAGATTGTTTTTTACTTCTTTTTCTACCTAAGAGGAGTTAGAGAGAAAATAAAGTGAGGCTCTTCTTGGTGGTGGACAACAAAAAGACAAAAGGTCTGTTAAAAGTCAATACAAGGGAAATCCTGGTTGCATACAGGGATAAAAATGTTTAACCCTGAAAATTATGTTGTACTGGAAAAGGTTATCCAGCAATACTCTGAAATCTCCATCCTTGAAAATTATAAAAAACCAATTAGACAAGGCTTTGAGCAATCTAATGTAAGTTCAGAGTTGGCCCTTCCTTGACCAGGAAGTTGAGTAAAGACTTCTAGGGATCCTGTAGAATCCAAGTTAATTCTGTGTCTCTGTGTTTGAGGTATGCTCTAGGTATATCATGGGCAGCTCATGAAGTGCCCAAAAAGATATTTTGGAGACTCAGATGTGGTCATACAGAAGTAATAATATCTTTTCCAAGAGGCACTCAGGGAAGATACAGAACAGAAGGCTAAAAACAAAACTGTCAGAGTTTTGAAGTGTGACTCTTTTTAGTGACTCTTTTTCAGCCTTCCATGGAAGCAAATTCAAAGAGATGGTGCAAAATTAGCTCAATTTTAGATTGAAACAGGGGGCTTTGTGCATGATAGCACAGCAAGGAATGTCACACTGGTATTGGCAGGGGAGCAGTCCCTGTGTGTTTTGGTCTGTCTGTGCTGTCTCACTGCACTGCTGGGACAGTTTCAGGATAAGCAGAAATATAAAATATATTTTCTCTGCTTTCTCTGTTCTTGATTTCTCTAAAAGCAAGCCCCTGATTAAGGACACTTGCCTCTGCTTCTTCTAATGCTGCTTGCAGGTCACACTTTTCTTGCTCAATTTGCTTCTTTGCTTTCTCCAGCCCATGGTTTGCTTTTCCAGACTCAGCAATCTGTTCAGTCAGATCAGAAATTTCCTCTGCAACCAGAAAACACATACTCAGCTCCTCTCAAACAGTGTGATCAGTGGCACCTGCAATTGCTCTTTGGCAATGAGAGTGACAAAAGAGACTCTGGTGTAATGGGATGTAACAGTGAGAAAAATAATACATCTTATGTGCAATCTTTGTTTCTGATAACCTGCACATCCCAGCTCAGTGTGCAATTTGAAAATGAGAGGGACCAATTGGAGTAAGCTCAGAAAACGATGTCAACTTCCTCTGGGTAGTGAAATTACATCTCCAGAGACAGGCATGTTTGATTGGTCTCCTTATGCTCAGATAATTCCCTGTGATCATTCAGTTCACAAAAAGGATCTGAGTTGTATTTCCTTTCTATAATTAGTTTGCTTATTAATTGCCAACCCATTGTGCCACAGCTGCATGATCCTCCAATAATCAGGAGACAGACAACAGCCCACCAGATTTTTTTCTAGTAGCAGTGACTCAAGCAATCTGAAAAAAAACTGAATATCATCATAATTTCTGTCTATTCAGTTAACTTGTCCTCATCACTGCATAGGATTACGATGGTGTGAAGAAGGGGGAACATCCTGAGAGAGCAGGATGCTGTAGAGATGGAAGTGTGTCCTTGCTGGTGACTTTATGATCTGCTGACCAGGAAAGGAGGTCACCACCTTTGTGGGAAAACCATAAAGAACAAAACCCTGGGAAGAGGCAGAGCTCTGGCAGTCAGGAAATGTGGGAGCATCTGCGGGCTCCCAGTGAATCCAGGGTGACAGACACGTGAACTCACGCTGGAGGTTCTTGTTCTCCCTTCTGACAGTCTCAGCCTGGTCAAGCATCTCCTCGTAGGCATTCTTCATCCGGAAGATCTCGGTGCTGAGGGAGCGAGACTCCTTCTGGGCAGCCTCCAGCTCCGTCTGGCTCTCCTGGTACTTCTGCTTCCATTCAGCCAGGATCTGCAGTGACAGGGGAAGAATGACCCATTCTGACACACTCCATCTCTGCATCCTCATGTGACAAGAACCCAAGAGGCCTGGCCTCTCTGAACAGCCTTTTGCTTTGGACTGTTCTCTGCCTGTGACAGTAACTCCCTGTTGTCCCCACTGTATTTTCTGAAAAATCATCTTTGCCCAGGATTCTTCTCCTGAGAAGCTGAGAAGCCTCAGAGAAAAAGGAAAACAATAATTATCTCATTTGCTTCTCCTGTGTTTTGCTGCTTTGGAACGTGGTTTGGAGATTGTTTATCCAGCAGGTGGTTGGTTGTTTGGATTCATGTGAATTATTTTAAATTAATGACCAATCATAGCCAGCTGTGTTGGACTCTGGAGAGAGGGTCATGAGATTCATTATCATTCTTTGTAGCCTTCTGTCTGTATCCTTTCTCTATTCTTTAGTATATTTTAGTATAGTGTTCTTTACTATAATATAATATTATAAAATAATAAACTAGCCTTCTAAGAACATGGACTCAGATTCATCATTTCCTTCCTGCCACGGGGGACCCCAAAAATACCACACCCTCTGATGCATACTCTGGTTGTTTTGGTGAGATCTACTTAAATTTGCCTCTTCAACCAACACTAGTGCATGCCCCAAGCTGTCAGGAAGGAGTTTGTTTTGACATCAGCCTGAACATAATGTAGTTGGTCTGAATAAGGATGTGTGAGGCTTGGTAGTGTTGCAGGAGCCAGTGGTCCCGGACTAAGCCCACCAAGAAAGGTCATTCTCTACCAATCCTCTCCTCACTTTGACACCACAGACCTGTAAGAACCTTTTTAGCACAGTGTTTTCACTCACACAAGGGTATGCCAAGACACAGGGCTGTGCAGCATCACTTGGTCCAACAGTGCAGGTTCTTTTAAATGTTAGTAAGGGCAATGAAGGCTGGAACTTTCCATGAGTCTGAGGCTCTGCCTAACACCAAAGTTAGGCTGGCAGACTAGCACCAGGGATTGTTAGCTTGCATGTGACTACTCAGTCTGCTTGACCAGTCTCTCTTGTGAAGACTTCATGTTTTTTTTTAATTATCAGAAGGCAGATTTATTATTTGCTGTGGTCGCCTGGGGTTACTTACACAGTGACTTTACCAGATGTCCCACTATGGGGTCCTTACCATAATTTTGCTTTGGGTGAGATGCAATTTATTTTACTGTGAGTGCAGAACTTTGATAATCTCAGAATTTGTCATGTTCTATCAAATACCTGATGATGTTTAGATCTGGCACAGTGCTTTGAACAAACCTTATCAAAATTCCTCTGCTTTTTATCGAATGCTGCACAGACTGCATGTGACCTCTCCACGTCAATCATGAGATCATCCACTTCCCCCTGCAGCTTCTGCTTTGTCTTCTCCAGTGAAGCACACTTTGCATTGACAGCCTCAATCTGCTCCTCTGATTCCTGCAGGCGCTGGGCCAGCTTCTTCCTGCAGGATGGGACATTCAGCACTGAGGAAAAGAAAATTCTGACCTTCTCAGAAAATGAACATGAAAGGAGTTTGGAATAGGGAAAATGGGCACAGAGAGCAATATATAATGTTGTGGTGCCAGGAGCCTGGGGGTGGCACAGCGCTCTGAAGTGGGGCATAGACTGGGAGAATATGCACCCAAGTAAGAACTGTACCAGGGTGGAGAGGGACCAAAAATATGCTTTCAATACTGACAGTGCAAAGAACGTGCTCTTTCAACTACTATGATTAACTCAATGCACTGGGATTCTCCTTCATGTAGACACCCCTAAGCCTCCCCCCCTACTTCTCCTTTAAATATCCACTCGCTCCCCTTTTCACTCCTAATACATTAAAAAGCACACTGCTCTGCATATTACCCCTACAAACATATTCTGCTTTCCTTCAGCTCTGCCCTCATTATGATTAAATATCCCTCCACTTGCTCCAAGCCATCCCTCCACGTACTTGGCCTCCTCGAGCTCCTCCGTGCGCTGAATCGCGTCCGTCTCGTATTTGGTTCTCCACTGGGCCACTTCACTGTTGGCCTTGGACAGGGCTCGCTGCAGCTCCCCCTTGGCCTCCTGCTCCTCCTCATATTGTTCCCGGAGCAAGTCACAGTCATGGCGAGCAGACTGCAGGGCGTGGGCCAGGGCGTTCTTGGCCTGGGCAGTTAAAATAAAACATGTTGTCAGAACACGCATAGTTTGTGACTGGGTGTTTTTCCTCTAGTCTGATATAATATTCATGTCTCCCTGTCCATGTGCATGCTGTTGCTAGAGGAACAGAAGGAGCAAAATGAATAGCATTAGGGATTCTGTGTTTCAGGCTTGATGTAGTTAAACAGGGTCGGGTGCTCGCCTGTGGCGGTGTTTGTGGGTCCCCAGGACAAGGGGAGAGATAAGAATCTTGACTCCATGTTTCAAAAGGCTGATTTATTATTTTATTGTATATACTATATTAAAAGAAAATGCTATACTAAAACTATACTAAAGAAAGAGAAAGGCTAGTAAAGAATGATAATAAAATCTTGTGACTGCCCAGAGAGTCCGACACAGCTGGACTGCGATTGGCCATTAATTAAAAACAGCCACATGAGACCAGTCAAAGATGCGCCTGCCACATTCCACAGCAGCAGGTAATCATTGTTTACATTTTGTTTCTGAGGCCTCTCAGCTTCTCAGGAGAAAAAATCCTGGCAAAAGGATTTTTCATAAAATATGTCTGTGACACTTGTGCGTCTTGTCTGGGGGGATAGCACCTCTCAAACACATCTGCACCAGGTGTTTCAGGCAGAGGCAAAATAAATCCACCAACAGACAAAGTGCAAGTGCTCCTGCTCCATTTCCTTTTTTTGGCTGCTGTTGTTTGCTTTGCCTATGGGCACAGAGCTGCTTTCCTTCATTTCTCTCATGTTTTTGATCTTTGGAATGTAAGGTGAGAAGGGCTTAAACTGTCTTGCTTATTTAATTTTTAATGTCTCCTCTCTGTGCTGTATTCCAAGGCAAAGTTCAAAATTTTCACTACTGTGATGTCCCTTCTCTGAGGAGAAAGCTCATTTATTTTAAAATTAGTTGTTTAAAATGAAAGCAAGTCACCTTATTTTCTTCCTCTAGTTGTCTCTTCAGCTCTTCAGTCTGCTGAGTGAAAGTATGTTTGCCTCGAGTCAACTGAGAAATCAAGGCCTCCTTCTCCTCCAGCTGCCGAGTAAGTTCACCTAACAAGAAAAAGTTGATGTTTTTACACAGAGATACAAGACATAAAACAAATTAATGAGAGCAGCTAGCCATGTGGGAAGTGATTGCAAGATATAAAGTGGTAAATTGAAGGGACAGTAGTAATTGCATTCCCACTGATAGGAAAAGCTGTGCTGGCATCAAAGAAAAGATGAACTGACCGCAAACTCACATTTTCATTTTGACTGACAGTACTGCTTCTGGTTTGGTTTTGTGTTTCCTTGGGCAGGTTTCTATCCCTGCCACCAGGAGGAGATTCTACATTCTGAGTTTTGTTCAGATCCCCAAGTGATGAATATGTTACAAAACACACAGGCATTCAGGCAGCCTATTTAAGTACTTGACACTGGAATATCACATTTCATCAGGGGACGTACCATTCTCAGTCTGCAGGCGTGTTTTCTGTGTGTTCAGATCATTAATGAGCCGCACATGTTCATCATCTTTGGCCCTGACTTCACTGAACTGGTCTTCAAGAGCTCGACACATCTTCTCCAGGTTACTCTGCAAAGAGGCAGAAACAAATCCCTCAGTTCATCCAGCTGTTGAGAAGAATAATGCTAAAAATGACAAACACTTCTTCCCGTGCAGCCACCTTGGCTTTGGAGACAGACTCCACATTGCTGGCCAAGTCATCAATCTCCATCTTCAGCTCACTCTTCTCCTTCTCCAGCTTCTGCTTCACGCGTTGCAGGTTGTCGATCTGCTCGCCCAGCTCAGCCGTGCTGTCCGCGTGCTTCTTGCGCAGGGCGGCAGCCGTGGCTTCGTGCTGCAGCGTGGCCTCTTCCAGGTCACGGCGCATCTTCTGGAACTCTGCCTCACGCTTCTTGTTCATCTCAATTTGAGCTGCTGTGGCCCCTCCTGCTTCTTCCAGGCGCTCGCTGATCTCCTCCAGCTCCCTGGACAGGTCGACTCTCTGCTTTTCAGACTTGGCGCGGATCGCGCGTTCCGCCTCGATTTCCTCCTCCAGTTCCTCTATCCGAGCCTATGGGAGTTAATTGGTTAAAAGAGGGCTTTGGGATAGACAGATGTAAAACTATCACTAAGGAATAAAGAGGAAACCTTCACATCCGTTAATACTTCTCTTTCTAAAGAGAAGTACTTTAATACTTTAATAAGAAGTGGTATTTTGGGGGGTTTCCTGTGCCAGGAAGGAATGATGAATCTGACTCTATTCTTTTAGAAGGTCAATTTATTATTTTATGTTACTATATTATATAAAAGAATGCTATACTAAAACTATACTAAAGAATAGAGAAAGGATACAGACGGTTGCTACAAAGAATGATCATGAAAACTCGTGACCCTCTCCAGAGTCTCAACACAGCTGGACCGTGATTGGTCATTTGTCACAGACATATTTTATGAAAAATCCTTTTGCCAGGATTTTTTCTCCCAAGAAAGGTGTTTCTCCTGAGAAGCTAAGAAGCCTCAGAGGAAAAGAAAAACAATAATTATCTGCTGCTGTGGAATGCAACAGGTCTTTGATTGGTCCATGTGAGCTGTTTCTACTTGATGCTCAATCACAGGTCTAACTGTGTTGGGAGTCTAGTCAGTCGCAAGATTTTATTATCATTCCGTTCTTTGCTAGCCTTCTGATGAAATCCTTTCTTCTATTCTTTTGGTATAGTTTTAATATAGCATTTTCTTTTAATATAATACATATCATAAAGTAATAAATCAGCCTTCTGAAACACAGAAGTCAAGAGTCAAGATTCTCATCTCTTCCCTCATCCTGGGACCCCTGCAAACACCACCACAGTCATGAAGTCAAAACAATTCACCTGTTGGATAAACAATCTTCAAACCACATTCCAAAGCAGGAAAACGCAAGAGAAGCAAATGAGATAATATTGTTTTCCTTTTTCTCTGAGGCTTCTGAGCTTCTCAGGAGAAGAATCCTGGGCAGGGGGATTTTTCAAAAAATATGACAGTGACAAAGTACCACTAGAAAATTCACTGTCACTGGGACAGGTAATACTCAGTTTTGGACCAATGGTGAGTGTAAAATCTGATACTTTATGTTATAGCTCAGAATGGATTAATTATTTTGTGAAAGCTTTAGAATTGCATTTTCCTGAAGAAATAGAAGGGGTGTCACTGGAAAATATAAAGAAATGTGAATTTCTTGGAAATTTCCTAGAAGTCAGGCCAGAACAAAGCAGTGTCCTTTCTCCAGCAGCAAACTGGAGAAAGGATGGAAGGAACTTTGACGTGAACAATCAAGGGATAAAAGCACTGAAGAGAGCTGTCTTCCTGGTTCTGCATTTAGAAGGTGATCTTTGTCCTGGTCCTGACATATTGAGTCACATCCTATTGTTTTCTTAGAAAAGTGATTTTCAGTGGCTGCACATCTGTGGCATTCTCAAAGCCTGCCACAAGGTTCATGTAAGAAATTTCCTATGTATTCATGTACAGAGTTTCTGTGAAAGTGTCTTGAGATGGGAACAGCACCCAGAGTCCCATATCAGTGGTTTTATTCATGTAAAGGGAAAATATTTTTGTAGAATGGTCTAAGAATCAATACCAATTAATTCTAAGAAATTCATGACCCCACTAAAATTATTAATAACTCCTAGACTTTACCTGAATCTCCTTAATTTTCTTTTGCAGCTGAGAACTTTGAGCCTGCTCATCTTCAATTTTACTTTGCAACTGGCTAATTTCAAAATCCTTTCTATTAAAGAACAAGAAGGCAAATTCAGTGCGGTTAAGATAAAGCATGAATTTCAGAACTAAGAGCATAATAAGTCAGTGTAATACTTTTTTAGCCTTTCATCCATTTGTTGCTTATCATTTTCCAGATCCATGATGGAATCCTGAGACATTTTCAGATCACCCTCCAGTTTTCTCTTTGCTCTCTCAAGGTCCATTCGCAGCTTCTTCTCTTGTTCCAGAGATGCTTCAAGCTAAAACACATAAAACATACTTTGAAATACATAAATTATACTTTGAAAGTAACTATTCTTGATTTAAAAATCTAGGTAAGCTGGAAATTGATGAATAGAGAAAATAATCAGGGCATCTCCACATGTGCCGCATTCTCACCATGAGACCAGAGATGCCATGGTGATTTAGTTTTCAGACACTGAGCTGTTCACAGCTTGGCTGTGCACAGTTGAAATACCAGTTTTTGAAAAAACAGAAATTAAATTTTTCCAGTAGCTGCAGTTCCTAGCATATAGGCTCCTAAATAGACACAAATTCCCAGTATTTATAACTTCCTGGAGTATATGTGCACACAAATAACTCTGTAGCAACCTTCAAACTGTCACAGGTCTCCTGCTTCAGCTAATGAGTTAAATCAGATCACAAAAGTCTACAGTGCTGAAATACCCTGTGATGAACAGGAAAGATATGCTGGATTACACATTTTCCTGTAAATAACAGTGTTTCACTGGCTGAAATTATTAGAGCTGGTTTGTCTGCTTTAGGTGTTGCTTATACTTCAAACTACAGATTTCTAGTGTATGGTAATCTGTCACAGTGCATATAAACACAACCCAAAACCTTCTACTTACATCATCCACTTGCTGCTCCAGTTTGGTCTTGGCTTTGGTGAGGGTGCTGACTTTGTCTTCCTCAACTTGCAAATCATCCAGGGTCTGCTGGTGGGCTTCCTGGAGGGCTTTTTTCTCCTTGGTGAGTTTAGAAATGTTTTCATCCAGAGCTGCCATCTCCTCAGTGAGGTTCTTTACCTGTCAGACAGCCAGCATCCATCCCATGAGGGGATGCCTTGAGACATGGCAGACTGAGAACACGGTGGCTGCACCCTTGCAAAACCTTGCAAGACCTTTCCTATCCTTGCAAAACCTTGCAAACCCTCTCCTATCATCCTACTTGGATGTAGTCAAAATTCTCTCTGCAGAAAGTTTATATTTATTGCCAGGAGGGCAGCAGCATACATCATACCTGAGAGTCTCATTCTCTGGTCCTGCAGTGATAGGAATTCTTGCTTTAGTTGTTTTTGATCCCCACCCCTGTTCTACTAAATTTTATAGTGAAACCTGCTAGATCCTCCCTTGCCTCTGAAGGTTTTTCCCATTGAGATTTGCAAAAGCCCTCTGAGTTGCTCTTGCTCAAGGAATGTATTTCCTGCATATATTTGCTGTGAAAACAGCTGTGATTTCCCAGCAAGTCATGTTCTTTAAAAAGAGATGATCAAGTGTTAAGCACAGTCAAAAAAATGTTAAGTTTTCCCTAAAAGTGAAACAAACCATGATAACATGATATAGAAACTTAACAGAAAAAATTCTGTCAGCTGATTGATTAAGTGAAAATACCTCTCTCCTGTGCATTGGACACGTTTCACTGCTATTCATAGAACTTATTCTATGAATAACTGGCTATATTTTCCCACAAAACTGACAAGCTATATGGGAGCACAGTGTGGGGAAAATAATTCCCTGATTCCTCTGTCACCTTATTCTCTGTTGCATGCTTCTCCTTTTCCACTTTGGCCAGAGTCATTTCAAGATCATCAATATCTTTTTTCAGCTCTGAGCACTCATCTTCAAGTTTCCTCTTCTTTGCTGTCAGTTCAGCATTTGTCTCCTCTTCATCCTCCAGTCTTTCATTTAGCTCTTTAATTTTAGCTTCTAGCTGGATTTTACTCTTAATGAGTCCTTCACATCTCTCTTCAGCATCAGCTAGATTTTCAGTCTCCTACCAGAACACATTGAAGGCACCTTATATTTATCATAAAAATGACAAAAGGCATTAAAGACTCTTGGTGAGTGAAATAATGCAGGGGTTTTTTTTGAAACTGAACTGATTTGAAAGCACATGGCAACGAGTGACAAGTCCACTTGCACCAAGCTGCTCTTGGCCACGTAACATTTTATTACCTTTTAGAACCTGACAGGTGCAATTTCAGTCTCTGTTCAGCAGTATTCCAGAGAAAAGCAGTTTCCACAGTTTGAGTCCTGCCTCTGACAGAAAAGCTCCATATTATAGTGGCAGCAGGTGTGGAAACAGCCTATATTCCATCCAGAATCAGACACCACTGTGAGGAGCACATTGTACACACTGTGGAATGTCTGATTCTTCCACTGGTGATAGCATTGGAATCTCCTGTGTTATTACTGGTGTTAGTGTTTGGTGTATGTTTGCACCTTGCTTAGGTGTCAGGGACAAGACCAGACAAAAGCAGTGGAGGCTTTGTCCCCATGACATGCCTGTTCACAGAGAGCAATGGAAAAGAGGACAAAAAGAACAGCAGAGTAAGAAGAAATGGGGTGAATCTGGAAATGGAGTTTACTCACAGTCTGAACCTGGAGCTGCAGGTCATTCTTCTCCTGCAACAGAGTCACCATTTTCTCCTCCAGCTCCTTCCTCTTGGCCTCAGACTTTGCAAGCTCCTCCTTGGTTTTCTCAAACTCTTCCTTCATGTTGGCCATTTCCTTCTCAGACTCTGCACTTTTCAGCAAGGGCTTGATCTTGAAGTACAGTTTCATCCATGGCCAGTGTTTGACATTCATGAATGCACGAATGTTGTACTGGATGATATAAATAGATTCTCTGAAAACACATGAAACCAGTTAATGAAGGTGGTGAGACTCGAGCTGGAAACATACTGATTATTTTCCACACGTCATCAGGATTTACCACAATAACTTTTGCATGAGACTTTTTTTCCCTCATCTCCCTTGCTTTTTTTAAAGAGTAATTTCGAGGCCCTTACTGGAGAATAGCTGGTTCAGTAGCTTGAATAATATCTATACTCTGAATATACGAGGAAGAAATGCTACAAAACAGAGAGACTTCTCTCCCATATTAACTGGGAATCTCTGAGGCTTTCCTCAGTCTCAAGGAAAACACAAGTGCTCAGGTAAATACCAGAGTGAAAACTGATATTGCTGAAGTACTGCTACTAAGACTACAAATCTGGCAGTTACTGTCAATTGTGGAAACAGCAGCTTGATGCTTTTTGGGTGACTCAAAACAGCCAATACCATATTAGAAATTTTTAAGACAGAAACTGAAAAAATAAGGAAACATTTTTATGGAATTGAATGCTAAACAGCTGCTGCCAGAATTTGTGAGACTGTCAGGAGGAAGCTGGTTGGTTGTGCTTTCTCTGCTCCCCAATAATTTCTAAGGTTCTTTCCCAAGGTTCTTTTTTGCCTGAGACAATATATTACACTGATGGACCTTTGGTCTGACACAGTACAATTGCTGGCATTTTCTTACATTACCTTCTTTCATTCATCTTTTTAAATTCAGTTCTCATGAGGTACCCTCTGCACATAGCTTGTGTGTGAGTGATGAGGCTCACAAGCTTCTCATCTCTCATCTCTTCTAGCAGTCCCAGGAGACCTGCCTTGAAGAACACCTGGAGCATAAAAAAGGGTCAAACAGCTTGAGGCTTGGGCAGCTACATGGCCATTGACAGCTGATGCAGGGCAGTACAAGGTAGTTTAAGAAAAATGCCTGCAGGGAAAGGGTTTAAGAGCTAGAGAAATTTTCTGTCGGGGTTCATATGATTCATGACGAGTCACTCTGTGCATGAGCTAATCGTATTATTGCAGTGTTATTTGATATCTGCTCCACTGTAGTTTATGGAAAATTTAGCTCCTCTCTGGAAGTGTCCAAGGCCAGGTTGGATGGGGCTTGGAGCAGCCTGGGATTGTGGAAGGTGTCCCTGCCCAGGGCAGAATGGTTGGACTGCTTATAATTATCATGAAGGCTGATTTAGTATGCAATACATACTTTCAACAAAAAACATATATAATTATATTAATTTTACCTACTCTTCCACAAGGACCTTACCTTGGTGTGGCCAAATTTATACTGGTTGTGGTCAACATCAATGGAGGAAAGAAGCTTTTCTGAAGCCTTTTTGCTGTCAATGAATTGGCCTTCTGGAATGGCTGAGGCATTAAGGATCTTGTACCTGTGGTGAGACAGGTTGCAAGAACTGGTTGCAAAGAGGGTGAGGAAAATAGGATCAACTGTATATCATGGGTCAGTTTCACACCAGTGCAGCATGGAAGATGCAACATTTAACTATAACAGCAGACAGCTCTGATTTAGCACTCTAAGGCAAGTGAGCCCCCATGAACCAGTTTAATTGTCTCCATTTTAATGATGAAGAAAAGGCACACGATGCAGGCCAGAGACAGAGCACTGTGAGGAGGCTCCTGTGCATTGACTTTGTGCCTGTACTCTGGAAGACTTCAAAGAGTAGTCTGTGATGGCACCTGACTCATTACACTGCAAGTGTTTTGCATCTCTTTGAATCATCAGGCATTGGCTTCAGTTTAGAAATTATCCTGGTTCTGATGTTAAGAGAAATCTCTGGTCTGGTCAGAGAGGGAAACACTGGGGTAACCTCAAAACAATATTAATGCCTTGGTTCCCTCCAATGCCACTAATCTGGTCTGGCTGGGAGAGTGTCACCAGAAATGTCACCTGAGCTGTGTGCTTATTGGGAAAGGGTCACCAGACATGTCACCTGAGCTGTGTGCTTATTGGGAAAGGGTCACCAGACATGTCACCTGAGCTGTGTGCTTACTGAGGCCTTTTCCTAAGAAACAGTGAGTAATAAGTGAGGACCTACCGTTGCTTAAAATCTGCATAAAGGATTCTGCTTGGAAACCCCTTCCTGCAAATTCGGATGCCTTCCAGAACCCCATTGCACCTCAGCTGATGCATCACCAGGTAATGGTCCATTGCACCTTAAACAAAATACATCCATCATGGTCCCTTTTTTATCCCAGGGAATCTTCATGTGTATTAGCATCTCAGAATTATCTATTTTTAATTTTTTTTTTTAATTCAAGCAGTCTTGATTAAAGATGCAGGAAGAGCAGGCAGAGCATGCCTTCAATTCATATAAGTTGTGGAGCTGCATCAGTGAATTTTACTAAGAACACAAGGGCTAGCAGTGCCTGTGCAGAGGCATCAGGCCACATTTCTCAAAAAATGGCAGGATGGTGCTTTAGGAGACCAACTGAAAAATCTTCAGCAGCATCAGCCTCCTCACTGGATGCAGGCAAAGGTGGCACAGAGTAGTGCAGTGCCATCCAGACAAGGGATTTTCTAATGCTGCTACCCACAACAGGTGATTTTATCAGCTGTAATCAAACCCACCTTTATCACCCTCAGTTCTGTACACACCTTAAACAAAGATGCAGATACACACATAACAAAACTGAGTAAATGGGCCAATTTTTTCAGTCACAGTAGACAACACAAAAGCTCCCCTTGTTCCTGTCTTGCAGGCCAACCCCCAAAAGGACTTCACATGCAGAAGGAGCTATTTGGGAAGTTGGTGTGGAAGCTTAAGAGGCCAATTCCTGCCAGTGCCATGTCTTCAGAATAGAAGGGTGGACTTACCAGGTGTCTTGGTCTCGTTGGGAATCAGACAACGCACAAAGTGAGGATGGGTGCTTCTCAGGTTAGTCATCAACTTGTTCAGGTTCTCCTGGGATGGAACAAAACAGGGGTTTCACCTTCAAGCTACAAAGCTTTTGCATTCTTGTTTAAATTCAGGGAGTTATTTAAGTTCAGGGAATCACAGAATGGTTTGGTCTGGAAGAGGCTTCAAAGGTCATCAAGCCCAGCATTCCTGTCCCAATATCCCACGTTGCTCCAAGCCCCAACCAATCTGGCCATGAGCACTTGGGGCAACCACAGCTTCTCTGGGCACCCTGTGCCAGGGCCTCCCCACCCTCAGAGTGAATTTTTTTTTCCTTATATCCAGTTTAAATCTACCCTCTTCCAGTTTAAAATCATTGCCTTTTGTCCTGCCACTACAGACCCCAGTAAAAAGTATTTTTCTTTCTGATAAGCCCCCTTTTGTATCTTCAAAAACCAGAATAAGGTATGCCTGGAATCTTCTCTTCCTCAGGCTGAGCAGCCCCAACTCTCTCAGCTATTTTTCTAGGATAGGTTTTACAGCCCTCAGTTAATTTTGTGGAAGCATGGCTCATGTAAAAAGAAATTCACATACCCTGAACACAGCAGACACTGTCTGGAAAGAGCCCCCCTTCTTCTTAGCACCCTTCTTGCCACCACCACCAGCACTATCACCTTGGAAGAAGTAGATGGGAGGTGAACAGTTAGATTATGAAGTACATTTCAGTCTTCATCTTCCTTTGGCCATGGACCAATAAAATACTTCATTTTAAATAATGACACACTGCTCCCTGAGAGTTTAGTGAACTGCTGCTAGGTAGTGTGGGATATTTGATCTCAAATGTAAGATTTAGGTTGTTAGGATGGCCTGACTTAAGTTTCCTAACAGTGTACTCTGTGCTTCTGGGCACATATTGCTTTCACTATTACACAAACCCCCATTTAAATTTTTTTTTAATTAGGTGAAGACCTAGTGTGGCTCAGCACTTGGCATCCACTTGTGCCAGGGAGGTCTTCTGTAGAGAAATATCCTAATCCTAAACTGAAGAATACAGTTCTACTCTGAGTTATGGCAGGAAGCAAATTTTAGTCTCAGAAATACAAGTCCAAGCAGCTCAGTGTCTTTCCATAGTTGCTATACTGTGAAGTCAATTAAATTGAGACTTATGGAGGACTTCTAAATTTATTCTCTGTCTCTATTTCCATCACAACACCAGGACTGCCCAGCTGGATATGAAATTGTTCCATGATTTTCTTTCTGTTCTTCCAGTTCCCCTCAAGAAACAAAACTGTCTACAAAGACTAAAATGCTTGCACTTTGCAGATTCATTTGGCCCCTGTCTAGTGGTTGAGCAAGCATGCAGGTGATTCTCAGCACAGTTATTCAGGAAACATACACCTCCTGTCACTTGGGGTTGGACTTGCTGTGCTTTACTTCTCTGCAGCACATAAATGTGATGTTTCCAACAGTTCTGCATGCTGGTGTCCTAGTTTTGGCATATCTGGATGCACACAAGAACAAGGTCACCTTAGGGACTGGTAGCCTCACTGAGAGGAGAAGCAGAAGTAGGCTTTAGTTGATTTTTGCCTTCTTGGTCATCGCTGAAAAGGCACTTACCTGTTTCTGCACCAGCGTAGTTAGAAAAGAGGAAGGACAGCAGCTTCAAGGATGATTTCTGGTACAACCCCACAACAGTTTCATTCAGAGGGTCCTTGTTCTTGTCAAGCCAGCCAGAGATGTTGTAGTCCACAGTGCCAGCATAGTGCACCAGGGAGAAGTGGGCCTCAGCCTTGCCTTTGCCAGGCTTGGGCTTCTGGAAGCTGCTGCACTTGCCCAGGTGCTGGTCATAGAGCTTGTTCTTGAAAGAGGTGTCAGTTGCCTTGGGGAACATGCACTCCTCTTCCAGGATGGAGAAGATGCCCATGGGCTGAGAGAAATATGAATATGTAAAGAAAGTCAGTGGTGGGGAGGGGAGCCATTACTGCTCCTCACTGTTCACCTCACTGTTTAAAGGCAGCTGTTAAAGTCATCAATTTAACATTGTCTAGGCATTTTCCCTTCCACCCCAGCCATGCTGTTCAGGAAACCATTGTTTGTGCAGACACAGCTGCTGTTCCAAAAGCTTTGGTTTTCTAAGCTGCCTATTTTGAAGTGAAAAGGTAACTCAACAGTAATGCACCATTTTGTCAAGAATGACTGACATAAAATAGATTATCATAAAAGAAATGTACTCTCCTACAATGAACAGATTTTTTTCCACCTTCTCAATGAGCTCAATGCAGGCAGCCAGGTCCATGCCAAAGTCAATGAACTCCCATTCAATCCCCTCCTTCTTGTACTCCTCCTGCTCCAGCACGAACATGTGGTGGTTGAAGAACTGTTGCAGTTTCTCATTGGTGAAGTTGATGCACAGCTGCTCCAGGCTGTTGAACTAAAAATCCAAAATACCAAAAAAAAAAAAAAAGCCATTTAGTTTCAAGCAGCCCTCAGTGAGCAGGCATACCTACAGTAACTCACATCAAAGATCTCAAAGCCAGCAATGTCCAGGACACCAATGAAATGCTGTCTGGGCTGTTTTGTGTCCAGCTGTTGGTTGATGCGAACAACCATCCACAGGAACATCTTCTCATAGACTGACTTAGCCAGTGCACCCACTGAATTGTACACCTATAAGAAGCACAGCCATGGCAGTAACAAATATTGAGTCAGCTTTAAATTTGAAAGAACACTCTGAAGAAATTGAGAAGCTGATGGGCTGTTTATGTACCTGTTGGACATTTTGTCCTTTGGTTACATATTCGTTCCCAACTTTCACCCTGGGATAGCATAAAGCCTTGAGCAAATCAGCAGAATTCAGACCCATCAGGTAGCCAGCCTTGTCAGCCACTAGGATCAGAAAGAGCAAACAAGTTCAGTAGGGACAAAGAAAAGTGTCCTGATCCTCTGGGATGTCTCTGTCACAAGGAGCCTGCTGTTGGCACAACTCAAATGCATGTGTTATCAAAAGAAGCTCCTTCCAGTCTCATGGAGAATTTTCCCCTTGCTCTAAAGGCAACATCTCAGCTGCAACACAATCCTGTGTCCATGCCTAAAGGGCTGCAGCAATGCTTAAGTTGTATGTCTTCCTGTTTCCTTGTAGAGCATAAATGAAATCACAGACTTTGTGAGACTTGAAACTATCTTTATAAAAATTAATTTCTGGAAAGAAAAATAATTTTCAAAGTGTTGGGCTGGGCACTCTGTGGGGTTGGGTTGCTGGCTCTCTGCTGGTGCAGTTCACAAGCAAACTCTGCAATCAGCCCTACCTTCTGTGCCATCCGGCTCTGCCTGCTCCTCCCGCTGCTTCTGCTTGAACTTCATGTTCCCATAGTGCATGACAGCCCCTGTCAGCTTGTAGATCCCCACCTTCTCATCAGGGCTGAAGCCCAGGATGTCCACAGCATTCTGCAGGGGCAACAGGCAGGTTGGGAAAGCACAAAGGGTGAAGCACAGGGGGCAGGTGGGGCTTCTGTCCCTGCCTGCGCTGTGTCCAGCACCATCCCAGTCCCATGGCACTGGGCCAGCAGGGCTGGGTCTGGCTGGCCAGGCCACCCTGGCTGCTGCTGCTCTGCTCTGCTCTGCCCTGCCCTGCTCTGCTCTACTCACATCTGTCGCCAGCAGCTCCTCGCTGTCATCAATGCTGGCAACCGTGACTTCTCCTTGGCTCACGTAGAGGAAGTCATAGGGGTTGGTGGAGATAAGGAGGAGATCTGCAGATATGTGGGTCACCTTTAGTGGCACTGGGGAGATCACAGTGGGAAGAGAAAGCACTCACTGAGCCAAGCCCAGCCCTGCTGGCACTCACCAATGAGCTCTGGTTTCTTGTTGGACATTATCTGGTAAAAAATGTGGTAGCTCCTTTCACTAGACAGCTGAAAAGTGACTCTGGATTTCTCCAGGAGATCTAGTCAAAAGAGAGGTGCTGTTAGTCTCCTGATAAATTCGAGGTTGCAAATGCATAAATTCTGCTTGCACTGAGTTGCTGCAACTCACAGGTTTCGATATCTGCTGAGGCCAGCTTGCCAGTTGGTCCAAAGTGAATCCGGATGAATTTTCCCTATCAAGCAGAGCAGATCAAACCATTGGTTATGACAATCAATGAATGAGACTTGCATTAAATGTCTTCTTTCCAAAAAATCTGAAATGAACTCACAAAGCGTGAGGAGTTGTCGTTCCTCACAGTCTTAGCATTGCCAAAAGCCTCCAGCAGTGGGTTGGCCTGGATGATCTGATCCTCCAGAGTTCCCTAGACACAGAAGGAAATTCTGCTTTATCACTTTACTACTTAGTAATTAACAAATACTGCAAAAAGGATAAACAGATAATTTTTACATATCATACGTGATTTAAACCTAAAAATTAACAGAGTTCTTAATCACTCATCAGCCAACACTGGTGGATATTGCCATTGGTTTCAGAGGGAAGAGCGCTCAAAGACAGATCTGCGATTTTTTTGTTTCTTGTGTCTGATAGCACATGTTTGGTATCACATACAAAGTCACTTCAGTGGACTTCAGGGCATTTGAAACTTGTATGAGAAGCATTTCTGCACTCCTGTTCACAAAAGTCTCGACAGCTAAAGAAAATGTGAGAAATCTGGAAAGTTTTTTGAAGGTTGCTCAAGCCCTGCAAGTACAGACTTTGGTAGGAAGCACCTACTGAGGGAGAATGTAAAACTTTGCAGTTGCATCAAACAACAGCAGCCTTTTAGGATGCAGGAATACAGCTCTTGACATTCTTTGAAAACTGAGACATAGACAAAGCCTGACATTCAAATACCAGACTTAGATAAGCACAGAACAGAGACTCTTCAATTTGTTGCCTTTTTTTTTTTTTTTCCCCTGCTGCATTACTGCAGAAAGAATGATCAACATGTAAAATTTTGGTATTGTGCTGTATCCCTCTTGGTAAGTGCAAAAATATGGAAGGAAAAAATCTTCTGTGACATTATTCTCTTCTTTTTGGTGCAATACAGTCCAGGAAGCAGAGTCACTGGTGTGACTCTAGCAAAGTCATGACTGATCCTACATAACCTGGGCAGGAAAGTGTTGCCAGGGATAATTTCCAAGACAGATGGAAAACCAAGAGTAAGAAAAGAAAATGATAAATTGGTCTATATCAGATGAAAGGTGAGCAGCACTGTTTCAGTTACTGCATCTCTGTGCATGCAGTAGTGCAGCCTTGAGCACAGGGGAGAGGCACTGCCGTTCCCAGCACTGTCTGCAGATGGCACAGCAGGTTTAAATTCGGTTTTGTTAGTCCACCGTGAAGATGGACCTCTAAAATTAAAGCAATGCAGTACCGTAGGAAGCTCTATATAATTTTAAAAATAAAATATCCTATCCATAGAATAATGTCCTCTACATGTATCTTTTGGCTTTCTAAGTGATGGAGAGGGAGAGGGAGAGGGAGAGGGAGAGGGAGAGGGAGAGGGAGAGGAAGAGGGAGAGGGAGAGGGAGAGGGAGAGGGAGAGGGAGAGGGAGAGGGAGAGGGGGAGGGAGAGGGGAAGGATGTGTGTGCCAGTGCAGCTGACTACATCAATGCCAACTCTCTTTTGAGTGCTCAGCTGTAATCAGGGGACTTAAACAGGAGGACTGTACATGGAAAACAGTGTGGAAGAACATGGCAATTCTTTACACAAGTTCATTCTGGAGTGCTGTTTACAGGCTGGGGGGTGAGACCATATTTTGGGGAAATGCTGTACACATTTTCCTTATTCCTGTACTATTGCCTGGCATCTGATTTCAGCTTGTATCTGCCATTGAAAGCTGTGCTACACAGAACCATAACGTGTTTTATTTAATGTTCATATAAAGAGGAACATACTATTGTCATGGAGATTGGAATGCTCAAAATATAGAGTATTCTGTGGATACTCAGAAGAGGGCAGAACAGATTATTGTCAGTCTGAGAGCCAGGTGATTTTTCCTGCTATCACACATGGTCTGTACATGTCTCAGCTGTCTTGAAGCTTTTCTGAGATCAGTCCTGGCATAGTGAGCAGCTGATGAAAGTTGAGCCCAGGAGATTCTAACATGGTGCTGATGGAAAGAGTGCCTGTGATGAACTTGCCTTGGCCATAACAGCCCATCAATCACAGACACCTGCCTCTGAGTGAAAGAATATTCAGCCTTGGAATCTCCTTAAGCTCCACTGTGCCCTTGGGTCCTCAAATAACATGCTGACACATGTCACACGCTTTGATGAGCATCTCACAGGCTGTGGTGGCACACACTTGTGCCACAAGGGTGTTTGTTGCTTGTTCTGTGCTGGGGGTTGAAGCCTGTGCCTTGCAAATGCACCAGTGGGCTCAGATTGCAACAGCTGTGCAGCTCAGCAAAGGGACATCGAGGCATGCACTTTCTTTCCTGCAAGGATCCTTTCTGAGGTTACTTTCTGACTGTCCTGGAAGTGGTTCCAGCTGTCCCAAAACCAGCCCTTTTCTCCTGCTGTCCCTCTGGGCCGTTCTGTTGACCACAGACAGAAAAACCAGCCAGTGGAAGGTACTGCTTGATGCAAGTGAAATGATGCTTAACTTCAGCACAGCCACTCTGGAGTGCAGAGTTCCTGCACTTGCCCTGCCAACAGGAATGAGCCAAGGACCAGGAATGGCACAGCCATGTGCCAGTGGGAACTGACTGCTTGTCACAGCATGTGTCACAGTCAATACAGCCATGATACACAGAGTGCCACCATGAAATTTCAGAAGGCTTTAAGCATTTGCCCATACAGAACAACATCAAATCATTTCAGAAGGCTTCAAGGTTGTTCTTCAGCCCAACCTTTTGTACCCCTGCAGTTCCTGCATTGCCCCCGTGTGCCCCCTGCTCCCCTGGGTGGGTGCTCAGCACACCTGGGCACTGCATGGCTGATTGCTGTCAGTGCTGCTCACCTGCTGCTCACAGCTGCACCACACACCATCCCAGTGACCCCAAACTGTGCCACACACAGCCCAGTGACCCCAAACTGTGCCACACACAGCCCCAGCCCCAATTCCCACAATCTGCGTACCTACAACTGCTCTTTCCACCTGCAGCACTCAGGTGCTCTGGATCTCAGAGGACACTGAAGAACAGGTACATCGATGGACAACCAGCTCAGAGAAAGCTGCTGTCTAACATTATCTCCCCCTCCCTGGTAAAGACTCTCCTGTGTAAATGAGGCTTTCCTACACTGACAAAATGGTTTTATAAGAGTTCAGCAGATTTGAGGCTGGGCATCAGGGGTAAATGAGCAGAGGTGTGCTTGGGTTGTGCATCCTGACTGCCTTCTCAGCTGCACAACACTTTCTGCCTTTAGGTATTCCTGCAGCCCCAAAATACACATTGGTACTTTCTAGTCAGTATTGGCAAATACCAGAAGGGAGAGCTGGTGTCATACCTGCATTTTGCCGGGCTGTGGATCTTTCTTCTTCTCACCAGTGACTGCAATTGTTGCAAAGTACTGGATGACACGCTTGGTGTTCACAGTCTTCCCTGCACCGGATTCTCCGCTGTTGAAGCAAAAATATCAATTATTACAGGAAACAGGAAACATCATCACTTTTCTGTCAGCTCTGTCACTCAAACCAAAACATACTCACGTGATAAGGATTGACTGGTTGTGACGATCTGAAAACAAAATCACAGAGAGAGGTGTTCAAATGAGATGTGGAAGGTGTCAGTTCCTCAGACACAACTGACTTCAAGGGAAAGAACTGTGTTATATCAGTATTTATCACCTTCATACAAGCCTAGGTAAGTGATGCGTTAATACACATTAGTTTGCATCTGGACTTTTTATTTTTGGTACAGACA
This sequence comes from Fringilla coelebs, assembly GCF_963513975.1. Lineage (NCBI taxonomy): Eukaryota > Metazoa > Chordata > Aves > Passeriformes > Fringillidae > Fringilla > Fringilla coelebs. The sequence continues at coordinate 12,381,487 of NC_140045.1, forward strand.
GAGATGAAGTAGCCCAAAATTTAACTTCAAGCAGTCATTCTTTACAAGGCGTCCCACTTACTATTTTTTTTCTTTTATGTATAGACCTTGGCTTAAATACTGTTTAATTATAATCAGATTATTTGCTGTGTTTCTCCTTTAAATTCCTTACAAAGAGAGGAGGCACAAAGCCATACAGCCAGCTACTGCTTTTCCTTCATTATCTGATAGCCCACAGACCATCAAGATTTTCACGGTCTGATCTTGCGTTGTGCTGTAGGAACCGCTGAGTAGAACCTAAAATTCCTTGACCAAATTACCTGCCCTACATATATGAGGCTTTTCCACTCTTTCCAAGTAACTCACCAGTCAGCATGAACTGATAGGCGTTGTCAGAGATGGAGAAGATGTGTGGAGGGGCCTCCTGGCGCTTCTTGCCGCGGTAGCCAGTGACCACCTCGGGGTTGTACACCGGCAGCCACTTGTAGGGGTTGACAGTGACGCAGAAGAGACCCGAGTAGGTCTGCAAGGAAGGGACACAGCTCGCTGGCTTGCCCTGAGCCTGGCCCAGCAGCTCCTGAGGCTGCCCAGAGGAAGCTGCTGCTGCCACTTACGTAGATCATCCAGGCTGCGTAACGCTCTTTGAGGTTGTACAGCACAGCGGGTTCGTGCAGGTGGGTCATCATGGCCATGTCCTCGATCTTGTCAAATTTGGGAGGGTTCATGGGAAAGACTTCATCATCCTTCACAGTCACAGTCTAGCAAAAAAAAAGAGAAGGGAACAGGAAAAATCTGAAACGGGGAATTGCCTGAACGGGATGATCCCATAGGAGTAACAATGGTATCACTTACTGTGTCATCATATTTCTTAACGGTGACTTTGTCACCTTCTTTGCTCTGTATGGTACCTTTCACATACATTTGCTTGTCATCTACTACAAAACAGGCTGTCTTAGCATCAAATGGGCGATTCTGGGCTTCAATTCTCTCCTTCTCTGGCTTCCGTAAGTAGGGAGCAGCTTCTCCAAAGATGGCCATCTCTGCATCTGAGCTCATGGCTGCAGTTGCTCTGGGAGAATGCAGAAAAGTTGCAGAGAGTCTGTGCATTTTAAATTTACATTTATCCAGACAGTGGTCATGCTCAATGACTAACAGGAAGAGGAGGACTAATAAGGCACTTAACTTCTGCCTCAATTATATTTATCCACTGAAGAAGTGCTAATAAAGAAATTCCTCTTGTAGCCAGATTATCTTTAAAGAGATCCCCCTTAAATAGGCCTACGTGACCAAGTGAGGGCAGGGAAAATATCAAGCTAGAAGTCTTCAAAAGCTGGTCCTGATCTCTCTTCTCCTTCTATTCACAGAGCTGCACAGCCACATCCTTCTCAAAGCCTCATACACAAAGACACTGAGTTTATGTCATTGGGCATCTAAAAATTTAGACAAAGGTAAACTCTATGAGTCATGTAGAGTGGCTCTCACGTGTGATTTCCAGGTGGAGGTATGTTAGCATCCTCTGGTTTTGATGTTTTAATACCAAGCAGGGGAAGTTCAACTAGTTTCTGTCTATACCAAGAATAATTTGTGAATGTCAGTCATCACCTACCTTAAGGTAAACCTGATTATTGGGTGAACCAAATATAAAACATCTTTTTCAGTTATGTTGCAAAATTGGCCAATAAAGGAATATTATGCATCTTACAGATAATAATTAAGAACATAGTATTAGCTTAATAGCATAGTATTTAGGATGGGATATAACATTTCAACTAATCTCAATTATAGCTTGAACATATTATAGCTTGTACATATTATATTAGTTATGAATCATTAAAGGACAATTCTATATATACCAGACATTTTTAAGGATTTGTCTAGTAGAAATAATTCAGAAAACTGATTTATGCTCAGTTTTATTTTGCATTTTTTGAAATAGCAAGTAAAATTCTTCAACACATTTTTAACGCTACTTCTGTATATGCTGTTGTTGAAGTGCAGGTCTCTCTCAGCAAAAGCTATCTGCTATGGGATCTGCACCCTGCAGGACTTTGAGGGATTGCCTCATGCAAGAGCTTTTAGCAGCCAGGAATTTCAAAAGCATAAAATCCAGAACCTTTAGCTTACTTTGAAAGTAGTATTCTGCATATACTGAGCCCAGAGTTTGTGCCTATGTGATCTTGTGTCTGAGGGGCTCAAGAGAAGCAATAGGAAAGAGAGAGAGAAGGTATTTCACAGTATCCATGAAAAAGGGAAATCAGAACATGACATCAGAAAAGGCAAATCAGAAAATTCCTCAAGGAGCAGAGTCTGTTAAACTACTGAATATCTTTGATAGGAAATAGTGTAAAATTTAGACCTTTACACATTCCTGAGCAGAGAAGGAAGCATCCTCTAGGAGAATAACCTGTGCTTCCATCCCTTTCAGCTCCAATCTCAGTGAGCACTTTTTGGTTTTAGGGTAGAAGACAGACGTGTGGAAGGTTCCTCCTGTGCTCTGTTACATGCTCCCAGTCTCTAACCTTCCCCAGAAAACCTAGAAGGGAGTGTGGTGCACACAAGTTCTCTGTAAAGGTTACTCTTTGAACATGAACAGATCTTCCTATCTGGCAGGAGACAAGTTCATTCTGAGCTTTTTCTGGGTTTCAGTGCCTGTGTGATAAACCAAAGTCAGTAAATAATTTTCTAGACTTTACCCCAGAGGAAACTAACCCCTGAGCCTCCTCTCCGAACACAACCTCAGGCTTCCAACAGCTGTGCAGATGGCAGGGGATGAATTTTAATAATCTATAAATCCCATAATTCAAGATTATACCGCAAAAAGCCATTACTGTCTCTGTCCATCATGCCCTCATGACTAAGTTTGAGCATCTGTAACTTTTCTTTCCCAATACATGGGGCATTCCTGCCAAGAACTGTGACCATTGCTCGTGTTGATTAAAATACCATATATCCTTTCCAGTGATCCTAGTTCTACTGTCTTTTGCACCTGCCCTTTCCACTGTCTGAGTGAGCTTTACTTATTGCTCAGGATCAATTAGCAAAGGTATTTGTGTTATTTGTTAAACCCCTACCTTCAGAGATCCCACGAGGAAATCTGTTTTCAGAACCTGTGTGGAATGGTTAAAAAAAGAACAGAGAGAGTTACATCAAAACCAGTCCATTGTCCACCAAAACCAGTTCAGTGTCCTGAGCTTATGCCATATCAAACATTCCTACACCCTGTGTAGCCTCTCCAGACAGCTGAACTGTGCACAGTGCCTTAAAACTCTGGAGCAGAATTCCAGAGAGAATCTTGTGCTGCTTCCCACATTTCTGTGAGCTGCTTGAAACAAATCTGATGTCCAAGAAAAAGTTAGCTGCTTGACATATTTAATCCCAGTCAATTCAATAGCCTTCAGAGCTAGTCCTCCTGTGCCTTCCACAGGACTTGGAGGTAGCAAAGTTGGTAGAAGGCCCTTCCAAGGACAGGCATGCTGTGACCCTCCTGCTTCTGCTTGTGCACCACTTTGCAGTGGTTTGGGTGGTATCACCTTGGCTCTGCATGTAAAGCATGACCTGGAATGTTACAGGTGGGGAATGAGAGGAAAACACCCCTTCATATTCCACCTTTCTGGGGATCTGTTGAGATGGTCATGGTCAGAGCATGGAGCAAGTGGATGGCACTTACCGTGAGATGCTGAGGTAGCAAATCACAAAGTTGCCTCCAGCTGCAGCTCTTTATACTTTACCTCCTGCCCACACAGCACTCCAGAGCTCTATTTTTGGTCAATAATAATTTACTCTTTAGTTGTAAACGTGTTGTAGCTCTGATCTCTCTGCTAATTACTCAGGGACAGGATTGGTTTAGGGTTGTATGGAGTCAGCTGCACTGACCTGTCCTTTTCACATTGATCTGTGCCAGGATGGAGGATGGAGGAACCCAAAGATGGCTCTGATAAAGCCAAATAAGGCAACGCTTGGCTCTGCACTGCAAGGGTTTGCCTAAGTCAGCAGGATGGGGTTCTCCTGATTGTGCACAATTCCATCTTTAAGGATATAACATTAATGGATGCCCTCCTATGCTCCCTGCTTGTCTACACACGCTGCTAGATAAGAAGAAAGATTTATTGAGGCAAATTTTTTATACCATTCTGAAACCTGAAGCCAGCCTCAGTTTTGGGACAGAGTGAGCCAAGTGCCAGCTAAGGGACCACAAGAGAGATTTGCATTCCTGACCTGTGGGTTTGTGAGGCATGCTCAAGGTCAGCCTGCAGAAAGGTGCCTGAATTTTGTGCCACCCCACTGTCATGGAGCAGGCTGGATGTCAAACCACAACGACTGTAAGTTGCTCTGTAAAGGAAGGTGGAGGGGGATTGTCTGCTGCTTTCAGATCAGCTGTTTAAGAACTGGTTTTGACACTGCAAGGGACACCAAGAAAGGGAGGAATAATTGAGAACATGCTGGGACAAAACACTGCCTGACAAATGGTAAGGGAGGAGGTGGTGTGAACCAAACCTGCTCAGCCACACTGCTTGGTGAAGGCATTTGAAAGTAAAAAATAACAGTCTTGAGGGTTTCTCACATCTTTGGAAAATACCCTGACCACAAGATGATTTTGTACAGGAGATGCGGTAGCAAAGTAGATTTGTCATCATTACTTCATTTTTCTTTATTTTAAGGCAGAATAAACTTTCATCAGAAAATTATTTGAACTTTAGAGGTCGAGAAATCTCACCACCTCTTTGTGGAATGACCCAGCTTCCTCTATGGGAAGAGATGGATTGTCAGGTGGATTGTTGTCATTGCTTCACGTTGGCTTGGTCTGGGGAACATCCTTGGTGCATTTACACAGCTCTCCTTGGCTGTGTGTTCTGGATTCTCATCAGGGTGCCCATGATTTAGTTACACTGGCAACAAAAGGCATCTGTGTTGGATTCTGCAAGAGAAAATGGATTCCTGCAGTGTTGAGAGGAATCCTACTTAGGCCTTTTCTCTTGTTTTTATTTTTTTTTTTTTTGAGTCCTTTCTAGAATGTCTTTCAGTGTTTTTATTACTCATATTTTTTAATTCAGTCTTTGCCAGTCTGACCTGAAGTGTGAGCCCAGATGCTCTCTGAAATGACAATGACACCACACAGATATGGAGATAATATTATTACTGTATTTTTCTTCTGCCGATTGCTGTGTATCAGACATTTTAAATTAGCTTTTAAATTTGGTTGTAACAGCAGAATTACAGGCACTTTTTACATTTTAACAGTCTCAAGACCTGATTTGGGTCCCTCACATCACAGCAATTTATCTGTTGAGGAAAGGACCACACATTTATTGTGTCAGTCTCTAAACACGTGTTGTACCAGCAGATTCATCTGCATGGTTTCTGTAAATTGTTATTCCTGGAATTCTATAAATTCTCCCATTTACTAATGTTGGCCAATCACAAATATCTTCAGGAGCTCTCATAGTTCTGGCTTTGCCAAACTGTGTGATACAGAAATGTCAGCCTGTCTTGGGAGCTGGGAGGTTACACAGCGTGCCGAGCACAACCTGGCAAATCTGTTCATTTGGTTATCTCAGGAATTCTTTGCTCTTTGTGGATGGCAGAGTGTTTGTTTTCTGGCACACCACACCTGTTCCAGCACTAGATAGCTTTGATCCTATGACAGTTACCCTGCAGCTTTTGCAGTGGATGCTCATGCAGAGATAATTTTCCCCCTACAAGTGGCCAGGGAAGCAAGGCTTCCTTACGAGGTGCCCAAACCACGGACAGATCAGCTGCTGTATCTGCAACTGCCTGATACTTTGGGGACAGATGGACATTTTGGTCTAAACTAGTACAGCTATTCTCACATTTCATCCCAACCCCCAGTCCCTGGGCCTTCAGGCACATATGGATTTGCTCCTGGTGCCATCACCTTTCAGACCTTTTATCACTCCATTTTAACAGGTTGTTGTGTTGCTTTTGCTACAGCACACCAGGTAGACAGAAAGGGGAAGAGGGTCAACTATCTTCTTGTTGTCCCCCATCAATGCAAAAGGCTTCTGAAAATGTAATTTTTTTTGTGGATTTAGCCTCCAAATGGGAGCCTTCCATTACATCTGATGCAAAGTTGCCTGGCCTTTGAGATCATTAATCTGCAGTAGCAATTCTGTAGGTTTGGATTTTATCCTTCACTGTCCATGCAGGTCTCTGAAAAACCACAAAAATACTCTATGGTAAGCATTATTAGTGCTCATTCATGGGATAAAACCTGTTCCCTGTAATTTAAATTATGTTTTTGCAAAGGGGACTGGTCTTGTGTTTGTGTTGCTGGTTATGTGTTTTAAATGATGTGCTTGTAGGGGACTGGTTTTGGAGAAAAGGAGAAGAGACACAATTCCCAAGGTGCATAACATGAATCACTGAGATTTACTGCCATGGTAACCCCACAGTTTAATCTGGTGGTGTCCTGTTTTATTGAAAGCTTTTGGCCTTCAGTACAAATGGATAAAGAGCAAGAATTCCTCCACAGCTCTTCTCAGGTCTCTGATGACTTTAAGGCTCAAATGATCAGCGTTGCCAGAAAAACTGTATATACACAGAGAGAGGTACACCTTCAAACAAACTTTTGTTTCAGCAAATGTTCCTGCATTTAAAAGAAACAAATGTATTGAGGTTTGAAAAGATGTACTTTGAGGTTTTGAGCCTGTCTTTAAGTGATACTCTTCTCTAATGAAAGTACAAAGATTAATTTATGTAAAGGGAAGAGAAAGATAGCCCAAACTTGTCAAAAGTGTACGATATTTCATGCTGATTTCTGCACCACAGAACATGGGTTTGACACTGCACCAAGGCCAAATAGAATTAATGACAATCTTTGAGGGATTCCATTCTAAAAATATATTTGCAAGCTTTTTTTTTTCACAGCTGTCACTTACCCCCAGCCTTGAAAAGCTCCTGTTATAATACTGGAACATGGGCTCTGAAGATGTCTTTCAGCTAACTACTGAACACTGCAAAATAGCCAATGATATATTTTAGGGGAAAGGGGATGTCTATCCTCTATTTATCTTTTTTCTTCCCCCAGCATATACCAGTGGCATGATCACATCTTCAGGTTGTTTCAGCAGTTGCAAAATTGGCAGCAATCCATATTCTGTGCAAGTTACTGACGAGAACTATTTATTACCCTGTGGATTGCAGGGCTATTTCACCTTAAATGACAGATCTTCTTCCTTATTCCCTTTTGGAGGCAACCAAACTGAAAAAAAAATTATTACCAGGCTATTATTTGTACCCTGCCATTCTGAAGCCAACAAAACACTTTTTCTTTCTTTTAACCCAAGCCATTCTGGTAGCAAAATCAGAAGCAGAGGCAGAAGCAATTGAAATAATACATATTGTTTGCTCCCACTTACAGCTGATCTCATATCTGCAGGGTCTCCTTGCCCAAGAGCAAATTATACTGCATATTTGGGATTTTATCTAGTAGCAGCAGAATAAAAACCTGTGTTGAGATAAAAATGGCTTGACTTCCATGCTAGAATTTTTCAGCTAATAAAATGATGAGGATTGTACATCTTGCCAGTTGCCAAAAAGACAACACAAATAGTTACAGGTGGCCAAGAGCAGAGGGTACTTACCCAAGGTTTCCCTAAGAACATGGAGATGTAACATTTGGGCTATTGGCTGTAGTATGTGAGTTCTTACTAAAGCTGCCTTGCTTTTGGAGATCTGGAAGTTTTCTAGTAAAATTCTGATTTTTGAAAAGTGTTTCAGGGAATGGTGGCCCAGTAAACCAAATGCCAATGGTAGGAAAAAGTAGAAGCTAATAATGATTGGAATGTGAGGACACAGTGATAAATAAACATATTGAGCACAACAGCATTTGTAAAGGGAAGTAGCATTCCACAAACCTAGTGGAGAATCAAAGACACGTGGATAGGTGGGAGAAGCAGATGGTGCTGTCTTAATGAATGTCTATTGAGCCATGTGAGAAGGTATAGCTAAGTCTGTGTCTGTGATGTTATTTAAGATAATTTTGAGAAGTGATCCTGGACAAGGACAGGCTGATAATCCTGCTGCAGAAATGTAAGTCTCCCTGGGGATGGTGTCTGTGTGTCCAAAGTGGCTTGATCTAAAGCAAATCCCAGGACCTTCCCAGGGGAAGCTCAGTCCAGCAGCTCTATTTATGTATTTATTGCATTAGGGCCCTTCTGGGATGCTCTTTGTCCTTGATGAGCCTCACAACCCCACTCAGCAATGTCCCCTACACCCTTCTGTCCTTCTGCACTGCTAGCAGGTTATGAAACAACCCTCAGTAGGGATTACCAGGGCATCAGGAGGGCCTTGCCTGCTGCTAAGGGCTCCTCTGCATTTTGTAAAATATATTCTGTATCTGGGACATCAGCACTGTGCTTTGCTGGAGCAGTAAATGCAGTGTGGAGGAGTGAACTTCTGTCCCAGCAAGGCTGCTCCTCCCTGCTGCCTTCTGTGTGCCCACGTCAGCCTCACCTTTCCCCTGCAGTCCTGCCTGCAGCCAGGTGCAGAGCTGGGTCACTGGGCATATATAAATATGCATATTTGTGTTTCTATGTATATATACACACATATATCTATAGGAATGCATTACCTGCCTTCCCAGGCACATCTACAGGCTGGGTGAGGAATGAATCAACAGCAGCCCTGAGGAGAAGGACTTGGGAGTATTGGTTGGCCATAGGTACTGGAGCCCAGAACCCCCCTCTGTGCTGGGCTGAGCCCCCAGCATGGGCAGCTGGTCAAGGGGGGATTCTGCCCCACTCAGGTCAGACCCCACCTGCAGAGCTGTCCCAGCCCTGGGACCCAGCACTGGAAGGACCTGGAGCTGCTGGAGAGAGCAGAGGAGGTCATGGAGCTGCCCCTCCACTCTGGAGCCAGGCTGGGAGAGCTGGGGATGATCACCTGGAGAAGGGAATGCTCCAGGGAGACCTGAGAGTTCCTTCCAGGGCCTGAAGGGGCTCCAGGAGAGCTGGAGAGGGACTGGGGACAAGGCATGGAGGGACAGGACACAGGGAATGGCTTCCCACTGAAAGAGGGTAGGTTTAGATGGGACATTAGGAAGCACCTGTGAGGGGGCTGAGGCCCTGGCACAGGTTGCCCAAAGATGCTGGGGCTGTCCCATCCTTGGAAGTGTTCAAGGCCAGGCTGGATGAATCTGGAGCAGCCTGGTCTAGTAGAAGGTGGTGTCCCTGATAGAACAACCCATGCCAGGAGATGAGAGTAACCCAGGCTCTTGTTAATAGATCACTTGGGGTGCATTATCATGGAACAGCACTGAACCATCAGTGTGGTTTTCAAGAGATGACTGTGGATTTCTCTGATGTTTGCTGAAATCCACAAAGAATAAAAACCCACATTCTGGGTGAGGCCACGCTGGACAAAGTTATCAGGATTACACTGGAGACTTCATAGGAGGTGTCTGCCTGACCAGTTTAGAAAATTCAGGGAAGTTTTGGAAACAGAATACAATGACCAATTGACTATATGAGGTTGCTGGCTATGCTGCTGGGAATGTTGGTTTGCACATCACTTTCATGAACAAAAGTTGAAAGCAGATCTCATGTAAGGTTTAAATGTCCTCTACATTATGTTCCAAAGTAACTTGAAGGATTGAAGAAATTTAACTTGAAGTAAGATCTTGCAAAAAAGACACAAGAATTAAGAGAATAATCAAAGATTAAGTGGGAGTAGGAAGGATGGTGTAATAAGTTCTTAAAAGACTAAGGGGGAGTAGGAAGGATGGTGTAATAAGTTCTTATTGTTTGGCCGGAACATTTGAGATAATATATATTTTTTTTCTAAAGCAACAGTTAAAAGGGATAATTACATTCTGTTTCAGAGAAAACAATTATGTTCTCAGTTAAGAAAGTGTTAGGTGAAATTTCCTGGTGAGAACAAAGCATGGTGTCTGATTGGACCACTTTAAAAGTGGTTGAAACACCTTGAAATACCTAAAGCAAGATTTTTAATTGAATAAATAAGTTTAAAATAAGCAAGGAAAAATGTAAACCTTAGAAGAATTCAGGGTAATGACTAAAATGCAACACCCAACTTCTCATTATTTACATGGCATAAACTCTACAATTTTTATTATGTAGGCATTACTCATCTACAGATTAATGAAGGACAAAGCAGCGGCTACAAATAAAAGTGATAGAATGTCACATTTTGTGCAATTCTCTCACTTTACAGCACTGGAGGCATTTATTCTTCACTTTCTGCCTTCTTGCTGATCTCCCTGCTCTTGGCTCGGAGCTTGTTGACCTGTGACTCTGCAATGTCAGCCCGCTCCTCGGCTTCCTCCAGCTCGTGCTGGATCTTGCGGAACTTGGACAGGTTGACATTGGACAGCTCCTCCTGGAGATAGGAGGAACATAAAATAGGGGTTAAAATAATTAATAAAAAAATTCCACTGTAAAACTACTAGGTGAAAATATGAAATAAAGAAAGGGAAATGATACAGAGACCTACTACCACAATGTTAAGCTGGGTTCAAACAGAGCCACACAGGGATAAACACCAACACAGAATCCCACTTCATGGATAAAGACTGACTGAACACAGTGATACTCACAGCCTCCTCAGCTTGTCTCTTGTAAGCTTTCACCTTAGTTTGCAGTTTGTCCACCAGATCTTGCAGCCTGAGAACATTTTTCCTGTCTTCCTCAGACTAAAGAGAATGACAAGACAGAGAAGCATCTCTTTTACCCTCCTCTACATGAAATAAAGAGTAACATTTCTATTTGACATTGCTGCACAGTAAGGCAGAAGTGATAAGCTGTATATTGTTAAAATGACTAGAAAGACAGTAATCTTCTGGTGCTTCATTATTCTCCTTTCTTTATGTCAGACTCAGGAAAGAGACAAATCCCTGAGGGCTACATTTTGGGTACCAGGAATAAGAGTGTATCAACACGAAGAAGAGCTCCTGCCTTACCTGGTAGGTGAGTTCCTTCACCCTCCGCTCGTACTTGCGCACACCCTTCACGGCTTCGGCGCTGCGCTTCTGCTCAGCATCAACCTCCCCTTCCAGCTCCCGCACCTGCAAGCACAAGCCCATCCCTGCAGCTGCCCTGACAAGGTCTCTCCAAGGAGGGACACGCTCACTCAGGCACAGCCCCAGCCCTACACACCCTGGCCTCCAGCTTCTGGATCTGCTTCTTCCCTCCCTTCAGTGCCAGCTGCTCGGCCTCATCCAGACGGTGCTGCAGGTCCTTCACTGTCTGGTCCAGGTTCTTCTTCATCCTCTCCAGGTGGGCACTGGTGTCCTGCTCCTTCTTCAGCTCTTCTGCCATCATGGCAGCCTGATCAGAGCAAAAGGTCAAAGCCATTTTGGGACTGGAGATATTGTGGGGAGAATAGATTCACTATGAGCAATGCCAGGAGTGTCCAACTCACATCTGTGATGGCCTTCTTGGCCTTCTCCTCAGCATTACGGGCTTCCTGGATGGTATCCTCCATTTCACTCTGGATCTGGGAAATGTCCGTTTCCAGCTTCTTCTTGGTGTTGATCAGGCTGGTATTCTGTTGAGCAGCATCAGAGGTTTGTTTTCGTAAGTTCATTATTTGAAATCAAGAACATTACAGGATTTTCAATAATTTAAGACATAATTATGTGAAAAAGCAATATCAGAGATTTTTCTAGTAAAATTTCTTTTTATTGGGGAAAAGACATTTTGGGGTTTTTCTTTCTCCATTTTTCATTAATTTGAAAAAGTGCTTAGAAATATAATCTGTGCCACATCTCATCCTCCAAGGCTGGCATAGAAAAGTAATAAAAAGAGAGTAAGGGAAAAGTCACAAGTGCACATATTTTTTTCGGCAACAATATTTTTTAGTAACATGATGAATATTCCAGAAAAGAGAACAGTCTTCCTCCAAGGTGAGCATTGAGTGGTGACTGGAATAAAGCATAAAAGTGTTCACCAAATGACCTCACCTGGCTGTGGAGGAGCTGCACACGCTCACTGGCGTCCATTAATTCCTGCTCAGCCACTTTCCTCGACCGCTCCGTCTGCTCCAGGGCTGCCCGGAGCTCCTCAACCTCAGCCTGCAGCAGGTTTGCTCTGCGCTCCACCATGGCCACCTGCTCCTTCAGGTCCTCCTGAGACCTGAGAGCATCGTCCAGGTGTATCTGTGTGTCCTGTAGAGCCATTAAAAGACATGATAAGCAGGTTTTGAGGTCTGGTGGACTGAAAGTATTAATCAAGATATTTCTCTGTAGGCAATTTCTGTTCAACAGACCTTGAGCACTCCCTGGGTGTTTCTCAGGTTCTTCTGTGCCTCTGCAGCCTGGCGGTTGGCATGGCTCAGCTGAATTTCTATTTCATTCAGGTCTCCCTCCATCTTTTTCTTCAGCCTCAGGGCTTCATTCCTGCTCCTGATCTCAGCATCTAGAGTGCTCTGCATGGACTCCACAACTCGGAGGTGGTTTCTCTTCATTTGTTCGATCTCCTCATCTTTCTCTGCTATCTTCCTGTCGATCTCAGACTTCACTTGGTTGAGCTCAAGCTGCAGGCGCAGGATCTTCCCCTCCTCATGTTCCAGGGAGGCCTGGATAAGAAAAAATAGTACTTTTCGTGTGACAAGTGTGGAACCTTAAGCTCTGAGTAAAAAGAGTGCTATATTTACATAATATCTCTACTTTTATAAGACGGCTTCTCTGCCTTTGTCTCGGAATGAGATAAGCAAAATAGAGATCCAAGACACATAAGACAGCAAGAAATAAGGCTGTGTACCTCAGCTTCCTCCAGAGCAGTCTGGATTTCAGATTTCTCCTGCTCAATCTGCTTCTTCACTTTCTCCAGCTCATGAATTGCCTTTCCTCCCTCTGCAATCTGCTCCGTGAGGTCGGAAATCTCCTCTGTGGGAACAAAGATCAATGGCATGGTCAGGCACAGAGCAGAATGGGAAGGGCCCTGTCCCACCAAGGTGACAGGCAGACCTGCAGGCCTGCATGCACAGAGCCATGAACAATGGTGGTAATTGCTGATAGAAAGGCCAGTGAGTATCAGAGGGCCAGGGCCTTACGCTGCAAGTTCTTGTTCTCCCTCTTCATTGTTTCCAGGTGGTCCAAGGACTCCTCATAGGCATTCTTCATCTTGAACAGCTCCGTGCTCAGAGAGCGCGACTCCTTCTGCGAGGCCTCCAGCTCAGCCTGCGTTTCCTCGTACTTCTGCTTCCATTCTGCCAGGATCTGAAGAGAAACGGGGGGTGAGCAGGGCTGTGGCCATCACGGGGCCATGCTCTGGCCAGGAGGGCTGGTGCTGGAGGCCAAAAGACCTTGTCAAAGTTCTTCTGCTTCTTATCCAGAGCAGCACAGGCAGCATTGGATCTCTCCACGTCAATCATCAGATCCTCCACTTCATTCTGCAGCCTCTGCTTTGTCTTCTCCAGGGAGGCACATTTGGCATTGACAGCCTCAACATGTTCCTCTGCATCCTGCAGGCGCTGGGCCAGCTTCTTCCTGGGAGGAGACAAGCACAGTGCCATGTTTGAGCTTGAACAGGCATCAGTTTTTTACTGCCATGAATTTGTCACTTTGGAGGTTTTGATCCAAATGGTTTCCACAATGGTTTTTCTCGTCCACAAGTGCATGCAGCCAATAAGAACTATCACTTCTGTCTTTTCACTTATGGAGGATTAGGCCTGTCTTAGTCCTTCTAGCCCTAAAGCCTATATCTTCACATCCAATCGCTCTCTTTTTCTCTCCCTCTCTCTCTCCCCTTTTTTTACAAAGACAGTCTATCCATGCTTCCCTCCCATTCTTATCTTAACCCACTCTCAGAGATCCTGATTTCCCGTGACCAGTTTCAGTCTTCTCCTATCATTTCCCATCCTGCGTCCCCACGTACTTGGCCTCCTCAAGCTCCTCCGTGCGCTGAATCGCGTCCGTCTCGTATTTGGTTCTCCACTGGGCCACTTCACTGTTGGCCTTGGACAGGGCTCGCTGCAGCTCCCCCTTGGCCTCCTGCTCCTCCTCATATTGTTCCCTGAGTAAGTCACAGTCGTGGCGAGCAGACTGCAGGGCGTGGGCCAGGGCATTCTTGGCCTGTGTGAAAAAAAAACAGTGGGAAAATGAATGGAAATATCCTGGGAGATCTCATGACAGAAGTGCTGGTGGGCACTGATTCTGCTGCGAGTAATGGCAAGCTACTGAATGAAAAAGCAAAGTCTGGGAATCTTCAAAACAATTATCATATAAACTGCAGGGAAGGAAGAAGAAAACTGGTATGGCAAGGCCTGCACTATATTACTTAAATTTTTTTTTCCTTCATTTCGTCTTGTTATTTCTGTAATTTCACTCATATCTAAAGCTCCTCCTAGACAGAAGGAGTCCAATGGACAACTCAGAATTTGGAGAGCTTTCTTACCTTTATCTCTTCCTCTAGATGCCTTTTGAGTTCCTCAATCTGTTGGGTGAAAGCCTGTTTTCCTCTTGAGAGCTGAGAAATCAGAGCATCTTTCTCATCTACCTGGCGTGAAAATTCACCTGAGAGTGTTCAGATGAGTAAAAAAAACTTGTTATCACTTATGTAAAAGTATCAATCTTGATAATAAATGCTCATATACAAATATTATGTGTTAAACAAAATTTTACTGCTTTCCTGGATTCCTAATCACTGATACCCACATCTCTTAGAGGCTAGAAATGACACATCATGTAAAATCCCACCAGGCTTGCTCTATGTTTGCATTAAGCCTTGAGTTTACAGAATGAGAACCACAGTGCCATCCAGAGGGATTATGGCCCATGGGAATCTCAGGAGTTTTAACAAGGTCAAGCAATCCAGGCAAAGTCTCATGTGCTGAGTAGGGGGAACGATCATTCTCCACTAACTCATTGGCAATGCTTCTCCTAACATAACTCAGGGTTCTCTCAGGGTTCTATTGGCCAGCTTCATCAAAAAACACATTTTTGGCTCAGGTTCAACCTAGTTCATGTAGAATCCTCCAAGACTCCATGTGAGTTTTACTTTTTTTTTTTTTTTTAAAGAACCAGGTAATATACAGTATTTTCTTTAAAAGACAAATGTTTTACCAGATTCTGTTTGTAGCCGAGCTCTTTGAGCACTAATGTCATTAATTATGCGCTGCTGTTCCTCCTCCTTTGTCTTAATCTCACTGAGTTGATCTTCTAGGGAACGACACATCTTCTCCAGATTTGCCTGTTTGCATTAGGAACAGAAGGAAAGATGTTTTATGGTTCAACTCATAATTTGTAAACATATGAAGTCTTATAAAGGAAGAAAGAATGATTCAGAAGCCAAAACTTCTCAGTTAACTAATATATATTTCTATGAAGTTTGTGTACCCAGTTCCAACATCTGTATATTCCATGCCCATTGTAGGGCAGATGAATTGGTATGATCAAAAGATTTAGATAATACAGAAATGTTTAAACACACATTGAAGTTGCAAAGTGGAATAGTTTATTCTAAAATATGACTAACTAAAATTTCTCTGTTAAAATATAAATATCTGATTATGGTTGAATCAACAAGAAGAAATATTTACGTACCTTGGCCTTGGAGACAGACTCCATGTTGCTGGCCAAGTCATCAATCTCCATCTTCAGCTCACTCTTCTCCTTCTCCAGCTTCTGCTTCACGCGTTGCAGGTTGTCGATCTGCTCGCCCAGCTCAGCCGTGCTGTCCGCGTGCTTCTTGCGCAGGGCGGCAGCCGTGGCTTCGTGCTGCAGCGTGGCCTCTTCCAGGTCACGGCGCATCTTCTGGAACTCTGCCTCACGCTTCTTGTTCATCTCCACCTGAGCTGCTGTGGCCCCTCCTGCTTCTTCCAGGCGCTCGCTGATCTCCTCCAGCTCCCTGGACAGGTCAGCGCGATGCTTCTCTGCTTTAGCGCGAGAGGTTCGCTCTGCCTCAATTTCCTCCTCCAGCTCCTCAATGCGGGCCTGCAGAACAGCAGGGACCCTTCACAGCCGTGCCCTCCTCCTGCCTGAGCTCAGCCTGAGCAAGGCAGGGGAAGGAACAGAGACTTGCCTGCAGCTCCTTGATCTTCTTCTGAAGTTGCATGCCCAGGGTTTGTTCATCCTCGGTTTTACTCTGGATCTGGCTGATTTCAAAGTCTTTCCTTTGGGACAAGTGAACCGCGTTAGAGCTCCAAGAAAAAAGACAAGTGCTGCAGCCCAGCACTCAGGAGTCCCAGAACCACACTTACTTCTTCAGCTTCTCATCCAGCTGCTGCTTATCATTCTCCAAATCCATGATGCTGTCCTGGGCCAGCTTCAGGTCTCCTTCCAGTTTCCTCTTGGCTCTCTCCAGGTCCATGCGCAGTTTCTTCTCTTGCTCCAGGGACCCTTCCAGCTAAACACAACAAGACCATCAGGCCTCTGCCAGACAGCTTGGACTCCATACCTGTCCTGTTCCTGCTCTATCTCTGTGTGCTTACATCATCCACTTGCTGTTCCAGCTTGCTTTTGGCTTTGGTCAGAGTATTGACTTTGTCCTCCTCTGCCTGCAGGTCATCCAGGGTCTGCTGATGGGCCTCTTGGAGGGCTTTCTTCTCTTTTGTCAGCTTGGCAATGGTCTCGTCCAGAGCTGCCATCTCCTCAGTCAGGTTTTTCACCTTTGGGAAGAAAGGAACAAGCACAGACAGAAAATGGTGCTTAACATTTTCTAACAAAACAAGTTTTTCCAGAGTGTGAGTGACCGGTTCCAACTCCTACCTTGTTTTCAGTGGCATGTTTTTCCTTCTCCACCTTGGCCAGTGTTAGCTCAAGGTCATCAATATCTTTCTTCAGCTCTGAACATTCATCCTCCAGCTTCCTCTTCTTGGCTGTCAGCTCAGCATTCATCTCTTCTTCTTCTTCTGCTCTCTCTGTCAGCTCCTTAATTTTGGCTTCCAGCTGGATTTTGGTTTTGATGAGCTGGTCGCACCTTTCCTCAGCATCAGCCAAACCATCAGCTTCCTACATGATTCATTTAAATAAAAGAGTTTTCAAGCTGAGGCTAAGGGCTCTGATGTACTTTTAGGCCGTAGACATCTAACTGCCACTAGATTAATCCAAATACTTGTTTGTAAATACAGTTTTAAGATTATTGTTACTACATTCTTATTTCCAGGGATGAAGGGATGCTGGGAACTTTTATCACCATTTTTCTTGAAGAGACAGGGACCATAAATGTGTGATAAATACCTGACACTCTCAGCTCTTCCTACTCCGTCTGAATTCACTTGGGATTCTCTAAACAAAATGTTTTCATTGAACCTACAGACATCCTTAATTGATCAGTTGATAACATATCAAAATTGTAAAGTATATAAAGCTCTATAAAGATTAAGATAGCAACTGTATGTGGTTTTTCTTCCCATTTTTAAAAATATGTGTATGTTTTAGAATAATTGCTATTTTGGAATAATGTGTGTTTACTGAGACATTTAGGGTGATTTTATATAGGACATCACAAGTCAAAAAACATTAGCAATACTCACAGCCTGCACTTGCAGCTGCAGGTCATTTTTCTCCTGCACCAGGGCCACCATTTTCTCCTCCAGCTCTTTCCTCTTGGCCTCAGACTTTGCAAGCTCCTCCTTGGTTTTCTCAAATTCTTCCTTCATGTTGGCCATTTCTTTCTCAGACTCTGCACTCTTCAGCAAGGGCTTGATCTTGAAGAACAGCTTCATCCATGGCCAGTGTTTGACATTCATGAATGAACGAACGTTGTACTGGATGCAGAAGATGGACTCCCTGAAAGGTAATAACAAAATATGTTTTGATATGTATTTTAAAATCTATAAAACATATGAAACATTATATATTTATATGTATAACAGGAAATTTGGGACATAATACTTTTTAGTTGTGTGTGTGTGTTTTTATTTAGTTGTGTGTGTGTGTGTGTGTGTGTGTGTTTATTTATTTATTTATTTATTTAATTATTTAACCTATGTATAGTATATATGTATCATATATAGTTCAGTATATCTCTATGTGTAAAATATTTATCATGTATTATTCAATATATATTTCCTAATAATATTTAGATCACATTTTATATTATATATATATATTTCCACTGAAAACTTTCTAGTGTTATGTAGAGTATCAACCTGTATGGACAGTTTTGGAGTCCGGGTGTTTGGCTCATTTTTATGGCAAATGAACAGGAACACTCCTGTAAGTTGACCCAGTAACTTTTATGAAATTTTTCAAAGGGAAGAGGATGCTTCTCTTATGATAGAAATATGTCTTTCTCTCATTTTATTTAGCAGTGACCTAAAATAATTAGCTTAGACTCAATATTGAGTTTCTGAACACACATATAATATAGCCATTTAATGACTTCAGCAACAAATTATTAAAAAAAGTTTCCCTAAGTTGGGATTTCACACTACTTTATCTGTTTTCAGGATATACTTTCATATTGACAAACAGTTAATGAGAAAGAAGTGAGATTTTTTGTGAAGCAGCTTATTTTCAGTTTTGTTCATGCCATTAGTATCTGATAAGGATTGGCCAAGTAAATATCTACCTCCTCTCCATCATTTTCTTGAACTCCACCCTCATCAGGTAACCCCTACACATGGCCTGGGTGCGGGTGATGAGCTCTGCCAGCTTCTCATCCCTCATCTCCTCCAGGAGCCCCAGCAGCCCAGCTTTGAAGAACACCTTGAGAGAGGGAATGTTGCAGCACATCACTGTCAGGTAGAGAGAGCAAAGCCCAGGCAGGCTGTGAATGGGGGGGTTTGTACCTTGGTGTGTCCAAATTTGTACTGGGTGTGGTCCACATCGATTGACCCAAGGAGCTTCTCAGAAGCCTTCTTGCTATCGATGAACTGTCCCTCAGGGATGGCACTGGCATTAAGCACCTTGTATCTGTGGAATTGGAGGAAGATAAGGAATAAATAATAGCCCTTTGTAATAGCCCTTTGAAAATGTCTTTTTTCTTTCTCTCAATAGCTATAGAAAGAACCGGGATGACTCACTTGGACAAAAGACTTTTGTATACCTAAAGGTAACTTCCACATTACTTAAAACAATTAGGAAATGCAAATGATTCAGCACAGTGGAGGGTGATGAAATGTAATCTGACCTCTGTTTGAAGTCAGCATAGAGGATTCTACTGGGGAACCCTTTCCTGCAGATCCTGATCCCTTCCAGCACGCCGTTACAGCGCAGCTGGTGCAGCACCAGCTCGTGCTCCATAGCACCTAATAAATCACAGAACAAAATTGTATATCATTTTACTGCACAGAGAAGATCAGATATATCACACCTCTGAACTTTAACAACTTACCAGGTGTTTTTGTTTCATTAGGAATAAGGCACCGTACAAAATGGGGATGTGTGCTTCTCAAATTGCTCATCAGCTTGTTTAAATTTTCCTTGGGAGCAAGAACAAAGCCTCAGGTTTAAAAATGCCATTTACACAATCTCAATGATAGGTGGAGATAAAAACACTGCAATAAAACCATAATAAGTAATTTTTTTAACAGAACTTTTGGGCAGTTCTGAAAGAATACGTCTCAAGATTCAGTAAGAATTCCTCTTTACTAGAAGCAAATTATTTTATGCTTTCTGAACACAAGGATGTATTAGAACTATCTAAGGCATTTCTGAACTGAATTTTCTGGGGGTTTTTACATAATGTGGTAATTTTAGAGTGATTGTTCTACAGTACCCGGAAGAGAGCTGAGACAGTCTGGAAAGAAGAACCCTTCTTCTTGGCGCCCTTCTTGCCGCCACCACCACCACTGCTCTCTAAAAAGTAATAATATTTTTGTAAAGAAGTGAACAACAAAAGCACACAGAATATGAAAAACTTCTTATGTTCATCTTAAAAACTCTAGTAAAAATAATAATCTTATCAAAATTTGCAAACTCAGACTGTGGTTAAAGTTACAAAAATGCTTGAATTTTTCAGATGGCAGAAGAAGGAAATCTAATGATTTCAAGCTGAAATTTAGAAATGCAGTCAGGAAACGAAATGTAACAATTTGCATAGAAAGATATTTGAAGCACTAAACTAATAGCTAGTAAGAACACCAAATGCAGTGTTTATGTAGTCTTACATCTAAGGGTATGCATAAATTTAACAGCATGTTGATACATTTGATTGTACTCACTGAAGTATTTGAGAATGGTCCATATTGCAGAAATCTGGTTTCTCAGCTAGACTGGGTAAATGCTCTAGTACAGCTGTCTCATTCTAAAACCTACAGATTTATTAAGGTCTCCAGGGAGTAGTAATACCCTTTATTAGACTGAGATCCAAACAGTAGATGAGGTTTTGGGTTTTCAGTTTTAGAAATGTAGATATCACTGCAAAATATTACGACAGTATTTTAATTTCTTTTTCTATGAATTATAGTAGAACTGATTTCAAAGAAATCACCTGCTTCTGCCCCACCAGCAGATGCAAAGAGCAAGGCCAGGGTCTTCAAGGATGACTTCTGATACAGCCCCACAACGGTTTCATTCAGAGGGTCCTTGTTCTTCTCTAGCCACCCAGTGATGTTGTAGTCCACTGTGCCAGCATAGTGCACCAGGGAGAAATGGGCCTCAGCCTTGCCCTTGCCAGGTTTGGGCTTCTGGAAGTTGTTGGACTTGCCCAGGTGCTGGTCATAGAGCTTGTTCTTGAAAGAGGTGTCAGTTGCCTTGGGGAACATGCACTCCTCTTCCAGGATGGAGAAGATGCCCATGGGCTGGGAGAAGCATAAGGAAGGAGGGAGGACAAGGTAAAAAGGCAGAAAGATTCAGAGATGAAATAACTTCCTGAGTGAGATAATATTACTGCTCTCAGGAATTGTTCTGTTCAGCAAATCTAAAATAATACAAACTGATGTATCTGTTCTATCACATTTACCATTTCAAGCTGCATTTAGAAATATGTATAAAATGAATGCATGTCTGAAAATACCTGACATTGTGAATTACAGAAATACCTTCTCAATGAGCTCAATGCAGGCAGCCAGGTCCATGCCAAAGTCAATGAACTCCCATTCAATGCCCTCCTTCTTGTACTCCTCCTGCTCCAGCACGAACATGTGGTGGTTGAAGAACTGTTGCAGTTTCTCATTGGTGAAGTTGATGCACAGCTGCTCCAGGCTGTTGAACTGCAGAAGGCAAAGATTTACTTACCTGTGAATTTCAGTTCCAGGAATGTCGTCCTTGTTTCAATAGGCTTTATTCTTATCCCACTAAGATCTCCAAGACTGGAATCCTGAATTTCTAGTGCTGGAACTGGACAGATGACTGTTGTATTCCATCCTCTAATATATCTAACCTCTTGGGCCCTGGCACCGTCTCAACATATTTCTGAGCTCTGAATAGATCTGCATATCTTTGTCCAAGTCCAGCTTTTCATTTGAATTTGTGTATATTACCTCTCTATTCCCAAGCATTCAGAGGAAATCTGGCTTCAGCCTTAACAAAATCTTCCTTTAAAAAGAAATATTTTAACTTTCTCAAAGTCTCTCTCTGCTGTTATTTGCCAGTTGTTCAGAGCAGTTTTCAATGCAATTTTCACTTTTGCATGCAACACCAAACATCTACAAATAAAAACAGCCCTGTGGGATGCTACATGTAATGAGAACCAGAAGGGTACTTTTCCTAGTGGAAAGGCAGAATTATCAAAAAAATAGAAATAACCCATAACTGAAATAAAAGACACTCCAACCCCCAAATTATTCCAATTTCCTAATGCCTCCTCCAGGAAAGCTTTATGGAGATCCTCCTCTTACATCAAAGATCTCAAAGCCAGCAATGTCCAGGACACCAATGAAGTACTGCCTGGGCTGCTTCGTATCCAGCTGCTGGTTGATACGAACAACCATCCACAGGAACATCTTCTCGAACACAGACTTAGCCAGGGCACCCACTGAGTTGTATACCTGAGGAAAGGTTAAAGGAAAGCTATCATCTGCAGCAGAAAAGGAGTTAAAAATTTTTAATTTAAGTAATTTTTTTTTTCTATTTTCACTTCTCTCTTACCTGCTGCACAGTTTGGCCCTTGGTGACGTATTCATTCCCCACCTTGACTCGGGGGTAGCAGAGGGCCTTGAGCAGGTCTGCTGAGTTCAGACCCATCAGGTAGGCAGCCTTGTCAGCAACTAAGGAAACAAGCATAGAGGAGGATCAGATATTAGCTCTCCAGTGAAAGGATCTTGCAGCAATTCAGATTTCTACAGAAGCCTTATATATTTAACCATGTCCTTTAAAATATTGTCGTTTTTCTTGACTTGCTAATTTTTTCTGATTAGCAAGAGACTAGACAGACAAAAGGACCAAGAGCCATGAAAATGGCAGATCAAATAGTTTATTATTTCATAATAAACAGAATAGAAAAGTGGCTGGTATTCAAATACACTGCACGGAAAATTGTAGTCAGTGAAACTCTCCTGTCATTGGAGAGACAGAGGTAGATTAGTGAGGTATAATGCCAAGAGTATGAATAGGATATCCTGTACAACTTTCATAGTCGGATTATGTTGTCCCTAAGGATAAATATCAAACACATTCAGTTTTCCCAGCTGCCATTTTATCTGCAGCTAAGTTAACAAATACAAGCACCACAGAACAGCACATACTCTGTCATCACTTTCAAATTTGCTGCCTGTCTTGTCCCACAGTGAAGCTGATAGCAAACACCAGTACTATTTACAGAGTTCTTCAATGTGAGAAGGCCAAACCTCATTATGTAAGATTTATACACAGATGCTAATTTTGAGCTGCATTTATGTGTTATTTCCAACAACACATTTAAGGCACATTCATAACTAGAAAGATGAAACAAGGAGAAAAGTTCAGTTTTGTAGATATATATGTATGTATATGCACATTGTGGTTGTATATAGTCTACTCTGCTATAATTATATAATTATTCATTAGTACTTGAGAACTGTTCCTGGTTCTGTGTCAAGTCTGGGAAGCTTCCACTCAAGACAGCAGCAGAGTTTGCTTTACTTTTGCCTGACTCCTACTCTGACAGAAGATAGGAGCATGCTTTAGGAGTCACTAGACTTAATTTTTTGATTTGTTCAAAATAATTGGCATGTTCCATTGAGTTGTGCTCCTCCAGAGAATTCCTATGGCTAGGACCCACTGCTATTCTACAGTACTGGCACTGAGGAAATGCAAAAGCTGAGTCAATCATTCTGACCCTCACATGCTGCCTTCCACTCAGTGAGTGTTCACTCTCTCCTGAGCTCTGGGATGGGTGGTGCTGGTACCTTCTGTGCCATCAGGCTCTGCCTGCTCCTCTCGTTGCTTCTGCTTGAACTTCAGGTTCCCGTAGTGCATGACAGCCCCTGTCAGCTTGTAGATGGCTGTTTTCTCATCAGCACTGAATCCCAGGATGTCAATGGCACTCTGACAAAAGAGTTGTTAAGGTGATTACCCCAGATGTTAAAGGTCAGAGAGATGAAAGTTCACCTAGGAAAACTTCTGCTACTTACGTCGGTGGCCATCAGCTCCTCCTGGTCGTTAATGCTGGGAACTGTGATCTCACCTTGACTCACGTACAGATAGTCATAGGGGTTGGTGGTGATCAGCAACATCTCTGAAAAGAAGGACAAAACAGAGACAAATGCAATTGGCACAGAAAAGAACTCGAACTTGTTCCATGACCTTTGCCCATAAGAGTTACTGATTTTTCCTACCGATAAGTTCTGGTTTCCTGTTGGACATGATCTGATAAAAGATGTGGTAGCTCCTTTCCGCCTTGAGCTGGAAAGTGACTCTGGACTTCTCCAGCAGATCTGGCAAGGAAGGTAGGACACAGTCAAGCACAAGAAGTGGGGAAGGATGGAGGGAAAGGGGATCGGGCCAGAAGGGTGTCTTACAGGTTTCAATGTCAGCAGAAGCCAGTTTGCCTGTGGCACCAAAATGGATTCTGATGAATTTACCCTGAAAGCAGCAGGAAAGTCAATGGAGACTTATTTTACCAATCTGGACAGCAAGAATATCCAAATTGGTGTTGACATTTGTGCTGAGTAACAACTCACAAAGCGTGAGGAGTTGTCGTTCCTCACGGTCTTGGCATTTCCAAAGGCCTCCAGCAGTGGGTTGGCACTGATGATTTGATCCTCAAGTGTCCCCTAGAATAGAAGTCTTCTTGTCGTGATCTAGCTCATGAGGAAATTGGATAGTTGCAGGTTCCTAGCCCTGGGACCTCACCTGCATTTTGCCTGAGGTCTGCTCCTCCTTTTTCTTGTCCCCACTGGCTGCAATTGTTGCAAAGTACTGGATGACACGCTTTGTGTTCACAGTCTTCCCGGCCCCGGATTCTCCGCTGCCAAAGCCAAGAGAGAAGCAGAGGGTGCGTGGTCAGGCAGGAGGTGCCCTGGCACCGGGCAGCCCCGCAGGGACCCACGCAGGGGGGTACCTACGTGATCAGGATGGACTGGTTCTCACGATCTGTCAACAAGGCAGAAACACAGCACTTAAAACTCAATAAACAACAGAGAAAGAATGAAACATAGTCAGGTAAGTCTAATGTTTTGCCTGATGTCAGCTTCACTTCAACAAGCAAACCTCCAAAGCACATCACTGAGTACAGAGATATCTTTCATTTAAAACAGTAGAAACAACGCTATGAAGTTTGCTATACTGCAACAGATGTGTGTGTCAGATCCAAGAAAGGTTTGAAAAAGCCTCTTCACTTTTCTGAGACAGGGTATCCCTTCAGAGAATTTATTGGTCCAAGGCCCCTGAGGCAGACAGAGCCACTCACCAGTCAGCATGAACTGATAGGCGTTGTCAGAGATGGAGAAGATGTGTGGAGGGGCCTCCTGGCGCTTCTTGCCTCGGTAGGCCAACACCACCTCGGGGTTGTACACCGGCAGCCACTTGTAGGGGTTGACAGTGACGCAGAAGAGACCCGAGTAGGTCTGCAAGGAAGGGACACAGCACGCTGGCTTGCCCTGAGCCTGGCCCAGCAGCTCCTGAGGCTGCCCAGAGGAAGCTGCTGCTGCCACTTACGTAGATCATCCAGGCTGCGTAACGCTCTTTGAGGTTGTAC
Source organism: Fringilla coelebs (assembly GCF_963513975.1). Taxonomy (NCBI): domain Eukaryota; kingdom Metazoa; phylum Chordata; class Aves; order Passeriformes; family Fringillidae; genus Fringilla; species Fringilla coelebs. The sequence goes on from NC_140045.1 coordinate 12,406,446, forward strand.
AGCACAGCGGGTTCGTGCAGGTGGGTCATCATGGCCATGTCCTCAATCTTGTCATACTTGGGAGGGTTCATGGAGAAGATTTGATCTTCCTTCACTGTCAGGGTCTGTCAGAGGGCAGGAAGGTACATGCATGTCAGCTAAGAGCCAGACTGGGAATGAACTGCTGTTCATAAGTTTTGTATTTCACCCACCTCTCCCCCTTCAGTCTTGACAGTGATTTTTCCCGGTTCCCTGCTCTGGATTGTGCTCTTCACATAGGACTCCTTTGCATGCACCACGAAGACAGATGACTTGGCATCAAAAGGTTTGTTCTGGGCCTCAATTCTCTCCTTCTCCGATTTTCGGAGGTAAGGAGCCGCCTCCCCAAAGATGGCCATCTCAGCGTCCGTGGACATGGCTGCTGCTTGCTACACGTAATGCAGCAAGTATCTGTGAGGATAGAGAATGTATTAAAATAGTGTGTGATGGAACAAACATTCCTATAGCACATTTGGTTGCTCTTCTTTAGGTATCAACTAAATTGCCTTCTATTTTCCTGCTAACTCAGAGTTCTCTTCTGCAATTTCTTTTTTCTTTTATTATTTTTTTTGTGTGATCAGATCTTTAGTCCCACTGGACGCTTGCATTTGCAGAAGAACGTTTTCTGTCTTTTTATATTTGGGGTCCCAGCAGAGGAAGGACATGGAGCTGTTGGAGTGTATCCAGAGGAGGCCATGGAGATATTCCAAGGGATAAAGCCCCTCTGCTCTGGAAATTGGCTGGGAGAGCTGGGTTGGTTCCATCTGGAGAAGAGAAGACTCCAAGGAGACCTTCCAGCAACCTTTCATTACCTAGAGGAGTTCCAAAAGACTTGAAGGGGAACTTTAGACAAGGGTTTGGAGCAACAGATAAAAGGGGAATGGCTCAAAACTGAAATAGGCTGAGTTTAGATTAGTTATTAGGAAGAATAATCTTTACAACGACAACAAAAAATTACTTTGCCTTCTTGGCCAAAGACAAACTTCATGACACAATTTGGTGTTATCAAATGGGTGCAATTTCCTGACTGGTTTAGTCTCTAACATGTTTTTCCACTTGATTAATAGCTTTTTCCACTTGATTAATAACTCAAATGAGACCATTCCACAAAATAATCACAGAAGGTTGAAAAATTGTGCCAGATTTTTACCAGAAATTTTGACACTGCTTATATTATTTCGCATTTTCTTACAAGATTCCTAACAGGAATAATATCAACTATTCCTAGGAGGAATAAGATTGCCATAATTTATATTTTAGTATATATTATGTCAGTATATATATTATGTTATTATATATTACAATGTATTATTTTATATTTGTACATAATACCTATATAGTACTTTGTGTTATTTCATAAACACTGGATGCTTTTCTCACAATATATCCTTATGATACTATCAAAAACTATAATATATATTTTAGGTTAGTATACATTAATATATGTATGTAATGTGTCAGTAGTTTGATTTTTTGAAGTACTAAACTATTTTCTTTTGATTGTTTTGTTTGACATTTCCTGAAATCAATGCTATGCTAATTCTCCTTCACTGATTCAAAGCATGCTGGTTATATTCCTTACAGGATTGCTTGTTGACATTTTGCAATTTTGAGGGATATATTCTAGTCACAATATTTGACAAAATTAACATAAATTACTGTAGAAAGTAAACATGAAGAGTTTATTTTCCTCAGTGGAAATATTTAAAACTGAATTTAGATGCAGTTCTATCTCTCTTTTTCCAGTTATCCAAGTCGGTATCATCCTTTATTTAGTTCCTTATGATTACAAATATTTGCCTATATAATTTTGTCACAATTATGCAATACTTTCAGAGGCAGAAACAAGCCTAAAAGGAAGCTCAGACTGAAATGCTTGCTTTTAGCACTTTGATGCTTTGATACACAAAATTCTAACCACATTTCTCAAGCTTCCATGTGAAAAAAGGACATATTAACATTATTCAAATATATATTTCTTTTCCGGTTGCTTCACAGACAGTGCCAGTGACCCTTAATATTTGAGATAAATGCCAAAAAACCCACCCAAATAACTGGAAAGTACTTTCTGATGGTTTTTTTTTCTTTGTTTGGGTTTTTTTCCCTCAGAACAGTTTATTCAGGATCGGATATCCACTGGAGATTCCTGGGGAGAGTGTAGGCATTGCTGCAGTGATGAGTACTTCAAAGATCACACTCTTTAAGAATCTCGTGACAAAAATAACATCAATCCAGCCCAATTCTCATACTGTATTTCTTCAATGGACACAAATATAATGAGAACCAGGGTTTCCAGCATACCTGCATAGAAGCCCTGCCTTACAGCAGCTCTACCTGTCCCTAAAAAGTAAATAAATCAAGATCTTACCTTTTGTGAGACAAAGGCTTGCAGATTGGAAGATGGACAGTATTAAGAAACAGAATAAGTAACTTTCTTCTTACTGCTGAGCCCCAGACAACATTTATAGACTGAAAACAAATGGATGGTTGGAAAGCAGACTGAAAATCCCAGCTGACACTGGCAGACAGCGATTGAACGAATGTGAGCATCCGTAGGAATGCACTGGAACTTGTGGAATGCAGAGCAAGTTTCCCTTCATTCCCAACCTCCCTAGTCCCAAGCCCTGAAACTCTTACCTTAGAGATTTCTGAGAAAGGACAAGACACACAGATCCCAGGGTGTTTTTATAGGATCTGATCTGCATATGTAGCCACCACCTCCTCTTTCTTAGGTCAAAACATTTCTGGCAATCTTGACTCCTAACAGAATTGCGATTCATATTAGAAGTGAATGGATATAATTAGACATAACAGGTCTGTGAATCAATGTCCTATAAATAATTTGACAAGAAAGCATGAGAAGGGGGGGAAGTGGGAGGGTGTGCTAAAGGAGATGAAAGGGGCTTCATTGGTTCTGTAATCCATCAGATGCTGACTCGCACAGAAAAAGTGAAGAGTAAGAGCCAATGTGTCTCGTAGGAAACATGTAGGGATGGAGAGAAGTCACAGGCTCCTGCCTGCTGCAAGCACTCAGAGTCCTCAGTGTGGAAAAGCAGGAGGGGTCCTACTGAGAGGAAAGGATATTGCTAGAGGAAGAAAATCCCAGTGCAGGAGGAAGCATCTGAAAAGAAACAGAAGTCGCAGAAGTGAGAATCAGATGAAAAGAATGACCAAGGACTAGAATGGAGCAAAGCCAAAGCAAGTGAAGGGGGGAAGAATAAGTCTGAATGTAGTGATAAGGAAGGATATTTGAATAAAGAAGAGGAAGTCCCTGGAGCTGTTTAAGAAAAGGCTGGATGTGGCACTCAGTGCCATGGTTTAGTTGATAAGGTGGTGTTAGGTCAGGTTGTATTCAATGATCTCAAAGGTCTTTTCCAACCTAGTTGATTCTGTGATTCTGGGAAATAAATCAGTATGTGATTCCAGTGGGATAACATCAAGCCACCATGGACAAAAGAAGCAATAAAAGAGCAGAATTAGTTTAGCCTAAAGATAAAACCTTCAAAGCCCAAGGTCATCGAGTTAAGTCCCAGACGAAAGGCACGGGAATCAAAATCTTGGTTTTGGAGCTGAAGGTTTTCAAAGATCATATGAACAGCACTATGGAAGCATTGTACAGAACTTAAGACATATATCCCATTGGAATCAGGAGAGATGGCTACTGTCTCAACATAGCACAGTCATTCAGCATTGCTTTTGCAAGTGTACTAGGAAAGATTTAATAAACTCACATCCTCGAAACTAGAGTCAGTCATACCCTATGCTGCTCTGGAAGATAGGAAACTATTTTTAGAGAGATCTGGACCTCATGATAGTTTGTGAAAAAAGCCAGTCTACTGTTCTGATGTCTGGGATATTCCTTACCCAGATTAAGGAGGGGACATGGTCTATGTTCACAAGGATCAGAGTGGTGAAGAGAGCAGTGGAACCACTCACTTTACTGAGAAGCAATTTCCTCCCTATGCAACAGATCTGGATTTGTCCAGGGTTTGTGGATGCTTAGTTTTGGGTTGATTTTTTTTCAGTGTCGTTTTTTGGTTGGTTGCTTTGCTGGGATTTTTTATTTGTGTTTTGGGGGGTTTTGTTTGGTTTTGTTTGTTTGTTTTGTTTTCACGTATTGGTCTTCACTTTCTAAACTACAGTTCCTACCACAAACAAGGAAATCTGAAGTGAGTCACATCTCAGCAGCTTCACCTGTCCCACAGCATATTGCCTCCCCAATTACAGTACCAGTTGTGCTCCTGTCTCTCTTAGCATCTCCTACTCAGAGGTCTGGATAAGAAAGTGAGGTAATTCCTTCCTCCTCTTCTCTCAGCTGTCTGTGTCTCTGTGATGGCCCTGTAATCCTGGGTGTGGGAAGGAGATTCACAGGCATCAGCTTCATGTTTGGAGTAAATTGCCTGAATAGGCCTGGCTTTTGCAATAAACAGATTCCTTTTGCACCTGCCTGGAGGGTCCATATGCTCTGCATAGTTACAGTTCAAGGCCCTGGTGGAGGCTTCCCATCTCTCCTGTTGTGCCCCACCAGTGTCTTGCTCCCACTATTCCCCTCCCTGCCTCTCACAGCTCCACTCCCACACCCTGCTTTTGCAGCAGAAGGAGCTGGATGCACGTAAGCAGCCACATGGGGAAATACTATTATTCTTATTCTTATTCTTATTCTTATCATCATCATCATCAATATCAATATCAATATCAATATCAATATCAATATCAATATCATCTGCATTAGCATTAGCAGAACAAAGTTCTCCCTCTTGTGCTTTGTTGGCAGAAGCCCCCTTTGGTTCCTGCAGCTCCTGAAGCTGGCTCCAGGAGCATTTCCACCTGTATTGTGGCCTTGTTGTTGTGGGGACCAATCTCCAGCCAAGATCTGTCCACACAAGGGTTCTGGCACAGCAAAAAACCTATGGGTGGAGGAGAAATGCAACGTGCTAGAAGAGCAGAAAAGAGCATTTTTCTGCTCAGCTCAAGTGCAGTTCCCTCATTCGCGCTGCCACCCTCTCTGAAACGCAGTGGGTACCAGAGCAGAGATGTGTTAGTGGAGGTCTCTGCTGAGCCCTTCGAAGAGCAGGGCACTTGGGAGCACACTGACACATCCTGTGCTGGGCAGTGCAGCTGGGCTGTGCTTGACATCACCAGAGTCACGGGGAAGACAGGTCCTGCTCACACAGAGTGTGCAGCAGGGGCACAAAGGGTTCAGGGAGCACCAAAAATCCCAGAGATGCTCAGCTGTGGTGGATCCTGAACTATCATTTCTACAGTGGATGGAGTAGTGTCCCTTCCCAGCTCCAGCTGTCAGCTGCGCTCAAATGTTATTTTCATATTGAATTAGGAATGTTTATAATATAAAAGCAGTGGTTTTACTGCGCTTGTAGACTGGCTGAAGGATTAGAAAGGATATCCAAAAGGGACATATGAAGGTCAGCTAGGGACTGACAGTTCTGGTGGGATGCCCAAAGATGTTTAGGACTTGCTTTAAATAAACAGCAAGTTTGTGAGAGCTGCTAAAGCTTGACACAAAATACCAACCATGTCAGTATCCCACTCTGTGTCTGGCAAAAACAAGTTTATCACAGCAGGAGAACCTATCCAGCTTTGCTTCTAATTTACCAGGCCCTTAGACACATTGAATGTGTTCCCAACCAACAAATTTACTTACCCATCTGTAAAGTGTGATCAGTATTAGATACCTTATCAACCAATGTTGTACTTTATCTTACATTTCACATCAACATACAAATCTTGACTGTCTACTTGAGCTTAATTCTAAATACAATATTGTGGGCTAATAATAATTTCTTAGGAAAATGAGCAGGCAAAGTAGGGTGAGAATGACAATAATCAGAACAATTAGGTTGTGGACAGAGCAGAAGGGTTGAATCTAGAAAGGCAGTGGAAAGTTTCACTGAAATTTTAAATAGAGTCCTTGCTCTCAGCTATTCTTTCTTTTCTTATAGTATTTTAAATGTGGATTCTTCTCACTCATCCCACATGTGAATGGATATAATTTTGGGCTATGCATGAAATAGAATTACTTCAGAGAAAGGGAGTGGGGATATCTCTTCATGCTACTTCCTCACCATGTTGGTTTGACTGCTTGTCACTGTTTGGAATGAAATTTGAGTTTCCCATACTTTTAATCTTAACCAAATAACTAATATTTTTCAATTAATAATATATATATATATGTAGTTATATACATATTTATATATATACATATATGTGTCTGTGTGTAGGCTAAATGCTTCAGGAATCTTTACTCCTGTTATTTTATTTTTTCTTCCCTATGACGAAAATCACTTGGAACAATGTAGTCTTAATACGTCAAAGAAATGCATACTTCTCATTGCAATAGGAATAAAAAACCCATATAATTATTGCTATTCTTCATGCATTTAAAAAAATGCAAATGTAAAAATGCTTTGCTGTGTGATATACTTCTAAATGTGAAGATGACTGTGTACATGTACTCCAAAAGTAATGAATACTAGAATAAATGAATAAATAAAACATCACAGTCACTGTTCATATGCAAGGGTCTCTACTGTCTTTATTACCTAGTCATAAATGATAATTACTAAAGAAAGCAACACAGAGGTTTACATTTTATGCATGCCTCAGGTCACTTTTTAGTCTTGGGAACCTCATTCCTCTTCTTCTATCTTCTTATGAATCTCGCGGCTCTTGGCTCGGAGCTTGTTGACCTGTGACTCTGCAATGTCAGCCCGCTCCTCGGCTTCCTCCAGCTCGTGCTGGATCTTGCGGAACTTGGACAGGTTGACATTGGACAGCTCCTCCTGTGTGGGGAAAGGGAGTTGTGAAAACAACACTCAGCATGTTGGACGTTTATTACCAGGAAACTGGGCAAACAAAAATTCAAAAGCCACAGCGGGGCTGGCAGAGCAGATTCAAAACTAAGATGAGAAGCTGCTCAGGGTGTTATGTGTGTGAGAAGAGAAAAGAATATTGGAATGTCAAAAAGACATTATACACAGCATGGTCTAGGAAGAGTTCATGTCATAGTCCTGAATACACAGACTGATGGCTGTTTCTGGCATCCAGGGCAAGGTATAAGCAAAGAAATAGTGAGAAAAGAGGCTTGCAGCAAAACACATAGGGTTGGGGAAGTATATTTCCTCACAAACTCAGCGAGTCTATTCTCACATTCCACACTGTATCAAAATATCATCATGTTGCATCAAAACAGACAAGGTTCCAAAAAGCTGCACAGAGGAAAACATGAATACAGAATTCCACCTCCACCAGAAGAAAGTCTGGTTTGGAGAAACTGGTACTTACGGCCTCCTCAGCTTGTCTCTTGTAGGATTTCACTTTCATTTGCAGCTTGTCCACCAGATCCTGCAGCCTCAGGACATTCTTCCTGTCTTCCTCAGACTAAAGCAGTTGGTAAACAGAGTAGAGAGTCAATTCTTGGTTCTGCATCACGTGAGGATAACAATTGCCCTTGGGGATGGTGTGGGCACAATGTGACTCACTGTGAGAAAGCCCAGTGAGAGCAGGAGAGCTCCTGCCTTACCTGGTAGGTGAGTTCCTTCACCCTCCGCTCGTACTTGCGCACACCCTTCACGGCTTCAGCGCTGCGCTTCTGCTCAGCATCAACCTCCCCTTCCAGCTCCCGCACCTGCAAGCACAAGCCCATCCCTGCAGCTGCCCTGACAAGGTCTCTCCAAGGAGGGACACGCTCACTCAGGCACAGCCCCAGCCCTACACACCCTGGCCTCCAGCTTCTGGATCTGCTTCTTCCCTCCCTTCAGTGCCAGCTGCTCAGCCTCTTCCAGACGGTGCTGCAGGTCCTTCACCGTCTGGTCCAGGTTCTTCTTCATCCTCTCCAGGTGGGCACTGGTGTCCTGCTCCTTCTTCAGCTCTTCTGCCATCATGGCCGCCTGATCAGACCAAAAGGTCAAAGCCATTTTAGAACTGGAGATATTTTGAGGAGAGTACATTCATCCTCAGCAATGCCAGGAGTGTCCAACTCACATCTGTGATGGCCTTCTTGGCCTTCTCCTCAGCATTGCGGGCTTCCTGGATGGTATCCTCCATTTCACCCTGGATCTGGGCAATGTCCGTTTCCAGCTTCTTCTTGGTGTTGATCAGGCTGGTGTTCTGTTGAAGAGCATGAACATGATTTTTTTTTGTTAGCTTGCAGTATCATATCAAGTACAGCATAAGTATTTCTTTTTAATATAGATGGTGCCATCAGGTCACATTGGATTCCAAAAGAACTACTGTTGTAGCTATTAATTTCTCAGGTATGATGTACTTTTGTATTTCGTGAGCATCCTCTCATGAAGAAAAGAAGTCTTTTCTCAGACAACAAAAAAGGAATTTAGACTGAAAAATGAAAAAAATGTTTTCCTTACCATTTTCACTCTGGTGACCATAAAACTCTGAGATGGCTCTATAGAATACTTATAGTGACATTGTTAAATTACATTAATGACAGAGTTAGTGTGGTCCTATTTTGTTCATGGTCAGCCTACATTTGCCTTTAGAGTCTCAAATGGAAATGTGAAAGGTGTTGAACTCAAGTAAAAGAGTAAGAACCTAACAAACATCTCTGGATTTATTAAGGTATCTGTACTGGAGTCTACTGGAATTCATACTCTATCTACATCTTAAACAAAACTCCTAATATTATCTATCATCTATTACTTCTTATTTACTATGAAAGCCCATGCATTTAACAAAATACTGTTTCAACTCTGCCATTTAAACGTATGGAGCAATAGTATAAATATTAACTATGTTTATTAACTGACCTGGCTGTGGAGGAGCTGAACTCTCTCACTGGCATCCAGAAGCTCCTGCTCAGCCAATTTCCTCGACCGCTCCGTCTGCTCCAGGGCTGCCCGGAGCTCCTCAACCTCAGCCTGCAGCAGGTTTGCTCTGCGCTCCACCATGGCCACCTGCTCCTTCAGGTCATCCTGTGCTCTGACAGCATCATCCAGGTGCAGCTGAGTGTCCTGGAAAAAGAGATACAACAGACTGGGAGGTGTGTGTTTTCTTTTTTTGTATTTCGTATTTTCCCATCAACATAGAAATTAAAGACTTGTAACAGAGGAAAAAAATTTAGCTGTGTCAGAAATCAGCACATTGTGCCATACCTTCAGCACAGCCTGGGTGTTCCTCAGGTTCTTCTGTGCCTCTGCGGCCTGGCGGTTGGCGTGACTCAGCTGGATCTCCATTTCATTCAGGTCTCCCTCCATCTTCTTCTTCAGCCTCAGGGCTTCATTCCTGCTCCTGATCTCAGCATCCAGGGTGCTCTGCATGGAGTCCACAACTCTGAGGTGGTTCCTCTTCATTTGATCAATCTCCTCATCTTTCTCTGCTATCTTCCTGTCAATCTCAGACTTCACTTGGTTGAGCTCAAGCTGCAAGCGCAGGATCTTCCCCTCCTCATGTTCCAGGGAGGCCTGCACAAACATTGATAGCATTGATAAAAATTCATCTTACATTCTAGGGAATTGCAAAATATTTTATGAGATCTCAGCTGTCTGCACTCCCCAGCCAGGAGAGACGACAACCCAGGCCTTGTTAGCCCTCATGTTCCAGGGAGGCCTGCACAAACATTGATAACATCGATAAAAATTCATCTTACATTCTAGGGAATTGCAAAATATTTCTAGATATCTCAGCTGTCTGCACTCCCCAGCCAGGAGAAACGACAACCCAGGCCTTGTTAGCCCTATTTCATCATTTCTTTACTGCAGAAACCAGTGATTGTGGTCATGTACCTCAGCTTCCTCCAGAGCAGCCTGGATTTCAGATTTCTCCTGCTCAATCTGCTTCTTCACTTTCTCCAGCTCATGAACTGCCTTTCCTCCCTCTGCAATCTGCTCCGTGAGGTCGGAAATCTCCTCTGCAAGGAAGGGAAAAAAGCGCTGGGGTCAGGCACAGAGCAGAAGGGTGAAAGGCTCTGCTGCATGAAGGTGCCAGGCCAGATCTCATCCCTGCAGGCCCAGAGCTGATAAATGTGGCAGATAGACAAGCTTGTGAGAAATGCCAGTGAGTATCAGAGGGCCAGGGCCTTACGCTGCAAGTTCTTGTTCTCCCTCTTCATTGTTTCCAGGTGGTCCAAGGACTCCTCATAGGCATTCTTCATCTTGAACAGCTCCGTGCTCAGAGAGCGCGACTCCTTCTGCGAGGCCTCCAGCTCAGCCTGCGTTTCCTCGTACTTCTGCTTCCATTCTGCCAGGATCTGAAGAGAAACGGGGGGTGAGCAGGGCTGTGGCCATCACGGGGCCATGCTCTGGCCAGGAGGGCTGGTGCTGCAGGCCAAAAGACCTTGTCAAAGTTCTTCTGCTTCTTATCCAGAGCAGCGCAGGCAGCATTGGATCTCTCCACGTCAATCATCAGGTCCTCCACTTCATTCTGCAGCCTCTGCTTTGTCTTTTCCAGGGAGGCACATTTGGCATTGACAGCCTCAACATGTTCCTCTGCATCCTGCAGGCGCTGGGCCAGCTTCTTCCTGGGGAGCAGTAATCGTAAGTAAGACTGTGGCATGAAGCAGCATGTTTTTCATAAAAGTAAACTTAGCGTCTCGGTATTGTGTGATCCACATTCACAGAGAGGTGTAAGACTTCTTCCAGACAGCCACTCTATTTCCATGTCTGAATTCTGGAACAATCCTGTAGCATTTCCCTTTCTGCTGACCTCTCTCTGCTATTCGGTTTCCTTCTGCTTTTCCCCATTGTGTTCCTGCTTTCTGTCATATTTTGTCACTTTCTGAACCCACTCAAAGCAGAAAACTGACTGCTCCCCGACAATGTCACAGTGGGCTCCTCAAATTTGCATTCTTACCCTCTGACAGTGTTCTTCACATTCCCCACTTACTTGGCCTCCTCGAGCTCCTCCGTGCGCTGAATCGCGTCCGTCTCATATTTTGTTCTCCACTGGGCCACTTCACTGTTGGCCTTGGACAGGGCTCGCTGCAGCTCTGCCTTGGCCTCCTGCTCCTCCTCATATTGTTCCCGGAGCAAGTCACAATCGTGGCGAGCAGACTGCAGGCCATGGGCCAGGGCATTTTTGGCCTTGATGAAAAAAAACGGTGGGAAAATGAATGGAAACATCCTGGCAAATCTCCTTAATGAGAAGAACTTAGAAAGACCTCTGATGAGAAAAATATGCAAATTTGAAAAAGACTTAATGGATAGACTGCAGGGAAAGAGAAGCAATGCATCTATGGGAAAACTTGCACTCCTTTATGTAAGGGGTTTTCTTTGTCCCTTTCATCTCTTTGATTAACTGATTTAATGTATTAAGGAAAAAGCCTTCTCACCTTTATCTCTTCCTCCAGATGCCTCTTGAGTTCCTCAATCTGCTGGGTGAAAGCCTGCTTGCCTCTTGACAGCTGAGAAACCAAAGCATCCTTCTCTTCCACTTGACGTGAATATTCACCTGAGAAAATTTGCAGATACTCAACAGTTTTAATGCCATTGATGGTGATGCAGCAAACATTTGGAGAGGAAAAACCAAATATTTTTTAGCCCATGCTGAAATTTACAATCCCATTTCAAGCATTTCACAGTAGATATGAAACAAAGTGTGTTGAAAAGACTACGTGCTCAGAAGAGAAATTATTGCAATAACTCTGAGACATTATTGATCTGCACATGTAGATGTGGGTGTCTCACCTGACTCTGTCTGCAGACGAGCTCTTTGAGCATTGAGGTCATTGATCATGCGCTGATTCTGCTCCTCCTTGGACTTAATCTCACTCAGCTGATCTTCCAGAGTGCGGCACATCTTCTCCAGGTTGGCCTGTGTTTCAGCATATGGAAAACAATGAGTTAACCATCCACACATTAAAAAGAGCAAGGAGCAAGGATTGTGTTCTATTCCACTGGGTCAATGAACCAGGAAAATAATTGTGTACCTTGGCTTTGGAGACAGACTCCATGTTGCTGGCCAAGTCATCAATCTCCATCTTCAGCTCACTCTTCTCCTTCTCCAGCTTCTGCTTCACACGTTGCAGGTTGTCGATCTGCTCGCCCAGCTCAGCCGTGCTGTCCGCGTGCTTCTTGCGCAGGGCGGCAGCCGTGGCTTCGTGCTGCAGCGTGGCCTCTTCCAGGTCACGGCGCATCTTCTGGAACTCTGCCTCACGCTTCTTGTTCATATCAATCTGGGCTGCTGTGGCCCCTCCTGCTTCTTCCAGGCGCTCGCTGATCTCCTCCAGCTCCCTGGACAGGTCAGCGCGATGCTTCTCTGCTTTAGCGCGAGAGGTTCGCTCTGCCTCAATTTCCTCCTCCAGCTCCTCAATGCGGGCCTGCAGAACAGCAGGGACCCTTCACAGCCGTGCCCTCCTCCTGCCTGAGCTGAGCCTGAGCAAGGCAGGGGAAGGAACAGAGACTTGCCTGCAGCTCCTTGATCTTCTTCTGAAGTTGCATGCCCAGGGCTTGTTCATCCTCGGTTTTACTCTGGATCTGGCTGATTTCAAAGTCTTTCCTTTGGGACAAGTGAACCGTGTTAGAGCTCCAAGAAAAGAGACAAGTGGTGCAGCCCAGCACTCAGGAGTCCCAGAACCACACTTACTTCTTCAGCTTCTCATCCAGCTGCTGCTTATCATTCTCCAAATCCATGATGCTGTCCTGGGCCAGCTTCAGGTCTCCTTCCAGTTTCCTCTTGGCTCTCTCCAGGTCCATGCGCAGTTTCTTCTCTTGCTCCAGGGACCCTTCCAGCTAAACACAACAAGACCATCAGGCCTCTGCCAGACAGCTTGGACTCCATACCTGTCCTGTTCCTGCTCTATGTCTGTGTGCTTACATCATCCACTTGCTGTTCCAGCTTGGTCTTGGCTTTGGTCAGAGTATTGACTTTGTCTTCCTCTGCTTGCAGGTCATCCAGGGTCTGCTGATGGGCCTCTTGGAGGGCTTTCTTCTCTTTTGTCAGCTTGGCAATGGTCTCGTCCAGAGCTGCCATCTCCTCAGTCAGGTTTTTCACCTTTGGGAAGAAAGGAGCAAATGTAAATACAGTAGCTACACAAGTCCAGTAACAGCACAAGGCTCTTTTCCACAGTGCGAGTGACAGGTTCTACCTCCTACCTTGTTTTCGGTGGCATGTTTTTCCTTCTCCACCTTGGCCAATGTTAGCTCAAGGTCATCAATATCTTTCTTCAACTCTGAACATTCATCCTCCAGCTTCCTCTTCTTGGCTGTCAACTCAGCATTAATCTCCTCTTCATCTTCAGCCCTTTCGGTCACCTCCTTAATTTTGGCTTCCAGCTGGATTTTGGTTTTGATGAGCTGGTCGCACCTTTCCTCAGCATCAGCCAAAGCATCAGCTTCCTTTTAGAGAAGCATCAATTTTTTTGTTAATTGCAACTGTTTTTAAAAGCTGAATGGAGAATTGGTATTTCTCACTGAGGAAAAGAAACATGGAAATACTATCTTTTGTTTTCTTCTAGCAAGTTATTTTTTGCACTGACTCTTTTAATTCAAATTAGGTTTTTATTCTATTTCATTTTTTTACTCACATCAATAATTCGCTTCTATTTTTCCTATGGATATGATGATCATATCTTTCAAGACAGTTATATACAAGAGTTTAGACAAGCTTCTCTGAAAATTAAATACTGTATATAAATGTGTAGGTTTTTTTTTCTTTATCTTTTTCTGAGCTTTTCTTGGCAAGACTGACTTTGAATTATTTTTCTTTGAGTGATATAAATTGATATATAGTTAGGTGTAATCAGAGGTTTCAATCTGAACCTGCGTATATTTTGAATCTGTGTAGCAAACATCTAAATACACAAGGTAATGTTTAAATATTGACCAATCCCTTGATCTCCCAATGGACTTAGGAGGTAAATACAGGATTGTGACAGAAAGCAGGGGGATTTTGTGTCCTCCTGGAAAAGTGGTTGCAGAAGGACAGGTGACATAACATGTATCATATAAAATGGGATATGGGTCTTTGGGCAACTCCCTGAAACCAGAGTAAGTTGTCAAATGAATTGCTCCACAGACTCTGCTAACTGTAAATTCTGTATCTCCAGTGACCACACTGGATGCTATGTTGTGAGCCTGCAGAAACAGACCTATGGCATACATGCTTCAAAAGTCATTCCCAAGCTAGAACCTCCCATTATAATGGTGACACGGAGTGGTCTGAATGCTACCTTCCATTCTTCATATTAAAATATTTTCTTAGACAATTTATTGTGTAACATGAGACTTTTGTGCTGTGAGGGTACGTGGAAGAAATACACTAACAATACTTACAGATTGCACTTGGAGCTGGAGGTCATTTTTCTCCTGCATTAGAGATGCCATTTTCTCTTCCAGCTCCTTCCTCTTTGCCTCAGACTTTGCAAGCTCTTCCTTGGTTTTCTCAAACTCTCCCTTCATGTTGGCCATTTCCTTCTCAGACTCTGCACTCTTCAGCAAGGGCTTGATCTTGAAGAACAGCTTCATCCATGGCCAGTGTTTGACATTCATGAATGAACGAACGTTGTACTGGATGCAGAAGATGGATTCCCTGAGGCATAATTAAAATGTACAATGAATATTCTCAGTCTGACGAGTGTCAACACTTTTCCATGAGCAAAATGACACTTTAACTGAAGAAGAGGAAGGTGTACCTGCGCTCCACCATTCTCCGATATTCCACCCTCATCAGGAAGCCCCTGCACCTGGCCTGGGTGCGGGTGATGAGCTCTGCCAGCTTCTCATCCCTCATCTCCTCCAGGAGCCCCAGCAGCCCAGCTTTGAAGAACACCTTGAGAGAGGGAATGTTGCAGCACATCACTGGCAGGTAGAGAGAGCAAAGCTCAGGCAGGCTGTGAATGGGGGGGTTTGTACCTTGGTGTGTCCAAATTTGTACTGGGTGTGGTCCACATCGATTGACCCAAGGAGCTTCTCAGAAGCCTTCTTGCTATCGATGAACTGTCCCTCAGGGATGGCACTGGCATTAAGCACCTTGTATCTGTGGAATTGGAGGAAATAGAAATGAAGGCAATGTCCAGTAATAAAAATGTACTGTTTACTGAAACCAAGAGCAGTGTTTGCAGCAGAACCAGGCTGAGGAATTTGGAATTTCATCCCTTGTTTAGAGCTATCCTTCTGATGAAGTCTTAACCTGGTAACAAAATTTAAGGAAACTTTTCCAGTCCTTAGAGGACCAGCCACCATGAAGAAGACAATGATTTCCAGTGAGTTCAATCCATATCTTTTTACTGAAACTATTCTGTAGAAAATTGCCACTTTCCTATACCCTCTGTACTGGAGAAAAACCTCTTCCCCTGAAACTTGCAGCTGGTGTAATGGTCAAGGAACTCATGGTTTGTAATTTTTACCTGAGTACATTTTGCAACACATACCAGCCTACATTTAATAATCTTGTAATCACTGGCTTATGCAGCTCTACAATACTTCCATACTCCGATGCCCCTGCAGTCAGCTAGGACACCTGACACTCTTCACTTCTCAACAATTTTTCTTTTCCAAGCCATATATGTTGCCTTTTGTTATGCATGTCAACATTTCCTTTTCTTCTAATTATAGCCAGAAAGAGGTAGTGTTAAAAAATATCCCAAAGGGATAAAATAGTTGGCAGGAAAGTCATCAGGAAAGACAGAATTGAAATCAGACAGGAAACTGACCTCTGTTTGAAGTCAGCGTAGAGGATTCTGCTGGGGAACCCTTTCCTGCAGATTCTGATCCCTTCCAGCACGCCGTTACAGCGCAGCTGGTGCAGCACCAGCTCGTGCTCCATGGCCCCTAAGCAATAAGGCAAATATTTGATAATTCATGATAAAACATAGAGAATAATAGGTGCATCACACTGTTTTTTATTTCTGCTTGTGGCTCTTACCAGGTGTTTTAGACTCGTTGGGGATGATGCAGCGCACAAAATGTGGGTGGGTGCTCCGCAGGTTGGTCATCAGCTTGTTCAGATTCTCCTGTGGGTTCATTAATTAAGGTTTTTAATTAACACATAGTACCTCCTCAGTTACTCTTTCAGATGTGAGGAAAGTCTTTTAAAACATTAACAGATTTGTAATTCCTAACTATAGCAATTTTTAATGTGAGTTTTCTTTTGTCTTTCACTCTTCAGCAGGAGAGAAAGTAACAAAACCTTGCAATGTGCTTTAATGAGACTGGGGAATATATCTATACCTTCCTCAGCTGGCCTCAGCTGACTTTATGTCAGCTCATTTATGAATAAATAAAGAATTATTCTTGATACAGAAAAATGTTAACTGATGCAGTTAAATGGCCTTATTGCAGCTAGAGTGAGAATTTACGATCTTCAACTCAAAACAAACAAAAAAAGGCAAACGAGAAAAGAAGTAGAGAGAATGACTTTGGTACTCACCCTGAAAAGAGCTGAGACAGTCTGGAAAGAAGAACCCTTCTTCTTGCCTCCCTTCTTGCCACCACCACCACCACCACTAGCCTCTGAAGAACACCAAAAAAAAAAAAAGGAAAAAAAAAAGATGGTTTTATGACTTGTTAAGACGACATTTTATCGTATATACTAGTCATGATAAGAATGGAACATGGAAAAGAACAATAGTTGATATTCATGGCTTTGGTAGAGTCATTAAATAAACATGGAAATATGAATTTCAGAGAACTGACCTGCCTCTCCTCCAGCAGAGGCAAACAGTAAAGCCAGTGTCTTCAGGGATGACTTCTGATACAACCCCACAACAGTTTCATTCAGAGGGTCCTTGTTCTTATCAAGCCACCCAGAGATGTTGTAGTCCACTGTGCCAGCATAGTGCACCAGGGAGAAGTGAGCCTCAGCCTTGCCTTTACCAGGCTTGGGCTTCTGGAAGTTGTTGGACTTGCCCAGGTGCTGGTCATAGAGCTTGTTCTTGAAAGAGGTGTCAGTTGCCTTGGGGAACATGCACTCCTCTTCCAGGATGGAGAAGATGCCCATGGGCTGGGAGAAGCATAAGGAAGGAGGGAGGACAAGGTAAAAAGGCAGAAAGATTCAGAGATGAAATAACTTCCTGAGAGGGATAATATTACTGCTCTCAGGGATCGTTCTGTTCAGCAAATCAAAAATAATACAAACTGATGAATCTGTACTATCACATTTACCATTTCAAGCTGCATTTAGAAATATATATAAAATGAATGCATGTCTGAAAATACCTGACATTGTGAATTACAGAAATACCTTCTCAATGAGCTCAATGCAGGCAGCCAGGTCCATGCCAAAGTCAATGAACTCCCATTCAATGCCCTCCTTCTTGTACTCCTCCTGCTCCAGCACGAACATGTGGTGGTTGAAGAACTGTTGCAGTTTCTCATTGGTGAAGTTGATGCACAGCTGCTCCAGGCTGTTGAACTGCACAATTACAAACCAAGATTATTATGAATGTAAATTAAGGAAGTTAGGTATAGAGAACAGTGCTGCCTATTTGTACCAAACACAGGAGGATCTGTAAGTGCTCTGTCTTATTTGATCCGTAAGTTTGGAATTTCTGTCAGTGTTTCTCAACCTGAACTTTATCCATATATTTATTACTCTAGAAGCTTAGATATTTGGAATAACTCAGATTTTGTCGGCTTTGATATCTACTAGACTGTGCTAATTCAGTTACAGGAGAGTCCACCGCACAACACTATATCCAACATTCACAAACGTTGATTACAAATCATGTCTCCAGCCTTCAGCAAAAAATCTGCACTTAGGGATTTCTTTGGCATATGTACAAAACAAAATGCTATTTCCAGTTAAAACCCTGTGAGAATCAGAATGCTCTAGATACACTATAAAAGGTCAAAGCATTTATTTAAAAAACTAAAACAAAAAAAGAAAATAAAAAATGACCAACAAACCAGCAGCATTCCTCCTGAAGTATTTTGTCACTCAGCAATGTGATTTTAACAATCATGCTAGTAAATCTGAAATCCTTACATCAAAGATCTCAAAGCCAGCAATGTCCAGGACACCAATGAAGTACTGCCTGGGCTGCTTCGTGTCCAGCTGTTGGTTGATACGAACAACCATCCACAGGAACATCTTCTCAAACACTGCCTTGGCCAGGGCACCCACTGAGTTGTATACCTGAAATGCAAAACAGAAAGAGTGTAGTTATCATGCAGGACAAAAGAGAAGGTCCAGAGAATCTATCCTTAAAACAAGGGGTTGTTGTTACCTGTTGCACAGTTTGGCCCTTGGTGACGTATTCATTGCCCACCTTGACTCGTGGGTAGCAGAGGGCCTTGAGCAGGTCTGCTGAGTTCAGACCCATCAGGTAGGCAGCCTTGTCAGCAACTTAACACAAAAACAATCGGTTGTTAAAGTAGAAATCACTGTTCCTTTAAAAAATATATCAAAGGCAATTCCAGTAAAAATCAAAATATTAGTAAAGATAAAAAAGGCATAGGTAATAACGGCAGCACTCTTTGGGAGAGACACTGGACCTTACAATCTGCATTATACAAAATAATCTGATTTGAGTTCCTCCAGAGAAGTCCTGTGGCTAGGACCCACTGCTATTCTACAGTACTGGCACTGAGGAAATGCAAAAGCTGAGTCAATCATTCTGACCCTCACATGCTGCCTTCAACTCAGTGAGTGTTCACTAGCTCCTGAGCTCTGGGATGGGTGGTGCTGGTACCTTCGGTGCCATCAGGCTCTGCCTGCTCCTCTCGTTGCTTCTGCTTGAACTTCAGGTTCCCGTAGTGCATGACAGCCCCTGTCAGCTTGTAGATGGCTGTTTTCTCATCAGCACTGAAACCCAGGATGTCGATGGCACTCTGACAAAAGAGTTGTTAAGGTGAGTACCCCAACTGTTAAAGGTCACAGAAATGAAAGCTCACTTAAGAAAACTTCTGCTACTTACGTCAGTGGCCATCAGCTCCTCCTGGTCGTTAATGCTGGGAACTGTGATCTCACCTTGACTCACGTACAGATAGTCATAGGGGTTGGTGGTGATCAGTAACATCTCTGAAAAGAAGGACAAAACAGAGACAGGTCAAATGCAATTGGCACAGAAAAGAACTCAAACTTGTTCCATGACCTTTGGCTGGAGGAGTTACTGATTTTTCCTACCAATAAGCTCTGGCTTCTTGTTGGACATGATCTGATAAAAGATGTGGTAGCTCCTTTCCGCCTTGAGCTGGAAAGTGACTCTGGACTTCTCCAGCAGATCTGGCAAAGAAGGTAGGACACAGTCAAGCACAATAAGTGGGGAAGGATGGAGGGAAAGGGGATCGGGCCAGAAGGGTGTCTTACATGTTTCAATGTCAGCAGAAGCCAGTTTGCCTGTGGCACCAAAATGGATTCTGATGAATTTACCCTGAAAGCAGCAGGAAAGTCAATGGAGACTTATTTTAACAATCTGGACAGCAAGAATATCCAAATTGGTGTTGACAGCTGTGCCAATTAATAACTCACAAAGCGTGAGGAGTTGTCGTTCCTCACGGTCTTGGCATTTCCAAAGGCCTCCAGCAGTGGGTTGGCACTGATGATTTGATCCTCAAGTGTCCCCTAGAATAGAAGTCTTCTTGTCGTGATCTAGCTCATGAGGAAATGGGATAGTTGCAGGTTCCTAGCCCTGGGACCTCACCTGCATTTTGCCTGAGGTCTGCTCCTCCTTTTTCTTGTCCCCACTGGCTGCAATTGTTGCAAAGTACTGGATGACACGCTTTGTGTTCACAGTCTTCCCGGCCCCGGATTCTCCGCTGCCAAAGCCAAGAGAGAAGCAGAGGGTGCGTGGTCAGGCAGGAGGTGCCCTGGCACCGGGCAGCCCCGCAGGGACCCGCGCAGGGGGGTACCTACGTGATCAGGATGGACTGGTTCTCACGATCTGTCAACAAGGCAGAAACAAGTAGACTTTGTAAATGAAGAACACACTAATACTGAAAATGAATACAAGTTCTGACAATTAAAACACCCGCAATTTTTTTTCTTTGTTTACTCCTAAGTCTTTTTTTCCACTTCAATTCCTTGCAAAGCAATTTGTACTTGCACTCTTTCCTTGAAACATATTCACGGATATCCCTCCAAATGTCATAGGGAAGGCCCATGGCTTTTTTAAGGATCCCTTCAAGCACAAAACATTCTGTTATTCTATAAAGCTTTACCATGGACATTGAAAACCCTCTAAGAGCCATATGCTGCTTCTTTGTTCCACGGTATAGTTTTTTCCTTCTCTTGCATGCAGTAAATTGTTTTAATTTTCTGCTACACAGACTGTTTTTACAGCAGCAGAGAAAGAGAGATTAAAGACCTATGACAAAGGACTGCTGACCGTGGGTAACACTTTGGAACTCAACAGCACAGAGGAAGAAAGGAATGAAAAAGGCAGAAGCAAAACTAGCAACTCTACATAATCCTATTTCATTTTTCTTGGCAGGTTTTATCAAGACAAAGCAGAACAGTTGTGCTCTGATGCTTATGATGCGAGCCACTCACCAGTCAGCATGAACTGATAGGCGTTGTCAGAGATGGAGAAGATGTGTGGAGGGGCCTCCTGGCGCTTCTTGCCTCGGTAGGCCAACACCACCTCGGGGTTGTACACCGGCAGCCACTTGTAGGGGTTGACAGTGACGCAGAAGAGACCCGAGTAGGTCTGCAAGGAAGGGACACAGCTCGCTGGCTTGCCCTGAGCCTGGCCCAGCAGCTCCTGAGGCTGCCCAGAGGAAGCTGCTGCTGCCACTTACGTAGATCATCCAGGCTGCGTAACGCTCTTTGAGGTTGTACAGCACAGCGGGTTCGTGCAGGTGGGTCATCATGGCCATGTCCTCGATCTTGTCATACTTGGGAGGGTTCATGGAGAAGATTTGATCTTCCTTTACGGTCAGGGTCTGTCAGAGGGCAGGAAGGTACATGCTTGTCAGCTAAGAGCCAGAGTGGGAATGAACTGCTGTTCATAAGTTTTGTATTTTACCCACCTCTCCCCCTTCAGTCTTGACAGTGACTTTTCCCGATTCCCTGCTCGTGATGGTGCTCTTCACATAGGACTCCTTTGCATGTACCACGAAGACAGATGACTTGGCATCAAAAGGTTTGTTCTGGGCCTCAATTCTCTCCTTCTCCGATTTTCGGAGGTAGGGAGCAG
Source organism: Fringilla coelebs (assembly GCF_963513975.1). Lineage (NCBI taxonomy): Eukaryota > Metazoa > Chordata > Aves > Passeriformes > Fringillidae > Fringilla > Fringilla coelebs. Next base: position 12,427,510 of record NC_140045.1, read on the forward strand.
CCTCCCCAAAGATGGCCATCTCAGCGTCCGTGGACATGGCTGTGGTTTACCGCGTGCAGCAAGGCACCGCGCTGAAAAGGAGAGGCAATTCTGAGTGAAGGGGGAAATTTCTTTTCAGCAGCTACCTTAGGCATTGTTGTGTTCTGCTGTGCCTGTTATTCCAGTCTTCCTTTCTGCTTTACCTGCTTTTCACTCTAGATGTCTTTAAGTTTATTTTAATCTTAAAGAAGATAGGTGTGTTTGATTGAGGTCAAGGCTTTTTCCCTTTTTCCATTTTACAGTTTCAGTTCATTAGATCTCACCATGTTTTAGAAGGCTATGCAGAAAATTAGATCGATTGGAAGATTCAGTGGTAATCAAAGATCCAGTAGAAATACCAAGCAGAAGAGATACCAAGAGAAGCCATCTTATCAAAATTATGAAAGCCCACTTATATTCTTTCTCTCTCTCTCATTTCAGCCCTTGTAATTTGTGCCAATTATAGAGATGTAGTATCATCAGGGAACAGATGTGGAGTAAGCAGAAGCAGAGGTCTGAGTAGTCTATGCAAACCTTTTTCCTCTGTAGAGAAATCAGAGTTTTGTCTTCTCCAATTGTTCTGCCCTTTCCTGTTCAAGCTCACCCTTTAATACTAACTTACATAGAAAAAGGAAAACTTCTCAATAAAAAGCATTTGAGAGATTTGACAAAATCTTAACTATACATTTGCTTTTCATTCACCTTTTCTTTCCTGGATTTCTGTTTACAGTCAATCTCCTTTTAGGGGTTCTGTGTGTAAGAGGTCAATTATTTCCCAGCAGGTACCAAACAAATGTGTCCAACACAGTTATAAAAGGAAATTTGCTCTTTTAGACAGCACAGGTCAGGTAGAATTTCACTGCTTTAGTGTGCACAGATGTAAAGGGTTATGGGAAGTGGCCTTAAAAATGCATAAAAAAGCAAACCTGGAGTCTGTTCCTATGGAGTAAGTAAATCAGTCTTACCTCTTGTGTCACCAGTTGACTTTAAGCCTGGAAGTTGGTCAATACTGAAAAAGAGAAGTGACAACTTCTGTCTTATCTTTGCACAGACTCCCAAGAATAAGCCACAGGGCAAAAAACATGCCAGTGACTTCAACAGAGAGGGAGCATGCCTATGGAGACAGCTAGTGCTTTGAGGAAAGCAGTTCCACAGGCAGCAGGAATGCTGTGGGGTTCTGCCAGCACCCAGCTGTCCCTATTCTTACCTTTAATCCTTCCACAGAGGCAGAAGAGGCTTGTCCTACCAGCACTTTTATAGGTTCTGGTTTGCACATTCAATTCCCTCCTCCTCTTTCTTAGGTCAAAAAATTTTTGGCAAAGCATTGTTTGGCAAACTTGACCGAGTGCTTGTGGATATATTTAGAAATATTTGAGGTCTTCCTAGCTATGTGAATAAATCTCCTATAAATATTATGACTAGGAATCTAGGAAGGAGGAAGTGCAGTCCAGCAAATAGAGCACGACACTGGATCTTGGAATTGTTGGCTTCTCTTCTCCTGTTAATTGCTGTTTGACATATAAGATTTGTGTGTCTCAGGACTCAGCAGTAGTTAGAAGGATTACTATTTCAAGAGCATTGGAGGGAACCTATTCTAAAATATTCTGGAAATAAATAATAGGAATAATCTAGTATAGTCTAATTCCAAGACTGGATGACCATATCATGCTTGTGTTACAGCACCTATTTACAATTCCTTAGTTTTTTGGTGGGTACTTTCAAAATAGCAGATAAGACAGATTATTCTCCTTGATTCATACATTTAATTACATCTTTTGCCTTCTTCTGAAGTATTACTGAGTGGCTGTGATTTGAAATTCAATTTTAGAGGTATTATTTTGCCATTCTCAGTATCTGGCTGTGCTGGTTTGCTCTGATATACGTCCAGCAGAAATTTCAGTGAGCTCACACTAGCAGGAATTCCCAAGGATGCAGTTTACATCTTTCATCTTTTATGTTTATTGGCAGTTTTAACTCACCAACCTCCTGCTATTTTAGAAACCTTGGACAGTGGCTGTGGTTACCAAATGCAAGAATGGGATTAAGATCCCAAGCTGTCCTCCAGCCATCCCAAGCACAAATACAAATGCCACTGAAATATAGAGAATTCCTGGGAGCCTTAGTATTTCCTTTGCAAAGAATTAGGAAGGATCTGCTGTTCAAAGTTCTTCCATGGACCTGGGATGTGGTGTGTTTATCATATTGGGAAGACTCACATTTTCTCTCAAACATCAGGAAACTGAAGCAATGTGAGAAGGATGACCAGTCTTTGCAACTCACTTTAAAAAACATTTGTGTGCGTATAACACTGCATGTATGACTGAAACATCTGAGATCAAGTATTCTTTTAAGAGATTGCCAATGCCTTTCTGAAAAATATGTGTAGAGATAATTTCTGTTTGAAAAATAATATTGTGTGTTTGTTGAACTGTCACTGAAGAAAACACCATCCTCCTGTATACCAAAGTGGGTAAAGGGAGACAAAGAGAGATTTTCCCCCTCTTCTTCTTTCTTTTTCTTCTTCTTCTTCTTTTTCTTGTTCTTATTCTCCTTCTTCTTCTTTTTCTTCTTCTTCTTCTCCTTCTTCTTCTTCTTCTAATGCATTACATATTACCTTAACAAAGAATATACTTGACTGTTCTTTATGTGTCATATGAAATTAACTCCAAGATGAATTTACAGCTTTTTGATAAACTTGTCTCTCACTGCTGACTCCTGAGTTGTGTGGGAACTTAAAGCTTTCCAGCTGACAGCCATACAGCCATCGGAAAGCTCCCATCCAATATCTCCTTTTACAGTTATTACTGTGTTTAGGTGTCTAGTTGCATCTGCAAAATGATTCCTCATAATTCAATTTCCCTCCTGGGTTCTCTGAGCATGTCAATTAAAGAAGATGACATGGATTCCAGCGCACTGGTTCAAAGGTCACACTTGCAGTATATCATCCTCTCTGCCAGTTTGATATCTTGCATTTTGTTTCACCTCCTAGAGTCATGGGAATCATCTGGGAAGGCAACAGATTCAAGGAGGAATGACAGATGACTTGTTTTTCTGTTTCTTCCTAACCTAGAAGCCTGACAATAAAGGGCTACTGATTTTCATCTGCCTCGTTCAGGAAATGGCACCTCATCTATATTTTTTCCTGCAATGAGCACAACATCAGGGCCAAAGCCATTCTAGGGCTCTGAGTTCTCATAGATTGCCTTGCCTCTTCATGTTCTGTGAATTTTCTGAATATTTTTCCATCTTTGTGACATCTCATGAGCCCATTGCATTTCAGACTTTTTACACAATTTTTTTTAACTAGGATGAAATGGTGTCAACTTGTGCTTAAGCTATTTTCTGCTGTTTTCAAATTTTGGAAAGGATTGCATAAAAGCTTTTCACTTGTAGATGGAAAAGAGATTCATAAATACAGAGAAGTGAGGGTTCTACTTCTCCTGTGATTGTAGAGATGGACTTCATGCTGCTGGAAAAGTTAATTACCTCAATCTTCAACTCATCTTTCTCCTTTGACAGCTTCTGCTTGATGCTTTGCAGGTTTTTACTCACCAAATTCATCTGTCTACAGCAGCTACTTTGTGAAACAAAAATTAAAACAACATGTTTACCCAAGACATCTGAGACTCCACTTCTTCATTCCTGATTCTTCTGCCTCCATCTCCAAGCAGTCCAGTTAGGTAGGGAATGGGAGCTAGAAGTCATTCTGTAACAGTTTCTCTCTGCTTCTTCTTCCTCTTCATACTTCTCCCTTACTCCAACATGGGCTCTCCATGGGCTGAATTTTCTCCAGGAAATTTCCACCTCCTCCAGGGCTGAGTCCTTGAGCTGCATGTGGGTATCTTGTCTACAGTGGTCATCTCCACAGGCTGCAAGGAAATCTCTGCCCCAGTGCCTGGAGCTGCTCCTTCTGATTTGACAAGATAGAGCACAGGATCAAAAGAAGCAAAACACTCACTAAGGTCAAAGTCATCAACAGATGCTGCTCTTTTCCTATTCACTAAAATAGTAATTTCATCACAGAAAGCTTGATCAGGTATTATTTCTTCTGCAAAGGAACTTCTTGTCAATCAGTGTAGATGAAATAAGTTTCCATGAAGATCTTTGCCTCCACTGAATAAGTCTGACAAGTTAATTCAGAAACTTGAGTAATATACCACAAAACCAGAAAATTAGGGTAGAGCAGAAGGTGGGAAATCTTGATGGACATTTTACACTTCTTGAGAGATCTAAGGCTGATGGAATTGAGACAGTGGATATTGTAGGCTGGATGAGGCCTTCTGCAGCTTGTGAAGATATGACCACTTATCCTATGTACTGATTTATTTTGCTAGGGATATCTGAGCTATATCTTTTCTCATATGTTTTTTTGGATCTCCTGGCTCACTGGCTGCTTCCCAGAGCCAGATGTGCTGTTTCTGCAATTTTTTTTTGTTCTTACACACTATTCTTCACATTAATATTAGACTTAGGGGCATAATAGTGTTGATTTTATCCCATTACAAAAATTATTTACACCTGAAAAGATGTGTGAATTTGTTGATTTTAATAGTCCTCAGTTACAATTAATTTTCAGTGAAAATTTCATGTTAGATCTGTGCTAGGAATTTGATTTGGCGTCATGGGTGGAAATATGACTCTTATTAGAGACCATTTGCCTTTGGAGCCTTGTGTAAGACAAATGTATTCAAGGAGCTGGTGATACCCACTCGGTTGGTCCTTGCACTGTGAACTTTAGAATTCCATATGTTACTAAGGTAAGCTTTAACTTAAACATCCACGAGAAAGGCAAATTGTGTCTGTATCAAGGAGCAGAATGTCTCAGTCCTGACCAGGAGACCACTGTAGGTGGAGAAGTCAAGGATCTGCATCCCAGTTAACCTCAGAGTGCCCAGGCCCACACTGAGCTGTGCTGCCCATCCTGCACCACCTTGGGGCTGTGCTGATTTCTGTGTGAATCACATCTTTTCTTGTGCTCTCTGTCATCAGCTGCTGCTACTGTTCTTTTTCTTATCTCATTGCTATTTCCAGTAAATTGCCCTTATCTTAATCTGGGATCTTTGCTTTTTGTGCCTCCAATTTCCTTCTCCAGTGCTTTACAGAGGAGGGAGAGGGAGGAAGGGCCCATGGTTTTAGAGGGAGTACTAATCTGGAGAATACCATTCACAACACTATCTTATTCAACTGCCTTTTTTATTAAACCAGATTTTCTTGGACCTTTCTTATTGAGATCCACAAAAAAGCCTGCATTGTCCATGTCCTCCTCCCTGCCCGCTCCCATCTGCCTGCAAATCTGCAGCTTGTTCACACCTTCTCACTTCAAGCCACGATTTCATCTTGAGTTACTGTGAAAATCCTTCTTTGCGGGCTAATTGGAAAGAGCACATCTTCCTCAAAGACAAGAATAACTATCTAACTAGGTGTGTTAGGACAATTGGACAAGCTGCTTAACTGCCTTCCCTACTCCTTCTGCAAGCAGGGTAGTGTATTAGGAGCTGGGAGTAGGATGAAATTATTTAGATTTGCAGATTTGAGTGCAGTTAGAAAAGGGACTGTGACCTTTCTCAGCTGCTTTATGGTTTGTTGAAGATAAACCCAGATAAAATGAATGATGTGATCAGCATTTGTCATGGCATTCTTTGGAATACAGGGCTTTGGAATTCTTGGCTTTCATTGAGTTCTTATTAGTTCTTTCTCACTCTTCCCAACTGACATAAGTTTCCAGAGGGATTTGCCTCCCATTCAGATTCAGCAGTGTCACTAGCTCTCCTGTAAAAGTCATGCCAGAGCCTAATTCCTTTTTATCTGCTGTGAAAGGCAGCCTACTCTCACCCACCTCCCACAACAAATCCATAGGTGAGCACCTCCTAGGAAATTATTACGGGGACCAGGTTTGGTCCTCTTAGATATTCCACATGTAAAGGGTTTTTAATGTTTAATACCAACTTTACTTATTTGAAGATGTTTGATGTTTCATGCGATTTTGCTTCAGCACAATGGCACTGCAGTGTGATGGAGTCACAATGCAAACACAGCAGAGTGATTGCAATATTGAGTGGGGTCACAAATCACAGCTGAGTCCTGCTCCACACACTCAGCATCACTGAGGGACCCCGGTGCTGGGAAGGATTGTCCCTCCCATGCTGCTGACAGAGCTGTCTTCCCACTCTGTAATGGCTGTGAGAGCAACACACAAATGGGTTAAAAGCCTGTCTGGGCAGCCATCTCTGCACAAAAAGAGGCTTAAGCTGGAATTGGTGCATGAAAAAAGTGATTTAGAAACCACTGACTTAAGAAGTAGCAAAACCCGGCTTGTATGTGAAGGGTAGTCAATACCAAAGCTGTCAGTGAAAAAAGATACCTGAAAAACACTTTTCCAGTGGCAGGAAAGTGTTTGGTCTAAAGAGCTGTTCTTAAAAAACACTGTAAAACTGCCAAGAACATAACATGGTCACAAATAACTGGGTAAGAATTTGGTTTCTGAAGACTGATTTGTAGTCTTTGGGCTACCAAAAAGGTCAGGGGGTTGGAGCACATGATGTGTAAGGACCAGTTAAAAGAAATGTGTTTACTCAATCTGATGAAGAAGAGGCTAAAAGGGAGATTTACTATCTCCAGGTATTTGAAACAGTGAGAAAGGGTGGCCACTAGCAGGAACGTGGGAAATTCAGATTAGATCTAAGAAAAATTGTTTTTACCATGATAGTGATCCAAGTCAGAGAGGTTCCACGTTTAGAGGTGCTCAGGATGTGGTTGGACAAATCCTGAGCAACCTGAAGTAATTTGGCTTGAATAGGGTGTTGGATTAGGTGACCTTTGAAGAGCCTTGAAATCTCAGCTCTTCTGAATGATTTCATGATCCCAGCCGATCAGCATGGCAAGGCTCGAGGGAAGAAGCAGCACACATCTGGTTCAGGCATTGCTGCCTGGCTTTGCAGATCATGGCACAGATGTGCAGTAACAGCATGGCTCACTAAATTAGCTTGGAATCTCATCAGACAGCATTAACACTGAGGTTATGGGCCAGGCACTGAAGAAGAAACCCAGGATCTATGATAAACTTCAGCAGCTTTGCTGAAAGCCCTGCTGGTGCGTCCCACTGCCCACAGCAGCCCAGGAGTGGGCTTTGCTCAGCTGTGAGCACACCCAGCTGTGGTCAAACATTGGCACCTGAACCCAGTGGGCATCTGGGACTGTGGCTCAAGCCCCATGGGATGGATGCAAGGAGTTTTTCCCCTGCCAGGTGTGTGCTCTGCCCAGAGGCACAAGCAGTGGCTGTGTCTGGCACTGCCTGTGCAAACAGAGGCTGTCCTGGCTGCAGAGCAGCAGCACCTGGGCTCCAGGCTCTCCATGGCCACTTGGCAAGGGGGACATCCCTGCCCTGCTGCTGCCTGCTGGCTGCTTGGGACAGACATGTCAGGACACAAAGGCCAGCCCAGAGCACTCTCCTGGCAGTGGCTTGGTGGTGGCTGAGGCTGGGCAGAGTGGGAACTACGAACAGACAGATGTGCTGAGGCTGTCCCTAAAAACTGCCCCATTCCTCAAGTGCTCCTGGCTCAGGCACATCCCAGTCCTGCTGTCTTTGTTCTGTGTGGGATCAGGAGTCTGCACCTGGTTCTGCTCCTGTGCATTTGTGTGGCAGATCTTTGAATTAATGAAAACCTTCAGTAGCCACTGCCTTGGTGGTGATGGTCTGAGCAGATAACAGGGATCAGGAGGGATCAGGAGTCTGCACCTGGTTCTGCTCCCATGCATTTGTGTGGCAGATCTTGGAATTAATGAAAACCTTCAGTAGCCCCTGGGTTGGTGGTGATGATCTGAGCAGATAACAACGGCTGGTTTGAAGCCTCCTGTCCCTCTGTGTTTGGCCACCAGCTGACTTCACCTGATGCCCCTTCTTCTGGTACAGCAATCCCGAGTTCAGCAATCCATCCACTCCCTTTCATTGTCCTATCTAGATTTTACAGACCTCATCTTACATCTGCAGGTTGCCTCCTCTTCAGCTTGAGGGGCACAGGGATGACGGAGCATTTTCAAGAGCTGACATTTCAGACGCCTGTGTCGGGTGACACTGAATGCTGCTTTCAGTGGGAGTGCAGGATGCCTGAAAATACCCCTCATTCTGGTTCATGTTAGTGCTGGAGAGTTGAAAAAGCTGTGTGTCTGTCTGCAGTGTGCATAAAGCCTGCGAGCTTCTCAAAATGAGCCTGCCTATGCTGGGGAAACCCACTGGAGCTTGATTTGGTATGAAAATCTCTTGGCTTAGCAAATCCAATACAAACACATCTCTGATGACCCCAGCTGATGGGCCTATTTTTAAGACTATTGATATCAGTGCTCTCAGGGGTCAGGTTTCAGAAGAAAGAATCTAATTTTTCGCTGACATTGTAAATTTGAGGGGGAGGTTAGAGGTCTCTGAAGCATTTGACTCCACCAGCTGCAAAGGGAATATGATCTGGGCCAAATATAAGAACTCAGGGATTTATACATTTGTTTCAGATGCTAGAATTTTATTTAAAGTGATAGTTCTCCTCACAACCATACCCACATATGCCTGTCCCACACCATTTATGGTATTCTAATGTTTCTGATCTGTATTTGCCTTGCTGTTGCTGTGCAGAGTCTGAAGCCCTCCAGGGAATGAATCTCTGTGTTACTGTAGGTGGATTAGTTTTTCCTCAGAGAACTATAGAGACTGTTGACTGTGGCCATATTCTCTCATTTTTTTTCTATTTCATCATCCCAAGTCTCACCTAAGTATTTGAAACAGCATTCATAGATGTCTCTGATAAGAAAAGAGGCTCCTGTGTATCACAGAGTAAATTTTTTCCTCTTATCAGGTCATAAAATTGCTCCAGAGAGAGCAATTTCTCCACTTTTGCACTGGGAGTTGGAATTATTTCCTCCTTTGGCAGTAGAAGTGTGGCTGTGGAACTGCAGAAAAAGGGCCCTTGTATTCTGTTGGACTAACTCCTACCTGTGTAACAGGAGGCAGGTATCCTATGTGGCATCAGATTTCCACAGGGAACCAGAATCATCATGTGTTAGGCTCATGAGAAGTGTTTGCAGCATCATCTCTCTACTCTGAGCCTTCAATATCAGGAGTCTCCAGAGGCACTAACTCAGAAAAAAAACAGAGGAAAGTTGTAGACTGCATATTTAAATGTCATGGAAGATTTCACTTAGCAACCTATTTCATGCTCAAATGAGTTCTATCCTCCTTCTGTTCAGCCAGGAATGATACGTCCGTGCCAGAGAAAACAGCATGTGCTCCCTGGTCACAGAAGTATTGCAGAAAAGAGAGTCCTGTTTTTGGGAATTTGACAATGTACCACAGAGACTGGACTGTTGGGAAGGATGAAAGTTTGACAGGAAAGTCTCACAGATGTGTGTGCTTAGCAGAAAGATTTTTGAGTGCAGAACTGAAGAAGGAATAGAGATGGAAGCAAGTTTTGATATAGAAGAAAAGAATTGCTGAGCCAGTCTCACTGGGTAACCAAGGAGCCAAAGGGTGTGTGAGTTAGAAGGGGTTTTATGGCTCAGAGCAAAGGATAAACCCACCCCAAACAAGAAGACGTTTTTACCAAGGAGGAAGAGAGCACAGGCAAACAAGGCAGCAAATGTGGCAAGGAGAAAAAAGGTCTCAGAATTTTCCACTGCAAGAAAACTGAAAAACAACTTCTGGCTGAAACTGTGATGTGCTGACTGTGAGTGATTGGAGAGCAGCACCATGAATATGGCAATGACAGCAGTTATGGTGGGCTATAGGTAAAAGTTAAGGTATAGATTGGTTCTGCTGTATGAAGATGCTCAGCAAAGAAAAGTATAAAATGCACTGTAACCAAACCAAAGGGTGTCCAGGCCTGCCTGCAGCTGGAGCTGACAGCTGTGGGCACAGCTCTGTCACCCACCACCCTGGGCTGCTGTGACAGCTTGGGTACAATAAACTGCATTTTGGAGAGCAGCCTGGAGTCCCACATCCCTCATTTCAGCTCTTACACTGGACAACACTGGGCTGTGGTTTCCCCTGACTTGAATTTAGCTACAGGGGAGGTGCTGGGCTTCCTGCAGTTTGCTCTTGCCAAAGCAGCAGCTCCCTGAGCTGTCCATGCAGCAATCCTGCCAGTGCCAAAGGGCAGTTAACATGCCCAGGAAACAATCCCACTTATGCAATGGCTGCTTGGGTTGTTTGGGAACGGGCTGTGGCATGGCATCCATTAATCTGCATAACAAGGAAGATTGGCTTCCACATCATGCAAAGCACTCAGGGTGCTTCCAGCACAGGCAGTGTGTTAGCAGGGAGGCACGCACAGAGCAAGGAGTTCAGAGCAAGGACAGGCACAGGCTGGGTGCTGATACTGGCACAGCTTTGTCCTCTCAGAAAGGAAAAGGGAAATTAATGGTTTGGTTGTAAGACTCAGAGAAGAAAATGCTGGAATTGTGTTCCTTGAATTGCAATGGTCAAATTTCAGATGCATTTTTGGGCTATAGAATTGTGCAGGAGAGTGTTTGTATGTCTGAGAGTCTGTGGAAATGAACGGGGGTTCTCACACACACCTGCATTTTCTATTGCCTTGAACCAAATGCTCTGCCATCTCTTCTGCCAGGAAAGGTCCCAAATAAACAAGCCTGGATTGCTTGTGGCAAAAGGCTTTTATTGATAGTTCTATGAGGCCATATTGGACTGGACACTTTGATCACAAACCCACCATTCTGGCTGGTTTCTCTCCTTTTTATTTTGATCTCTTTGCTTCCCATCAAGCTTCCTCCCTGTCAGCACTGACCAAACAACACGAGTGGCTAATACAGAAAAGAAATAGGGAGGTTGCTGCCTTCCAGCCAGGTCAGCCAGAGGAACTTGCTAAATATGTTTGTCATTCACTTGTTGTCTCAGACACTGCCAGAATATTTTGAGCAGCAAAGGCCCCTGCAGCCCTGCTAGCTGAAGGGCATCAGCTGGCAGATTGCTGTCTGGTGGGAAGTGCTCCTTTCCCTGTCTCCCAGTGCTCAGTGCCTGCCTGCTTTCCACCTTTACAGCAGTTTCAGTGCAGGATTTGTTCCCCAGGTTTTCTTGTCTGGCTCTGGGGCAGAGACAAGACTGCCACAGATCCAGGTCCAGGTCCAACCAAGCAGTGAGGCTGAGCAAGAATTCCCAGAGGACACAGGCACATGGAGAGCACATAACACAGCTGGCCACATGTCAGAGCAGGTGCACACGCTGAGCATTCCCACAAATACCAGAGCACAGAGACCTCACCTCGTTCCCCTGGGGCAGTTCAGGATGAGGTCCCAGCAGAGATGCTCCTAAGTACAAGGGGAACCTTCTGGAACCTTTCTGGGCATAGACACTCCATGTGCCCAAGACCTGTCCCTGGATCCCAGTCTCCTGAGGCCACATGGTGTGTTCCTCACAACTTGTACAAAGGCAGCAGAGAGGTGTTGGATATCTGAGGAATCAGAGGACCTTGCCACTTCTTCAGGTAACCTACTGCAATTGTACAAAGCAAATTATGGGTATAATTTATATAATTTTTTGGGTGCGCTTCAGTGTTTTCTTTTACTGGCCTGTTAACATCAATTGCTTTTTTTTTTTTTTTTTTTTTTGGGTGTAAAATACTGCTTTTCCAAACTCCTGACTTATATCAGGTTGAAACTTGCAGAAACCTGCAGCCGGTGATTTTTTCCAGAAGTGTTTGTGTGTCTGGGCTCCAGGAGCTCCAGTTCTCTGATGACAATAATTCTTTTGTAGTTGTCACCAGGTTTGTTCTGGGCTTGCCTTTCTAGAGCAGAAGACAAGTGTGCTGCTGCTTAACTGCACTGCATGATGGATCAGCTGCTGTCACTCACGTGGATAAAACTCTTCCACATTGTTCAGCAAGGGCTAAATGGCTGGAAAATGAAAAGGAGGAAATAAATTTGAGTTACATATTCCTTCCCTTGTGTAGGACTGGACTGGAGTGTATAGATTCCTGATGGGAGACCCCCAAAAATACCATGGCACTGCACATTTCCTCAGCTGAGAAAAGTAATTGGTCCACTTTGACCCTGCCCATTCCCACATCTGTGAGTCAGAAACCAGAGCCATGTCTATATGGGTATCCCAAAGGATTTTCTTCCCCAAAGCTTTTGAGATAATGTTGTCTGCTTGCAGAAATTTCAGAGCAAATTCATGCTGTGGCTGCACTGTGCCCAGTCTTGGTGTCAGAAAGTGAGAAAAGCCCTGAATGCCTATGCTGCTGTTCAGCCCAGAGACTGCCCTACTCCCATTAATTCCTGTTACATTTAATTTCATAGGGAGTCTTATTCACTATTCCTGTTTCATTTATATGTTTCCTTTTTGAAATTCTTTCTTAAGGTGAAGTTAATTTACTTATTCTAATCCACAATTTGGGACTCTGTCTTCTTTATTTTTATTCAATTTCTTCCTCTCTGGCCTACTTGTAGCTCCCTCCTTTCTGAGGTTGTTCTGCTGGGAACCCATTCCTGCCAATCATTCCCATGGGCTAATCAGAATAGAATACCTGATAATGTTAGTGATTGTTAGTGATTAGTAATTGATTTGAAAATATTTGAAGTTGGTCCACCTCCAACATTTTGATATTTCTGATAATGTCTGTGAGGGGGTTTGCTAACAATATTGTTTAAGCAAATTCTTATCTCAAACTTCTTCCCTCCTGTGTAGGGAAAGACAGATATTTCTGAATCTGAACCTGAACTGAATAAAGGAACAGACAAAGTTAAAAGTAACTATGCCAAAAAGAGGGCATTCAGTGCAACACTATTTGAAAAGCATTCCTCATGGGATTTTCAGCTTGCCTGTGCTGTTGTCAGCCATGCTGTCAGTATGACAGGGCATGCTGGAGGCATCAGTGTGCTCTGTGGACCCCTGATGAGCCCTCTGACAGGGAATGCTCAGCTCCTGCTGCAGCAGCACTTCTGCTGCCCTGTGTGTAAAACGAGAGCTGCCAGGAATGTTAGCAGCAAAGAAACAGAATTGCTGAAACACTGATCATTCAGAGCAAGGCTTCTCATCCCAACACTTCCCAGTTTTAAGATGCAGCTGGGCACTGGACTCAGGAGATGGTAGGACACACTTTCCTTAACCTAACATCCCTTTCTCTTGGTGGCTAATGAAGTGCATGGGTTTGGTGAAATGCATGCTTCCCTGCAGGAAGTGTCCAGTCCAAAGTGGTGCTGTAGTGCTGTGTGGTTCAGAAATTCCATATCAGGTAAGACTGGGAGGGTTAATTGATTTTTGAGTAAAGCAGGTTGATAAACAGAACCCCCCAGAATCTTAAAAATATTCAGGGGGAGAGGTACAGAATAGGTGCAGGGAAGTTTTGGCCATGGCAAAGGTAAGCTAGTATTTCTGGGGCTAGAATTTACTTGTGAAGGGTGCTCTGTCCCATGCACCAAAACATGGAGGGACTTTGAAGATCCTTCTGTCTCCTCATTCTACTCTCTTGAGATTGCTTCAAGGTTAATTTTTCAATTCATTTAAGGTAAAGCTTAATGGTATAGCATAATATGCCACATAAGCCTGTACAGTATTTCACACTTGTGTATTTCAGAAATGAGAACGGGAAGAGAGAAACTTCAAAGATATCTCAGCATCACTCAACTGTGAAGTGGAGCAGAAGGTAAAAATAGAACACCTGGGCAGGTGCTGAGTGAGTATCAAAGCTGCACAGTTACTTAGGCTCCTCCTGTCTCTCCAGGAAGCCTCCATGGAAGAGAGCTGGAGAGTGGGTCCTGGATGAGGACACGACCTTCAGGATGCCCTTTCCATCTCTCAGCAAAGCAGCTGAGGAGCTCCTGTTACAGAACAGGTGTGTGGGGTGAGCAGGCTGGGTGGAGTCTGGGTGGAAGAGTCAAGAAGAAAGGCAACAGGTGGTAAAGGAGTTGAAGGTGGAGAAGGACCTGGACCAAAAGGGAATCAGGGTTACTGAAATAGTGCAATTTTGAAAAAGTGACTGCTCCTCCCAGAAAACATCGGAGAACATGAGCAGTTGAAATCACTGAGAGATAACAGGTGCCATGAAGGCATCTGGTTTTGATAACCTTGCTTTTGAATGCTGTTATTTGAAGAAGCATACATATTATCCTTGTCTGAGATGTGGCTGTACTCTTTTTAAGAATTGTCACATGTTACTTATGACCTAAAAACCGGTTTTAGCACCCATAATACCTCCTGCAACAGAGTAAGGTTCAGGCAGTTACTCACAGAACTATTGTGGGTTATGTTGTGTTATGTTTTTCATGCCAGTTTTCCCCTCACTTCCATAAGGGCTGATTCACAATCTCAAATCACTCCTAGGAAAAACAGATTTTTCTCTCTGTTAGTTCTAAGCATCTTCTAGTTTGATTCCAGAAGTTCTGTATTGCAATGTGGACATAATCCATTCTTCACTAAGGCCAGAGTTTTGGCTAACCGAGGCAGGTATCTTTCAGGATGACACAAACATTAAAAAGTGTTTTGGAATACCAAAAGAGGAGGAAATTATGAACATTTCCAAGAGCATTTAAGGCTGGGAAAACTTCCTGCCTAGCTTAAATTCCAATACTCTGTGCACTGGCTCGTGTATCTGCCATGAACACCGTCACATTTAGACTCTGTGTCTAGAAGTATTACCAGCTTGCAAAGTAGTTGGATGTCATGCAAAGCCTGCAGTGTGAACCCATTCTCTCCTCTCTCCAACCAGAGTCCCACATTCTCCTCATCCTTCCCAGTCCACATGAGCACTTCTGCTTTCCCAAGCTGCCCCACTTCAGTGTTTTCAGCCTTTTCTTTTAATACCACTGCTCACAAGGCCTTGGGAAGTGAGGGAGCACCAGACCTGCCTGCCCCTCCTGCAGTGCCAGGACAGAGCAGAGATTCAGAGAACAGATTTGTTTATTAGGGCACTCTCTTACTGTCCTTAGCAAGGCACCCATTCTAGGGTGTTGGGTGTGATGTGGGTTGGTGAACAGGGGCCTCACAAGAGCAGTGATCAAATCAGCCAAGTTCAGTCCACTGTCAGTTTGTCAAGTACCAAAACCCAAACAATGCTAAATTGTTTGTTCTCTTCCTTTCTCTTTTTCTTCCTGCCATCTCTACATTCTGTCTCTTTCTCCCCTCCTCTTCATGACTTTTCTTGCTCCCCATCTGAATATTTTTTTCTCAATCTTGCTTTCTTTCTCATCTTTCTCAGTATCTTCCTCCCTTCCTCTATTTCTCTAGCATTTTCTGTGTTTCATTCTCTTTCTCCATTTCTTTCTCACAGTATCTACCCAACCCACTTCTCCTCTACTCTCCTTCTCTGGCTCCACCTGTCTCTCCCTCCATTTCTTTCTCTTTTCCTTTCTGGCCTTCACTCCTTGGCCCCCTTATTTTCTGCTGTTGGGGAAGAAACCCTTTCTGGTCAAGGCAATGTTACTGTGGGCTGAGGGGTAGACAATGAGTACTTGGAGAACTGGAAAGATGAATTGCTGGCAAGAAGCCTTGGTGAGGAACCTGTGTCTTCAGGGCAGAAAGACTTTCTCCATGTCTTAGTGCCTCTCAAAGTGCTGATGCTTTGGTGCCCAGGAGGCACAGCTGTCCATGCCCAAGCTGCTGAAGGTCAGAGAACTCCATAGTCCACATGGGGCAGCAGCTCTAGTGGAGTTCATCAGCTGCATCTATTTTAAACCTTCTCTGAGACTTGTTTCTTTAGGCCACTTATGGGCCCATGTTTCTTCCTAGATCAGTTACCTGTGCATCAGCACATTTTATCTCACAAGCAGCCTGACTCCAGAAATAGTGTGTTGATGCAAAATGACTCCTGTCCTCCAGCCAAGGCAGCAAATCCAAAGTGAGGAGAAATTGGTTTTCCTTACTCATCCCTTTACTATTCCTCTCTGATTCCAGCCCTGCTTTCCAGGATGGCTGCTGGCAAGGCCAGCTCAGCACAGTGCAATGTGTGTGATTTCTCTCTCTTCCACCTGTGCAGTTGGAATGCTGGTCCCAGGTGTTGTTTCTTAAGGAACTTGCAATGTTCCCTTTCATCAGCTGAGCATTAGTAACAATTCCTCAGGCCAAAATAGTAACAAATACAGGTGAGAGAGGAGCCCCAACAGTCTCATGTGCTTCATGTGCATCCTGATTCTTCTACAGTCAGAGCAGCTTGTTCATTTTGGAGAGAGACTGTAATATTGTCCAAAGGGAACAGGGAGTCTTGGCACTGAAACATGGTCCCCAAAGTTGTTGTGATATTTACTACTCTGTCAGCAGGTCTATAAAGGTACCCAAGGTTTCTTTTCCTTGTTGCCCAGATATCACTGGCACTGATGAAGTTTTCACAGCTTCACACATAGAGATGATGTCTCTGAAGAGCATCACTTACAGTGACACAAGAGTCAACCCAGGGCATCATCTTCTCCTTAAATATATTTAGCTGCTGCCTAGCAAACTACTTCCATATTTAGTTGTAAAATGGAAGGATTCTGTGGGTGTAAACCTCAGTGTGTTTGGGAGGAGGAGGATCTCCCAGACCTGAACGTTGCTGCAAACACACTGACTGCTGTGGTCAGTGCAAAAGGCTCTCCAGTACTTCCAGCTCCCTTCCCCAGCCATTTCACAGCTCTTTGGAGTACTCCCTGTAAATGGAGAGGTGTAGAGATATCTAGGGACCCTGAGGGCCCTGCAAGTGTCCCTGTATTTAAAGCCAAGTCTCATTTACCATTCTCTACATCTGCTTGTAGAATCTTCCCTCAGCAGCTTCCTGACATGCCAGGAACTGGTGAAAGGTCTGTTAAGCTGCCTCTTGCTGTGCAGGTTGCCTCTAAACACCTATTCCAGACAAAGGAAGCTCCAATGTCACTGTGCTGTCCCAGTGGGCACTGATCTCTTTGCTTCAGGGTGGAGGTACCTGTGCTCTCCAGACTCACCACCTGCTCAGGCTGCACAGCCCCTGCTGGGGCACTGAATGAGAATGGGGAACATCCTTCCTGCCTTGCTCTTCCTCATGGTCACCTTTTCCTCATTTTTGTCCTGCCCATGCATTATATTCTGCAGTGTAACTCATGTGGGATGGAAAAAAAAAAAGCCAGGGTTTATCAGCTACTTTTTTCCATCCAGTTTTCCGTTTCCTTATACAACAAAGCTCAGGCACTGCTGCCAAAGGAAGACAGCAAGCACTGTTTGGCAGTGTGGAAAGGCCATGTAAAGAGCTTCTCTGAATTCTCAGGGTACCAGACTTGGAGATTTCTTTATGGTGACGTGTTATCAGAGCTGCTCTCCATTCCGGTGTTAAAAAATAAAAACAGTTTCTTTTGATATGTATGCTTGTAAATTTCTAACACATAGGCTTACAATTGCTGTTCCTGAAAAGCATTATTTATTTAATATTTATTTATTCTAACTTTAAATCACAAATCCATTTCAGGGAAACACTAGTACAGTGCAAAAATTTTTGTTTGCTCTCATGCCCATCACTTTTACTATAGTTGGAGTACTAGAGTTTCTGAATCATACTCTAGAAAATTCAGGAGTTTACCCCTGAATATTAACTGTTTGAACACAATCAACACCTAAATAACTGCAGAACTAAAATGTAACTACTGCTTTTCATGCAAAGGAATCTACGGTTTTTGTCTTTAGACATTGACTAATTTATAAAGCCTCATTGCAGAAAGAAGTGACAGAGGGTTCACATTTTGTGCAGCCCTCAGGTCACTTTGATGCCTCATGACACCCTCACTCTTCCTCTGCTATTTTCTTGCTGTGAAACTCCCGGCTCTTCACTCGGAGCTTGTTGACCTGTGACTCTGCAATGTCAGCCCGCTCCTCGGCTTCCTCCAGCTCGTGCTGGATCTTGCGGAACTTGGACAGGTTGACATTGGACAGCTCCTCCTGTGTGGGGAAAGGGAGTCAGTGGTGAGGAGCCATGGGCAGGGGTTTCAGTCCTGCTGCAAGTCAGCCTTGGGGGGCTGCAAATCTCCATCCCCCTCCCACCACTGCTCACACATCAGCCTCACACAGAGCTCCTCATCCTCCCCTTTTCAGGACCCTGCTGGGACAAGCTTCACCATGACTGTGTCACATGTGAGAATCAATTTCAGCCCTTCAATTTATCATTTCTGTACTTATTCTCCCACTTCTTTAGTGCTCATGTGGTGGGGGAGGCATATCTGGTTGACAAAGTCCCCTCCTCAACTGATGATTTTTAACATTTTAAAACTTTTGATATTCCTCTCCTGGACACCTGGACAATTGGAGGAAGCAGTGCTTTTTATTTCCCTGACCAATACTCACAGCTTCCTCAGCTTGTCTCTTGTAGGATTTCACTTTCATTTGCAGCTTGTCCACCAGATCCTGCAGCCTGAGAATATTCTTCCTGTCCTCCTCAGACTAGAGTGTTGGCAGAGTGAAAAGAGTGAATTATTGCTTTCTGCATGCCTCAATATAGCCATTTTCCTTGCAGAACATGAGAATCTCTTTTGATTGATGGAATAAGGGTGCATCAGCACAAGGAGAGCTCCTGCCTTACCTGGTAGGTGAGTTCCTTCACCCTCCGCTCGTACTTGCGCACACCCTTCACGGCTTCAGCGCTGCGCTTCTGCTCAGCATCAACCTCCCCTTCCAGCTCCCGCACCTGCAAGCACAAGCCCATCCCTGCAGCTGCCCTGACAAGGTCTCTCCAAGGAGGGACACGCTCACTCAGGCACAGCCCCAGCCCTACACACCCTGGCCTCCAGCTTCTGGATCTGCTTCTTCCCTCCCTTCAGTGCCAGCTGCTCGGCCTCATCCAGACGAAGCTGCAGGTCCTTCACTGTCTGGTCCAGGTTCTTCTTCATCCTCTCCAGGTGGGCACTGGTGTCCTGCTCCTTCTTCAGCTCTTCTGCCATCATGGCCGCCTGCTCAGACCAAAAGGTCAGAGCCATTTTACGACTGGAGATATTTTGGGGATAGTACATTCACTATGAGCAATGCCAGGAGTGTCCAACTCACATCTGTGATGGCCTTCTTGGCCTTCTCCTCAGCATTGCGGGCTTCCTGGATGGTATCCTCCATTTCACCCTGGATCTGGGCAATGTCTGTTTCCAGCTTCTTCTTGGTATTGATCAGGCTGGTGTTCTATGGAAGGAAATAAGCACATTCTCTTTCTCCAGTTGCTTCACATCATTTCTAGGAAAATCAAATTACCTATTTTTATTTATATTTTTGTTACAGTTTCACATGAAGAATACAAATAACTGATAAATGGCAATGGTAGACTGCTGAAGACTAATTGCTGTATTGCAATTAAAAAAGGAAAACAAACCTATTGTTAACTTTAGTTCTCAAAATACTTTAGGTCTTATATGTCTTCAATTCTAGAATATACCTGAGTATGGAGGAGCTGAACTCTCTCACTTGCATCCAGAAGCTCCTGCTCAGCCAATTTCCTCGACCGCTCCGTCTGCTCCAGGGCTGCCCGGAGCTCCTCAACCTCAGCCTGCAGCAGGTTTGCTCTGCGCTCCACCATGGCCACCTGCTCCTTCAGGTCATCCTGTGTCCTGAGAGCATCGTCCAGGTGCAGCTGAGTGTCCTGGAAAGAGAGACAAGAATGTTTGGGAGGCATATCCTTCCTATTTACCCTTTTTCCATTTTCATATTAATATAGAAAAGATAGAACAGTACAAGAGAAATATTTGCAGCAGTGTAAGAAAACCACGAGAACCTGGTCTCTAATGCCATACCTTCAGCACTGCCTGGGTGTTTCTCAGGTTCTTCTGTGCCTCTGCAGCCATGCGGTTGGCATGGCTCAGCTGGATCTCCATTTCATTCAGGTCTCCCTCCATCTTCTTCTTCAGCCTCAGGGCTTCATTCCTGCTCCTGATCTCAGCATCCAGAGTGCTCTGCATGGACTCCACAATTCTGAGGTGGTTCCGTTTCATCTGATCAATCTCCTCATCTTTCTCTGCTATCTTCCTGTCAATCTCAGCCTTCACTTGGTTGAGCTCAAGCTGCAGGCGCAGGATCTTCCCCTCCTCATGTTCCAGGGAGGCCTAAAAAAAGTATAAAATCCAGTTAAATATAAAAAATAGCAATGTCAACAACTTTATATGAATTGTTATCACAAAGAATAATGTATAACAAGAGGTTTGAGACTTCAAGAAAGGAAAGAAAAAAGCATACCTGTGGATTCAATGATTTTACTGGTGGGAAGAAAACCTGCTTCCTATGCCTCTGCTCAGTTCTCAGTGCATAGAATTATTTAAATGTTACCTGAAGTTGCCGAGCTGTTAACCATAGAAGGCTTTACCTCAGCTTCCTCCAGGGAGGTTTGCAGTTCAGATTTCTCCTGCTCAATCTGCTTCTTCACTTTCTCCAGCTCATGAATCGCCTTTCCTCCCTCCGCAATCTGCTCAGTGAGGTCAGAAATCTCCTCTGCAAGGAAGGGAGAAAAGCACCAGGGTCAGGCACAGAGCTGAAGGGTGAAAGGCTCTGCTGCATCAAGGTGCCAGGCACAATCTTATCCCTGCAGGCCCAGAGCTGATAAATGTGGCAGATAGAAAAGTTTGTGAGAAACTCCAGTGAGTATCAGAGGGCCAGGGCCTTACGCTGCAAGTTCTTGTTCTCCCTCTTCATTGTTTCCAGGTGGTCCAAGGACTCCTCATAGGCATTCTTCATCTTGAACAGCTCCGTGCTCAGAGAGCGCGACTCCTTCTGCGAGGCCTCCAGCTCAGCCTGCGTTTCCTCGTACTTCTGCTTCCATTCTGCCAGGATCTGAAGAGAAACGGGAGGTGAGCAGGGCTGTGGCCATCACGGGGCCATGCTCTGGCCAGGAGGGCTGGTGCTGGAGGCCAAAAGACCTTGTCAAAGTTCTTCTGCTTCTTATCCAGAGCAGCGCAGGCAGCATTGGATCTCTCCACGTCAATCATCAGGTCCTCCACTTCATTCTGCAGCCTCTGCTTTGTCTTTTCCAGGGAGGCACATTTGGCATTGACAGCCTCAACATGTTCCTCTGCATCCTGCAGGCGCTGGGCCAGCTTCTTCCTGTGTTAAATATAGCTCATGGTTTAAGAGAAAAAGAGAAGTTGTTGCATGTGGTTGATGGGCTTTTCCCAGTCTCTCTACCAGTCCCTGTCTTCTACAGGTTTGCCTGTGACTTTTTCTCCAACACAACACGCATTATAGAATTTACTTGCTATTCTCCTTGTGCCCCAACCCCAAACAGAACACTGACCTCTTCCCAACAATGTCACAGCGGTCTCTAAGAATTTCTGGTCTTAATCTCTGCTTGCCTTGCTCACTTTCCCCACGTACTTGGCCTCCTCGAGCTCCTCCGTGCGCTGAATCGCGTCCGTCTCGTATTTGGTTCTCCACTGAGCCACTTCACTGTTGGCCTTGGACAGGGCTCGCTGCAGCTCCCCCTTGGCCTCCTGCTCCTCCTCATATTGTTCCCGGAGCAAGTCACAGTCGTGGCGAGCAGACTGCAGGGCATGGGCCAGGGCACTCTTGGCCTGTGGTAAAAATGGTATTGGGTCATGGAAGAGAAGTATCCCAGGAAATATGACTGAATATTCATTGGAAACTGGATCATGCTTCTATGCAAAAGGACAGCCATGCACTCAATGAGGAAAGAAGCTGGGACTGAAAAATAGGAATAGTGGATAAACTTGAAGTAAAAGTTAGCAGATTACTTGCACCAATTTACATGATTTTATTTTTCCCTTTCTCATCATGTATTTCAGTAGTCACATAACAATCTGGAGCACCTCTGAGAGGAGGAATCACCTTTATCTCTTCCTCCAGATGCCTCTTGAGTTCCTCAATCTGCTGGGTGAAAGCCTGCTTGCCTCTTGACAGCTGAGACACCATGGCATCTTTCTCTTCCACCTGACGTGAATATTCACCTGAGAAAATTTGCAGATACACAACAGTTTTAATGCCATTCATGGTGACACAGAAAATACTTGGAGACGTAAAACCAAATAATTTTTAGTCCATGCTGAAATTTATGATCCCATTTCAAGCATTTCACAGAAGATGCGACACAAAGTGTGTTGAAAAGACCATGTGCCCAGAAGAGAAAATTTTCCAATAACTCTGAGACATTATTGATCTGCACATGTAGATGTGGGTGTCTCACCTGACTCTGTCTGCAGACGAGCTCTTTGAGCAGTGAGGTCATTGATCATGCGCTGATGTTCTTCTTCCTTGGACTTAATCTCACTCAGCTGATCTTCCAGAGTGCGGCACATCTTCTCCAGGTTGGCCTGTATTTCAGCATATGGAAAACGATGAGTTAACCACCCACACATTAAAAAGAGCAAGGAGCAAGGATTGTGTTGTACTCCATGGGGTCAATGAACCAAGAAAATAATGGTGTACCTTGGCCTTGGAGACAGACTCCATGTTGCTGGCCAAGTCATCAATCTCCATCTTCAGCTCACTCTTCTCCTTCTCCAGCTTCTGCTTCACACGTTGCAGGTTGTCGATCTGCTCGCCCAGCTCAGCCGTGCTGTCCGCGTGCTTCTTGCGCAGGGCGGCAGCCGTGGCTTCGTGCTGCAGCGTGGCCTCTTCCAGGTCACGGCGCATCTTCTGGAACTCTGCCTCACGCTTCTTGTTCATATCAATCTGGGCTGCTGTGGCCCCTCCTGCTTCTTCCAGGCGCTCGCTGATCTCCTCCAGCTCCCTGGACAGGTCAGAGCGATGCTTCTCTGCTTTAGCGCGAGAGGTTCGCTCTGCCTCAATTTCCTCCTCCAGCTCCTCAATGCGGGCCTGCAGAACAGCAGGGACCCTTCACAGCCATGCCCTCCTCCTGCCTGAGCTGAGCCTGAGCAAGGCAGGGGAAGGAACAGAGACTTGCCTGCAGCTCCTTGATCTTCTTCTGAAATTGCATGCCTACTGCTTGTTCGTCCTCGATCTTGCTCTGGATCTGGCTGATTTCAAAGTCTTTCCTTTGGGACAAGTGAACCGTGTTAGAGCTCCAAGAAAAGAGACAAGCGCTGCAGCCCAGCACTCAGGAGTCCCAGAACCACACTTACTTCTTCAGCTTCTCATCCAGCTGCTGCTTATCATTCTCCAAATCCATGATGCTGTCCTGGGCCAGCTTCAGGTCTCCTTCCAGTTTCCTCTTGGCTCTCTCCAGGTCCATGCGCAGTTTCTTCTCTTGCTCCAGGGACCCTTCCAGCTAAACACAACAAGACCATCAGGCCTCTGCCAGCCAGCTTGGACTCCATACCTGTCCTGTTCCTGCTCTATGTCTGTGTGCTTACATCATCCACTTGCTGTTCCAGCTTGGTCTTGGCTTTGGTCAGAGTATTGACTTTGTCTTCCTCTGCCTGCAGGTCATCCAGGGTCTGCTGATGGGCCTCTTGGAGGGCTTTCTTCTCCTTTGTCAGCTTGGCAATGGTCTCATCCAGAGCTGCCATCTCCTCAGTCAGGTTTTTCACCTTGGGGAAGAAAGGAGCAAATGTAAATATAGTAGCTACAGAAGTCCAGTAACAGCACAGGGCTCTTTTCCAGTGTGCGAGTGACAGGTTCTACCTCCTACCTTGTTTTCGGTGGCGTGTTTTTCCTTCTCCACCTTGGCTAGTGTTAGCTCAAGGTCATCAATATCTTTCTTCAGCTCTGAACATTCATCCTCCAGCTTTCTCTTCTTGGCTGTCAACTCAGCATTAATCTCCTCTTCATCTTCAGCCCTTTCAGTCACCTCCTTTATTTTGGCTTCCAGCTGGATTTTGGTTTTGATGAGCTGGTCGCACCTTTCCTCAGCATCGGCCAAAGCATCAGCTTCCTAGTAGAGCAACAAGGATTTGTTTGCAAATCACAACTGTTTGCTAAAGATAAATATATAAATGGTATTTCTCACTGAGGAAAAGAAACATGGAATTATTCTTTTTGGTTTTCTTCTAGTAAGGTACTTTTTTTGCACTGACTCTTTTAATTCAAATTAGGTTTTTATTCTATTTCATTTTTTTGCTCTCATCAATTATTCCCTTCCATTTTTCTCATGCATAAGATGATAATGGCCAGTAGTACATTTATATTCAAGGATTTTGAATACTTTCTCTGAAAGTTAAGTTCTGTATATAAGTGTGTAGGGATTTTTTTCTTTATCTTTTTATAAGCATTTTTTGGCAAGACTGACTTTGAATTATTTTTCTTTGAGTGATATAAATTGATATATAGTCTAGGTGCAATCAGAGGTTTCAGTTTGAACCTGCGTATATTTTGAATCTGTGTAGCAAACATCTAAATACACAAGGTTATGTTTAAACATTGACCAGTCCCTCGATCTCCCAATGGACTTAGGAGGTACATCCAGGGTTGTGACAGAAAGCAGAGGGATTTTGTGTCCTCCTGGAAAAGTGGTTGCAGAAGGACAGGTGACATAACATGTATCATATAAAATGGGATATGGGTCTTTGGGCAACTCTCTGAAACCAGAGAAAGTTGTCAAATGAATTGCTCCACAGACTCTGCTAACTGTAAATTCTGTATCTCCAGTGACCACACTGGATGCTATATTGTGAGCCTGCAGAAACAGACCTATGGCATCCATGCTTCAAAAATCATTCCCAAGCTAGAACCTCCCATTTTAATGGTGACACGGAGTGGTCTTAATGCTACCTTCCATTCTTCATATTAAAATATTTCCTCAGACAATTTATTGTGCAACATGAGACTTCTGCGCTGTAAAGGTACCTGGAAGAAATACACTAACAATACTTACAGATTGCACTTGGAGCTGCAGGTCATTTTTCTCCTTCATCAGAGATGCCATTTTCTCTTCCAGCTCCTTCCGCTTTGCCTCAGACTTTGCAAGCTCCTCCTTGCTTTTCTCAAACTCTTCCTTCATGTTGGCCATTTCCTTCTCAGACTCTGCACTCTTCAGCAAGGGCTTGATCTTGAAGAACAGCTTCATCCATGGCCAGTGTTTGACATTCATGAATGCACGAATGTTGTACTGGATGCAGAAGATGGATTCCCTGAGGCATAATTAAAATGTATAATGAATATTCTCAGTCTGACAAGTGTCAACACTTTTCCATGAGCAAAATTACTTTAACAGAAGAAGAGGAAGGTGTACCTGCGCTCCACCATTCTCCGGTATTCCACCCTCATCAGGAAGCCTCTGCACAAGGCCTGGGTGCGGGTGATGAGCTGTGCCAGCTTCTCATCCCTCATCTCCTCCAGAACACCTATCAGCCCAGCTTTGAAGAACACCTTGAGAGAGGGAATGTTGCAGCACATCACTGGCAGGTAGAGAGAGCAAACCCACCCAGGCAGGCAGTGAATGGGGGGTTTGTACCTTGGTGTGTCCAAATTTGTACTGGGTGTGGTCCACATCGATTGAACTAAGAAGCTTCTCAGAAGCCTTCTTGCTATCGATGAACTGTCCCTCAGGGATGGCACTGGCATTAAGCACCTTGTATCTGTGGAATTGGAGGAAATAGAAATGAAGGCAATGTCCAGTAATAAGAACGTTCTGCTTACTGAAACCAAGAGCAGTGTTTGAAGTAGCACCAGGCTGAGGAAGTTGGAATTTCATCCCTCCATACTTAGAGACCCTGGCAATGTCAGTTGTGTGTTGGAGAGCAGTTGGTGAGGACACCTGAGTTCTCTCTTAATTTCAGAGCTCTCACCTCTGTTTGAAGTCAGCGTAGAGGACTCTGCTGGGGAACCCTTTCCTGCAGATCCTGATCCCTTCCAGCACGCCGTTACAGCGCAGCTGGTGCAGCACCAGCTCGTGCTCCATGGCACCTGGCATTGCAGAGCACAAATGAGCAGCACAGATTGCAGGGCAGAGGGGAATGGATGTGTCAGAGCAAGGATCTTTCAGCTTGGGGTTCTTACCAGGTGTTTTAGTCTCATTGGGGATGATGCAGCGCACAAAATGGGGGTGGGTGCTCCGCAGATTGGTCATCAGCTTGTTGAGATTCTCCTGTGGGATCATGATTTAGTGTGCATTTATAAAAAAAATGGAAAAAATAACCCATTGCATTCCTTGAATTTAACATGAAAGACCGATCAATGGAGATACACTGGGCTGAAAATTGTCAGCTGAGAATGCCTCAATCAATTGCTCAGTTCCTTCTGATTCCCAGCATTAAGCCTCACCTTGTAGAACAAGAAAAACTTACTATCAACCTAATGAAGGAGAGAAAGTGGGCATGTTTTATGAAAAGACTTTATGTTTATATTAAGAGTAAGCTTAGGTTTTTACAGTGCCATTTTTTATTCCGTGGGATTTTTGTTTCCAATGGTGGTCTAAAGATACTTAGTATATTTTTTGGTTGGTTGGTTGGTTGATTGGTTGGTTGGTTGGTTGGTTGGTTGATTGTTGGTGGTTTTTTTTTTTTTTTTTTTCTGAGTCTGTGCCAACTCAAAATGCAGAATAATTCTCTGCATATATGAAAAGAAAAGGTGTTTACATACCCGGAAAAGAGCTGAGACGGTCTGGAAAGAAGAACCCTTCTTCTTGCCTCCCTTCTTGCCGCCACCACCACCACCACTAGCCTCTGATAAAGTAAAGATAATGAAACATCTGTTGCTTCAGGGACCAAATCCAGGCATCAAAGAAATGACATTTCAGAGAACTGACCTGCCTCTCCTCCAGCAGAGGCAAAGAGTAGAGCCAGGGTCTTCACAGATGATTTCTGGTACAGCCCAATGACAGTTTCATTCAGAGGGTCCTTGTTCTTCTCAAGCCAGCCAGCAATGTTGTAGTCCACTGTGCCAGCATAGTGCACCAGGGAGAAGTGGGCCTCAGCCTTGCCTTTGCCAGGCTTGGGCTTCTGGAAGTTGTTGGACTTGCCCAGGTGCTGGTCATAGAGCTTGTTCTTGAAAGAGGTGTCAGTTGCCTTGGGGAACATGCACTCCTCTTCCAGGATGGAGAAGATGCCCATGGGCTGGGAGAAGCACAAGGAAGGAGGGAGGACAAGGTGAAAAGGCAGAAAGATTCAGAGATGAAATAACTTGCTGAGTGGAGCAATATTACTGCTATCAGGAATTGCTCTGTTCAGCAAATCAAAAATAATACAAACTGATGTATCTGTACTATCACATTTACCATTTCAAGCTGCATTTAGAAATATGTATAAAATGAATGCATGTCTGAAAATACCTGACATTGTGAATTACAGAAATACCTTCTCAATGAGCTCAATGCAGGCAGCCAGGTCCATGCCAAAGTCAATGAACTCCCATTCAATCCCCTCCTTCTTGTACTCCTCCTGCTCCAGCACGAACATGTGGTGGTTGAAGAACTGTTGCAGTTTCTCATTGGTGAAGTTGATGCACAGCTGCTCCAGGCTGTTGAACTGCTCAGTGGAAAAAAAACATAACAACCAACCCTCATCAATAAGCCCAGTTCTTTACCATTCTCCTCCACCCTCTATAAATCTCCCTAGTTAAAACACAACTGTATTACCAGAACCTCACCATAACAGAAGAACCTATATGCAGCTCCGGAAAGAAATACATATATAACGACAATGAGGGATTTTTTTTGGAGCAGATTTTTTCAGTGAATCTCTTAAGATTAATAAAATACTTTGGCATTTCAGCAAACAAGATGAGCACATGCTCTTGTCTCCAAACTGAAAATCCTTGATATCTCTGATTAAACACCTAACTATTCATTTCTTGGTTCTTAAAACTTTTTGAACATCTTTAATGCATTTTATATTTGTCAATGCATCTCCTAGTTCTGCTCCAGAAGCTCTGTTATAAATTTATTCAAAATATTTTGGGTTATTTAATCCTTAACATTAAGCTCAAATAGTTGTAATATTGCAACATATAAATTCCTATTTGCTGCTTCTGCACAAACAACATGACTCTGTGCTTGCATGGATGAAGCTTTTGAGGATTTCGTTTTTTTGCTAGAAAAGAAAATTACTGGGTTTTTTTCTACATAAAATCACGAATGACTAGCATGTTAAGCCTTCAGAGGAATATTACTTGCAAGTCCTCTGATATAACAATCCTTCCCTTCAAGAGCAGCCCTCAAACCTGAAATCCTTACATCAAAGATCTCAAAGCCAGCAATGTCCAGGACACCAATGAAGTACTGCCTGGGCTGCTTCGTGTCCAGCTGCTCGTTGATGCGAACAACCATCCACAGGAACATCTTCTCATAGACAGCCTTGGCCAGGGCACCCACTGAGTTGTATACCTAAACCAAAGGAGAATGGAGCAGAAGGAAAATAGTAGCCAACAGGGGAAAGTAAATCAAGTCAGAGGTTCCCAGTCACCAGCTGGTTGTTGTTACCTGCTGCACAGTTTGGCCCTTGGTGACGTATTCATTGCCCACCTTGACTCGGGGGTAGCAGAGGGCCTTGAGCAGGTCTGCTGAGTTCAGACCCATCAGGTAGGCAGCCTTGTCAGCAACTTAACACAAAGAGAGAGGGAAGAAGCAACAGAGGAGAAGTGATAAATGAAAGTAGATATCCTCTTTGATGTAGCTGTTGGTCTCATCACTGAAATTTTTGATATCTTGAAGGGAATTTTAGAAGCATGAATATTCTGGAGGCTGGGATTTATGCACTTGTGATAGTAAACAGAAGGAAAGTACATGATTTCCAAATTCCAGCTAGGTAACCATATCTTTTATTAGGAGTTCTATAAGCTTTAATACCTTCTGTGCCATCAGGCTCTGCCTGCTCCTCTCGTTGCTTCTGCTTGAACTTCAGGTTCCCATAGTGCATGACAGCCCCTGTCAGCTTGTAGATGGCTGTTCTCTCATCAGCAGTGAAACCCAGGATGTCAATGGCACTCTGGCAACAGAATTACTCAAATAAATCTCCAGGCCTTTATAAGGAAGTTTCACCACACCAATATGCTCTGTGACACTTACATCTGTGGCCATCAGCTCCTCCTGGTCGTTAATGCTGGGGACTGTGATCTCACCTTGACTCACAAACTGGTAGTCATATGGGTTGGTGGTGATGAGGAGCATGTCTGTAAAGAGGAATAGGAGGTATCTGGGTGTGAGAATGAAGATAAATATTAAACACATGCAGATTTTATCAAACAATTCATAATACTTCATACCGATTAGCTCCGGCTTCTTGTTGGACATGATCTGATAAAAGATGTGGTAGCTCCTTTCCGCCTTGAGCTGGAAAGTGACTCTGGACTTCTCCAGCAGATCTGGCAAGGAAGGTAGGACAGAGTCAGACCTGAGAGAGAACACTGAGGTGGAAAGGGAGGAAGGAATGGGATCAGGTCTGGTGGTCCCTTACATGTTTCAATATCAGCAGAAGCCAGCTTGCCTGTGGCACCAAAGTGGATTCTGATGAATTTGCCCTTTTAGAGGGGAAAGAAAAAAAGACATGTTGAAATTTCACCATGACTATAAGCATGTGACCTTACATTTTCCACAGAGGACAGGCTTCAATCTTAGAAGCTGTTTCTCTTTTATTTTTTCTTTAACAAAGCAAAACAGAACAAAAACAAATTCAGGAAATTCTTTATACTGCCAATACTAGATAGAACTGAGCTTTATTATCCACTATTTTTTAATGGATAACCATGAATGCACATGAATGAGAAGACCACTAACAGAGCATTTTATTGGGTCACTTATGTTGCAATTCACTGAAAGCCATTTTCAAATCAGAAAGCATTCTGTGAAGGCAGATTCTGGTGGTATAAAAGTTAAATGAGGAATTTTGGTCTTGTGGAAAATGGAAGTCAGCTGTTTTTGAGTTGTAGAGATAGAGGCAACACACCCAAAACAAGGAGCTTAAATCTGAGACTGAGGATTGGTATTGTGATTTTTCAAGGAAAGTCACAGTTAATCTAAAAGAGCTTATGAATGGCTTTTTGCATTAAAACGATCAAAATAACATTCCATAGAGTAGTTTGTTTTCTGGTAGGATGTATTGAAGCAACCCTGTCCCTACCCCTTTCTAAACAACTCATATCAAAGTTTGAACAGTCAGATTGATACACCTGCCCAGTTTTGTGCCTAAAACCCAGATATTCATTTTTCTGCTAGTCTGATGAAGGCAGGTAAAATTTCCATCCAGCAATTGCTCACCTGTATGCCCCATCTTCCCCTTGTTATACATTACATCATCTTCCACCAAATTGTGCCTTCAGTCAGTATGACCGACACTAACAATATGTGTATATATATTTATAGGTAGGTAATTATATAGATATTAAAACATATATAAATTATCCCCCTTTTAATACTGTATTGTACTTCTAAGGATGTATTTTTAATTAGATAGTCCACTGTAATTGGCTAAAATACATGGAAAATACTAGTTTAATGAATACAGCCATCTGACTTTGTCACTTCAGAAGTGACAGCACGTTCTGACATCCTTGTTCCCGTATAAATGACGACTTCTCTAATGAAAAACTCACAAAGCGTGAGGAGTTGTCGTTCCTCACGGTCTTGGCATTTCCAAAGGCCTCCAGCAGTGGGTTGGCGCTGATGATTTGATCCTCAAGCGTTCCCTGCAGGGACATCATTATTCAGTGACCGTGTTTTCTTGACAGGGCAATGACAGTCCAAGCATTCAGTCTGTCCTTCCTGACTCACCTGCATTTTGCCTGATGACTTCTCCTCCTTTTTCTTGTCCCCACTGGCTGCAATTGTTGCAAAGTACTGGATGACACGCTTTGTGTTCACAGTCTTCCCGGCCCCGGATTCTCCGCTGCCAAAGCCAAGAGAGAAGCAGAGGGTGCGTGGTCAGGCAGGAGGTGCCCTGGCACCGGGCAGCCCCGCAGGGACCCGCGCAGGGGGGTACCTACGTGATCAGGATGGACTGGTTCTCACGATCTGTGAACAAGGCAGAAACACAGCACTTAAAACTCAATAAACAACAGAGAAAGAATGAAACATAGTCAGGTAAGTCTAATGTTTTGCCTGATGTCAGTTTCATTTCAACAAGCAAACCTCCAAAGCCCATCACTGAGTACAGAGATATCTTTCATTTAAAACAGCAGAAACAACGCTATGAAGTTTGCTATACTCCAACAGATGTGTGTGTCAGATCCAAGAAAGGTTTGAAAAAGTCTCTTCACTTTGCTGAGACAGGGTATCCCTTCAGAGAATTTATTGATCCAAGGCCCCTGAGGCAGACAGAGCCACTCACCAGTCAGCATGAACTGATAGGCGTTGTCAGAGATGGAGAAGATGTGTGGAGGGGCCTCCTGGCGCTTCTTGCCTCGGTAGGCCAACACCACCTCGGGGTTGTACACCGGCAGCCACTTGTAGGGGTTGACAGTGACGCAGAAGAGACCCGAGTAGGTCTGCAAGGAAGGGACACAGCTCGCTGGCTTGCCCTGAGCCTGGCCCAGCAGCTCCTGAGGCTGCCCAGAGGAAGCTGCTGCTGCCACTTACGTAGATCATCCAGGCTGCGTAACGCTCTTTGAGGTTGTACAGCACAGCGGGTTCGTGCAGGTGGGTCATCATGGCCATGTCCTCGATCTTGTCATACTTGGGAGGGTTCATGGAGAAGATTTGATCTTCCTTCACGGTCAGGGTCTGACAAGGAAATGAAAGATCCATATGTGTCTCTGAAAAGCTCAGTGTTAGAATCATATGCTTTCTTTCACTCTTGTTTTTGACTCACCTCTCCCTTTTCAGTCTTGACAGTGACTTTGCCTGTTTCCCTGCTCGTGATTGTCCCTTTCACGAAGGATTCCTTTGCATGCACCACGAAGACAGATGTCTTGGCATCAAAAGGTTTGTTCTGGGCCTCAATTCTCTCCTTCTCCGATTTTCGGAGGTAAGGAGCCGCCTCCCCATAGATGGCCATCTCAGCGTCCGAAGACATGGCTGCACTTTATGGAGGGGCTTGTCAGCAGACAACACTGTGGAGGAGCAGATATGTTGCCCAAATGAGTCAATATTTTTTCTTGTCACAGACTTTATTGATAGACCCTAACAGTGTAATAGAAAGTGTGATTTGGGAAGAATCTTGCGTAGTTGTTTAGCTCACCTTCCTGTGAAGCCAGGGCAAATGCTGGAAGCAGGCACCCACAGCTTTTTCCAGAGAAGTCTTTATTATGTCAAAGAACAGAGATTTCTTAGTCCCTTTGCATCCCAGTTTCATGTCTGATGACCCTAATGGTGATTTCCCCCTCTATTTATTGTCTAATCAAAATTTCTATGGCTGAAAACTGTGGTTTTTATCCCTCAGCCTTTCACTCTTCCCATCTGAGAAGTCTGCCTCTTTCTATGATATAAGCATCTTCTTTTTGTTGAAGACAATATTAAGATAACACAGTTTTTAATTTCATCCCCAGTGTAGACAAATCTCCTTATTGCAGCCTCTTGTGGTAATTGTTTGTGGAAATAACTATAGGCAAAGCTAGAAATCTCAGCTGAAGAATTTATAAATCAAAGCCAGGTATTTAAATCCAGTACTAGACTTCCAAAGAAATACCACATGGCCAGTAATAGAAAGTATCTGAATTCCAAGGAAGTTAGACAGGCAGCTTGATCGTGTCATAGATGTCATGTCATAACTTTTAGTAAGGTAAATAATCAAAATGATAACAAATATTTGCAGCTACTCTTAGTAGCATGCAGATCTTCCATTTTACTCAGTCTTCTTTCAGAGGAATAGGAGCAGTACCCCTCCCTTTTCATTGTTTGGTTAGTTAGCTATTTTTTCATTTTTATCAAGTTTACTAGTAGGAGGTCTACATGTAGATTATAACCCTGGAGTATCATTTGGAAAGCATTTTCATAACATTGATTGGCCAGTTTCATATGCAGTAATAGTTACAATTCACAAGTCTGTCAGGTTTTGCAACATTCTGTTCTGCTGGCTAGCTCTGTCTGTCTGGACTCCATGCCAGAATAGATCATTTACCTCAGTGTTCCATAATTAAACATAAGGAATCCCCAAGAAGCATTTCCTGGCATTACATAGTGGCTGTGTCTTCAAGCACAGCCACTTATGAAACCTTGTTAGCTGTGAGCAGCCTGCCCAACCATCAGCATGCTTTATTAGTTATAGCAGAGCGCTGGCCAGGAACACATGCACAGCAATTGTCCACAAAATTTTTGTAGACAATTTATCACCATGAAGGGATTTGTCACCATGAAGAAATCTGCTCTACAGAAATCTTCCACTTTTCTCTGTCCCTTAAATGCAAGCAAATGTGGCTCTTACCTCTTATGCTATGAGAAGATGCCTTGCAGGCTGGGAGGTGATCAGTGCTGTAAAGCAGAAACAGCAAATCTCTCATTATTGCTGCACACAATTCCCCAGACAGGTCACAAAGTGAAAATGCCAACATGCTTTATGATACAAATATCAAACCCTTACAGGTACATGTACATACATCAGGACAGCAGGACTGGAGTGGGACTGCAGGGACACTGTGCCTTTCTGCCAACCACAGACGTGCACTTACCATGAATTTCCTCTGCAGACAGAGCAGCCCAGATCCAAGGACTCTTTTATAAGGTCTGGTCAGCGCATGCTGCAGATGCCTCCTCTGTCTTTGGGCAAAGCATTTCTGGCAAACCTTGTTTTTGGCAAAGCATTGTCTGGCAAACTGAATGTACTGAAAACTGGAAAGTGATGTTACTGGATATAATTAGAAAATTTTGGTGTCTTCCTAGCTATGTGAATAAATCGCCTATAAATAATACGAGAAGATTCCTAAGGAGGGAAATACAGCTAATGATGACTAGAGGAATGAGGGTAACCACTAATAACTGTAAGGCCATGGATGCTCCATGAATCTGAGCTAAGGGAGCAAGGGAAAACCATTCCCTGGGTGAGCACAGTGACATTTGGATGCATACTTCAACTTATTCTGAGGACATCATATGTCTGATGACAGTTGTCCTTTCACAGAGCTCTCTACTTACAGATCTAGGATATGATATGTGGATTTCACTGTTGTCTGCATTGCTTACCTTAGCCAGATTATTACATATTACTCTGTATTCATATTACTCTCTATCCATATATCTCTGCAGGGCTGGATTCCAGCGATGCCGGAAGCAAAACCCAGCCCAGCTGAACGAGACAGGGCAGAATTTAAGGGTGTGTATGGGAACAGTCTGCTTGCCCAGAAATGCAGCTTGGGCAAAGCCCTGCAGTGCTGGTATTCTCCATGGAGAAAAGGGAATTCAGGCATCCTGGTGGCAGGCTCTTGATGAGAAGATCACAGAATGACAGAACCTGGCCCAACTCCTCTTGGATAGGGCAGTTTCTTTAATAAATAAGAATACCTGCACCCAGATCTTTGTACCTCCTTCCTCTGACACTTGCCATGAGAGGGCTCCCAGTTAGAATATGTAAACATAACATGCATGTAGTGATCCTGCTGAGAATGCTTCCACAGCCTCTCTGATGTGTTCCTTAGAGATTTTCTGAGTCAGCAACAACATCTTGATGTATTTTTCACCTAAACATAATTTTTCTATTATGAATTTGTCCATTGCCTGGCATCAAGTAGTTGTACACCAAAGGGACATGCACATCACTTTGGTGCAAAACCTAATGTATTACATAGTAAGTTCCATTATTTATCCAAGTCTGAGGCCTACAGACGTGTCTTAAATTAAAAAAAAAAGTAAATATAAAGAAAGAACAAAAAAAAAAAAAAAAGAGAGCACATATTGCTGTTGAAGAGCTGTAAGTGAGCTTCCTGCTCTCAATGACAGCAAAATCCACAGAGAACAAGGTTGCAGATAAGATGAAAAATAGTTACTATTTTAGCACAAAAAATGAATGGAATTTGTCATAAATATAAACATTACAGATTCAGAGAATTCAACACTGAGATTATATTTGCAAAAAAAACTGGAATAAGTTAATGTTAAGAAATTTGGACTCCCAGGCAGTGGTACATTGTCCCCAGCTTGAAATGAGGACATGTAAAAACTGTCTCAACTGGATGTAAATGTGACTGCAGTTTCTGAAGTAAGAAAGTAGGCTTTTTTTTATATTTCCTAGGAAGTGGAATGTTAACAATCACCATGCCTGTAAAATATGCTGGCATATATAAAGCACAAATCAGTTCCTATAAACAAAATTCTGATTTTCCTGAAGTATGTGTGTACTGAAGGCTAAAATGAGACCAGAGATGATAACTTGATGTTTGATCCATATAAGCTGTGTGACAATGGGGTAAATATAAATTATATATACATTTATAATAGAAATTAAAGAATATAAATTATATCTATTATATATTAAAATAACATAAATTTATAATAAATTTATATTCTATATATTCTGAAGTGGGATGAGATCTTGTTAGAAAGAATGGCTGGGAGAGAGTTCAGATCATCAGATATTGGTTTCCCAAGGTCAGGATTGAAGGTACTTGAGACAGTAGTTCGTGTTGGGACTCAGGTGTTTATTATTTCTTATCAGTAAAACAGCCTCACAACCCTGAGTTCTGCAGCCTTTTATTAGCAGCACACAAAATGGCCAACAATCTCTTGGTACAAGGTCTTTTAAGATTAAACTATCCAATTAAGAATTGACACCTGGATTATTTTCCCTTTTAACCCAATAACTGATCCCACAGAGTCGCAATGGGGACTTTTCTCCCCAATTACAAAACATCATCCAAACCCATGAAGAAGAAGGAAGAAGAAGGTAAAGAAGAACAACCAGCCTCCACCCTAAAACCTCCATCTTGCTTCATATTTATCTCTATATTCTAAAACCCCAAACTCTAAGTTTTCCACCCTGTGATATTACACTCTTCTAACCAACTCCACACCCATAATCCCAGTGCTATCAATCAATTTTGGAAGCCTTCTCCACAGCCTCAGGGCAGTTGCAGTTTTCTCTTGTGGGTCTGTGCCTTTAAGCACAGAAAGTTTAAAATTCTCAGCATCCATGGTTCCAACAATCAGAGGAAGTCACAGAAGTGCTGTAAGTCTTCACCAAGAGGCAAGACAATGCTGAGTTCATGAGCCAACACTCTACTGGCATGGGGTAAGACCCTGATGAGACAGAAATACCCTGTACAGCCTCAGCCAAGTCTACTCTAGGGACAAGACATTTCTTGAGCTTCAACTCAGCCAATGCAGCAAACCTTTGCTCTGCTCCAGACCTGAGACAATGTACTTCAGGGTCACCACGTCTGCCCAGCTGCCACACATTTCTGCCACCCTATTTGCTCCTTTTTCTGATATGACACCTTGCTGGCCCCTCAAAAACCCCAAAGGCAGCGGATGGTGTTTCAGGCTTGCCATCAGTGCCAGTCATTCAGCTTCTTCCCTCTCCAAAATGTGCCAGCCTCACGTTCTTCCTTCAGAGCTTCTCCTCCCCCTGCCCTTGGCCAGCACCCAAGGAGCACTAGTGAGCCACCCCCTTGCTTTTGGGTGGGACAGACCTGCCAGGACCTACAGGCATTGTCCTGGCAGGGGCTCAGCCTCGATGGTGTCTGAGGCTGTGGGGCAGCAGTGTCTGCACACACCTTCTCCTATCTTAAACCAAATACCCTCCCACCTCTCCTGCTACCTGCACAGCCACCCGGGGTGAGCTCTGTGTGCAAACACATCTTCATTTCACTCAGGAAAAAACACTTTTCTGTGGTTTGCCCTTTGACAGCCTGTTCTCTTCATCTGGACCCAGGAAATGTCCCAAATAAACAAATTTGGCTCCCCTGTGCCAAAGATTTAACTAATATTTCTCTAAGGACATTCTGAGCTGGACCCTTTGATCACAAACCCACCATTTTGGATGGTTTCTCCCCCATTTATTTTGATTTATTTTCTTTCCATCCAACTTCCTCCCTGTCAGCACTGAGCAAGTAACACGAGTGGCTAATACAGAAAAGAAATAGGGAGGTTGCTGCCTTCCAGACAGGTCAGCCAGAGGAACTTGCTAAATATGTTTGTCATTCACTTGTTGTCTCAGACACTGCCAGAATATTTTGAGCAGCAAAGGCCCCTGCAGCCCTGCTAGCTGAAGGGCATCAGCTGGCAGACTGCTGTCTGGTGGGAAGTGCTCCTTTCCCTGTCTCCCAGTGCTCAGTGCCTGCCTGCTTTCCACCTTTACAGCAGTTTTCCTGCTGGATTTTTTCCAGATCCTGGCTGTTCTGATCCAGCTAGATCAGGAATGCCACGGCTCCTTTGCCTGGACAGTCTCATCTGCAGAAGATGAAAGGTTAATCTGTCTCGGCCTGCTTTTGACAAACTGCCTTTCATCCACTTTTCCTTGTAGTGTGGACTCTGTTGCAGGTCTTGCAGAAGGTCACAGCCCTTTGGACAGTCATTCCTTCCCCAGACTTTGCCATTCCCAGTCTTCACTCTAGTCCATATATGGTGTGTGCATGCTGTACGAAGGCAGGTCTGGAAATCCCTCCTGAAGGGGAGCTGAGCAGGTATGGTCCCTGTAGAAGAGAATTTCTCCCCAGCTTGTCTCCTGGTCCCACCAAATGTTGAACTATGGTCTGGTCTCTGAAATGGCCACACAAGCACCTCCAGAATGAGCTTTCAGTGGGCAGAACAGCGGAATCTCATGATTTACAGAGGCATTCAGGGCTGGCATGACTGGTGGGAGAATCTTTCCCAACCTCACTGAGAATTCCTCACCATCCTGGATCATTTAGTCTGTTATAGATTTGAATCAGAACAGGCTCCAGATAGAATAGGGGATATAGGTGAACTTCAGCTTTTTTACCTACAGGCAGGCAGTGAAGAGGAACTGCCTGTGTTATCATGTTATGTTTTTGATAGAGGGCTTCCACTGCATGTGCCTGAGCCTTGGACTTCCTAAATATAATTCCCAGTCCCGAGGAAACTCCACAAAGTAGAATGTGAATAATCTTAAAGGTTTCAGGGACTGGTGAACAGTAATGTTCTGTTTTGATGGTGAGCAGATGCTTTGCCTTGCCAGAGGGAGAACCATCCATGTGTAATTGAGGGGATGTGTGGTGGAAGGATTAAGGTGTTTAGTGTGGATGTGTCCTGAAGGAAGATGAAGAATGTTCTCCCCACCTTGCTCCCCACAGCCCCCACATTGTGAGAAGGACCTGCAGGAGCCTCATGGCCCTTGATGGACATTTTTCCCAGAAATTCACTGGCTTCTCCATTTTTTTCCTGTGCTTTCCAAAAACCTCAAAGATAACACAGACAAACCTACTGCTATTTCCATTTCAGCTTTATACTACTTCAAATTATCAGATACACCAGATATTTTATTCAAAAACCTTCCCCATGGGACCTGCAGCTTGCTAGGGCTGTAATCAGCCATGCTGTCATATGAACAGGGCGTGCTGGAGGCATCAGTGCACCCTGTGGACTCTGATTTACTGCCTGGCAGGGAATATTCACACTGCTGCAGCAGCATTTCTGCTGCCTCTGAGTAAAATGAGAGCTCCCAGGAGCATTAGCACATGCTGAGAACAAATGCTGATGCTCTGATCTGCTGGAGCAAAACTTCTCATCCCTACTCTTCTGCTAAGACCTAGCTGAGTACTGGACCATTGCAATGGTAAGGACATACTTTGTATATAAAACCCAGTAAGAATCAGATCAGACTAAAGTAAAGTGTATTTCTTGCAAGCTGTTTGTGTGTCATACTGTGGCTGGCATGATGAGTTGCCCAGCAAAGAAACATGGTTTGGAGATCTATGAGGCATCCCTAATCCATGCTGGTGCAGGGAATGAAAAAAAAAATAAATTAAGAAACATAAACTGACCTAGAAGAAAGTGTATAATTTTCATAAGTAATGACAGACTTGAATGCATCCTCTGGGATGAAAAGCAGTTCAGGATTTTCACTGCATGGGCTAAGAGAGAGAGAGAGAGCTAAAATCCAGGGAGGTAAGCATAATGGATAGTGCTGCTGGTGAATTTTGGGGGTAGGGGCAGCTGTTTAGGTGGAGATCTTTTTTGGGGGAGGAGGGGGGCAGGGGAGGCTGGGGTTTTTTTGTTTGGTAATTTGTATGAATTGATGGCTTTTCTCTCTTCAAGTTCTTTTCCTCTAGTCTTAGTGATTGCTATGCTTGTAATCTTGATTCAGTTCATAGAAATCAAAGTGCTATTTTTCCTGGTATGGACTGTTGTGAGTTACAAGTTTGTAAAGGTGATGCCATCCTTTTTCAGTGGGGACTCCAAGTGGCTTCCTGAAAAGCTGCAGTGGCAGATTATCTGCAGTTAAGAGGAAGGTGTCATTTTACTGAGCAGAGGAAGGTAAAAACTGTGACCTGGAATGTTAGGATAAACAGTTCTTGAAATTGCATCACAGTTAGCTGATCAATCACCCTCCTTCTTCCAGTACAGCAAACATGAGAGGATGAAATCTGAGCAGAGTTCTAAATAATATCAGAGTGATGTAGAGGATACATTTTCCCCCACACACTGGAGCTTCAGTTACATAGAAGATGAGCAGGGTGGAAAGACTGATAAGCCAATGGGGAGAAGATTAGTGCCGGGAAGTGTCAGAGATGTTGGAAAGTGAAGCAGAAATGACAGAAATCAGTGTTCAAAGTTCAGTATTAGAAAGAAAAAAAGGCCAGCTAGTACTCAGAAAAGAAAAAGAAATGATGATGAGGTATGACTCACATATAATGTCTTAGTGCCTCTCAAAGTGCTGATGCTTTGGTGCCCAGGAGGCACAGCTGTCCATGCCCAAGCTGCTGAAGGTCAGAGAACTCCATAGTCCACATGGGGCAGCAGCTCTAGTGGAGTTCATCAGATGCATCTATTTTAAACCTTCTCTGAGACTTGTTTCTTTAGGCCACTTATGGGCCCATGTTTCTTCCTAGATCAGTTACCTGTGCATCAGCACATTTTATCTCACAAGCAGCCTGACTCCAGAAATAGTGTGTTGATGCAAAATGACTCCTGTCCTCCAGCCAAGGCAGCAAATCAAAAGTGAGGAGAAATTGGTTTTCCTTACTCATCCCTTTACTATTCCTCTCTGATTCCAGCCCTGCTTTCCAGGATGGCTGCACGCAAGGCCAGCTCAGCACAGTGCAATGTGTGTGATTTCTCTCTCTTCCACCTGTGCAGTTGGAATGCTGGCCCCAGGTGTTGTTTCTTAAGGAACTTGCAATGTTCCCTTTCATCAGCTGAGCATTAGTAACAAATCCTCAGGCCAAAATAGTAACAAATACAGGTGAGAGAGGAGCCCCAACAGTCTCATGTGCTTCATGTGCATCCTGATTCTTCTACAGTCAGAGCAGCTTGTTCATTTTGGAGAGAGATTGTAATATTGTCCAAAGGGAACAGGGAGTCTTGGCACTGAAACATGGTCCCCAAAGTTGTGGTATTTACTACTCTGTCAGCAGGTCTATGAAGGATGGAGCTGGAAATAGTTCTCCATGTTTTCACTGAGCCACAGTTGTAACACACTGATTTTTGAATTACGTTTTTGGGGTTGTTTGTTGGTTAAGGGTTTGTCTAGAAAGAAAGAATACCACCTATCTCTTAGGAGCATATTGTGGGAAGGGAAAAGGAGAGGAGTCATTTCCCTTCTTTGTTGCCCAGATATTGCTGGCACTGATGAAGTTTTCACAGCTTCACACATAGAGATGATGTCTCTGAAGAGCATCACTTACAGAGACACAAATCAACCAGGGCATCAGCTTTTCCTTAGATATATTTAACTGCTGCCTAGAAGACTACTTCCATATTTAGTTATAAAATGGGAGGATTCCTTGGGTGTAAACCTCACTGTGTGTGGGAGGAGGAGGACCTCCCAATCCTGAACACTGACTGCTGTGATGCAGTGCAAAAGGCTTCAATCCTCCTGTTTTCTCATCATCTGCTTTCCAACACCGCCAGCTCCCTTCCCCACCAGTTTCACAGCCTCTTGAAGCACTCCCCATAAATAAAGAGGTGTAAACTTAGCCAGGACCTTGAGGGACCCACAAATACTCCTGCAGTGTGATAGAACCAAGTCTCCTTTACAATGGTAAAATGGAAAA
Source organism: Fringilla coelebs (assembly GCF_963513975.1). NCBI lineage: Eukaryota > Metazoa > Chordata > Aves > Passeriformes > Fringillidae > Fringilla > Fringilla coelebs. The sequence continues at coordinate 12,468,368 of NC_140045.1, forward strand.
TGGTATCTGTATGTAGAATCTGCCCTTGGCAGCTGTGCAATGTGCCTGGCTCCAGTACAAGTGAGGTTCGTTATTTTAAGTATTGCTTGTTGCCTTGCAGGATACAGCCTGTCATTTAAGACTTCAGACCAGTAAACCTTGTGTGGATGCCTTGTTTCCTCTTTGGTCAGCTCAAATACAGTTGGTATCTACATTCCACACCAGTGCTGCAAGAGTCAGACAGGTAGGACACAGTTTGTCATCATTGTCTATGGATTTTTACCTCTGTAAGAGTTAGATTTTATGATTCCTTTCAAGTTGTAATGGTCTCAGTATTATTTCCACTTGAAGACATCTTGCATGATGAAAACCATCTCTTTTAGCTTTTTTTAATTGTACATTATTCTTAATTATTCCTTAGAACAAAAACTCATACATTTCAGTACTAGAAAAACTATATAGTAGTGCAGCTGTTCCCAGTTTGTTCTGGTGGCTCTACATGTTACCCTGCTTGGGGTTTATCCTCTTGTTCACACTTCTACCAAGCTGTTCATTAAGTTCAATTTAATTTACAACTGGAACATATTAGTATTGGCTATTCTGCCTCACAGAAGAAGTGAGGCACTGCAATATCCTCTTATCCAAATAATACATTATTTGTTTTTCTTTGAAACCGATTATTAACATCATATTTGTGAAGGTATTAACAAGGCTGTATGATCTTTAAATTTCCTCAGTAACAAGCCCTTTTCTAGAGTTACTGGCCTTCACTTGCCTTGTTCTAAGGCAGCACATCACCCCTTGCCCAAGTTCCTCCATAAGGACTCAGAGACATACAGATGCTTTTGGGACTACAGATGTTTTCCCTTGGGGAAACGTCCCTCTAAATGCCACTTGTTCAAGTGATAATGGGACCATGAATGAGAACCTCTGTGTACTGTACCCATGCAGAAACACAATTCACAAAGGAAAACAAATTTTTCTATGCCAGGACAGAAAAGGTACTTGTCCTGCCTTTGTCCTGATCCTTTCCTAATATGAAAATGAAATTAATCTTCTTCCCTTCTTGGTAACAGACTAAGACAGAGTGGAGAAATGCTGGAGATGGGATAAGTAAAGCTGTACTGTTATGCAAGGCTTAAAGTGAAATAAATATATCATTTGAAAATGCCCCAAACTTGTGTAACTGCGAAAATAAATTGACCAAAATAACAGATTCTGCTGTGTATGCGACGAAATCTATGTTCTTTATTCTCTACATATAGACATGGCTATGAACACTTGAAGAAGTGACAGAGGGTTCACATTTTGTGCAGCCCTCAGGTCGCTTTGATGCCTCATGACATCCTCACTCTTCCTCTCCTATTTTCTTGCCACTAATCTCGCGGCTCTTGGCTCGGAGCTTGTTGACCTGTGACTCTGCAATGTCAGCCCGCTCCTCGGCTTCCTCCAGCTCGTGCTGGATCTTGCGGAACTTGGACAGGTTGACATTGGACAGCTCCTCCTGTGTGGGGAAAGGGAGTCAGTGGTGAGGAACCCAGGGCAGGGGTTTCACTCCTGCTGCAAGTCAGCCTTGGGGGGCTGCAAATCTCCATCCCCCTCCCACCACTGCTCACACATCAGCCTCACACAGAGTTCCTCTTCCTCCCCTTTTCAGGACCCTGCTGGGACAAGATTCACCGGGACTGTGTCACATGTGAGAATAAATTTCACCCCTTCAATTTATCATTTCTGTACTTATTCTCACACTGCTTCCTGCCCAATTGTCAGTGCAAATCACTGGGTTGGGAAGACCCATAAGTTTTCTGCTGTTGATTATTAGCAGAGATTCAGGAACTTGTCAGTCACTGGGTGTGGCCCCTGGTTTGTTTACTCTGGCCTCCTGTGTGAAACAGGCTGCAGATGCTCCCTTAATGAATGTCCCTGACAGCAGGGTGCCCAGAGCTCACCAAGGCCTCAGGACACGATAGCACAAAGCGTGACCAAGACAGTTATGTCTTGGGAGTTTCTTTCATAAACCTCTCCCAGTATTCAGCCTCATTCAATTTGTGTCCTGCCCCAGTGGAATTTTTGCCCATTCTCCAAGCAATACTTACGGCCTCCTCAGCTTGTCTCTTGTAGGATTTCACTTTCATTTGCAGCTTGTCCACCAGATCCTGCAGCCTGAGAATATTCTTCCTGTCCTCCTCAGACTAAAATATTTGGCAAATGGAGAGTGAATTCTTGTTTCTGCGTCACTTGAGGTTAACAATTGCCCTTGGGGATGGTGTGGGCAAAATGTGACTCACTGTGAGAAAGCCCAGTGAGAGCAGGAGAGCTCCTGCCTTACCTGGTAGGTGAGTTCCTTCACCCTCCGCTCGTACTTGCGCACACCCTTCACGGCTTCAGCGCTGCGCTTCTGCTCAGCATCAACCTCCCCTTCCAGCTCCCGCACCTGCAAGCACAAGCCCATCCCTGCAGCTGCCCTGCCAAGGTCTCTCCAAGGAGGGACACGCTCACTCAGGCACAGCCCCAGCCCTACACACCCTGGCCTCCAGCTTCTGGATCTGCTTCTTCCCTCCCTTCAGTGCCAGCTGCTCGGCCTCTTCCAGACGGTGCTGCAGGTCCTTCACCGTCTGGTCCAGGTTCTTCTTCATCCTCTCCAGGTGGGCACTGGTGTCCTGCTCCTTCTTCAGCTCTTCTGCCATCATGGCCGCCTGATCAGACCGAAAGGTCAGAGCCATTTTGGGATTGGACATATTTTGGGGAGAGTACATTCATCCTCAGCAATGCCAGGAGTGTCCAACTCACATCTGTGATGGCCTTCTTGGCCTTCTCCTCAGCATTGCGGGCTTCCTGGATGGTATCCTCCATTTCGCTCTGGATCTGGGCAATGTCCGTTTCCAGCTTCTTCTTGGTATTGATCAGGCTGGTGTTCTGTTGAACAATAAAATTTTGTGCAGTTGTTTCCGAAAGAGAACAATTACTTAAGAAATTTACTATTTCAATGTAAAGTTATCCTCTAAATATATCAGATATATATCTGATAAATATCTGATAAATATCTGATATCTTCCTGATGTCTTGTCTGATCATACACAGATAGATCGTAGAGAATGACTGAAATTTTAAGCAGCTCTTCTGACTGCGCATGCAATCCTACTCATTTTGCCGTAATCCATTTCTTTGTACAAGTGTAATAATTCTGGATCAGATTAATTACTTTATTACAAGAGTTGATTTAGGAATTTACACAGAAGAAGATCTATAGAGGAAAAAAATTGCCCATGAGATTTTGAATCTAACCTGAGTGTGGAGGAGCTGAACTCTCTCACTTGCATCCAGAAGCTCCTGCTCAGCCAATTTCCTTGACCGCTCCGTCTGCTCCAGGGCTGCCCGGAGCTCCTCAATTTCAGCCTGCAGCAGGTTTGCTCTGCGCTCCACCATGGCCACCTGCTCCTTCAGGTCCTCCTGTGTCCTGAGAGCATCATCCAGGTGTATCTGGGTGTCCTGTACAGAATAAAGAAAAATTATAAGGTGAAGAATCAAGAGAAATTATAAGACGACACAGCATTGTCACGCAATGGCAATTGCCACCAGTCCCATAATGATTATGGTCGTATAATAAATATAATTATGGGAATATATTTATATGTGGATTTATTGTCCATCTATGCACAGTATCTTAGAAAAGTCAGTTGGAGGCTGATTCATGAGAATTTGGGATAGCTGAAGAGTAAGTTCAAGTCCCGGAATTTTAGAAGACTGGACTTGAGTCATTCAAGAAATTCCTGGACGGAAACCCCTTGAGAAACTCCCCTCAAGAATAAAGAAGCAAAAAAAGAGTTAAGAATGTTTGTTCTGGTGTGCAGAAGCTCTCAATTCATGTGTGTAAGCAATCAGGCAAAAGAGGCAGATCAGCATGGCTGAGCAAGAATGTTCAGGTCAAACTGAAGCGTAAAAAGAAAATGCATACATGGTAGAACAAGCAGCAAATGCCTTTGGAAGAATATAGCGATGTTGCCAGGATGTGTGAGGACAGGATTACGAAAGCCAAGGCAGAGCTGGATCTGAATTCCTGATTTGTGTGTCCTTACATTGAGTATTGCATCCAGTTCTGGGCTCTTCAGTTAAGGAGAGTTAATAAGGAACTAGAATGTATCTAGAGGGCTGCGGCAAAGGCAGTATTGGAAAAAGTAAAACCCAAAGTGCACATTCTTGGTGTAACATACCTTCAGCACTCCCTGGGTGTTTCTCAGGTTCTTCTGTGCCTCTGCAGCCACACGGTTGGCATGGCTCAGTTGGATCTCCATTTCATTCAGGTCTCCCTCCATCTTCTTCTTCAGCCTCAGGGCTTCATTCCTGCTCCTGATCTCAGCATCCAGAGTGCTCTGCATGGACTCCACAATTCTGAGGTGGTTCCTCTTCATCTGATCAATCTCCTCATCTTTCTCTGCTATCTTCCTGTCAATCTCAGCTTTCACTTGGTTGAGCTCAAGCTGCAGGCGCAGGATCTTCCCCTCCTCATGTTCCAGGGAGGCCTGGACAAGTGGACCCAAACATTAATAAAATCAAAAATATTTTCAGAAATATCAGCTGCAGTCCTCAGCCAGAACAGAGGGTAACTCTGTTCCATGCCTTTTCAGCCCTAATTCCTCAATTATTTACTACAGATGCCAGTGGTTGATGTCACGTACTTCAGCTTCCTCCAGAGCAGCCTGGATTTCAGATTTCTCCTGCTCAATCTGCTTCTTCACTTTCTCCAGCTCATGAATTGCCTTTCCTCCCTCCGCAATCTGCTCCGTGAGGTCAGAAATCTCCTCTGTGGGAACAAAGATCAATGGCATGGTCAGGCACAGAGCAGAATGGGAAGGGCCCTGTCCCACCAAGGTGACAGGCAGATCTGCAGACCTGCAGGCACAGAGCCATGAACAATGGTGGTAATTGCTGATAGAAAGGCCAGTGAGTATCAGAGGGCCAGGGCCTTACGCTGCAAGTTCTTGTTCTCCCTCTTCATTGTTTCCAGGTGGTCCAAGGACTCCTCATAGGCATTCTTCATCTTGAACAGCTCCGTGCTCAGAGAGCGCGACTCCTTCTGCGAGGCCTCCAGCTCAGCCTGCGTTTCCTCGTACTTCTGCTTCCATTCTGCCAGGATCTGAAGAGAAACGGGGGGTGAGCAGGGCTGTGGCCATCACGGGGCCATGCTCTGGCCAGGAGGGCTGGTGCTGGAGGCCAAAAGACCTTGTCAAAGTTCTTCTGCTTCTTATCCAGAGCAGTGCAGGCAGCATTGGATCTCTCCACGTCAATCATCAGGTCCTCCACTTCATTCTGCAGCCTCTGCTTTGTCTTTTCCAGGGAGGCACATTTGGCATTGACAGCCTCAACATGTTCCTCTGCATCCTGCAGGCGCTGGGCCAGCTTCTTCCTGGGAGGAGACAAGCACAGTTGTGTGTTAGAGCTTGGAAGGGTGTAAGTTGTATTCCGTCATGGAAGGACAGTAGATCACTTTAAGGGTTCTGAACTGCGCACTTTTCACAGATATGTAAGGATTATCCTTTCCTGTGTCCTATCACCTATTAAACCTGTCTTAGCACTGCTGGTCCTAAAGCCTACATTTTCCATTCCTATCTCCACTTTTTCTCTGCCTTCCTCTCTCACCTTTTTTTTTACAAATCTGTATTCATGCCTTTATCCCATTCTTGTCTGAACCCACTCTCAGAGATCCTGATTTCCCATGACCAGTTTCAGTCTTCTCCAGTCATTTCCCATCCTGCTTCCCCACGTACTTGGCCTCCTCGAGCTCCTCCGTGCGCTGAATCGCGTCCGTCTCGTATTTGGTTCTCCACTGGGCCACTTCACTGTTGGCCTTGGACAGGGCTCGCTGCAGCTCCCCCTTGGCCTCCTGCTCCTCCTCATATTGTTCCCGGAGTAAGTCACAGTCGTGGCGAGCAGACTGCAGGGCGTGGGCCAGGGCGTTCTTGGCCTAGATAGGGAGTGGGGTTGTGTCAAGGAGTGGTAATGTCTCATGAAATCTCTTCCAATGAATTAATTTCACACTGCAAACATGACTGCTGGAGGAATGTTTGCAATGAAAGACAGATGTAAGACTGGGGACAAAATCTATTAATCAGACTTATGGCAGAAACAAAAGCCATCTCCCAGGATGGCTTATGCTAAGCAGATCCTGTCTCCACTAGGCAGTGTGAAGCTACAGCTGTTTTCAGTGGCCAGTGGTAAGAAAGCAGGAATAACCTTAATTTCTTCTTCTAGATGCCTCTTCAGTTCCTCAATCTGCTGGGTGAAAGCCTGCTTGCCTCTTGACAGCTGAGAAATCAGAGCATCTTTCTCATCTACCTGGCGTGAAAATTCACCTGGGGAAGCATACAAATAAGGAGATATTCTTATTGTCATTTATGACCCAAACAAGCTGGTTTAGGAGTCATGCCAAAACATATGGGAGTCTCTCTAACCTGCTTCTGTCTGCAGACGAGCTCTTTGAGCATTGAGGTCGTTGATCATGCGCTGATGTTCTTCTTCCTTGGACTTAATCTCACTCAGCTGATCTTCCAGAGTGCGGCACATCTTCTCCAGGTTGGCCTGTGGAGATCACAGAAAATGAAAGAACATTATTATCTGGATTCCTTCTTCTTATGAACCGCAGCATTCTAACCAAAAAAAGGGAACAGTTGTGCAAGTTATAGACTGCACCTTGGAGTTAGAAGGTTAGAAACAAGTTCTATACAGAGACATAAGTTAGATGGTAATCTGTCCATAGTTTTAACAGATATACTTCAACATTATTCATATTTCTAGTTTTTCATATTTTTCCATACCTTGGCTTTGGAGACAGACTCCATATTGCTGGCCAAGTCGTCAATCTCCATCTTCATCTCACTCTTCTCCTTCTCCAGCTTCTGCTTCACACGTTGCAGGTTGTCGATCTGCTCGCCCAGCTCAGCCGTGCTGTCCGCGTGCTTCTTGCGCAGGGCGGCAGCCGTGGCTTCGTGCTGCAGCGTGGCCTCTTCCAGGTCACGGCGCATCTTCTGGAACTCTGCCTCACGCTTCTTGTTCATCTCCACCTGAGCTGCTGTGGCCCCTCCTGCTTCTTCCAGGCGCTCGCTGATCTCCTCCAGCTCCCTGGACAGGTCAGCGCGATGCTTCTCTGCTTTAGCACGAGAGGTTCGCTCTGCCTCAATTTCCTCCTCCAGCTCCTCAATGCGGGCCTGCAGAACAGCAGGGACCCTTCACAGCCGTGCCCTCCTCCTGCCTGAGCTGAGCCTGAGCAAGGCAGGGGAAGGAACAGAGACTTGCCTGCAGCTCCTTGATCTTCTTCTGAAGTTGCATGCCCAGGGCTTGTTCATCCTCGATCTTGCCCTGGATCTGGCTGATTTCAAAGTCTTTCCTTTGGGACAAGTGAAGCGCGTTAGAGCTCCAAGAAAAGAGACAAGTGCTACAGCCCAGAACTCAGGAGTCCCAGAGCCACACTTACTTCTTCAGCTTCTCATCCAGCTGCTGCTTATCATTCTCCAAATCCATGATGCTGTCCTGGGCCAGCTTCAGGTCTCCTTCCAGTTTCCTCTTGGCTCTCTCCAGGTCCATGCGCAGTTTCTTCTCTTGCTCCAGGGACCCTTCCAGCTAAACACAACAAGACCATCAGAGCTCTGCCAGCCAGCTTGGACTCCATACCTGTCCTGTTCCTGCTCTATCTCTGTGTGCTTACATCATCCACTTGCTGTTCCAGCTTGGTCTTGGCTTTGGTCAGAGTATTGACTTTGTCCTCCTCTGCCTGCAGGTCATCCAGGGTCTGCTGATGGGCCTCTTGGAGGGCTTTCTTCTCTTTTGTCAGCTTGACAATGGTCTCATCCAGAGCTGCCATCTCCTCAGTGAGGTTTTTCACCTACAAATATTAGCATGCTTTAAAATTTGGAAGAAAACATGTTCACTGGTTTTAGGTTTCATTTATCTTTTGGATGCTCAGAGACGCACAGCTCAAGATTTTCCAAAGTCAGCATGTCTTTTGGTAAGTTGCCTCTTACTCTGAGTCTGTAATTTCATGACCCTTTATGTGACTGCCAATGTGTGTACCTTGTTTTCGGTAGCATGTTTTTCCTTCTCCACCTTGGCCAGTGTCAGCTCAAGGTCATCAATATCTTTCTTCAGCTCTGAACATTCATCCTCCAGCTTTCTCTTCTTGGCTGTCAACTCAGCGTTAATTTCTTCTTCATCCTCTGCCCTTTCAGTCACTTCCTTGACTTTGGCTTCCAGCTGGATTTTGGTTTTAATGAGCTGGTCGCATCTTTCCTCAGCATCAGCCAGAGCATCTGCTTCCTGGTGGGAAGATGCAGGAAATGTTATTTAGTACTGAAGGAACTGATGTAAATTGGCAAGACTTTCATAATTACTTTTGGGGAAAAAACAAACTGTGTAATTGCATTGGAAACTACAAATCTAGAAAAAGCTTTTAGTTAGTTTTCTTGTTGGACCTTTTGCATCATTAATACAGCTCTGTTTAACTACATTTCATTTCAATCTATTTATTTTGGGTATATGAGAAAGTCACTTCGATTTAATTGATATTTTCATTTTCTCCCTTAGAAAGTGATTGTTTCTTATTATGTACTAAATTCAAATTTATGTGGAAGTTTTGAGAAATGTAAATAACTCTACCTCCAAGGAAATATTTGAAAATCCCATTAGTAGCTTTATATTTAGCCAATGGTGTCAGTGGACAAAAGAATGAGATTCATCATTCTCCAAAACAGACATTTAAGCTCAAGGGTGTTGCCAGAATGTTTTTTATGGTTCTGAGAGACCAAAAGCCATTTGAGACAGACATATGGAGATGATGCTTGTATTGTAAGTTGTAATGGGCATCTGTGTTTTCTGGGAGTAGTAGGTACAGGAGGTGAGGTGAGATCTGCCATAAGAAATGTTTATCCACTCTTCATTTTGACAGCTGAGTTAAGGCAGAGTAGTAGGTCAGTCAAGCTACTGTCTGTGCTCCACGAGATACACTACAGTGACTACAATAAGGCCTTATGCCACACATAATGTCTCTCATATGGCTTTATGAACTCACACAGACACATGCAGGTATGAAGACTAAAAACTCATACTTTCTAAATTACAGCTCGCAATAGTAAGATTGAGTGGAGAAAGAATGTGGTCTTAATTTTACCTTTAGATACATGGTATTAGGCTTAAAGTATCTTAGAAGGCTTAGTATGTAATTTGAGAGTCCTGTATTAAGAAAGGAGAGTTAGATCATATTCACTTATAAAAGTATAGAAAAATGTTACTCACAGCCTGAACTTGGAGCTGCAGGTCATTTTTCTCCTTCATCAGAGATGCCATTTTCTCTTCAAGCTCCTTCCGCTTTGCCTCAGACTTTGCAAGCTCCTCCTTGGTTTTCTCGAACTCTTCCTTCATGTTGGCCATTTCCTTCTCAGACTCTGCACTCTTCAGCAAGGGCTTGATCTTGAAGAACAGCTTCATCCATGGCCAGTGTTTGACATTCATGAATGCACGAATGTTGTACTGGATGCAGAAGATCGATTCCCTGAGGCATAATTAAGATGTACAATGAATATTCTCAGTCTGACAAGTGTCAACACTTTTCCATGAGCAAAATGACTTTAACAGAAGAAGAGGAAGGTGTACCTGCGCTCCACCATTCTCTGGTACTCCACCCTTGCCAGGAAGCCTCTGCACCTGGCCTGGGTGCGGGTGATGAGCTCTGCCAGCTTCTCATCCCTCATCTCCTCCAGGATCCCTATCAGCCCAGCTTTGAAGAACACCTTGAGAGAGGGAATGTTGCAGCACATCACTGGCAGGTAGAGAGAGCAAACCCCCCCAGGCAGGCCGTGAATGTGGGGGTTTGTACCTTGGTGTGTCCAAATTTGTACTGGGTGTGGTCCACATCGATTGAACTAAGAAGCTTCTCAGAAGCCTTCTTGCTATCGATGAACTGTCCCTCAGGGATGGCACTGGCATTAAGCACCTTGTATCTGTGGAATTGGAGGAAATAGAAATGAAGGCAATGTCCAGTAATAAGAACGTTCTGCTTACTGAAACCAAGAGCAGTGTTTGCAGCAGAACCAGGCTGAGGAAGTTGGAATTTCATCCCTCCTGAAAAACTCAGTTTTATGTCGGAGAGCACTTGGTGAGGACACCTGAGTTCTCTCTTAATTTCATAGCTCTCACCTCTGTTTGAAGTCAGCGTAGAGGACTCTGCTGGGGAACCCTTTCCTGCAGATCCTGATCCCTTCCAGCACGCCGTTACAGCGCAGCTGGTGCAGCACCAGCTCATGCTCCATGGCACCTGGCAATGCAGAGCACAAATGAGTGGCACAGATTGCAGGGCAGAGGGGAATGGATGTGTCAGAGCAAGGATCTTTCAGCTTGGGGCTCTTACCAGGTGTTTTAGTCTCATTGGGGATGATGCAGCGCACAAAATGGGGGTGGGTGCTCCGCAGATTTGTCATCAGCTTGTTGAGATTCTCCTGTGGGATCACGCATAGTAGTTTAGATGAAGGAAATTTACTTTTGCATACTTTGTATCTATATGCCAAGGAACTAATATAATAAATCTTAGAAGAAGCTTTCAAATTCGACGTCTAGGTTTAATGAAACCTTCTATATACTTTTTATTAAAAAGTATTTTCATTAAAAAAATGTTAAAAATTCTTTGCCTTATTTTGGTAGAAGTAAAACACTATGCTATAAATATTTTAACTCAAGCCCTTTTGGGATATTACATGACAGATTCTGAAAAATATTTTTCCCAAAAAATGGGAGTGAACTTTTATAAAAAGTTCAGAGAGCCAAATGAAGACTGAATCCTGAATTTGAACAGAGAATCATAATGAAATGCACTTCATACTTAGTATCACTTCTTCATAAAACCAATGCCACAATACAAATCTGAGTGCATTTAGCTCAGTTTTGACATTATATTTATGTCACTTTATAGAAAATCCATACTTTACCCTGAAAAGAGCTGAGACAGTCTGGAAAGAAGAACCCTTCTTCTTGCCTCCCTTCTTGCCGCCACCACCACCACCACTGGCCTCTTAAAATAAAAAAAAAAAAAAAGTTTTTTGTTTTGTAATTTAACCATATAACTATTTTTGTTGTATCGTTACATATCCCAATTGTTGAAAAAGAAAATTTAGAAAAATAACCTGCTTCTCCTCCACCATAAGAAGCGAAAAGTAAAGCCAGGGTCTTCACAGATGATTTCTGGTACAGCCCAATGACAGTTTCATTCAGAGGGTCCTTGTTCTTCTCCAGCCACCCAGTGATGTTGTAGTCCACTGTGCCAGCATAGTGCACCAGGGAGAAATGGGCCTCAGCCTTGCCTTTGGCAGGTTTTGGCTTCTGGAAGTTGCTGGACTTGCCCAGGTGCTGGTCATAGAGCTTGTTCTTGAAAGAGGTGTCAGTTGCCTTGGGGAACATGCACTCCTCTTCCAGGATGGAGAAGATGCCCATGGGCTGGAAGATAGTTCAATAAACAAAAGAGAATGCCTGTAGAATATATGATTATGACTTGGTCTCAAAGGGAATGTAGTAAGAGACAGGAAGCTGAAAAACAAACTTTTCCATGTAGAAAATTTATTTCTAAAAAGCGAGTTGAAAAGATTCACCTCCTTGATTTACACTTTCGCATTATGATTTGGAATGTTTTCTATGCCAAAGACCATGTTAAACTTCATGAGGAGAAAGAATATATTTTAAAGTGTTTTTCACAAATGTGTCCGTGGCATATTTACTTGTGGTTTTGAATTTTCAATCAGCGCCCTAAATTATAGGAAACTACAAAATATCTGTGTTTCTTCCTCTCAGATTTCAGGAACTGTACTGTCTTTGCTGTGAACCACACAGAACCCTTACAGATAACTGTATGGTTAACCAGTTATCCATTTCCAGATAACTTTATTCCAGAACCCTAAGAAAATGTTTTCAATTTACTTTAGGAACTGCCCTGTGTTTTTAAATATAATATCATTTAGCCAAGCAAACAAGATACCTTCCATGCAGAGAATGTGTTAGAATTACTTCTATAGTTTTCAGTGGACTTTGTAATATCTGTAATGCATAATTAGCAATAGTACAGGTCAAGATGCATTTCTGCAATTAAAACCAAATACAACAATCCAACTATTGGAAATTTAAAACAATGGGTTCTTGAAAATGGAAGACATCTTGAATTTAAAACATACCTTCTCAATGAGCTCAATGCAGGCAGCCAGGTCCATCCCAAAATCAATGAATGTCCATTCAATCCCCTCCTTCTTGTACTCCTCCTGCTCCAGCACGAACATGTGGTGGTTGAAGAACTGTTGCAGTTTCTCATTGGTGAAGTTGATGCACAGCTGCTCCAGGCTGTTGAACTGCTCAGTGGAAAAAAACACAACCAACCCTCATCAATAAGCCCAGTTCTTTACCATTCTCCTCCACCCTCTATAAATCTCCCCAGTTAAAACAACTGTATTATCAGGACCTCACCATAACAGAAGAACCTATATGCAGCTCCGGAAAGAAATACATATATAATGAAAATGAAGGATTTTTTCCAGAGCAGATTTTTTTAGTGAATCTGCTAAAATTAATAAAATACTTTTTTCATTCAGCAAACAAGATGAGTGCATGCTCTTGTCTCCAAATTGAAAACCCTATTTATTCCTTGGTTCTTTAATTTTTTTGAACATCTTTAACTCATTATATATTTGCCAATGCATCTCCTAGTTCTGCTCCAGAAGCTCTGTTATAAATTTATTCAAAATATTTTGGGTTATTTAATCCTTAACATTAAGCTCAAATAGTTGTTATATTACAATATATAAAATTCTATTTGCTGCTTCTGCACAAACAACATGATTCTCTGCTTGTATGGATGGAGCTTTTGAGGATTTTTTTTTCTCCTGGAAAAGAAAATGACTGGGTTTTTTCTGCATAAAACCACAAATGACTATCATGTTAAACCTTCAGAAGAATATTACTTGCAAGTCCTCTGATACAACAATCCTTCCCTTCAAGAGCAGCCCTCAAACCTGAAATCCTTACATCAAAGATCTCAAAGCCAGCAATGTCCAGGACACCAATGAAGTACTGCCTGGGCTGCTTCGTGTCCAGCTGCTCGTTGATGCGAACAACCATCCACAGGAACATCTTCTCATAGACAGCCTTGGCCAGGGCACCCACTGAGTTGTATACCTAAACCAAAGGAGAATGGAGCAGAAGAAATACAATATCCAGAGCAAATAGTAAATGATTCAAGTCAGAGGTTCCCAGTCACCGGCTGGTTGTTGTTACCTGCTGCACAGTTTGGCCCTTGGTGACGTATTCATTCCCCACCTTGACTCGGGGGTAGCAGAGGGCTTTGAGCAGGTCTGCTGAGTTCAGACCCATCAGGTAGGCAGCCTTGTCAGCAACTAAGTACAAAGACAAGGAGATAGAAAAATTAAGGCTAGCAAGACATGCAGCACTTTCTTTGAGTGATGAACCCTTCCCAAAACAGCTGCAATATTTAATGTTCTTGTTATCATATTTTGCTTACTGGCTCTCAGAGGAATCATGACATAATTATTCAATTGAAATCATCCTTGCATCGAATGTTTTACTGAGCAGTACATCTAAAGGCTATATGTGTCTTTAAAAATCTTCACAGAAACATCTATAAATAATGTATTTATTAAAAATTCTCCTGGAATTCATGACTAATTTTGCCCTAAATGGTGATTTATGAAGTAGAAGTTCTATAACTGAATATAATGCCTTTAATTTCTTTAGCTATCAAACAGAAACAATATTTTTCAAAAAATCTTTTCTTTCTTAGTGGGTCTAAGCATACTGAATAATTTATGCTGATTAAGGGTGGTAGCTCAGGAGAGATTTTTGGACATATATGCAGTTGGTAGTGCAGATAATGATGAGCAGTAATTGAAGAAAGAGTGCATTTTGGATGGCAGTTTCATACCTATGTACCATCTCACCTAAACACATTTCTACTCCATCTTCCAAATGCTGATTTATTATTGCCACTTCTATTTCTAGCAGACCAGCCAAAGATTTTGCTGATACCTTCTGTGCCATCAGGCTCTGCCTGCTCCTCTCGTTGTTTCTGCTTGAACTTCAGGTTCCCGTAGTGCATGACAGCTCCTGTCAGCTTGTAGATGGCTGTTTTCTCATCAGCACTGAAACCCAGGATGTCAATGGCACTCTGAAATAGGAACAGTGAAGTAAAACATTTGTCTGGGAGATTCCCATAGTTACAATACTCTGAATTACTACTTACATCTGTTGCCATCAGCTCCTCCTGGTCGTTAATGCTGGCAACAGTGATCTCGCCTTGACTCACAAATTGGTAGTCATATGGGTTAGTGGTAATGAGGAGCATGTCTGAAAATGAGCAGATGGGTCATGTAGGCTTAGTTTAGTCAAGCAAGTAATAGTGTGAGCAGATGCTCAGCAATCTTCCTCCAAGTTAGTAATTCTTCCTACCAATTAGCTCTGGCTTCTTGTTGGACATGATCTGATAAAAGATGTGGTAGCTCCTTTCCGCCTTGAGCTGGAAAGTGACTCTGGACTTCTCCAGCAGATCTGGAGGGAAAATTTAGAAACAAGAAGAAACAGAAAAAGAAAAAAAAAATAAAAAAGAGAAGATGGGAAGAAAACGGGGAAGGCAGTATAGATGGTGGGGTGAACATATGTTGTATGGATAGATGGGGGAATGGATGGATTGTGAACTGCTGTGAAGTGTCTTACATGTTTCAATATCTGCAGAAGCCAGTTTTCCTGTGGCACCAAAATGGATTCTGATGAATTTGCCCTTTAAAGGAATAAAAGTGTTTTAAGATTTACAACATAGAAAGTATATGTGAAATAAAGAAGTTGGCACAAGTTTTCTACTTAGAGACATTTTCTTAAAATCTGTGTATTTGCATCACTAACATAAAGTTATCTTTTTCATTTTTGACCATGAAAAGAAACAGCAGTGGAAAAATTATATTTAAGTATGCTAAGTGTACAAAAGAGAAGGAATGTGTGAAATTCATTCAACAAATTATTCTACCTATATCTCTGCATACAGAGAACAATTACCTTATTGATACAGAAATATCAATCTAAGTAGTTGAGGTGCTTAGATCTGAATTCTGATCTAATAAACAACATCACTTCTGATTAATTAAATCTGAAATACAGCAAATATATTATTTGATTAGAAATTTATTTTTTCTTTCTTTGTTTCTTCCTTTCTTCCTTTCAACTCTACTAGCCTCATTTCCTTTTTTCCTGAAATTTGTCTGTCTCTTAGAAAATTATTATAAATGTATGTAAAAACAAACAGAGCTATTTTTAACATTACAGTATGTTCTAGGAGAAACACCACATTACATGGTATTATTTGCATTTTTATGTAAAACAGAAATAATTTTTGGTGTTGTGAAATCTGGAGAATGGTCTTTAGGATAAGTGGCAAAGCCACGGTAAGAAAATTCAGTTTTACTCTTGAAAACATGATAGCTGAACAGAAAAGAATACTGACACAAACTCCTCTTTACTATGTTACAGGAATTATTTTGTTAAGCCACTCACAAAGCGTGAGGAGTTGTCGTTCCTCACGGTCTTGGCGTTTCCAAAGGCCTCCAGCAGTGGGTTGGCGCTGATGATTTGATCCTCAAGCGTTCCCTGCAGGGTGATAATTACAGCTAGTTATCCTTTCCAAAATCATGTCAAGAACAAAGGAAAGCATTGATCCCAACATGTACCTACTAAATTACCTGCATTTTGCCTGATGTTTGTTCTTCCTTTTTCTTGTCCCCACTGGCTGCAATTGTTGCAAAGTACTGGATGACACGCTTTGTGTTCACAGTCTTCCCGGCCCCGGATTCTCCGCTGCCAAAGCCAAGAGAGAAGCAGAGGGTGCGTGGTCAGGCAGGAGGTGCCCTGGCACCGGGCAGCCCCGCAGGGACCCGCGCAGGGGGGTACCTACGTGATCAGGATGGACTGGTTCTCACGATCTGTGAAGAGACAGAAACACGGCACTTAAAACTCAGTGAACAACAGAGAAAGAATGAAACATAGTCAGGTAAGTCTAATGTTTTGCCTCATTTCAGTTTCACTTCAACAAGCAAACCTCCAAAGCACATCACTGAGTACAGAGATATCTTTCATTTAAAACAGCAGAAATAACACTATGAAGATAGCTCCAACAGATGTGTGTGTGTCAGATCCAAGAAAGGTTTGAAAAAGCCTCTTCACTTTGCTGAGTCAGGGCATCCCTTCAGAGAATTTATTGGTCCAAGGCCCCTGAGGCAGACAGAGCCACTCACCAGTCAGCATGAACTGATAGGCGTTGTCAGAGATGGAGAAGATGTGTGGAGGGGCCTCCTGGCGCTTCTTGCCTCGGTAGGCCAACACCACCTCGGGGTTGTACACCGGCAGCCACTTGTAGGGGTTGACAGTGACGCAGAAGAGACCCGAGTAGGTCTGCAAGGAAGGGACACAGCACGCTGGCTTGCCCTGAGCCTGGCCCAGCAGCTCCTGAGGCTGCCCAGAGGAAGCTGCTGCTGCCACTTACGTAGATCATCCAGGCTGCGTAACGCTCTTTGAGGTTGTACAGCACAGCGGGTTCGTGCAGGTGGGTCATCATGGCCATGTCCTCGATCTTGTCATACTTGGGAGGGTTCATGGAGAAGATCTGGTCATCCTTCACAGTCAGGGTCTGTCAGAGGAAGAAGGATGCACACATCAGCTAAGAATCCAGAGTAGGGATCGTATTTTTTCCTCCAGTCTTGTTTTTGACTCACCTCTCCCCCTTCAGTCTTGACAGTGACTTTGCCTGTTTCCCTGCTCGTGATTGTCCCTTTCACGAAGGATTCCTTTGCATGCACCACGAAGACAGATGACTTGGCATCAAAAGGCTTGTTCTGGGCCTCAATTCTCTCCTTCTCCGATTTTCGGAGGTAAGGAGCCGCCTCCCCAAAGATGGCCATCTCAGCGTCCGAAGACATGGCTGCACTTTACGGAGGGGCTTGTCAGCAGAGAACACTATGGAGGAGGAGATATGTTGCTCAAATTTGCCAGAAAGTAAGGAGAATAATAGAGAAATTGTGGAGAAAAAAGAAACTATAATAATACTGCTTGTAGCCTTTTGGAAGGTATTGCAAATTTTTGCATTGGCGCAATTCAATATTTATGGGAAACATCAAAATTATATTCTGGGAAATTATTTGGCCTTTACTGAAATCACACTTAAATAATGTATAGATACTTAGAATTCAACTATTTAGACACTGTACTATGGAATTCAGAATCTCAAAAATCCTTTCAACTGCTTAAGCACTCTTAAAATTAATTTGGAATCATTATAATGCTCTTTTCCCTGATAGGTTTTTACAAAGATCAGAATGCTCATACTCCACTGTCTGAACTTTATACTGAAAACTGTAGCTTCTTAGTAACTCAGTTTCAGTATTTAGAACTTTTTTATAATTGTATTAATAATACAATTTTCTCTAATTTTATTGACTGCTTGAACACAGGCATAAATTGCAACATGACTGTTCAAAGATTAATGCTGTTCAAACCACACTGAGATAGCTCCTTTTCTAGTACTTTCATTTGTTTTTTAAAAATTAGTAGAATTTTAGAGAAAAACAAATTTCAAAGATTTAAAGCTCTAATGAAGTATTTAAAAATAAGGAATTTTAAAGCCTGAATGAATTTATCTGAAATATATTTTTCTTTCCCCTGCCCAAGGAGAAAAAAAAACAAAAACAAACACTGAGCAGCTTAGAAAAACCTTTAAATATCTCTTTCTCTATAGAGTTAGGTACCTGATATTTACATAACATTTAATCTTGTGTTTATTTGTACTAAAGTGAGAAAATATAACATGATATTTCTTTGTTTGTTTCTGGAGGAATGGGTAGTGGCTTCCAGAGGAGGGGGCCTGAGTCTTCCATTTCTTGTGAGGTAGAGAACAAGCAGAGCAGGGAACAAAGGGCAGCGTTGCCTTTTACAGAGGTGACAATCAGAGCTTGGTTTCTTATATTACAGCTCTTATTGCTTTAGTAATTCCATGACAAATTTCAGACAAAATGCCACATTACATATTCTGAGACAAAATGCTGAATTTTGCAGTAGTTTTCCTACTGTATTCTTAGTTCAGTTACACAGCTAAAACAGCAGTGATGGGAAGGCAGTACACCTCACTCCCTGTTAGGTGAGTTAAGCAGAAGTGAAGAATGTCCCCATGGGGATTTTCTGGCCTGCCATGAGTAGTCAGAGACTTCAAACACAGCTCCTTAAAGAGTGGACCAGATGACCTTATGAGATCCTTTACAACCTGGACTGTTCTATGATTCAATTATTCACTTGAAAACCATACCAGCCTTCAGCACCCCACCACCTTATACTGTGACTACAGTGGATTTAAGAATATACAGTGAAGCAGTGACCATTCACTCAGCCATACACACACCCACCCAAAAGGATTTGTCTCTGTCCCTATAAATTAGTAAATTAGCTTCTTACCTCTTGTGACACCAGATGTGTGGCTTCTGGGCTGGCAGCTGATCAGTGCTGTAAAACAGAAATGGCAATTCCCAAATTGCTGCTGCACAAAAATCAAGAGTGAAAATATGCAGGTGCCTTAAAAACAGATTTGTAATGGAGTCCCCTCCTGCACAGGAGCACTGGAGGCAGCAGGAATGTGGTGGCACATTAGGCTGCCATCCCCTTCCTGGCAGCCTGCAGACCCCATCTCTTACCTTGGAGCTTTCTGTGGAGCCAGGGCAGACGTGTTGCAGGGACATTTTATACGATCTCGCCTGCAGATGCTCCAGATGCCTCCTCTTTCTTCGGTCAAAAATATTTTGGCAAACCCTCTTTGGCTAAGCATTGTCTGGCAAACTGAACTAAGGGCATAATTGTCATTTGACATGACTAGATATAATTAGAAAATTTTGATGTCTTAGTGGCTATATGAATACATCTCCTATAAATAATGTGACAGGGGTGTTAAGGAGGGAATCTGGACTAGTCGAAGCACTTAAAGAACTTGGATTCAGGACTTATGGATTCTATTGCTGGCTTTCCCACCGACTCATTGCACGACCTGGGATGGATTGCTTGGTATGTCTGTGCTGCAGCTACCCCAGCTGTACAATGGGAATGTCAGCTTTTATCTTTCCCTTGTGATGGTGTGAATCTTGTAAGAAATGCCTAAGAGGAATACATTGGGCAAGCCACTAAGGGGGAAGTAAGCATTATGAAAAGCATTTGGCGGATGTGCTGGTAAGATTCTGAAAGCAGAAGAATAATCTCTGTGATAGTGCTGGCGCCTGAGAGTCATAGACAGGGCAACACAGTATAAGGGACAAAGATTTTGTCACAGAAATAAGAGGCTAGGGTGTAGCTGAACTACTGGGGTAGGTCTCAGAGAGAGATGTGAGGTCACTTCTGATACTTGAAAAGGAGCATACCTACATTAGTGCAGATGTACCAATCTGTACATTTGAAATTGCAAAAGGTTTGGTGTCATTGGCAAACTTGCTGAGGATGCTCCTGGACCCACTGCTCCTGTTGGCTAAAGAGATTTGTTTCCCCTTCTACAGTGGCAACTTCACCAGCCAGCCACAACTTTTTAAGTATAATGGATAGTGGCTTAGCCATTTTCTCTGCCAGTTCCCTCAGGGCCTGTGGATGGATCTTATCAGGTCCCATGGACTTGTGCACCTCTAAGTTCCTTAAACTGTCTCAAATCTGATCTTCTCCCAGTTCCTGACTTTGCCTTCTCCAATTAGATGATGTGGCTTAAGCACTTGCTGGTCAGCACAGAGGCAAAAACCACATTGAGTACCTCAGCTTTCTCTAGATCTCAGGTAATGAGGTGACCCCATTTCTTCCAAGGAAGGCCCAAATTCTCCTGTCTTCCTTTTATCACCAACATTCCTACAGAAGCTTTTCTTGCTGCTTTTGATGTCCCCTTAATTCTATCACAGCCTTAGCCTTCCTCTGCTCCTTGTCACTTGGACACTTTCCAAGTGACAAGGAGCAGAGGACAATTGTCCAATTGTCACTTGGACAATTTCTCTATATTCTTCCCAGGCTACCTGTTCCTGCTCCCACCCTCTGTAGGCTTTCTTTTTGCATTTGAGTTCATCCAGGAGCTCCTTGTTCATCCATGCGCACCTCCTAGCATTTTTGACTGACTTCCTCTTTGCTGGGATGCATCACTCCTGAGTTATCCTTGAAAAGTGCAAAGTCTGCTCTCCTGGAGTCCAGGGTTCTGAGCTTGTTGCATCCCCTCCTCGCTGTCTCAAGGATCTCTAACTCCACCATTTCATGGTCCCTGCAGTCAAAGCTGACATTGAACTTCACATTCCCCATCAGTCCCTCCTTTGGTGGTGATAATAAGGTCCAACACAACCCTCCTCCATACTGGCTCCCCTATCACTTGAAAAAGAAGTGACCATCACAAGAAAGTCCTGGACCACTTAGAGTGGTTCCAAAGGAGGGCTAAGAACTGGAACACCCCTCCTATGAAAAAAAAAAAAATGAGCTACTTCACAGAATCCTTATGGTTGGAAAAAGCCTTCAAGATCCTAGAATCCAACCTTTGACCAAACAGCACCACCACCCTGTCTAAACCACAGCAGTAATTGCTATGCCCAGTCATTGGGGTTGTTCAGCCTGGAGATGAGAAACGTTCAAGGATACCTTCTTGAGGCCCTTCAGTACTTAAAGGGGGCTTCTAAGAAAGATGGAGCAAAGAATTTAAAGCACAAGAAATGCTGATTTTAAGCTGGAAAAAAATGTAGATTTCAGATAGATATAAAGCAGAAATATTTTATGATGAATGTGGTGAGACACATTCGGGGATGGGTTTCCCAGAGAAGTAACAAACATGCCACTACTGGAGGCTGGGTTTGTTGGGGTTCTGACCATTATCCTTGAGGTCTTCTCTGAGTAGCTGCTGTTCCTTTCTGTTAAGTCCTGCTCTCAGTGGCATGTAGCAAGCCTGTCTTATGCAGTGTTGTCAGGCTGGGACCTAAGGTAGCTTCTCACATGGGAGTCAGGCTGTGAGAAAGAATTCCTTCCTTGCTCTCTAATCTCCTCTCAGTAGTCAGATGACATTTTCTCTAGCTGCAAAGCATTCAAGTTTTATTTAGTCAAAGGCCAAGTGTGTTTGGTCAGTGTTCCCAGGAGGACACAACTGTCACCTGTGTTATGTAGCTATATATTATATGTTATTCTGCTATATAGCTTTCCACAGCTATATAGCAGAATAGACCCATGTATATTCTTTGAGAAAAAAATTATGAAGGAATTGCTAAAGTTAGTGCAGTAAAGGTGAATTAAAGATATGCTCAATATGTAAAATTCCCAATTTTACTTCAGGAAAAAATACAGTACTGTGTACATTTCAATATAACATCGACAACTATGATATGCAACAGTCCTATAATATCTGAATGTAAGTATATATGGATATTCACCCCTAATTCTTACTGCTTTACAACTTTTCTGTGCAGGAGCAATATACTCTTTGCCAGTATATTTCACAGTCCTAAACTCATGTGGCATTCTCTACCATCACAAACAGAGTTACAGTTGTTTTCTATCTTTTCAAATATTCTGAATATTTTTATTATCCTTTTACTGAATTGTGTTCTCAAATTCATATTATAGGAAGGCTTTTTTTCCTGATGTGATTGTTTTATATTGTCCAAAGACTGCAAAAAAATCAAACTACATAATGATGAAAAACTTTTGTTTAGTTTATGGAGCCTCACACGACTTCTACAAATTGAGTGAAATCAATTCAGAGAGAGTAGAAACAATTTAAACCTGATGATGTTTATATGCACTTGGTCATAATGACAAATTCAGGTAATTTTCAGTGTGCAGAGATAAGAATAGAATTATCTATGCTCTACCAGGGAAGCTGAGGAAAATGCCTGCTTACTCACCTCCTCTAAAATATGATAAAATGTATGTCATAAAAGAAACTGTGCTGCTGCCTTTTCCATAAGCCACACATCTAGTGCAGCACTGACCTGTCTTCTCAATGTGACCTTCAGGGGAGCCTTTCAGGGCTCTTTTTATGTTACAGCAACAGCTGAGAAAAGAAGTCGCTGATTCCCACTGCTGCCAGGACTTAATGGAAACTCAGCAGGGGATGGCTGGAGAATTTAATTTCTTCTGATGTGTTCTCTCTGATATCAATGTCTGCTGCTCTTTGCCCACCCTTTGCAGGGTGATATATACCTGAACCCTTTTCCTTGTTCCTCTCAAGTCTCTTTCCATGTACAAACACAGAGGGAAATAGCATCATGCTGAGCTAGCACAGCAGAAGTTTGCAGTGATGCAGTATTTGCTTCGCAAGATCCAGGATCCAAGGTAGCACAGATGACCCAAACAGGATACATGAATAAAACTGAAATTCTTCAGTATATTTATTCCTGGTCTAGCTCTGGTCCTACTCAACAGCAGGTAATTTTTGACAAGCATAGTTGGGATGGTAATATTGAAGAATGTGGTCTTACATTTGAGTTAGCTCAGAAAATGCAGAGTTGAGTGGAGAATTAGAAGTATCTTAATGGTGTTCTGGCATGCTCTGTCCACCTGAGTAGCAAGGAGAGTCATAGTTCCAAAGATGTATCATATGACAGAAACCGTGCCATCTCAGTGGCAGCGCTGTAAACATGCTCCTGCAATGCCAGCATCTGGCCAGGAATGGGAAGTTCTATTTCTTTCAAAAGCAGGTGATAATTTAGAGGCAGCTTAACTAATAGCTTGGGAGGACTTCAGCCTCGTGTCTTGTAGGAAACATTCAACTATCTGATGAATGCAAGGGCTGATTAAACTCCCACAATCTATAACCAGATGCATTTCATCATGGAATGAGATTTAAATAATGATGGTTTCAATATCAGAACAAAGTACCAGCATAATTAAATAGCTGGAACAAAAAGCTGAATTCATGTGTCCAGATTTATCTTATTTGACGCTGTGTGATTGAGAGATGCTAAAGTCATCATCAGTTCCCTATCAGCTTCAACAGAGCAGGAAGACAAAAGGTATGGGCAGGCAGCATAAATATCTGTTCACTCTAAGCATGACAGAGGGAAAAGGCATTACTCTGAGTGTTTCTAACTACCACATAATTGCATTGCAAACTACTAGAAAAACTTTCAATATAAAAAGATATTTCAATGTCTTTGTTGCTTTGGTGGACTCTTACTAGTCCTTGCAAATATGGTCATCTTGATTGAACAAATCCCAGCTGACAGCTCCTGATGACATGTCACAGTAGATTTTCTGTTCTAAAGAAAGTCCCTTGCTTAGATTAAATTTGGTACGCTGTAAAAATAAAACTGAATATGTTAAAATATTTATTTTTTAATTTGACTGTTGTCTTCTACCTTCACTTAAATAAGAATATAAAAAAGGGACAATTCTTTAGTTGATATTTTAGTACACTGCTGTAAAACACTTTGTTCATTGAAAGGAAGAGCTACAGGCCAAGTGAAAAATGTTGACATTTTTTGACATTTTGACTAAAAAAGCAGCAAGTATAAAGGAAGAGAATCTAGATTAAAAATGTAGGTGATTTACACATCTTCCTTGAAAATGTATTGATAAAATCATCCCAAAATAGCATGGTGCCATGAATGACTTGGATACATTTCAGAAGTTTGGCAGATGATACAACCAGTGATATTAGCACAGATTTGCATAAGTCTTCCAAGACAAGATTTATATATTAGCAAAGGCTTTGCAGGGACTTCATCAGTATTGTCAGTAGTGCTTTGAACTAGGAAAATACGCAAAGACAATGGAAGAACAGATAAGAAATATTAAAGAGTAATTTAGCTGAAAAAGTTAAACTAAAACATGGAAACAATAACATGAAAACCTCTTAAGTAATCTTTGACAAAATACTGGTGTGTTGGTTTTGCTTTTTTTTCATCTCAGCTCCTTGTTCCCAGGCTAGGAATTTCAGAAGCAATCTCAATGAATAATATCAAGGCAAATAAACTTAAATTGCATTGAAGTTTCAGGGCAAAGTGGGAATGAAAAAGTAATTTGGACTATGTTTATAGAGGTCAAAGATGGAAATAAATGTGAGAAGAACATCACGGAAAATCAGTGGATATCCAAAGTTTTTGTGTCATTGAAACTACCAATACTTATAGCACTTCTTTAATTTCCTGCAGTGAAATTAGAGAATCAATTATAGAATAGATTCATCTGGAAAGAGCCTGAAAGAAACATGGGCAGGGACAGCTTCCACTATCCCAGGCTTCTCCAAGCTCCCTCCAGCCTGGCCTTGGACACTTCCAGGGATCCAGGGGCAGCCACAGCTTCTCTGGGCAACCTGTGCCAGGACCTCCCTGCCTTCACAGGGAAGAATTTCTCTCTAATGTCTAATTTATAACTCTTTTTCAGTTTCAATCTGTTACTTCTTGTCCTACTGGAGAAAAGTCTATTTCATGCTGCCTTTCCTAGAACACTGCCTCATGGCAGGGAACCTTTGCAGACAGGGGAAGCCAATCACTTCTACTAATAAATCATTAGCACATTTCTTGTCAAGCTTTTGACCTGTGCCAACAACACATCTCCTAAACAGATTTAAAGGCATAACTGGACAGCTGGCATTTTCTGGGACCCTTCCCAATACAGTCTGCATCCAGCCTCATCATGCTTGATACAGAAATAGTTTACTTCTATAAGCACAAACAGTTCTATGCCAACTGGCCTAAGTTCCTGGACATGTTTAATTTACTAGTGGAGCTGCAGTGTTACTCTGGAAGGGTTTGGAGAAGCAACAGCAGTATCTGTCCTTGGGAAAGGAAGGACCTGCTGGAAGAAGCAACAACACCTTGATGAAAAAAGGGAATTAAAATCGATTGTGCCTCTATTAACTTTCTGCCAATGCTTCCATCTCTTCAGGGCTGGGCTCCACTACAGCTGGATGCAAAACACAGGGGAGTCAAAAGAGAAGAGGCAGATTGAGGGTAGACTCCAGCTACAGGCTGGAGTTCAGACTACAGCTACTGCACAGTGACAAGGAGGGGGCAAGAATCTGCAGTGCTGACATTCCCATGGAAGAGGGAGGATTTTATTGTGCTGAAAATAGATCCTTCTTGAGATAAAGACAGGGCAGCTGCCTCACCCTTTACCAGCTCTTTACCACGGCTTCCCCTGCCCTGTGTTCTGGGACTGGCTGTGAATTCAGGAGCAGGAATTACAGCAAGGCAGCAGAGTCAAGTGAGAAAGTGGTGGCATGTCACCATTACTAGTCTGTATCCCTTTAGGACACCATCCTGAGCCCCCATCCATATTTTTATCTTGGTACCATTCAGCTCACAAACTAGAAACTTGACTTTATTGTGTGGATGAGGAGATAGAGTGATGATATGAAATACTTTGCTGAAGATCCTGAGGTCTATGTAAAGTGTTTTCACAGTGTATCTTGCAGGCATCTCATTTGGAAGCTGAGGAGGGGCTGGACAAATGGATGGTTGTAACCTTTGAAAATTGTCTGAACTGTCTGAACTGTTCAATCAGCAGCTAATTAGTAGCTGGCTGGCAGTTGTCAATGAGAGCAATACCTCTGTGGCTCACAAGGAGACTTGTCTTTCAAAATCTCCATCAAAGCCCTATCAGTGAGTCACAGATTGCACCTTTGCAAATTTGCCAATAAGGCTAAGGGATTAGAGTGACAGAGATTTAATCTGACTGCAATTTTGAACTAATAGGGCTTGTCAGATAAAGCTTATTGCAGTGAACTGAGTTTTTCTCCTTCCTAAGGCCAGTTTTGGTGATTCAGATGCATTCAGACTGTTCTCAGACATTGCAAATGCAATCTTTTTTGCACATCCAGGGACGTATAACTCCCAGCTCATTCAGATTTCCTTTTTGTTCCCCTTGCATTCAGATTACTTCTGCTTACAGCTATGGTGGCAATGCTGTGCCTCAGTGAACATGGAGAGTCCTGGTGTTTAACATGCTAGTGACACTCTTACCTCTCTCATGGAAGTTGGAGCCAAGGGATAAGAAAACAGACTCCATGGATAGACATGCCCAATACTGTTCTTGAGCTACTGCAGTCCTAGCTAGACAGGGCAGGGATTGTTCGTGGTGGTAACCAAGCCCAAAGCCTTTCCCAGTTGGGAATTCAAGTTCTAACAAGTAGAGAGCAAAAATCTGTCTTTCCATATGTCACGATTTCCTATAAGTGTTAATAAATGAAGCCTTTAAAGAGAGCCACAGTATGAAAGCAGATGTGTTACAGACAAGAAATCTTAGCTGGGCTCCTGCATCCTGTTGCCAAGAAAATGAGATAGGAGGTACTGTGAATATTTAGGGAAGGCAGTGTCAGCATAAGGGAATCATGCACCTCCATCATCCAAAGGGCATTAAAAAGCTAAGTAATAGATGCATTTTGGCTTGAAAATGGGGCACTTGGTTGCCTGCTGGAGCCTTTCCTGTCAGCTGCTGGCTGCTTGTTACCTTAAGCAAATGAAAATCACACACAGTAAGATAAAGTTTTTGATGAAGCCATCAGTAGGACATGTGAACTACAGGCCAGAGCTACAAACCACAGACTTACCTCATGGGGATGGCAGGAAAAAGCCAGCAGGGATGCCAGGATCCAAGAAGAAGTCTATTTCTCCCCACGTCATGGGCTGGCCCTCCCTTCACATCCATGAGCACCGGGTTCTATAACTGCCAGAGTCATCAGGTCCTGGCTTTACCCAGCTGCTGCTCTCCCAAGGGAGACAAGTCACACTGAGGAAGAGCAGACAGAGATTGCAAACTCTCTGCAGGTGGAGAAAGGGTCCCTGAGGGATCCCCCAGCATGTTGGTGTGAGTGGCACTGCTGCCCATTGCTGGCTCAGTTGGTTGTCTGGATTATAGGTGGTAAAGGTTTGGTGTCGGTGTAGTCCCGTCCTGCTGAGAAAATTTCAGGTCAAAATAAATTTCCTGATCTGCAATGTAGGAGGATTAAAAAGGCAGTGGGAAGGAAGAATATATGTGCTTTATACTGGACTAGCAACTTGCCAGTTCTTCAGCCTTAAAATATATATTGGGCATCAGTATTCAGTCAGCTAAAGGCTAGCAAAAAGCTCTAATTAAAGAAACTAATAGGAAATCCCAGGGTGAAAGAGCAACAGGAGGTATGATGTCACTTTTTTTAATTGGCAGAGTTCTTGCAATAACTCTTCTGAGAAATAGGAGCACCACAAGCCTCCTGGTAGAAGCCAGTACTACTCATTAAATCCCTTGCATCCAAAGCCAGTCACAGATGCACCAAGTTAGCTGTGACTGCTGGAAAATTTTCCTTATAACATGAAAACCAGGAGTGTTTGTTGGTGTCTTGACAACTGAGATGGTAACTTAATATTTGATCCACTGCTGTGTAACACTGCAGTAAATAAAACAATCCCCTGTTAGTTCAGAGGTAAGATGAGAGCACAGCAGCAAAGAGTGACTGAAAATAAGAGCTGAGAGCATCAGCAAAAATCACGTGTTCTGTGGGTTTCCCAAACAGGCACAGTGATGTGGAGTGTACCAGTGTTGTACTTTGGAAGCTGTTGGGGAGCTCTGTATAAAGTTCTGGTGACACCTCTGCTGAAATATTCTGTGTTATCCCAACATTACACATTCAGAAATTACTGACTCAAGGGGAAAAGGGGAGCTTGTGAGACCACAGGGGAGCAAAGAAACTTCCTTGAGGGAGGAGCTTGGAAGAGTTCAACTTAAAGCTCTTGGGTCTTGCCCAGCGCCCAAGGGGCACAAGTGAGCCACCCACTTGCTTTCAGGGGCTTCAGATCCTTACAAATCCATCCCACATCATGTTGCCTCCCCAGGCTCTGTCTCATGCACTTTGCAAACTTAACTTGCCAAGTTTGAAACCCACATCAGCCTGGAGCCAGAATCAGCGGGCACAGCATGAGCTGCTTTGCCCAGGCAAGGAGAGGCCCCAGCTGGCCCTGGCTGCAGCAGCTTTCTGTGCACTCCATGAACACACAGAGAGCTTTGCCTGCCAGGTGTGTGCTCTGCCCAGAGGCACAAGCAGTGGCTGTGTCTGGCACTGCCTGTGCAAACAGAGGCTGTCCTGGCTGCAGAGCAGCAGCACCTGGGCTCCAGGCTCTCCATGGCCTCTTGGCAAGGGGGACATCCCTGCCCTGCTGCTGCCTGCTGGCTGCTTGGGACAGACATGTCAGGACACAAAGGCCAGCCCAGAGCACTCTCCTGGCAGGGGCTCAGCCTCAATAACATCTGGCTGAAAAGCACAGGAATGATGAGACAGGCAGATGTGCTGAGGCTTTTCCCTAACATTTCCCCATTCCTCAAGTGCTCCTGGTTCAGCACATCCCAGTCCTGCTGTCTTTGTTCTGTGTGGGATCAGGAGTCTGCACCTGGTTTTCCTCTCATGGATTTCCCTGGCACGTTTTTGAATGAATGAAAACCTTCAGTAGCCACTGCATTGGTGGTGATGAGTGGTGGAGATTAATTACAAGAGTTTTCAGGAATATGTGACACTAAATGGTCTCCAAAGGATGGCTCTTCTCTCAGGGGAGGTGCTCTTTGGGCCATCAACGTTCTCTCTTCTATTTTCTGCCACACATGAACCATAACCTTTCCAGATTTATGATGTGGACATCTGCACTGTCTTGGCCTGAACAATTCTGTCAGCGATACATCCCTAAGGATCCCAGACCAGTTATTTTTATGGATGGTAGTATCATTGCTCCTTGGGGTTGGGTTTCAGAAACAGGGAGATTGTTTTTCACTGACATCTTAAAATTTGAGGGGGAGATTAGAATTCTCCAGGGAGTAAGTGTGGCATTTGTCTCTGTCAGCTGCACAGAATATATAATCTGTTCCTATAAAAAGAACACCAAGATTTATATAATTCAGGACATCATAAATTCCGCTAAAATGTGGGGTCCTCTGAATTCAGGAAACTGAAATGTAAATTAATGGAAAAATAAAAGTACACCCACATTTGCCTGCACACCGTTTATGTTACTCTCGTATTTCCTTTCTGTGTCAATCCTGCAGTGGTTGTCCAGAGCTTGAACTCTTCTTGAGAAGAAATTTAGAAATTTCTGCATGAATGCACAGAAGGGGTGAAAACCTTCCTAGGTTGTTGTGCTGAAAAAATTCCTGGAAAACAGATTTTTCCAATGCCAATTTTCCATGTAGGTGGGGAGGACACCTTTTCTTTTTTGGCAGGAGGAATGAGGTGATAGAAATGTCCCCCTTGTCTGGCTTCCATAGAATTCCCTTGGACAGACATCTCCTGTGTGGCATCAGGGCTCCTTAGGGAATATGTTGAACACATCACAGGTACTCTAAGAAATGTCTGCATGAGCTTCTCTGTGCTATCCCCCCACTGCCCCCACCCCCATCTTCAGTATCAAAAATTGTGGTAAGCACTTATGCAGCAAAATTGTCAGGGAACTTCCTGAATTTTCCCGTGGAAGATTTCACACAACAATATGCTCTGTGCTTAGTCATGTCCTGCCCTCCCTCAATTGCTGCTCAACCAAGCATTTCCCAGAAGTTCTGGGAGTAAGGGTTAGTGAGTGGGGGTGCTGTCATCCTCTTCTGCTGTCACCCCAGACCCACTGAACAGGGAGGAGTGGGAGAGCCTGGAACCTGCCTACCACAGTCAGCATGGCTCAGTCAGCCCTGGGTCAGAACAGCATCGTCATCTCCTGAGGACAGGGATGGAAGGAAGGAAAAACTGGGCCAGAGAGAAGTATTGGAAGTCAGTGCAGTGTAGCTGAAGTAACTTACCCTCTCCAAATTATGAAAGAATCACTGACCCTGTGTCAATCTGACAGTTTTACTCCTCAGAGAAAATTTCTGGTGCCTGGCATGACAGAACAACCACCTGGTGTGGGTCTCCTCCAGTTGTAGGGAAACAGGGCTGTTGATGTGACTTGCATGTAGCTCAGAGGAAGGTGTTGGGCTTCATGCAGTTCTTGCCAGAGCAGCAGCTCCCTCATGGCCTCAGCTGAGATGTCCATGTGGCAGTCCTGACAGAGCAGTCCTGGCAAAAGACTTGTTAACATGCTCAGGAAACAATCCACACATGCAATGGCTTCTTGGATTTTTTGGGAAGAGCCCATGGCATGGCAGCTTGTAGACACTGGATTATCTGCATAACAAGAAAGTTTGGATTTTGTTTTATGCAGAGCATCCAGGGCTCTTCTGATGCAGGCCAACAAAGTGGCATGTGCAGGAAGAATGTGATTCCCCTGCTAGTGTCAGGAGTACAATGTGGCATGAATGAACCCTTTCCTAGCATGGTATTGTATAACCTCCAGTGAGCAGCTCATGCAGAAGAGAAGGCAGGTGCATGCCAGAGGGCACAGGGAGCACTAATCTCCTGCTAATAACACAGACAAAGGGAAGCAAAGTAAAAAAAAAAAAAGATGTGATGTAATATAATGATGAACAGTAACTCTGGAAAGAGGCCATCCCATCAGTCATTTTAGAAGAACAGATATAGAGTCACAACAGTCAGTGTAAAATTCCCAGCCCTTGTTATAAATTCAGTATTTACAAGGCACATGTTCCTCCCCCACACAATTCTCT
Source organism: Fringilla coelebs (assembly GCF_963513975.1). NCBI lineage: Eukaryota > Metazoa > Chordata > Aves > Passeriformes > Fringillidae > Fringilla > Fringilla coelebs. The sequence continues at coordinate 12,498,959 of NC_140045.1, forward strand.
CCCTAATGGTGAGAAACGTTTGGCATGTCATGAAGGCTTTTGTTAAATGATTTTTGTGATTTGCAGGTTGCTATTCATGAGTGGGCATTTTGGTATATCATTTGTCTAAGACTATAGTTTGTGCTTTACACATCTGTCTGGCTAGAGAAGCTTGATAAATATCCCTGTCAGTCATTTGCTATCCATGACAAAGCCAAAACTTCTCGAGCAGAAGAACATTGGAACTCCTGGAAGTCCATCTGGAACAAAAAAGAAGATCGAGCCTTACATTAAAAGCAAGACTGATGTTATTTGGAAACAAGAAGGATAGAAACACAGAAACAATCTTCTCCCCAGTCTGCCTGTAACAATCAGCGTAAGTTACAGTCAATTCCTTGATCTCATCAGGTCACAAATTATAGTGAAAACAGAAAGTGGGATGGAGAAAAATTTCTGATATAGTGCTGCAGTGACCAGAATTTTATGGCATCTTCCAGATCTTAATTTATATAAAATTTGTTTAGCTCTAAAGTTCTCAAAATATGGATATATAGGTGTTTTAGATCAGAAACATACCTCTAATTTTCAAAATGAATTAGTAAATGGACTCTTTGCATTCATTCATTTTGCTCCTTATCTTTTCCTTCAGCCTTTTTTTCTCCTTGTTTTTTTTCTCCTCAGCAGAGTTATGTAAATAAATCCATCTTGTATCAGTTTCATCTCCCTAGACTATCTTTTCAATCACTCAGCAAGCGTGACCCAACATCATTCAAGGCAATCTTTTCAAGTCTCTCGTCATAAAGGAGTTCATCCATTCTTACGAACATTTGAATAATTCTGATGGATCTGAACAAGAGAGACAGAGAGAGAGAGACGTGCAGTATGGACCAGGGGGCAGGAGAAAACAAAAAGCAGTGGAGAGGTGAGCAAAGGGAAAGCTGTTTTCAAGCAGTGGGAGAAGGCATCTACTGCTCAGTACTAACTCTAATGACCACCTTGTTCAGAAAGAAATACTTCTTTCTTCTCAAATGGATCCTTTCAGTAACTTGACAGAAACTAACTGGATGTGTTTTCCAAGCCATCCAAAACCCACAGTGCTTCTGCATAGGATGCGCCTCAGGGTCAGGCTGGCCTCATGAGAAGGACCATGATCTCACTGCTCTATGCTTCACAGTTGCTTGCATGAAGGTCACACTCAATCTGTATTTACAAGAGTCACCTGCTTGTAAAATAGCTCACCCTGCAGTGCCCAGTGAGCACATATTCTCTCAGGAGTGTCCTAAATACTTTCTGTCCTCCCAGTTACCACCAGTGCCTCTTTTTCCCTTCCCCTTTGATGTTTCCAGCTGTTTCTTTGGGCGCTCCTGCTCACAAGCACTTTGGTGTGTGAAGACACCAGACACAACCTGCCTGTCCCTCCTGCAATGCCAGGAAAAAGCAGAGATTTGGCAAATTGATCTGTTAACCGTGGCCTAAAGAGACAGTCATCAAGGTACTGGGCAATGGGCATGAAATCAGGTGGAAAAACAGAATATTCCCAAAGCTGGTAGACCTTTTCTTCAGACATTTCCCAGAGATTGATCTTTGCTCTTTATTTTGAAATTATACATTTGCCTTTAAAGATTGCAAAGATTGCAAACCTCTACTTATTACTGCTTAAATAATATTTATTCAGAATTCCTCTTTATTTTGAAAGAGCCCAGCAGCATGGGCAAATGGTGAACCTTCCCCACAGTGAAAAAAATTGCCAGTATCAAGCCTTAAATTACATGTCACAAATCAAATACTGGGGGTTTTTTGGGCATTAGATTATTCAAAGTAAAGCACTTTGTCTAGTTAGTCTTAAGGAAATAAAATTGCTCAAGAAAAATAGTTTCTGTGGAACAGGGATGTGTTCATCCACCTCTGATGACAGGAAAGGCAATGGAGCTCTTATGTTCTAAGATATACCTGTCACTCTTTCACATCAAGATTATTATGGACTTGGAAGTCTCTGCAATAAAAACAAGGTATCAGATGCATCTATTTTAAGCTTTCTCTCAGAGGTGTATATTTATGCCTATTATGGTTCCATGTTTTTCCCAAGATCAGTTACCTTTACATCAGCACTTACCAGCTGACAGGCAGCCTGACTCCAGGAATAGTGTGTCACTGCAAAATGATGCCTGTCCTCCATGTATGGCAACAAATCACAAAGTGAGGAGAAATTAATTTTCCATTTCACTGCTATTAATATTCCATTTTGATCCCGATAATCCTCTGTAAGTTACAGGGTGTGCAGTGAAGTTCAGCACAGTGCAATGTGTGGGAATTTTGTGTTGCCCAAATGTACCATTTATAACAGAAAAGCCAACTGGTATTTTTAATTTTAAAAATTTGCAGATTTTTTTATATTAAAAAAATCCCAAAATATCAGTAGTTTGCGCAAAGCACTGTAAGATAATCATTTATTAAGAAAGAAATAAAAACATTTGATTTAAAACATGTTGTGATTGCTTTAAAATAAGTATATATCATCCCTTCCATATATTTTGTGACATCATCAAAAGCAAAGAGAATGGTCAATGGCTATTTACAAAGTCTATCTGCCCTTCAGCAAATAGACATAGACTTCAAACTTTTCTACACTTCAAATGCAATGTTTTTAGGGAAGCCACAAGAGCAGCATGTAAATGAAAGGATTTGCATTCTGTTCTTTCTTTCATGGTGTTATGAAAGACTCTGGGATGTCTCCAATCACTTTCAGTCCCTCTGGTGGACACCCGACAGGTATCCAGATACCAAATATGATCACTATTGCCCAATAACCCTTCACTGGGTTGAACTTGTTTCTATAATCTTATGCAAAACCTCAGAACACTCTTCATTGTGAAACCCATGCTGTTGGCCTTGTGTCTACCAGGTCTTTTTCTGCTTTCCAGGCAGTCATCCCCAAACCTGTGCTGGTTCATGGGGTTATTGCTCCCCAGGTATGGAACTGTCAGTTTTCATTAACTGAACCTATGTCAACCTGTTTCTCCAACTTGTCAAGATCCCTCTGAATAACAGCACAGCTATGTGGTGTATCAGCCACACCTCCCAGTTCTGTATCATCAGCATATTTGCTGTGTGTGCACTCTGTTCCAGCATCTAGAATGCTAATGAAGGTGTTAAAAGTATGTGGATATTCCTTTTGATCGCTGGAACACAACACCATTTTTCTGTTCAACCTTTTTTCGCAACAATAAAGTCAAAACATGAAGAAATTTAATGTAAATCACCTGTGAGGGACTACAAAAGTGCAACAAACTTGTTTCAGAAATTTTAAGCTGTCAGATGCTGAGCTCAGGAAGGCAAAATGGCATGTTAGCTTTTGCTCTTATGTCAGGGACTGCATACTCTTGCACAATTCAGTTTTCCTGCAGAAAGACTAATACAAACAATTAAAACTGGATTTTTATCTGAAGGGTTTAAGGCTCAATCTGACACCTTGGGAAGGCATTCTGGCTTGCAGGAAGGACAGTCTCCTTGTTCCTTTTTAGACAACCCCTGATATCCTTACAGAACACTGTCCTCAGGAGAGGGTGCTTGATAACCAATTCCCAGGCACACACAGGCTGTATCCCTCGTCTTTTAGCTACAATTATAAATTGCTGCCTATCATGACTGGCAAAATATTCAATAGTAGCACTGTATTTCAAGGTAGGGAACCCCTGCCCTGGAAACAGACCAGCATACAAATCACAGCCCTTCACTCTGTCTGTGTAAGTATTTAAACTTTTTCAAACTTCCATGGAGTCAGATCATTTCAACGTTGTAACAAAAATATATTTTTAGGATTTGTTGTTGTTGTTGTTGATGATGATGATCTCAACATGGTAAAAATAATTCTGTAATGATCAATACACCAAAAAAATAACCATGAACAGGCTGGTTTCCTGGCACGGCAGTCCTTACTCCTGTGCAAGGTCCCACATTGATGGGGAACAAACCTTTGTCCATTCTGTGGCAATGGAAACTGTAAATCCCAGCAACAATCCACAGGAAAACATAAAGTCCTTGCCATGTTTTCCAGTGCACAGTTCCTCAGCTGTCCATGAGATTCTCTGCCGCAGCTGAGGGTCCCAACCTCTTCCCTTGCACGCACAGCGCTACATTATAGTAGCAGTGTGCCCGTAAATATTTTTTCTACTTTTTGCATAATCATGAGAGATAAGAATTAAAATGACCCATCTAGATCAAATAGTTAGGAAATGAAAGAACAGAAAAAGACCCTGGAGAGAAGGAATAATACAATCTGATACATTTAAATTGTATGCATCAGAGTGCAGTGGAGAAGGGCTTCCTGCAAACACTGGTTCTTAACAACACAGTTCATGCTCTGTTGCAGGAGTTCATGCTGGATCAGCGGCAGTCCATTAGTCATGACATGTTAGTAAATCACATAAGAAATTCAACACCATTTTTGACAGGAGCAGGTGCATCACACGAATGTCTCTAGACTTTGGCAAATCTTCAGGAGTGTGTAATTTCATTCCCCAAGAAGCAAAACAAAGCTGAGCATTTTCAGATTGTCCAGTAGCTTAGTTCTTCTTTAACAAGTTTCTTTTAACAAATTTACCTCTGTAGTCACACAATTAGCCATGCTAATAGTTTCAGAGTTGGATTGTGAACATAACCAATGGAATAAAGCAGCTGGCAAAGTACCAAAGCCACCATCATCTGACAAGTCTTCTTAATTTCATAAAAGTGAGACATAAATTTATGTAATGTGTTCTCTTGCCACACAGGGACACATCCAGTCAAGAAGACACTGGGAACCCAGAGATTTTGGGCACAAGATGACACACTTATCAAGGAAAGATTATTCTCTGTCATCACCAGATTCTTACTCAGCACGGACACTGAGCTATGAAGGGATACAAACAAAACCCGGGGGAATACAAAACAAAAAGGGCTGAGGACAATCATGAAGAGTTCAGCAGGAACAAACCATGCAGACCTGTAAAAATCTCCTGTGAAAGAGCAGGTGTGTATGGAGAAAAGCCAAAGGGCTGTCTGTGGGGCTAGAGCGGGGTCAGAGCTCTCAGAGAATGAGCATCTATAGAGGACAGCCTGCAGGAACACTTTTCTGATGTGGGATTTAATCCTAATTTTACCTGCCACTTCTCCTGGGCTGTACCTATGTGCTTTCAGTTTAGCCTAGTTTTGGAGCAGTAAGTAGCTGAGCCATTCAGAAATGTGCCCTTTCCAGAGTATGCCAGATTGCTGAGGATGTCAGGAAGCAGCTGGACACCACAGGAGCTCAAACAGGAGTCTTTGCACCTACCTTAAGCTCTGTGCATCAGAGGGAAGGTAACTGGCCTTGCATTTCCCTGTTGATTTAGCTCCATGGACAGAATCTCTCATGCTAGACATTCCCTCAGATAGGCAGCCAGTGACCCATTTGGCTTATGTTAATAAGACAAGTCATCTGAGTGAGCAGTAATACTCTAGTGAGAATAAATTTACACTGTCCTTCCTGGTGTCTCTAAAACCCTCTGATGGAAATTTTATTATGCATTCAGTTATTATATAATCAAGCTTTCCACTTCTGACTCTTTGAGGAGGTATGACAAAATGTTTGAGAATGTCTAGAACAAGACGAAGAGCTTGAGAATTTAATGAAGCATTTGTTCTTGAGTTGTTTCTGTAACTCAGAATTACTGTTGAATAGAAAAGAGCTCTTCTTGCCTACATTTGTATCTTTTATAAGCCAAATGTTCTTTAGATGTCTTCTCCACCTGTACTGATACCTTTGGTTTCTAAACATGACTGAATTTGGCTTATAAACTCAGACTTTATTCAACAAGACTTAGAAGTAGGACACCTTGCATTTCAGAATCCTATTTATTTTGAAAGATTCTTCTTGTTTCTTCTTTGACTGATGTACTTTCCAACAAGCTTCCTACCTGTCAACACTGACTGGTCAAATAGTGGGTTTAAAGTAGATGAGAAATGGTAGCATTTGTGACTTAGAATCCAGGCAGACTGTGGAGCGTTCCAAACATGCTTGTCATTCACTAGGTACCTGGGACACTGCCAAAATATCTTCAGTAGTTGTTATTGCATATCTTCCAGTCCAGATAAAATGTTAGCTTTATAATAAGAAAACAAACCTAGAAGGGTGGCATAGGAACGCTGAACCAGCAGGAAGTCTTGCCCTCTTTTTTCATAAGCCTCAACATTGCAGAAAGAGGGAAGCATCACCCACTTACTTTTTAATAAATACAACCCAGAGAGCAGTTGCTCTCCTTGGGCTGTTCCACAGGGTGTGCAGTGGAGGTGGCAGGGCCACTGACACTGTGTCTTGTCCTTTTGTTAGCCACACACTCCCAGGCACCTCCGTGGTTCCCTTTCTGGGGAGAATGCCCAGAGCAGATGAGGCCCTGTGCCCTGAGCAGCGCCTGCTTCTGTCAGCTCAAGGTCTTTTCTTCCAGCATTGATGACCCAAACATTTCCAGCTGTTCTTTGGCCCATCTCACCTGTTCTTTGTCGTGTCCCAGTGGGGAACACGTGAAACTGGCTGAGCCACCTGGCTGGATTTTACCCCTCTGCTGTGATTTGCTCCTGACAGGTAGGCCAGGCAGTTTCAGCATCCAGGTTTCCGGGAGATGGGCCGGGCAGTTTCAGCAGGTTTGAAGCATCCAGGTTTAAAAGAGATGGACCCAGCAGTTCCAGCAGGTTTAAAGCACCCAGGTTTCAGTGAGATGGGCCAGGCAGTTAGAACAGATTTGAAGCACCCAGACTTTAATGAGATGGGCCTGGCAGTTTGGGCAGGTTTGAAGCAGCCAGGTTTCCGGGAGATGGGCCAGGCAGTTTCAGGAGGTTTGAAGCACCCAGGTTTCCGGGAGATGGGCCAGGCAGTTTCAGGAGGTTTGAAGCACCCAGGTTTCTGGGAGATGGGCCAGGCAGTTTCAGGAGGTTTGAAGCACCCAGGTTTCTGGGAGATCTCCCTGCCGGTCTGCAGCGGAGCAGGGCCCAGAGCAGGGTCCCCTCAGTGGCTCCAGGCTGCCATCCCCTGGCACCGGGGCCTGGTCAGCTGCTGCCCGGGAGCTCCCTGTGACTGACAGGAGCCTGATGGGCCCTGGAGCTGAGAATAAAGCTGAAGGAGCCTTGTCCTGATATCAACAGCCTCAATCGTGGGACAAAAGGCACGGCCAGAGTCCAGCTGATGTCTTTGTGCCCTGCACCAGCACCCACCCTGGGGCATCACCTCAGCTGTCTCCGCTTTCTTCACATCACCAATGGCCCAAGGTAAGTGTGGGACAGTGGGCCACTGCCTCATTGCACCAGGCAGTTTTCTTGCAATCCCTGCCAGTGCCTGAACCCTCATCTCGACTTCCAAAAAGCTGATGGGGTGCTCACATTCCTGCCCAGTCCCCAACACTGCCTCGGGCCTCCAGCCTGAAGCTGCTCTCTCTGAGGGACTTACTGGTACCATTTCATATACCTCCATGAATATAGCCCAAGATTTCAGGCCCACATGCAGGGTTCAAACATGTATTGCTATCTCCTGAGATAGGGAAGGCATTTGATACACATTTCCAATAAATTATGCATCACCTTACAGAAATGCAGTTTTCCCTTTTCCTTCTATACAAGGTTACCTTAGAAAGCATATCTTCCTAAGTCCCTGGGTGTAATTGGTGTCCTTGACCTTGTTTCTTATTTTCTCTTTTGCTACCACTGCTGAGAAACAAACTGATATTTTCACACAATTATGTAGAACATGTGGCAGAACCCCCTCCTGACAGGGGATTCTCAGCCCAGAGTCCATCTCTTCACAAATGACACTGCATTTTGTTTCCGTATCAGTACAACTTTGTGATTTACCAATATTGAATTTGGTGTATTATTTAATGGCACTGTTTGCTGAGTGTCATGAAAGCCTTTTAATATACATTTCTAATGTATAATTCCTTGTCCTTCCTTAGTGCCTGAAAAATTAACATAATTTCATTGGAAATGTGTTCTTCCTATTCAACACCACTCTGACTTACTCAACAGCTGCTTGACCAACACAGGCAACAGCACCAACAACTTTTCTCTTTCACTCTGTCTTGTTCAGGATTACTTATGTGAATAAGAAGCTTTCATTGCTCATTGGCAAAAGTGTAATTGAAGGGATAATAATTTGGAAATTAGATGACAAAAATCTGTACCACCACAAAGCTACACAAAGGTTTTATAAGGCAAAACCGTGTGCAAAGATTAATGGTGATACAGTCCTCATGCATAAAAAACAAAAACAAATGATAATTACTCATGATGTGAATGCAAATGAATCTACTCTTTATTGCCTATATATTGAGATGATTGCAAATATCAAAACTGGAAGACAGTGACAGAGGGTACACATTTTGTGCAGCCCTCAGGTCACTTTGATGCCTCGTGACATCCTCACTCTTCCTCTTCTATCTTCTTGCCATGCATGTCACGGCTCTTCACTCGGAGCTTGTTGACCTGTGACTCTGCAATGTCAGCCCGCTCCTCGGCTTCCTCCAGCTCGTGCTGGATCTTGCGGAACTTGGACAGGTTGACATTGGACAGCTCCTCCTGTGTGGGGAAAGGGAGTCAGTGGTGAGGAGCCCAGGGCAGGGGTTTCACTCCTGCTGCAAGTCAGCCTTGTGGGGCTGCAAATCTCCATCCCCCTCCCACCACTGCTCACACATCAGCCTCACACAGAGCTCCTCATCCTCCCCTTTTCAGGACCCTGCTGGGACAAGCTTCACCGGGACTGTATCACAGGTGAGGAGCAATTTCACCCCTTCAATTTATTATTACTGTACTTACTCTCACACTGCTTATCTGTATGAGTTATTGAGTTTAGAAGAACAGGAAATCTTCAGCTGCTGATTATTGGCAGAGATTGAGGAATTTGTCAATCACTGGGTGTAGCCCCAAGTCTGGCCTGCTGTGTAAACTGACTGCAGATCTTCCCTTAATGAATGTCCCTGACTGCAGGGTGCCCAGAGCTCACCAAGGCCTCATGACACGATAGCAAAGCAGCATGGCCAAGACAGTTGTGCCTTGGGAGTTTCTTTAATACCCTTCCTCCTGGTATTCAGCCATATTCAGTGTGTGTCCTGCCCCAATGGAATTTTTGCCCATTCTCCAAGCAATACTTACGGCCTCCTCAGCTTGTCTCTTGTAGGATTTCACTTTCATTTGCAGCTTGTCCACCAGATCCTGCAGCCTCAGGACATTCTTCCTGTCTTCCTCAGACTAAAGCAGTTGGTAAACAGAGTAGAGAGTCAATTCTTGGTTCTGCATCACGTGAGGTTAACAATTGCCCTTGGGGATGGTGTGGGCAAAATGTGACTCACTGTGAGAAAGCCCAGTGAGAGCAGGAGAGCTCCTGCCTTACCTGGTAGGTGAGTTCCTTCACCCTCCGCTCGTACTTGCGCACACCCTTCACGGCTTCAGCGCTGCGCTTCTGCTCAGCATCAACCTCCCCTTCCAGCTCCCGCACCTGCAAGCACAAGCCCATCCCTGCAGCTGCCCTGCCAAGGTCTCTCCAAGGAGGGACACGCTCACTCAGGCACAGCCCCAGCCCTACACACCCTGGCCTCCAGCTTCTGAAGTTGCTTCTTCCCTCCCTTCAGTGCCAGCTGCTCAGCCTCTTCCAGACGGTGCTGCAGGTCCTTCACCGTCTGGTCCAGGTTCTTCTTCATCCTCTCCAGGTGGGCACTGGTGTCCTGCTCCTTCTTCAGCTCTTCTGCCATCATGGCCGCCTGATCAGACCAAAAGGTCAAAGCCATTTTAGAACTGGAGATATTGTGGGGAGAGTAGATTCACTATGAGCAATGCCAGGAGTGTCCAACTCACATCTGTGATGGCCTTCTTGGCCTTCTCCTCAGCATTGCGGGCTTCCTGGATGGTATCCTCCATTTCACCCTGGATCTGGGAAATGTCAGTTTCCAGCTTCTTCTTGGTGTTGATCAAGCTGGTGTTCTGTACAACAGGAAAGACAAGATTCCTACTGTCAGACCAAATGACTCCTCATCAAGGCCTGAAAATGTGGCTGTGGTTTAGGAAAGCCTTTAGTTCAAGAGACCTCTTTAGTACCAGAGCAGTAAACCAGATATTGTGGGCTGGATGGAGGGGACATATTGCAGCACACTTCTTCAAATGTTTACACAGGAATGACAAGATGAATAACAATTTCACTCCTTGTTATCCCTTGTGAATGGGAATAATTTCCAGCAGCAGCTGACCTGGGTGTGGAGGAGCTGTGCACGTTCAGTGGCATCCAGAAGCTCCTGCTCAGCCAATTTCCTCGACCGCTCCGTCTGCTCCAGGGCTGCCCGGAGCTCCTCAACCTCAGCCTGCAGCAGGTTTGCTCTGCGCTCCACCATGGCCACCTGCTCCTTCAGGTCATCCTGTGTCCTGAGAGCATCGTCCAGGTGCAGCTGAGTGTCCTGGAAAGAGAGAAAAGGGAAATGAACAGGCATCAGTGGGTGCTTAAGTGGCAGAAATGTCAGGATCTCATTTCTCTTTCTGTAGCTCTGCTGGACGGACCTTGAGCACAGCCTGAGTGTTTCTCAGGTTCTTCTGTGCCTCTGCAGCCTGGCGGTTGGCATGGCTCAGCTGGATCTCCATTTCATTCAGGTCTCCCTCCATCTTCTTCTTCAGCCTCAGGGCTTCATTCCTGCTCCTGATTTCAGCATCCAAGGTGCTCTGCATGGAGTCCACAATTCTCAGGTGGTTCCTCTTCATCTGGTCAATCTCCTCATCTTTCTCTGCTATCTTCCTGTCGATCTCAGACTTCACTTGGTTGAGCTCAAGCTGCAGGCGCAGGATCTTCCCCTCCTCATGTTCCAGGGAGGCCTGCACAATTCAACACACAGAATGTTTTACTTTCAAAGTAATCTTACATGTAGTTCTACATGAAAGGTCGGTTTGCTTTCCTGCTCTCTCTCCAAAGGACTACACCCATACTCTTGATGGGGACATCATTAATGAGCATTGTCTGTACCTCAGCTTCCTCCAGGGAGGCTTGCAGTTCAGATTTCTCCTGCTCAATCTGCTTCTTCACTTTCTCCAGCTCATGAATCGCCTTTCCTCCCTCCGCAATCTGCTCCGTGAGGTCGGAAATCTCCTCTGTGGGAACAAAGATCAATGGCATGGTCAGGCACAGAGCAGAATGGGAAAGGCTCTGTCCCACCAAGGTGACAGGCATCTCTGCAGGCCTGCGGGCACAGAGCCATGAACAATGGTGGTAATTGCTCATAGAAAGGCCAGGGAGTATCAGAGGGCCAGGGCCTTACGCTGCAAGTTCTTGTTCTCCCTCTTCATTGTTTCCAGGTGGTCCAAGGACTCCTCATAGGCATTCTTCATCTTGAACAGCTCCGTGCTCAGAGAGCGCGACTCCTTCTGCGAGGCCTCCAGCTCAGCCTGCGTTTCCTCGTACTTCTGCTTCCATTCTGCCAGGATCTGAAGAGAAACGGGGGGTGAGCAGGGCTGTGGCCATCACGGGGCCATGCTCTGGCCAGGAGGGCTGGTGCTGGAGGCCAAAAGACCTTGTCAAAGTTCTTCTGCTTCTTATCCAGAGCAGCACAGGCAGCATTGGATCTCTCCACATCAATCATCAGGTCCTCCACTTCATTCTGCAGCCTCTGCTTTGTCTTTTCCAGGGAGGCACATTTGGCATTGACAGCCTCAACATGTTCCTCTGCATCCTGCAGGCGCTGGGCCAGCTTCTTCCTGGGAGGAGACAAGCATAGTTGTCTGTTAGAGCTTGGAAGGGTGTAAGTTGCATTCTGTCATGGAAGGACAGTAGATCACTTTAAGGGTTCTGAACTGTGCACTTTTAACAGATATGTAAGGATCTCTCCTTTGCTTTGTCCTATCACCTTGGGAAGATTAGGCCTGTCTTAGCACTTCTAAAGCCAATGTTTTTTCGTTCCAATCTGCACTTTTGCTTTCTCTCTCCCCTTTTTTTACAAAGACAGTCTATCCATGCTTCCCTCCCATCCTTATCTTAACCCACTCCCAGAGATTCCAGTTTCCCGTGACCAGTTTCAGTCTTCTGCTGTCATTTCCCATCCTGCTTCCCCACTTACTTGGCCTCCTCGAGCTCCTCCGTGCGCTGAATCGCGTCCGTCTCGTATTTGGTTCTCCACTGGGCCACTTCCCCATTTGCCTTGGACAGGGCTCGCTGCAGCTCCCCCTTGGCCTCCTGCTCCTCCTCATATTGTTCCCTGAGTAAGTCACAGTCGTGGCGAGCAGACTGCAGGGCGTGGGCCAGGGCATTCTTGGCCTGTGGGGACATTGGGTTTGGTAACCTGAATACTTACCTTGAAATGCCTCCTAACTACGAACTTGAAAGAGAAATTATAATGAATAATTGGGCAAATGTAGAGCTTGGAGCAGGTGAAGCCAGCATTGACATGTTCTGGAGCATCAGGATGCATTTGTGACTTTTGGGACAGTTATCTGCTGTTTGTATATATGTTCACACATGTGTGGCTGAATCCTGTCTTAGAGGATCATCAGAATCTCATGGAAGAATCTCATGTGGATTACTTCTTCCAGCACACACAGCATCCTGCTTCCTTCCCTCCCTTGTTGTAGAGTGAAGGGTTGTAAATTACTGCTCTTCCCTCTGGTCATATGTGTGTTTGGGGAAAGAACACTGAAGCAGTCTAGCATCAGACAGGATTCTGCAGATGTTTTTGGGGGTGATGTAGGCTGTGGACACTAGGGTACTTCCAGACCTTGATTTCTTCCTCTAGATGTCTCTTGAGTTCCTCAATCTGTTGGGTAAATCCTTGCTTGCCCCTAGACAGCTGAGAAATCAGAGCATCTTTCTCTTCCACCTGGCGGGAAAATTCCCCTGGAAAAGGAAAGGAAAAAAAGGAAGTAGATTGTTCCTCCTATGACACCTTCTGCTTGCAAAGCCACGTAACCAGGAATGGCCTAGAGGGCTTATACCACCTGCCACTTGTACTCTCTGGCTTGCTCAGGGCATGCAGGTCCTGCCATTGAACTTTGGGGATGAGGATGTCTCACCTGACTCTGTCTGCAGACGAGCTCTTTGCGTATTGAGGTCGTTGATCATGCGCTGATTCTGCTCCTCCTTTGTTTTAATCTCACTCAGCTGATCTTCCAGTGTGCGGCACATCTTCTCCAGGTTGGCCTAGACAGGGAACACAGGAAGGGAAAAGAGATGATGGTCTGCACTCTGCCTTATTGTCACAGTGCAGATATTGTTTCTGAGAATGTGTGTAGCAGAGGCAGCTTTTGTGCCACACTTTGTCCCTGTGAGCATTTTCTCCTGCAACTCCATACCTTGGCTTTGGAGACAGACTCCATGTTGCTGGCCAAGTCATCAATCTCCATCTTCAGCTCACTCTTCTCCTTCTCCAGCTTCTGCTTCACGCGTTGCAGGTTGTCGATCTGCTCGCCCAGCTCAGCCGTGCTGTCCGCGTGCTTCTTGCGCAGGGCGGCAGCCGTGGCTTCGTGCTGCAGCGTGGCCTCTTCCAGGTCACGGCGCATCTTCTGGAACTCTGCCTCACGCTTCTTGTTCATCTCAATCTGAGCTGCTGTGGCCCCTCCTGCTTCTTCCAGGCGCTCGCTGATCTCCTCCAGCTCCCTGGACAGGTCAGCGCGATGCTTCTCTGCTTTAGCGCGAGAGGTTCGCTCTGCCTCAATTTCCTCCTCCAGCTCCTCAATGCGGGCCTGCAGAACAGCAGGGACCCTTCACAGCCGTGCCCTCCTCCTGCCTGAGCTGAGCCTGAGCAAGGCAGGGGAAGGAACAGAGACTTGCCTGCAGCTCCTTGATCTTCTTCTGAAATTGCATGCCCAGGGCTTGTTCATCCTCAATCTTGCTCTGGATCTGGCTGATTTCAAAGTCTTTCCTTTGGGACAAGTGAACCATGTTAGTGGTCCAAGAAAAGAGACAAGTGCTGCAGCCCAGCACTCAGGAGTCCCACACTTACTTCTTCAGCTTCTCATCCAGCTGCTGCTTATCATTCTCCAAATCCATGATGCTGTCCTGGGCCAGCTTCAGGTCTCCTTCCAGTTTCCTCTTGGCTCTCTCCAGGTCCATGCGCAGTTTCTTCTCTTGCTCCAGGGACCCTTCCAGCTAAACACAACAAGACCATCAGGCCTCTGCCAGACAGCTTGGACTCCATACCTGTCCTGTTCCTGCTCTATCTCTGTGTGCTTACATCATCCACTTGCTGTTCCAGCTTGGTCTTGGCTTTGGTCAGAGTATTGACTTTGTCTTCCTCTACCTGCAGGTCATCCAGGGTCTGCTGATGGGCCTCTTGGAGGGCTTTCTTCTCTTTTGTCAGCTTGGCAATGGTCTCGTCCAGAGCTGCCATCTCCTCAGTCAGGTTTTTCACCTTGGAGAAGAAGGGAGCAAATATAAATAAATGAGGTAACTATAGAAGTCCTGTAATAACACACAGCCCATTTTCCACAGTGCGAGTGACAGGTTCTACCTCCTACCTTGTTTTCTGTGGCATGCTTTTCCTTCTCCACCTTGGCCAGTGTTAGCTCAAGGTCATCAATATCTTTCTTCAACTCTGAACATTCATCCTCCAGCTTCCTCTTCTTGGCTGTCAGCTCTGCATTAATTTCCTCTTCATCTTCAGCCCTTTCAGTCACCTCCTTGATTTTGGCTTCCAGCTGGATTTTGGTTTTGATGAGCTGGTCACACCTTTCCTCAGCATCAGCCAAGCTATCTGCTTCCTGTTGGGGAGTCAGAAATTTGTGTGTCTTAATGTTTGAACTTTCTCTGCTTTGCCTCTTTTATTACTGAGTAGCAGCTGAACTTGACCTTCAAGACCAGCAACAGAAGGATCTTGAGTGGTGTCTACTGGTAAACCTTGTCATTTAGAATCAATATCTAGTCCAAAGCTTTTGTGTCTCCTAAATTTGTGTCCCAGGGCAGTTATTTCTTACAATGCCTCATAGAATAGGCACTAATGCAGAGCAGAACCTTCTAATTTAATTTCTAACTTCAGCATGAGTAAAGACTTGAAACATTTTTTTTTTCTCATGGAAATTGTATCTACTCGTTTTTTCTTTGGTTGTCTCAACAAAGCCTTAAAATATTTGTTGCTTAGAGGCTTTTCAATTTCTGAGAACCCTTTTTTTGAGAAAGAAATGTATCGCTTCTCTATAGACTGCATGGCCAATAGAGTTCTAGCCTCTCAGCTACCTCTGTGGCTTCTTTCCAGGCCATGTTTGGGATCTTCCATGGTAACTAGCTGATCATTTCATTGGGTGTTAAGAAACTCCCTTGTCCTTTTTGAGTTTAAATGGGAAGTATCCAAGGGTTTCTTGTAGCTGTATGTAGGAAAAGTAGGTCTTTCTATGAGTCTTCTTGCAGAACAAGAAGCATTCTGGCAGTATATCATTCTTTTTCCAGGGGAAAATGAACGGTGATACTCACAGCCTGCACTTGCAGCTGCAGGTCGTTTTTCTCCTGCACCAAGGCCACCATTTTCTCCTCCAGCTCCTTCCGCTTTGCCTCAGACTTTGCAAGCTCCTCCTTGGTTTTCTCAAACTCTTCCTTCATGTTTGCCATCTCCTTCTCAGACTCTGCACTCTTCAGCAAGGGCTTGATCTTGAAGAACAGCTTCATCCATGGCCAGTGTTTGACATTCATGAATGAACGAACGTTGTACTGGATGCAGAAGATGGACTCTCTGAAATGAAATTCACACAGTTATTACATGGATATGGTGTGATTAATTTAAACTTCATCAGTAAAGTTCCATGAAAATCAACTAATTATGAGAAATATCTACCTCCTCTCCACCATTTTCTTATACTCCACTCTCATCAGGAAGCCCCTGCACCTGGCTTGTGTGCGAGTGATGATTTCTGCCAACTTGTCATCTCTCATCTCCTCCAGGAGTCCCAGCAACCCAGCTTTGAAGAACACCTTGAGAAAAGAGATGTTGCACCTTGTCATTTTGATGTAGGATAGAACAGAGCACAGAGCCATTCAGATTGCTGAAATATTTTTAATTGTCAGAAATACTTGATGATCAGTTACACTTCTGGCGCTCTCCCATATCCTCTGTCCAAGGGCTTAGGACTTCCCATAATCTCAGCCTTGAGCCTACAGTCCTTGTCTGAGCTCTGCGTCATGAGTACTGGTTTCCAGTTCAGCCACAGCCTCAGCCACTCCTACACCTGGTCATGGACACTGGTGAGTTCTACCATGAGCTGTTAATTCCTGGTTTGATGTTAGACCAATCTCACTTCTCTGTCTATGTCCATGAATTAATGACTAAGGCCTTGCCTTTTTAGCCTACCTATATCTGACCCTGACAAATGTGGAAAAACAAGGTTTTATGGCTTCAACTTAGATCATTCTTATTGTTAACAAACTTGACTGATGGTGTGGACTCTCAGCTAAGTCTGACTACCATTCCTGGGTCATCCTCCCTTGCCTTGATTGAGTACAGTGAGACTGGGCACTTGCTGGTAGCAGCCTCTAGTCTGGCAGCTCTGTTACGTTATTGTCCTGTGCCTGATTCCCTGACAGAGCCCACTCTCACTGGTTTGGACAAACTTTTAACACAGATCTTGTTTTTACCTTGGTGTGACCAAATTTGTACTGGGTATGGTCTACATCGATGGACCCAAGGAGCTTCTCTGAAGCTTTCTTGTTGTCCATGAACTGTCCCTCTGGGATAGCACTGGCATTAAGTACTCTGTATCTGTAGGAGAAAGCAGAACATTAAGAAATCTCATTCATTGAAACCACCACCAGAACTTTTCAGACTGTACCACTGAACTAATCTCATGCCTAGAGACAGTTCACCCTCTGTGGAGAGGATATGGGAAATGCTTTTCATAGTAATTCTAAGTACAAAACAGTCCTGATCTCAGCACTGCCACATCATCATAAACTGATGGTGAAACATCTACATGTATGATCAGTACTAATTTAAAATAAAAAGTTCAAAGTATATTATAACATAACAAGGCTCATCAGCTTGCTCTGAATTGGCAGAAAGGTTCAGAGCTCTCACCTCTGTTTGAAGTCAGCGTAGAGGACTCTGCTGGGGAACCCTTTCCTGCAGATCCTGATCCCTTCCAGCACGCCGTTACAGCGCAGCTGGTGCAGCACCAGCTCGTGCTCCATGGCACCTGACAAATACCACCATTAGTGACTACCCTGCTGTTTGACACTCAGGAGAAGAGCTTCTGCTGCTCAAGCTTTCCTCCCTTGGCTTGCCTTACCAGGTGTTTTAGTCTCATTGGGGATGATACAGCGCACAAAATGGGGGTGAGTGCTTCTCAGGTTAGCCATCAGCTTGTTTAAATTCTCCTATGAGATCATGAAATGAAGTTTACATTATTAAGTGTAAGCAGTGGAATCTTAACAGTGGATGTAACAAACTGGTGTTTCAGGAAGTCTTCTCTAAAACAACTTGCAGAACTCCCAAAAGCAAAATTGGAAGCTGAAGGGTCCCAAATTTTAGTTTTGAAGTTCTTTTATAGAATAATGGTTAGCATTACTTTTCCTTGACCTCCTCATCCAAATACAGAGCTATCATCTCACAATTTTCCTTTGAGCTGGTAATTCTTGTGGTATAGTGTTGGGGATTTTAAATAAATTATACACTCCTGATCGATCATGACTAGCATCTGAATTTTCAGCTAAGTAAGTTGTTTCTACATGGAGGGAAAAGTCCACATAAAATGACCATTTTAACAGTTATTCCGTCTCAAACTTTGAAGACAACTGAAAACTGACCTCAGAAATCATTAATTTGATATCATTTAACCTTCGCTCCTTTTCCACATTGAAATCCAGTCATTGTCTTAAAATCCTATAATGTTGGGGTAATTTCTTTTGCTCTTTATGTTTGATCTATTATTATCAACGTTTACTATGAGTCAGTACTGAAAATCTGCCTAAAGACATAAAAGAAAGTCTAGGAAATATATCTGAATGCTATGGAGAGGATTTTAAGGAAGTTAGATGGTAAGATACTCACTCCCATCTAAGTAGGTGAAATTTAGATGTCTTTGAGGAATATTCAAGAATGCATTATGAAAGGAATATTGTGTAATTTACAAGGATGGAAAAAGAAGGGTTTCAAAGGATGACAGGAGTTATATCCAAAATGGAAACAGACCTTTCAGATTCAGAATAAAAATGCTTTCCATCTTTAAGGAGATATTAAATACTCTAATTACCCTGAAAAGAGCTGAGACAGTCTGGAAAGAAGAACCCTTCTTCTTGCCTCCCTTCTTGCCACCACCACCAGCATCTGAAAATAAAAGAAAATAAATAAAGTTTAATAATGTGGACAAGATTTATTGGATACTACAGAACACAAGGCCACTTTACATTTCTTGTGTTTGCAGCTTTAATTCTAAAAAAACTTTGTCCTACATTAAAAATACAATTTCCACAAAAACTGACCTGCATCGGCTCCACCGTAGCTGGCAAAGAGTAAAGCCAGGGTCTTCACAGATGATTTCTGGTACAGCCCAATGACAGTTTCATTCAGAGGGTCCTTGTTCTTCTCTAGCCACCCAGAGATGTTGTAGTCCACTGTGCCAGCATAGTGCACCAGGGAGAAGTGGGCCTCAGCCTTGCCTTTGCCAGGCTTGGGCTTCTGGAAGTTGTTGGACTTGCCCAGGTGCTGGTCATAGAGCTTGTTCTTGAAAGAGGTGTCAGTTGCCTTGGGGAACATGCACTCCTCTTCCAGGATGGAGAAGATGCCCATGGGCTGGGAGAAATCACAAGTGAAAAGGGAAGGTTATAATGGAAATATTCAATGTCACTTTAGATGGGATGTTCACCTGCCTGGTCTAGTGGAAGGAGTCCCCAACCATGGTAGGGGATTGGAACAAAATGTTTTTTATGGTGTCTATGTGTTCTTCCAACCCAAACCATTCTGTGACTCTATGACAATGACAGGAAGCCTGTGCTATGAACATCAAAGTCTGGTTGTACTACTGGCAGCATCTCAGCCTGGATGAAAGCCTGGGTTTACCAGGCTTGTTCTCTTTCAATAAGTTTATTTCTGTCATCTCTTGCCTCCCTGCAGCCTATCTTCATGGAACTGGTAGGATCATCTGTCCAGTTCACACGAGAATTTATTATAGAAATGCCGGAGCAATCATAAAGAGAAAAATATGGGTGGAAACAGCTACAAGGGGTTCTGTAGTTTGGGGTGTCAGGTAATACAACATTTATTTCTCAACTTTCTCTGTAGACTTTGGATTTGAGCCTTTGTAGAAGGAAGAAAAGGAGACCAAATCCGGTTTGTTTTTAGAAGTCTTTTAGTGCAAGTGCAGGCTACTTTTTCATGCATGAAGACTAGATGAGGCAGACTGATGCCGCACATGTGTATTTCCCCATTTCTCTTTCCCAGGCTAAACTAAAATTGAGTTCAGAGTACTTTCCTTAACCAATGCTACATGTCTGGCTGTGAGTTTTTTCTGAGCTGACAGTGCCTCAGAAACATCACAGAATTTCAGCAGCCATCATATACATGCAAGGGAAAGGTACCTTCTCAATGAGCTCAATGCAGGCAGCCAGGTCCATGCCAAAGTCAATGAACTCCCATTCAATCCCCTCCTTCTTGTACTCCTCCTGCTCCAGCACGAACATGTGGTGGTTGAAGAACTGTTGCAGTTTCTCATTGGTGAAGTTGATGCACAGCTGCTCAAAGCTGTTGAACTGCCCAAAGCAAGGAAAAGTGCACAGGTTCTCAAGGTGTGCCAAAACACACAGGCCTTTGCTGCCATTCTCCTAAGGCTGTTTGAACTTGAAACACCAGTCCCAATCCTACTGTACCACCCTGTTTTCTACTCTAACACTCACTGTTCTTGAAGGACATTTTCATTATTACTTTGCAAATCGAGCCAAAAGTGACAATTCCTTTTCACTGTTGCTACTCAGCTGCATGGCTTTGGTAAGCTCAGTAGCTCCATGGTGTCAGATGTCTGAGCTGATGGATGGTAGAAACCTCCTGAGTGTCCCACCCAAGAACTTCCCTGGCCTCAGAACAATAATCTAGGGAGCTTTGTGTTCTGACACAGAAGTCCTTGCATCATCACTGCATTCACAGAACAGGAAACAGGCTCTGAACTTGTCCAGACCACTGCCTTTACAAGAGCATCCATTTGTTTGGCCCAGAGCTGTGTGAGCCTTAGTCCTCTAGGTGTTCCTGTGTCTTCCTGACCCCTCCTTGCCCATCGCTTGACTGTGGTGTCAAACCCCTGCTGCTTACATCAAAGATCTCAAAGCCAGCAATGTCCAGGACACCAATGAAGTACTGCCTGGGCTGCTTCGTGTCCAGCTGCTGGTTGATACGAACAACCATCCACAGGAACATCTTCTCAAACATTGCCTTGGCCAGGGCACCCACTGAATTGTTCACCTAGAGGAGACAGGACTGGAGTTACCTCTGAGAGGCAAAGAAAAATGTGCACATACTCCTTCAGGCTGTGCATTTTCAACTGTCAGATGTTACCTGTGTCACGTTTTGACCTTTGGTCACGTATTCATTCCCAACCTTGACTCGGGGGTAACACAAGGCCTTGAGAAATTCAGCTGAGTTGAGGCCCGTTAGGTAGGCAGCCTTGTCAGCCACTAGAGGTGGGGGGAGAGAGAGAAGAGCATTTGTTCATGGATAATCTCGATACTTCAGGTGTTGTGAACAACTTTGCTGTTCATGTTCTAGGAATGGAAGAGGATTTATCTCATTCCATATAGAAGGCTTGTGAAGGAATGCAAATTCTGGACACTACTGATGGTGGTCTTTGAAAGCAAGAACAAGTATGGCTTGGACAGGAAGAGCTTGAACCTGAAATTTCCCAGAAGAACAACAAAAGCCTCTAGCAAGACATAAGGCAAGGTATATTCTCTTTCTGTGGGAAGGGGATTTGTGGGTAGCACAGCTTGCAGGAGTTATTTCATTAAAAAACAAAATTGACTCTCAGGGGGCCTTAGTGCTTGGGGAATTTCAAGAGAGAGAGAAAATCCTGCATTGAAATTGAAGTTTCTGCTTTTAGGCAGCATGATTTTGGGGATCCACCATTGGATAGAATAATGAAACTACCCATTACTAGGGAAGAACATCTGAAGTTAGAGGGGAGCAGGGGCAAAAAAGGAATTCTCAGTGTTTTATGTGGGGACTCGGGCAACTGCAGTGTGCCTCTGGAGGATAACATATTGCGTCTGGGCACAAATCATCCCCTGAATTTGCTAATACCTTCTGTGCCATCAGGCTCTGCCTGCTCCTCTCGTTGCTTCTGCTTGAACTTCAGGTTCCCATAGTGCATGACAGCCCCTGTCAGCTTGTAGATGGCTGTTTTCTCATCAGCACTGAAACCCAGGATGTCAATGGCACTCTGCAGTCAAAATAATGAATTCAAAAATGTGTCCTTAGTGGGTCAGAGATGTCACTCTCAAGCCATGCCCAGTAGATACCTTGTTGCTGTGTTACTTACATCTGTAGCCATCAGCTCCTCCTGGTCATCAATGCTGGGGACAGTGACCTCCCCTTGACTCACATAGTGGAAATCGTAGGGGTTGGTGGTAATGAGGAGCATGTCTGCAAATAGGAAAAGGCAGGGCACAGGTTTACTTTTGCCAACAGGTGAGAGAGGGAACTGTTCCTGAGTTCCTCCCTGATCAATCCCAAAAACCCATAATGCTCCTTCCTACCAATTAGCTCTGGCTTCTTGTTGGACATGATCTGATAAAAGATGTGGTAGCTCCTTTCCGCCTTGAGCTGGAAAGTGACTCTGGACTTCTCCAGCAGATCTGGCAAGGATGGTAGAAAGAGTTAGGCACTTGTGGGAATGTACATGGAGATGGGAATTTGGGAAGGGATGGGAGCAGTCCAGAAGAATCTCTTACAAGTTTCAATGTCAGCAGAAGCCAGTTTGCCTGTGGCACCAAAGTGGATTCTGATGAATTTGCCCTGTTAAGCAGAAGCAGCAGCAGGTCAGCCTGGATGTGTTCTGCTGACATCTCCTTTGCACCAAGAACTGCTCAGGCATCATGTGTGTTGCCATGAACGGGAGAGATTTTATGCAAAGCAAGAACTCACAAAGCGTGAGGAGTTGTCATTCCTCACAGTCTTGGCGTTTCCAAAGGCCTCCAGCAGTGGGTTGGCACTGATGATTTGATCTTCAAGTGTCCCCTAGAATAGAAGTCTTCTTGTCATGATCTAATTCATCAAGAAATTGGATAGTTGCAGGTTCCTAGCCATGGGACCTCACCTGCATTTTGCCTGAGGTCTGCTCCTCCTTTTTCTTGTCCCCACTGGCTGCAATTGTTGCAAAGTACTGGATGACACGCTTTGTGTTCACAGTCTTCCCGGCCCCGGATTCTCCGCTGCCAAAGCCAAGAGAGAAGCAGAGGGTGCGTGGTCAGGCAGGAGGTGCCCTGGCACCGGGCAGCCCCACAGGGACCCGCGCAGGGGGGTACCTACGTGATCAGGATGGACTGGTTCTCACGATCTGTGAAGAGACAGAAAAGAAACGATTATCATTATGTGCCATGAATATCATTATGACAACTTTTAGCCTGATATGACGAACTACTCAATTTATTATTGTTGGGTTTCATTGAATTCTCTTCCAATTAACTTTCCTAACACTCTGAATGCTACTGATTTAAATAACTGGGGACAAAAGAGGGGATAAGATTTCTTTTAACAAATTAAAGTACATGTTCTTATACTGTTATCTATATTTCTGACCAATCTGGTCTTTCCTGAAATTCTGGATATTTAGACAGTGCTAAAAACCTTGGAACTACCCTTCTTTGGTATTTCTTTCCTTCATAGTAATGAATGGAAAAGAAGAAATTGATTGAAATAGAGGAAGGAAGTTATCAATTTTCTGAGAAAATTTCACTGCAATTTCTGATATACACTGCTTCCAGAGTTTTTATAAAGCTACCATAGAAAACATTGGCTCCAATGTTGAATGTATTTTCCATTTACACACAGCGTTATTTACAGAAATTCATCCTAGTGATTTTCAGTCCTGCATAGCAATTCAAAGAACAATCCTTTCATCTGAGAAAAAGCAGAGCTTTAAAATAAATCCAAATTTCTTGAACGGAAAATCTGACAATATAGTCAATGTTAAATCATATCCTCCCAAATACACTGGACATGAAAATTTAACATTGATTTCTATAAACTTTATGTTCAGTAAAAAAATCTATTTACAGTGGTGACAGAACATCCACATTCCCAGCAACATTAAACTGAACTATTGTGCAGTGAAAAGACTTTTTTTCTCTTTTGTGAGTGTTTACAGCCAAGTGATTTTATAGAAAATCATGAAACTCACCAGTCAGCATGAACTGATAGGCGTTGTCAGAGATGGAGAAGATGTGTGGAGGGGCCTCCTGGCGCTTCTTGCCTCGGTAGGCCAACACCACCTCGGGGTTGTACACCGGCAGCCACTTGTAGGGGTTGACAGTGACGCAGAAGAGACCCGAGTAGGTCTGCAAGGAAGGGACACAGCTCACTGGCTTGCCCTGAGCCTGGCCCAGCAGCTCCTGAGGCTGCCCAGAGGAAGCTGCTGCTGCCACTTACGTAGATCATCCAGGCTGCGTAACGCTCTTTGAGGTTGTACAGCACAGCGGGTTCGTGCAGGTGGGTCATCATGGCCATGTCCTCGATCTTGTCATACTTGGGAGGGTTCATGGAGAAGATTTGATCTTCTTTCACGGTCAGAGTCTGTCACAGAATAGAGAGATGTATGTATGTCAGCTAAGAACTCAGACTGGGAATTAAATTTTATTTGTGTATTTTGCATTCATTCACCTCTCCACCTTCGGTCTTGACAGTGACCTTCCCTGCATCCTTACTCTCGATCTTCCCCTTCACATAGGACTCCTTTGGATGTACCACAAAGACACAGGTCTTGGCATCAAAAGGTTTGTTCTGGGCCTCAATTCTCTCCTTCTCCGATTTTCGGAGGTAAGGAGCTGCCTCGCCAAAGGCGGCCATGTCAGCGTCTGGAGCCGACATTGTTGCACTTCTTCAGGAGCCACAGTCAGCAGGGTCCTCCGTAGGCTACAAGATATGTTTTGTCAGTGAATGAACATCTTTATGTGAAAGAAAGGAGACCTCTTGCAGTTTGATCTTTTGAAATATTAAAGTAGGTATAAGCAAGTCAAAAGTTGGATTTTAACTTCCTAGTCTTGGCTGAAAATACTTACGTAGCTCTCTAAAATTAATCCTTAGACATCCAGCTAAGAGGACATGTACAGAACAGCAGTTAAGTGTACAGTATGTTTTGAAACTTAGCAGTATTAATTCAACTTTGTTAACTCTAGCAAATCTGGCTGTTCTCATAACAGAGTTTCTGTTTTTGTTTTTTTAATGCTACTGAAAGTCTCTGAAATAGTTCTTTTTTTCTGATATCAAGTAGTGGCTTTCTAAAAATTACTTGCTGTGGATAATTCATCTTGCATTATGACAGATAAAAATGTTACTATTGCCTGTTTTCCCTTCCACAAATCTTAAACTCTTGGATTTCATCCTGTTCCTTAAAAGTCGTTAAATTTTATTTTTGATTTTGGTGGCAGAGGTTACTGCTACTTGAAAACATAAAATCTCATTTTATGTTGCACAGATGTTCAGATCTAATATAGAATTTGAAGGAAAACATGCTAACTTCAAACCTACAATATAGTTACTGCTCATAGAGTCAGTCCATGACAGAAGTGGATATCCAAGTCTTATAGGAAGTTAAATGGAATAAAAAGGTATATGTTTTGCCCAGCAGTTCACAGGAGCCAAACACTTACCTCGAAATTTTCTGTCAAGACTGGGCACAGCACTCCAAAGAGACTTTTATAGACTCTGGTATGCAGATGCTTTGGATGTTTCCTTTTCCTTCTGTCAAAATATATTTTGGCAAACCATCTTTGGCAAAATATTGTCTGGCAAACTTAACTAATGGCATAATTGTCATTTGACCTGATATATTTAGAAATGTTTTGCATCTTACCATTCCTGTGGATACATTTCCTATAAATAGTCTGACAGGGCTATTAATATTGGAATCTGGACTAGTCAAGGCACTTAAAGAACTTGGGTGTATGATTTATTGGTTCTTCTATGATCTTTACAGGTAACTTAATCTTTGATCCAGATGGGATTCTTTGGCATTTCTGTACTTTTGCAGATGTAAAAGGGAAATATTGTAATGTATCTTGTACATGTGGTCCTATGAACTTAGAGCTCACCTTTACATCATTAGAAAAGGCAGTTCTACAAAAGACAAATTACTTCTAAAACTCCTTCAGTCATTCTTTATATATTATAATAAAAAGGGGAAAACCAGACGTGTAGTAGTCCAGGAATATCAGATAGAGAAGACTCCAGTAGACAGCAAGGTCAAATACAGTTACAAGTTTGGACATGTAGTTTGTGCCTTAAGTGTGAAATGTGACTCCTTAGCTATAAAAGCAATTGAGTATGTATGTGAATAAACCCTTACTTGGTATTCTGCAGAAATCAAAAAATTCAAAATGTGCCTACTGGAGGAATGTTCATGATTGCAATAGTAAGTCATGAGTGATATAACAGAAAATTCTTCATAGTTTCAAACAAAAAAAGTTATTCATAATATCTCACACCTGAAAAAAAATTATATAAGTTTTGCAAGTAATTTCAGATTGTGAAAAAGTATATGCTTCTGTTACAGAGCTGATACAGAAGAAATATATAACATTTTATAACAAGCACACTTATTAATAGGAAAATTATTCATTTATTTTTTTTCTGTTCTCAAAATTTATTAAAGATTTTCTAAGGGTTAAGAGAGCCTAAGAGGAAAAAGTAACCTAGACTAGGAAATACTTTTAGCCCCAGTAGACATACAGTCAATAACTATACAGTGATACTTCCTGTTCCACCTCACACAAACATGAAGTGCTAACATGCCTTAAAGAGCTCAGGCCCATGTTGCTAATATTTATGTGCTTATTGTCAATGTATACCAAGCAATGCTCACAACCAAGTCAGGCCTTCACTACCTAGAACTCCAAATAAACCTCAACCCTTCTGCCCAAACAACTCTACCCACATTCACACACACAGCACTGGTCTGGGATCCTCTGCACTCTGACACATCCTCAGTCCCACATTCCCAAATCACAAATATCTTGCATATTCATACAGTTCCAACAACAAGAGCTCTCGACACAGTGCTGCCTGGTTGGAAGCAGCATTGCTGTAGGCAGTACTCGGAGAAAGGGAGAATTTGCCAGTAGTTCTGGAGAATGAGTGGTCAAGTTCTTGGAAAAAGGGCACTGTCACTTGAGCTGCTTTAACAGTGTCACTTCTGAGCACGCTCTTCTCCTGGTCATTGGCATTTTGATTATTAAAAGAGCTCAGTGGGTAAAGCTCAATGAAGTGCAGAGGGCAAGGTCAGTAAATGTGATGCAAGATATCCAACAACAAGCATGACATGAAAAGCTTATTCCAAGGATGAGCAGGCAACTTTCTGCAGTTCAAAACCAGAGCTCAGCCCTGGGATCCCTGTGCAGGGCAGGGGGAAGCTGGTGGAAACACCCTCTGCCCTGAACAGGAGGAGCTCTCTAAAATAGAAACAGCCTGTATAAAACTGTGAGTGCAGAGGGGCATGAGAAGTCCTGTGTCTGCACAATCTCTGACTTCCACAGACATACAGAACTAAGAGGACAAAATCAAAGAATGGTTTGGGTTGGAAGAAACCTTAAAAGCATCATCTAGTGCAACACCCCTGCTGTGGGTAGGAATTTTGACTAGATCAGGTTGCTCAAAGCCCCATTCAACCTGAGCTTGAGCACTTCTATTGATTGGACATTCCTGTATTCTGGGACCTGTCTGTTCCTGTGTCTCACTGGGCTCTTCTTAAAAAATGCCAATTTATATCCAACCAGAATCTACCGTTTTTAATTTAAAACTTTTCCCCTTGTCCTATGCCAGAAGCCAAAGGTAAAAAATCTTTCCCCCTCTAAAGAGCTGCCTTTATATATAGAAAACTTGCAATATGGTCTTCTCAGAGCCTTCTCATCTCCATGCTGAGCAGGTACAACTAAGTAAGCTTTTCTTCATAGCAGAGGCATTCCAGGACTTGGATTTTTTTTCCTTGTGGCTCTGCTCTGCATCTGCTCCACCTGGTCCATTGTCCATTTTTTATCAGAGGTCCCAGAGCTGAATACAGCGCTACAGATGGAGTCTCATGACAGCTCTTTAACTGGATGACATTCCTTCCCATTGGTGTATCAGCTGAAACATCCAGCTTGATGTTGTCTGCTTTATCAGTAAATTGAACAACACAGGCTCCAGTACACATAACTCAGCTCTCTTTCTGTCTCTGGGTAAGAGACTTCCTTCTTATCCCATGGCTACATCACTTCTATAAAAGCCTCTGTTGACTTTCTTAACCTCGCTAAAAGGTTTTGGAAATCCCAGTCAATTATATTATCTGTATCTCTCTCTCCACGTGCTCATCTATCCCCTCAAAGTTTTGTGTGTTTTTTCATATGTAAGCCTGACTGGAATTTAACAGACTGCTCCTTTTGGAAGGACATAAATCACCTGTCCTCAGTTCCCCATACCAGTTCTGTCCCTGGAGGTGTTACATATGCTTGGTCCAGTTCTCCCTGGGAATTCAGTGTACTCTGCCCTAGGAGGCAGGGCATGGGACTGAACATGGTAACTTTCTCCCCCTGCACTCAAGTCTTCACTGTCAGTTTATGTGGATCTCTCCTCAGGCTCAGAATCTGCCATTTCATTTGCCCATCTTCTTTTTTGCTTCTTTTGCACATTGAATGGAAAATCATTCATCTACAGCTACTAATGGAATGACAGCTACTAATGAAGTGTTTTCCTTTCACTGCTGGACTACTGCAAGCTGTCTCTTCCCTGCTGTCTTCTCTGACCTCTCTTGCCATAGGCTAGTGAGAGAAGCTGCTGGTGTGGGTTTCCACAACACGAGTAAGGAAAACACGACATCAAAGAGATGATCTTTCTCATCAGGAAAGAAAAATTCCCCAAGAGAGGGCAGTGTTTCAGAAAGTAGTGTGGCAGAAGTTCAGCTTTTTCAGACACTGATCTAATTTATAGAAACAAAAGGAATTCTTATAGAACTGTCAACAACATTCTCTGGTTTTAAATCAAGGGGATGTGATACTCTTCATGGTCTTCTAATTAAAGGAAAAATATAGTGGAGACTAAAGACTATTTCTGTCAGCTTCACAAAAAACCATAAACTCTTTGGGTTATTACCACTCTATAAGTCACTCTCAGAGGCCAGCAAAAGGAGCATCTCACACCTGACAATCACAAG
Source organism: Fringilla coelebs (assembly GCF_963513975.1). Classification (NCBI taxonomy): domain Eukaryota; kingdom Metazoa; phylum Chordata; class Aves; order Passeriformes; family Fringillidae; genus Fringilla; species Fringilla coelebs. The sequence continues at coordinate 12,527,264 of NC_140045.1, forward strand.
CTGGAAAGTGCTGAGGTGCCATAAGGGTGAACATAATATAAGATATTCTCTGGGGTATACCAGTAGGAAGAACTTGCAGGAGCCACAATCGGGAATTATTGTCCTTGACTTCTCTTCATGTGATGTTATTTTTCTAGTCACTAAGAAAAAAAGAAGGGATAACTAGTCAGGAACAAGATGACAAAAAAGCTGCACTGCCCACATAGGTACACAGAGATTATAAGACAAAACTGTGCAAAACAGTACCAAAAATGGTAAAAAAGGTCTAACCAATAAAACCAGAAATAAATGAAAAGCACTGCTCATGGTATGCACACAAACAAATCTACAGGATTTATTCTCTAGACATTAAAATGGTTAAAACAAAATTGCAGAAAGTAGGAAGTGACAGAGGGTACACATTTTGTGCAGCCTTCAGGTCACTTTGATGCCTCATGACATCCTCACTCTTCCTCTTCTATCTTCTTGCCGTGAATGTCACGGCTCTTGGCTCGGAGCTTGTTGACCTGTGACTCTGCAATGTCAGCCCGCTCCTCGGCTTCCTCCAGCTCGTGCTGGATCTTGCGGAACTTGGACAGGTTGACATTGGACAGCTCCTCCTGTGTGGGGAAAGGGAGTCAGTGATGAGGAGCCCAGGGCAGGGGTTTCACTCCTGCTGCAAGTCAGCCTTGTGGGGCTGCAAATCTCCATCCCCCTCCCACCACTGATCACACATCAGCCTCACACAGAGCTCCTCATCCTCCCCTTTTCAGGACCCTGCTGGGACAAGCTTCACCGGGACTGTGTCACAGGTGAGAATCAATTTCACCCCTTCGATTATCATTTCTGTATTTATTCTCACACTACTTCTCTGTATGAGTTTTTGGAACCCTTCTGCTGTTGATTATTAACAGATACTAAGGAACTTGTCAGTCACTGGGTGTGGCCTCTGGGTTTGTTTACTCAGGCTTCCTGTGTGAAACAGGCGGCAGAACTTCCCTTAATGAATGTCCCTGACTGCAGGGTGCCCAGAGCTCATCAAGGCCTCATGACACGATAGCAAACCAGCATGGCCAAGACAGTTGTGTCTTGGGACATTCTTTAATACCCCTCCTCCTGGCATTCAGACTCATTCAGTGTGTGTCCTGCCCCAATGGAATTTTTGCCCATTCTCCAATCAATACTTACAGCCTCCTCAGCTTGTCTCTTGTAGGATTTCACTTTCATTTGCAGCTTGTCCACCAGATCCTGCAGCCTCAGGACATTCTTCCTGTCTTCCTCAGACTAAAGCAGTTGGTACACAGAATAGAGAGTCAATTCTTGGTTCTGCATCACGTGAGGTTAACAATTACCCTTGGGAATGGTGTGGGCAAAATGTGACTCACTGTGAGAAAGCCCAGTGAGAGCAGGAGAGCTCCTGCCTTACCTGGTAGGTGAGTTCCTTCACCCTCCGCTCGTACTTGCGCACACCCTTCACGGCTTCAGCGCTGCGCTTCTGCTCAGCATCAACCTCCCCTTCCAGCTCCCGCACCTGCAAGCACAAGCCCATCCCTGCAGCTGCCCTGACAAGGTCTCTCCAAGGAGGGACACGCTCACTCAGGCACAGCCCCAGCCCTACACACCCTGGCCTCCAGCTTCTGGATCTGCTTCTTCCCTCCCTTCAGTGCCAGCTGCTCAGCCTCTTCCAGACGGTGCTGCAGGTCCTTCACTGTCTGGTCCAGGTTCTTCTTCATCCTCTCCAGGTGGGCACTGGTGTCCTGCTCCTTCTTCAGCTCTTCTGCCATCATGGCCGCCTGATCAGACCAAAAGGTCAGAGCCATTTTGGGACATATTTTGGGGAAAGAAGATCCACCATCAGCAATGCCAGGAGTGTCCAACTCACATCTGTGATGGCCTTCTTGGCCTTCTCCTCAGCATTGCGGGCTTCCTGGATGGTATCCTCCATTTCTCCCTGGATCTGGGAAATGTCTGTTTCCAGCTTCTTCTTGGTGTTGATCAAGCTGGTGTTCTGTACAACAGGAAAGACAAGATTCCTACTGTCAGACCAAATGACTCCTCATCAAGGCCTGAAAATGTGGCTATTGTTTAGGAAATCCTTTAGTGCAAGAGACTTCTTTAGCACCAGAGCAGCAGACCAGATAATGTGGGCTGGATGGAGGGGACATATCGCAGCACACTTCTTCAAATGTTTACGCAGGAATCACAAGATGAATAACAATTTCACTCCTTGTTATCCCCTGTGAATGGGAATAATTTCCAGCAGTGGCTGACCTGGGTGTGGAGGAGCTGTGCCCGTTCAGTGGCATCCAGAAGCTCCTGCTCAGCCAATTTCCTCGACCGCTCCGTCTGCTCCAGGGCTGCCCGGAGCTCCTCAACCTCAGCCTGCAGCAGGTTTGCTCTGCGCTCTACCATTGCCACCTGCTCCTTCAGGTCATCCTGTGTCCTGAGAGCATCGTCCAGGTGCAGCTGAGTGTCCTGGAAAGAGAGACAGGGGAAATGACCAGGCATCAACGGGTGCTTAAGTGGCAAAAAATGTCAGGATCTCATTTCTCTTTCTGTAGCTCTGCTGGACGGACCTTGAGGACAGCCTGGGTGTTTCTCAGGTTCTTCTGTGCCTCTGCAGCCTGGCGGTTGGCATGGCTCAGCTGGATCTCCATTTCATTCAGGTCTCCCTCCATCTTCTTCTTCAGCCTCAGGGCTTCATTCCTGCTCCTGATCTCAGCATCCAGGGTGCTCTGCATGGAGTCCACAATTCTCAGGTGGTTCCTCTTCATCTGATCAATCTCCTCATCTTTCTCTGCTATCTTCCTGTCGATCTCAGACTTCACTTGGTTGAGCTCAAGCTGCAGGCGCAGGATCTTTCCCTCCTCATGTTCCAGGGAGGCCTGCACAATTCAACATAAAGAATATTTTACTTTCAAAGTAATTTTACATGCAGTTCTACATGAAAGGTCGGTTTGCTTTCCTGCTCTCTCTCCAAAGGACTGCACCCATACTCTGGGTGGGGACATCATTAATGAGCATTGCCTATACCTCAGCTTCCTCCAGGGAGGCTTGCAGTTCAGATTTCTCCTGCTCAATCTGCTTCTTCACTTTCTCCAGCTCATGAATTGCCTTTCCTCCCTCCGCAATCTGCTCCGTGAGTTCAGAAATCTCCTCTGTGGGAACAAAGATCAATGGCATGGTCAGGCACAGAGCAGAATGGGAAGGGCCCTGTCCCACCAAGGTGACAGGCAGACCTGCAGGCCTGCAGGCACAGAGCCATGAACAATGGTGGTAATTGCTGATAGAAAGGCCAGGGAGTATCAGAGGGCCAGGGCCTTACGCTGCAAGTTCTTGTTCTCCCGCTTCATTGTTTCCAGGTGGTCCAAGGACTCCTCATAGGCATTCTTCATCTTGAACAGCTCCGTGCTCAGAGAGCGCGACTCCTTCTGCGAGGCCTCCAGCTCAGCCTGCGTTTCCTCGTACTTCTGCTTCCATTCTGCCAGGATCTGAAGAGAAACGGGGAGTGAGCAGGGCTGTGGCCATCACAGGGCCATGCTCTGGCCAGGAGGGCTGGTGCTGGAGGCCAAAAGACCTTGTCAAAGTTCTTCTGCTTCTTATCCAGAGCAGCACAGGCAGCATTGGATCTCTCCACATCAATCATCAGGTCCTCCACTTCATTCTGCAGCCTCTGCTTTGTCTTTTCCAGGGAGGCACATTTGGCATTGACAGCCTCAACATGTTCCTCTGCATCCTGCAGGCGCTGGGCCAGTTTCTTCCTGGGAGCAGACAAGCACATTTGTGTGTTAGAGCTTGGAAAGGCATCATTTCTATAATGTCATAAGAGGGCAGGTTTGTCGATTTGAGGGTTTTTAGCCAAGAGCTTTTCAGAGATATGTAAGGAGTTATCCTTTTTTGTGTCTATTCACCTGGGAAGGATTAGGCATGTCTTAGCACTTCTAATGACTATGTTTTTTCTTCCAATCTCTCTTTTTCTCTCCCTCTGTCTCCTCTTTTTTTAGAGATACCCTGTATTCTAGCTTCATCCCATTCTTGTCTTAGCCCACTCTCAGAAATTCTAATTTCCTTTGACCAATTTCAGTCTTCTCCGGTCATTTGCCACCTTGCATTCCCACGTACTTGGCCTCCTCAAGCTCCTCTGTGCGCTGAATCGCGTCCGTCTCGTATTTGGTTCTCCACTGGGCCACTTCACTGTTGGCCTTGGACATGGCTCGCTGTAGCTCTGCCTTGGCCTCCTGCTCCTCCTCATATTGTTCCCGGAGCAAGTCACAGTCGTGGCGAGCAGACTGCAGGGCGTGGGCGAGGGCATTCTTGGCCTGTGGGGACATTCGGTTTGGCAAAATTCACTACTTATCTTTAAATCTGTGAACTTGAACATGAAAACGGAATTAAACTCTAATTGGGCAAATGTAGAGCTTGGAGCTGATGAAGCCCTCATTGACACGTTCTGGAGCATCAGTACACATTAGTGATGGCTCCTCTGGTGACAATAACCTGCTATTTGTTTAAATGTGTGGCTGAATCCTGTCTCAGAGAGGATCATCAGAACTTCATGGAAACCTTGTGGATTACTTCCTCCAGCACCTAAAATATCCTGCTTCCTTCTCTCTCTACTGGAAGAGTGAGGGTTGTGCATTAGTGCTCTTCCCTCTGGTCCTATGTGTGTTTGGGGAAAGAACACTGAAGCAGACTAGTGTCACATAGGATTCTGAAGATGTTTTTGGGGCTAATGTAGGCTGTGGACAGTAAGGTACTTCCAGACCTTGATTTCTTCCTCTAGATGTCTCTTGAGTTCCTCAATCTGTTGGGTAAATCCTTGCTTGCCCCTAGACAGCTGAGAAATCAGAGCATCTTTCTCCTCCACCTGGCGGGAAAATTCACCTGGAAAAGGAAAGGAAAAAAGAGATGCACACTGTTGCTCCTAAGACAACTTCTGCTTGTAAAGCCATGTAATGTGGAATGGCCTAGAGGGCTTATACCAGCTGCCACTTGTACTCTCTGGCTTGCTCAGGGCATGCAGGTCCTGCCATTGAACTTTGGGGATGAGGATCTCTCACCTGACTCTGTCTGCAGACGAGCTCTTTGCGTATTGAGGTCGTTGATCATGCGCTGATTCTGCTCCTCCTTTGTTTTAAGCTCACTTAGCTGATCTTCCAGTGTGCGGCACATCTTCTCCAGGTTGGCCTAGACAGGGAACACAGGAAGGGAAAAGAGATGATGGTCTGCACTCTGCCTTATTGTCACAGTGCAGATTTTGTTTCTGAGAATGTGTGTAGCAGAGGCAGCTTTTATGCCACACTTTGTTCTTGTGAGCATATTCTCCTGCAACTCCATACCTTGGCTTTGGAGACAGACTCCATGTTGCTGGCCAAGTCATCAATCTCCATCTTCAGCTCACTCTTCTCCTTCTCCAGCTTCTGCTTCACACGTTGCAGGTTGTCGATCTGCTCGCCCAGCTCAGCCGTGCTGTCCGCGTGCTTCTTGCGCAGGGCAGAAGTTGTGGCTTCGTGCTGCAGCGTGGCCTCTTCCAGGTCACGGCGCATCTTCTGGAACTCTGCCTCACGCTTCTTGTTCATCTCAATCTGGGCTGCTGTGGCCCCTCCTGCTTCTTCCAGGCGCTCGCTGATCTCCTCCAGCTCCCTGGACAGGTCAGCGCGATGCTTCTCTGCTTTAGCGCGAGAGGTTCGCTCTGCCTCAATTTCCTCCTCCAGCTCCTCAATGCGAGCCTGCAGAACAGCAAGGACCCTTCACAGCCGTGCCCTCCTCCTGCCTGAGCTGAGCCTGAGCAAGGCAGGGGAAGGAACAGAGACTTGCCTGCAGCTCCTTGATCTTCTTCTGAAATTGCATGCCCAGGGCTTGTTCATCCTCGATCTTGCTCTGGATCTGGCTGATTTCAAAGTCTTTCCTTTGGGACAAGTGAACCGTGTTAGAGCTCCAAGAAAAGAGACAAGCGCTGCAGCCCAGAACTCAGGAGTCCCAGAACCACACTTACTTCTTCAGCTTCTCATCCAGCTGCTGCTTATCATTCTCCAAATCCATGATGCTGTCCTGGGCCAGCTTCAGGTCTCCTTCCAGTTTCCTCTTTGCTCTCTCCAGGTCCATGCGCAGTTTCTTCTCTTGCTCCAGGGACCCTTCCAGCTAAACACAACAAGACCATCAGGCCTCTGCCAGCCAGCTTGGACTCCATACCTGTCCTGTTCCTGCTCTATGTCTGTGTGCTTACATCATCCACTTGCTGTTCCAGCTTGGTCTTGGCTTTGGTCAGAGTATTGACTTTGTCTTCCTCTACCTGCAGGTCATCCAGGGTCTGCTGATGGGCCTCTTGGAGGGCTTTCTTCTCTTTTGTCAGCTTGGCAATGGTCTCGTCCAGAGCTGCCATCTCCTCAGTCAGGTTTTTCACCTTGGAGAAGAAGGGAGCAAATATAAATAAAGGAAGTAGCTATAGAAGTCCTGTAATAACACACAGCCCATTTTCTGCAGTGTGAGTGACAGGTTCTACCTCCTACCTTGTTTTCAGTGGCATGTTTTTCCTTCTCCACCTTGGCCAGTGTTAGCTCAAGGTCATCAATATCTTTCTTCAGCTCTGAACATTCATCCTCCAGCTTCCTCTTCTTGGCTGTCAGCTCTGCATTGATTTCCTCCTCTTCTTCAGCCCTTTCAGTCACCTCCTTGATTTTGGCTTCCAGCTGGATTTTGGTTTTGATGAGCTGGTCGCACCTTTCCTCAGCATCAGCCAAGCTATCTGCTTCCTGTTGGGGAGACAGAAATTTGTGGGTCTTAATGTTTGAACATTCTCTTCTCTGCCTCTTTTATTACTGAGTAGCAGCTGAACCTGACCTTCAAGACCAGCAACAGAAGGATCTTGAGTGGTGTCTACTGGTAAACCTTGTCATTTAGAATCAATATCTATTCCAAAGTTTTTGTGTTTCCTAAATATGTCTCCCAGGGTGACTAGCTATGAGAATCCCTCATATCACCAACAAGCAGAATGGAATAGGGGTTACTTCCTTTTCTAGTTTCAGCAAGAATAATGTCTTGGAGTATTTTTCTTGTGGAAAAAAATATGTAATACCTCTTCTTTTTAATTGACTAGTTAACTTCATAGTATTTGAGCAATAAAGTTTTATGAGAATTCTTCAGTGGTGAAAGTTATTTTTCCTTTGGTCCAATTGTATTTCCCTAATTGAGTTTTGAGGGAAAGTGGGTCTTTCTCAGGTTTGCTTTTACTGTGTTTGACAGAAACACTGTTTTGAAAATTATTTCTCTTCAAGCTCCAATTTCTCCGCAGTTCAGTACATATTGTCTGGTGCTCCATGGCTCATTCCTCTGACAACAGCAATGGTGAATGCCATGTGGGTCTGCCAGGAGTCTCACTATACCCCTGTCAGTGCATGTTTGTTCGACATTAGTGTGCCTCAGAATGTGTGATTTAGAATGTTTTCTTCCACCCATTAATTCCTGCAAGTCTCTTTGCAGTACAAGAAGCCGTCTGGCAGTATATCATTCTTTTTCCAGAGGAAAATGAACGGTGTTACTCACAGCCTGTACTTGCAGCTGCAGGTCATTTTTCTCCTGCACCAGGGCCACCATTTTCTCCTCCAGTTCCTTCCGCTTTGCCTCAGACTTTGCAAGCTCCTCCTTGGTTTTCTCAAACTCTTGTTTCATGTTGGCCATTTCCTTCTCAGACTCTGCACTCTTCAGCAAGGGCTTGATCTTGAAGAACAGCTTCATCCATGGCCAGTGTTTGACATTCATGAATGAACGAACGTTGTACTGGATGCAGAAGATGGAGTCCCTGAAAAGAAATTCACATGGTTATTGAATATCCTGTGTTTGGTGAATTTTGACTCAATTAGCCAGCAACCACTAGAACATAACAAATGAGGGAGAAGTATCTACCTTCTCTCCACCATTCTCTGGTACTCCACTCTCATCAGGTAGCCTCTGCACCTGGCTTGTATCATGGTCATAATCTCTGCCAGTTTCTCATCTCTCATCTCCTCTAGCACACCTATCAGTCCAGCTTTGAAGAAGACCTTGAGAAAGGCAAGATTGTAGTACATCATTGTTGGGTAGTACATTACTTGGGCACACTGTATTTAAATACAGAACTTCATTCTACCTTGGTGTGACCAAATCTGTACTGGGTGTGATCAACATCAATGGACCCAAGAAGCTTCTCTGAAGCCTTCTTGTTATCCATGAACTGTCCCTCTGGGATAGCACTGGCATTAAGTACTCTGTATCTGTAGGAAAAAGCAGAATATTAAGAAATCAACAGCTCTGAAACCACCACTGTGAATGAACCTCACTGCCTACTCAGCAACAGCTGAAGAATATAATGTTCATTATTTTTAAAAATAATATTATAATATATAAACAATATATAAAATATATATGCATCATAATTTTATATTATTTATATTTTAAATTTTTATTGTTAACATTTTCATATAAAATAATATTTATTATACTATTTAATAATAATATTATATATTATAATACATTATAATATATATTATATATTATAATATTATATATTATAATATTTAATGTAATATATAATAATGATAATAATCCAGCAACAGCTGAATAATATCATGTTCATTTATAATATCATAAGAGTGCATTCTTTCAAGACAATGGAAGACTTGAAAGACACTGCAAGAGAGGGCAAGAACCATTCATACCATTAACTCAGAGTCCAAGTGAATCCTTAAAATCAGCATAAAATAAATCATAAATTCACAACAAAACATGACAATGTAAAATGTAAAGATTGTTAAGATGATCAGGTTCTTCAGCTTACTCTGAATTGGCAGAAAGGTTCAGAGCTCTCACCTCTGTTTGAAGTCAGCGTAGAGGACTCTGCTGGGGAACCCTTTCCTGCAGATCCTGATCCCTTCCAGCACGCCGTTACAGCGCAGCTGGTGCAGCACCAGCTCGTGCTCCATGGCACCTGACAAATACCACCATTAGTGACTACCCTGCTGTTTGACACTCAGGAGAAGAGCTTCTGCTGCTCAAGCTTTCCTCCCTTGGCTTGCCTTACCAGGTGTTTTAGTCTCATTGGGGATGATACAGCGCACAAAATGGGGGTGAGTGCTTCTCAAGTTAGCCATCAGCTTGTTTAAATTCTCCTGTGAGGTTACAAGGAAAAGTTCAGGTTTAATCAAGTAAGAACCCCATGCCTATCTATGATGTGCATAAACAAAATGAGTCTTTTTGGGTCTTGAACAGTAGTAAATACATGATTATGTTGTCATAAAAATTGTATAAATAGGAATCAGAGTCTTAAAGAATTACAGGCCTATCTTCTGACTGCAATTTCACTGAACTCCTATGTTATTTCAGTAGATATTTAAAGGAGGAAATGAATTCTGCTCTTACCCTGAAGAGAGCCGAGACAGTCTGGAAGGAAGAACCCTTCTTCTTGCCTCCCTTCTTGCCACCACCACCAGCATCTGCAAGTCACCGAAAAGAAAAAGAAATATTTTTTTATCATGGGCAATAAATACTGGATACTACAGAACACTAAGACACTTTATATTTCTTGTGTTTTCAGCATTAATTCTAAGAAAACTTTCTCCCATATTAAAAATACCATTCCTACAAAACTGACCTGCATCGGCTCCACCATAGTTGGCAAAGAGTAAAGCCAGGGTCTTCACAGATGATTTCTGGTACAGCCCAATGACAGTTTCATTCAGAGGGTCCTTGTTCTTCTCCAGCCATCCAGTGATGTTGTAGTCCACTGTGCCAGCATAGTGCACCAGGGAGAAGTGGGCCTCAGCCTTGCCTTTGGCAGGTTTGGGCTTCTGGAAATTGTTGGATTTGCCCAGGTGCTGGTCATAGAGCTTGTTCTTGAAAGAGGTGTCAGTTGCCTTGGGGAACATGCACTCCTCTTCCAGGATGGAGAAAATGCCCATGGGCTGGGAGAAAACACAAGTGAAAAGGGAAGGTTATAATGGAAATGTTCAATGTCGCTTTAGATGGGATGTTCACCTGCCTGGTCTAGTGGAAGGAGTCCCCCCCACCTTGGTAGGGGATTGCAACAAAATGTTCTCTATGGATTCTTCCAACCCAAACCATTCTGTGACTCTATGACAGTGACAGGAAGCCTGTGCTATGAACATAAAAGTCTGGTTGTACTATTGGCAGCATCTCAGCCCGGATGAAAGCCAGGTTTACCAGGCTTGTTCTTCGTCAATGAGTTTATTTCTGCCCCCCGCAGCCTATCTTCATGGAACTGGTAGGATCATCAGTCCAGTTCACATGAGAATTGGTAGTAGAATTGGGGAAGCAATGATAAAGAGAAAACTATGGGGAAAAACAGCTAAAAGGGTTTTGGTACCTGGGGGTGCCAGGTGATATGAAAGTTATTTCTCAAATTTGCCTGTGGACTTTGGATCTGACTTTGTCTCAGAAACATCACAGAATTTCAGCAGCCATCATATACATGCAAGGGAAAGGTACCTTCTCAATGAGCTCAATGCAGGCAGCCAGGTCCATGCCAAAGTCAATGAACTCCCATTCAATCCCCTCCTTCTTGTACTCCTCCTGCTCCAGCACGAACATGTGGTGGTTGAAGAACTGTTGCAGTTTCTCATTGGTGAAGTTGATGCACAGCTGCTCAAAGCTGTTGAACTGCCCAAAGCAAGGAAAAGTGCACAGGTTCTCAAGGTGTGCCAAAACACACAGGCCTTTGCTGCCATTCTCCTAAGGCTGTTTGAAGTTGAAACACCAGTCCCAATCCTACTGTACCACCCTGTGTTTCTACTCTAACACTCACTGTTCTTGAGGGACATTTTCATTATTACTTTGCAAATCAAGCCAAAAGTGACAATTCTTTTTCACTGTGCTACTCAGCTGCATGGCTTTGGTAAGCTCAGTAGCTCCATGGTGTCAGATCTCTGAGCTGATGGATGGTAGAAACCTCCTGAGTGTCCCACCCAAGAACTTCCCTGGCCTCAGAACAATAATCTGGGGGGCTTTGTGTTCTGACACAGAAGTCCTTGCATCATCACTGCATTCACAGAACAGGAAACAGGCTCTGAACTTGTCCAGACCACTGCCTTTACAAGAGCATCCCCCTGTTTGGCCCAGAGCTGTGTGAGCCTTAGTCCTCTAGGGGTTCCTGTGTCCTCCTGACCCGTCCTTGCCCATCGCTTGACTGTGGTGTCAAACCCTTGCTGCTTACATCAAAGATCTCAAAGCCAGCAATGTCCAGGACACCAATGAAGTACTGCCTGGGCTGCTTCGTGTCCAGCTGCTGGTTGATACGAACAACCATCCACAGGAACATCTTCTCAAACATTGCCTTGGCCAGGGCACCCACTGAATTGTTCACCTAGAGGAGACAGGACTGGAGTTACCTCTGAGAGGCAAAGAAAAATGTGCACATACTCCTTCAAGCTGTGCATTTTCAACTGTCAGATGTTACCTGTGTCACGTTTTGACCTTTGGTCACGTATTCATTCCCAACCTTGACTCGGGGGTAACACAAGGCCTTGAGAAATTCAGCTGAGTTGAGGCCCGTTAGGTAGGCAGCCTTGTCAGCCACTAGAGGTGGGAGGAGAGAGAGAAAAGCATTTGTTCATGGATAATCTCGATACTTCAGGTGTTGTGAACAACTTTGCTGTTCATGTTCTAGGAATGGAAGAGGATTTATCTCATTCCATATGGACGGCCTGTGAAGGAATGCAAATTCTGGACACTACTGATGGTGGTCTTTGAAAGCAAGAACAAGTATGGCTTGGATAGGAAGAGCTTGAACCTGAAATTTCCCAGAAGAACAACAAAACCTCTAGCAAGACATAAGGCAAGGCATATTCTCTTTCTGTGGGAAGGTGATTTGTGGGTAGCAGAGCTTGCAGGAGTTATTTCATCAAAAAACAAAATTGACTCTCAGGGTACCTTAGTGCTTGGGGAATTTCAAGAGAGAGAGAAAATGCTGTATTGAAATGGAAGTTTCTGCTTTCAGGCAGCATGATTTTGGGGATCCACCATTGGATAGAATAATGGAACTTCCTATGATTAGGAAAGAACATCTGAATTTAGAGGGACCGGGGACAGAAAAGGAATTCTCAATGTTTTATCTGGGGACTCAGGCAACTACAGTATGCCTCTGGAGTCTAACATATCACCTCTGGTGGCAGAGACAGGCATAAATCAGCCCCCAAATTTGCTGATACCTTCTGTGCCATCAGGCTCTGCCTGCTCCTCTCGTTGCTTCTGCTTGAATTTCAGGTTCCCATAGTGCATGACAGCCCCTGTCAGCTTGTAGATGGCTGTTTTCTCATCTGCAGTGAAGCCCAGGATGTCAATGGCACTCTGCAGTCAAAATAATAAATTCAAAAATGTGTCCTTAGTGGGTCAGAGATGTCACCCTCAAGCCATGCCTTGTTGCTGTGTTACTTACATCTGTAGCCATGAGCTCCTCCTGGTCATCAATGCTGGGGACAGTGACCTCCCCTTGACTCACATAGTGGAAATCGTAGGGGTTGGTGGTAATGAGGAGCATGTCTGCAAATAGGAAAAGGCAGGGCATAGGTTTACTTTTGCCAACAGGCGAGACAGGGAACTGTTCCTCAGTGATCAACCCCAAAAACCCATAATGCTCCTTCCTACCAATTAGCTCCGGCTTCTTGTTGGACATGATCTGATAAAAGATGTGGTAGCTTCTTTCTGCCTGGAGCTGGAAAGTGACTCTGGACTTCTCCAGCAGATCTGGCAAGGATGGTAGAAAGAGTTAGGCACTTGTGGGAATGTACATGGAGATGAGAATTTGGGAAGGGATGGGAGCATTCCAGGAGAATCTCTTACAAGTTTCAATGTCAGCAGAAGCCAGTTTGCCTGTGGCACCAAAGTGGATTCTGATGAATTTGCCCTGTTAAGCAGAAGCAGCAGCAGGTCAGCCTGGATGTGTTCTGCTGACATCTCCTTTGCACCAAGAACTGCTCAGGCATCATGTGTGTTGCCATGGAGGGGAGAGATTTTATGCAAAGCAAGAACTCACAAAGCGTGAGGAGTTGTCGTTCCTCACGGTCTTGGCATTTCCAAAGGCCTCCAGCAGTGGGTTGGCGCTGATGATTTGATCCTCAAGCGTTCCCTGCAGGGACATCACTATTCAGTGACTGTGTTTGCTTGACAGGGCAATGACAGTCCAAGCATTCAGTCTGTCCTTCCTGACTCACCTGCATTTTGCCTGATGACTTTTCCTCTTTCTTCTTCTCTCCACTGGCTGCAATTGTTGCAAAGTACTGGATGACACGCTTTGTGTTCACAGTCTTCCCGGCCCCGGATTCTCCGCTGCCAAAGCCAAGAGAGAAGCAGAGGGTGCGTGGTCAGGCAGGAGGTGCCCTGGCACTGGGCAGCCCCGCAGGGACCCGCGCAGGGGGGTACCTACGTGATCAGGATGGACTGGTTCTCACGATCTGTGAACAAGGCAGAAACACAGCACTTAAAACTCAGTGAACAGAGAAAGAATGAAACATAGTCAGGTAAGTCTAATGTTTTGCCTGATGTCAGCTTCACTTCAACAAGCAAACCTCCAAAGCCCATCACTGAGTACAGAGATATCTTTCACTTAAAACAGCAGAAACAACGCTATGAAGTTTGCTATACTCCAACAAATGTGTGTGTCAGATCCAAGAAAGGTTTGAAAAAGTCTCTTCACTTTGCTGAGACAGGGTATCCCTTCAGAGAATTTATTGATCCAAGGCCCCTGAGGCAGACAGAGCCACTCACCAGTCAGCATGAACTGATAGGCGTTGTCAGAGATGGAGAAGATGTGTGGAGGGGCCTCCTGGCGCTTCTTGCCTCGGTAGGCCAACACCACCTCGGGGTTGTACACTGGCAGCCACTTGTAGGGGTTGACAGTGACGCAGAAGAGACCCGAGTAGGTCTGCAAGGAAGGGACACAGCTCGCTGGCTTGCCCTGAGCCTGGCCCAGCAGCTCCTGAGGCTGCCCAGAGGAAGCTGCTGCTGCCACTTACGTAGATCATCCAGGCTGCGTAACGCTCTTTGAGGTTGTACAGCACAGCGGGTTCGTGCAGGTGGGTCATCATGGCCATGTCCTCGATTTTGTCATACTTGGGAGGGTTCATGGAGAAGATTTGATCTTCCTTCACGGTCAGGGTCTGACAAGAAAACAGAAAGATCCACATGTGTCACCTAAAAGCTCTAAGTGAGGATCAAATGTTGTTCTTGAGCCTTGTTTTTGACTCACCTCTCCCCCTTCAGTCTTGACAGTGACTTTGCCCGACTCCCTGCTCTCAATTTTGCCTTTCACAAAGGATTCTTTAGGATGAACCACAAAGACCGATGTCTTGGCATCAAAAGGTTTGTTCTGGGCCTCAATTCTCTCCTTCTCCGATTTTCGGAGGTAGGGAGCTGCCTCCCCAAAACAGGCTAACTCAGCATCTGCAGAGGTCATGGCTGCACTTTACTGAAGGCACATCAGCAAAGAACCCTATGGAAGAAAAGAAATGTAACATGAATAGATCATTAATGTACCTTGCTTACAAGGACAGCTTTTCTACTGCTTTAAAACTGAGCACTTACTAGAATTGCTAAAACTACCAAAAGTTGCCTTCCTCGTGTTTAATAATTTAAACCCAGAAGAAAAAATACTGTTTCATCCTTAAATAATATATAATAACCTTGTAACAATTTCTTTTGTGTCTTATGGTACTGTACAGATTTTACTTTGGCTTTATGGATTGTAATGTCATATTTCAGAATATGAAATATGTTAAAGGAACCTTTTAGTTCTAGTATAAAATAATTTTTAAAAGTATAGATAGAATAAATACTATAGCCGTAAAAGCAGATGGAAAAACTTAGTTGGAAACCAGTTTCAAAGAAAAAAATATATAGGCATAAAATGCAAAAATGGGAACACCTAATAGCTAGATCCAGTGCACTTACCTTGGAACTTCTCTAGCAGACAGGGCAGAGCACTGCAAAGACTCTTTTATAGAGTCTGGTTGGCAGGTGCTCTGCATTCTTCCCCTTTCTTCGGTCAAAACATTTTTTGGCAAACATTCTTTGGCAAAGCATTGTCTGGCAAACTGAACTAATGGCATAGTCATTTGATTCAATACGATATATTTAGAAATGTTTTGTATCTTACCAATGCTGTGAATGTATTGACTATAAATAATTTGTCTAGAGACAT
Source organism: Fringilla coelebs (assembly GCF_963513975.1). Taxonomy (NCBI): domain Eukaryota; kingdom Metazoa; phylum Chordata; class Aves; order Passeriformes; family Fringillidae; genus Fringilla; species Fringilla coelebs. The sequence goes on from NC_140045.1 coordinate 12,542,427, forward strand.
AAGGACAGAAGTTCAGTTAGTCGAGGCATTTGGAAAATTTGGATGTAGGACCAGTGAACTATACTGCTGCATTTCCAATGGTTTCTTCATGTGCTCAAGGCAGATTTTTATTGCATGACTGTGGTGTTACTGTGATAAATCCTCAGTCCAGCATTTCCATCGCATCACAAATATCGCTGTCACTGAACCCCTTTAAACATGCTCTTCTCCTGGTCATGGGCATTTTGATTGTTAGAAGAGCTCAGTGGGTAAAGCTGAATGAAGAGCCGAGAGGCGAGGTCAGTAAATGTGATCCAAGGAGATAGTCAACATCAAGCACTGGCGCGGGCATGAAAAGCTTATTCCAAGGATGAGCAGGCAACTTTCTGCAGTTCAAAACCAGAGCTCAGCCCTGGGCTCCCTGTGCAGGGCAGGGGGAAGCTGGTGGAAACACCCTCTGCCCTAACAGGAGGAGCTCAGAACCAATCTGTGTAAAACAGTGAATGCAGGGGGGCATCAGAAGTCCTGTGTCTGCACAATCTCTGACTTCCACAGACATTCAGAACTTAGAGGACAAATCAGAGAATGGTTTGGGTTGGAAGAAACCTTAAAAGAATCATCTAGTGCAACACCACTGCTGTGGGTAGGAATTTTGACTAGATCAGGTTGCTCAAAGCCCCATTCAACCTGAGCTTGCACACTTCCAATCATTCCAGGGGCATTCCCTTATTCTGGGGCCTGTTTGTCACTGGCTTCTTCTTAAAAAATGTCACTCTTATATCCAGCCAGAATCTATCTTCCCTCCAGTGTGTTGACTGCAGCACATGGCTTGGTGTTATCAGCAAACTTGCCGACAGTGCTCTCAACCCCACTGTCCATGCTCTTGACAAATGTATTCAAATATAATGCTGGTTTCAAAACAACCTGCTGGGGGACACAACTTGTTACTGGTCTCCACCTGAAATTCAAGCCATCGACCACTGCGGCTTCATGTGTGACCATCCAGCCAATGTACCATAGCATATTTTCCAGAAGGATCTGTTCCATGATCTGTTCCATGCAGAGAGGTGAAACGGACCAGCCTGTAGTTCCCTGGGTCTTTCTTTTCACCTTTTTAAAAATGGGGATTTTTCTGTCAGTGGAACTTCATCAAACAATCACGACTTGTCAAGTGTGAAGGATAGTGGTTTAACCACTTCATCTGCCAGGATCTGGGGATGCATCTCATCAGGGCAGCTCCTTCATCTCTCCTACCTTGACTCTCCCTTCCAAATATTTTATAGCTGTCAGTCACAGCACATGTCAAGCACACAGTCCATCCCAACAAGTTTCTGTGCTAGCAATCAGGCCATAGTCCCTGTCTGGGCAGTGGCTACCAGCTCCTACTGTCTGTTGCCCAAAGTGCTGCACTGACAGAGAAGGACTTCATCTGGGCTATCAGCCACTTCTCCTTGGTAGAGGAGTTTGTCTTTATTCCCATAAGACAATCCACTGGTTTGGTCACTAATTCATTCCCAACTTCGACTCAAGGACAGCACAGGGTCAAAGCAGGTCTGCTGAGTACAGAACCATCAGGTAGGCTGCCTTGCCAGCAACTGAAACACAAGCGAGACAAAGAAAAAAATTATTATTGGACAAGGATTGGAATTTGTGTGTGTGTGTGGAAATGCCATTAATGACTAAAATTCTTGACTGCAAACCTTTTGACCAAGTGTCACAGCAAACAGTGAATACAGAAAAGCTACAAAAGCCAATATTGCTATTTTCTGAACACAGTTTTCAGTAAGAAAACTTTCCTTGGATATTTGAACTAAATTTATAAAACAAATTGCTTATTTTAATAACGTTCACGTTAAAAATTCATTAAGATTATAACTCAACTTCTTCTCTAGAGTTGGCTCTGTCATATTTATACTCCTCCTCATGGCAGTACAGACCACGGCCTTTGGAATAGAAGAGCTTTCTTCGATCATGACTATGTATGAAACTAGAAAGACTTTGTCTTCTAAAACCTTGTCAAAACCCTCCATATCAAAAGGTAAAATGCATGAAAGTATCCCATCAAAAAGCAAACTGAAGGAGTACCATTTAGTAAGCAAGGCCAGGGGTCAGACAATCAGTTTCATATATACTGAAGGAAATATTATTTGGTTTTCACATTATGAACTAATAGCTTTTTTCCTGTCTGAAAAAAAAGTATTTCTCAAAACTGATTTCTTTATTAAAAGGTTAGTTGCTAAGGATTTTCTGTGCCATCTGGCAAAAAACCTGTGACCAATTGTAACTAAGTCCAAGGTGATATTACTGAAAATAGAAAAGCAGAAACGTGTTACAGCTCACATTCTCTCATGGACAATATATCAACTCTTGAAGTACAGGTCATGTATAGAGCACTTGAGGTGATTTCTGGAATATTGAGATCCATTCCAACGGATAGAAAGATACATAATGATAAATATGAAGGTATATTATATTTAAAGGATATTAAATTAAGTTTCCCTGAAAGATGAGATATAAAAGTCATTCTGCATATCCATAAAAATGAAAAATTAGTTGCAAATGATACAGGTTTTTACATATACTATATAAGATTTTAACAGCTAAAAATCACAGCATCCCCATGTCTGTAAAAATAAGGAAATGTTTTGCTTTGAGCAAAAGGATGAAATTTATGATTTCTAGAATTCAGACAGAGGAAGTATGTAACAACTCTTGCTTGAGACAATGCAAGAAGAGTGAGGGATGTCTGATGCTTCTCCTAGGGTGACAGCTGGGGATTCTCTCCCCTCACATTTGGAACTGAAAATCTTTGCTTTCCCAGTGGCAAATGACAAAGCTGGTCCACTCAGTGGAGCACTTTTGGGGCTTTTTTTCTGTACTGTACAGGATGTGGACCCAGACTTGCAACAGGCAAGAGTGAGCCCCATGCCCAGGAAGCTATAGGGCTGCTAGTCCTTAGGAAAGGGTGCACTGAAAGCAGCAGTAATGCCTTAACACTAAAAGAAAAATTGAATAGATCCTGCCCACCACTGTCTTCCAGTTCTGCTACTGTCACTGCAGGGCTGGACTCTGCTCCAGCTGAGAGCAAAGCACAGCACACTCAAAAAGAGGAGAGGGAGAGTGAGCACAGACCCTGGACACAGAATGTCCTGCTCAGCAATGTGGGGTGGGCAAAGTATTGCAGGGCTGACATTTCCTCTGAAGAAGAGACTGAAGCATGCTGAAAATAGAACCATCTTGAGAAAGACATCAAGCAGCTGACTCGCTGTCTGCCAGCCCTTAAGATATGACTTCTTCTATCTCAGACTCTGTGTTAGCAGGCAGACAGAGCGAGAGAATACTTAGCAACAAGTAAAAGTATGTGCAAACACAGATTTCCAGCCTGTGGCCTGGCAAAATCTCACCATTTTTAGATTTGCATTGTAAACTGGAGACTAGAGTTTATAACATTCGAGTGTGGAAAACTTTTCCCAGCCTGGAAGAGTGATATTATCTTCATTACTTTTATCCATGTTTCAATAGTTTTATTAATGAGTTTCTTCAGTGGAAGAAGCCCCATGGTCCTTGTTCTGGTGTCAGAACCTATAGCTAAAAATAAATCTAGGAAGAGAGTGATCAGATCTTCATACAATTCTCATCCATTCTGTTATGCAGCTTGAAAAAACTGATTGAGCACTACAGACTTCTCACATTTGGCAAGGAAGGCCTTTTCATCTTGTCTAGGTTGAATCTTATTAGAAACGGATTACCCTGTGGCAGCCAGCAGAGTCCACTGTATAGAAAATAAACTGTGAGGTTCCATTTCCCCTTTCACTATGGTGCAGCAGTGAAATTACATTCAATTTATAATTTTTATATGCTCATCAACTATCTATTGCAGTCTCATTAGTTTCTACTTTTTCACTAGTTTCCCAGTACAATCTGAAATTTCAGACATGTCTTCAGGATGTTTGTACATTCACTCAGTGGGCAGTAGATGAAGAAGTACTCATTTATAGATTCATAAAGAAACTTTCACATGTTATGTAGCACCATGCCTCATTGAGATTGTGACTGGGGAGTTTTGAGTCCAGAACCTTTTCCTGCAGATTGGCTGCTGTGACATTTATTTCCAACTGACTGTATCTTTGGGGATAATTCATTCAAGTAAGCATCAGTAGATTCCAGTGAAACACTGATTGTACTTATATGATGGACATGTCCTCTGATCTAGGCCTTGTGAGGTTTTACTGCTTACAGAATGGCATGGCATTTCATGGGAAAAATGCAGTAGACTTTCAGGGGGATAACAAGATGCATTGCAGAGTGAAATTTGGTCTTGATAAGTAATTACTACCACCACTACATGAAGATTAAAAGCATGACTCCAATGTTTTACTTATTTCCCTAGCAACATGAAGCTCACAGGATAAAGCAATAAGCTCCTGCTAGTGAGCCCTGGGAGGCTGGACAGAGCTAAGAGATGCTCAGCTTCTGCTCCAGTAGGTAACCTCCTGCTGTGGGTTGAGGATCTGGAGAGGAGGTTCAGGTGCTCTACACAAACAGCTGTGTCTCCTTGTGCCTGGGGACAGGTCATTGCAGCTCCTCCTCAGGTAATTGGGGTCCCTGATGCCCTGATCAGGAACTGGGAGGTGCTCAGGGCCATGGGAGGGACCAGGAATGAACAGGATCTGCATGGATGTGCTGATTCCCTGGCAGACCATGGCCCATGTAAACTAAGCTCAGACACAGCTGGGAGAGCAGAGGAGCAGTGTGCCTGAGCTCACTGCAAGGGACACACCTCCAAGGACATGGGGAGGTTAGGTGGGTGAGAAGAATGAGAGCACTCATCAGTGGGGAAACTGAGATGGGGTAATGCAGGATAGGGGATGTAAAGAGAGGAGGGACAGGCAGTGGAGAGAGAAGATGCAGTGATGTGGGTGCATTGTGAATGAGAAGTTGATGCAGCAAAAGTTTTGCTGGAATGGAAAGGTCTTGAGCTCTGCTGTCACTCCTATAGGAATCCAGGAGACAAGCTCACTACAACATCATTTATTTTAGAATGTGCTAACACTTTTCAATATTTCTTTTTCAGTCTCAAAGACCAAAAATCTTAAGAGGAGCTTCATCCTTTGGAGATGAAAATCAAGAATTGTGATGAAATCCTTTTAAATTATTCTCTCCCTTCTCATTTTAGAACTAGCTTAGTTTTAGTATTTCAAACCAAGAAAACAAAATTAATCCAAATGCTACACCTGGAACACATATACATACTTATTGTTGCCAAAAAAAGGTTAATATCACATAGATTTGGAAAATAGGGTTACTAGAATAGTTTATCTTCTAATGAGAAGCCTTTAGCTGTAGGAATGAAATCATCAACATGCAAGAACAGACATTGTCTCATATACTGACTTGATCCAAAATGCAAAGATAAGCACCCAGGTTTCTTGTTAAAATATGGAAGATGTGCAGCATTTTTTACTGCTTCATGTTAGTTTTACAATAATCTAGAAGGAAGATTTCCAATGGGAATTGCAGCTTGCAAATGCAATGGGATTTGCAGCTTGCAAATGCTATTCTCAGCTATGCTGTTAATATTTTTAAAACATGCCAGGAGGGACCTTTTTGCCTGCGGATCCTTAATGACTGATAAGGAATGTGTAGCCTCTTACTGAAGATCCCTGGGTAAAGTAAGACCTCTGAGGAATGCTGGCATGAGACAAGGAGAAATGCCAGAACATTAATTCTCTGGTGCAAGCTTCTCACTGTGACACTTTTGCTAAGATGTGGCTGAACACTGGACCCTGGAGATGGTAAGAATGAATTTGACATTGAATTTCTATTGAAAGATGGCTATTGTGTTGAGTTAAATTAAATATGCTGAGTACTTTCTCTGGTTTTGGCATATTTAATCCAGGTAATTTTTTACCTGGGTAAGATGAGTCCTTCAGAGACTTGAGCTAAGAGTTGGGGATTATATCTAGCAAAAAACCAGTGATGAGCCTAACAAGGGAGAGATTAACTAAACTGGTGGGGTACTTTGGCCAGTTACTGGCTTGGCCATTGCAAGAACAGAACAGGAGAGAGCTGACCTTTGTGCCTGTGCTGCTTAGAACATCCTTGTATCTCAGGGTAGCTGTGAATGGACTGAGATGGTCTTGAGCTCTTCTGATCCTGCCCTTTCCTTTGGAGACTCATTTCTGCAATGCTTAAGGCAGTTATTAGCTGATCTCACAGCAGGGAAAACATATGGCACCTCTGAAGTTTCAAGAGTATACTTTAAAACCTAGGAATGTCTTTATTTTTCTTGGTGAGACCTGTCTGCCCACTGAGGAAAAGTAAGTTTTGCAAAGAAAAGTGAAGAGGGAGGGCAAAACCAGCTAGAGATTGGTGACAGTTGACTCACAGAATTTTTAGACTTAATGATAAACTGCTTTCTATGTGCGTGAGATTTCTATGGTTACTCAAATTCCTCCCATCTTCACAGCATATGTCAGAGAAACATGAGCAGGAGGTTCTGGATGAGGAGGTGACATTCAGGATGCCCTTTCCATCACATGCCAGAGTAGCTGAAAATCTTCAGTTACCAAACAGGTGAGTGAGGTGGACAGGCTCTGATGGCAATGGAAGGAGAAGGAAAAGGCAAAAGGAGATGGACAATGGCATGGAAATAGAAGAAATGAGAACAGAAATGAAATTAAATAAAATTAGGAATTGGAAAGAAACAAAATAAAATTAGCTTGATTAATTGGCTTGTTTCGCTGTTAACTGCGCTTGCAAGAGAAGCAGAGAGAGGCTACACCATGGAAATAAATTTGCTTAGATTTGCACAACTAGCCTTTTTTTCCCTCTAAGTGAACGTTGCAATTATATAAAAAATGTTCATCACTTTTCTTTATAAAACAAGAAGGACATCAGAACATTAAACCCAAATTGTACAAGGCATTTTAAAGTGCAGAAAAAGTTTGCAGTGTTGATACCAGATGTTTAGTATTGGTAATTACCATATTCATTATTTACATTGGTAGAAGAGAGTTCTCCAAATTTGCTTTCAGTTTTGAGAGGATACACATTAAGAGTAGCAAAACTTTGGTTTCTCATGGGTGTTCTACATGTGTCCTAAAAATGTAATATGGATCTTCAATAAAGCTGTGCTGTAATTCCCAGGAGAACATGTAGGACTAGAATAATTTATCTAAAGATGGTTTTAGGAAGAGCACACCTCGTTTGAAATGATTAGTTTAGACTGAAAATTACAGCAAGTTGTTAGAATCCTAAAAAATCCCTGCAAATAAAACATTCAATAAGTGTGATATGAGTTTAGAATCCTAAGGAACATGATAATTTTCCAAGTACAGTATATTTTCAAGGTATTTATAATTTATGGTTGATATTTTAATTATTTTATATTGTTCAAAATATATTATCCAAAATAAAAATGCTGTTTTTCTTATTCACTTATTTACCAGCCCAGCCCAGTGAATTCTTTCCTACCACAGAAATGTTCTAGGTCTGCCACAATAACATACAAGCACAAATACAAACCAAAAAATTCCCTAGAAATCTTCAGAAATATCAAAATACATTTTTCCCCCCCCAAAGTTAACTTTTGATGGGTTATAACCTCCACATCCTTTTCTTCCTAATTCAAAAGCCATAAACCTTCTTGACTAATCATCACAAAAGTACTTTATGTCTCTTTATTGCATTTACTACTGAAGATTTGAGACAACTTCTCCAGTTTCTCAGAGTTACTTTTAATTCTGATGCCATTTCACCCTGCCAAAGTGTTTGGACGTCCCTGTCCCAAAAATCTCTCAGGACCTTCACAGATTCTGCACTGTGACAACCATGTGAGGTAATCAGGGCAGGTAGTCCTGATAGTCGCAGTGGGGTCAAAGGGCATCTCCTGTGCCAGATACATGATGTGGTTTCCAAGTGTGGCACTGAATACCCCTGCTTTAAAAGGCAGTAGAAATCACAGCACAGGATGCTCACGTATTCTTTACCTGCCATGTAGCTCTGGGTATTTTAGGCCAGAGTTTTTTCCCCTGAAGACCCAGGTCTCTGGCAGATGGGACAGCCTGAGTCCATCTCAGTAGCTCTACCATGATGGAAAATTCACATTCTGGCCACAGGTTTCAGGGAGATCTCCCTGCCGGTCTGCAGTGGAGCAGGGCCCAGAGCAGGGTCCCCTCCATGGCTCCAGGCTGCCATCCCCTGGCACTGGCTGCTGGAGCAGAGGGCCTGGGCAGCTGCTGCAGCTCCCTGTGACTGACAGGAGCCTGATGGGGCCGTGGCACCGGCACCCCCTGCTCCTCTCACAGCAATAATGCTGCTGGCTACCTGCCAAGGATCCCGAAAGGAACTTCATGTCAGGGGACAAGGCCCAAGCGGAGGAGAAAGCTGATGTGACCTGTGCTGTCCGAGCAACAGCCAAGGCCTGAGGGACAAGGCACAGCCGCCATCCCAGCTGATGTCCTGGGCTCAGTGTCCTCTCATTGCCCGTGGTGACTGCACCTGGCTGGGACACGGCTTCCCTGAGCTCCCCAGAGGGCCAGGGGAGTCAAGGGGCAGGCAGGGCTGAGTCTCCATAAGCATCATGTCAGAGCCACCAGCCCGGCCAGGGCTTCTCCTGCAGCCCTGACACTCCCAGGACACTGTAGGCCGTACTCTGGAGTATGACCCTGCATCTTTCCCTAAATGAGGGCTGGGAAAGCACAGCCTGAGCAAAGGGACATGGATGGCAGCTGAACCTCAGAGCAAGCCCTGCCTCTGCCTTCATCCTCACCCAGGAACTCCACCATGGCAGCTGTAAAATGCTGCACTTTCAAACCTACAGCCCAGCGTGTCTTTTCCATTTGCTGGTCAAAATGGAGAAGCAAAGCCTCATCCACCCCAAGGAGCTCTGGCTGACTGCTGGAAGTACCTGGGCAGTGTCTGTGCTGCCCGTGGGACAGCACATCCCAGCAGGGAATGGCCATGGCACTGGGCTGGCACAGGGCCCTTGCATGGGCTCCAAAGGGGAACAGTCTGGATTCAGGCCCTGAGCAGGAGAGCACGCTCAGGCCCCATTCTGGTGTTTAACCTTTCAGCTGGCAATGGAGCTGTGCTGCACTGAGTCCCTCTGGGCTAAGGAGAGCAGCTGCTGCCTTGGGACACAGCACACGTGTCCAGCTCCTCCAGGGCAGCACGTTGCAGTGCCACAGAGAAGGCAGCCTACCCGCCCAGGAATGTCTTCAGGCGCTATTAGTGGAAGCAGATCATGCCCACAGACAGGCACGACCCCGCACAGGAGCCTTGGGAGAGTGGGGCTATTTTGGGCTTTTGACATTGAGCGTGAAAGGAGACACGTGCTGGGCTGATCCTCCTGCCATGGGCCTCTCCAGAGCTCCTTTCAGCCTTGTCCCCTCCTCCAGCAATGGCTCTTGTGAAGGCTGAGGGGCAGTTTGGTGTGGCCTTGGAGTGCAGGAGGTGAGGGCAGAGGGAGCTGTGAGTTTGCTGGTGGGGCAGGGCCAGCCCTCAGTGCCATCAGCAGTGCCCAGCTGTGCCCAGGGCAGGTCCTGCCTGCGGGTGTGCACCTGTCCCTGAGCTCAGGGCATGGAGCCTCCTGCTTTGTTCTCAACCACACCCATGAGAGGGAGAGAGATACAAGAGGGTGTGTGCAACAGAAACAGGCAGAAAGCCGGAGGAAGAAGCAGCTGATTTTACAAAAAATCTAAAGTCAGAACAGACACAGTCACACTCCCAGTGAGAGAGTTGTTTCTTCAATGACATGTCCGTCATTCCCCATTCATGTCCTTTGGGACAGTGCTGTTGGACAAGTCATCAAAAAACTCTCCAGGAGTCTCATGTGACCGTAGGGCTCATTGACTCTTCACTTCAGCAAAATAGGGATGGGGTGACTGGCTGTGACAGCTTCAGAAAGGGACAGAGCTACAACAGTGGGGACAATTTCATGAGCTGATATTGCTGAAAGGATTTCCAAATTAACTTCATAGCCCTCAGCTCTCACTAACCTGTTTGACTCAGTGTATACACAGAGCCCCATGGCCTTTGAAGTTTCTGGGAAAACTCTCTGGAGCTGAGTGTCTCTCTGTCAATGTGGTGAAGAGCCATGTGGTGTGTAAGAGCTGGGCACGAAGGGACAGTCCTGACAGTCCTTCCAGCACACGGCCCCAGGCAGGCTCAGCTGTTTTCCAGCTCAAGAGAGACTGGCAGCAGCTGGTGGCAGCAGCTGAGGAAATCTAGGCTGAGGGAGATGGCAAATGTATGGACACTATTGGTGTCTTGTAACTGTGCTCTTTGTGACTGAAATAATCTCTGTCAAGGAACTATCAGTCCTTCACAGTGCAGTGCGCTGCAACTTCTGATGACTCTCTCAGAGATTGATGTTTAGGGTTTATTAGGGCCAGCATCACAAACAAGTGTAGGAAAAGGAAAAAGCAAAAGGATCACCCTCTCTTGACTCTCCCATGGGAAAGATGCTGTGCTGAAAGGACAATGGGAGAAGCATTAGGAGGATGTGAAGGTAGGAGCTGGACAAAGAACTGCTGGAGACAGGAGAGAGCACAGGCTGGATTTTTCAGGAGTCTCCACAGCAATGGCCAGCCTCTAAGTGTGCAGATCCTCAATCCAGTACTGGCACCAGCTTTTCCCTTGTCCCAGAGAGGAAAAGTAAGGAAACTTCTTCGTCAATGGAATTGCTTGAGGAAAACAAAACCCAAATAAGAACAAAAGCACTGGCCATAGTGTGTATGCAGAGGAATCTACTACATTCTTTATTCACTAGACACTGAGGTGGGTACAAAGGCTCATGGCAGCAGAAAAGTGACCAAGAGGTTCACATTTTGTGCAGCCCTCAGGTCACTTTGCTGCCTCGTGACATCCTCACTCTTCCTCTTCTATCCTCCTGTGGAACTCGCGGCTCTTGGCTCGGAGCTTGTTGACCTGTGACTCTGCAATGTCAGCCCGCTCCTCGGCTTCCTCCAGCTCGTGCTGGATCTTGCGGAACTTGGACAGGTTGACATTGGACAGCTCCTCCTGTGTGGGGAAAGGGAGTCAGTGGTGAGGAGCCCAGGGCAGGGGCTTCGTTCCTCTTGCACCTTGGCTTTGTTAAGCTGCTGCTTTTCCCTTGGGGGAAGGCACAAATCTCCATCCCATTTCTTCCACTGCTCACACGTCAGCCTCACACAGAGCTCCTCATCCTTGCCTTTGGGGAAGATCCGTTGTAGAAGGAGCATAATGGGATTTAAACATAATTCTGCTTTGGAATGTGGGAAGGAAGCATAATAGGTGGCTGGAAATGTAATATTTTTAGTGCAGAAACAAATGTTCATTTACATCTGCAGATGCTTAAATGGGTTTAGGAATTTATGAGCGACAACAATTACAAGAGGGAACGTCTCATAAATTGCCTTAACTGAACCAGAAGCCCTATTCTGTGCTGGACTGTTTCCACAATGAAAAAACCATGCCCAGGCAATCATAAATGCAGGGGATGTGAGACTTCCCCCAGGCCAACCCTGACTGCTGCATGCCTAGAAACAAGCAAAGGTTCCTTGTACAATTATAAGAGCAAACATAAAGTGGTGTGGGAGCAGAATTCCAACTATCTTCTATCAAAACTCAGAAAAAATTTTTTTTCAAAATTTCTTAATACATTGTATTACTGATATCATTCATAAAAATCCTTACAGGTTGCTTTGTAGTTCTAATAAAAAAATGCTATGTGCATTTGCCCTCCTCAGTAGTCTTAGTAATTCATTGGCAAGTCTGAATTATGATCCTTTCAGAGAACTGGAAGAACTCCATTACTGATGAATGGCATCTTCCAACTCTCTTGTATCTATCTCCTCAATGGCCAAACTACCCTCTGGGAAGGTGATTCTTGCCAAGCATTCAGGGAGATACTTACAGCCTCCTCAGATTGTCTCTTGTAGGATTTCACTTTCATTTGCAGCTTGTCCACCAGATCCTGCAGCCTCAGGACATTCTTCCTGTCTTCCTCAGACTAAAGCAGTTGGTAAACAGAATAGAGAGTCAATTCTCTGTTCTGCAGCACTTGAGGTTAACAATTGCCCTTGGGGATGGTGTGGGCAAAATGTGACTCACTGTGAGAAAGCCCAGTGAGAGCAGGAGAGCTCCTGCCTTACCTGGTAGGTGAGTTCCTTCACCCTCCGCTCGTACTTGCGCACACCCTTCACGGCTTCAGCGCTGCGCTTCTGCTCAGCATCAACCTCCCCTTCCAGCTCCCGCACCTGCAAGCACAAACCCATCCCTGCAGCTGCCCTGACAAGGTCTCTCCAAGGAGGGACACGCTCACTCAGGCACAGCCCCAGCCCTACACACCCTGGCCTCCAGCTTCTGGATCTGCTTCTTCCCTCCCTTCAGTGCCAGCTGCTCAGCCTCATCCAGACGGTGTTGCAGGTCCTTCACCGTCTGGTCCAGGTTCTTCTTCATCCTCTCCAGGTGGGCACTGGTGTCCTGCTCCTTCTTCAGCTCTTCTGCCATCATGGCCGCCTGATCAGACCAAAAGGCCAAAGCCATTTTGGGACTGGAGATATTGTGGGGAGAGTACATTCACTATGAGCAATGCCAGGAGTGTCCAACTCACATCTGTGATGGCCTTCTTGGCCTTCTCCTCAGCATTGCGGGCTTCCTGGATGGTATCCTCCATTTCACCCTGGATCTGGGAAATGTCAGTTTCCAGCTTCTTCTTGGTGTTGATCAAGCTGGTGTTCTGTGCAATGGGAAGGACATGGCAAGAGTTGAATTCCAAAATTTGCAATAATAAACCTTCTGCCTGAACAAAGACTTTCCCCTTCCATTTTCCAATTCTTACTCTGGAATTATTGTTACAATGGTTGTTTACAAAATGTCAGGTGTTGGCTTGGGGAACTGATGCAAAACATGCCTTTCCTTGGGGAGAACAGTAGTAAGGCATGTCTAGAACTGCTGGTACATTCCAGCCCTTTGTGTTTGACCAGTGTCAACACAGGTCTTTGCCCTGACCTGGGTGTGGAGGAGCTGCACACGTTCAGCAGCATCCAGAAGCTCCTGCTCAGCCACTTTCCTCGACCGCTCTGTCTGCTCCAAGGCTGCCCGGAGCTCCTCAATTTCAGCCTGCAGCAGGTTTGCTCTGCGCTCCACCATGGCCACCTGCTCCTTCAGGTCATCCTTTGTCCTGAGAGCATCATCCAGATGGATCTGAGTGTCCTGGAAAGAAAGAGAAAAGAAATTAGGAGGTGTCAGTCGCTTGAGTGGCATAAGTATCACGGATCACATTTTTCTCTTTCTGTAGCTCTGCTGAACGGACCTTGAGGACAGCCTGGGTGTTTCTCAGGTTCTTCTGTGCCTCTGCAGCCTGGCGGTTGGTATGGCTTAGCTGGATCTCCATTTCATTCAAGTCTCCCTCCATCTTCTTCTTCAGCCTCAGGGCTTCATTCCTGCTCCTGATCTCAGCATCCAAGCTGCTCTGCAGGGACTCCACAATTCGCAGGTGGGTTCTCTTCAGCTGCTCAATCTCTTCATCTTTCTCTGCTATCTTCCTGTCAATCTCAGCCTTCACTTGGTTGAGCTCAAGTTGCAGGCGCAGGATCTTCCCCTCCTCATGTTCCAGGGAGGCCTGGACAAGTGGACACAAACATTGATAGCATTGATAAACCTACTGTTTGTTTTTTAGACAATGATAGGATATTTCTAGATATCTCAGCTGTCTGCACTCCCCAGCCAGAAGAGAGGAAACCCAGGCCTTGTTAGCCCTATTTCCTCATTTCTTTACTACAGAAACCAGTGATTATGGTCATGTACCTCAGCTTCCTCCAGAGCAGCCTGGATTTCAGATTTCTCCTGCTCAATCTGCTTCTTCACTTTCTCCAGCTCATGAATCGCCTTTCCTCCCTCCGCAATCTGCTCCGTGAGGTCGGCAATCTCCTCTGTGGGAACAAAGATCAATGGCACGGTCAGGCACAGAGCAGAATGGGAAGGGCCCTGTCCCACCAAGGTGACAGGCAGACCTGCAGACCTGCAGGCACAGAGCCAAGAACAATGGTGGTAATTGCTGATAGAAAGGCCAGTGAGTATCAGAGGGCCAGGGCCTTACGCTGCAAGTTCTTGTTCTCCCGCTTCATTGTTTCCAGGTGGTCCAAGGACTCCTCATAGGCATTCTTCATCTTGAACAGCTCCGTGCTCAGAGAGCGCGACTCCTTCTGCGAGGCCTCCAGCTCAGCCTGCGTTTCCTCGTACTTCTGCTTCCATTCTGCCAGGATCTGAAGAGAAACGGGGGGTGAGCAGGGCTGTGGCCATCACGGGGCCGTGCTCTGGCCAGGAGGGCTGGTGCTGGAGGCCAAAAGACCTTGTCAAAGTTCTTCTGCTTCTTATCCAGAGCAGCACAGGCAGCATTGGATTTCTCCACGTCAATCATCAGATCCTCCACTTCATTCTGCAGCCTCTGCTTTGTCTTTTCCAGGGAGGCACATTTGGCATTGACAGCTTCAACTTGTTCCTCTGCATCCTGCAGGCGCTGGGCCAGCTTCTTCCTGGGCGACATAAGGTCAGCTCACATTAATACTGAGTATCAGTGCATGCTTTTAATTATAGTGTGCCTAATCAATTTGCAGCTTGCAGTCACACAGTGCTAAGGGCTACATTTATGCTGTCCTTAGCCTTAGCTTTTACTATAGCACTAAGTATATTGTAGGATAAAGTTTCTCATTTTCTATTGCTCTTCTGCAAATCAGATACCTGACTTATTTCTCCTAATATAGTGATGTTTCCCTTGAAATGTCATCTTTGAATTTTCAGTCTTACTTTTCTGCTTTTTCTATCAACATACTTGGCCTCCTCGAGCTCCTCCGTGCGCTGAATCGCGTCCGTCTCGTATTTGGTTCTCCACTGGGCCACTTCACTGTTGGCCTTGGACAGGGCTCGCTGCAGCTCCCCCTTGGCCTCCTGCTCCTCCTCATATTGTTCCCGGAGCAAGTCACAGTCGTGGCGAGCAGACTGCAGGGCGTGGGCCAGGGCGTTCTTGGCCTTGACGGACAATTGGGTTGGAACAATTAATTTCCCGTGGGATAGTAAAATGTTAACTTGATGATAGTTGTTGAAAATTCTTTGATTATGACATTTAAGGTCAGACCGAGAAAAAATGGCATATTCATTCCATGTTTTGAGAATCTAGAATGCCTTTTCAGGAGAGACGATGGGTAAATTGTAAATGACAGCTATACAGCTGCGAATCATTGAAGCCTCTTAAATATGTTCCAGTGTTTCAGCTGCCACTGCGAAAAAGCAGACCAAGATGTGCAATTTCCTTTTAGATATATCTCAATCAATTTTTATTTGTCATCATAAATTGATTAAAGACCTAAAATTGTTTTCCCTGTCTCAGTATCCACATTGGGAGGGTGTCTTCCTCAGCTTTTTACACCACAGAGGAAGGAGACAAAATTTCTCACCTTTTTTGATAGCTCAAAAATTAAAAGGATACAGCTAACATTCTGATTTTATGTGAGAGTAGGAAATATAAAGTAAACAGCTTCCCAATCCAAAATCAACCCACTACAGGAAGTAGCTTTACCTTTATTTCTTCTTCTAAATGTCTCTTTAGTTCCTCAATCTGTTGAGTGAATGCCTGTTTGCTTCTGGATAACTGAGATATCAAACCATCTTTTTCTTCCACCTGACGTGAATATTCACCTAAGAAAGTTTTCAAACAGATTGCCATTTAGAATCAATATCAAATCAATATTTCTTTTAAGCACAGTATACCAGCTTACAGAGAATAGATCAATTTGAGTAAAGCATCAATATTTTTTCTTATTATCACGGGTTACCGTTGTTCCATTTTGAGGTGATATCGGGGTGTATTACCTGACTCTGTCTGCAGACGAGCTCTTTGAGCATTGAGGTCATTGATCATGCGCTGATGTTCTTCTTCCTTGGACTTAATCTCACTCAGCTGATCTTCCAGAGTGCGGCACATCTTCTCCAGGTTTGCCTGCGCATCAAGGTAATGTAAAAAAAAAAGGAGTACCACTAAGTTCTAGCATACTGTCCTCAAGGTGAAAAAGAATGGATGTGAAAGCCGAATATAATCAGAATCAAAATCATGTATTAGGGTGTGTATAATAGGGCAGTAACAGACAGAAACTCCATACCTTAGCTTTGGAGACAGACTCCATGTTGCTGGCCAAGTCATCAATCTCCATCTTCAGCTCACTCTTCTCCTTCTCCAGCTTCTGCTTCACGCGTTGCAGGTTGTCGATCTGCTCGCCCAGCTCAGCCGTGCTGTCCGCGTGCTTCTTGCGCAGGGCGGCAGCCGTGGCTTCGTGCTGCAGCGTGGCCTCTTCCAGGTCACGGCGCATCTTCTGGAACTCTGCCTCACGCTTCTTGTTCATCTCCACCTGAGCTGCTGTGGCCCCTCCTGCTTCTTCCAGGCGCTCGCTGATCTCCTCCAGCTCCCTGGACAGGTCAGAGCGATGCTTCTCTGCTTTAGCGCGAGAGGTTCGCTCTGCCTCAATTTCCTCCTCCAGCTCCTCAATGCGGGCCTGCAGAACAGCAGGGACCCTTCACAGCCGTGCCCTCCTCCTGCCTGAGCTCAGCCTGACCAAGGCAGGGGAAGGAACAGAGACTTGCCTGCAGCTCCTTGATCTTCTTCTGAAGTTGCACCCCCAGGGCTTGTTCATCCTCAATGTTGCTCTGGATCTGGCTGATTTCAAAGTCTTTCCTTTGGGACAAGTGAACCATGTTAGAGCTCCAAGAAAAAAGACAAGTGCTGCAGCTCAGCACTCAGGAGTCCCAGAACCACACTTACTTCTTCAGCTTCTCATCCAGCTGCTGCTTATCATTCTCCAAATCCATGATGCTGTCCTGGGCCAGCTTCAGGTCTCCTTCCAGTTTCCTCTTGGCTCTCTCCAGGTCCACACGCAGTTTCTTCTCTTGCTCCAGGGACCCTTCCAGCTAAACACAACAAGACCATCAGGCCTCTGCCAGACAGCTTGGACTCCATACCTGTCCTGTTCCTGCTCTATCTCTGTGTGCTTACATCATCCACTTGCTGTTCCAGCTTGCTTTTGGCTTTGGTCAGAGTATTGACTTTGTCCTCCTCTGCCTGCAGGTCATCCAGGGTCTGCTGATGGGCCTCTTGGAGGGCTTTCTTCTCTTTTGTCAGCTTGACAATGGTCTCATCCAGACCTGCCATCTCCTCAGTCAGGTTTTTCACCTTTGAGAAGAAAGGAACAAGCACAGACAGAAAATGGTGCTTAACATTTTCTAACAAGACAAGTTTTTCCAGAGTGAGAGTGACAGATTCTACCTCCTACCTTGTTTTCGGTGGCGTGTTTTTCCTTCTCCACCTTGGCCAGTGTTAGCTCAAGGTCATCAATATCTTTCTTCAACTCCGAACATTCATCCTCCAGCTTCCTTTTCTTGGCTGTCAGATCAGCATTAATTTCTTCTTCATCCTCTGCCCTTTCAGTCACCTCCTTAATTTTGGCTTCCAGCTGGATTTTGGTTTTGATGAGCTGGTCGCACCTTTCCTCAGCATCAGCCAAGCTATCTGCTTCCTGTTGGGGAGAAAGAAATTTGTGGATTCTAATGCTTTGAACTTTCTATGCTCTGACTTTTTTATCACTGACTAGCACCTGAACCTGACCTTCAACTCCAGCAACAGAAGGATCTTAACTGCTAGTTACCAAGCAAAGAGAGGATAGCTTTTCCTACACTTGCATTCACAATCACCACTTTCAAGTGTGGTTTGCATTTTGCCACAAAATTAATTAGTTGTTCTACCTCCTTTCGAGGATTTACATTTGCTTCCTTCCTCTGAAGACAATGGCACTGACTCCCAGTTGAAACTCTCTTTCAGAGCGCTTACCACATCACTGTCAGAATTTGTTTCCTCACCTTCATATGCATATAATGGATAATTTCCCAAATTTATGACTTTTGGTCTTCTATAGTCTGATCTTCTGTTCATAAAGAACAGTCTGAATGTATGGACTTATTTTCTGAGTGATAAAATAAAGGTGATAAACTCACAGCCTGTACTTGCAGCTGCAGGTCATTTTTCTCCTGCACAAGTTTCACCATTTTCTCCTCCAGCTCCTTTCGCTTTGCCTCAGACTTTGCAAGCTCCTCCTTGGTTTTCTCAAACTCTTGTTTCATGTTGGCCATTTCCTTCTCAGACTCTGCACTCTTCAGCAAAGGCTTGATCTTGAAGAACAGCTTCATCCATGGCCAGTGTTTGACATTCATGAATGCACGAATGTTGTACTGGATGCAGAAGATGGACTCTCTGAGGCATAATTAAAAAGTGCAAGGAATATTCTCACTCTGATGAGTGTCAGCACTTCCCCCCAAGCTGAATGACACTTTAACTGAAGAAGAGGAAGGTGTACCTGCGCTCCACCATTCTCTGGTACTCCACCCTCATCAGAAAGCCCCTGCACCTGGCCTGGGTGCGGGTGATGAGCTGTGCCAGCTTCTCATCCCTCATCTCCTCCAGGAGTCCCAGCAGCCCAGCTTTGAAGAACACCTTGAGAGAGGGAATGTTGCAGCACATCACTGGCAGGTAGAGAGAGCAAAGCCCAGGCAGGCTGTGAATGGGGGGGTTTGTACCTTGGTGTGTCCAAATTTGTACTGGGTGTGGTCCACATCGATTGACCCAAGGAGCTTCTCAGAAGCCTTCTTGCTATCGATGAACTGTCCCTCAGGGATGGCACTGGCATTAAGCACCTTGTATCTGTGGAATCAGAAGAAGGCTATTTTTTTCCAAGCAGCACACAGTAGCCTCTAAACCCCATGAACTGCTTTTGAAAACAGAGCACAGCCTAAATGGACCTATGAATGAACCAACATTGCTTTTAGTGATGCTGACTAGTGCAGAGCTCTCACCTCTGTTTGAAGTCAGCGTAGAGGACTCTGCTGGGGAACCCTTTCCTGCAGATCCTGATCCCTTCCAGCACACCGTTACAGCGCAGCTGGTGCAGCACCAGCTCGTGCTCCATGGCACCTGGCAATGCAGAGCACAAATGAGTGGCACAGATTGCAGGGCAGAGGGGAATGGATGTGTCAGAGCAAGGATCTTTCAGCTTGGAGTTCTTACCAGGTGTTTTAGTCTCATTGGGGATGATGCAGCGCACAAAATGGGGGTGGGTGCTCCGCAGATTGGTCATCAGCTTGTTGAGATTCTCCTAGAGGAACCAGTTACCAGTGTGAGTTTTCTTGTATCGAAGCAAGGTAATGATTTTACAACTTCTCAAGCTGGGTTTTGGAGCATTTAGATAAAGCCACAGAAATCAAAAACTTTCTTCTAATTGAAGACACTGAGCAGCAGAGTGAAATACTACTGTGCTGCTATTGGTTCCTTGAAAACTTATATAGAATTTCACATGGTCACAAAAAATAAATGACTTAGATTTTTCACATTCTTCCTTCAAAAGTCAATCTACTTTAGTTTTAAAAAATAGGGATGTTTTACAATGAGATATATATCTCCTTGGAAATTATTTTCAACTCCGCAACAGAAATGCAGGAATACTAATATTACTATTCTAGTCTGACCCAAAGACATAAAAATATGAAGATCTGAATGATATCTGCCAATAAAAAAAAATAAGAGCAAAAACCACCACAAATTAGATTTCCATGATTTTGAAGACTGAATGCTTTTTTTTGGATATATTTGCAATGTTTAAATTGATCCTCGAAAACCTGATGGGGAATACCCAAAGAAATTTACCCCCTTTATAATAATAAAAAATAACTCTTTCAAATTTAATATTAGCTCACCCCCGTTCTTCACATTTCAGAAATAACAGATACAATAATATACCCGGAAAAGAGCTGAGACAGTCTGGAAGGAAGAACCCTTCTTCTTGCCTCCCTTCTTGCCTCCACCAGCCTCTGCAAATTGAATAAAGGAAAACAACATTTTAAAATGAACATGAAACAGTTTAAATGTTTAATATTTATGCCTTTAATTCTGTGACAAGTCCCCACATTAAAAATACAATTTCCACAAAAACTGACCTGCATCTGCTCCACCATAGTTGGCAAAGAGTAAAGCCAGGGTCTTCACAGATGATTTCTGGTACAGCCCAATGACAGTTTCATTCAGAGGGTCCTTGTTCTTCTCCAGCCACCCAGAGATGTTGTAGTCCACGGTGCCAGCATAGTGCACCAGGGAGAAGTGGGCCTCAGCCTTGCCTTTGCCAGGCTTGGGCTTCTGGAAGTTGTTGGACTTGCCCAGGTGCTGGTCATAGAGCTTGTTCTTGAAAGAGGTGTCAGTTGCCTTGGGGAACATGCACTCCTCTTCCAGGATGGAGAAAATGCCCATGGGCTGGGAGAGAATATGACAGACAAGAGGGAGAAACAGATTAGAAAGGAGACATCTCTTGGTTGGAAAGTTGCTGAAGTCAGAAAAGGAAGCTGTTCCCATCGTGACTTTAAGTCAGACAAAAGCAGCTAAGGCTCAACTTTTTTCAGTGTTGCTTTTTCATTCAAAATTATGGAAATGCCTTTGCAGATGAAATTATAATAGATATGACAATGTGTGTTTTATGTTCTCTCCATAAAACCTGTTTACTGGTAAGTACTTAGAGAACATGACCCTTTTCACTTCATTTTGTAATTTGGCAATGAATTCTCTAACCAAAAGCCTTCATATCTGTGTAATGATCTCCAAAAGCACTTTTACCCTGTTGCCACTTTCGCAGAGTATATATTTGAAGAAGCCAAAATATTCTCATGTGCTTCTTAGCTGTTTCTCCTTGCAAGCATAGAACACCCAATTT
This sequence comes from Fringilla coelebs, assembly GCF_963513975.1. NCBI lineage: Eukaryota > Metazoa > Chordata > Aves > Passeriformes > Fringillidae > Fringilla > Fringilla coelebs. Next base: position 12,563,186 of record NC_140045.1, read on the forward strand.
GTATTAAACTTGAACTGGAAGGATACCTTCTCAATGAGCTCAATGCAGGCAGCCAGGTCCATCCCAAAATCAATGAATGTCCATTCAATCCCCTCCTTCTTGTACTCCTCCTGCTCCAGCACGAACATGTGGTGGTTGAAGAACTGTTGCAGTTTCTCATTGGTGAAGTTGATGCACAGCTGCTCAAAGCTGTTGTACTGCCAGACATAAAAAGACGTACAACACTTTCAAGGATCAGCAATAATACCAAGGTGTTTTCTTGCACAATCCTAATTCACCGTGTCTTCTATTTTAAGTACAAGTCACCCTCCTGTATAGTTTTCCTTTGCTGTCTCCCTAGGATATTTAGAAAAGAGAGGTTTCTAATTTAGAGCAGTGAGATTAGTTTTCTATTCTCTAGTTTTTTCAGGATTAAACATGATTCCAAAAGCCCTACAAAAAAGTGGAGGGAGATAGTGACTTCTATGAAATATATTCTCAATTATAGTTCTACAAAAATTCTAGGAAGGCTGTGCTCCTTACATCAAAGATCTCAAAGCCAGCAATGTCCAGGACACCAATGAAGTACTGCCTGGGCTGCTTCGTGTCCAGCTGCTGGTTGATGCGAACAACCATCCACAGGAACATCTTCTCATAGACAGCCTTGGCCAGGGCACCCACTGAATTGTTCACCTAAAGCATAGATAAAGCTTTGGAGGTTACTATACACAGCAGAGGAGAATCAGTGGGAGCCATCACAGCATGCTCCACATTACCATGTTTCTTCTACCTGCTGCACAGTTTGGCCCTTGGTGACGTATTCATTCCCCACCTTGACTCGGGGGTAGCAGAGGGCCTTGAGCAGGTCTGCTGAGTTCAGACCCATCAGGTAGGCAGCCTTGTCAGCAACTATCACCAGAAAAGACAGAAGAGTAGATATTCAAAAATTCCTAAAAGTCAGTGCTTGTCTGTCCAAATACTGTTCTCCACAAGGTTTCACAACAGTACCTGTCAAAGCTAAAAAGCTAATTTCTCTTTTTGTGATCAAGACTCAGAGTCTATAACTCCTCCTGAGCATCAGATTCTGCAAGCATTCTTCAAGAGACCTCATTGCCTTTCTCCTCGTCCAGGTGTCAGTATGAAATTTCAAACTTTCTATTCATATAGCGGGAAAATTTATCACTCAGAAAGATTGAGATATGGACTGTCATTCCTGATATGGCAGAGACTAATGAAGTACACATCTCATGTCAGAGCTCTTTCCAGTAGGTGAGGGTGGAGCACAGCCTTCTGTCTTATTAGGGCTGCTCCATACTACAGCAGAGGTTGCAAGGTGTATTTCACCTTAAGTATGATTAGCAATGTTACAGCAACTGACATGCAAGTCTCCTGGCTTCCTGTTGGTGTACACCAGATCTCTTATATAGCAGTCACAGAGGAAAAAGTACATGTATCATTAAATGAGATAAATCCCTCAACTGGCATTTAGCCATGGAGCAACTACTGTTATTCTTAGTTTACACTTTTAAAGCCTGAAATCTGCTAAAGTCCTTCTGTAATAAAGACTCTTTTGGAAAGCTTGCTGACTCTGCTGATACCTTCTGTGCCATCAGGCTCTGCCTGCTCTTCTCGTTGCTTCTGCTTGAACTTCAGGTTCCCATAGTGCATGACAGCCCCTGTCAGCTTGTAGATGGCTGTTTTCTCATCAGCACTGAAGCCCAGGATGTCAATGGCACTCTGGCAACAGAAACACAATGTACATACAGCAGAGCTCAAGTCCAGCAGATGATCATTTGGTAAAGTTACTCACATCTGTGGCCATCAGCTCCTCCTGATCATCAATGCTGGGGACTGTGATCTCACCTTGACTCACAAAGTGGAAATCGTAGGGGTTGGTGGTAATGAGAAGCATGTCTGAAAACAACAGAAGGAGAAAAACAAGCTTAATTTAGTTTCCAGATAAGAAAATGAACTATTGCTCTTCCTTCCAAAGTGATCTTCCTTCCAAAAAAGTTACTGATCTTTCCTACCAATAAGCTCTGGCTTCTTGTTGGACATGATCTGATAAAAGATGTGGTAGCTCCTTTCCGCCTTGAGCTGGAAAGTGACTCTGGACTTCTCCAGCAGATCTGGCAAGGAAGGTAGGACACAGTCAAGCACAAGAACTGGGGAAGGATGGAGGGAAAGGGGATCAGGCCAGAAGGGTGTCTTACAAGTTTCAATGTCAGCAGAAGCCAGTTTGCCTGTGGCACCAAAATGGATTCTGATGAATTTACCCTGAAAGCAGCAGGAAAGTGAATTGAGACTTATTTTACCAATCTGGACAGCAAGAATATCCAAATTGGTGTTGACAGTTGTACCAATTAATAACTCACAAAGCGTGAGGAGTTGTCGTTCCTCACGGTCTTGGCATTTCCAAAGGCCTCCAGCAGTGGGTTGGCACTGATGATTTGATCCTCAAGCGTTCCCTGCAGGGTGATAATTATCCTTTGCCAGTTATCCTTTCCAAGAATCATGTTAGGACCAAAGAAAAGCATTGATCCCAACATGTATCTTGCTGTCCAGATTGGTAAAATAAGTCTCGTTTGACTCACCTGCATTTTCCCTGATGCATTTTCCTCCTTCTTCTTCTCTCCGCTGGCTGCAATTGTTGCAAAGTACTGGATGACACGCTTTGTGTTCACAGTCTTCCCGGCCCCGGATTCTCCGCTGCCAAAGCCAAGAGAGAAGCAGAGGGTGCGTGGTCAGGCAGGAGGTGCCCTGGCACCGGGCAGCCCCGCAGGGACCCGCGCAGGGGGGTACCTACGTGATCAGGATGGACTGGTTCTCACGATCTGTGAAGAGACAGAGGTAAGAAACAGAGGTGAGAAAAGACAAATAAGAAATTTGAGAACTAGGAGAAAAATAAGAACTGAATTTTCCAGAGGTTCCAGGAGCAGTAAATAGCAAAAAGTGCCCAAGGAATTCTAGTGGGTTGTTTTGGTGCTGTCAGCAGTACTGCAGCTCTTAGCAACTGGTTCTATAAAGGAAACACTGCAGAGAAACTTCAGTAGTCTTATGCCTTTCCTGACATTGCCTTTCCATCAAGCTACTTATTTCTCTTTTAATAGGCAAGTACAGGTAAGGAAAATATTGAGGTTGTAATTGTTTTGTATGTAAATTCTTCTGAAGCTAAAAGTCTCTAGAATAATCTTAGTAAAATTTGGAGGCATCATTAATTACAGAAACATCTGACCAACATCTTTCATCCTTTTTCACCTCTATTTTTTTAATCCCTATATATACAGAAACTATGCATTCTTGAGATTATACGTTGACAGCATTCGTTTTTTATTTTTCTATTCTGAATGTATTTCCCAGAGTCTAAGAAAAGAAAGGACAAGAAGTTCTAAAATCCTGCACACCTTTCATTTCAATATATATATAAGGAAGAGAAAATAGGAGGTGAAAGGAAGAGGGAAAATTGGCAAGAAATTTTTTTAAGTCGGCCAGTTTAAATGCCAAAAGCTTTATTTTTTCCTTGATATTTTTTATGAAGCTTACTTTTCACTATACAGTGCAATTGATTTATAGATGCAGCAACCAGTGCACGAGTTCAAGAGATCATTGAAGGCTGTATGCAATATAAATCACATGGCCATCATCTACATAATGAAATCCATTTACATATTAAGTGCCTAGGTGAGGCTTATGTACCTCTTTAAGGTAGAGCTCTCTGATTTATTTGTCAGCACTGATGCTTGAAAATTTAAATTTATATTATGCACATAATTTATAGGTTATGTCATTTAGCTGTACCCTGTACTCTGCTTCTGAGACTGATTTAGTGATTAACATACATAAATCTATCCATATATGTTAGATTCCATTATAGGCATAAGGTCTGCACCACAAAATAGGTGATTTCTTTCCAGTGAATTTACACCCTCTAGGTTATGTCCAGATCTTTAGTGATTCTAATGGGATCACTGACACTCAGCTCTCACAGACTATTAGAGTAAAGTGCATTAATCTTCCATTAATTTCACGCACACAGTTTTTTTTAAGTGTGGCACCATATTTCCAGAGAATACTCTACATTTCCCTCTACAGACAGACAATTTCAAGAACAGCTCAAAGGAAATCAAGCACTCACCAGTCAGCATGGACTGATAGGCGTTGTCAGAGATGGAGAAGATGTGTGGAGGGGCCTCCTGGCGCTTCTTGCCTCGGTAGGCCAACACCACCTCCGGGTTGTACACCGGCAGCCACTTGTAGGGGTTGACAGTGACGCAGAAGAGACCCGAGTAGGTCTGCAAGGAAGGGACACAGCTCGCTGGCTTGCCCTGAGCCTGGCCCAGCAGCTCCTGAGGCTGCCCAGAGGAAGCTGCTGCTGCCACTTACGTAGATCATCCAGGCTGCGTAACGCTCTTTGAGGTTGTACAGCACAGCGGGTTCGTGCAGGTGGGTCATCATGGCCATGTCCTCGATCTTGTCATACTTGGGAGGGTTCATGGAGAAGACTTGGTCTTCCTTCACGGTCAGGGTCTGCCAGGGAAACAAAAGATCCACATGTGTCACCTAAAAGCTCAAAGTGGGGATCAAATGTTGTTCTTGAGCCTTGTTTTTGACTCACCTCTCCCCCTTCAGTCTTGACAGTGACTTTGCCCGATTCCCTGCTCTGGATTGTCCCTTTCACAAAGGATTCTTTGGGATGAGCCACGAAGACAGATGACTTGGCATCAAAAGGTTTGTTCTGGGCTGCAATTCTCTCCTTCTCCGATTTTCGGAGGTAAGGAGCTGCGTCCCCAAAAACAGCCATCTCAGCATCTCCAGAGGCCATGTCTGTCCTCTAATGAAAGCTCGTCAGCAGAGGTGCCTTGTGAAGAACAAAATGTTATTGGTCATCAGGAAGAATAATGCAATTAATACCAATGAGAAAGCTCCTTGCTCTTCAGCAAATAAATTCCTAGTTAGTCTCCAAAATAAACTCTTAGGAAGAAACCAATTAAATCCACTTTGATTTGAAGTTAAAAGTAACCTAGTTTGAACCCAAGAGTAAGACTTAGCCTTCTACAACAGGCAGGTCTTGTAACAGTAAATAGACCATCTGAATATTGAGTACAGTTTGGTAAGTCACCCTGAATTCTGACAAGGTTTGAGTTTTTCACATAAAATAATCTAGTCATAGAAAAATCACTCTCTGTTCAGAGTGATTCAGAGTGACTTTTCACTCTGAACAGAGAGTGATTATAACCTTAATTATAAGCTGAGTCTTCAAGAGAATACTTTCTTGCTGAAGGATTACCTTTTCTATTAAAAATGAATTCATTTTTTTAGATCTTTCCTATTTCCAGCTATCTAGACTAAGCAAATTCAGCTGGAATATTAGAGGATTTATGAAGAGAATTTGTGCAGCTCTTTAAAAGTCCTGTCCTAGAATATAGATTAAGAATGGATTATTCAGTGGATTACCTTTGGGTAACAGCTTGTATCCTGGAATATGGCCAACCCTGTAAAATAGGAAAGACAGCTGTTTCCTATTGCTGAACACAATTCCATAAAATACTGTAGATTACAAATACAGGCATGCATCAAAATTACACTGAAATTTTTTGTTCACATGGGCACTGCCTCATGGAAATGGTTGTTAGAGACAGAAGAAATGAAACAGGATATTGCAAAGATATGATCCTCTTTCTTCAAGCTCATGAAATGCATGCACTTACCTGGAAGCCTTCTGCAGAGACAGGCTAGGCTTGTCTCTGGCAGATTTTATAGTGTCTCGTCTGCAGATGATGCAGATGGTCCCCCTTTCTTCGGTCAAAATATTTCTGGCAAACCTTTTTTGGCCAAGCATTGTCTGTCAGACTAAGGGCATAATTGTCACTTGATTTGAATGATATAATTAGAACATTTTTATATCTTACTGACTACGTGAATACATCTATAAATAATTTGTCAAGAGTGTTAAGGAGAGAATCTAGACTACTCAAGGCACTTAGAGAACTTGCATGGTTCTATTGCTGCCTTTCTCAGTGATTTGCTCCTTGACCCATGGTAGTTTCCTTGGTATGTTTATACAACAACTTTTCAGTCATGTAATGGTGATGACAACGCCTATGATGCTTTAGGAACATATGCATTGGGAGGAACAGGGAAAATATGTAAAAAACTAGCAAATAATGTTGGGAATCACTTTTCAGTGGTATTTTTTAAAAAGCAGGAAGCAAAAAACTATTACGGCTGAGTTTTCTGCATATGACACTCTCAATAGCATAAATTATTTGAAAAAAAGTGAGTTGGGAGCCTGATCCCAAGTAATGGGAGACTCTACTTTGATATGGAGCTCTTGAATAGATTCCTGAGCTGACTGTTGAGGAATCAAATGTTGCAAATGCGTTTAGGTTGCTTAAAGTATCACCATCAAAGGCATTAGTGAAAGAGGGTCCAATATAAATTTGCAAAAGCGCAACAAAGTTTGATGGCAATGTTTGCTCTATTACTTGCTGCAAAGATCAAGAAAAATCTACTAAGAATTCCTTTAGAATGCTTTGCACAACAACTGGGGATGCAAAGTGCAGGGGTAAAAAGCAAAAGAAAAATCTTCCTGTTGAGTTATGAGGTTCACAGAGGGCCCCTTGATTTCTAAACTCCTGACAGAGTCTAGGTGCCATTGGATCTAATTTAAATACAGATCTGGTCAACAGTTTGTGTGTAAAGGATTTTAGCAGGACTTAATCATTGACTAATTTGACATTCAAAAAGTGATTCAAATGGATTTACTGTGAGTGCAACAGTGACTTACTTAATTATAGATCCCAGATAGCAAACTATGCTTGCTGTAGGGTGCTTAAATGAACTCATAATGCACACACACAGACACAAAGGCGTGTGTATAAATGTTCAAGGGTTACCCCTGTTAATAGTTCCCTCTGAGCTCAGTGAAATTTTCGCTTCAAATCTCTTGGAATTTCTCAGTGGGCAAGAGCTGAGCCTCAGGGACTGGAGGGTATTGTTCTGGTGAATCAGCTTGTGGTGATTTTTTTTTAAATCAGTCTTTAATTTTTCACAAACTTGAGAGTTCATGAGTTCTGAGAGGCACCCCACTCTGAGGGGGATACTGGTTGCAGCCAGTATGAGTAATTCAGTTCTGAGGAACATATACTGACCATAGCACTGTTTGCCTTTTTTGGTTGAACAGCAGACTCATACTGAACAGACTGCACTCAGGAGAGATGAAAACTGGGAAGCTGAATTCCTTCTAGCTCTTGCCATGTCCAGCACTGAAGTCCTATGTTAAAATTTCTCCGTGCTCATGCTGTTCAGGGAATTCAGGTTCCTCAAGTTTCCTGCTTCAGGCTCTTCACCAAGCATCTCCTCATTTCTCAGCAGCTGTCCTTTCAGGACAGAAATACCAACTGCAAATAAAGAAGGGGCTACTGTACTGCTCAAGCAACTCATGTAACACCCATAGGAGACTACAACTGCTCCATACATTATGGGCAGATGTTATTTTGGCTTCTAGTACTCCTTGCCAGTGAGTGCCTGTAGAAATCACTAAGTAGGGTGTGAAAGAAAAGCAGTGTTGACTTACCTGGTTCGAATACAGCCGTGGACATAGCTGAAAATAAAGCTGTGTGAGAATTGATCTATGACAATACATGTAATGTAGCATCCTATGAAGGGTTAAAACAGCCCCCAGAAGTCAATATGATTGTGTTTCTAAAGTACATCTCTCCTGAGCAGTGTCTTCCACAGCTGCGGCAAAGTGTGTGCTAACGAGCAGTTCCTGGAATGCAATGAATTCCAATCTTACAAAGTCCAGGGTGCTAATTCTGTTGCTTATCTCCCCAGCTTTCTGCTGGATCCTTCATCCAGTCATGTATTTGCTGCAGTCTGAGGTGCCATCTGGGATCATATTTATCACAAGTTCATCCCTGCTTCCAATATTCAGTGTTGCCTGTTCAGTATTTACATTGGGCTATTGACATCAGCACTGCCTAAGAATTTCTGGCAGAGCTTGCCTGGTGCTGTTGCCCTCACAGCAGATGTCCACATGGCTGAAAACCTCCCTAAGGTAGAGGAGACCTGAGTTTCTGCTAGCTGTGGAAAGCCCTTCAGTACTTTGTCTCTTTCAGATGGCCCATAACAGACCCTAATCACAATATCCCTCATTTTCCCCCCGTCTCTGACAGGATGTCTGCAGCCCCACAGTGGAGCATTGCACAAGCAAAGAGCACTTTGACATAAAGCATAAACCCTTCTCATTTCCCTGTGTATTCTTCCCACACAGTCTATACTGTCCCATGACTATGCTCCTGTGATGCACTGTCCTACATTACCTCCATAATTCTGATCACGTTCCCCTTCTTCCTTGTGAAATTCCTACACTTTCAGCTATTCCTCTGTCATTTCTCAGCTTAAGCGTTCTTCCCATAATGAAACTGATTTCAGATCTTTTCCATCAGGTTAGTAGTCTCATGGCAGATTTCTTTCCTTCTCAGTCCTCAAATACAGATGTCCAAAAATCATGGCAAACTCATAGATAAACTTGTGAAGCTTCCAAACACAATGAAAGCTCCTACTTAGGAATCCATTAGTATATCACAGGGCTGCCAGGTGACTAACGTAATCCCATGCCATTAAGAGGGTTTATGAGGAAACCAGGACAACTACAGTGCACCAAGGCTGATGGCTGTACTGGACAAATTAATTCAGCACCCCTCCCTCAACTCACTTTTTGAGGGCAGCACCAATAGTTAGTTTTCTTGGTCTCAATCCTTAAATTTTACAGCAAGTAGCAATAACACAGGAGAAACCCAACAGGGCACTGGCTGTTTCTCATGCTCTGATTAGAAGCCCACTGCATCCCATACTTCCTGGAAATTTTAGCATATTTTGGAATGGGAATAGAGACACGTTGTCCCCCTCCAACCGCTCCAAATTTCTCACACAACAAGCTACTCTCTGGGTAAGACACCAAGGCTCTTCACCATGTGCTTCCTCCTTGTAAAACTTTATTTCATTCCCCCCATTAGCAAAATTATTAAAACATTCTCCAGTTAATTTTCTTTGGGGTGATTGCTTATTTTCTCTTGTAACTTAACCAATTCTGTTGCAGAGTGAAATCTAATTACTGTGGTGTTTTCTTCCTGATAAAAGAATTCTCTTTGCTAGTGGGCAGAGCTTAGGGTAGAGTGGAGAGGGCAGGTGGTTGGCTCTGCTGGGTCCTCCTCCAGGGAGTGAAGTGACATCATGTTTAGGGAATTCCACATCCTCCCTCTCTGAAAGGGTTGTCAAGCCCTGGAACAGGCTGCCCAGGACAGTGGTGGACTCCCCATCCCTGGAGAGATTTAAAAGATGAGTGGGGACATGGTTTAGTGGTACACTTGGCAGTGCTGAGGTAATGGTTAAACATAATGATTTTAGAGGTTTTTTCCAACCCAAATGGAGACCTCATGACTCCGTCACATTTTGGAGAGTACAGGGCAGCAGGAGGAGCAAGTGTTCTGATTTTTTCCCCTGCTTTTAATTCTGCAGACTCTTTAGGATACTGGCACACCACCTTCATCTCTTTTATTTTCCCTTTGTCTGCTAAACTGTTTGGCATTATGTCCAGAGTACTGAGTGGCAGTCATTGCCAAGTCCTCTCCTTAGTTATCAGCTAGGATTTGCAAGAATCTTTCAAAAAAAGGATCTTGTTTCAGTATAGGTTGCCTAAATTCACTTCTATTGGGGAGTAAGTATTTAGTATCAGTGTTCTAGGAAAAGAAAAAAAAGTACTTTGTTTGGTGTCTTGATTCTGCCTTAAAAAACATTTATGGCAATGTGAGACCTAGCTGCTAGAATATCCCTTTCTGTTTTTTCTTGACAGACTCTGTAAATCATACATAGTGGAATACTATCCCTCCAAAATAAAAGGCAACATTAGAATTCTAGAATCAGGGCATTAACATATAGCACTTTTGAGGTAAAAAACACATCACCTCAAAACAGCAGAGACTGAGATAGTGACAGTGGCAGATACAAAAATCAAAATAGTTGTAACTATACTTACAACTCTTCTAGAAAGAGCAATGGTGTAGGAAGGAGCCTGAATTACTTGCTCATTATTTCCCCCCACTGCCAAAAAAAGGTATCTCAAATCCTTGCAGGGTTTTTTGTTTGCTGCTGGCCCTGCTCTCATTAAGGTAGGGCTTGCCTAGAGAGGTCAGTTTTCTCTGCAGCCTGTCGTGTTCAGTCTGACAGGGAATGCTCAGCCCCTGCTACAGCAGCTTTTTGCTGCCCTCTGTGTAAAATGAGAGCTTCCAGGAATGTTAGAAGAAGGCAAGTAGAAATGTCAGAGCACTGCTCTGTAGCAGCACTGCTACCCCCCGTATTCTGCTGGGATATGACTGGACACTGAGCCCTGGAGAGGGTAAGAGCACATTTTCCATATTAAAAGGTTGGCTTTCAATTCAGTGTTGCTCCATTAAGGCTCATGCTTTCAATGGTGTGTTGAAACATGCTCAGTGTTATGAGCAGGACATGCTCAGTCTGTAATTTTGATGTGACATCTGGTTAGGAAATTTGCCATTGAACTAACACTTCTAATAAATGTGGCTGAAGGAACAGGCTGAGGCAATTGCTGGAAGCAATAAATGATTTCTGAGGAAGAACCACTGAAGACCATAACTGGTAAGACTTAAAAGCTGCAGGTAAAGAATAGGCCACCCATTCTTTACCATGGCAAATGTGAAGAAATGTTCAAAATTTCTGTGTCTAAGTGTGAGAACCTGTGAACTTAAGCTGAATGTCACAGGCTGGCCATGGAGGGGCTGTGGTGGCCTTGCTGTCCCTTCTGCTCCATTCAGAAATTATTTTCTGTAGATCTAAATGTGATTTACCTCCACTACATGTCAAATAAAGTGAATGCACCTGTCCTAGGGGGAACTTTAATTATAAATTTGTTTCCAAGTAGGTTCCCACAGAGTGGTATTCTTGGAAGTCTTGGAGTGAGTTTAAGCTGAACATGAGAGGCAAATAAATGGAATAACTGAACATGAGAGGCAAATAAATCCATAATCTGGGATTAGAGGATGGGCAGTTTCAAGAGCATGCCACTCGTGTGCAGCGATTCACACTCCTCCTGTCTCCACAGACAAATCAGAGGAAGAGGTCTGGGCAGGAGATCCCATCCAAGGAGGTGACGCTCAGGATGCCCTTTCTATCCCCTGCCAAGCAGCTGAGGAGCTCTAATTACACAGCAGGTGAGTGGGGTGGGCAACCTGGCAGGCAAGAAGAGGTAATTGAAGCAGCAAGTAACTATGAGAGCAGGAAGGAAGGGGAAGGAAAAGGAAACAATGAAGGAGCATGGTATTAACCCCTGCAGGAAACTCTGTCATAACCTAAAATAAGATGTCCTTGTGAGATCAAAGGTTCGTGTAGCCCAACTTCCTGTCTTTGAAAGTGATGCTCAGGAAGGATCATCGGCATAGAATGGCACTTCTACAGAACTCTCCTACTTCCAGTAACTTGTATTTATGGAAACCCTGAGCAGAATGCAGTGTCTAAGTACTTAATGGAGGAATTTTAACTGATTAATTTCTCAAAGCACTTGTTGAACTCATAAAGTGCTCCCTGAACACAGGTTCATGTTACTGTGATCCTCTACTGACCAAGGCCAGTGCACAGAAAGTGAGATCTCCCTGCCGGTCTGCAGTGGAGCAGGGCCCAGAGCAGGGTCCCCTCCATGGCTCCAGGCTGCCATCCCCTGGCACTGGCTGCTGGAGCAGAGGGCCTGGGCAGCTGCTGCAGCTCCCTGTGACTGACAGGAGCCTGATGGGGCCGTGGGACCGGCACCCCCTGCTCCTCTCACAGCAATAATGCTGCTGGCTACCTGCCAAGGATCCCAAAAGGAACTTCATGTCAGGGGACAAGGCCCAAGAGGAGGAGAAAGCTGATGTGACCTGTGCTGTCCGAGCAACAGCCAAGGCCTGAGGGACAAGGCACAGCCACCATCCCAGCTGAGTTCCTGGGCTCAGTGTCCTCTCATTGCCCGTGGTGACTGCACCTGGCTGGGACACGGCTTCCCTGAGCTCCCCAGAGGGCCAGGGGAGTCAAGGTGCAGGCAGGGCTGAGTCTCCATAACCGTCATGTCAGAGCCACCAGCCCGGCCAGGGCTCCTCCTGCAGCCCTGACACTGCCGTGTAGGCGAGGAGTTTGTGGGAATTGGGAGTGGGGCTGTGTGTGGCACAGTTTGGGGTCCCTGGGCTGTGTGTGGCACAGTTTGGGATCACTGGGATGGGGCTGTGTGTGGCACAGTTTGGGGTCACTGGGATGGGCTGTGTGTGGCACAGTTTGGGGTCACTGGGATGGGCTGTGTGTGGCACAGTTTGGGGTCCCTGGGCTGTGTGTGGCACAGTTTGGGGTCCCTGGGCTGTGTGTGGCACAGTTTAGGGTCACTGGGATGGGGCTGTGGCCCAGCCTCATCCCCAGTGGGTGCAGCTGTGAGCAGCAGGTGAGCAGCACTGACAGCAATCAGCCATGCAGTGCCCAGGGGTGCTGAGCACCCACCCAGGGGAGCAGGGGGCATACAGATGCAATACATGAACAATAAGGGGTATTGTTGGGCTAAAGAATAAGAAGGGCAGATGCTTAAAGCCTTCGGAAGTGGGTGGTGTTACTTTGTGTGGGTTGAGCTATGTGAAATTGTTTGATGATACTCTGTGTATCATGGCAATCTCAACTGTGATGTTTGCTGCAACACTCCCGGGACACTTGAGGGACCTCTGGTGTACAGCCCTACAGCCTTCCCTAAATGAGGGCTGGGAAAGCACAGCCTGAGCAAAGGAACATGGATGGCCCCTGCAGCCCTGCTGGACCTCAGAGCAAGCCCTGCCTCTGCCTTCATCCTCACCCAGGAACTCCAGGATGGCAGCTGTAAAATGCTGCACTTCCAAACCTACAGCCCAGCCTGTCTTTTCCATTTGCTGGTCAAAATGGAGAAGCAAAGCCTCATGCACCCCAAGGAGCTCTGGCTGACTGCTGGAAGTACCTGGGCAGTGTCTGTGCTGCCCATGGGACAGCACATCCCAGCAGGGAATGGCCATGGCACTGGGCTGGCACAGGGCCATTGCATGGGCTCCAAAGGGGAACAGTCTGGATTCATGCCCTGAGCAGGAGAGCACGCTCAGGCCCCATTCTGGTGTTTAACCTTTCAGCTGGCAATGGAGCTGTGCTGCACTGAGTCCCTCTGGGCTAAGGAGAGCAGCTGCTGCCTTGGGACACAGCACACGTGTCCAGCTCCTCCAGGGCAGCACGTTGCAGTGCCACAGAGAAGGCAGCCTACCCGCCCAGGAATGTCTTCAGGCGCTATTAGTGGAAGCAGATCATGCCCACAGACAGGCACGACCCCGCACAGGAGCCTTGGGAGAGTGGGGCTATTTTGGGCTTTTGACATTGAGCATGAAAGGAGACACGTGCTGGGCTGACCCTCCTGCCATGGGCCTCTCCAGAGCTCCTTTCAGCCTTGTCCCCTCCTCCAGCAATGGCTCTTGTGAAGGCTGAGGGGCAGTTTGGTGTGGCCTTGGAGTGCAGGAGGTGAGGGCAGAGGGAGCTGTGAGTTTGCTGGTGGGGCAGGGCCAGCCCTCAGTGCCATCAGCAGTGCCCAGCAATACTCACAGATTTTATGTGCCATCTAGACTCTACCCAGACCTACCTGAAGCTTTGGAGATGCCCTCAGGTGGGACTGTTCCCAAGAGGAGCAGCCAGCTTCTAGGTGGGCTTGGGCAGGCAAAAGTTCATGCCAGGAGGCCCTGGCAGTATTGACAGAACAATGCACAATGTGAGACAAGGAGAAAGAATGCAGGGGATGAGAAGGGAGGAACAAGGTTAGGAGTCTGCTAAGGAGCCCTTGGGAAAAGATGTAGAGTGTCATGAGAATGAAGTCTAGCGTCTCTGCAAGGTCTTGGGTGGCTTTCTGAAGGTCTGGGATTGAAAGCTGAGGTCTGCTCCTAAAGAGCCATGTCTCATTTCTCTCCACAGGCAATACGGACAGGTTCTGCTCATCAAAGCTTGTTAGTGACGCTGGAATCAGGCTGGACTTCCCAGCAAGAGTTAGTGAGGCTGCACTTGGGAGCCAGGTAAGGTGAGAGCCCTTGGGATATTGCTGTCATGGGTGTAACAAACAAATATCAGAGTGATGAGTTTCAACTTTGCTTCAGTGTCAAGACTGTTGACCAACAAAACCTAAAACTGTGTTTAGGGTTTGTTAGGGCCAGCATCACAAACAAGAGTAGGAAAAAGAAAAAGCAAAAGGATCACCCTCTCTTGACTCTCCCATGGGAAAGATGCTGTGCTGAAAGGACAATGGGAGAAGCATTAGGAGGATGTGAAGGTAGGAGCTGGAAAAAGAGCTGCTGAAGACAGGAGAGAGCACAGGCTGGATTTTTCAGGAGTCTCCACAGTAGTGGCCAGCCTCTAAGTTTGCAGATCCTCAATCCAGTACTGGCACCAGCTTTTCCCTTGTCACAGAGAGGAAAAGTAAGGAAACTTCTTCTGCAGTGCAATTGCCCAAGGAAGACAAAACCCAAAGAAGAACAAAACCCAAATAAGAACAAAAGCACTGGCCATAGTGTGTATGCAGAGAAATCTACTACATTCTTTATTCACTAAACACTGAGGTGGGTACAAAGGCTCATGGCAGCAGAAGAGTGACCAAGAGGTTCACATTTTGTGCAGCCCTCAGGTCACTTTGCTGCCTTGTGACATCCTCACTCTTCCTCTTCTATCCTCCTGTGGAACTCGCGGCTCTTGGCTCGGAGCTTGTTGACCTGTGACTCTGCAATGTCAGCCCGCTCCTCGGCTTCCTCCAGCTCGTGCTGGATCTTGCGGAACTTGGACAGGTTGACGTTGGACAGCTGCTCCTGGGAGGGAGAAGGAGTCAGTAATGAGAAGTTTGGGGTTTTCATTCCTCCTGGGCCTCGGCCTGGGCAAAATCACAAATCTGCAAACTCCACCCACTGCTGCTTGTCCAAAGTCTCACAGTGAGATTCACCCTGAGATCTCATCATTTTCACATATCCGCTTAACTGAACCAGAAGCCCTGCTCTGTGCTGGACGGTTTCCACAATGTAGAAGCCATGCTCAGACAATCTTAAATTCAGGGGCTGTAGGATCCACAGTCCATCCCTGAATACTGCATGCCCAGAAACAAGCAAAGTTTCCTTGCAATATTCTAAAAGCAGAATGCAAATTGGTTTGGGGTGGGACTTCTGACACCTTCCCTTTCTGCTACCAGAAATTCTAAAAATAAGGTATTTCCAAAATTTCTTAATATATTGTACTGCTGATATCATTCATAAAAATCTTTACATGTTGCTTTGTGGTTCTAATGCAAAAAATGCTATGCGCATTTGCCCTCCTCAGAAGTCTTTTTAAGGGCTCATTGTTTTTATTATTAAAGGTGAGTCTACTTTATGAGCCTTTCAGAGAATTTGAAAGCATGTGAAATTAATGAGCATCTCCATTGGCATCTTCTAAATTTCTTATATCTGTCTACTCAATGGCCAAACTACCCTCTGGGAAAGTGGTTCTTGCCAAGCATTCAGAGAGATACTTACGGCCTCCTCAGATTGTCTCTTGTAGGATTTCACTTTCATTTGCAGCTTGTCCACCAGATCCTGCAGCCTGAGAATATTCTTCCTGTCTTCCTCAGACTAAAGCAGTTGGTACACAGAATAGGGAGTCAATTCTTGGTTCTGCATCACGTGAGGTTAACAATTGCCCTTGGGGATGGTGTGGGCAAAATGTGACTCACTGTGAGAAAGCCCAGCGAGAGCAGGAGAGCTCCTGCCTTACCTGGTAGGTGAGTTCCTTCACCCTCCGCTCGTACTTGCGCACACCCTTCACGGCTTCAGCGCTGCGCTTCTGCTCAGCATCAACCTCCCCTTCCAGCTCCCGCACCTGCAAGCACAAGCCCATCCCTGCAGATGCCCTGCCAAGGTCTCTCCAAGGAGGGACACGCTCACTCAGGCACAGCCCCAGCCCTACACACCCTGGCCTCCAGCTTCTGGATCTGCTTCTTCCCTCCCTTCAGTGCCAGCTGCTCAGCCTCATCCAGACGGTGCTGCAGGTCCTTCACCGTCTGGTCCAGGTTCTTCTTCATCCTCTCCAGGTGAGCACTGGTGTCCTGCTCCTTCTTCAGCTCTTCTGCCATCATGGCCGCCTGATCAGAGCAAAAGGTCAAAGCCATTTTGGGACTGGAGATATTTTGGGGAGAGTACATTCACCATCAGCAATGCCAGGAGTGTCCAACTCACATCTGTGATGGCCTTCTTGGCCTTCTCTTCAGCATTGCGGGCTTCCTGGATGGTATCCTCCATTTCACTCTGGATCTGGGAAATGTCAGTTTCCAGCTTCTTCTTGGTGTTGATCAAGCTGGTGTTCTGTGCAATGGGAAGGACATGGCAAGAGTTGAATTCTAAAACCAGCCATAATAAGCCTTCTGCGTGAACAAAGACTTTCCCCTTCCAGCTTCCACCTCCTATTGTGGAATTATTGTTACAATGGTTGTTTATATCAGGCGTGGGCTGGGGGAACTGATGCAAAACACGCCTTTCCTTGGGGACAACAGTAGTAAGGCATTTCTAGAACTGCTGGTTCTCTAGTATATTCCACCCTTTGTGTTTGGCCAGTGTCAACAGAGCTCTTTGCTCCCTGCCCTGACCTGGGTGTGGAGGAGCTGCACACGTTCATTGGCATCCAGAAGCTCCTGCTCAGCCAATTTCCTCGACCGCTCCGTCTGCTCCAGGGCTGCCCGGAGCTCCTCAATTTCAGCCTGCAGCAGGTTTGCTCTGCGCTCCACCATGGCCACCTGCTCCTTCAGGTCCTCCTGTGTCCTGAGAGCATCGTCCAGATGGATCTGGGTGTCCTGGAAAGAAATAGAAAAGAAATTACCATGTGTAGGTGTGCACTTGCATGGCAAAATATTTCAGGGATCTCATTTTTCTCATTCTGTAGCTCTGCTGAACGGACCTTGAGAACTCCCTGTGTATTTCTCAGGTTCTTCTGTGCCTCTGCAGCCACACGGTTGGCATGGCTCAGTTGGATCTCCATTTCATTCAGGTCTCCCTCCATCTTCTTCTTCAGCCTCAGGGCTTCATTCCTGCTCCTGATCTCAGCATCCAAGCTGCTCTGCAGGGACTCCACAATTCTGAGGTGGTTCCTCTTCATCTGGTCAATCTCCTCATCTTTCTCTGCTATCTTCCTGTCAATTTCAGCCTTCACTTGGTTGAGCTCAAGTTGCAAGTGCAGGATCTTCCCCTCCTCATGTTCCAGGGAGGCCTGGACAAGTGGACACAAACATTGATAGCATTGATAACCTACTGTTTGTTTTTTAGACAATGATAGGATATTTCTAGATATCTCAGCTGTCTGCTCTCCCCAGCCAGAAGAGAGGAAACCCAGGCCTTGTAAGCCCTATTTCCTCATTTCTTTACTGCAGACAGCAGTGATTATGGTCATGTACCTCAGCTTCCTCCAGAGCAGCCTGGATTTCAGATTTCTCCTGCTCAATCTGCTTCTTTACTTTCTCCAGCTCATGAATTGCCTTTCCTTGCTCAGCAATCTGCTCCGTGAGGTCGGCAATCTCCTCTGTGGGAACAAAGATCAATGGCATGGTCAGGCACAGAGCAGAATGGGAAGGGCTCTGTCCCATCAAGGTGACAGGCAGACCTGCAGACCTGCAGGCACAGAGCCATGAACAATGGTGGTAATTGCTGATAGAAAGGCCAGTGAGTATCAGAGGGCCAGGGCCTTACGCTGCAAGTTCTTGTTCTCCCTCTTCATTGTTTCCAGGTGGTCCAAGGACTCCTCATAGGCATTCTTCATCTTGAACAGCTCCGTGCTCAGAGAGCGCGACTCCTTCTGCGAGGCCTCCAGCTCAGCCTGCGTTTCCTCGTACTTCTGCTTCCATTCTGCCAGGATCTGAAGAGAAACGGGGGGTGAGCAGGGCTGTGGCCATCACGGGGCCATGCTCTGGCCAGGACGGCTGGTGCTGGAGGCCAAAAGACCTTGTCAAAGTTCTTCTGTTTCTTATCCAGAGCAGCGCAGGCAGCATTGGATCTCTCCACGTCAATCATCAGATCCTCCACTTCATTCTGCAGCCTCTGCTTTGTCTTTTCCAGGGAGGCACATTTGGCATTGACAGCCTCAACATGTTCCTCTGCATCCTGCAGGCGCTGGGCCAGCTTCTTCCTGGGAAGTGGTAAGCACAGTTCTTAACCGATAATGTTCGTGGATGTTGATTATCATACTCACCATGGCACTGAGACACTTCTTAATATTTGTCCTAATGCACATGTTCAGAGCCTACCCCTACCAGTCTTTTTTTTTTCTATTTCATTTCCCCAGGGTCTTCATAGAATCATAGAGTCACAGAATGGTTTGTGTTGTATTGGAGGAGACATGAAAAATCCACTAATTCCATGCTATGATTAGGGACACCTTCCACTAGATCAGGTGGCTCCAAGCCCTGTCCAGCCTGGCCTTGAACACTTCCATGGATAGGGCAGCCACAGCTTCTCTGCAGTCTTGCTATCCCTCTGCACTTTGCACAATTCCACACATGTCCTTTCTCCTGCATTCTTTGTCACGTAACATGTTTTCCTTGTGTTTTTCTGTTTCATATAACTCCTCAACCTTCTACTAGCCTTTTGCCTTTGAAAATCTCAGTGGTGTCTTTAAATTTCCCTTATTGTCAAATAGCAACCTTCCACTCAAAGCTTACGTACTTGGCCTCCTCCAGCTCCTCTGTGCGCTGAATCGCGTCCGTCTCGTATTTGGTTCTCCACTGGGCCACTTCACTGTTGGCCTTGGACAGGGCTCGCTGCAGCTCCCCCTTGGCCTCCTGCTCCTCCTCATATTGTTCCCGGAGCAAGTCACAGTCGTGGCGAGCAGACTGCAGGGCGTGGGCCAGGGCGTTCTTGGCCTGGTGGTAAAAAATACAGTGATAAGGAGTAGGTGTTTCCTGGGAAATTTCTCTCACTGTTACTTCTACACTGATATACATCCCAAAGAGATAATGGTTAAGTGACTGCCTCATAAAAACATGAGAGTCCTGCATTGCAAGGGCCTGGATGGCATCATCTAAGGGGATGGTTTGAACTTTTAATTGGATCACCTTTTGAAGCCCTGAAAATTTCACAAAAAACAATATTGTGTCAAATATTTATTTCATATGTAATGTATCTTCACCTTTATCTCTTCATCTAGCTGCCGCTTCAGTTCTTCAATCTGCTGGGTGAAAGCCTGTTTCCCTCTAGACAGCTGAGAAATTAAAGCATCTTTTTCTTCCACCTGGCGTCCATATTCACCTGAAAAAGTTTGTAATTGAGACAGAATTTTAAGAGCCAAGAGAGCAATTTATGGGGTTCTCCCATTTCCAAATTATAGATGGAATGGCTGTACCAGATTCTGTCTGCAGACGAGCTCTTTGAGCATTGAGGTCATTGATCATGCGCAGATTCTGCTCCTCCTTTGATTTATACTCGCTCAGCTGGTCTTCCAGAGTGCGGCACATCTTCTCCAGGTTTGCCTAGATATCAATTGCACATAAAAAAAAGAGTAAATACCTTTATCCTGCCTTCTTTTAGCAGGAAAATATGTCCAGAAGATGCAGTTGACGTCTTGGGACTCTAAATTCGCCCACACTTCTACACATGTGATTTGGAGAAACCATTTATAATACAACCTGATAAAAGTTAAGTCATATAAGATTAAAGAAAAAATACCACATTGCTATCAAATTCCTAATACATTAATTGTGTACCTTGGCTTTAGACACAGACTCTATGTTGCTGGCCAAGTCATCAATCTCCATCTTCAGCTCACTCTTCTCCTTCTCCAGCTTCTGCTTCACACGTTGCAGGTTGTCGATCTGCTCGCCCAGCTCAGCCGTGCTGTCCGCGTGCTTCTTGCGCAGGGCGGCAGCCGTGGCTTCGTGCTGCAGCGTGGCCTCTTCCAGGTCACGGCGCATCTTCTGGAACTCTGCCTCACGCTTCTTGTTCATCTCCACCTGAGCTGCTGTGGCCCCTCCTGCTTCTTCCAGGCGCTCGCTGATCTCCTCCAGCTCCCTGGACAGGTCAGAGCGATGCTTCTCTGCTTTAGCGCGAGAGGTTCGCTCTGCCTCAATTTCCTCCTCCAGCTCCTCAATGCGGGCCTGCAGAACAGCAGGGACCCTTCACAGCCGTGCCCTCCTCCTGCCTGAGCTCAGCCTGAGCAAGGCAGGGGAAGGAACAGAGACTTGCCTGCAGCTCCTTGATCTTCTTCTGAAATTGTATGCCTAGAAGTTGCTCATCCTCGATCTTGCTCTGGATCTGGCTGATTTCAAAGTCTTTCCTTTGGGACAAGTGAACCGTGTTAGAGCTCCAAGAAAAGAGACAAGTGCTGCAGCCCAGAACTCAGGAGTCCCAGAACCACACTTACTTCTTCAGCTTCTCATCCAGCTGCTGCTTATCATTCTCCAAATCCATGATGCTGTCCTGGGCCAGCTTCAGGTCTCCTTCCAGTTTCCTCTTGGCTCTCTCCAGGTCCATGCGCAGTTTCTTCTCTTGCTCCAGGGACCCTTCCAGCTAAACACAACAAGACCATCAGGCCTCTGCCAGCCAGCTTGGACTCCATACCTGTCCTGTTCCTGCTCTATGTCTGTGTGCTTACATCATCCACTTGCTGTTCCAGCTTGATCTTGGCTTTGGTCAGAGTATTGACTTTGTCTTCCTCTGCCTGCAGGTCATCCAGGGTCTGCTGATGGGCCTCTTGGAGGGCTTTCTTTTCCTTTGTCAGCTTCACAATGGTCTCATCCAGACCTGCCATCTCCTCAGTCAGGTTTTTCACCTTTGAGAAGAAAGGAACAAGCACAGACAGAAAATGGTGCTTAAAACTTTCTAACAAAACAAGTTTTTCCAGAGTGCGAGTGAACAGTTCCAACTCCTACCTTGTTTTCAGTGGCATGTTTTTCCTTCTCCACCTTGGCCAGTGTTAGCTCAAGGTCATCAATATCTTTCTTCAGCTCTGAACATTCATCTTCCAGCTTCCTCTTCTTGGCTGTCAACTCAGCATTAATTTCCTCTTCATCTTCAGCCCTTTCAGTCACCTCCTTGACTTTGGCTTCTAGCTGGATTTTGGTTTTGATGAGCTGGTCACACCTTTCCTCAGCATCAGCCAAAGCATCAGCTTCCTGGTGGGGAGATGCCATTTTCAGGGGTATGCTTTTTCAGGGAATATTGAAATACTTAATCTTCATAGTGCATGGTCTTGGATAGCAGTTTTGTGGTTTAAAATTTGATTCATGTTCCAACAGAATGACATATAATATAAAAATGATTTTTATATTGTTAGTTTTGAAACAGCCAGGTTTAAAAGGCAAAACCAAATAAATTCCTTTTCAATCTACCTGAAGATATGAGTATGTATGTATTTGTGCAGGGCATAGAGTCCAATACTATCTCATAATATCAAACATAGGATCAAAGTGCATGATAAGAATAGGGTATAAGAATATCTCAGCGTACACTGTGGAAAAGTGTCACCTAAATAATATTTTGACTACAGATAACTCACAGTCCTTATAGAAGCTAATTATACCTTTTAGAGCACCACTGAAAGAATTAAAATTGAGCTGAACTAAATCAAAGTTTCTATGTAGTTTGAAAACGTACTTGTAAATAGCAACCTGATAGTCACAGTAGAATTAGGATAATGCCTACTGGTGGTACTCACAGACTGAACCTGGAGCTGGAGGTCATTTTTCTCCTTCATCAGAGATGCCATTTTCTCCTCCAGCTCCTTCCGCTTTGCCTCAGACTTTGCAAGCTCCTCCTTGGTTTTTTCAAACTCCTGTTTCATGTTGGCCATTTCTTTCTCAGACTCTGCACTCTTCAGCAAGGGCTTGATCTTGAAGAACAGCTTCATCCATGGCCAGTGTTTGACATTCATGAATGCACGAATGTTGTACTGGATGCAGTAGATGGACTCCCTGAAAGATAAGTTGAATTAATATTCAATATTTACACAATAAGCCAAGTACAGTGAACCTGATCTAAAGATAAGTCTACCTTCTCTCCACCATTCTTTGGTACTCCACCCTCGCCAGGAAGCCCCTGCATCTGGCCTGAGTGCGGGTGATGAGCTCTGCCAGCTTCTCATCCCTCATCTCTTCCAAAAGGCCCACTAGCCCAGCTTTGAAGAACACCTTAGGTAAGAAAAAGAAAACAGATGCAGTGTCAGTAGCCTGATACCCTTCCCCCCATGAAACATTCTGGAAGTTAAAAGCAAAACCACAAAGAATATATGTAGTGGCAAACGCTCTTCTATAACTCCAAGCTTCTGGTTATTTGCAGTTTAGGAACCATAATACCCAGACATTTTTGTTTGATTTTTATTCACTTATGATTCTTTTATTCTACAACTTTGTCTTAAATAGGAACTTGATTAGCCCTTAATTAAAACATCCTAATACCATGAATTTCAGTTTATTCAGTGTTGAGTAATCAAGAATCTGGTTGGTTTATTTTACAATATTTCTTATACCCTATTGGAACATTTAATGTGCTAGCTGGAGTATCTGATTGTCAGTATCAAGCCATGCAAACCAAAACCACGTAGCACTTGAAGCAAACAATCTTTTACCTTAGTGTGACCAAATTTGTATTGAGTATGGTCTATATCAATTGATCCAAGAAGTTTCTCACAAGCCTTCTTGCTGTCAATGAACTGTCCCTCTGGGATAGCACTGGCATTTAATACTTTGTATCTGAGGAAGAAAATGGAAGGATTTGCTTTGAACTCCAGAATATTAAGGATCGTTTCCAACCTAAGTGATTGTATGACTATGAAGAGGTCTGTGGTTGAGACCAGCTGGCAGGTACGTGGCAAGAAAGAGTCTCAAGAACTGTTGAGAAGAAACAGCACTTGGTAAACTGAAACTTTTGAGAAGGCTTTAGGCACAGAAGGGGATGGTTAGATTTCAAAAGCTATTTAAGATGGACAAGGTGATCCAGTAAGAGAATGAAGTCTGACCTCTGTTTAAAATCTGCATACAGGACTCTGTTGGGAAATCCTTTCCTGCAGATCCTGATCCCTTCCAGCACGCCGTTACAGCGCAGCTGGTGCAGCACCAGCTCGTGCTCCATGGCACCTGGCAATGCAGAGCACAAATACATGCCATCTTCTGTAATACAGCGGGGAAGAGCTGCACCACACTGAAAACCTTCAATGTACATGTACGTCTCTTACCAGGTGTTTTAGTTTCATTTGGAATGATGCACCGTACAAAATGGGGGTGGGTGCTTCTCAGGTTGGTCATCAGCTTGTTTAAATTCTCCTGGGAGAGTCATTAAGAAAAGCTGATATTAGCAAATGTCATTTCTGCTGTAGGCATCAAGTCACCTGAAATGAGATACTAGACAAAAATTAGCAGAACCCTGAACTCAAGCTCTCTGCGCCAGTTTTTCTGACTTTCCAAATTATCTTAGTAATCTGAGTAATGTTTAGGAAAGACTGTACTCTTAAATATACAATTTTAATACATTTCACTGACTCTAGTGGAGTGCCTTAATTTGGAGGGATATCCATCTTCCAATAGATGTACCCAGAGAGATAAAGCAGTACCCCTATAAGGCAGTGTGAAGCATTCTGCAGTAGGCTTTTAGGCTGGGTCATATGGAGGACACTGCGTAGAAACTTTGTGTTTCCCCTACTGAAAGCAAAAGGGACAAAGCCAACAAGCTGAGTTTTAAATGTCTAGATTATACATTTATCTTGTAGGGTGTGCTGAGATGAATCCCAGCCTTAAACAAAGGGAAAAACTGTGCATTCAGTGAAATTAAGTATGAGTAGATTGATTGGATTTATTCCTAGCAGAATGTGGCCCAAAAACTTCAGAATCTTTTAACAGAACCAAGCCAAAGCAAGACTAGCTGTAGTAATTGGTGGGTTTGGTCCTTGTCTTAGGAGGAAATAATCAGTTCTTTACTGTACCCGAAAAAGAGCTGAGACAGTCTGGAAGGAAGAACCCTTCTTCTTGCCTCCCTTCTTGCCACCACCACTAGCCTCAGCTAAATGGAAAATAAAACAGCTTTTAGATTTTTTTTTGCTGGCCTTTTTTGATTCCTTCTTGCAAGCTGTACATCAGTGAAAACATGGAACTCAAAGAACCAACCTGCATCGGCTCCACCATAGTTGGCAAAGAGTAAAGCCAGGGTCTTCACAGATGATTTCTGGTACAGCCCAATGACAGTTTCATTCAGAGGGTCCTTGTTCTTCTCTAGCCACCCAGTGATGTTGTAGTCCACTGTGCCAGCATAGTGCACCAGGGAGAAATGGGCCTCAGCCTTGCCTTTGGTAGGTTTTGGCTTCTGGAAGTTGCTGGACTTGCCCAGGTGCTGGTCATAGAGCTTGTTCTTGAAAGAGGTGTCAGTTGCCTTGGGGAACATGCACTCCTCTTCCAGGATGGAGAAAATGCCCATGGGCTGGGAGAAATCACAAGAAGAAACCAATTGTAATTTATCTACACCTAGGCACAGTAATAGAACATAGACTGAGATATACAGCAGAAAATATTATTTAATTCCATTTTCTTTGAGAAAGTGAGATTGATCACACCGATACTTACATTTTTGAACACAAAATTACTCATAAAAGAAATAGAAATTAATTTTGTTTGAGTTGACAATGTGCTCTGTAAAATCAGAGCACTACCTTCTTATTCAGTGGAGCTCAGAGCACACACAAATGTGTTGGACAAGTTGAACATGAGCCAACAGTACACCATTGCAGCAAAGCCACCAACTCATCCTCAGCCACGCTGTGCTGCTAACAGCTCAAGGGAGTTAATCCTTCCCCTCTACTCAGCTCTGAGAAGAAACATCTGGAGTGTTGTTCCAGCTCTTGGCTACCCAGCACAAGGGAAACGAACGTGGAAGAACCCTTTGGAAAATGAGACCAAGAGATTCCATGCAGGTAACTGATTTGAAGAGGAAGGATACCTTCTCAATGAGCTCAATGCAGGCAGCCAGGTCCATCCCAAAATCAATGAATGTCCATTCAATCCCCTCCTTCTTGTACTCCTCCTGCTCCAGCACGAACATGTGGTGGTTGAAGAACTGTTGCAGTTTCTCATTGGTGAAGTTGATGCACAGCTGTTCAAAGCTGTTAAACTGGAAATAAAGTAAGAAAGATACATACTTGAAGATAGGAATAATTGGAAGACCTCATTTTTTAAAATTAAGGAATGCAGTTCATTGATTTCCCATGCATTTCTTCAGTCTGTTTTGTACATTATGAAAAAGAGAAAAGGATCAAATTAATTGTCCACAAGGAAATTTTTTTCATTGACAAAATTTAAAGATAAATTATACATCCTGTTTAAAATAAGACCAAGTTACAGGAAGAAAAAAACCCAAGTTTAGGACTATCATGAATACATGTTTTTATACTCTCTTGGACCTGATCATAGAAACAATGAACTTTTTTGATTGGACCATTTTGTACCTTTGATTTTGCACATCTTGAAATAGCACAAATCCTTTGAAAGGTGTTTTTCTTTACTTAAAAAAAGACAAATAGCATTAATCATGTAATGACATTATTTTCTCTTTAAAAAGGCCTCTCAAATTGATCATAACATTCAGTTGTCACTTCCAAATAGCTCTTAGCAAATCTTACTTACATCAAAGATCTCAAATCCAGCAATGTCCAGGACACCAATGAAGTACTGCCTGGGCTGCTTCGTGTCCAGCTGCTCGTTGATGCGAACAACCATCCACAGGAACATTCTCTCATAAAGCGCCTTTGCCAAGGCACCTACAGCGTTGTGCACCTACAGGGAAAAAAAATACCTGGAGTTACAACACGAGGCAGAGGAGAATCAAAGGAATGTTCATTCTACACATGGTTACAGGTTACAACATGTGTCTTACCTGCTGTGCTGTTTGGCCCTTGGTGACGTATTCATTGCCCACCTTGACTCGGGGGTAGCAGAGGGCCTTGAGCATGTCAGCTGAGTTCAGACCCATCAGGTAGGCAGCCTTGTCAGCAACTGAAAGGCCAGAGGAAAAAGGAAGAATTTTATGTCCAGTAGGCTTTGAATCCTAGAGCATTTCCTAAAGGCTGAATGGTTCAGATTTCTGTTCTTTGAAAACTTCTGATAGACTCTCGTAGAGGGAATCTTTGTAACATCACACTTGCCATTATGTATACTGAGCTTTTCTAAAAAAATTTCTGTTTGAAATTTTTCACTGCAGCACGGAGTAAGTAATTATGTTTTCAAAAACCTCCTGGCACAAAACTGAAAACTGAAGTTTGGTATTCTGAATTGTGCAGTACACATGTAGCTCAGGAGCTGCAGTGACAACAGTCAGGTACTGATCTACATTCAGGCGATCAAAACCACAAAATAGTTAGAGTGGAAAACAGAAACAGTGAAAAACTTTTTCTGTCTTCCACATACATAGTGGCTGACAGAGGGTTAATTATTGAGTTTTTAATACCTTCTGTGCCTTCAGGCTCTGCTTGCTCCTCTCTTGGTTTCTGCTTGAATTTCAGGTTCCCATAGTGCATGACAGCCCCTGTCAGCTTGTAGATGGCTGTCTTTTCATCAGCAGTGAAGCCCAGGATGTCAATGGCACTCTGGTAAGACAATGAACAAAGTGAAATATTTGCATGCTATCTGATGTATGACCTGTGCCTCTTGACCTGTTCTGTACATTACTCACATCTGTTGCCATCAACTCCTCCTTGTCATCAATGCTGGGGACAGTGATCTCACCTTGACTCACAAAAGGGAAGTCAAATGGGTTGGTGGTGATGAGGAGCATTTCTGAAAACAAATGTGTTCGTGGGTTAAATTTAATTAATCTTGTAAAACAGTTGAATTATGCTCAGAGATTTTCCTCTCAAAAGCTCAGGGATGTCTCCTACCAATAAGCTCCGGCTTCTTGTTGGACATGATCTGATAAAAGATGTGGTAGCTCCTTTCCGCCTTGAGCTGGAAAGTGACTCTGGACTTCTCCAGCAGATCTGGCAAGGATGGTAGAAAGAGTTAGGCACTTGTGGGAATGTACATGGAGATGGGAATTTGGGAAGGGATGGGAGCAGTCCAGGAGAATTTCTTACAAGTTTCAATGTCAGCAGAAGCCAGTTTGCCTGTGGCACCAAAGTGGATTCTGATGAATTTGCCCTGTTAAGCAGAAGCAGCAGCAGGTCAGCCTGGATGTGTTCTGCTGACATCTCCTTTGCACCGAGAACTGCTCAGGCATCATGCGAGTTGCCATGGAGGGGAGAGATTTTATGCAAAGCAAGAACTCACAAAGCGTGAGGAGTTGTCATTCCTCACAGTCTTGGCATTTCCAAAGGCCTCCAGCAGTGGGTTGGCACTGATGATTTGATCCTCAAGCGTTCCCTGCAGGGACATCATTATTCAGTGACTGTGTTTGCTTGACAGGGCAATGACAGTCCAAGCATTCAGTCTGTCCTTCCTGACTCACCTGCATTTTGCCTGATGACTTCTCCTCCTTTTTCTTGTCCCCACTGGCTGCAATTGTTGCAAAGTACTGGATGACACGCTTTGTGTTCACAGTCTTCCCGGCCCCGGATTCTCCGCTGCCAAAGCCAAGAGAGAAGCAGAGGGTGCGTGGTCAGGCAGGAGGTGCCCTGGCACCGGGCAGCCCCGCAGGGACCCGCGCAGGGGGGTACCTACGTGATCAGGATGGACTGGTTCTCACGATCTGTGAAAGCAGAACAATGGGAGATGTCTTAGCAGCTGACCTGGGTAAGGCTAAGCTGAATGAGAAGTAAAACTGAAAACCAAAGTAGGGGATTCTTCAAAAAGTCCAAGACTACCCAATTCCTTTCTCTGTCCAAGTAGTATTAATCATAAGCCCAAATGGATATATTGAACAGTCAGAGACATTTGGACCTGAGACAAGGTGTGTATCACTTTCCCTTCGCGTAATTTTCCTTAAGAAATGAAACCAAAGTACCTACCCAAGTTCAAAATATAAGAAAAAAACTTTTGCTATCAGTGAAAAAATGTAGTAGACTGAGCCAAGTACTATTTCTGCAGTAGGAGAGTGTATAATTTTTACAATAAAGAAGAAATAATTCACCATGATGAGTTCATGAATGTTCCTAGGTCAGTTTCACTTGAAATTGTTTTCTACATAAATTGACCAAATTCACAGTCATGCTTCTTGGTGGCTCCAGCTGGCTTCTCACATGCTCCAGTGAGATCAGCAGGGCTTTTTTGATTAGTTTGCTGTGAGGGAGGTCGAACACTCACCAGTCAGCATGAACTGATAGGCGTTGTCAGAGATGGAGAAGATGTGTGGAGGGGCCTCCTGGCGCTTCTTGCCTCGGTAGGCCAACACCACCTCGGGGTTGTACACCGGCAGCCACTTGTAGGGGTTGACAGTGACGCAGAAGAGACCCGAGTAGGTCTGCAAGGAAGGGACACAGCTCGCTGGCTTGCCCTGAGCCTGGCCCAGCAGCTCCTGAGGCTGCCCAGAGGAAGCTGCTGCTGCCACTTACGTAGATCATCCAGGCTGCGTAACGCTCTTTGAGGTTGTACAGCACAGCGGGTTCGTGCAGGTGGGTCATCATGGCCATGTCCTCGATCTTGTCATACTTGGGAGGGTTCATGGAGAAGACTTGGTCTTCCTTCACAGTCAGGGTCTGCCAGGGAAACAAAAGATCCGCATGTGTCACCTAAAATCTCAAAGTGAGGATCAAATGTTGTTCTTGAGCCTTGTTTTTGACTCACCTCTCCCCCTTCAGTCTTGACAGTGACTTTGCCTGTTTCCCTGCTCGTGATAGTCCCTTTCACAAAGGATTCTTTGGGATGAGCCACGAAGACAGATGACTTGGCATCAAAAGGTTTGTTCTGGGCTGCAATTCTCTCCTTCTCCGATTTTCGGAGGTAGGGAGCTGCCTCCCCAAAGATGGCCATCTCAGCATCTCCAGAGGCCATGTCGGCACTTTACTGAGGATATGTCAGCAGATGACTCTGAGGAAAAAAAAATATGGTGCTGATTTTTTATTCTGTAAGATTTGGGAAAATTTCGTCCTCTGCCTTGGTGTCCCTTCATACTCAGGGTATTTAAACATGAGATAACTAGAAACTTAATTTTATGTCAAAATAAGAGGCTTTCATGGGTCCAGTCTAGATCTTGAAACATTCATTGATGACCTTTCCAGAACTGTGGATTTGGTGCTTTAAGAATACTATGCCTGTAAAACAAGAGTGAATTTGTTGAACAAGTTTCACTAAGACATCACTATTAGGACTGGAAATAGAAGAAATTGTAAAAAGGATGAACAGTGAAATAAAACTACTGAAAAACTGTAGTGTAGGTCACCTACAATCTTGGAAAACAATGAATCTGTGAGACATTTGCCTATTTAATGGTAGGGTAATTAATAAACTTTGCTAATGAAGTTCTCCACAAAAAAAAAAAAAAAAAAAAAAAAAAAAAGAGTGAAGGCTTTGTGACCTTATAATATTCTGCCTCAATTAATTTGCTCTATGTATTTGTCACCCTTCACTACAATACTTAAATAATTTCTGCCCCAAAATTCTGACTGAGGGGAAATAAAATTCAGTCATCGAAATTAGAATTTCCAAGGATTTATTAAGATCTCAAATAAATACTTACTGAAAAAATCTAGGAACACAAGAATGCTCAAAAGCCTTGATTTATTAAACATCTAGGGTATCTAAATTTAGCCAACTGCACTTGAAAATCCTCTAGGTATTTTACTAAATTTATTCCCTCTTTATTCTTTAGGTAATAAATACAATTTTTGTCTGGAGTAAGAAAAAGGATATTTAAGAAAGCTGACAATTCTTGCACTCTACAAAGGTGGTTAGAAGGTCTGTATGTTCAGATGATTTAATAATATATTCTTAAGCAGAATACAGGATTTTGCATTTTTCCCT
Organism: Fringilla coelebs; assembly: GCF_963513975.1. NCBI lineage: Eukaryota > Metazoa > Chordata > Aves > Passeriformes > Fringillidae > Fringilla > Fringilla coelebs. The sequence continues at coordinate 12,593,121 of NC_140045.1, forward strand.
GCTCTTTCTGGTCCCATTCTCCTCCTGCTGTAGCAAAGATGGGAAGGGAGCACTCCTTGATTTATGTAAGGTCAGTTAAGCAGAAGTGAAGAATGTCCCCATGGGGATTTTCTGCTCTTTCATCAGTACTCAGAGGCTTCAAACACAGCCTTGGGCACCCTCACCACTTTCTACTGCAATCCACCAGGTCTGCATATAGGGTGAAACAGTGAAACTTCCTGACACCCCACCCAAAAGGATCTGTCTCTGTCCCTATAAATTAGTAAATCAGCTTCTTACCTCTCGTGACACCAGATGTATGGCTTGTGAGCTGGCAGCTGATCAGTGCTGTAAAACAGAAAAATGGCAATTCCCAAATTGCTGCTGCACAAAAATCAAGAGTGAAAACATGCAGGTGCCTTGAAAAGAGATTTGTAATGGAGTCCCCTCCTGCACAGGAGCACTGGAGGCAGCAGGAATGTGGTGGCACATTAGGCTGCCATCCCCTTCCTGGCAGCCTGCAGACCCCATCTCTTACCTTGGAGCTTTCTGTGGAGCCAGGGCAGACGTGTTGCAGGGACATTTTATACGATCTCGCCTGCAGATGCTGCAGATGCCTCCTCTTTCTTCGGTCAAAAATATTTTGGCAAACCCTCTTTGGTGAAGCATTGTCTGGCAAACTGAACTAAGGGCATAATTGTCATTTGACATGACTAGATATAATTAGAAAATTTTGATGTCTTAGTGGCTATATGAATACATCTTCTATAAACAATCTTCCAAGGGTGTTAAGGAGGGAATCTGGACTAGTCAAAGCACTTAAAGAACTTGGATTCAGGACTTATGGTTTTTATTGCTGGCTTTCCCACCGACTCACTGCATGACCTGGGATGGATTGCTTGGTTATGTCTGTGCTGCAGCTACCCCAGCTGTACAATAGATAAAACAGGATGTTAAAAGATAAATTAGCATTATTAAAACCTTTTGGCAGTTTTGTTGGTTTAACCCTGAAAGCAGAAGTGCAGATGTAGAAGAGGTGAGGAGGGTGACAGGCACAGCAGGGTGTTCAGCTAAACACTGCAGCAGGGAGAGGCTGGGCTCCACCTGGGCTTTTTAAGTTGATGGCTCTGACAGGTGTGAGGCAGCTTTAGGGGTATCAGGAAGAGTGGACACACACAGTGTGCCTGTGTGCCTCTCTGCACACACTTCAGTTGGAAATAAGTGGGACATCCTTTTAAAACTGTTCTTGTGCACTCTGTGATGGGTTATACCTGCTGAAACTCCTGATCTGCAGGTTAGTGCCAGTGAGCAAGATGCTCCCTGCTTTTGCTGGCAACTTAACCTATCCTTAACCCTAGGAAGAATAATTGATTAGAAATGCTTTTCAAGTGAAACCAGCACACCTACTTACAAATGGCAGGAAAAGGCTCTTTTCAGTAATACCTGTACAAATAATTGGATGTATGCACAAACACATCATGTTAGCATGCAGTCCCAGATGCTCTCTACCTGGTACATCCTCAGTCAGGCACTTCCATTTCATTACAAATATCTTGCACACTTACTCCAAAACACAACAAGCGCTGAGGGTGCCAGACATGCCTGGACAATGCTGATGGAGAGGGGGGGAGGAAGGGGATTTACTGGTGGTCTTGTTTTAGGGACAGAGCACAGTCATGTGAGCTGATTTATAGCCTGTCAGATTTAGGCTGAGGCACTTAACACCTTGTTTGCCTCAGTCATCAACAGAAGGGGTGGTTATCCTCAGGGCAACCAGTCCCTTAAGCTGTTAGTCAGGTAGAGGAGCAGAATGGATTCCCTGCAATCCAGGAGGAATTAGTCAGCAACTTGCTGATTTTAGACACTCACAAACCTGTGAGTCCAGACTGTGGGAAGAGTTTGCCCAGCCACTCTCCATCATTTATCAGCAGTCCTGGCTAACCAGGACTTTTCCTATAACCAGGTGAGGGAGACTGGAAAGATTGATGTCCTGAGACATTTTGGGATGCATGAGGCTAAGACAGCAGATGACTCTGAGGAGAAAAAATATGGGAAAAATAAAAATGGGAAAAATATGGGAAGAGCAGGTCAGGCCCTGCCCTGGTGAGGCAATGCACTTCCCCACACCCCACCCCACCTAGAGCCATGATTCTGTGATTCTGTAGCTGAGAGTACTGGGCTAGATCATCTGACTTTGGGGACAACACAGCCATTCTACTCAGAGAGCTCTTCTGGGATTTTGGTGTTGTGCTGTGCAGGATGTGGCCCCAGCTGTGCAAGAGGCAGGAGTGAGGCACACAGCCAGCTAGCTCTGGGCAGGCAGCTGAGGGAAGGTCTGGTTTGAATGGGAAGCAGTCAGTGAGTTGAGGTGTCTCCAGGTATTGACACTCAGCAATGATTTGGGGATTGAATTTAATGTCAGTAGGTCCCCATAGTCCAGTGGTAGAACATAAACCTTTTTTTGAAAATGGTCCAAGTCTCAGAAGAGGGTTGTGAAGTGAAACACAGCATTGAAAGGGATTCTTTCATCCAGATGGCTTTTGAATATCTCCAAGGATGGAGATTTCACAATAGCTCTGGGAAACTTGCACCAATGCTCCGTCACCCTTACAGGAAAAAATACACCCAGATTTTCACAGGGGAAAATATGTGTGTCAGATTGTACCCATTGCCTCTTGTCTTGTCACTGAGCAACAATAAAAAGGGCCTGGTTGCATCCTCTGTGCACCTCCAGGTATTTATATCCATGGATACAATTCACCTGATCCTTCTCTTCTCCAGGCTGAACAGTCTCTGCTCTTCCAGCCTTCCCTTATGAGATGCTCCAGTCTCTTGCTCATCTTACTGGCCCTTTTCTGGACCCTCTCCAGTATCTCTGTATCTCTCTTTTACTGGGGAGCTCAGCACTCCACATGTGGCCTCAGTGCTGAATTAAGGGCAGGGATCACCTCCCCCTGCCTTCTGCAGCATCCTAATGCAGACACCATTCACCTTCTTCACAGAAAGGACACATTGTGGGCTCATGTTCAACCTCCTGTCCCCCAGAACCCCCAGGTTCTTTTTTTGCAAAGCTGTTTTTCACCTGGTCAGCACCCAGCATTTACTAGTGCCTGGGCTTGCTCCTCTCCAGGTTCAGGGCTTTGCATTTTGTCATTGGGTCCCAGATTCACCTCAGGGTTTTGCCTCACCAGTAGTCAGCTGCACTGTCCTTAACACAGAAAACACTTAATGTGAAATGGCAATTGTAGAATCACAAAGACTCAAATCTTACTGCCATGTTTGTCTGTATTGCTGATTAAGTTATAAAAACAAGATAAAAAGTTAACACATCAACTACTTTCACTTGAAAGCTCTAAATTCCTACCCATTTCCTTTTTTCCTCTTTTGCATTGATGAAATAAGAACACAGAAAATAAGAACTTCTCTTTCAGTGTTTTGAGTTGGTTTTGATTATCTTTTTGAAGGAGATTAGGGCTAAAGCAATGGTAGCTGTAAGAGCATGCATTGTGAATACAGGTAGTATATGAACTCTCAATCAGTGCCTGCATTTGTGGAGGCTGGAAGAGGAGACAGGAGCAAGTGCAAAAAAAAGGTTGGGCAAATAACCCAGCATTCCATGTTGTAGTATATGACATAAAGCTCATGGAAAGTGAAGTGTTTGGTCAGCTGTCATAAGCATCCCTGAAAAGCAGTCTAAGCTACTGAGCATCTGCTTTGGATTTAGTTTAATTGATACAGCTCTTCTCTTTCACCAAGGTCCCATTTATATGGCACTGGTATAGTGGTTTCTTACAAAGAAGTAGTCTCTAATCTGAAATGGATGATTCAGATTTCACTGTAGTTTCACTCTCTAGATCCCAAAAAAATTACTTCAGGGTAAACTTTGCCATGTGTCCTCTATCCAGGTACAGCAAGGAGAAATCTGTCCAGAAAGGAATCTTTTGAAAGAAGTGCAAGCACCTCAAAGCAAAAAGAAAAAAAAAAAAAAGTAATGTCTCCTGGGAACCATTAATTTTCTGTCTGTTCTATTTCCATCTCTTCAGGGTGAACTTCACTGAACTTCAGAGAAGCAAAGCACAGCAGAGATAAATGGCAGGAGGCAGGCTGAAGCCATCTCTGGATACAGACTGTGCTGCGCAGCAATGCAGTGTCGTCAAGGTGCACATTCCCATGGCAGAGAAAGGATTCAGTCGTGCTGAAAATAGATCCTTCTTGAGACAGAGATCAGACAGCTGCTCCCTTCCTGCCAGGGCCTAAGAGGTGTATTTTGTTCCCCCCAGCCCAGCAGTTAACTGAGAGATGAGGAGTGAGAAGGCACTTTTTAGCCAGGCTGGGGTGGGCAAGGGGGAAGTTCCTGCAGGTGCTGTGTGCTGGCCACAGGGAACCTCCCCCTCCTGCCTGCTCAGACTCATCAAGCTCATGAACTGGAAGCACAAGAATGGCCTGTATGGGCAACAGCAGGAAAAGGATTGGGTTTTTGTAGTCTTTGCCCTGGAAACTACTCACAGGCTATATGGTCTGTGATTCCCCAAGACAGACAGCCCTCCAAGGTGTCCCTCTGGCTGGGGAAGTCTCCTGGTGTCCTCTCTGGCTGGGGACACATCCAGGTGGCTGCTCCCATGCAGCTGAAGCTATGGCTTCCAGTGAAATCTTTGATTTCACTTCATTCAATCAGCAGACAGTTAATTCCATGGCGCTTGCCAAAGCCTATCCCTCCAGAGCACCAAATCCATACTACTGCTTCTCATGAATATCAGCTGAAATGTCCTCAGCAGAAGCAGCAGGATTTGGTTGCTTTCAGTCCTTGAAGAGCAGAGTCAGGTCTGTGGAGCTCATTGGGGCAGCAAAATGCATCACATCACAGCAGGAAGGAGCTCCACCAGGTGAGGAGCAGCAGGGCAGGCAGAGTACAGGAGATTCTTCTCATTATCACAGGCTGGACACATTCTCAGTGGTAACTGCATGCTAGTAAGCATTTCTCCATGTCCATAACAGGAATTTAGGGGTGTGGTTCAAACATTTTTTTTCATTATGATTTTTCAGAAATATGTGTATGATACAGCACTAACATCACCTCTGTTGGTTATTTCTAACGTTGAAGGAAATAAGATTGCACGATATCCCTGCCCATGTCAGAGAGATTGGATTAGGTGAGATTTAAAGGTCTGTTCAACCCAAACCCTTCTGTGATCTGTGTGGCTCTCTGAATGGCTGTACTGGGGGATTCCAAAGGAACAGCAGACTCTCACACCTAAGACATTTGACATCATCCCACTCTCCCCAGACACCCTGCCTCTGCACAACATTCCACTCAGGTGGTGGAGCCTTCTAGGGAGGAAAGCACCTCAAGGTGCTGAAAAATGTCATGTCAATGAAGAAAAAACAACTTACAATTGGGAAACTGTACTGAAAACGACCATGTGTGCTGTGTGTCCCTGCCAGTAATTGGAGACTGAAGCACAAGCACATTCCTACAATCTCTATATGAAGCCTAAGAAGACTTTGCCCTTCTCAGGTCTCAGTGACCTATTTGTACCCCACGTGGAGCCTGTAATGGTCATGGGATAGAGCTGATATCCTCTTCAACAGGGATCCCCTTGCACACCCTGCTAGTGAGCCCTGGGAGGCTGGAGAGAGCTCAGGGCTGCTCAGCTTCTGCTGCAGTAGGAAACCTCCTGCCTGGGGAGCAGGCTCAGGTGCCTTACACAGACAGAGGAGTGTGGGGACAGGTCACTGCAGCTCCTCCTCGGGTGGGCAGGGTCTCTGATGCCTGACAAGGAATTGAGATGTGCTCAGGGCATGGGGGGCACCAGGAATGAGCAGGATCTGTATGGATGTGTCGTAGTTGAGACAGTCACAATACAAAGCAACAATCCATTTTCAGAAGGCTTCAAACTGTTTTTATTCTAGCATGCATGTTTTTTATACACTCTTACAAAACTCAGACATTTACACTTTACTCAATGGTCAGGAAAGACAAACAAAGTGCTCTTTGGAATAGGCAGTTCAGGTTTCTCTCACTTATCCTTCTTTCTTTCTTGCTTTCTATGTCAATGACCTTGGTAGGAAATTCTTCAGGGGTAAATGTGGATCCTCTGATCAAACTCCTCTCTGGCTCACAGAGTTCACTGTAGAACCTCTTCCACATGAATGTGCTGCTCCTCTGAGCACACATTGCAGCTAAGGTGGAAGGAAGGCAGTCCTGCATGTGGTGGGCCATTGCTGGGGATTACTCTGCCCTACTTCAACCAAATCAGCTTGCTGGGTGACTGGTGCCCAGACCCTGATAAACCACGGTAGATATTCCATAAGATACAACCTACATACATCTGTTCCTTGTTTATATTCATGTTTGCTGTGTTATCAGCTCTCTCACTGCCATGTCACCCAGGGAACAGACTTGGTGACAAGCAGCTGTGCTTGGGCATGCTTCTCAAGTGGTGTTCCTCTTGTTAGCATTCAGGAACACATAATCACAGAATGATTACATGCAGGGGCTTTTATTAAAGAGCTCTGGGTGTCAGGGGACACAAACCCAAATCTGACTCCACCATGGTTTCGGACCGAGCATGTTTTATATTCTATCGTTACATAACTTACATATTAATTATTAAACTTACACTGTTCTACTGTATTCATTGATTCCATCCAAGCATGGATTTCTCGTGATCCCCCTCAAACCTCTAACATGGTTTCTCATGATTCTTTAAACAAGAATTATATCGAATCACATCTAAGAATTATATCATTTATCATATACTGACTACACAGGTGCAGTTTCACATGATATAGGAAATACAAGGTCTAACATTCCCTTTAACATTTTCCCAGGGCCTACTAAGCCAGCTTTCTTTCTAGCTCCCCGAATTTTCTGTGATTTTAAAATATTTTACTATCACTCTCAACGACAGTGGGTGAGACTCAGGAGTGGCACAGCCTGGCTCTCAGAGCAGTGGGGAGACAGGTAAAGCAGCAAACTTTCATCTGGGGGTGAGAGCTCTCTGCTGAGTGTCAGGGTTGTGCTGTGACTCAGACTCCTCATGTTCCCAGCAAACACCGGCGGAAGAGCCGGCCTAGGAGGTGACATTCAGGATGTCCTTTCTGTCACCCACCACAGCAGCTGAGGAGCTCCTGTTACAGAGCAGGGGAGTGGGGTGGGCAGCCTAAGACGCCTCCGGGTAAGACAAAGTCAAAAGAAGGCAAGTGGCAAAAGGGGGAGGGAAGGAGAACTAGGATTAGGTGCATAATATTAGCACAAGCAGCAACTGTAGCCTAAAAAAGACAGCAATGAGGTGGTGTCTTCCTCGGCTGGCACTCATTTGGGACAGATGCACAAATCCTTCTTCTGGGCAGATTTCAGTGCTGCAAATGGAAATAAACTGGTATGGAATTTCTATAAATCTGCTCACTTTAAAAATTAGGCTTTTCAAGACTAAGACACGCCAGTGGATTGCCACAGAATTTTCTGAGTGACACTCACTGTAGTGGAGGTGACAACAGGATACACAGCAGACTTTTCTAGTGACATTTCTGAACTAACTTGTTCTTGCAGAAAAGTTCCTTTTGCATCCTTAGAAATGTATTAAAGATTTGTGGGTCAGGCTAAACATTTCTTTAACTGCTTTTTGCATTCATCTCATGAGCCAAGGTAAGAATACAATTTGTTGCTCCTGAAGCACAAATCAGTTGTACAAAGCAGAACAGCTCCAGGTTTTTTTTTTTTCTTGGATGATCCTACATAAAACAAATGCCACAGGGTGGGCTCAAAAGAGTGACAAGCCAGGTCCCTGCAGGGTGGGCCACAGCAGCAGCTCAAAACTTGGACCACTCTGCCAAAGAGAAAAGCAGCTCCTGATGCTGCTGGACCCCAACCTGAGCTACCTGCCCTGCCTGGGGAGCTGAGGTGAGCTCTGGATATTGGGGGCTTCCAGGCTCCACCTGTGAGTAGCCCCTGAATTCCTCAGGCCCCTGGGAAGGTCTGGATTTTCACTCTGACCCCCCCAGTACAGCTTGTGTTCCCAGGTTTGGGAAATGCTGCCTGAGGATTTGTTCTGTGCAGTGCAGACAGCTCTGCTCAGCGCTACCTGGGCAGGAGTGACAAGCCTTACACCCCCTCAGCAGTAATGAAACAACAGAATAAAACCAGAAAGTTATGACTTCAAAACTAAAATTAGGCTTCAAAAAGAATTTCAGAGGTGGAGTATGAGTTAGTAGTTTGTAGATTATCGTTGTAGTGTTTCCCAGCAGTTCCCCTCAGATTTCTCCTGACCTTTTGTCCCTAAACCTGTTCTGAGTTGTCATTTCTTCCACCCCCACATCCTCTACTGTTTTATTTCTTTTCCTTGCACACATCCATCTTGCTTTCCTCCTCCCAGACCCTTTCTGAAGTCCCCAGCACTGTCTCAACCCCACCTCAGTTCGGTGGTTGCCCTTCCACACTCTCTTAGCAATTTTTTTCTGCAACAAGAGTCCCAATATATCAAGTTCAGCTGCTCACACTCATGCATTGGGGCTCAGCTCTATTTGATCTGAACACATTCCACAGGCTGCTCCTGCTCCACCTGGCTACGAGACGGGACAAGACTTTCTGCAATTCTGCTCTTCCTGGAGCCCCTGCTTTCCTCACCAGGGAAGGGATTCATGAACTGGGGACTCTTGCTGAGCTGCAAAGCAAAATATGGTGTTCTGGGTCCACAGGCATTGCATTTTTATTGGTTTACAAGAGAAGCCAAGCCTCATCCACCCCAAGGAGCTCTGGCTGACTGCTGGAAGTACCTGGGCAGTGTCTGTGCTGCCCGTGGGACAGCACATCCCAGCAGGGAATGGCCATGGCCACAGTGCTGGGCCCCATTCTGGTGTTTAACCTTTCAGCTGGCAATGGAGCTGTGCTGCACTGAGTCCCTCTGGGCTAAGGAGAGCAGCTGCTGCCTTGGGACACAGCACACGTGTCCAGCTCCTCCAGGGCAGCACGTTGCAGTGCCGCAGAGAAGGCAGCCTACCCGCCCAGGAATGTCTTCAGGCGCTATTAGTGGAAGCAGATCATGCCCACAGACAGGCACGACCCCGCACAGGAGCCTTGGGAGAGTGGGGCTATTTTGGGCTTTTGACATTGAGCATGAAAGGAGACACGTGCTGGGCTGACCCTCCTGCCATGGGCCTCTCCAGAGCTCCTTTCAGCCTTGTCCCCTCCTCCAGCAATGGCTCTTGTGAAGGCTGAGGGGCAGTTTGGTGTGGCCTTGGAGTGCAGGAGGTGAGGGCAGAGGGAGCTGTGAGTTTGCTGGTGGGGCAGGGCCAGCCCTCAGTGCCATCAGCAGTGCCCAGCTGTGCCCAGGGCAGGTCCTGCCTGCGGGTGTGCACCTGTCCCTGAGCTCAGGGCATGGAGCCTCCTGCTTTGTTCTCAACCACACCCATGAGAGGGAGAGAGGTACCAGAGGGTATTATAAGGCTCCAAACAACTTGCTGAAAGCGTGTATTGAAACACTAATCCTTTGCATCCAGCAGGGTATTTGCTTCCTTCCACCTGAAGCTCTCCATTTCTGAGTGGTTCTTCAGCACCAGGAATGTTTCAGAGATCCGTTTTCCTATTCCTCACCATCACAAATTCCCTCCCCAACTTATTCCCACCCTTTTAAGATCCTCTTTCTGCTGTGGATTTCTTTCACTCCACACTTTTTATGTCTCATTTATTTCTGTTTAGTTTACCTTGCTTTGTGAAAGTTTCAGTGATTTGCCAGCACTGAACCCACCACACCCATTGCTGTGTTGGCCAAATTAGCAAACCAAAACCACTACACTGGGGCAGGAGCAAACAGCAAACTTTGTCCCAAAACCAGGCAAGAGGGCTGAGAGGATTGCATGACAATGCCTGGATACTCTGAAATGAATAATGACAGGCTGGTCAGGGTTACCAGACTTGCCTAGCACTTAGTAATTTTCTGTTGATTTTGCACAGCTACTCCTAAACAAGATACAACTGTTTTTCAGCAGGTTCATGAAGCAGAGTGTTGCACTGAGTAACCAGTGATTTGACATGGTGGGCTGGGGTCAGTGACATGGCCTAGGAGCACAGCAGGATTTTGGATTGAACAGCACTGTGTCATGAGCTGCTGAGAGCAAGGTGCAGCTGCTCTCCTGAGAATGTGCTGCTTCCAGGCTACAGGAGCTGGAACAGAATTCCTCCTTTGGAAAAGCAAAAAGTCTGTCAGACCTCTAAGGTTTAAATTCAGGATAAAATTGATCAAAATGAAGTAGTAAGAACAGAAACAGAAGTAGTAAGACTCAAGCCTACACTTTTGACTATAATTACCTTAGTAACAAAATGAGACTCTCATTTAAACATTCACATTTGGAGCATTTGAAGTTGCAGATATCTATTTTATTGACACTGGTACAGCAACAGCGACAGAAAATGTTTGTGTTCATAAACAGAGGGAAAATTACTTCCACAGCTGGAGAGATACTTTGTAGAAGTTCTAGTTATCCCAGAGGAAGCTCATTTTTCAGTTCCTAACACCACCTAGAAAGGAGAGGCTTTGTTTAGTCTACACATGCCAAAATGAGTCTTTTGATTCCTAAAATCATCCATCTCAGTGCACCATCCATTTGCAGCATGTGCAGGGAGCCTGAGCCACTGCAGACAGGGGTGGAACCCTTAAAACCCCTGTGTGAGCTGAAAATAAGCAGATAACACCAGGATGGCCACCATCCCCAGCTGGAGCATGAAGAAAAGATTAATTCCATTGTTTCACTGGCAAAACAAGGACACATGCCCTGCTAAGCTTATTGCATCTTAACAACCCCAACCCACTCTTGTCTTTAAAAGGCCCTTCCTTCCAGAGCTGTCCTTTCCAAATGATGCCTGTACAAGGCACAAATCTGCAGCTAGACTCACTTGAGCAAACAGCACACCTGCAGGAAAGCCTCACCTTTTTAGCAGAGCCTTCTCTGGCCTTAGCTCTGAGTTGATTTACTTGGCTCTCAGCAATATCTGCCCTCTCCAGGGCCTCACCTATCTTATGCACTGCATTTCTCAGTTTGGAGAGAACAGTATCGGCTTGTTCACCCTGAAATTGCAAAACAAAAATTTAAAACCATCTTTTAAACTGGCAGTCCTATGAACTGGGAAATGAGTATTTGCTTCATTTTAGTGACTCACGGCTTCCTCAGCTTGTTTTCTGTAGGTTGTGATTTTCATCTGCAGTTGATCTACCAGATCTTCTAACCTAATCATGTTCTTCTTTTGTTCTTCACACTGTGGAAAGAGAACGTGCAATTTTATGTCCTTGGGAGACAAAACATCAGAATTTCTTTCTGTTTTTACCCACCTGTAAAATGAGCTCTTTGAAACGCCGTTCATATTTACAGATGTTTTTCATAGCCTCTGAGGATTTTTTATGTTCTTCCTCCAGTTCAGCTTCTAATTCTTGGATCTGGTGAATTAATCAACAATTGGCTTAAGCCCTCACACAGGACTTGGAGAAGAAAGATGTTTCTGACACCCATGATCAGTGCTGGTACCCACCCTGGCCTCCAGCTTCTGCATCTGCTTCTTCCCTCCCTTCAGTGCCAGCTGCTCAGCCTCATCCAGATGAAGCTGCATGTCCTTCACTGTCTGTTCCAGGTTCTTCTTCATCCTCTCCAGGTGGGCATTGGTTTCCTGCTCCTTCTTCAGCTCTTCTGCCATCTTGGCTGCCTTGGAAGGGAGATGACACAAGAAACTGGAAGAATGTGAAAGAACAGGCACGTACTGTGCACCAGCACAAGATCAACTCCTGTGTCCTGCTGACCATTCCTGCCACCTCACTCCCTATTTTGGTTTTTTTTCCATCACATTATAATGGCAAAAACATGACAGGAAATAGTAGGGAAAAGGATGGGCAAAGTCTGCCTTACTGCACAGAGAGCTGGAGTGACAGAAAGGGAAAATTCTCTGTCCCACTGTGAGCTCACTGACAGCTGGGTGCCAGGGGAAAACAGCCAGAGCAACAGCAGAGTCTGGCAACAGGACATGGCACAGCTGAAAGACTTCAGTGCCCAACACATCTGGGGTGTGCTGGGTGCTGTGCTTTTGTGCTTGCCCTGCTACTGCCCCAATCTCCTGGAGGGCAGTGCCACAAAGGCACAAAGTATTTTAAAATAATCTGTGTTATTTAAGGCAAGCTAAGATTTATTTCGCTCTCAAAGGTTGGATTCCTACACAATATAATTAAGCACTTTGGTGAAATACTGAGTGACATTATAATTAATGTTATATAATTAAAATTAATTAAGAATTCAACAAATTGCTTTGGCAGCAAAATATCTGAAAAGGTCTAAATTGAAACAAAAGTGACCACTAGAAGTTTTATATAAATATATATGTGGGCATAAGTCATTGCAATGTCTTTTATTCAAACAGAATAGAAATCATTAAAACACAGGAACACCTCAACATGAGGAAGAGCTTCTTTCCATGGAGGGAGGCAGAGCATGGAACAGCTGCCCAGGGAGGTCATGGAGTCTCCCTCTGTGGAGACATTCCAAACCCACCCGGACACACTCCTGTGTCACCTGCTGCAGGTGACCCTTCCTGGGCAGAGGGGTTGGAGTAGATCATCTCTAGAGGTCCTTCCAATCCTAATGATTCTGAGATTCTATTTAATTTCTTTTTCCTTTTAATGAGCAAGTTGAAAAGTTTTCTATTTTAATTCCACATAATGTATCTAAGTGTTAAGATTTTGGTTTAATCCTCTGCATCAAAAATCATTAGCAGATTGAATCCTATGACACACCAGTCCTATTGGCTGGCTGAGCTTCACAGGTCTTGCATGGGAGGATTTAGCACCAATTTTGAATGGAAATTTACAATTCTCATTTAAAAATTTGATAAATAGGATTTTGCAAAGATAAGTATTCAGATACCATAGCCTCTTTACTGGTTTCAATACTGCAGGATTTCTTTGTGGATTATGTTTTCATGCAGCACTGAAGAAAGTTATTTTGTTTTCTACTGACTAAATGTGGGTTTAGTTATTTATGATGGCAACTGCCCCATCTGTAGGCAGGACATGTTCCCTGTTGCTCTAATCCTCCTCTGACACAAAGCCTTTTCAACCAGGCCCACAGATGGTTCCTTGTCCAACACGTGACAAGAAAATTTACATTAACCACCAGCAGCAATGCTGCTGGAAGCCTTGAAAATTCAAAGTGAAAACCACAGTAACATCCTCACATCCGTCATTGCCTTCTTAGCTCTTTCTTCAGCACCTTTTGCTTCATTAGTAACATCCTCTATCTCTGTTTGCAGTTGTGCCATATCGGTTTCAAGCTTCTTCTTTGTATTAAAAAGGCTGGTGTTCTATGAAGGAGAAAGAGAGAGGCTTTGAGTGTCTACACATTGAAATAAATTCATCAATTCATTCTTCCTCCATCAATCTCTGCACCCCAAAATACATCAGTCTTAGCAAAGCAAACTACCTGGGTGTGGAGGAGCTGTGCCCGTTCAGTGGCATCCAGAATCTCCTGCTCAGCCAATTTCCTCGACCGCTCTGTCTGCTCCAGGGCTGCCCGGAGCTCCTCAACCTCAGCCTGCAGCAGGTTTGCTCTGCGCTCCACCATGGCCACCTGCTCCTTCAGGTCATCCTGTGCTCTGACAGCATCATCCAGGTGGATCTGGGTGTCCTGTATTTGAAGAGCCAGTTTTGACCTAATGAATTTCTTGAATACTGTGCTTAAAAAATAAATCAACCAGAAGGCAAAGCAAGACCTTGAGAGCTCCCTGGATGCTGTGCAGGTGTTTCTGTGCCTCTGCAGCCTGGCGGTTGGCATGGCTCAGCTGAATTTCTATTTCGTTCAGGTCTCCCTCCATCTTCTTCTTCAGCCTCAGGGCTTCATTCCTGCTCCTGATCTCAGCATCCAAGCTGCTCTGCATTGTCTCCACAATCCTTTCGTGGCTCTTTTTCAGCTGGTTGATCTCCTCATCCTTGTCAGCAATCTTTCTGCTGATTTCTGACTTTATCTGAGTCAGTTCTTGGTTGACACCAAGGATTTTGACTTCTTCGTGCTCAAGAGCTGCCTTTAAAAGAAAAAAGGGAAAAACAAAGATGAAGTTAACATTTTAGAGAAGATGATTATTGAGGTGGTACTCAGTGATTTCACAGAACTTCCTCAAGTCTGTAAAAATCAACCTTTCACTGCCAGAAAAGGGAACAGAAAGCTGCTCAGCATGCTCTTTTCTATTTACAGTAATATTTAAACTAACTCACCTCTGCCTCCTCCAGTGCTGTTTGCAGACCATTTTTTTCTATTTCAGCTTGCTTTTTGGCTTTCTCAAGGTCTCTGATCATTTTGCCATTTGCAGTAATTTGCTCTGTGAGATCAGCTGCCTCCTCTGTGAGAGAAGAATAGCATCAGCCAGAGGAGTTGGACTTTATGCTTTGTTGCTGCAGTCAGCACCCCTTTTGCACACATAAATATGTATACACAAATGTACATGTGTACACAATGGTACACATGTCTGTAAATATGTACAGCTAAAACCAGACACAACCAACTCATGCAGGCAAAGTGGGGCATTGCTGTGGTTTAACAGCCCTCCTTACAGAGAGCCTGGAAGGGTCCTGCCTGTGTTATATCTATGGATAAACCATCAGGGTCTAATACAGGTCCTGTCATTGTGTTCAGTCCATCTGTAAAACTCACTCTCACGAGCTGCTCAGTCTCCCACAGTCACTCCCTTTGCCTGGGAATGGCACCTCAGTGCCTGCAGCAGATGAGAGAGCCAGGACATTTGCTCTGTCGGCTTAATCGCTTTGCAAACATGCTTGACAACTTTAGGTAAGACACTGATATTCTGCACTGAGATGGAGAGCACAGGAAGGACAGAGTGCTGTCACTTGGTGCCCTCCTGCAGGCACGGGTGTGCTGGTGGAGCACACCTTGCTGTGGCTGCTTTGTGAGAGCTGGTGGGACACAGGGCCAACACGTACGCTGGAGAGCAGAGTTCTCCCGCTTGATTGTCTCCAGCTGATCCAAGGTTTCCTCATAGGCATTTTTCACTCTGAAAAGCTCAGTGTGCAGCGAGCCTGCTTCTTTAGAGAGAGCTTCCCGCTCCAGCTGGCTCTCCTCATACTTCCCCTTCCATTCTGCCATGACCTGGAAGACACCATAGAACCACAGAACACTTGGGTTGGAAGGGACATCAAAGATCACCTAGTTCCAAATCCCCTGCCATGGCAGGGACACCTTCCACTATCTCAGGTTGCTCCAAGCCCTCTCCAACTTGGCCTTGGGACACTTCCAGGGATGGGGCACCCACAGCTTCTCTGGGCAGCCTGTGCCAGGGTCTCCCCACCCTCACAGGGAAGAATTTAATACTAATATCCAATTTAAACCTACTCTCTGTTAGTGTGAAGCCATTCCCCCTTGTCCTGTCACTCCAGGCTCCTGTAAAGAGTTTCTCTCCATCTTTCCTGTAGCCCCCCTCAGGCACTGGAAGGCCACCATTAGGTCACCCTGAAGCTTCTCTTCTCTAGGCTGAACAATCCCAATTCTCTCAGCCTTTCCTCACAGGAGAGGCTATTATGCTTCAATTCCTGCTGGTACTGAAAATGTTATTTGATCTCTGACTACATTTAGTACTAGATAAATAATGCAGTGTCTTAAACCAGGAGAAATTCCTACTGCCATGCCCTAGCGGCTCTAGTTAGATTCACCCTGACTTCAGCACTGACTGATGTACAGTGTTAGTTTGGCTTTCTAGAAAGCCACACTTGAAAGATACTGTGCTGATTTATGACCTTATCAAAATTCTGCTGTTTCCTGTCAAGGGCAGCTGCTGATGCGTTTGCTCTCTCTATGTCCAGTGTCAGATCCTCCACTTCCCCCTGCAGCTTAAGCTTCATCTTCTCCAAGGAGGCACACTTGGAATTCAGCGTGTCTGCCTGCTGCCCTGCTTCCTGGAGACGCTGAGAGAGCTTTTTCCTTAAGGCACATAAATAAAACAAGCATATGATTTAAAAAATCATCACACTATGTCTCTCATTTTAATTAGGACTATATGCAACCCTCCAAAAAATAGTTTAGATCAGGTTATTAAAAGAGGTCTATGTTCTGCCCAATACACATCTGGGCAGCTCAGCTCAGCTCATCTGTACTTGGCCTCCTCGAGCTCCTCCGTGCGCTGAATCGCGTCCGTCTCGTATTTGGTTCTCCACTGGGCCACTTCACTGTTGGCCTTGGACAGGGCTCGCTGCAGCTCTGCCTTGGCCTCCTGCTCCTCCTCATATTGTTCCCTGAGTAAGTCACAGTCGTGGCGAGCAGACTGCAGGGCGTGGGCCAGGGCACTCTTGGCCTAAAAAGGACCCACAATATCTTATATTTCTGTTAGCTGTCACCAGCAGGAGACCTCACGACCTTGCACGACTGAAATATGATCCCTGCAGCCTGGGCAGAGGCAGCCCTGCAAAGGGCTGGGGCTTTGTAGGTGTTCAGGAAGCTGCCTTTACCTGTCACCAACTCTACCACTAGAAAAGAACAACAGCGATGCTTTCACCTGGGCATATGTTGTACCTGGTCTTCCCTGTGGCTGCAGAAGCTAAAGAAATTTCATAGACCATGGCTTTAAAGTTTTAAAACATGAAACATTTACCAAGTTACATCAACTTTCAGCATGCCTGAGTCATTCTTTGCAAAGAACTGACTGCACACAGTTCTTACTGTACACATCCTTCCCCAGACTAATTTTACTGTGTTAGACTAAAGGCAATATTTACAAACTCCCAAGTGTTTTTCAAATAAAATGAGACCCTGATACATTTTGAAGCTTTTTCAAGTGCTCAGAAGTTTGCAGTACCTTGATCTCTTCCTCCAGCTGCCTCTTGAGTTCTTCCATCTGCTGTGTAAGTGCCTGCTTGCTTCTGGACAGCTGCAACCTCATGGTTTCCTTCTCTTTCAGTTGACAGCTTAGTTCACCTATGACAAGAGAGGGCAAGTTCTCAATACTGTACAAATTAAGCATCCTGAAAACATAATAATAATGATAATGATAATGATAATGATAATAAGTGGAACCACACAGCACTGTTTACCTTGCCAGTTGCTCCCATTATGTACATACATCTACCATTGCACAATATATTTTAATCCTTCAAAATGCTTTTGTTGTCGTTCTTTCTTTATCAAAATTCACCTGATTCCCTAATTCTGATTGTATCCCTTATTACAGTTCTGATCCACTAGATGCTATTTTTTTTCCTGAAGAGAAATGCTTTCGGAAATTTGCTCAATTGTTTCTTTTAAAGCCCAATTTTCATTTTGAAGCAGTAGGATTTTATGCTGTCACACTGGCTGAACTGACACAAAATGCTGTAGCAGTTTCCCATAACTGTCCTTGTGATGCAAGAGATAAACCCTAAAGTTTCATTTCTTAAGATTTAAAGTAACTGGAAAACATTTATTCCATGTCACCCTCTGTCCTGGGGGCTGAAGTACATCCCTTCTTTGAGAGGTGCCTATAGCTCATGCCATCATCTCTAGAATTCTCAGTACTTCTTGTAGCACTCCAATATTGTCTTCTTCAGGTTTATCCTGAGCCGTTTTACATTTTTTTCTCAAATTTTCACCTTCATTCTAAGATTCCCCTTGAGCACTACACTCAATGACCTTACATCAAACTAGTCAGATAATGCTACACATGAGAGAATCTGTTTGCTACTGAAGGGAAAAAATATCCTCTCAGCACATCTTTGTGCCTTCCTTACCAGACTCTGTCTGGAGCTGGGATTTTTGCATCACCACCTCATTCACATTCCTCTGGTGCTCCTCAAGTTTGGCTTTCATCTCACTCACCTCATCCTCCAGTACACGGTACCTTTTTTCCAGAATAGCCTGGAAGAGAATCAGAAAGTGGAATTTGTGTAGGTGTGTGTGGCTGCAGCTCTCTTCACAGAGAGCGGCAGGCACAAGTTCTCCAAGGATTTTTCCTGGGAAGGTAGTGAGAACTTTATTCATTGCTCTTGTTGTTTTGCACATCTGGAATGTGTTACAGAGATTGTTTACTCAAAAGGATTTGTTAATTGGACACCAGTGATGTCCTGGGTTCCAACAGCCCAGCATCGATAGGTGTGCTTGTAAAGTTCCCATCAGACAGAAATATGGGTAATTCGAGTATTTAAGTTATAAAGAAACACCTTGGACTTGGTAACGGCCTCTGCACGACTGGCCAAGTCATCAATCTCCATCTTCAGCTCACTCTTCTCCTTCTCCAGCTTCTGCTTCACACGTTGCAGGTTGTCGATCTGCTCGCCCAGCTCAGCCGTGCTGTCCGCGTGCTTCTTGCGCAGGGCGGCAGCCGTGGCTTCGTGCTGCAGCGTGGCCTCTTCCAGGTCACGGCGCATCTTCTGGAACTCTGCCTCACGCTTCTTGCTGAGCTCTGTTTGAGCCGTGGTGGCTCCTCCAGCCTCCTCCAGGCTCCCACGGGTTTCCTCAAGCTCCCGAGCCAGCTCAGCACAACGCTTCTCTGCTTTTGTCCGCGTTGTTTTCTCACTCGTGGTCTCCTCTTCCAGCTCTGCAGCACGAGCCTGGACAACGAGGGAATAGCACATCAGGAATTTAATGGGGAACAGGTCATTCAGTGCTTAGGTCACTGCCTATTTGTCACAGTAGAACACCAAGAACCGTGTTTTGGAGAGTGTAAGCAAAACAAACTTCCTTCAAATTTCACTGTTTTGGCATTGTAGGTAAAGACTTACTGACAGAAAGAACCTATGGATCAACTCATTCCAGCCTTACATCACATCTTTCTGTTACTGTATTGGGTTTGCACCCCTGTATCCCCCCACTACCAGGTTTTGGTAGTGGGGGGATACTGGGATGGCTTCTGTGAGAAGCTGCTGGAAGCTTCCCCTGCTTCTGATGGAGCCAATGCCAAACTGTGGGCAAGCATTATTCATGGCACTACATGTTCATGGTACTATATATTCATGGTACTACAGTTTAAAACAAGCAAACAGTAAAGAAGGAAAGTCTCTTACCTGCAATTCTCTGATCTTCTTCTGCAAATGAGTACCTGAATTTCGCTGTTCTGCAATTTTATGTTGCATCTGGTTAAAATCAAAGTCTTTCCTGTGAAGGAGACGTTTGATTAAAATAAAATAAATCCAGTTAAAGCCAAATAATAAATTATCTACTAATTTGTTTCTCATACTTCCTTAATTTTTCATCTAAATGCTGTTTATCATTCTCCAGATCTACTATGGTTTCCTGTGCAAGTTTGAAGTCTGCCTCAAGCTTTCTCTTTGCTCGTTCAAGGTCCACACACGCTTTTCTTTCGAGTTCCAAAGATCCTTCAACCTGCAACATAAACACATATAAACATAACTGATGGAACAACTGAACAATCTGCTCCTTCTTGTGTTGAACATGCTCACGTGGTTCACTTGCTGCTCCAGCTTGATCCTGGCTTTGGTGAGGGTATTAACCTTCTCCTCCTCTATTTGCAGGTCATCCAGTGCCTGTTGCTGGGCTTCTTGCAAGGCCTTCTTCTCCTTGACTAACTTGGCAACAGTCTGGTCCAAACCTGTCACTACTTCAGTCAGATTCTTGACCTATTGTAAGGCAAAATAGTTCAAGGTTACTAATAATTTTGGCCCTCACATAGGCTATGAATACAGACAACAATGAATGTGCTGTTAGACTCCCAAAGAGGCTTTGACCATTTTATGGTCACACTCTACAATCTCTCTGCTTATATATCAACTTTTCAGAAGTCACAAAGCATTGCTGAACTTTAATTTTAATGCATTTTTGCATGCTGATGGTTTTCCTGCACAACAGAGATGCCCAGGTTCAATAGATCTCCTTACACAGCAGCATGTAAGCATTCGAGTTTACTGAATCTTTACAGCCTGTACATCAACAGAGCAACTGTTATTAAACACTGCAGAAATAAAAAGCACCTTGTTTTCAGTGGCATGCTTTTCCTTTTCAGCCTTGACCAATGTTAACTCAAGGTCATCCAGATCTTTCTTCAGCTCAGAGCATTCATCCTCCAGTTTCCTCTTTCTGGCTGCCAGATCAGCATTCATCTCCTCATCATCTCCCAGCTTTTCCATTACCTCCTTTATTCTTGCTTCCAGCTGGAATTTTAGTTTGATCAGCTGGTCGCATCTTTCTTCAGCATCAGCCAAATTTTCATTTTCCTTTTTATAGAGAAAAGAAATGTGTTTCATTATCACACATTGGCACTGACACTTGCATAAATCACCTGCTTATTAAGTGGCTGGTACATGAAATCACAGAATTTCCTTTCAGCCCTTAACTGAACACTCAAACAAAACTGATGTAATCTGAAGAGCCAAAAATTATTTGAATTACTTACAGTTTGTACTTGCAGCTGTAGGTCCTTTTTCTCTTGCACCAGAGCCACCATTTTTTCCTCCAGTTTGTTCCTGGTGGCTTCTGATTTACCCAGTTCTTCTTTTGTTCTCTCAAACTCTTCCTTCATCATGGCCAGCTCTTTCTCAGTTCCCACACTTTTTAAGAGGGGTTTAAACTTGAAATACAGCTTCATCCAGGGCCACTGCTTGACTTTCATGAATGCACGGATGTTGTACTGGATACAGAGGATGGACTCCCTGAAACCAGAGTCATCCATCAGTAAATAAAGCCCATCTTTGAGCAACCAGACCTGGCAGAGGACACACACCTGTGGTCAAACATTTTTTTCAGCTCAAGCCTCCGGAGGTATCCCCTGCACAAAGCCTGGGTCCGTGTGATCATCTGCCCTAAACGTTCATCTCTCATCTCTTCCAGGACACCCAGCAAACCTGCCTTGAAGAACACCTGCAGCCAAACACACATCACTCGTTGCTGGGTTTACATTCCAATGCAATGAATGTTTTCTTATCCTATGGCAAAATGAAACATTTACCTTAGTGTGTCCGAATTTGTACTGAGTATGATCGATCTCAATGGAAGACAGCAGCTTTTCACACGCCTTCCTGCTATCAATAAACTTTCCTTCTGGAATGACACTGGCATTCAGAAGGTGGTATCTGATAAAATAAAGGAAAAAGCTTACCCATCAGTACCATTCTAGTGCACAGGATGCCACAAGAACAGCTGCCAGTTTGAAGATACAGAGGAAGGCTGAGTCTGACTCACATCTCCAGCCTCAAATAGCAAAGCAGTAAGGAAAGCAGCAAATAGCAGCAGGTCAGTTCAGCAGGTACCAAGGATGTGTTACAGCCCTCACTGAGACTGAAGGCATGGACAGCCTGTTCCCTGGACCTGAGAGACACTGCTCATTTGTGTCACAGTCATTATCACTACTCTAGGGGTCCAGCTCATTGGGCCAGCTGTAAATTCAAAAAATTGATGGATTTTAAGAGTAAGGGAACTGCTTTTCTGGACCATTTCCAGCTTCTCACATTCCTCCTGAACCATGTAACCCAGAATTAGACTCTGGATTCAGCAATGGACTTCCTAATCCTACACTGAGAGATTATTCCATTCCTATTTTCAGCATTGATACACAAATCAGGAAGTACCCAAAACAGCATTTCAGCCCTTCTCAGTGCCCTGCTCTCCAGCACATCCTGCACAGAGTTGTAAAGGGGGAGTGATGGCTTTGTTCTTACAGATCTGACCCTACATTTGCCTTTGTTCCAACACAACAAGCAGATGACCCCAGCTGGGTTGCCCTGAATTTATCAACCCTTTATAAATGTCTTATTTGCAGCAGTTCCCACCATAAGATTTTTTGGTTGTGGGGTTTTAGCTATAAATGAATCTGCTAATGCTGTAGAAATGTTAGCATGCAGAAATATTAACCCACTACAAAATGACAGGTTTATGTGGAACTAACTGGGATTTCTTGTTGGAGTCCCTTCTGTTACTGCAGCTCAATTTGCCAGTCAAATTTGGCATTTCATCAAGAAGTAGCATTGGATTTAGTACAGTTTCCTCTTTATAAAACCATTCTAGTTAGAATTATTTAAACCACGCTCTTCAAGCCTCCACTAAATAGCAGTTAAATACAGAATGTGCATAGACCACCCTCTGTATTTTTGCTGAAACATGCCTGTGCCCAATTTGAGAATTAAAGCAAAGAATATCCAAACATTCAAATTAACAGGAATGAATTAAAAATAGGTTTTGGCATACAGTATTGAGGAAGGCATCTGGGTGGGCAGTGCCCACACAGACCGTGCTATTAGATATGTCTTTTGCCTTCCATGCGTGTTAAATATTAAAATAGTCTTTTCCTAACAACTGTATCATGGACTGGTTTAGCAAGGGTCTTCTTTCAAATGAGTTTGGCTCAGTGCAAACAGAAGAATGTTATTACTGACCTTTGTTTGAAATCCCCATATGGAATCTTGTTAGGAAATCCTTTCCTGCAGATCCTAATGCCCTCCAGAACACCATTGCATCGCAGCTGGTGCAGAACAAGCTTGTGATCCATCAGGCCTGTGACAGAGCAGCATGGGGACATACTGATTGCTCTAGCATTGCTCTTTCTGCCCCTTTCTATTCTATGTTTTAGGAATTACCTGGGGTCTTTGTTTCATTGGGAATGATGCAACGCACAAAGTGAGGATGAGTTGTTCGTAAGTTAGACATCAGCTTATTCAGATTTTCCTGTAAAACAGAGATAATTTATAATCTGTATATTATCCCAAAGTGATTTGACTCTGCTGAAGAGCAAAACTTCAGAACTTTCTGCTTACTCTCCTAGTGAATATTCTACAATTCTGTGTAGGCATCAGCAAAGTAAATGGCTACTACTGAAGAACTTCCCCCCTGTCTTAAAATGAAAGTATGGCTGTGAAGCCAGGTGTGACAGTCTCTGCCAGAGAACACGCTTACCCGAAAGAGTACAGAGACAGTTTGGAAGGAAGAGCCCTTCTTCTTGGCTCCTTTCTTCTTCCCACCACCTTCAGCTGGAAAATGAGATGACAGTTCAGCAGAGGAACTGCTGCAGATCCCTTTGACAGTGTAATAATTGTGCATTTAACACACAGCACACAACCATTGACTCAACACTGATCCACGTCAGGTGAGAGATACAGTAGGAAATCCCAAACTGGAAACATAATCCTCCAGGCTTACCTTCATCTATGGAAGCAAAACTGGCATAAAGATGGCATAAAATTTTCATAGATGATTTCTGGTACAACCCCACAACGGTTTCATTCAGAGGGTCCTTGTTCTTCTCCAGCCACCCAGTGATATTGTAGTCCACTGTGCCAGCATAGTGCACCAGGGAGAAATGGGCCTCAGCCTTGCCCTTCCCAGGTTTTGGCTTCTGGAAGCTGCTGCACTTGCCCAGGTGCTGGTCATAGAGCTTGTTCTTGAAAGAGGTGTCAGTTGCCTTGGGGAACATGCACTCCTCTTCCAGGATGGAAAAAATGCCCATGGGCTGAATAAAAAAATGGTGTTTTCAAATAAGATCAATTCAAGCTATAATAATACAGAGTGAAAGACGTACTAAAATTTAAGTACTGGAGGTATTTTATAGAGAATTAGTCTGGGAGGAGCAGGTAAGCAAGACTTTTTATGAACAGCTGGCAAGGTACTTAAAAGAACTCATAAGATTTTAATATACAGTTTTGAACTACCTAGACAGTGTGTCAGGCAAAAACTGTGCAGTAACTTCTCAGACTACAGTAGTGACATCTAACTCGGAAGGAAGGAAGGAAGGAAGGAAGGAAGGAAGGAAGGAAGGAAGGAAGGAAGGAAGGAAGGAAGGAAGGAAGGAAGGAAGGAAGGAAGGAAGGAAGGAAGGAAGGAAGGAAGGAAGGAAGGAAGGAAGGAAGGAAGGAAGGAAGGAAGGAAGGAAGGAAGGAAGGAAGGAAGGAAGGAAGGAAGGAAGGAAGGAAGGAAGGAAGGAAGGAAGGAAGGAAGGAAGGAAGGAAGGAAGGAAGGAAGGAAGGAAGGAAGGAAGGAAGGAAGGAAGGAAGGAAGGAAGGAAGGAAGGAAGGAAGGAAGGAAGGAAGGAAGGAAGGAAGGAAGGAAGGAAGGAAGGAAGGAAGGAAGGAAGGAAGGAAGGAAGGAAGGAAGGAAGGAAGGAAGGAAGGAAGGAAGGAAGGAAGGAAGGAAGGAAGGAAGGAAGGAAATAATCAGTGTCTTTTTAGAAGACAGGATACATTCCCAGTCAGTGGATAATTACTCACAAGGGTAATATTTAAAGAAACAGAGGAGGTGAAGAGACCTGAAAGCTTCCCGGAGAGATTGTATTGAAGGCACTCAGAGCAAACACTCTCAAGAACCCTTTACAGATTCAATTTGTGTGATTGCACAAGATGCTTATGAAACCCACCTTCTCAATGAGCTCAATGCAGGCAGCCAGGTCCATGCCAAAGTCAATGAACTCCCATTCAATCCCCTCCTTCTTGTACTCCTCCTGCTCCAGCACGAACATGTGGTGGTTGAAGAACTGTTGCAGTTTCTCATTGGTGAAGTTGATGCACAGCTGCTCAAAGCTGTTAAACTAATATTTGGGTAAGTGTGTTAATAGTGTTAAAGTATTAATAGTGTCTCTGATAATTTTTTTTTTTCACAGGGGTGTCACAGCAAGGTCAGCCAGACTGACCCAAAAGGGTTTTGATAGCAGTGTAAAGAATATACCATGGGTGTCCAGGCTCACAGAAAAGTTGTGCAGTGCAGCCCATGGTAGCTGCAGCCTGCATTGGCCATGTTTGGGTGGCCCTAATGTCCATAAATACAAACTCTGTAGGGACAGAGAGAGAGCAGCTTCATGGCCAGGCTTCTGCCTTCTGCCCTGTCTCCTCTCTTACAAAGAGATCTACAAAGGCAGAAGGAGCTTCAGACAGATTTGCTTGAGGGCTGCACTGGGTTGAGGAGGAGGAAAGGTCAGAGAAGACAAACAAACTGAAAAAAGCATTTAGAGACAGGCAGAAGTCTGAGAGTACTGCAAACCTCAAAGATCTCAAAGCCAGCAATGTCCAGGACACCAATGAAGTGCTGTCTTGGCAGCTTCGTGTCCAGCTGCTGGTTGATGCGAACAACCATCCACAGGAAGAGTTTCTCATAGACAGACTTGGCAATGGCATTCACCGCCTGCTGCACCTGCAGGGAGATGTCACACACCTGTGTTCGGGCACTGCCAGTGCACCCCCAGAACCAAACACCCCCTCACCAGCCCACACACACTGCACTAACAGGCTTCATGGCCTCAACCATTCTTAGCTGTGAACTGTGCTGTTTTCAGGGTCCTCAGTTGAGGGAAGGAAATTATGAATCTGACTCCATGTTCTTAGAAGGATATGATATGATATGATATGATATGATATGATATGATATATGATATTCATTTATTATGCTATACTATGCTATACTAAAGAATAGAGAAAGGATACAGACAGCAGGCTCAAAGATAATGTTGAAAAACTCGTGACTCTCTCCAGAGCCTGACAGAGCTGGACTGTGATTGTCAATAAGTCAAAACAATTCACATGAAACCAATCAAACAATCATCTGTTGGAGAAACAATCTCCAAACACATTCCAAAGCAGTAAAACACAGGAGAAGCAATCAGATAATTATTGTTTTCATTCTTTTCTGAGGCTTCTCAGCTTCTCAGGAGAAGAAATCCTGGTGAAGGGATTTTTCAGAAGATATGATGGTGACAGTGACCTGCCCCATTCCTTTTCCTCAGGGAGAGGATGATCCCTGCTCCTCTGGGATGCTCACCTGATCCACTGTCTGGCCCTTCAGGACATATTCATTTCCCACTTTCACCCGAGGATAGCACAGAGCTTTCAGCAAGTCTGCTGAGTTCAGGCCCATCAGATATGCTGCTTTGTCAGCCTCTGGAAAACAAAGTAATAACTTGAAATACTTTCTTCTTAGCTCGGACACACACAGGGCATTGGAACCAGCCAGAGCTCACTCTGAAACTTGCAACTTGATTGGCTTCACCCCATCCCCAAATCTTGACTAACATTCTTCTTTACTTTTCTGAATAGCCTTGTAGGACTGGTCCTCATGACAGAATGGCTAGAGCAGCCCCAAAAGATGTGGTGAAACCCAGGAGTGCACTGTTCATGGGACAACACAGAGTTTTTCCCATCAAGCCACTTCTCCATGATGTCACCCAGGCAGAACAAGCGTGTATGTGTAACCAGAAACTGGAGAACACCACAGTGATGTGCCCCAGGCACTGGGTCCTACAGCAGAGTCATCAGGAATAAACTGGATGCAGAAAATGCCTCTATTTGATGCAGTAAGTTGAAAATCAAAACTCCTTTTTATGTTTATCAAGCAACAATGACATCTCTCCTGGAAGACTCCCTCCATTTCTAGTGAAAAACGGCATGGAAACAGTAGGAAATACTTCTCTCCCAGCCAGGGAGGTGTTACCTTCTGTGCCATCAGGCTCTGCCTGCTCCTCACGTGGTTTCTGCTTGAATTTCATGTTCCCATAGTGCAGGATTGCCCCCGTCAGCTTGTAAATCCCCGTTCTCTCATCAGGGCTGAAGCCCAAAGTGTCAATGGCTGCCTGCACACCAGACAGACAGACAGACAGACAGCTGGGTTTAACAGTGGTGAGAGTAAACTGAGACTGTAAAAGTCTCTCCTTGCCAACTGTACTCACATCTGTGGCTACAAGCTCCTCCTGGTCATCGATGCTGGCCACAGAGATCTGCCCTTGGCTGATGAAGGGGTAGTCATAGGGGTTGGCTGTGACAAGGAGCATCTCTGAAAGGCAAACACAGGATGAGAGCCAGAGCCTGGCAGGGAAGATGGAACAATGGCTCAGCAAGGTTTCACAAGCTCTCCTTCCTCTTGCATCCCAAACTCCTGGTTTTCTATTAAGAGACCAGAAAGACAGAGTAAAGCCTTTCATCTGCCTTGCCCTGGCTGAGCAGTCCTTCCAGTTTAATATGCTGTGAACTGAGAGCTGAGCACTCAGCAGGCACAGAACACAGGCACAGAAACAACTTTTAAGAAAGAGGCTTTCAGATGAGGCTCATTTGTGCTTATCCTCATCCATAACACAGAGTGGGAGGATGGGAGTAAGAGCTCCACCTTGGGAAATATTCTGTGGAGAGCTGGGAAGGATGGGCAGAGTGGAACAAGGATGAGTGTCTGGCTAGAGGGACGGATGTGGGACATGGGTAGGGAGTGCTGTGGCAGTGGGAAGAGGGAAAAGGTCAGAGGGGATGCACTGGAAACAGGAAATAACCTTTGTCCATGTGATGAAAAGCTCAGATGAATGGTTTGTAGATCAGGGTACCTGCCCATCCTGCACTCAGAATTGCTTACCTTCCTATTGAAGATTATTCACAGCACCTGGCCCACCTAAGTTGGAATTTCCACACCATGGAGAAGAGCAAGGTGCAAGGCAGAGTACATTGGCCACCCCTGCACCTCACCTGTGCAGAGTTTGTGTTAGAACTTACCCAGGGAGGACAAATGGAGGTGGAGTAAAGCCCTATTATTATGCAGAGACATAAGTACAGCTTGGGGAACCTGGGCAGGGCCGAGGCTGCAATGCTGAGGACATAAATCAGCACACGATCCCTGCTCTGCAGGGACACAGGGCACTGTGCCACGGGACCCTCTGTCACCGATCTGTCACACAGAGGGAAATGTTTGCCACGCTGACTTTACTCAGTGTCACCAGGTGGTGGCTGTCCTTACCAAGCAGTTCAGGCTTCTTATTGGAGAGGATCTGGTAGAAGATGTGGTAGCTTCTCTCAGCTTTCAGCTGGAAAGTGACTCTTGACTTTTCCAGCAAGTCTGTAACGTGTATGCACATTTTAGACATTTTTCATGTTCTTTATGTTCTAGCAAGGCTGTCAGCCCCACTCAGCTACTCACAGGTCTCAATGTCACCAGAGGCCAGCTTTCCAGAGGTTCCAAAATGGATACGAATGAATTTCCCCTGGCAAGCAGACAAAAGGTGGTGGTCAGTGCAGCAATCTCAGAGTGTCTTTATCTCTTCAGTCTTAGTGACAGCATCATCAAATTGGTCATATTAGCTTTGATTTATAAAGATGGATAAAGGGGAACACTTTGCTGCAGCAATGTGAGCATGAAACAGCTGCTAACACATCAGCATTTCATTAATACAAAGAAATTGGTTAGCAAGAACATTTTTCCCAGTCTGCAGGGGGAGGAAAGGGGGTTTCAGTCACAGCTAACAAGCAGGCAAAGAGCATTAGAAGCACAGGAGGGCAGAGGGACAGACACAGGGTTACTCACAAAGCGTGAGGAGTTGTCATTCCTCACAGTCTTGGCATTCCCAAAGGCCTCCAGCAGTGGGTTGGCACTGAGGATTTGATCCTTGAGCGTACCCTGCAGAAATAATTGAATAATTACCGAAACACACCGTGAGCTATGTGGTAGGAAGGAGTGGCCCTATGGAATGATTCTGTGTGCAGCCATGTGCACTTCATTTCAGCTCTACAGAGCTCCTGCTGCACCTTCTCAACTCCAGCACCAAGAACCAGTGCTGGAGATAAGCAACAAATAACTCATTTTCCTCTTATTCAGAATTTCTCCCACAGTCAGAGCTCTCAGGTCTCAGCCACAGGGACAGATTGAGCCATGCTAAGAAACTGTAGCCTCTGATTCTTCCTGGGCACCAGGAAGAATCAGTCCAGGTAAACCTACACCTTGGCAGCTCTGGTGGCTTGTATTTGTTGTGGTCCTACTGCCTTTCAAAGAGCGGCTGAAGCCAATAAAAGATATTTTGAGGTAAGTGTGTGTCACCAGCGCTGGCCACAAGAGGACAACATCCTGAACTGCCCTTCAGCAAGCCCTTCCTCCTCACACCTTCATCGGGGGCTCCTTCTTGGTGGCCGTGTCCCCGCTGGCGGCGATGGTCGCGTAGTACTGGATGACGCGCTTGGTGTTCACCGTCTTGCCGGCCCCCGACTCCCCGCTGCAGGAAGAAGGCTCAGAGTGAAGAACCATCTGCCCACCTCTGTGGTATTTGCAGGGATCCCCGTGACAGGGAGGAATGATGAGGAGGACTCCATCTTATCAGAAGGCTAATTAATTACTTTATTATAGTCTATTATTCTGTACTGTGTTACATTACATCTAAACTGAATCTGCCAAGCCCTCGACTGCACATAACTGCACTGCACCACACTGAAGGCTAATTAATCATTATATCAGAAGGCTAATTAATTACTTTATTACACTATATTATTCTATACTATATTACACTGTATTATATTACATCTATACTGAATCTGCCAAGCACTCAACTGCACACACCTGCACAGAATCCCGTGACTGTCAGCCAACAGTCCTGACACACACACACACTTGGTCCTGGCAGGCCAAGGAAACAAAACACCATCACTTTGGGTGAACAATCTCCACATTGCATTCTACTTTGGCACAACACAGGCACAGCAAACGATAAGAATTGTTTTTCCTTCCTCTGAGGTTCAGAGAGTGTGAATCTCAGAAATATTCTTGGAAAGAATTGTGCCTCGCTTTTCTCTGTGAGGAGAAATGTGGCTACACACCTCTTGTTGGAGAGAAGTGGCAGATGCACTTACGTGATCAGGATAGACTGGTTTTCACGATCTGTCAGAGGGAAAAATACCTGCAGTCAGAGAAACTGTAGGGAAAGTGCTGGTTCTCAGTTAGCTGTGACCTGGTGTCCATTGGGGGAATGAAACATAATCTCTGCAGGTGAAACTGAAAAGGTTCATGGTCTACTCTCCACCTCTTTTTCCCTCCCTATACTCTGCTTTTTGTCTTCTCTCCTCCTCCTTTGCTCATCCTGTGCTTGTTTTTGCTTCTGTCTTTTTCATTCTTTACCTTTAGTACTATTAAATATAGGACAGGACTTTACTCAAATTAAAACCATGTCTTTTGGTGATAATATTTCTATCAGCTCTGTTCTGGATCTACCTGCTGTTCCTTGAAGCCACATGCAGGTGTGCTGCCCAGGGACTTCCCAGATAGTGTGTCCTGTCCAAGTGCAACTGCCCTTTGCAGAGTCCCTGTTAGGCTGCTTAGCTTAGTGCTTAGACCAGAAATACAGATAATGTGCAGCACAACAGCACAGCGCTTCAAAAATAAAGAAAATGTTCCAGGAGATGGGGAAAACTGTCTGGAGCTGGTTTTGCATCAGTTAGGGTTGATAATAAAAACCAAGCAGATAATCTGCAATGTTCCACAGACCAAGCACTCCGCAAGAGTTGGCAAAGGTGAGGGAGCCGTGGCAGTATGGGATGGCATTTGGCAGAGGCAGAGGGTGGGTCTGACACACTTTTTTACTCCAAGTCTGGTCAAAACTGAGCCACTCACCAGTCAGCATGAACTGATAGGCGTTGTCAGAGATGGAGAAGATGTGTGGAGGGGCCTCCTGGCGCTTCTTGCCTCGGTAGGCCAACACCACCTCGGGGTTGTACACCGGCAGCCACTTGTAGGGGTTGACAGTGACGCAGAAGAGACCCGAGTAGGTCTGCAGGAAAAAAACAGGGGTGTCACTGAAGTCCAGCTCCTGCAGCTGTGTTTTCTCCTTTGCCTGAAGAAGGAACTTACATAGATCATCCAGGAGCTGTAGCGGTCCTTGAGGTTGTAGAGGACGGCAGGTTCGTGCAGGTGGGTCAGCATGGCCACGTCCTCAACTCTGTCAAACTTAGGTGGGTTCATGGCATACACATCATCAGGTTTGACAACAACTGTCTATAATTCAGAAAGAAAGAGCCAACCTTGGTTCAGCAGCTCTTGACAGTCCTTCCACAACCACAGAGGAGTAATCACATCTCTAAGGCTGCTCGAATTCATCTTTTTCTTTCTGTTTAAGTGTGCTAAGAAAAATAAGGCTATTTCAGGGTAAATACTGCAGCCGGCTAGGAAATCTGCAACACAGGTACATTGACAGGATGTCAATTTCTTGGAATTGCTGTGGCCACACAGACATGATTTGTGCTGTAACAGATCTTCCAACACATTATCACTGCTTATAAACTTTAGGTCTTTGCTGCTCATGGCTGTAAGAGCCTGGGGCACATGTGCTGGCCAGCCAACCTCCCATGACAGTGCCCGAGAGCCGGGACACTAACAGCACCAGACTAATCAACAGCAAATCCATCTTGGGACAGACTTGTTGCACTCCTGCCTGTGGCCATTCCCAATGAAAGAAAGGCTCTGTCTCTACCAAACAGGGCTCACTCTGGGGGACCACCCTGTCCCACTGCCAGAGCCCGTGGGTTTGTTGTGGGGCTGACAGATGTTCACAGCTGGCAGCAGCTTAACTCAGCCACTGCTTTCTAAACGCCTGGTAGCACCTACTGCCAAGATGTTGGTCATGGTTGTTCTTTGAGCTGCTGCAGTTATTCTTACAAAAGGTGTCAGGGCTCAAGCTGCTAAGACATTTCAGCCTTTTGGAAGATTAACACCTTGGATGCTCCTCTGGGAAACTGCAGCCAGTGACGCTGACAATTTCACATGCAAAGGCGACTTGCAAAGTTATCTGTCTGCTCAGCTACCAGTCAAAGAAGGAATTTATGAGTGGATATGACAGCATCAGCTGAGAAAGTGTTTAAAACTAAGTTAAGACTGGCAAGGCTGCGATCCAGCCTGGTTTAGAGCATTGCCTGGTTTTTAGAGCCCAAACCAAGAATAATTATCCAATGAATACTTTTGTCCCAGCATCCAGAGCTATACTTCTTGTGGAAGCCGTGCTGGTCCTAGTCAGAGGACAGGGGAGGGCAGGGCAGATTCCTTGCCTGAGCTAGCCTGGTGCTTTCTCAGTTTGTCCCCAGCAGATGCCCTGGCTCCCTGAGCAGGGCTGGGAGAAGGGCCGGAAGGAATGCACTTACTCTGCCATCCTCTGTCTCAACAGTTATCTTCCCATCCTGTGCAGCTTTAATCCTCCCTCTGGTGTACTCCACCTCGGGGTCAGCCACAAAGCAGTAGGTTTTGGCATCAAAAGGTTGGTTCTGGGCTTCTATTCTCTCCTTCTCGGATTTGCGCAGGTACGGCGCGGCCTCGCCAAAAATCTCCATGCCAGCGTCTCTGCTCATGGCTCTGAAAGACAAAGACCCCTGGACCCTTGTGTGCTGCTCAGGGCAGAGAGCAGCTGAACATCCACCCCCAGCTGGCTGCTCCAAGCTCAAACCTCCCAGCTCTCAGTGTACGGGGTGAGGTCTTGAGGGAGTTGTTCGCTTTTCCAGGCTGGAAGGTACAAAGGCACTGAAGAAGAGCCACCACCCTCCATGGCCCCAGGGAAAGGAGATCCATGTCCAAGGGAGGAGGAGGGCTCCCCAGGAAAGTGGTCAGATCTGAGGGATTCGTGTAATCCTCAGAAAAAGTGAAGCCCTGAAGATTGTTTTTCTTCTGGTTTTTAATTTATGACTTCCCTCACTCTCTGTTAACATGGAACCTGTCCTAGTCCTCTGGTGAGCAGCCGTAGTGGGCAGGAATGGACATGTGGTTAAAGGAGCTCATGGAGGGAGGAAAACAGGGACTGCCCATGGTGGGCACAGGGGAAAAGCCAGCTCATGCCAGCCTGGGCAAGCTGTTAGTTTTCATGCCTCAAATCCTCACCTTAACAATCAGCCAACAGACAGCAGGAAGGAACCGGCTGACATCTCGTATCTCTGAAAGAGAAAGAGTCAAAGGTCAGACTTCAGCTAAGCTGCAGCCTCTCCAAAGGCCCAACCCCTCTCACTGCAAGTAACTGTGCCTTTTGAGGGCCAGCAAAATTCACCAGAGACCACTCCTTCCCTTCCCAAGGAACGGCCCAGCAGGGAAGCTACAGCAGAATTCCCACCACAGTGCTACAGCCTTGTGAGGCTCCAAGCATGGGGAACAGGACCTGTGGCAGGAGCCTTGGCCAGGACATCAGGAGCCACCAACAAGGGCTTTCTCCCTGACAGCTTTTATAGGCTCAGCTTAGTCCCCCTGGTTCAGCCCCATCCCTATATTTGGAAGGAAGGGATCGACACTCCCGCCTGCTCACCAATTCATGTTCATTTTTTGCCATATACAGTGTGTAAAGAAAGGACCTGCTCTTCTCTCCCAATTTTAGTAAGTCTGGGATTTTGTAGACTTTTCTTTGGTGGAAATTTCCTTTACTGGGAACATGCTCTCCTGCCAGCTACAACCATGGCCAGCACTTCACTCTCACCAGCATGTCAAACAATGATAGCACAGAAGGGACCTGCCCCACTGCTCCTGCTCACAGGCTGCCTGGGCAGAGCTGCACAGTGGTGAAGGAACCCAAACCAGCTCTGTGTGGGGTGGAGAGCAAGGCCACGGAAGGAAAAAGAGGATGAGGATTCATGCAGGATCAGATATGGCAATTCTTGTGGCTGACACCGCTGCATGGGTCAGGGAGGAGAGGATGAGAGGCCATGACTGAAATATGATGTGACAAACGTGGCAAATTAGAGACTAAATCAGAAAGAACAACACCCAAATCTGGCCAGGGATGGACAGTTCATGAATGTGAAATCATGAATACACCACATAAGTTTAGCTTTGAATACAGCTTTGGCTGCCCACAACATTCACTGCCCCTGCTGCCAAGAGGAGCTGCAGAAGCCTCGTTACACCATGCTGAGGAGGTTCTCTGACATGTGTGACTGCAATTCCCACAGAAGGATGCCGGGAAAGTGGGCTTTAGATGGAGGTCTCCCAGTCCCAAACACCCTGCTTGGTTGGTGCAGAGCAGCCAGGCAATGGCTGGCAGGGCAGCCCTTGGCAGAACTGTGGGAGCCTTCACACAGAGCTTGAGTGAGCTCCTGGTGCAGGAGAGGAAGGGTCTCCTCCATCCTGAGCCATTCTGGCTGTTCAGGTCATCTGTCACTGTTGAGCAAGACCCGTTTGCTCTCTGCCCTGCACGGACACTCACCCCAGGCTGCAGGACCAGCCTTCCCTTAGCAGAACGAAGCCAACAAGCCTTGTGTGAAGCCAGAAACCCCCTCCACCCTCCCCAAACAGCTTTTGCCACCTCCCACAGCACCACTCTGAGCTGGAGCACCCGGGGGCACCTGCAGCTGCTGCCCCAGCACAGGGGATGTCACCCCTTTGGGACAGTGGCTGACCCCATGGCCCAGGGTTTGTGTTGGCCCAATGGGAGCTGAGCCTGTGGGCTTGCAGCAGAGCCACTGTCACTGGAATTCTGAAAAACATGTTTCATGTTGCCCTTAATTTCATTTAAGGTCACTAAAAATGGACACCACAGCCACATATCTCATGAACCATGAATTCCTAGAATCCCCCTAAGCCCGGGGGATGAGGGAAAAGCTTATTTTAGCTCACATCCCTTGTGATCGGCCCTTTGAACTTAGCACAGGGGATGTGCTGGGAGCAAAAAGCTGAGGCACACCAGGCCAGCCAGAGAGGCTGGGTTTGTCCTGGCACCAGATTGCCACTGTAACTCAGAAAGGACATTTCCTGCTCAAGACAAGAGGACTGGACAGACTGGACATCACCCACACAATCATTGGGGTTGGAAAAGTACCCCAAGATCAAGGCCACTTCTGACCGATGCCCACCTTGTCGCCCAGCCCAGAGCACTGAGTGCCACTTCCAGCCCTTCCTTGGACACCTCCAGGGAAGGGACTCCAAACCTCCCTGGCAGCCTGTTCCAGTGTTTGACCACCCTTTCAGAGAAGAATTTCCTCTTGATGTCCACCCTGAGCCTGCCCTGGCCCAGCCTGAGGCCATTCCCTCTCCTCCTGTCCCTGTTCCCTGGGAGCAGAGCCCGATGGCCCTGGCTGTCCCCTCCTGTCAGGGAATTGTGCAGAGCCAGAATTTCCCCCTGAGCCTCCTTTTCTCCAGGCTGAGCCCCTTCCCAGCTCCCTCAGCTGCTCCTGGAGCTCCAGAGTTGCCCAGCTCCATCCCCTTCTCTGGACACACTCCAGCCCCTCCACGTCTTTGCTGCCATGAGAGGCCCAGAAATGGACAGAGCACTCAAGGTGCCTCAGCAGTGCCAGCCCTGGGGGTGGTCACTCTCCGGTCCTGCTGGCCACACCATGGCTGCTACAGACCCAGCTCTCCTTGGCCACACTGCTGGCTAGGTCCCCTCGGTGCAAGCAGAGCAAAGAGAGCCCTCAGGCAGTGAGAGCCTCTCCTGGCTTTCTCTTGCTGGTTCAGCATCCAGGTGGGAGCAGAGTGCAGGAAAACAAGGGGCACTGAGCAGTGACCCACAGCAGCTGCAGGTACATCTGCTGCTCTCTGCTGCCAACATCACTGCACACACAGAGCTGTCCCGAGGTGAAGGTCACAAGGGTGCTGTCACCACGAGCCACATTGCCTTGCAAGGCTCTCTCATCCCATCCTGGGGCTGCCAGGGAGCTTTCATTGCTGTCCTTCATTCAGAAAAGGGCACACTCATAGCTCAATATACCCCTGCAAATTAAAGGTGGATTTACTGGTTGGTGTCTATCTATTTTTGCACAAAGAACTTCGAGAGAACAAGAAGGTTTTGTAAGCTGCAGCTGAGTAAGTTCCCTGGCACGCTGAAGGAACCTGCTTTATTAAACTAGTAATACACAGCTTAAAACATGGAATGACTTGGCTCTTGCACAGAGACAGGTGCAGTCATTCCTGCCCAGGTCTCCCCAGCACAAATCTTCACAGCAACATGCACAACTGATGTAGAGCTGCTAGAAGGCAGGGGCTAGACACGCCACCAGCAGTATAACCTCCTTTAAAAAACATCAGTTTCCACTTGAACCAAACCAAACTTTAAAATTCTTTTCTAGGAGGCAAATAGTCAGCTTTGATTGTAGGCCACCAAGCCTAAGAGCAGTCCAGTAAAAGTGAGGGACTTGTCAGTCATGTCTAAAGGAAGGACTGTGGCCATTCCCCCTGCAGCACAGGCCAGCACATCTGCTTCACTGAGCACAGACTCACTGCCCCAAGGCTGGGGAGCTCCTGAGCAGCCCCAGCACACACTGCTGGAGCCACAGCTCCTGGAAGCTCCAGGTGAGTGCACTGCTTCAGCAGCAGGGGCTGGAAAGCCTCGGTTGCAACCAGCAACCTCAGTGCGTGGGGACAGGCTGGTCCCAGCTCTGACTCCTCAGCACTCTGTGCTTGTTCCACCTGACTGAAAACACATGCTGATTTGCAGAGAGGTGGTGAAGAGCCCAACTCAATTCCCAGCCTCTAGCTCCATCCTGCAGTTCACTGAAGACCATGTGAGAGCCTTCATTTGTCCCAGATCCTGGCTGGGGGCAGATGGAAGCACATCTTAGGAACACCAGGTCAGTGCTGGGAGCAGGCAAGTCTGACCAAGCGAGAAAAGGCTCAGAAAATGTAGATATCTTCAAAGGCACTGCAGAAGGGGAGAAAGAGCAACAGCATCTCCATCCACACATGACCTTGACCCAAGCTGGAGATGAGGAAGACTTGCTTTCTTCCTCAGGCTGTGAACAAGGATGAAGAGGCTCTGGGTGACTGCAGCAGGAGGCTGGACTACAGACCTCATGAGAGACCTTCTTATCCAAGTCTTTCCATGATCTGGACTGAAAATGCAACACAGGGCTTTTGTAGTTGTTTAAGGTCACAGTCTGTGGACCTCTTCAGGCCCTGATTCTGCCTGTGCTGCTGCTGAGAACGCTCCTAAAGCAGCCAAGCTTCACCCGTGTGGCTTAAGTGTCACTCATTAGCTGAGCTCCTCCACGGGCTGTGCAGGCAGCACACGAGGAATGTGTTGCCTTCCTTGGGAAGACAAATGGAGCCAGTCCTCATTCCTCAGACATCTTGTCACTGGTCCCCAGGCTGGGATGGCAGCAGCCCCTCAGAGGAGATGCTGTTTTCCACTGGTATTGCCAGGCCAGGGCTGGGTGTGCTGTGGGCACAGCAGAGCTCTGTGTTCAGGACTGTGCTCTGCCCTCCCCCGGTCCCTGGGGCACCCAGGGCTCCCTGCTGGCCTTGGGGAACGCAGGCTCACCATGCACAGCACCAGGCTCTGACAAACCTGCTTCCCAAATGACACCTGTCACCTGGTGGAGTTTCAAGAGAGCCACCTGGGCAGCCTGGCCCTGCTCAGCCCCAGGCCAGCACCCAGGACAGCCCCAAGAGAGCAGCCCTGACACAAACCCTCCCTGCCAGAACTGAGCTCCTTCCCTGGGAATTTTGGTACGAGTACAGTTTGCTTCACTTCTAATACTGGACTAGAAAAATACTGAATATCCACTGACAAAGCACCTCCAAGCACCCCCAGCACATCCCTTTCCCCTCCCTGACCAGTTCTGCCTCCTCCCAGTGAGCACTTAGCAGAACCCTTGGGCCTCCTAAACACATCTGTGTTCCCTGCTGCCACTGAACAGGGCAGGGAAATCCTAATAAGTTGCCTAAAGAACATTTTTTGGTTTTTAATAAACAAACAAAACCCCAAATAAAGAAAAAAACAAATGCCGATGAACAACGAAACCCCACGACCAACCACAATAACAAAAATAAAGCTCCTAACTTCCAAAGAAAGTCTCCCCCCTGGAAAAGCCAAGGGAAAAGGGATGGGTGTGGTCAAATTGGGAGGCTGAAAAAAGCAGGACATCAGTTGCTCCCACTGCCATGAGGCAAGGGACATGTCACTCCATCTGAAATCTTTCTGGGCCTTTGCCACACTCCCCCCAGTCTGCCATAATCTTCCTGGGTCAGCTGGTTCTGCCTTTCAGGGCACAGAAAAACAAGGTAAAGGACACAACAGTGCTGCCAAAACATTTGGGAGAAGACAGGAATCCTGTATTTGTCTCTGTGGTACGAGTCAGCTGCAAATGAGCTTTAGAGAAATCAGTGTTAACAGGTGACTCTTCCCAGGTCATGTGCTGATTCTGCAAAGCCTCAGGACAGAAGTTTGCCTTGTCCAAATTCTGCTTTAACTTGGCTCAGCTGTAACACCAATTCTTTCTTCTGAGCTTCTAACTGATTTGTTTTATTTTTACTTACCATTGCTTCATACAATCATGGTTTTTCAGACTGTCCTCTGTGCAGAAAGGGTATTTGGCCCTAACACACTGCTGCAATATTTAAAATACAGGCCTGATATGACAGCAGAGCCCTTGAAAAGGGCAGACAAAAGCTGTTGTGCAGAGCACAGCCACAGGCTGGTAAGAGATGGGGCAGGGATGGGCCCTGAGGACTCCACAAAAACAAACAAATCACAAGGGATCACATAAATATAGACCTGAAAGTGAAACCCATGGAGGAAAGCAAGTATGCAATAGATGTAAAAATGCATGAGAGATGCCACTGCACTGGAACAGGTGAAATTTACTGTTTTCCACCATTTTGCAAAGATAGAAATTTTCCACAGGCTTTACACCTTCCCTTGGATGGGAATGTTCTCTTCCAACCCCCACACTCAGGAGAACACCAGTGCTACCTGCAGGAACACCTGTGTTCAGTCCAAGAGCCTCTGGAACTCACACCAACAACTGCTCTGGTTTGTCTCCTGTGGGCCCTTCTCTGAGGTTCAGCTTAAAAAAGCACATTCAGCTCCTGATGTGCATGACTAGAAATAAATACTGCCTTCTAAAAAAAAGGCAAGCAGAGCAAGAATATGAAGTTTGACTGGTATAAAAAGTTCTGATGACATTCTAGCCAAACCTACGGAAATAAAAATATATATTGTCTATACAAATCAATCTTTATTTTCAAATGCTGCACTGCATAAAATGTATCTGATTGCCAGCCCTGTGCATGGACACAGCCCCCCTTCACCCTCCCCCCTTCTCCTAGCACAAGGAGAGCAACTACACACACGATCAATTGCACCAGAAGAAAAAACTATTTGCATCCCAATTCTCTTTTCCTTATAAATGAACAGTGTTCACCTGGAAAAACCACCAGAAAAATATATTTCATTTCTGCATTCAGATGAAAACAGGCTTGTTACAGGGCAGGTCCCATGCGTGGAAGCAGTTGGTGCTTTCAGTGCTCTTCACCTTCTTAACCTGGATAAAGAAGCACTCTTAAAGCTCCCCTGCTTCTAATAGTGCAGCTGCCTCTCCTAGAAGGCAAAACAGTGAAGAGAAACCAGAGGGCAGAGCTCCTCTGAGAACGCCATGGCCCCATCCAGTAATGGCTTTGCATCAAGTAATCCTCCTGCAGTGACTGCTGTCCTTGCCAGACCAGCAATTTTTTTTTTTTTTACCAGCAGTATTTTCCCAGCAACACACACGTTCTTCTCAAGTGGAAAGTGCTTTCTATCCTTTGATCCCAGCAATGTTTCAGAGAAGTCCCAAATTTTATTCTGTACCCAAGATCTTGTTGGAAATGATATCCATGGGGAAGGCTCTGTAGAGATTTTTGGTAATGGGAGTTTTCAGAAACATGGATAACCTTTCTGATTTGGAAGAAAGGAGACCTGCTTGACAGGATATTACACTTGTGTGCTTCTGCTTTCACTCCAATGTCCAATCACAGCCAAACCCACAGGTGACATTCACAGCAATCTTTGAGGACCACCTGCTTTAGGATCTGTATTTTCTCATGTGCGCAGCAATAGAAGATGAAATCTCAGCACTCTTCTTATTCTGGCCATAGTAGTCCACAAAGTCACCATCGGGGCCGAGGAGGTACATGATTATTGTGTGATCCACCTGCAGGAGAGCACAGCGTGGTCAGAGGGCACAACATCACACAGCACCAGCTCAGAGGGGAAATGAGGGATCAGGAGCGAGGCAGGCAGTGGAATACAGGGAAATGTGGGATCAGGAGTGGGGCAGGCAGTAGGACACAGGGAAATGTGGGATCAGGAGCGGGGCAGACAGTGGGATACAGAAAAATGTGGGATCAGGAGCAATGCAGACAGTGGGATACAGGGAAATGAGGGACTGGGATGTGGCATCGGGACCGGCAGTGGGAGACAGGGAAATGCGGGATTGGGATCTGGGATCGGGACCGGCAATGGGATACAGGGAAATGCGGGACAGGGGCGCCCCCTGCCGGCGCACTGAATCCGCATTCACATATCGGATATTCCAATTGCATTTATATCAAAATTAACTCCACTGCAAATTTATTTAAATAACACTGCAAATGCTGTCAGTACCTAATCGCGACAACATCTTTCTCAGCAAAGAAACAGATTTCTGGAAGACATGATTGCTCAGGACTGAAATACAACTGTGCTCTGAGTTCAGCTGCATTAGAAATGAGAAATCACAGCAACTTTGGAGCACACAGGAAAAGAGCCAGTCAAATGTATTACAGATCAGAAAGAAATTCAACTATTGCCAGCCTTGCTAGTTCCTGTGCTGCTGTCTGCATTTCTGGGATTGTTTAGAACACACTTTGGTAAGGTGCTGAGCTTGTAGGAGGACATTGTGGTTCTGACAGGTGAACATACCACTGCACATGGGACTTCAGTAAAGATCCAATAGCTGGTTTTAAAACCAGCTCTTATCCAGTCTTTCAGTAAGCAAAGGCTGCTTTTACTCACTATGTAATCGTTGTCCTCATCCTTGGGCCCTTCACTGTAGTACACACGGTATGCTTTAGCCACTTGGTCAATCTGTGCCTTGCTACCAGTCAATCCCACCAGCTTCGGAGAAAATTCTAAATAGAAAGAAGACATTTACACATTTTGGTGAAAAGAATCCCTTCAAGAGGCTCCTTTTTAGTGCTCTGGACTACAAGCTATGAGACACAGGAAGAAAGCAGGAATACCTTTCACATATCTGGCAATGGCTTCTTGGTTGTCCCTCTCAGGATCGATGGTGATGAAGAGTGGGGTCAGATTAGGCAGAGATGGAATTCGATCTATGATGTTAACAGTTATTATTTATTTTAGAATAAACACCATCTCTCATC
Source organism: Fringilla coelebs (assembly GCF_963513975.1). Taxonomy (NCBI): domain Eukaryota; kingdom Metazoa; phylum Chordata; class Aves; order Passeriformes; family Fringillidae; genus Fringilla; species Fringilla coelebs. The sequence goes on from NC_140045.1 coordinate 12,633,852, forward strand.
TTCCTTCAAACTAGCTCATAGCCATGTAACATCAATCCAAGCCCACCCCAAGTGACTAGACCATTTTGTGCAGTTTTATTTATGCAATTTGTGAAGGAAGCAAGTGCCATGAGATGCTCTGCGTCTGTGCTTCCAGACCCTGAATTCCCATACCGATTTCATCTACCACTGCAATCATTTTCTCCAGCTCGTCAGGGCAGATGTCAGGGCAGTGAGTGAAGCCAAAGTAGATCAGCACCCACTGGCCAATGTAGTCCTTGCTGGTCCTGGGCTGTCCCTCATGGCTGACGAGGGAGAAGGGCCCTCCCAGCAGCGGCTTCCCAATGCCTCGGTTCCGTTCCTTCTCCAGTTCTACAAAACACAAGCGGGGATCAAACACACCCATGCCACAAGGCACAATGCTTCCCAGGCAAGCTGAGTCAGACATGCTGTCATGCAGATACCCAACACACCTTCCACAAAGTGTTCCTTTTGGACAAAATCAAATATATCACTAAATTCCTTTGAAATATGATTATTATCTTTCATTGTTACCTGACTGCATTTTTGTTTAAAAAGGGAAAAAATAAAACCAAGATATCTGGCCTGCTGTGAACTGAACAAAAACTGAACAATCCCCCAAAAGCTGCAATACCTCTGTTTTCAACTGTAAAGGAAAAGTGTGGAATCCATAAAAAGGAAATGTGTGGGCAGCTGCTGCAGGAGAGGGCAAAGCTCATGGGCGAGCCCACAACATCCAGCTCCGTGTCTGCGCTGCACAGGCTGGCACAGCGTGGGGCCAAACACAACTATTCCAACCTAGCAGCTTTAAAACGCTGAACCTTGAATTGCTTTAAATTTCTGAAATCTTTCTGCGGCACTTCCGTAAACTCAAGCACGAAGTGGCAAAGCCGTACAGTGACGATGCCCGGGCAGGTATAATACATCTGAATGCCAAACCAACATCATCAAAACACGACAAACACTTTGTCTGAACACGAAACGCGACACCCCCGGTGTAAAAACCCGTGCCTGGACGGGCTGTTCGGGTCCAATGCAGCTAGCTATGGACCCCAGCCCACACGATCTCACATGGACAAACAGTACAATCCAAAGCCCCGGCGCTCCTCCCGCACCCCGCACTCACTCTCCTCCTTGTGCCGCTTCATCAGCTTCATGCCGGCCAGCAGCCCCCCGCCCAGCACCACGGTGGCCGCCAGCGACCGCCACGACACGAGCTGCGGGGGACAAGGGTTTGGTGACTGCCCGGGGCACGGAGCGGCCCGGCCCGGCCCGCGCTCCCTCCATCCGTCCCTCCTTCACTCACCCGCCTCTGCGCGCCCGCCCGCGGCCCGCGGCCCGGCGGCAGCTGAGACAGCGGGCGGCTGCGGGGTGCGGGCAGAACCGCCCAGCCCCGCACGGCCGGGCCCGGCAGCGGCCACAGCCCCGCTCCCGCCCGCAGCCGCCACAGCCCCGCCGCCCCCGCCATGTTCCCGCCGGCCGCGCCGCCCCTTCCGGCCCGCCCGAGGCCGCCATGCAGGCTGCGCCGCGCCTCGCCTTCGGGGTCATCGCTGACATCCAGTTCGCGGACGCGGAGGACGGGCACGACTTCGGCGGCTGCCGGCGGCGCTACTACCGGCACAGCCTGCGCCTGCTGCGGGAGGCGGTGCGGGAGTGGGCCGGCGAGAGCCCGCCGATAGCCTTCGTGCTGCAGCTGGGCGATAGCATCGACGGGCAGAACGCCCGGCGCGGCGAGTCCGAGAGCGCCTTGCAGCAGGTGCTGGAGGTGCTGGGGCAGCTCTCGGTGCCGGTGCACCACGCGTGGGGAAACCACGAGCTCTACAACTTCAGCCGGGCCCGGCTGGTGCACACCGGGCTGTACAGCCGGCCCGCGGGGGGCTCGGACGGGCCCCCGGACAGGGAGTGCCACGCGTATCACTGCAGCCCGGCCCCGCGGCTCCGCCTCGTCGTGCTCGACAGCTACGACACCAGCACCCTGGGCAGGGACCCCGGCAGCCCCCGCTACCTGGAGTCCCTGCGGGTGCTGCGGGAGAAGAACACCAACGATGACCTCAACAGCCCCGAAGGTACCTCCGGCTTGGCAGGGGCGCGGGCGGCCGAAGCTTCGCTGTCCGGAGCTCCCGGTGCTGACAGCGGGATGCCGGGGCTCACAAGCATGTTGCCCAATTGCTGCCCACTCCCTGCCGTCGGTGCGGGCACAGGAGATGCTCCCCCGTAGCCTGGTGCTGAGGTTGTGCCCTGCTCTGTGCCCCGCAGTGCCGGGGAGGCGGCTGGTGCAGAGCACCGAGTTGTGCCCACCCTGCCCCATGCCGGGGGGAAACCCAACGGTGGAATCCCTGTTTGGGTAGTGTGGCCAAAACTCCCCAAAACACTTACAAATAATCTCCTTCTTTGTGCAAGGGGGATGGAGTTCTGATCAAGGAAATGCAAAAAAAAACACCCCAAAGGTTCTGAGAGTAAACCAACCATCAGCAGATTTGCGTAAGGCAAATAGAGGAACCATGGGAGGTGTATGCATTTGTGCCTAACCTTCTTCTTCATTGCAGGGCTCAAAGAACCTTATTTTGTAGCATTTAATGGAGGATTTAGCCAAGCCCAGCTGGACTGGTTTGATGAAGTCCTCAAGTTCTCTGATGAAAACCAAGAAAAAGTTATAGTTATGGGTAGGTAGATACGGAGGGGAATAAATAGACAATCAGAGCGGTTTGTGTTGGCAGGGTGCTTAAAGCTAATCTGGCTCCAACCCCTATATTTGATGGGGGCTGTACAGAGGAAGCTCTCAGCAGCTCCTCTCACTCATTTCTGTGGGTGGCTTCTTTCCTTCTTACTGAATATCAATTAATGCAAAACCAGCACAACTCCCATGGAAATATGAGAAAACAAAAAGTTTGCTAGCCCGTGTATGTTAGCTGCAGAAAACATGTAGTTAGTCTGGTGAGGTACAGATGGAACCCCTGAAAGAGCAGAACAGCAACCACACCTCACTGGGGGTGAGCTTTCTGTACTCAGTTATTGTATTTGTGGGGTGACCCGTGGCAGGAGGAAGGAAGGAATCTGACTCCATGTTCTCAGAAGGCTAATTTATTATTTTGTGATATTATATTACAAAAATACTAAACTAAACTATACTAAAAGAATACTAAACTAAACTATACTAAGGAATACAGAAAGGATACTTACAGAAGGCTAAAAAAATAAAAATGAAAACTTGTGACTCCTTCCAGAGTTTTGACATAGCTTGGCCCTGATTGGCCAATGAGTGAAAACAATTCACATGAAACGATCTCCAAACACATTCCACATGAGCAAAACAAAGGAGAAACAAATTAAATAATTATTGTTTTCATTTTTCTCTGAGATTTCTTAGCTTCCCAGGAGAAAATCCTGGGCTAAGGGATTTTTCAGAAAATATGAATGCCACACTCCGTGGGATGGCAGAACTTCCCAGCAATGAGGCAGATTTATTACAGTTTAACTCTCTTTATTTCTTTCCCTCCGGACTGCAGCTCACGTGCCCATCCATCCCTGTGCTTCCAATGGGGTTTGCCTGGCCTGGAATTACGAGGCTGCCCTGTCAGTGATACACACACACAGCTGTGTGGTCTGTGTGCTCGCAGGGCACCTGCACGACGGCGCCTACTGCCACGACTCGCACGGAGTGCATCACCTCACCCTGGAGGGGCTCATCGAGACGCCCCCCGACAGCAACGCCTTTGGAACTGTTTATGTCTATGAGGATAAAATGGTACTGAAGGGAAGGGGCAGAATTCCTGACAGAGTTATGCATTTCTGAAATACCGGGCAAATAGAGATTGTTCTTCTGCAGGAAGGACTTGGATGAAAATAGAGGAGATTCAGCTGTTTGCTTTTAGAAAGCTGTGCATGGCTGATCCTTATTGCTTTAGCTCAGGTGTTTTTCTCTTGGATACAGAATTTTAGAAATTGTGTTTCTGTAAGAGAGCACCTGACGTTTTGGAGAATAGAGAAGGCCAGTAATTTAAATTAATATACTGGAATGCAGAATGTTGATTTCCAACACCCAATCCAGACTGGATTGCTACTGTGAAAAGATGCAAACCATATAGTGAATATTGCTCAAAAAAAGCCCTAATGCCGTTCTCTCAGGCTGGACTGCTACTGTGGAAAGATGCAAACCATATAACAAACATTGCTCAAAAAAGCCCTAATGCTGTTCTCTCAGTGAGTATTAAAGCATGCAGAGTTGTACCTGCCCAGCCACATCTCTATTTATTTCTTTTCTGTGAACATTACAGTAAAGTCTCATGTCTGGCAGAATATATCCAGCCTGTAGCCTAATTCAGTCTTCCAACTTTGCTTTAAAAGACTAAAGTAATCCTCAGAGAAAGCTGAGCCTAAGGAGACCATGTGTGCTGCACCATGGAATGCTGCAGAAGCTCAGGCTGGCTGTGTGTGCACAGCTGGGATCACCTGCAGCACTGCTGAGAGTGAGCTCTGACACCCATCTAAATAAAAGTGTTGTGTGTTACACCTGGAGCTGTCCTGGCTCTCCCAGTGTATCCACCAGTGCTTCCTTCTCCAGGATGAATAGTGGGACATGCTTGCTGCTGCAGGGCTGCTGTGTGGGTCCTGCTTTCTAAGAAAAAATTAGGTGAGCAGCAGAGTTGGACAGTGCCCACATCTGCTGGTGACAGGCTCAAATATGCATCTCCCAGAAAATAAAAGATATGGAAGCTTTCATTGAGTTTTTTTATAAAAAATAATGTTTATTATTCAGTAAAGCCAGTGACTTTCAGTTAAAGATAATAGCAAAAATAATTCTTTCAGATATATTCTACATATGATTTTAGCAGAGGACAGAGATAGACTGCTCAATTTTCCAATAAGTCTGAAATGCATTATCCAGGCACATTATGGAAAGTCCTATGGCTGTAAATAGTCATTTACTAAAACAGTATTTGCTTTATTTGTCCCTTACGTTACAGAATAGTTCTCAAACTATGAGGTGATTTGAGAGTGATCCGGGGCTACAGTGATATCTTGAATATACCATCAGAACAGACATTAGATCAATGGTGTTTGGAAAATGTAAGAAGCAGCAAGGTGAACAGTTTCTGTAGAAAAATTCCCCACTCAGATTTGACAGTGTTCCTCAACATTTTACCAAATCTCAGCTGGCACTGCTGGAAGCAGACAGGTATTCTTGGGTCCTGTCAAACTGACACACCTTTTGTTAAGCACCAAAACCAAAGGCAAATAAGGTCAGCATAGCTACTGCAGACTTTCTCCCACCCAATTAAATCACGGTTTTGCAGTGTGTTGGCCAAGACTCTCGCATGTCTTTGTTCACATAAATGTACAGCCACGAAACGAAGGGGAAAAGAGCAACAACAACTGCAGCAACCAAACGAGCTCCTCCCAGGGGACTCCTGTAAGAACAAATCCAACAGAGCTACTTCAAATCACTGAATCTTTAAGGCTGAAAATAACCTCCATGATCATCAGGTCCAACCTTGGACTGCATACCACCACACCCACTAAACCCTATGGTGCAGTGCCACCAGTGCTTTTTTATGAATACTTCCAAGGAGTGGTGACTGCACCACCTCCCTGAGCAGCCTGTGCCAATACTTGACCCCCTTCAGTGAAGGAATTTTCCCTAGGATCTAATCTCAACCTCCCCTGGCACAGCTTGAGGCTGTCTCCTCTGGTCCTGTCGCTGTTCCCTGGGAGCAGAGCCTGACCCCCACCAGGCAGCAGCCTCCTGTGAGCAACTTGTAGAGAGTGAAAAGGTCCCCCCTGAGCCTCCTTTTGTCCAGACTGAGCCAGTCCAGCTCCCTTGGTGACTCCTGGTGCTCCAGACCCTTCTTCAACTCTGTTCCCTTTCCTGGACATGCTCCAGTCCCTCAAAGTCCTTTTTGAAGTGAGGTGCCCAAACCTGATCGCAGGACTGGAGGTGCCTAAGCAGTGTCAGCACAGGGGACAAGCACTGTCCTCATCCATGCCTGCGACAGCCCAGGATGTCCTTGGCACTGCTACAGCCACCACATAACATTCCCATCTGCCTGCAGCTGGAAAGACAGCAGAGAGCCTTTGGCCACTTTAATGGGGCTCCTGTGGATCTATCACCAGTCTTTTACTGGAGAGGCACAAAGAATTTTCTGACAATGCAGGCTACAGAAACTAGCTGGAATTTTTAAAAAAGCACCTTAAACAAAGGGAAAAATGCCCCTATTATGGCAGGGGGCCAGAAAAAGTGCTTCATGTAGGCTTACATTCCCCCTTGCCCCAACTTTTATCTGTGCAAAATCCTCTAGGCTGTAGCACCAGCTGCTACTGCTTGGGCATCTGGAAGGTTCAGAGGGTGACATGAAACAGCAAAACAAGCTGCTAAAAGCAACTGTGTGTTTTCAAGGAGCTAGTCACTAAATGTGAACATTGGAATGCATTCTAAAACAAGAGAAAATAAAACTTACTTTGCTGAACTGCGACAAAGACTCATCCATATTGTAATAATCACCAGACCAAACAATTCTCTGAAAAGCCAAACAAAAAACAGATCAGAAAATAATACAAACAGATGTTTATGTTCCTACAATACAAATTTTGCCTCCAAAACAATAGTGGCTGCTCCTTTGGAGAAGTTCAATGTATTTTACTAGAATTATAATTATAATGGTATTTACAAAGAGTAACTTTGCTTCACACCACAAATCTACAAATCGACATGACAGCTCAACAGCTGCAGAAATTCCTGCCTCCACCTTTTGTTCTACTGCTGGATTTATATTCCATAGCACATTTCACTAATTAACACAGGCAAAGCAGGCACATTTCTCTCATTGAACCAGAGCAAAGTAACATCCCAGTTTTCCAGACTGTGATTAGGTGCAGAAGTAACTACCAGGGCTTCACCTGAGTACTCTACAAGCACCTACTTTTTACACACCTGAGTGTCCAGATGAGAAATTCTCCCTCATCCTCAATACCTTGGAGGACTCAGCAGCCCATGCCAGATAAACCTGAATTTGGTATCACCTCAAGAGTTTTTAGAACATTGATTACCACTCCTACAGCTCCAGGAAAAGAGAACAAAACTGCTTCACTGTGCTTGTGCCTTGGTCTGTGAAAGCCAGACAAATAAATCCAACTGCCTGCCACAATCAGAGAGGCAATGACTGTTCCCTTCCCCGTGTCCAAGCAGTCACTGGTCTGGAGCATTATGGTCTCTCCTCTTTGGTCTGATTCCTCTGGACCAACAGCACTCACTGAAACAGCCCAGGAAATAAAGTTTTGGAAGGTGACACCAGGAGGAGATGGCCTGGTGAGCTGGATTTGGGCAGGAGCAAATAAAACCCACTGCTTACCTGCCTTCCTCTTCATGAAAAATGTTTCCTTGAGCATGAGCAAACAAAGAGCAAGCCAAGGCAATGGTCCCAACAACACAGCCAGCAGAATGAATGTCACAGAGGCTCCTCCAAACACCATTGTCTGGGGGAAAAAATAGCCTGTCAGCCACTATCAAGAAGAATGAAATAGACCCATCTGGGTCTTCCACAGACCTGACTGGCAAATACCCCTCGGAGAATTTACATAAACCTGCGGTTTTACAGAAGTTGTGCTATTATAATCTTTATTTTCCACAGATCTGGGCACAAGGAAAACCCTAACTATGAGTTTAACATGCAGATTCTATTGACCAGCCAATGAAATATTCAAAAAATATTCAAAACCACAAGCTTCATGAGTTCTGAACTTAGGAATGCTGCTACTTAAGGTGGCCAGAATGCCAAGAGACTGCAATGGTGTAATTTATGAAAATACCATGCACTCCTGAAGGTTTTCTTTGTTAAGTGTGATTTCAGTTTATTCAGCATAAGTATTCATTCAGAACAGATACAATCACTTTGTGTATATGGCTTTATTTAAAATTATTTCCACTGAATTAAAATACAAAAATCTTAACTATGTTCTGAAGACTTGAAACAAATCTAATCTGAATGATCCTCTGAACTGCTGTCAGCCCCCACAACACACACCCTTGGAAACACAGCCTTTGAATGCTCCTGCCCATGGCTCTGTGGGGCAGCTGCAATACCTGGCACTGAACAAGACCTTTAGCACTTTCATGGGACTGTGCAAAGCTCAGCTGCTTTTGCACAAGGTAGATAAACAAAAACAGATTTACAACAACGAAACAAAGTCAATTGCTAAGGTCAACACAGAGCCAGGTTCAGAGCCTGCTCCCAGGCTTCTGCTGCAGAAGGCTTGAAGCTGGAAGTGGGGTGCAAAGGCAGGCCCATCCCAGCAGCTGGGCTTTCTGCTGGGCTCCTCTCCTCACCTGCAGCATGTCCAGCCACCAGCACTAAAGCAATGACCAGCTTCTCTAGAAATAAGTCCTGCAGCTTTTTGCCCTCAGAAGGTAGTAGGATGTGTTTCTACACAGGCTGATTTTAATCAGTGGCTCAATTTAAAAAGAAAAAAACCAAAACAACAACCTTTTGAGAGCAAAATTTGAGCAGAGACTGTTTTGCACACCAGTATCATACCTGTTATTGAAGGGTTGATGCTGACAAGCAGTGTCAGGGCAGCTGGCACTAAGTAGACAACCTGTTAATGACATAAATCTACTCGGTAGCAAAACTTAGCAAGCTGAGGAAGCAGAAGTGCCCAGCCACAGCAGCACTTCTCCCCTTCACAGCAGTTTGTCAGAGGCACAGAGCAGATCCCAGTCCCTCGCCCTCCAGCATGCCCTGGCACTGCTAGTGCTCATCTCCACCATCACCACCCAAAATCCCGGGCCACCAGCCCCCTTGTGGCTTACAGAACACTGGCTGTCTGACCAAGCACTGCAGAGTCCCCTCCCTGAATCCTGACCCTCCCCAGACCCTCCACCCGCGCTGGGGCGTTCTGTCCCCTTTGGTGCCGCTGTCAGAGGGGCTCACACACCGCAGGCACGCAGGCCAGCCCCTGCCCAGCCAGCAGCTCCTGTCGCACACACACAGTGTCCCTGCCACCCAGCAGGGCCGGCGCCAGGGGCTGCTCAGTGCTCGAGGCAGCACGGGCACCGCAGCGGGGCTCGCTCCCTGTTCCACGGGCAGAGCGGGGCAGGAGCAGCGGGAGCAGCTCGGGGTGCTCTGCACAGGCAAGCCGTGCTCTGCAGGAGCAGATCTGGGGTGAGAAACGGCAGATCCTGGAAGCACGGTGGGATTCCGGCCGTCGCTGCAGTAGACACATCGCTTTCCCGGCGTCTGCCCGCTCTTCAGCTGGCAGCCGGGACGTTTCCTCCGGCAGCCCCGGATCGGCCGGGCGTTAGCGGAGCGGGGCTGGGGCCGCCGGGACCTCCGGGCAGGAGGTGCCGAAGGGGAAGAACAGGGAAGGGCGGCCCGTACTCACCGTCCACAGCCCCGCGTCGGGGTCGTTCACCTGCAGCGGGAGGCGCGCACTGAGTCCCCGGCCCGGCCGCGGCCGCGCTCCGCGGGAGGGGAGCGGAGGGGACGGGAGGGGAGCCCCGGCCTCACCTGCACGGCGGCCGCCAGTCCGAAGAAGGCGGCCATGAGGAGGTTGCAGAGCCGCCACAGCCGCGCCGCCATGGCCGGGGCGGGACAGAGGGAAGGGACAGAGGGGCGGTACGCGGGCGGGCCACGGCCCCGATCCCGATCCCGGGGTCTATCCCGATTCCCGATCACCATCCCGATCCCCCATCCCCATTCCGGCCCCTATCCCCAAACTCCATTCCCATCACCTTCCCGATGGGGATCGGGGGATCCCGGCCCCAACACCCATCCTCATCCCGGCCCCGATCCCCTATCCCCGATCCCCATCCTCATCCCAGCCCTGATCCCGCTCCTGATCCCTGATCACAGCCTCGATCCCGATCCCAGCCCCAATCCCCATCCTTATCCCCATCTCCATCCCAATTCCAATCCCAATCCCAATCCCGATCCCGGGCAGCACGGTGATACTTCAAGGGAGATGAGGCCCTGGCACAGGGTGCCCAGAGCAGCTGTGGCTGCCCCTGGATCCTTGGCAGTGCCCAAGGCCCGGCTGGACGGGGTTTGGAGCACCCTGGCACAGTGGAAGGTGTCCCTGCCCATGGCAGGGGGCTAAATGAGATGGGTTTTTAGACAGCTTCCAACCCAAACCATTCTGTGATTTTTGTAATGCTTCAGAAATAGTTTTGTGTTTAAGAGATTCAGTCATTTTGTACAGTCTGGAGAAGCAAAAAGGATATTGCTCAGAAGAATAGCATTGTGCCATCATTCACTGATCATTTATAATGAAAAATGATAAGTGATGAATTGAAACTGGGTCCTTTAGAAATGTGATATTTACCAAAACCAAGCCTCTGTGAGATCGTGTCTCCCACCAATTTCATACAGTTCTCTCAGCACCCAAAAGAATCAGGTCTTGCTAAATTGTTATGTGGAGGACATGTAAATGTGTCCACATTTGTGGAGAGGATTCATTCTCATCTTATTTTTAACTGAGTCTTTCCTTGAGCAGGTTACAAGAGATGAAATTACTCCAAATAAAGCCACAGAGAAGTAAGAGTTGTCTTTGTGAGAGTGCCTACCCCTCACCTCAAAAGAAGCAGAGCTCTAGTAATAAATCACCTTTATGCCTTGTTTCCAGGTCAAGGACAGGCTTTTGAATGTATTTTCTAACAGAAGGGAAGTAATTCTGGGCTAGAAAATGAAAATGTCATGGATTAAAAAGCAACAGTGGTGATAAAAGTGTAAGAAGAATGTAAGAGCATGTCTTTCATTAGCATAATTATTATTAGCATAATATGATAGGAAAATAAAAGCAGCTAAGCTTTTCAGGCACACCAGTTCCTTGTGTGGGAAACAAAATTATGAGTCAGTGCCCATTTTTTCCACCCATACTAGGTGATCTTCAATATGAAAATTAATCTGTGTTGAAGTCTTTGGATCTTTAATTTGTCTGATCACAAGCTATTGTGCAAATTTGCACAGCCCACCTAGTTTCTGTCATGGCTGGGCTGCTCCTTGCTATCTCATGGGCTGCACGGTCAGGAGGGGAGAGAAAACAGATGGGAGAAACTGACAGAGACAGAAACTGACAGAAACCGACAGAGCAGCTTTCAATGGGAGCTTGGGAAGCACGGCATGGAAGGTTTGGCAATCCTGTGAGTGACCAAAGTTCAGTGACACAAGAGCAAGGGAAGGCAAAAGGCCCCTCTGTCTCTCCTGAGGATATGTTTGGAAGGAGGGATTGGTTTAGCAACTGCGGTGTTCTTTACTGCTCTAATTCACAGAATCACAGAATATTCTGAGCTGGAAGGAACCTGTAAGGATCACAGAGTCCAGCTCTTGAGCAGACAGCCCATACAGGGATCAAACACACAACCTTCATGTTAGCATCATGCTCTGGCCAGTTGAGCTAAATGGAATTCAAAAGCAATCAGGCTGTAGCATGCCTTAGAAATAAAAACGTCTTTCAGTGCTGGGTGTGCTTATTGCAAAGAAAAGGTCGGGGCTGTTCCCTTAAAGCTTTACCAACCACCCTGAGCACTTCCTCCGGCCGCCTGCTGCGGGACACAGCCGAGTCTGTCGGCAGAAGGCAATACTGACTTCTCCCATGAGAGGGAGGCCAAGAACCTTCAGTATCCTTGAGTGGAACTCGAGCTGCTTGTTCCTCGATATTAGGCAAAAATCTTTCCTCTTTATGAATCTCTGGGTCTGCTACTCACCCCACAGCAGTCCGAATTTATCTTCACTGCGGCAATTCCACCTGTAAAGAACAGAGGCAGCAGGGATGGTCCCTGCAGCCAAGCTGTGATACTGAGAGCCAGGACGTTTCCCAAGAGCCTGTACCAGAGATTTTACTGCATCACAGCCATAATCACCCATCACAGTGACCCATTTCATAATGGCCCTCATCCTTGTGTCATGAAGGGTCATAGATTGGTTTAGATTGGATCAAAGGTGATCAAAGGGCTCTGAGTGGGTAGGTGAAGGGTTCAGGGCCTTTGATGTGTTCCTGGCTGCAGAACCCTGACTGCAATAGGGACATCTGGAGATAAATGCATGGTTGCACAGCTGATATTGCCCAAAGGGCTCTGAGTTGAGTTGCCTTAACTGGTGGGTCAGGAGCCAGGAGCAGGGAAGGATGGGGCCCACCTTCCTGAGAATGGGAGCAGCCCCATGTTCCCTGACTGACCAACTTCACAGGACACATTTCTGAAGCAAAGGCAAACCCATCCCTGGGATTGATTTTGCTCGAGGACATGGGTGCATCAGGTGAGTAATGCAGAAGGACTTGGAAACATGCTATGTACCTCAAGGAGATTTGATTTTTGGGTGAGAACAGTCTGTTATGTTGAGTTTCATATGTAATACTGGTCGTTCAATGACAATGCCACTGTATGTCATAGCTACCCTGAACTGTGAGTATGGACTGCTCCAGATACACCAGTCATGGACAACTGAACTCAACAGATTCATCTTGGTGGGGATGGCCAGTGACTACTGAAATAATAGCTGTGCTTGAGTAGAGTTATATGAATATTTATGTATATAACATAGTTGGGAAGTATAAGATATGGGCATGATACAAACGGTACAGAATAAGGGGTGGATGATGTCCTGGTTGCAGAGAGAAGGGCACATCAGGAAAAAATGCAGACAAACCACTCTTACGTGCTGGTGTGGCACGATGTTTTAGGAATAAAGTGAGAAGTAACAGATGTCACATATGTTGACTTCAGGAAGGTTTTTAACATTGGCTGTCCTGACCCCTTCTTAAAAAGATATAAGGGCACAGTGAGTGTAAAACAGGTGAGATCATTGTACCTCAAGTGCTAATTATCAGTGTTTGTCAAAATGGAAGGACACATTCAGAGGATTTTTGCAGGGGTCCATTCTGACGCCAGATCTTTTTAATTACTTCAGTTAACAGGCTGCATGATTAACACCCATGACCACCTTATTAAATCTGCTAATTACTCCAGACTGTTGAGGACAGCAAAGACAATGGATTCAGCACTAGATGGAGAAATGGCCTGCAATCTACAGGGCAATATTCAACAGGTACAACTTTCAGCATTACTTTTATGAGCAGTGAGCAACACAGGTTCAGGTGAGGGAACTGAGTGGACGCAGTTTTTAAAAAAAAAATCTCACCAACCCAAAAAACACTCCCCTGCCCCCAAAAACAAGAAAAGTCTTCAGTGTAATGGAGAGCAAACTGAATACCAGCAATGGAAAAGGCAAACACCATCCTGGAGCATGTGAGCTGTAGCCTCCAAGGCAAGCTGGAGGCTTGCCTAGCCAGGGATGCTGTACTTCAAAAAATACAGATGACCAGAAAACATCAGAGGAGGTCGGTGAGGATGCTGGGAGGCAGAGGAAACATGGAGAAAGGCAGAAGGAAATTAATTGATGTAATGTGTAGAAGAGAAAGATGAGGCAAGGACAAGAAGGGAAACATTGCAGTTCATCATTATACATCATCAAGTGCCTAAGGAGTCATTTTGAAGAAGGCTATGGCCACAGTGAACAGGGCAGGATATAAAGGATTTGAAATTCTTAAAAAACCCCTGAAGTTAGGCTTTAGGATGATGTTAGGATGTGTGCCAGAACAGATTGCTAGGGAATGGCACAATCCCCATCACTGGTGGTTTTTAAGGAAAGGTTTCACAAACATGTCAGAACAGGTATTGTTGATCCTCCCAGATTTGTAGTGAGGGAAAAGTATGACTAGCTAATTGTAAGCAAACACATGTAGGTGGCACACAGCAGAAGTGGAAGTCAGTGTCTGTGCCAGTGTTTGCCAGTAGGCACTGGGTTTCTGCATCAAAACCTGCAAGGTGCCAGCCACGGACCTGCCCTCAGGGGTTAATGCAGAACAGAAGGCTTATACAAAACAGGGAACCAGGGAAGGGAATGTTTTTTGTGTCAGGACTCAACACAAAGGGTGATGGTTTGCAGTTCCTAGAGGCACTTCCAGTGTGCGTTCAGGGATGTATTATCACCTCCATGGTGACCTGGGCAATGGAGCAGCAGGGATAGAGTCCTCATACTTCTAATACACGGTATATCCAGCTCTTCCCTCAGCACATCTCCATTCATAAAAGGGGTCAGTACAGTTTCTACTACAAAGATGAGGACACAAGGCCTCCTGTAGGTGAAGGGACTCCCCTTTGTCATGCAGCAGGCTGGAGAGGGACCACCGTGAAATTGGAGCAACAATTTCACTGCTCTAATTCACAGCATGTACTGTCCCTATGACTAGGAGTGCGGAGGAATGGTCAGAAACCATGCGCTGGCATGAAGAGCAGTGACCAAGAGAAGAATTAAAATGAGGGGGAGACTGATGGTGGCAGGAAGAGGCTGATGCCCTGGGCGTCCGGGAAAGCACAGCAAGGACTTGTGCCCTGCGGTCCCGAGGGAGTCGGGAGAAGTTTGCAAGGGGCTGCCTGTGTGGGAGAAGCCCTAACCCTAGGGAGAAGATGAGAAATGCTCTAAAGCTGCTCGGGCCGCCTGCGGGCCCCCGAGGGGATGTCAGACAGGACAGCAGATGTCCGGGCGCCGCCGGCTAAGGGGCTGGCGGGGCCGAGCGCGGCGCGGGGTCCCCCGCGGGCGGTGCCCCCCGGCCCGAGGGAGCGGGAGCGGATCCGCAGGACCGCCCGGGGATGTCCCGTCCCCCCGCGGGAGGCAGCGCCGCCTCCGCCCCGCCGCAGCGGTGCCGCAGGCGCGGGGCCCCGGCGGGGAGGGGTTTCGCGGCCCCAGCCGGGGGCGGACGGGCGGCGGGGCCGTGTGTCCTGCCCTGCCGGGGAGGGCCCTGCGCAGCGCCGCCGCCGCTGCTCCCGCTCCGCGCACAATGGCGACTCCCAGCCCCAGCGGCGGCTCCGGGGGGAGCGGGAGCGGGCCCGGCCCGGGCGCCGCCGGCAGCAGCAGCAGCAGCAGCATGCAGGGTAAGCACCGCCGGCCCGGGCAGCGCCGGGCCGTGCCGGGCCGGAGCCGCCGCAGGTCTCGCCCTGCCCGGGCCGCGGGGACCCCCGGGCGCTGCCGTTCGCGCCCCCCGCGCTGGGCCGCGGCTGTGCAGCGGCGCTGCCCGCGGGAATCCCCGGCCCCGGCTCGGCCCGGCCCCGGCGGCCCCGCTCCGGGCCTGCCCCGCTGGCGGCCTGGCCGCGCCCGGCGCGCTCGGCGAGAGGAAGCGCGGCCCTGGCCCCGCTCGCCGGGGCTGCCGGGGCGCAGGGCCTGCCCGGAGCTCGGCCCCGGCCGCCGGGACAAAGGCCGGGCTGGACGCGGCTCCGGCCTCTGCCGGCGGGGAACGGGTCTGCGGCCGCTCGGGGCGAGCGGTGCAGGCCGCGGCTGCAGCAGCAGCATCCCCGGGGGCCGGCCGGAGCGAAGTGCGCTGGGGCGGCCCGTGCCCGCAGGAGCCCCGCCGTGCGGCCGGGCCGGGGCTGGGGCTGGGGCTGGGGCTGGGGCTGGGGCTGCGGCACGGCGGCACTGCCCGGCCGGCCCGGCCCTCCGCTGTGTGCTTTTCTCCAGACGAACGTCCAAGTGAAATCAGTTCAGCGCGAACTTGCCGTTCAGTTTCATTCAGTTTCCTTCCGTTCCGATGGAAATTTACAGTGCTGCAGCGGGTCGTGTTGGTTTCCACCGGCACTTGTTGATGGTTGAGCAGCCTTGCAAAAACGATGGATATTTGTTTTTCAGAAAGGCCTCAGCAAACCCTTTGAGTTTCTGTTTTAAAGTTAGAGCACTGAAACGCACTCTCTGATTGAAAAACATTCTAGGCCTTATTAGGCTGAGGTGGCACAGTGCTAGTTTGTTTGTTTGTTTAATTAAATACAGGGATGGTAATATTAAAGAAGTAGTCTACCCTGTTGAGGACCAGGAAAAAGGAAAGGTTGCTCTCTCTGTGACAGAAGTGTGGGTACTGTTGTGAAATAATGCTTGTCTCTGTTATTTGCCATATTCTGTGTTGATCTTGATATGGACTGTGCTGAGACTGGTGGGGACTTGTTTGGGCAGAGCACTGATGGTTAAACTGAAGAGCTTGGTATATTTGGAGTAAAAAGGTGGATTTTGACTCCTTGTAGCTTCCCCTGCATGAAGGTTTGGGTACCTTTTGAGCCTTGTCAAGGTAGTATTATCCATCTTTCAAAAACCAGAATCCCAGACTTTGTTCTTTAAATGCATAGATTACAAACTTTACCATGATATGCCAGAACAGTTGTGATTTACTAAGAACAAGCCTTGTTCTTGTAGTACAGTTAAAACACTCAGTGTTGCCCATTGTATTTCCACCTGACCC
This sequence comes from Fringilla coelebs, assembly GCF_963513975.1. NCBI lineage: Eukaryota > Metazoa > Chordata > Aves > Passeriformes > Fringillidae > Fringilla > Fringilla coelebs. The sequence continues at coordinate 12,650,121 of NC_140045.1, forward strand.
ATTTCTCATTTTTGAGTCGTTCCTCTGAATCACCTGTATGTTCCAAGGCTGAGAGCTGGTTTTGCACCCTGGCACCTGTGATGCCCTGTGAGCTTGTGGTGATGCAGCATGTGCATGCTGTCTCCAGTGGAGGAAGGGCACTTGGTTCTGCTCTAGCTGGTTAGGGTAGCTGTTTAAATATGGATTGAGGACCATGGGCCAGTGTGATGGTGCCCAGGTGCTGGAGGTTTTCCTTAAGGAACAGGTGGGTCTTCTGTTGTCCCAGGAGGAGCTGTGTGTGTGGCTGGACTCTGGAGCAGCAGGTTGCTGTCACTGGAACCTACAAGAAACTGTCCCAGGAGGAGCTGTGCTGCCACAGCACCTGGGTGGGATGGGAAGGGCTGGACGTGGCTGCAGGTGGTGTGCAGGCTGCTGGGGCAGCTCTGGCTGCTCTCCAAGATGCACAGTGCCCTTGCCCACAACACGAGTTCCTGCTGATGCCAAGGCAAGCTGAGCTGAACAAAGAAAACCCCACAAAAGTGTCGAGTGCTCTGCAGTTGGGGAGCCCAGCTTGTGCTTGTGGTGGGGCTGGGCAGGCACTGGAGCGAGGGAGGTGCAGGAATGCATTGCTGGGTGGGGAGAAGAGTAGGTAGGACTGCATCAGTGTCGATTTAATTGGCTTAAACAGCATGACAAGGTGGAGCAGGGAAGTCATTAAGCTGGAAACAAGTAATTATATTTAAAAAAAAAAAAGTTTTGCTCAGTTAATTTTCAGCCACAAACACTCTGACCTGGCTTGTGCAACTGCTTCTGTGAAGGAGGTGAGAGTGGGAGAGGGTGGAACTCCTGTGCCAAAGGACTGTGACACTGCTGCCCTGGACAGCACTCTGCTGCTTTTGGAGATCTTGCCCAGAGGCCATGTGCTTGGGCAAGCTCACCTGAGGTGAGTGTCCCTTGCAGGAAGTTTCTGTTTTGGTGTCAAGGCTGGCAGTTTTATAAGGAGTGTCAGCTGTCAGGGCATTCATCAGGGCCTGGGGGTAGGGAAGAATTGTGAGGATGGTGGTACAGGGGAGAAGTGTTCAGAGAAATTGAGGCCCATCACATTGATGTCCAGGGCAAGGGCAGCAGATCCAGAAGGTCTCTGCAGGCCACCCAGTTTAGCTTTTAATTCTGTCTCCTACGCCGTTTTTGATGCACACAGGCTAAAGTCCTCCAGGTGACAATGCAGAAGGTAAGGGACACTGCCTTGTCCTTGTGCTGGGCTCACCGTGCAGCCATGGCTCTCAAGCCTGGTAATCGAGCAAGGGATTGCTTCAGGCCTTATTATTCACCCTTATTCTGCATGCCCCAGCTTCACTCTCATGTCTTCTCTTGGTTACCTGGATCAGCTGCCCATGCCAAAGGACCTGGAGCTTTGTTTCTTCCCAAAGAGTCCCCTGGCCAGTGCAGTTCATGGTGCTGTGTTCAAGGCACAGCTTGGAGACAAAGGAGAGCTGGAATAGATCTTATTCCATAATTTCTTAAATGTCTGTTACGTGCTCACTAAATGAAGTCTGTCCAGATGCTGGTGACTGGTGGTGTGAAGAGTTGCTGTTCTTACTCCTGTGTAATGTTAAAGTTCAGGAACAGTCCTGAATATGTAGTGTCCTGGATATTTTGTGGAGGAAACAGATTCTGTGGGAAGTAGGATACCTTTCACAGGGATGTAAGGAAAAGCCAGCACCCAAATTGTAATTGGAGTGATTTTGTGTTTCTCTCAGTGCCAAAATTAGTAATAGTCATTACTGCTAACATTACTCAGAAAATGATAATTTGAAGAAAGGTGGTATGAAATCTAGAAATGTAGTTTATTCCAAGGCATAGGGAGAATTTTGATTCTAATTAAAACCTGTGGAGTCACTCATCCTAACTGCAGTGCCAAAGAAGAACTGGAACCACTTATAACTGATGGTTATGGAATCAGCTCAGCTGCATTGGGCACTCAGGAAGACTGGAGGCAACTGGGACTTCTCCAAATACTCACTGCCTGGTGTGCTCTGGTGTCTTTAAAAAGCAAAGCAGAGCTACTGTGTGTGTCTTCTCTGAATGTACATCACAGCTCAGAGGTATTGGGTGGGAATTCCTGATCTGCTCAACCAGAATTTGGGATTCTCAGTTCCCTTCATGTGTGTGTGGTCCTGTTTGCTCCCTCACTGATGTCTTTGCCCTCTTCTTCTGACTCCAGCCATTTTAGCAGAAAATCAGAGGAGGTCTGTCTCTAGTGAGAGAGTCTTTTGTGGGTGTGAGGCGAGGGACATTGTTAAGAGGTGTCTGAGAGCATGAGGAGATGAGCTAGAGTCCCTCTCTTACCCTTGGGTGCCATTCATGACATCAGTGCCTTACTGAAGTTGGGTGATCAGTTTCTATTTACAAGGAAACTCTGTCCTGTACCTTTTTTCTGGCAGAAAAGAGGTGCTGGGAGGCTTTTTGAGAGGTCAGGAATTGTTCATGTTTGTGAGGGACTCATTCAGTCACTGCAGTCAGGTGAATTTGGTGTGGGTGTGTGATGTACACTGTGTCAGTGGAGTAACGATGGCTTCTGCACACAGCGCTGGCAGAAGCAGAATATTGCTTGAAAACATTTGTGGGCTCACTGCAACTGGACTGATCCTCAGTGTGGGAATTCAGTAAGAGATGCCATGGTTCCCATATCCTCCTCTGTTGCTTGCTGCCTTGGTGAGTGCATGGGGTGACTGGAGCTTCTCCCATCCCCACTCTTGCCCTCCGTGGAATTATCAAACCACGTGTGTTAGCAGACAGCACTGATGCAGGCTGACTCTGGCAGATTGATGGGTGTATGTCTACTTGGACATATTTGCATTTGTTAAGAGCAATAAAAGATGTGTAGTGAGCAAATCAGTGCATTTTAGTTCATTTGTGCCCCCAGTTTATTCCTGTATGAGCCTTATGGCCATGTCTGCGTTGTGCTTGAGTCTTGGTGTAAGCTTGTGTGTGTAGGGCTATATTGGGCTGTGGGCATATGGTTTTGCATTTTGCCTTTCTATTTTGTTTTACTTTTAATCAACTGATGGTTTTGATATGTCTGTTTTCCTGGTAAATGGGCAGCCCAAAAGTGCTAGTTAGTCTACTCAGATGCTGGGAGGTTTTTTCAGTTATTTTATGCTGATTTGAGGAAGCCAGGAGATGTAGAAGTCACACTGTTGCCTATCAAAATGAGAGTTATCCTGCAAGAGAAAAAAATGAGTTTTGTGAGGAAGCAAAAAAAGCCAAAATGTGTGCTTTCCAAATTTCATGTTGTTGAGGAGTCCCTGAAATTAAATTTGTTTTTATGCAGTGAAGCATTGCTTACAGGAATCTCGTGTAACTACATCACGCTCTCCATGTATCAAACACACGTAAACAGCTTTTTAGCACCATGCAGCTTTGAAGTTGGATGTCTTCTGTTGGATTTAGGTTTGATAAGATTTTGTGTGAAAGAAAATTTGGAAGTCTGCTTCCCGGTGAAGGAAGCAGGCTATATGTTGAAGCCTTTGGAGACTGGAAAGGAAAACTGTGTGAGGGGAAGAAGCTGTGCAGGGTGGTTGTGTAGTGCTCTGCCCTGTGAGTAGGAACTGGCAGCAAATATCCATCTCCAGGCTCCACTGAAGTGATGTTTATAAAGAAGGTATAAAAATCTCTGAATGGATGTGATGCTTCTGGCATCCTCTTAAAGGCTGGAGGGCACTGATCTGAAACAGCATTGGACAGGTGCTGGTGTTCCCTGCTCTGCAGATGTTCCTGCTCTCATGTACCTCATTTAGAATGGGCTTCATTGCATTTAAATGCCTCCTTAGATGTGCATGTGTGTCTTGCCCTTCTGCCTTGTACTCAGACAGCAGCATCCGCTCAGGAAGGTGGGGATTGCTATGCTGCAGCAGTAGGCTGAGGAAAACCTGCCTGATACTGGTAGTTGAGCCTTTTCACTGTGATTCAGGAAGTATCACCTTGGGATATGGGCTTTTTCATGGATATTCTGGTCAATATGGACTATTTTTATTATTGTACAGTGTTGTCTGCTGGCTTTGGAGAGATGAACAAATATTTTTGGGATTCCTTTGTTGATCCTGGTCATTTATGGTTGCTGGGCTGTAACATCTCTTCTGCAATGAAGAGTCCCGCTGATGACACTCATTCAAAAGAATCTTTGTCTTTAAGTCTTATTTGCCTAAGAGTTAATGCATTTTTAAACTGTTTTTATATCACTTTGATTGATTTCGGGTTTTTGATTTTCCCTGTGCAGTTCTGCTGCTGCTCCTTTGGCCAATATCTTCAGTAATGTGAATCCACTCCTGGTGTTCCCTGCAAAGGGCTTTTGTCTCTCTTCTGGGTACTCAGGTTTCTTTTCATGTTGTGGATTTGTTTGATTGCAGAAGGGATGTGTGAGCAATGGGTAAATGACAGTGCAGTGCTTGTTGAGCACAGAAAAATGTCTTTCAAAAAGGTGTGTTACTGTAGCTGGTTTACTTAATGTGCAGTGGTTACTCATGGTAAATCCCTGGAGAGAGACACTTCACCTGGGTTTCTTCAGTTCAGCTCATAGATAAGTTGAATACCGTGTCTCTGCTAGGCTGAGAATGGAACAGCTATTGCGTGTTCATTGTCCCTCTGTTTTGGAGGATGTCTGGAACATGAGTTTGAGGCTCACCCCTTGCAGTTGTCACTGACTTGGCTGTCAAAATATTGAAATACTTGATTATCCAAATCAATGAGAAGGAAAGTGCTCAGAGCTGTCCTGAAGGTGCTGAGGGGTTAAGCCATTGTTCATAAAGTGTGAAATGCAGGGAGAGTGGGTTTCATCTCCTTCTCCTGGGACAGGATTGCAGGAAGGATTTGTGCAGCCTTGGAGCTTTGTTTTTTACTCGTGGTTATGTTAGTGCCTGAACAAGACAAAATCATTTTTGCTGTGACTCTGCTCCCTGTTTTCGACCCCCACCCACGGCTTTGTACTGCTGCTGAGTTGTTGGACAAGTTATCTCAGTTACAGGTCTCTTGCTGAGGTTTGCTAGGTGGATTTATGTAAACTGTATATGAGATGCTTGGAAAACTGCCACTGCAGGTGACACCTCACGTGACAGCCTGTCAAAGGGGTGCTCCTGTGCTCCCAGCATTGAATTGACTGCAAGAGCTGGATGGGTGGACCTTATATATAAATGCACCTTTAACATACACACCTTTGTTCACCTTGTAGGCATTTCCCATGTTGGACCATGCTTGTCCTCTTGCCTCATAAGTGGTCCCAGCTCAGGACCTGTCTTCCCTCTTTGGAGCTGTGTCTGAGTGAGCTGGCCTTTTTCCTGAGAGCCTGGAGCTGAAGGGAAGGTTAGACTGCAGGGAGATTTGCAGTAGGAGAGACTTGAACTGACTCCTGTGATTTAACATGGTAAACTCAGAGCACCCAGAGGACAGTAGGGATGTGTTTTAAACCAAAGTATGGAAAAGAAGGCTGATAAACTTCGGCAGCCAAAATACATTTGGGAATAATGATAAGGAGGGAAGGGAGAGTTGAAAACTTGCTCTGCCTCAGCAGTGAAGCTTGGCCTGCCCAAACATTTGCATTTTGGAGCTGGTGTTCTGGACAGTCTGTGGTACTGACTTTGGTTCCAAACTTTTATTTTTTCTTACATTAGTCTGGTTCTTATGGTCATCTGCAATCTTACTGGGTTTGCTTTTGTTTGAGGGGAAGCTTTAGATCTTGGAGCTCCCCATGATGTACATTCCTGGTCTGCTTAGGTGGCTGTTTCTTCAAGATGAGTCCTGCAGTTTATGCAGGTGTAACATGTCTGTCTCCTCATGGTTAGGTGGAAAGGTGCAAACGTGTTTTTTATCAGATGTCATAGGTTTGTTTAAGCACAGTCCCAGTGGAGCTCTCTGCAGCCCTGTTGGGTGCCTGCTCCATGCCTGCACAGATCCTTTGCGGGGCATGTGAGGTATCATTGGCCTGGATTTACATCAGGAATATCATGTGATGCTGCAGAGCATCTTCCAAAATGTGTGACCTTGACACCTCAGGCTGTACCCTCGCTGGTGAGATCTCTGCTATTGCTGTTAGTGAGGAAACACAACACAGCACGCTGTTGCCAAGTATCACTGCCCATTTCTCCCCTGTTTCTCCTCTCAGGTGAGCTGACCTGCCGTGCACATGGGTGGTACAGTGACAGTGTTCAGTGGGTATGAGCATCAAGGGAGATGGGAGTATGTGTATTGCACAAATTGTGTATTTATTAGCTGCTAAATTGAGTTCATCTTCTGCAAATCAAAGCCGTGGTGTTTGCCCTTTACTGGAGGCAGGGCGAGCCCTCCAGGAAGCAGACAGCTCTGCTGGTCCTGGAGCAAACAAAGAGTCCAAGCGCCAGGAATTAGTCTGTGTTTTGAATAATTTATCTGATCTTTCTGAGGTGCTTCGAGAGATGCCCTGTGGCGTAAGGAGGACAGCTGTTGGGAGCAGACAGCTGAGCTGAACGGGAGTTTATCCTTTATCCGTTTTTGTCTAGGCTTATTTTTTTTCTGTGGACCAGAAGGGTTGTGTGGTTTGCTTTGGACCTGATTCTCTGGAAGTGGTTCTCTGAAGTGAATTAGCTATCACTTTGCTTTTGGACCAGAAAGCAAAGTGTTTGTACTTTGAAGAGGTTTGTGGACAGAGATAAAACAGTTTCCTTTAAAAACATATGGCTGTGTTGTTTGACCTGGGAGGGGTTGTGGACTAAGATGAAAGCAGTGTGTTTGGAAATCTCTTCTGGGGAGCAGTGGGACCATGTCCGAGTTTTCCTGTAGAGACCAGTTCCTCTCCTGAACACTCAGTTCAGGACTTGGCCTCATGCCAAACTCTGGAAACCTCATCCTACCTTTGCTATCCTCTTGTTTTCCCTTGTCCCACTCAGAAGCCTGCATGGGCAGAAAGTAGGAAGGGGGACGATGATCAGAATGGCTTTGTACAATGCTGGCCAGGAGATGAGGAGATGTTCTTCAAGGTCTTTTTTGCCTTGGGGTAGCTGCAACAATCAGTGTGTGGAGTGGGCTATTTGCATGTCAGCTTTTAGAGCTGGTTTGCTTTGTGATTTGAGGAAGAGGTCAGCTTTCTGATCTGATCTAGCCCAGCTGTTGTCACTCGAAAGTGTGACACTAAGGTGTAAGTTAGTATGCAAGTTTACACTGAGGAGTTGTGAATGAGCTCAGGCTTCTGTTGGAAGAAGATAGGGTTGGATGCAAAGGTTTAGATATGTGCTGTTTTAGGCAGCATCTTGGCAGCTGACTTCTTTCTGCACTGGAGCCACATGTTGTGGAATAACTGAGCAAGCCTCCCAGCATTCTCCTGAAAATGCAAAATCTATTTTAAAACATATTTCTAATTAATGTATTTCTTTCTGAGAAGAACTGGAGTAATAGCCTGCAGCTTATCTGCCCAGCTGGTTATGCCAGAGTCATAAATAGCCAAATAGGCTTTTTATGAGTTAAGTTTTGCCACTGTTTACCAGTGCTAGATGTCCATGGAGCTAAGAACCAAAATTTACTCTCTAGCCTGTTTCTGTGGTTTCATCCCTGCTGATCCTGCTGATGAGGACTGCAGCTGAGCAGATGGGAGAAGGATCTTGTCAGCAAGTGTGGAAGTGGCAAAGATTGAGACAGGAGTGCTGGGAGCTGGTGTCTGAGGCCCATGTGTGCCTGTCTGGAGGGTCCTGGCTTCTCCATCAGGGCCAGAATTTGGAATCTTCTGTGAGCTGAAGAAATTCCCAGTCTGATTTGTCCGTGTGGCTGCTTTTTTCCTGCCCTACAAAAATACGGGAATTGAAGAATGTGTGAATGCACGGTTAATTTCAGTGAAGCCCTGCAATGTTTCTAGGTCTGGTAATTTGCTTTAATATAGACAGACCTTGGGGCTGACTTGAATGGGGACTTGGAACTGAACTGGCAGCAGGAACCCTGCTTCACCATGAGCTGCCAAAAGTCTGAGTGGCACCCTGCCCCATACCAGGGAGCTGTGCTGCTCTCACAGCACCTGGGACACCGTCCAGGAGCCACTTGTCCACAGTGTTGTTTCCACCTAGTAAATAACAGCTTTCTGGGAAGGTTTGTGTAGGGTTTCCTTGCAGAGCTGAGTGGTACTCTGACTTCAGCAGCAGAGCTCTGACTGCCCAGTGTTTTCAGAATAATCCTGTGCTGGCATGTCCTGACTCCTTGAGACCCAAACACAGATAGTGCTCTGTGACAACATTCTTCAACAGGTTGATGTCCTTGCTGTTGAGCAGTGCAGAAATTGAGGGTGTAATAAGACTGGGGTCATCATCTTCCTGTCCCTTCAGGCATTGTGTTCAAGGGTTTTGGGTTTAGCAGCCAGGACAGATTTTTCCATGGCAGCTGAGCTGGTGAAGGGGAAGTTTGGGTCATCTTCATCCAAGCTGTCAGGAGTTGCTGCTGCTTTACTGCCCAGCAGGAGCATTGACTCGTGCCAGGAGGAAATTGACTGCTCTTCCAACCTTGATGATTCAATCCCAAGTCTTGCAGTTGTTTTAGATGACTGTTAGGACTCAAAGAAATGCAATAACCTTTGGAAATCTCTTTGAAAAGAGAAAAATAATGACATATAGCAACACAGTGGAAGAATTGTGTCTGCACTGCATGGGCACACACACACTCTGCTGGGACCAGCCAGAGCCCAGCTAATGCCCTTATCCCCTGCTAAGGGAACTGGCAAGCTGGGTGCCCAGGGATTCCTATGACAAGTTTAATTTTTTCTCTCCTCTAGTTACCCCTTTCTGCCTCATGCATAAGCATATCAGACTCCTCCTTAAGAACAGTTAGGACTCTTGGCTTTCAGGAGAGGATTTCAGTCATTAGCTGATAATACTCTTCCTGTTGCCACACCTTGGTGATTTCATGGCACTTGTGTAGCTGTTGATCTGGCATCTTCACCATGCATGTGCTGGTCCCTCTGTAATGCCTGTGTCTCAGAGGTGTTTTAGGGTGTGATGGTATTCCTGCCCTGGTGTGCCTTGGGCTAGGCAAGGAACCAGTCTCCTCTCTCCTTTCCAGCATATGGGTTCTCTGTTCCCACTGATGGGATGTTATTTGTGGTATCTTTGGAGTTCACGTTGTCTCTGGGATTTGTTGATGGTCTTGTATGGAGCAGAAAACATGGCCAGCAAGGCCAGGTTGGTATATCTCAGCTTCCCCCTTCTCAGATGCCTCTGAGGGCAGCAGCACCAGGATCAGAGTGAAGTTGTGCCGGTGCCACGAGCAGAGATGACTCAGGGTCATGCAGCTCCTACCTTCTCAGCAAAAGCTTGGGACCCCTGCTGTCGTGGAGAAATTGAGCATCATAAACCATTGTGGTGAGCATGGGCCAGGCAGGCAGCAGGGCTGGCTCTGGCCACAGGCCACCCACGGGTGGCTGCAAAGCTGGGAAACGTCTTTGTGGTGCTGGGACACCTTGCAGGAGCCAGGAAGGGACTCCTGGTGCTGTTCTGTGGGATAGTCAGTTTGTCTGCAGGGCTTCCTCCTGGAAGCTTGGAGGGAGAAGGAGTTAATGGGGACAAGGGCAAGGGAAGAAGATAGCTGGATCAGAGTTGGGGCTACTGGCTGATATTTTTGCAGCAGTCTTCTGTTACCCAGTGAGACCGCGGGGATTAGCTGGGCAGACTCTCAGGCTCCTTCCGGACTCAGGGCCCGCCTGCCCTCTGCACACCAGGAGAGCTTTTTTACACAGACTTTCAAAATCCAGTGCGCTTGGGGAATTTTTATGGAGAGATTTTTTGATGCTTATTTCTTTAGCAGCGAAATTCTGTGTTTGCTCCTGGTTATTTACCCTGATAAAAGGGTAAACAGCAAGGTTGCTGCTTCCTGAGAGTGCAGTGGTGCTAAATTCCTCATGCACATTGCTGTAGTGCCTGCATCCCAGAGCCTGCTGGATCACACCTGCCTCGAAAAAGTGTTGGTGGCTCAGCTCCTTGTCACTGCTCAGACTGGGAGCTTTGCCATGACCTGCCCCTTATATCAAGCAAGGGATCTGTACTCAGGTCAGTAGTGTGGCTATCTGGTGTGATCTCTCTGCTATTGGGAAGAAATTTTTTGCTTGGGAAGAAATTATTCCCTCTAAGGGTGATGAAGCCTTGGCACAGGCTGCCCAGAGCAGCTCTGGCTGCCTCAGGATCCCTGGAAATGTCCAAGGCCAGGTTGGATGGAGCTTGGAGCAACCTGGGATAGTTGGAGGTGTTGCTGCCATGCCAGGGGTGGAATGAGATGGTCTTCAGAGTCTTCTCACCCAGACTGTTGTGGCATTCTGTGAGTCTGGCTCGGCTGCTGGTGGGGGTGAGGAGGATGCTGCAGGCGCAGCTGCTTGTCCAGGTTATTGCTGTACAGGTGAACTGTCATTAGCAGCACCAGGGGAATTTCTCCAAAAGCCACTGTACATATCCTCCCCTACTCTGGGCTGGTGTCTGATGAAAGTGTGGGATGCTGTGCTCCACCAGGTCTGGTCTTTTGCTGTGGTGGCAGTGCTGGAGAGCTGGGCTTCTCTGGGAAATTGCCTGGGCAGGAGCAGCTGGACCATCTGTTTTAAAATATTGTTTAATATGGGCAGATTTACTGCAAACTTTCAGCTTTTTGGGAACAAAACAACCTCTTCAGGCTTAAAGTTTGTTACTTCATACAGTACACTGGTCCACTCCTTTCCTGTCAGATGCCAGTGTTTGTCCCCTGGATCCTGATGATGGGACTACTCTGTATTCAAAGCAGTGCAGCCTAAAGTTTGATTGAAAAAATCATTTTTATTTATGATTTTAGAGTAAATGTTGAAAGATAAAAGGAGATTCTTAATGTTGGTGCTCTCCTTTGAGTGAATTGATGAGAAATGGTCTCTTACTTTAGGCTTTCAGAGAAGCTTCTGTGCAAAAGCACAAAGAGAGAAAGCTATGCCTTTTTTTAGCATTATTCTTGCTTTTTTATCAATATTGGTACTGAGAATTTGCTTTTTCTTGCAACTAACCAGATATACCATTCTGCTCCGGAGACAGCAACTGTTTCTCACATTGCTGGTGTAGCAAAAATTAATTAAGGTTTCTTAAAAGGTCACCAGTTGTTGAGGTAGATCTGTGCCTTCTGCTTTGCCTGAGACATAAGGGTAGTACCGTTTGTGTCAGTTTTTGGTTGGTTTTTTTTAATGTAAATCTGAATTGTAGAAATCTTTGTAGAAATCTTGTGCCTTTGCATTTCTTTCAATTTACGTAAAGATTTTTCTGGTTTTACTCCATATGCAAATTTGTTGCAGCACTTCTAATATGTGAAGATATAATTGTTAATGTTTTTTAAACATTTGGTGTTTTGGGGTTTTATCTCAGTATATTTTGTGTCTGCTGTTCAGAGACATTTCTTCTGAAATACTGTATATAGAAAATCTTTTGTTGTCCATTACTTTTCACAGACTGGTGTTTTTCTGTCTTGGAGGAGCTGAGAAGGAGCTATGCTTCAGTGTTCCAGCACAGAGTGAGCCCATGTGTCGGAATTGCTCCCCTAGGACAGGGTTGGAAAGCAGCTATTTATTTTTAATAGCTTTCTATTAGCTCAGGTTATACAGATATTTAGGAAACTTGATGTTTGAAGCTGGAATTTCAAACCTCTTTTGCAAGCTAGAGCTCTGTGGCAGCAATTGGGTGTCAATTTATTTTTTCAAGTGCTCAAATTCAGTGCTTAGTAATTGTTGATGATGAAACTGTTGGCACTTACAGAGGGCAGGAGGGGTCTGGCCTGGACCTGGCACAGGCTGGCACATACCTGTTAAATGATGGCTTCTGCTGTGCCTCCACTCCTTTTCCTCAAGAACATCTTTGATTGGAAGGTGGGGGTTATTTTGTGCTGAGAAGGAAAAGGCAGTTGCTATTCTCTCTGCTGGTAGATCAAAGGTTTTTACTGGAGAGAGATGCTTTGCACATCCTCTGCTTGTTTTGAATGAAAGGAATGTAACACAGGTGTCTGAATTTCTCTTGTAAGCCATTGAGAAGTGGCAGGATTTGATTCCCAGTGCTCTACAGCCCTTTCATGGGAAAACAGCAGCGAGTCTCAGTTCAGGATGGCAGCTTTCCCTTAGTGAATAATTTGGCAAAACTGTTCTGTCAGGTGAGGCACGAGGTGTGTAGATGTTCTGCTAACCTAGATTTGGAGACTCTGACAGTAAGCAGTCAGGGCATTAATAAATGAAAGATGCAATGGAACTGACTTGCTGCTGGCCTAAAGGGAGGAGCTTTTAGCTTGCAGCCTCTGCTGTGCACTGGGATGCAGCTCTGAAGAGCAGCAGGGTGCAGTGCTGAATTCCCGTGGCTCAGGTCCCTGTCCCATGGCATTCCTTGCCCAGGCAGCAGCCCAAGGCATTCACAGTTTCTGTGTGTTGGGCTCCTGCCTGTGCCCAGCTCTGCCTGTCTGTGGGAAGGGGTAGCTCCTTCCCATTTGTGTTTTGCTGACAAGTCTGTATAAAGAAAATGAAAGGGTCAGGGACTCTTCTGTTTTTTTCTGTTTCTATCAGGGTTGCAAACCTCAAAACTGTTTGAAATTTATTTCCCAGACTTTGATGTGAAGATCCTTTCCCAATGTAATTTCATTTAATTTCACAGCAAGATCCCAATCCTAGGTCAGGGCCTGTTAATAGTCCTGCAAGATAAACACAAAGTATAAAAAGCACTCTTTTTTTCAGTTATAAAAACTGTAGCAATAAAAAGGCAGCAGGAGTTCCCCTGCTGTGGAAATAAAGGGTTTGTGTGTCCTTTGGGGGAGCAGAACCCTTTGAGCTGGGTGGTGGAAGGAGGGCAGAGCTCTCTGCAGCAGTTTCAACCCCTGACTGTGATCCATGTGCTGGAGCCAAGCTCTGCAGAGGCTTGGGTTTGTCCTGGCTGGGAACACTGGGCTTTTACTCATCTGGAACCACACAGAAAAGGAAAACCACAAAACCCTCAGCTTCCTGCTCTGCAGGTAACGTGATTGAGCTTCTCCTTTCTCTGCTTTCACTTTCTCCAGTGTTTGCTTGCATTAGGAATGGCTGTATTAAGGTCTTCATTTAAAATATTGTCTTTTTAGATCGGTTTTCTCCTCACTGACAGGATGCAAGGTGTTTGTCTAGAGCTGCATCAGCTGAGGTTCCCAAGCCAGTCTGTTGTTCATTGCTGCAGAAGTGTCTTGCTGCAGATCCCTTGGCCGTTGGTTTGGAGTCAGAGTTGTTCTGTCCGTCTGTGCAGTTCTTCCTTCAGGAAGAAGTTTCATTGTTGTCACACTTCAGTATTATCCTCACTAGCAAGAAAGTGAAGATTTCTGCCACCTAAGTAAATCTCCACAGCACTGTTGAGAGCAGCCAGCTGTTGGAGGCAGCTCTGTCAATCTGCCAAGCTCCTGAAGGCAGCAGCCCTGTGCCCAAATCCCTGGCTGACTCCAGCCTTCAGTGGAGCCCTGCAAGGCCTTTGGTACCTGCTGCCTTCCCTCCTTCCAGCACAGCAGCAGAGCAGCAGCTCATTCCTGGCCTTCTGTGTCTTTTGTCACTTGAATGACGATGTTGGGCCAGAGTGCCATCACCGTGTGTCTTGCTGAAGAGGGTTTCAAACTGTTAAAGCTGAAAATTCTGTTGGAAACATCAGTCATTAGACAATGCCTGACATGTCTCAGCAGTGGGAATCAGGGGTTCCTTCCTGTGCTTATCCTGCTACAGGGTATTGCTAATTTGTACTGAATGCTCCACAAGACAGTACAAAGCTGGAATTTTTATGGATGCACAAGATTTTTTTTTTTTTTGTAAGGAAAACATCAGCCCTAAAGCTGGTGTTCACAGAGCTGTGGTGTGATGTTTAACAAAGCCCCTGAGTGTTCGTTAAGTTATTTTGGTGTTGAGAAATAACTGGCCTATGGGTGTTTCTGATGGATTTGAGCATGAGGAAAGGTTTGAACAAAGTAATGAAAGTGAACCAAAGTTCATTTAAGTAAACTTTTTTGATTTTTTGCCCTTTTTTTTTTTTTTTTTAATTACTTGCTGTGTGAATTTTCCTTCATTTTTCCCCTCTCCAGTTCCTTGGAAAGCAGAGTAATTCCAGTGCTGGGAGGGAAGCTGTGACATGGCAGTAGAGCACCCTGGCCGTAGTGGAGGTGTGCTGGGCAGACCCTGGGGCTGGGTTCTGTACATCCCTTGTGGTACCGAGGATCTGCAGACAGGGAGTGGATCCAGTGGGAACAGCCAGACCTGTTGTGTGGCCATGGGGAGATGTGTGCTGCTGCTGTGCTGGACAGAGTGATGGAAATTCAACAAACTCACATTGTGTCTCAAATGCAGGTGTCAGGGCAGGTCCTGTGTGACCAGAGGAGAAGGTGGGTGGTGACAGAGCACCAGGCATAGGTGGCGAATTTGTGTCTCTTTTGACAGCCTGCACATAGCTGAGCTGCTGGGTTGGGTTTGTGTTGTTGAAACTTGGAGTCAGAGGGCTTCATTCAAATGTTGGGTTGAGCTGGGTGAGCTCTTGCCAGCCTGGCATGATGGGGTCTGGTGCTCACAAGATTACAAGAGAATGGGATAGGACTGGGGAAGTGAAACCCAGCAACAGCCATTAAATACAGAGATACCATGGCTGACCGAGGAGGGCCTTGGGCTGGAAGTGGTTGGAGGATGAAAGAAAAGCTGAGGGAAGGATGTTGTGGCTTTGCTTATCACTCTTTTCATTGATATCTTGTGCTGTGATGGAGGGCAAGATGATGTGCTAGATGGACCACTGCAGCTGTTCTTAGGCTCTTTGTCTTTGGATCTAGCCTTTAGCCTTGGAATTAGAACATTTTCTGAAATCCAGATTGGAGAAGTACAAAAATAGATCAGATAGATACAGATACCACTTCTAAAGCTTAGCACAAAATTGTCTTGAATTTAGTGTCTGAAAGTTCTCCAACCAAGTCCTTTCAAAGATATCTGAAAGCTTTATATACACTCTAATTTTGCAATTTAATTTCTTGCTTAAGCAATTTGCACACCTCCATTTTAATTCAACAGAACTAAGCAAAAATGCCCATTGGGACCATGTGTTCCAAGGTGTTCTTAAGATCCAGATCAGAATCTTTCCCAATGTAACAGTGCAGAAAGAACCTTGCAGCTGAGACCAGGTTTTCAGAAGGGCTCAGTTCCTCTCTAAGGCTGTGAAGATACTGATCAGTTGTTCAGAACAGCACATGTGGGCACTCACAAGGAAGAGACCAGTTCATGTGAAGCAGATCCAAACTTGAAAAATTGGCATGGTGCATTTTTAGTTGTGCATAGATGTCAGGCTGGTAGTATTTGGGGAAAAAAACCAATTATATATTAGAAAGTTTGGGATTCAGACATGAAGATCTGCTATGCTTGCATTGTGCAAAGGATTCTCTCTTGTGGAAATAGTGGTCAAGTGGAAAAGCAGCCCAGTGCTGGGGTCAGAGCATTGTCCCTCCCCAGGAAAGTCTGAAGCCTGTTAAAAGCCCACTCCAGTTTGAGTCTCCTCACTAGAGCACTATAGGTTGTTTCTAAAATTTTATTTGTACATGTTAGTGCAGCTTGAACATTTTCACACACACACTTTATCTGCTTTTTCTTTCTAGTTCTTTAACTAGTTGCTGACAGGCAACATGTAACTATTCTTATTCCCCTGCCTCTGGAGGATTTCTTATTCTGTGATTGTGTCACTGTAGGATTCAGTCTGGGTCCAAGGTGTTAATTGGAGCCAGTGGGATGCAGGCTGTGATAGGCATTGCCACTTTGCTGGCCTAAGGTATCTGGAGGGATGATGGAAACATGCTTGTTGCTTTATCCAAAGAAATGAAATCCTCTCCATTGACCTTAAGCAAAGGCCTCAAGGGCAGATTTCTTTCCCTTGCTTTTATTTAGTCTATGTACAGGGTCCTAAAATTAAAAACAAAAGTAATAAAATCAACCAGACCCTCTCCCCAGTGCTCCTTCCTGTGGTATATTTTATAATTGTAACTGTGCTGTTTCATATTGAAAAAGTACTGGGCATGGCCCTTTGCATAATTTATAATTGTTGTTCACCAGGAGAGGTTCCAGGTGCTGCACAATAAATTTCCCAGGGCAGTGTCACCCTTTGTTCCTGACAGCTGCTCCATGACAGGCTCAGCTCTGCAGGGTTATGCTGTGGCTGCTTTGGGCACAGGTTGCAGGAATATTTTGGGTGAAACAAAGTGCTGCTGTGAGAGCAGACACAGACTCCTGCTCTGGCAGCACCTCCTGTGTGGACAGTTGAGCCCTCCAGGTTCTCTCCAGCAGTGTTTCACCAGGCTTGGCACTGGACTGTCACTGTGAGCCATGTGTTAAATGCTGCTCTCCAGCTGGAAATTGCCTGAACCCCAGCTTGGGCTGGAAGCTGCTGTTTCATCCTGGTGCTGCACCCTCCTCTGGGCAGGCAGCTTTAACCCTGTTTATACAAATGGTGTTTCCATGCAGGGTAGCATCAGGGATAATATTAAAGGTTACCAATGGGTTTTGGAGAGTCCAGAGACTTCATTCTCAGGTTTTGCTCCTGGGAGTTTGCAGTCTGAGGGAACTAATCTTAATCCGATTGCAATTTCTTGCCCTCTAAGCTTAACCTACTTTAGCAGGCGTTGTGGTGGAGGTATTTATAGATGCATTGCCAGTCAGAGGCACCTCCCAGCCCCAAATCATGCAGATGTCTCACTGAAATATTGTCTAGTACTATTGTTTTGCCATGGAGTGTGTTCATTACAGTGGCCAGTAATCCTTCCAGAGGCCTGGCTGCTCTAGGCTTGGGTGTTTGTACTCCCTGGTTGGAAGCACACTTGTGGCTGTGGGTGAATTATGGCTAAATCCTCTTTCTAATGAGGTGACTCCTAAAAATAAGCCTACTTAGCTTACTCCAGGGCAAAATCATAATTTCAGATTTGAATGCTGACTCTCAGATCCTACGGAATTGAAGGTTTCATTGAAGAGCTAAAAAGGTCACTAACAGACAGATGCACTGAAAATATTTGTACCCTTTAAAGTGAATTTCTGTAGTTGCAGCTCTTAAAACTAATAAGTCAAACCCCAGGCCTCTTCTTTCATCCAGACTCCTTAAATAGAACTGCATAATATGTTGAAGTTTCTTCAGGTTTTGTTGCAAAATTTGACTAGACTTTCTTGAAAAATAGTTTATCTTGAATGTAAAACTGGAAACCTACTTTAGTCTCAAATGAGTTGTGCTGGTGTTGGAGTAGATCCATGAGCAGCATTGGGAAGGGAGGAAATAGAAGTGCAAGATGGTAGATTGGAAGGGTCTGTGGGCAGGCAGAGCTGTGCTAACAGCAGCAGGAATAACCAGCTGGAAATCCTGGGAGCTTTCAGGATGTCAGCAGCTGCGGGGCTGCAGCTCTGAATGCAGGTAAACGTTCTTTGCTGTCTCTACATCAAAGCAGGCATTTTGTTAGCAGACAAGATACAGCAGTTTGGTTTTTTAAAGCTGTTGGAATAGCAGAGATCTGTGTTGTTTTTGGTGGGTTTTTTTTCATGTCTCACCTTAGAGTTTGCACTAGCTTTGCTTGGAATTACCTTGGAAGAAATCAGAGCTGATAGTTTTCTATTAAGAAAATTACCTCAAGCATTGAGCTCGATTTCCAAATAGAGGTAAATAATCCATTTTCACCATTTCCTCTGTCTTTTTGTTGATGTGTTTTAATATTACAAGGGAGAGGTAGAAAGATTGCACAGTTCATTACAGATCTTTCCTTCCTGCTGTTTGCTGTCACAGCTTGTGTTTCTGTGGTTGTATCTCCTTTTTTCCTGGTTACAGTAAGGAGAGAGAGTGCAGGTTTGATTCCTGGTGTATCATCATTCCACAAGGAGAGTGGCTTCAGCATCTGACCAGAGAGAATATTTACCTGTGCACTGTGACTCACTTGAACACTGTGACCTGTGCTCCCTTGACCTTGCTCAATCAAGAGGTTGATCCTGCAGAGTTGAACCAAGTGGAAAATATTTTTACAGGGATCAGTTTGTACCCTTGCAGGATAGAAACCTTGGAAAAATCTATTAAACTACTGCTGTTTTGAAAATCTTACTGCTTGAAAAGGGGGCGTTTTGTTCTGTGTAACCTGAACATGGGAAGAAGTGCTCTTGAAGTGTGGCATGCAGGAATGGTGGTGAGGAAATTCTAGGAAGAAGCTGGAATTGCTTTCTCCAACAGGAGGTGACTCAGAGGCTTGAAGAAATGGCCAAGGGCATCCTGTACCAGCCAGAGTGTGTCCAGCAAGACCAGGAGAGTGACAGTCCCTCTGTGCTGGGCACTGCTGAGGCACCTTGAATCCAAAATGACAAGACAAACTTTGAGGGGCTGGAGCATGCCCAGGGAAGGGAACGGAGCTGGGAAGGGTCTGGCACTCCAGGAGCAGCTGAGGGAGCTGGGAGGGGGCTCAGCCTGGAGGAAAGGAGGCTCAGGGGGAACCTTGTGGCTCTGCACAACTCCTGCCAGGAGGGGACAGCCAGGGTGGTTGGGCTGTGCTCCCAGGGAACAGGGACAGGAGGAGAGGGAGCAGCCTCACCTGTGCCAGGAGATATTAGGATATTAGGGATTATTTCTTAAGCTGTCAAGCATTGGAAGGGGCTGCCCAGGGAGGTGGTGGAGTCCCATCCCTAGAAGTATAAAAACGTGTGGATATGGTGCTTGAGGCCATGGTTTGATGATGAGCAAGGTGGTGGTGCTGAGTGATGGTTGGACTCTGTGATCTCAGAGCTCTTCCCAACCTTAATGATTTTGTGATTCTGTAAATCATAGAAGTCCTAGGTGAAGTAAAAATAGTAGTAGACAATCTAACTCTGGAGGAATACTTTTGGCCTGCATGTGACCTGCTAGACAGCTGTTTCTTGTTTTGTGAAGGCTGGTTGGCTGTGGTGGTGGTGAAGGGGCCTCACAGTGATGAGAACTTAACTGCAGAGCCAAGTGCTTGGATTAAATCTGGTGACGGATAGCAGCACATAAATAATTCTGTCCTTGGCCTCACACCCATTTACCAGTGCAGCAGGGAACAAGGGCTGCTGTGAGCCCAAATTTTTCTGGAGCTGTTGTGTAGGTGCTTTTCCCAATGTCCATTTTGGCTGTGATCTATGGAATGCTGAGGGCTGTGCATTTTGAGACACAAGGCATCACTCCTGGACCTCAGTTCCATGCACAGACCTGGTGGTGGAATGATGACATCCTTTTAAAAATTGTTTTGAGAACACCACCCCACCACTTCAAAGCTGGGATGATTTGCAATAAAGATTGCTATCCTTATGGGTAGATTAACTTATTTACAACCAGAAAGCTCTTTTTGGATGTCTTTTTTCTTCTTGGAGAGCGGCCTAACGTAGGATACAATCCTGTTTAGATTCCCTTGAAACATAAGGTAGTACTTACCACCTTTGCTCAGCTGAAGTGTGGGCCATCCTGGTTTCAAATATGATCTGGACTTGGTGTAATCATTAACATGAAGGTGAACAAACCCAATGGTCACAATTGGGAAGACCATAAGTCAAGAAACTTCATCATTTCAGGTCTGGTGTTAAGGATTACCCAAATTTGTGATAAAGTTATCTATTTCAGCGTTACTTTTGGTTTCTTCTGAATCATTCTTTCTGTCTCATAGTCTTTACTGTAGAAGTTCTCAGAGAAGTAGATGTTATAATGGTTGATAATTAGAATTATGTGTTGAGTTCACAGAACCTTTAAAAGACAAGGTGGATATTTCTGCAGCACATTTTCAGGCAGTTTTGGTCACACAACCTTGGTGGTGGTGGGCACTAGTAAATTCCAGAGTCACCATAACCCCCACCCCTCTTTGTTGTAGTGAGACAGGGTGGTCTGTAATGAAACTGCGTGTGGCAAAATCACAGCTAAACTGCACCTGAAGGGGCTCCTCTGCCTCCAGTTAGAAGGATGTGTCTGCAAGGATTAGAAGCATGGAGTCAAAAGTCTTTTTCAGAATGAAACTCAAGGTTTGGAGTCCACAGCTGAAGCTGTGGAAGGCTGCTGGGGAGCACAGTTTGTTTTGGCTCTCCTCAGACTTTGCTTCATTTGAGTCTGTTGTTTCACTTACAGTACATTTCCATGTCATCTGTGCTGGATGGAAATTCCTGGCATTTCTCAGGATGTTCGTTTTTCCCGGTCACATTCCTTGTTCATCAGCTGAGCAGAAACAAACCATCCTGTTTGCTTCCCAGGGGCAGTCTAAGCTTCTGTATTTGTTGGATTTGTAGAAAATCCAGCTTCAGATGGTGGATTGACATAATTGAAACTATCCTTAGAAACCTACTGAGGTTGAAATCGATAGACCAATATTTAACTGTGTTACAAAGTGTTCTGTCCCTGAGTAAAAACAGGAAGAAACTTGGTGCATGAAGTTTACAAATAATGAGAATAGGAGCAGGCTGTGAAGAGATTGTCTGATGAGGATTTGTAGTTAATTCTATCAGTTTTAATCTTGGACCATGTCAAGTCCCATGTTCTCCTGAGCTGTATAAACATTGCTGTGAGAAAGGGAAAAATCTTCCAACACAATGTAACTGCCCTGGACAGGGGCTGGGGTTTCAGGAGTGTGAACAAAACAGACTCAAAGGATAATAGAAGAAATCCCTGGACCCCAACAGCCACCCTGTGCTTGGAGCTCATATAAAAGACACCCCAAGGTGCCCTTTCCCTGTGCTTGGAGCTCATATAAAAGACATCCCAAGGTGCCCTTTCCCTCCTCAGAGCCACCCCCAGGCTGTATGTGGTAGGTTGGACCTCTGTGCCCATGGGTGTACATGGAGGATGCTCAGCCCTGGGGTTGGAGGTGGTGGTTGCTGGAGCCCTGGCAGGTGATCCAGGTGCTCCAGCTGTCACAGGAGGGGTTGTGGATGCCTTGCTTTGGCAACTGCCTTGGAATGAGCTGGGGAAGACCTTGGTATGAGAGCTGACTCTGTCACCATCCCCGTGTCCTAACACAAGCTGTGATTTGCTAATGTTGTAAAATGTAAAATCCTTTTCTTACAAGATGTCATTTTTTCCTGCTTATTTCCAGATGCTCTCAATATTTTGTGCTGACAAAAAGTTCACTTTATGTTCATTGTCTCCCAGGTAAACGCAAAGCGCTGAAGTTAAATTTTGCAAATCCACCTTTCAAGTCCACAGCAAGATTTACTCTAAATACTTCTGGAGTTCCTTTCCAAAATCCACACATGTGAGTATAAAGCCAATGGCACAACTAGTGGAACAACTTTGAAATTAATTAGCCAATACCCAGTGTTAGTTAAATGCAATTTGATTAGTGCAGTTATTTGTCAGTTTGTTTAAATCTCTCGGTTTTGAGTCACTGTAAAATATTTTTTCCCCAGAATTAAAAAAAAAAAGGTTAAATTGGGATCTTCTTGGTTTACACTGGAGTTAATGCCTTCCAGAATTGATTGAGTTGAGTATTGTAGCTGATAATGCTAGATACACCTATAATTAATGTCTAGACTGATTCACTGTTGTTTTTCTATATCTTTATTCAGCTTATTACTTTTTGTTAGAATTTCTTGTTTCTGTCTTACTTGTGAAAGTCATAACTGTGATAGAATTGTTTTCAGCACTAAAACAGGCAAAGGTTGAGGATTATCATTTTAGCAGCAGGGAGATGTGAGGGGAGTTATGCAGAGGCCAGTTTAGCCCCAGGATATCCCTGTCCAAAGTCTGAGAGCAAGTGTGGCGCAGAGCTGTTCCTGACTCTAGTAGATACCAGGGTACATCAGCACCAAAAATATCAGCTTTGTATCCTCAGATCCACCAATCTAGCTGGAGAGTGCTGCTCTGCAGCCAGTCCCTGTGGCAGATGCAGCAAGCATGCAGAACATTGCCACATTTTGCTTCTCGAAGGTCTCAGGAGTTTTGTCAGTGTCAAGTCTCAGAACCTGCACCTGCAGCCTCCCTGCTGCCTGGGCTCTCTGGAGTGTCCCTGTCATAGGCTGCTCCTGCTTGGCTCTGCATGTCACTGCCTCTCTCCTGGAGCTCAGTGCTTTCTGCTTCCCCAGGACATACCTGCTGGGCTCTGTTCCTGGGAGCTTTGGGGATTTTCAAACAAGCTTTTGTCAAGTTAGGAACATGTTTCTGATGAGTTACTGATGGTAATTACAATATTGAGAAATTTTATAGAGTACTTTAGATT
Source organism: Fringilla coelebs (assembly GCF_963513975.1). Lineage (NCBI taxonomy): Eukaryota > Metazoa > Chordata > Aves > Passeriformes > Fringillidae > Fringilla > Fringilla coelebs. The sequence continues at coordinate 12,672,282 of NC_140045.1, forward strand.
ATTCTTAAAATCTTGAGTGACCTGTCCAGCAAGTCCTCTTCTTTCCTTCTCTCTCCTCTCTGAAATAGAGTATTTTTTGTTGGTTATAGAGCTCACATTTAGATACTGACTTACTTTTTCTGTCTCATCACATCATCAAACTCTTGTTAAGATTTTCTGCAAAACCCCTTCTGGGGCTCTTTCATCTCTCTGACCTTGTTAGTCCATTAAATAAAGGACTTAGTCTCAGCTAGTGAGTCCCCACCATCAGCCATCTATAGGGATTTGAATTTTCTGTGCTTATCTGTGTGGATTTCTGTCTCAGATTCACTGGAAGTCACAGTGGCTCCTGTCTAGCACAGAAGAGCTTTCATTGTTAGTCTGTGACATCTTAAGTTTCATGTTTGTGCAAGTGACTGTCAGCACTGTGCAAGACAGGTGCTGCTCTTTCTCTGTGGAGTTGCAGTTGTTGGCAGGGGTTGGATCCTGGGCTGGTTAAGGGAGCTGGTTAATGGTCTGAGGGCTTGCAGGTGTTCTGGGTTGGATGTGATAGCTGTTCAACTGCACAGTTGATGGTGACTGTGCTAAAGCTTTCTTGGGAGGCTGCAAGCTCTGATGGCCATTTCTGTTTGAAAGGGATGGATGCTGTAAGCTTGGTTGCTTTCTCTGTGGTGAGGCTGGCTGAGCTTGGGTGCTGCAAATTGTCCTCGTGTCCTTTGTGTGGCCTTAGCAGATGCTGTTCCTCAAAAGGAGTGTTGACATCTCATTGCACGCTTCTGTCCAGTGTTTGTCTGGCAGCTGATGTATCTCTGTCTCCTGCCTTCTTCCCTGAGATGCTGGAATGACTTTTTCCTCAGTAGGCTAGAAACCTTTACTAGACTTTGGATTTGAGCTGGGTATTTCAGACCTGCTCGCCCAGATGTGTTCCTGATGCAGAGTGTGTTTCTGTTCACCAAGCCACTTCTCAGCCTGGTGGAGCTGAACAGCCTCAGTATCCTCCTGAAATGAGCACTGGCTCCACACTGCTGGGGATTGTCCTGGACAGACCCTGTTGCTCCAGATGAGTGGATCTGAAGATACAGAGAGGTTCATTTCTCACATGAAATTTGGGGTTCTGTGGTTTGGATCCACCAATCCAGGGGCGTCCTCTTGCTTCTGCCTGAGATGGTGTGTTGAGCAGCAGAAAGCAAGGCAGGGGTTTGGAAGGAAGGTCCATTCTGGTTCTGTGACTGCACGTGATGGAGGAGGTGTGTTTGTGTCTTGTTTGGTTCAGCTGGAACTGCTGCCACCAAATCTTCTTGAGAAGTGCAAAGAGATTTTCCTCTAGGCATGATATGTTCCCTGCCTGTTTGTAGGGCATCCAGCACAGTTGTAAACGTAATTTTACATGTGACCTGTACAGGGTAAGGCAGAATAGAGCCTCAGTTACAGACAGTAGTTCAGGAATGTAATTCATACTTGAAAGGGTGGAGTCTAGAGGAGAGGTAAGAGTTTTACTGGTGGAAGGATGCAGTCTAGAGAAGAGGTGAGAGTTTTACTGATGGTCAGTCAGTGAAGCAGTGTGATTACCATCCTGTGCAGGCTGGGCAGCAGTCAAGGCTGTGGAGACCTGCCAGGTTAGCCCACAGCTCCTGTGAGTTCAGGCTGACTTTGTCACTTAGACCAGATTAACAGCTGCTAACTTTGTTTTCCCTGCAGCAGACGTTGCAGAGGCTGGAGGACACAAGCCATGGTTAGGGTGAGCTCTTCAAATTCCAACCCATTATACCAACTGGAAAGCATCCCACCTTTTACCTCATCTGTCCTGTGTCCAAGTAGGATTTAGGTCACAAACAAAATTAGATTACTCCGTTATCTATGTGGAAGCTTTACAGAGCTGCTTGCAGCTGGTTGCCTTTGCTAAAAGGAAATTCAGATCACACTGCCAGGGGTGATGTGGTGAGGTGTGACTGTGGCTGTGCATGGCAGGATTTCTGGCTGGGCTGTGCTGCCCACTGCTCTTGAAACCAAGATGGAAATCATTTGGCTGTAGATGGGATTTTTGGTTGTCTGGAAAGCTTTGTATTCTTGTGCAGTGATACCTGGATGTTGAAGATTTAGGTTAATCTGCTAGGAAATGGGCAAGCACAGAGAATGTTGTTTGGCATGTGGTTGACAGCATGCTGCTTCTTGAGTGTTCTGTGTGCTAGCTGGGAAGTCTCTTGACTCTCAGGGTTGCCACCTCTTGAGAACCTGATTACCAGAGCATTGCAGTTTCACCTGGAAAGGTGACAGAATGAACCAATCTCTCTTACTGTACAAATTTGATGTTTGAAGTGTCTTGTGTCCAGTTGAACTCCACAGTCTCCCTATAGCTTGTGAGTGTCTTCATGGATTTATTGGGACTTAAGCTTTCCAGAGCTGCCCTGCGTGGAGCTTCTCCTTGTGACACTTGGGAGAGTCACACTCTGTCCAGAGAGCTGCCCTAAGAGTGTGTTGGATGTTCTACTGGATTCTTCAAAAGCCAGTGGACGTCCAGTTGCACATCAGACTGTGCTGCTTCCTTTTATTTCTGTATAGTTCAGGGACTGTTATTCCTGGAAAGGTTTTTTTCCTGGCTGTTCCAAAGCCTCTCTGAGGTGTCTGTTGCTCTTTTAATCTCCTCTTAGGCTTTCCCATACCCTTCTGGCATGTGGGGTCAGGCTCTGTAGCTGCACAGTCTGCAGCTGGTGGAGTTTTTTAGGAAGTAACCTGAGAGAGTTCCTACTATTTTTGAAAAAAACCCCAAAACGTAAACCCCAAAGAGGAATATCCTAAACTGGCATGCTTCCTACTACTCATGTGAATTTTCCTGTAAATATTTCTCTGCCTCTTCCTCATTTCTGTAATTGTCACTTCACATCTTTATTATTACTGATTTCTATTACCCTTCTGCTGTGTGATACCTTCCTGTGGCAGGGAGTGCTGCCTGGAAGCCTTGGAGGCAATATTCAGAGTCAAAGGTACCAAGAATTTGATTTTTTTTCTGTGACTGATTCTGTCCTGTTTCCTGAAAGTCGCAGAATCTGGCTGTACTCACTTGTATTTTCAAGTCAGCACAAGTAAAATGCACCCTCCAAGGCTCCCTCAGACATCTCAGTGTCTGAGGGAGCCTGTGGTAACCATGCTCTCCCTTCTCATACAAACATCACTGTAGGTTCAGTGCTGCAACAATGTTTCTTCTGTCATTTTTTCAGGAGCATTTTTTGCAAATTGATGAATTTTGCCTTGTATTTAACCTTCTGATTCCCTCCAAGAGTTTAGGAGTTCATTTAGCCAGCGATCTCTGCATGACAGAGATTATGTGGTCTGTAACACACTCCAGTATCTCTGGCTTTGAGTAGGTCACTGCTTCAGAGAAGGTGCTGCCAGAGTCAGTGTGAGATTTTCACTGAATGTGCTACTTTAAGGTCTGTTTTTTCTTTTTTTTTTTTTCTTTTTTTTTTTTTAAAAACTTTCTAAGTTTTGGTGTTTCTTAAGTGCAAATCCTCTCTGCAAAGGAGCTTTTTGCTGTCTTGCAGCTTCCAAATTAAACTTCTCTAGCAGCTTCCACATCCCTTAGAGCTTCACTGTCCTGGTAGGACTGTTCTCTTCTTTCTGTAAGGGTTTGATGTCCCAGCACTCTGCTTCTGACTTTAGTCCTTCTGTGTCTGGAACCAAAATTTGCACCTTGTGTATCTCCATTAAGCCAATCCACATGAATTTTTCAAGGATGCAGAGCACCTGCCTTCCTGCCACTCTGCAGGGCTCCTCAGAACTTCTGGAAACTGGTGAGCCACCCTTGGGTGTATAAATCAAATCCAGCCTGATGTTATGTAATGACTTGAGTCCCATGGGTTCCAAGTGCTTCACAGGTGCTGAGTGAGCTATGCAATTATAAATTGTTGCACAAATCTCTGCATTCTCCATCCTGTGGATGGGAAGCTGGGGCATGCTGTCTTTTGCAAGAGGCAGGGGTTAGGCAGAGGGTTCATCAGGGATCTCTGGTCTGTGATCCACAGGTAGCTCTGTGTTAGCTGCCCCATCTGGGCACGGTTGGGAGCTGCTCTCCTGGTTCTTTTGCACACAGCCATGGTCAGAGCTGCTCATCTGGGGGCAGAGTTTGGACCTTGCAGCCTCAACCCTCTTGTTGTGATGCATAACAGGATCCCCACCCAGGGCTGGGGCTGTCCTGTCCCCTCCATGGCGGGAAGAAAAGCGATGGGGAAGAGGATGGGGACGGTGCCAAGTCACCTTCCAAACACTGAGACCTGGCCTGTCGTGCCCTGGCAGGGACAGCAGCTGGGTACTGGAGTGGCAGAGGAGCCGTGGTGGCACAGGCATTGGGTTATCCAAGGTGGGAGAGGCTAGAGGCTTCTGTGCCTGTCCCTGTGGTCCCTCGTGGCAACACAGCCATCCTTGGCCACTGAGCTGGGACACAGATGTCTCACACACCAAGGCATGAGCGTCCTGCACTTCCTAATTCAAGGTGCATTGGCTGATGCTTGGGCTGCCTCCTCAGGGCTGTTTTCCATGGCATGTTGGGCAAAAGAAGGTGGGATGGAGTAGTGGCAGAGCTGAGTTCCTGTAAAGGTATTTTTAAGTGTTGTACTCACTTTTCCAGGGACATTAAGATGGTGTGTAAGTCACTCAAGAGTAGTGGTTTTGAGTTGATGACCACGTTTTTTCCGACTGAGTTGAGTGGTGTGGAGGGGGGTGAAGTATTCTGGGTCAGTGGGGATGAGAAAGGTAGAACAACGAGCTGGAAATGTTCATTTTCAAACTGAACTTGACTTCATAGAACATGAAATCTCCATCAGTGTGGCCTGCTGGGACACAGAGTGTTTGGGCAGAAGAGTAAAGCTGGGGATGTCTCCCTTGGGAGGAGTTTCCTTTAGACTTTCCTTCTCATGCCTGGCTTTTGGTGAACTGTGTTGCCTCCCCTTCATCCTGGTGGCTTGTTTCAAAGCAGGAAAGTAGGTTGAAGAGTTTCAGAGCTGGTATCAGCTCTCGCCTTCATGCTGATGTGTTACCGGAAGCAAAATTTTCTCCCCTTCTTTCCTTCCCTTTATTTTGAGGTGCTGCATCCACCCCCAAGGACAGCTGCACACATGCTGGCTTCCTATGCAGAATGTGCTGGTGTTTGGAGAGGAAAATGGGATGAAGCAGAATATTACGTGTAGCATCTCTGAATAGTGTAAATATATTTGTGTGTACTCACAGGTTTGATCCTCAGCCATTTTTTGAAAAATATCTTGTTCAATAATTGTTTACAAGTAGCAGATAGAACATGGCTTATGCATTGGGCTGAGCTTGGTGCCTGTTGAGCAGCTGGTGGAGCTGGGCTCTGACCCGGAGGTGCTGCCAGTGTCACTGTTAATCTGAGAGGGTCAGGCATGGACCACCACAGTTCCTATCAGATTGCACTCCAACCCTTTGACTCTAGATGGAAAACCATGTTCCTGCAGGAAACCCCTATAAACCAGCTCTCAGAATAAAATCTGCTCATTGCTGCTCTAAACTTGGGATCCCACATTTCATCACAGCAGGATGGGCACATCCTTTATCTCTTCAGACTTTAATCACCACCTCGTAGTAAAATGTCTTTTGTTTTCCCCTGGCTGTGGAAAAGTGAGTCAACTCTTCTGCTTTGTGTGTTCAAACTGAAGGAATCAGTCATTGCTTCTACCTTCTGTGCACATTGAGGAATGGAGAATAAAGAGAGAAGAGTCTTCAGATTCAAAGACTGCATTGACCCCACGGGTCTTGGTCAACAACTTCTGTCCTTGTTTTTTGCACAAATGAGTGACTTCCAGCGTGTGCTGTGGAGGACCTTGGTTCTGAATGGACAGGATGCACACAGGAAAATCAGCTGTTGAACAGAGTGGTCATGGAAAGTATCTTGTGGTGGACAGGATGGATGTGATGGAGGTGGGGGTTGGCCTGTGGGACTGAGCTGGTTTTGCTGTTCTGCTTGTTTGGGGAACAGGCTCCTGAAAAGGACTTAAATTGTCTGGGTTTGCTGTGTATTGTGTCTGTGAAAACTACAGACATCCTTGATATCAGGTGGATGTTCTTGCCTCATACCACAAACACCCTTCCATTTTGGGAAACTTCAGTAAAAAGAGAGCAAATCATCAAATCATAGCATAAACTGAGTTGGAAAAGACCCTCAAGGATCACTGAGTCTCCTGGCCCTGTACCCTGCAAAAATCTTGCCCTCTGCTTGGGAGTGTTGTCCAAATGTTCCTTGAGCTCTGGCAGCCTTGGGGCTGTGACCATTCCCTGGGGAGCCTTTTCAGTGCCCCACCACCCTCTGGGAGAAGAAATTTGTCCTAATATCCAACCTAAATCTAAATGGCCAAGCCAGTCTCCAGTGGATTACGGCAACGTTAAACACTCTTCTTTGTTGAGCCTGTTTTAATTCCTTCCTTCCTAAAGTGAGCTTGGAATAAATCCGGGTGAGCAAATGGTCCTTCATGCCTGGCATAAGTGGTGCCTTTGCAGAGACAAGTGTGGATCACTTGGAAGTGATTCTTTCTGATATCTCTTGCTCCAGCAGTGTGAAGGTGGTTGTCCTCTCTGAGGAGCAGAGGGCCTTTGCTATAGCAACAGCTTCTGTTCTTTTCTCTCTGATATTCTAGGTGGGTATGTCACACCAGTGAAAAGGAGAAAGGTGGTTGTCTAGAACACTGGTTTAGCTCCTTACAGCACTCTTAGTTTTCTGTTAGCATCCTTGCAGAGCTTACAGCTCTTGGCTCTGAAGGGTCAGTGAGAGCACCATGCCCCAGCAGCCATCACGGAGGAGCCCAGCATGGAGAATCTCACCACACTATTGGAGCCTGGGAATCTTCACCTGGTCTGCACAAATCTTTTGTTTTGGAGAAGGGATATTTTACATAGAACTCAAATTTGGTCTGCTTGGTCTTGTTACGAGCTCTTTTGGTCACCACACTGAAGCAGCTGCATCTCTGAATAAGCAGTCTCTGTCTTGCAGTCAGGTGCTTTCTGTGTCTCCCATCTGTCCTTGTCTGCCACAGAAAGAAATACATGACCAGGTGCATTCTTGGCAGTGAATTTCAGGTTATTTCAGGCTGTGATGCTGCCCAGAGTTTATGGGATACTGTTTGGTTGTAATTTTTTTTTAATTCCGAAAGAGAAGCTGGACTTTTCCACACTTACCTTGTAATATTTTGTCGTACAGAAGTTTAAATTAGAAAAATCACTTCTTTAGAGTATTTGAACTGAAACTATTTCTTATATTTGAATTAGCAGTGCTCATTATCTGCCCCTCTCAGGTTCCTACAAGGAGCTGAGCAGAGTGCCTGGTTCCTTTGCTGGCTGCAGTGGTCAGTGGTGCACGGGTCCAGAGCTTGTTCTCCACACAGTGCTTAGCAGAAACACATCTCACCCAAGCTCCTCCAACTGCTCTGAGATAACAGGTGCTCATGTTGAGAAAGATTTCTAGAGCTGGACAGCTTGAGGGACTCTGAGATCCAGAATAGAACTTTTGTTCCTAGAGAAGTCTCGTGGTGCAGAGTGGTGATTAACTCTTGTCAGTTGTAGGGCTCTGGAGGGAATAAGTAAGGATGTAGTTGTTCAATTCCTTCAGGATTATTTGGGAGAGGGGATCTGATGAATGGCAAGACCACCAGTCCTAGATTGGTGGATTCAGGATGGAAGCTCGATTTTAAATTTTTTTAAGGGAACAAAAGTTGTTGGTAAGATCTGTCTTAGCACAAGAAAAGCAGAGCAGGGATGGTCAGTGTGCCTTGAGGGAAGTAGCATGTCACTAACATACAGATATTTGGTTAATAAGCTAATAATGCATGTTTCTAATTGTCGTAATAATACAGTTGGAAGTAATAATTCTCATTGCTGTAAGAAAACAAATTGCTTAATATGTTAAAAAGAGTTCAAATCATCGGGTGCTGCTTAGCCCCCAAGGAGGGGAGGTAGCTTAGGTGGAAACTGGAAGGAAAAGACCTGGCTGTGATTTGTGCTGCTGAGTGCTCAGTGGGCTGTGTGACTAGCTGAGTATTGTGTTGTACGTTATTGTGTCATGTGATAACAGCACCATGTTTTCCTGTCATTTCCACAACTTTTCCTGGCTGAAGTGACACACAAGCAACCCTGGGTAGTAATCACATTGTCCCGTTCACTTTCAAAAGGAGAGAAGCGGACCTCATCCAGAAACTGTCCAGCAGGCTACAGTAAGCTTTCCTGTCTGTTAGCCATTGTCAAATCTTCTCCATCCCCCAGAAATGGCATCTCTGAAAGTAATGAAATTGTCTCTGAAACAGTGTCATTCCATTGGTGATTGCTGTGTAATGATGATTTTGCAAACTATTTATGGTCTTTATTGAGGTTATTTTGTTGATTCTTATGGCTGTGCTCTTGTCTCTGTTTGCTGTTCTCTCTCAGGGAGCTGCCCATGATCCAGGAGAGGAAATAAAAAGAATTAGCATTCTCAGAAGGGTTATTTAAATTCATTAGCTCAGAGTTTTCCAGTATTATCCTGAAGTTCTTGAATCCAGTTTAAGCTTTGAAATCCCAGCAATGGTGGGTTCAGTGAATGTGCTGACGTCTGACTCATGGCTGAATCAAAATGAGTTTGAGATCAATGTGCTCAGTTAAATTCAGCTCAGTCTTTACCACTATGGCTGAAGAGGTTTCCTTCATGTAAGGGCAGGGTTAATCAAAATCCATTATAACTCAGTACTTTACTAGGGGAGCTTAATACAAAATATTGACATTTTAAAAGCCTCAGCCAAGCCCCGTTGAAGCCAGGGAGACTCTGAGCACGTGCTGGGCTGAGACTTGTGAACTCTGGAAGGACTGTGCCATCTTCCACTTTTTGTTGTTATCTTTATCTTAACGTTTTGGAGGAGCATAAAAAGCCAGAGCAGTGTTAGGTTGAATTTCAGCCTCTTGGTCACAAGGAAAGGGCTCAAATGTGCTTTGCTTTAATCTGGGTAGGTCAGAGGTGCAAAACTATTTCCTTCCTTTGCCACATTTTCTGTATCTCTTCTTCATGTCTAGGAATCTATTCCTGAATATAATGAAGCCTCAGGACAGCTTACATGGATCAGAGCAAACCCAAATTAGTTCTGCCACTCTTGCAAAGATGCTGTTTATTTATGAAAAACAATAATTTCTTCTTAGGAGCATCCAAAAACTTTCTGACAGCACCAACATTTTCACCCCCCTAGAAAAAAAAAGGAACATTTCTTTTGGAGACCTTTTCTAGTGAAATTCAAACTAGGGTTGGTATGGTTTTAGCATTGCCCTGCAGGGTCTGAAAACAGTTTTAGAAATGACACAGACTTTGAGACAGAAGAAACAAAGCTCTCCAAAATCTCTCCAGGCTGAGACTCTTGGTAGGAAGATGTCAACCACAGTCCTAAACCGTGTTTGTACTCTGAAGTTTCACAGTGTCATTTGAACCCTGCAGTTTGCCTGGAAGTTTTTTTGTTAGGATTTACATTTTAGCTTTGGCTGATGGACCACAAATCAGTTTTTGTAATGTCAGCCTTTTTACCAAGCATGTGGAGAAATAGAACATATTCTCATTAACCCTAGTGAAAGCAGGAGCTTTAGTGAGAGCCTTCTGAGCAGAGTGCAGCGCCAGGCAGGCTTGGGGAAGCGCAGCTGGTTTGCTTGGATCTTTCTGCATCTGCAAATTTTATTCATGTCAGCTGTACCATCGAATATGTCAGCTTTTGGGCTCCTTTGAGTCCTGCAGAGCTCTCAGTAAAGGGAAACAGAGGAGATAGGCAGCTACCTACATCTTTTCGGCCTTGCTTCATGTCTGTTGACTTTCAATTTTGCTTAAAAAAACCCACCACCTTTTCTCTGCTTCTTTCAACAGTCCTTTTTCATGCCAAGGAAATGCTTGTTTTTAAAAGTTGTGACCTCCCTGCAGCTGGTTGTTAACAGCAGGGCTCGGGAAACTTTCACAGCCTGTCTGGGAGCTTCCCAAGGTGTCTGTGGGCCTCCACAGGAGATTTTGAGGTCCTGTGGCCATCGCAGACCTTGCCATGTGTGTCCAGCTGTGCAGCTTGTGGCGAGCAGCCTCGTGGCCGTGGCGGGCCCGGCGGTGCCTGGCGCCAGCACCCGCCCGCCTCCTGCCAAGCTGGACACAGCTCTGACAAAGGACAACTGTTTGGAGGAGTTGTTGTCCTGCTTGGTGCTCCTAATCCCTGGAATAACTGCTGTGACAAGCATAGTAACCATCTGCAGTGAGGCTGACACACTGGTGCCTTTCAAGTGCAAGGATCGCAGCCACCTCCTCGGCCCCTTCCTTTTTTCTTGGCTTTTCAAAACTTTTCAAAAGCAAGATGGGGAGTTGGAAGCTCAAGCCCTGGATGAATTGTCAGGAGTTGTAGTCACTCTAAGGTGACTTTTGGAAATGCTATTTTTAACTGTCTGAAGAGTATCTAGCACACTTCAGCTATTTATATTATTTTTTAAAATCTTTTCTGAAGCCCCACAAGCCCATCTTACACATCCTGTGCATTTGGAGAATATATGTCCAATTTTGCCCAACATTCCCAGCCTTAGAGAAGGTTAGATTTCACAGTTTAAAGACAGGCACACGTCTGCTGACTTCTGTGCAAACTGTGATGTGCACTAATCCCAGGGACTGGGCACTAATTACTTTTTGCCTTCACTAGAGCCTGGGCTGTGTGGTTGTCCTGCTATCCTCTGAAGCAGGCTGCTGGAGTATCCAGAGCACCAGGATGTAGTGCAGAGCTTAGGCAGGCTTTTTTGCATTTGGAGGCACATCCACCCTATGGATTTATGTCCTCATTCATCTGCAGCAGTACAAACATACAGAAAGATGTCCTGCATTGGCAGTTCAGTTTTTATTGCCTCACTCAAAAATTCCCAATTTACATCAATGCAGAGAGTCTGTGTTCTAGATTTGCATTTTTGACATGGTAATCCTTTGGGATTTTGATTTACACTGGAAAAAAATCTTGTAAGTGTAGTTTTTTGACATTAAAAGCAATTATTGCATTCCAGTTCTGACTCTTGAGGTGGGCCATGCTGCTTAAAGGAAAACTGCCCTGCTTGCATATGGCAAATCAGCTAAATGAGCAAAACCTCTATTCAAGTATCTGTCACTCTGTCAGACTGGTAATTTGGTTATTTGACCATTTCCCTGGGTATTTGAGAAGAGCTAAGCAGGAGCTGTGGTTGTGAGACAAGGCAGATGGCATCATAAATACATAATGGAAATGAAGCCAAGCTCCAGGAGGGAGGGTTTGGGGGTGGATGGTCTTGGTCTGTCTGGATCCAAAGCCCTGGAGAGCAGCAGAGCCCTCGGTGCAGCCCTGGGGAGGAGGGGAAATTCCCCAGCTCCCACCTTCTTCCCTGCAGGCACCATCCTGCAGCTGTGGAACAATGGCCCAGATCTGCTTTCACACCACAGCTGGGGACACACAGGCTGCTTGTGTGACAGGGAAATAATGAATTCCAATTCCCTTTCTCTTCTGGTGTAGGGTCAGAAAAGCAAAGTTTCCTACTCTGAAAAACAGAGGGAAAAGAGGGAGAAGGGTTTAATTGCTTATTTGAATAAATTGCCTCAATGTTTAAATTTTTTAACTCCATGAGAACTTTGATAGGGAATGTTATTTTCAAACAGGAGCTGAAAAGGGAGCTCAGTCTGTGAAAACTCAGTATTTCACCTCTCTGCCGTTTTTCCTCTGCTTTTTTGAAGAGAATTTACCTCTCAGAGATCATGCTTCTTCATGCCCACCAGCTGGCAGGAGGTGAGGCAGGAAATACCCATTTGTCTGTGCTTCCTTGGCATGGTGCTTCTCACCTCCCTTCCTCCCTCAAACAAGAACTATTTTTATGGCACTGACAAAACAGGATGGTGGAGCTGTCAGACAGAAACCAGCTCAGGAGCTCCCAACAGAAGCTGTCAGTGAGACACTTGGCACATGTGGAGGTCATGTTTCTTTCATTTTTTAAATTTTCCATTTCTTTTTTTTTCCTCTGTTCTTTTCTTTTTTGTCATTTTGTTGCTTTTTTTCATTCTTTGCTTTTTAGTAAGCAATTTCCTGGGAGGAGCCCACAGAATGCAGGGTTTGTTATGCACAGAAGCTCTGAGATGGCATCCATCCCACCTGTGCTGTGTTGCAGTTCCAAAATCATTTCTAAGTGCAGTGTAGGGGCACTGTAGGGAACAGCAGATGGAAATCTCGAGCTGGGCAGGTTAGAGAGCAGGAAACACCGGGGCAGACACAGCCCAGCAGTGGGGAGAGGAGCTGCTCCCAAATGCTTTCATCAGACAGGTCGAGGGTTCAGGACATGCAGCTGCTAACCCAAAGTGCAGCAGGGGAAGCTGTTTGAACTGTAGCTGCTCCAGTCAATTGGCCTTTTGCCCTCTCAAAACCTGGGATCCCAATAAAACCCTGTCACGGTTGGGTCCCCAGCTGGGTGGTGTTTGCAGCTGCTGGTGACCAACGTGGGATTTATCAGCGTGGAATCAGCCGTGACCTGTTTATTCCTCGGCTGATAAACTCAATAAGCACCATGTGTTTGGTGGAATCCTCCATGTGTGTTCTGATCCTTGGGCCAGACCCTGGCCAGGAAAGTGGGGGCTGGATCAAATATCCACTGGGTTTGATAGATCTCTCCTGTGACACGAGGATTTGTGTGCTTCAGAATGTGAGATCAGTGTGCCCTGCAGTGGGAACTGTCTGCATTGCTCTTATTGCATCTTGAAAGTGGAAAATGTGGGCTTTTGCCTTACTTTATGACTCAAGATGTGTGAATCAGTTAATTAACTAATGAAAAACTGAAATTTTGCATGGCATTTTAAAATGAAAAGTGTTGCAAATACTTGTGCATTTCCTGCTAATTCAATGGTAGCATTGCTGCATGTGAATGAGCCATTGGGGGGCACCTTTGAACTCTTCTGTTCACAAATTTTGGACATTCGTCTGCTCCTTAGCTGGGCAAATCCTGGTGGCTTCAGTAGGGACAGGGTTTGCTTGAGAAAGTTATTTTAGGTACTTGGTGAAGACACACCTGAACAGGCAGATTTTGTTTTCATATGTCACAAAGAACTTGTTTTGGTTTTAATAAATAATTGGCTCTCTATTTAGTTTTGGATAAATTAAATTATTATCTATATGTATTGGATTTTGGGGGTTTGGGGTTATTTTATTTTTTAATTGGAGTTTTCCAGTAAGGGCAAACTTTTCCTAAAGTCTCACTGGTTCACCCAGAAGAGCTTTGCCTGTATTGATGGAATCCCAGCTGGAAGGGAGGCAGGTGCTGGGATGTGGTGCTGTAGAGCAGCAGGAGCTTTGGGGAGATGGGGCTGGGAGTGCTCTTCAGGCTCTTGGTGCTGCATGTTACCAGATCCTGCTCACACCCTGATGAATTTTGTGCAAAGTAGAAAGAACTGTGTAAATGAGTGCTTAGAGTAACTCTATGAGACATTGAATTTTATGCTGCAGCTGGAGAAACTTATCCTTAATTGAAGCTGTGGGCAAGTGTATGTCATTTTTGATTTAACATTTTCCCTCACCCCTCCACCCCCACCCCAACCAAAATCCTTCGTGGAGTCAGATTGTTGCTGTAGCTTTGTGAACCCCTCTCTTCTAATGTTTAATCAAGTGCTGAAAAGAGACATTTAAAGACTATTTAAAATGTGGAAAAATTGCTTCCCAATATTTTTGACAGAGAGAGACTGAGAACACACAGCATTGAATCATCAGGAAAATTGAAGATTTCCCCTGAGCAACATTGGGATTTTACAGCAGAGGACTTGAAAGACCTTGGAGAAATTGGACGAGGCGCTTATGGTTCTGTCAACAAAATGGTCCACAAACCAAGTGGGCAAATTATGGCAGTTAAAGTAGGTGATGCCCATCCTTACATTTGTACTTCAGTCCGTTGGGATGCAGTGTGATGGAGAATTAAGGTTCTTCCATCTAGCACCCATCTACTGCTCTGTTCTATTTATTTCTGGTGTAAAGGCTGCTGTTTGCTGAAAATACAGTGTATAATGGGCATGTTTTCAGGTGATTTGTGAAGTTCTCATAATTGCTGTGCCCTTTTCAAAATGTCTATCAGGAGCCTGCTGTTCTGAGGGGATCACACGTCTCTGGAGACTGATGATGGGGCACGGGCCTTTCACCTCTGGGTCACTGGTTCAGGTACAGCCTAGGCTGGTGGTAGGCACAGCTTGACATCTCAGAGCTTCTTGGTGTCTTTTGTGGAATAAGGTAATGGCTTAAAATTAGCTGTTTATGTCAGCATGTGCCGTGGTGTGGCCTCACCAGGAGGAGATGGAGTGGAGTGGATGTCCTCTAGGGAATGGTGTGCTCTTGCTGATGTATGATGGAGTGTCTGCTTTGTGCTCACCGTGTCAGACTGTCCTGGAGGTGGAAAGTGTAGCAGGTTTCTTGACTGTCCATTTTCTACTTTGTGCTACCCCAAAATTCACCTTAGAACCAGGAACAGCCTCCTCTCCCAGCTGGGCAATAATTGCGGGTGTTGGCTCAGCAGTGCTGCTCACTGGGCATCTTTGAGGAGCTGCTTGTCCACGGAGGTGGGCAGCAGCTGTTCTCTGTCTCTCTGGCCCTTTCCTTTGCTCACTGCAGGTTGCCAATGACATCTGTCTTTAACTCTGTCAATGATTTCAACTGTAAGTGCTCTTACGGCTCCCAGGAGAAGGCAGAAGTGAGCTGCATAGAAGTCTGTGTTGCTGTCTTTTCCAACTCTCTGTCTTCTTCAGAATATTCCCTGGAATCTGGAGACATTTGCCCCTGCTGGTCTCACATGCCAAGCAGACATATCTCAGCTCCAGCTGCTCTGATTATAGCTCCTACCTGTCTCTAGTGTGTCAGGTTACTGGAGTAACCCTCATCCTTTGATCTGCTCCAGTAAATACTGACTTCCTCACAGTGCTGGGATCACTGGTTAGGTCTCTTGAGTGTTTTTGATCACCATGCAGTGCTGTTTCAAGCTGGGTTGGAATCCCTGAAAGTCTCCAGTGGAGCTAGAGGTTGCCTGTAGCTAAAGGCTGGTTTCTTTCAGTTGCCTTTGGCAGAACTCACGGGTGTAGTTTGCAGGTGACAGGTTGGAAAACGCTGGTGTAGTGAAATGATCCTGGACAGCTCCATCTTCTCAGACTCAGGGTGTGTGACCTGGGTAGTTTTGTCAGGGTGTGAAGGGGGCACACCCCCAGGGCTGAGTGGCTGTTTCCTGGAGCTCTGCAGTGGCTACAGCCATGTGGAGAAGGACTTTCTTGGATTACCTCTTGTCATGGAGAAGATGTGTCTGCTGGCACTGGGCTTCTCTTGTCCCACACTGTTTGCACAAGGGCTTTTCAGCAGCCTAGGTGAGCCTTGTCACTGCTGAGGACCTGGTGGTGCAGGTACAGCCGTGTGGGAGGCAGAAGGCACCAGTTCTGTGTCCTTGAGGCACGTGGCTGGAGATGGCATGGTGCAGCATGTTGAGCTGGCTTTCCCAAGGGATGAGGTGTGTTCTGAGCCTTGGGGGTTCTGGGCTAGGAGGCTCACTTTTAAGCAAGTAAATCCATGAATAAACTGTGAAATGTTAAAGTTATGGGCTGGGCTGGTGCCACCTTCTTTTCTCTGACCCTGTTTCTTTACAGTGGACATGCCTGGGGAAGAAAGGTTGGAGGGTTTGGGCAACAGCATCATTTCTAAAACCACAGGGCTAAGCGACTGTTCTGTTTGTCTCAGTGTGGAGAAAATTCAAAATTGAGCAAAGGAAGACCTGTGGGTGGAACAGTCAGTGAGGCCTCCAAGGCAGCAGGAGCAGTTCCCCAGGCTGGATGGTGCAGTTCTTGGAGATGAAGGTGCAGGATGGGGCTGAGCTCAGCCTAGTGACTAGCTTCTCCCACACTCCTCAGATTTTTCTTTCTCAGCCTCCTGATGCTTTTGGGGCAGCCATGGCTGTGCTTTAATCTTCTGTTCCTCCTCTGTTGTAATCTGTCCATGCTGGGAACTGTTCCCCTCCTGCTCTCTCTCAAGCCTTGTGGTCTCTTCACTGTGGAACTGTTGCCTTCAGCCACGTGTTCTCCTTCAGCTTAAAGCTCTTCTGTAAGACGAGTTTGAGAAGGGAAATCGTGCTTTGTGAAAATGGGTCAGTTTAGTGAGGCCTTGGCTATGATCTCTGTGGCACCTGCAGCTCTGAGGTGTGACTCTGTGCTGGGGGCAGGTGACAGGATCCCCTCCCAGCTGGATGGTGGAGCCATTGTCTGGTTATTCGGTTGAGCTGCTGTTGTTCCTGTGCTTCCCCAAGAGCAGCCCCAGTGCAGCAGGCTGAGCATCCTTGGAAGGACATTCAGCACAAGGAAACAGCTTTATGGAAGCTGCAAGCCAAAGGTTACCTGTTCTGTACTGCTCACTAGATGCAGAGAAAATTGGTACAGGGGCCTGTCCCAACTGCTCCTCCATCCTTCTCCACCACTCTCCAAATTTCCAATACTGTTGCTGCAAATTCCCAGTGTGGTCAGGAAATTCCTAACCCACTTCTGGAAGGGCTGTATCCTGCTTGCAGCTACCATGACCAGCCTTGTCACCCCATTCTGCCACAGGGAGATTCAAATCCTCCTTGTTCTGCAAGTGTGCAGCTTGAAACATTGCTCATTTCCCCTTGCTGGAGTCTTCCTCTGGCTGAAGGCAGCTCCTGCTGTGCCAGGCCAGCTGGGCACCTCTGATCACTCATCCTGCTCATCCTCAAAGGCTGTGGCTACCAGAGCATATCTTCAAACCCTGTTCCCAGCTCCTTTCTCTTGCTTTTTGGAGTCTGTCCTGCCTTTGCCCAAGGAACAGTTCCTTGAAGCTTGCCCAGCTTTTCCCTGCTTGAGGAAGTTCAGTGTCACAGGGCACACAGTTTGCTGTGCCCCCAGCAGAGCCTTTTTTTGCTGCACATCCAGTTTTTCTTACCACTGAAGGAAAACAATTCCTGAGGGCTGAAATATCACCAAAATAACTTGAGAGCTGCAGGTGGAGACACTGTTTTCTTTCATTTTTCCCTGTACCTAATTTTGGACTATCAGCCCATGTTGATGGTTGTAATTTCTGTCCTGGCAGATGCAATCCTGGTACCTTTAATGAGTCTCCTGGAATGGGCAGGGCTGCCAGGCCCTGGGTGAGTCAGGCTTTTCATCTGTGCTCCAGAGTCAGTAGAAGAGAAGGAAAATGAGCCTGAAATGAGCTTTGTTGTGTTACTGGCTAAAACTGCTGCAGCAAAGCTTCAGCAGGTGGAGCATGGCTGGGATGATGAGCTCCTGTGCCCTGTCCTGCTCCTCCCTCTCCTTTAGCCTTGGTCATTCTCTGTGAATACTTGTTTTCATTACAAAAAGACATTCTGTACCTCTTTGGGAACAGGCTGGAGGCTGGAGTGGGCTGCAGGAGCAGGGACCTGGTCCTCCTGTTGCTGCCACCTCAGTTGTTTGTGCACCCCTATGCTTTCTGCCAGAGAGAGGTGCTTCCTAGAGCTATCAGGGGGAGGGAGAGAGGATGTAGGAAAGAGGGGGATTTATGTTCAAACCTTTCTCATTTTTGCCCCTAGAAAATGTTGCATTCTGTTTTCCTAATCTTCCAAATTTTTATTTCCAAATAAAACCAATCCTTTAATTCTTTAGGTCACTTCCTTTCAGATCTTCCTGGAGATGCACCTTTTTACTCTGGGTCAACTGCCATCACAGCTTTCCTGTCACTGAAAGTACCCTTTTCATTTTCTTAGGGATTTTTTTGGCATATGAGGTCAAGACTTTTCCAGGTGGGAAAGAGAACAGTCCAGTTTTGTTCAGTGCCAGATCTGGCTATGCAAACCAAGACATGCAAGGCCAGTTTGTATGCTGAATCCTCACCTTGTCAGGTCTTTCTTCCTAGCTCCTCGTTTCCCTGGAAGAAATCTCTTTTCCTGACTGGTGTGTGTCTGCTGCACCAGCTCTTTGTGATCTTCCCTGGTCAGGCTTCCACTTCTAGTTATTCTTTAATTTTGCTTCTAGTTTCCTGTTTTTGTGTTTGTCTGGCTTTTCCCAGTCTGTAAATGACTTGCGACCATTGTCCTGGGCTTCCCACTGTGCAAAGAGCCCTGGTTCCTCCTCAGGATCTGCTCCAGTGCTGTCCTGGTTTTGTCTGAGAGGCTCCACAGTATGTGCAATTCTCCAGCCCTTTTTGTATTTGCCTCCAGCATCATCACATGGTGTTGTCCCAGCTGCTCCAGGGACTGTGCCTCTTGTTCTGTGAGGGTACCACAAATTAGAGGCACATGGAGAAGCGCCATTTGTTTGGAGGAAATGTTTTCTTGGGAAACTCGCCCAGCTGCTGGGGGTTGTATTTCTGGCCTGAGGTTTACTTCTGGCCCTGGTGATAGTTCACACAAAAAGGATGCTTTAAAAGATCCCTGGAATATGAATTTTTAAAAAATAGCCCAAACTGGAATGAAAGCAGGGGAGCATTCTTCCAGTTAGAGCAGGATGCTCTGCTTTGCATTGAAATGCTGTTCATGGTGTGGGTTCTATTACCCAGAGTACTTCACAGTGCCTCTGGAAGGCTGGGAGAGCTGCTTGTCTGCAAGGTTCATAAAAGAAATAAGAACATATTTAAAACAGTCAGCCTTTGATGTGTTGGGTGGCTCCTGTGCAGGTCAGGAGCCTAAACACAGCAGTGGTGTCCTGAGCATCTGGTGTTCCTGGCAGTGATGTCTGAGCCTCAGGCTCAGGTAGGAGATCTTCACCTGCTCCTCACCTCTTCTGCCCTGCAGCAGACATTTGGGGTTCACTGTCAGCAGCTTCTCCCAGTTTTGTTTCGACCAGTTCAGCTGGCTGAGAAATACATCCCCAAGAGACAAGTGGAGTGGTTTGTGCTTTGGTTGGCCTTCAGGCTTCTTATCATGGCCCCATGGAAGCATCTTGCACTTCTTTTTAATTGAATTCTTTTTCTGTCAGGAGTGGTTACAGCTGGGAGAGTAACCCAGCAGGAGAAGAGGGTGGTTTTGTCCACAGTGTTCAATTTTCCCCCCCTTCAAAAGAAAGTGATATTCAGCTGTAGGCCAGAATTTTCTGTGTCTTCCAATATCCTCAGCCTGGCTGAGGATACAGCCTGGCTACAGCCCTCTGCAGTATTGCCTAGTCCAGCCTCCAGTTACAGTCAGTGTCCTCTACAGTCAGTGTTTTCTCTTTAGTTCAACAATATTTTTGATGGGCTCTACTTGTTCTCTAAACTATTCCTAAGGAAATCAGAAGCATTTTCAAGATCTGTTGGGTAATTGGAAGTGTCAAACTCATGGGCCCATGAAAGATCCCCGTTATTCCTGGGGAGGCCAGCAGGCCATGGAGCTGTTTGTTCTGAGCACAGTGTCTCTTGTACATCATTTTGGTAGTCAGGGCTTGTTCTCTCAAACTCAGCTTCATACCAGAAGTTCCTGTCTGACTTTCTCAGGTTTCTCCATGGCAGTCTCACAGCTTAAGGAGGTTGCTAAGTATCAAATGCCCCTGAGAGCAGAAATGTAACATTTATTTATCCCTCCATGGTCCCTCCATCCTTTCCTAGATGCCTGATAGCTCATAAAGTTCCATCACAATGATACATTAATATATTTATCTCCATCCAGGGGAAAATTTCTCTGTCCTTTCCATGTCCATATGACTTTTGAAGAGAAGTCTTGGGGTTTTATTGCCAAATCCTCATTGTAATTCTTCACACAATTGAGTAACACCTTCAGAATTGTCTGTTTCGGTCATTTGTTTAGGTCTGCTGGCTGAGAGTTGGGAAAACCAGTGTTCCCAGTCCTGCTGGTAGGGCAGCTGGGGAGGGAGTGGATGAGTAAGAGCTGGAAAGGAACGGTGAGAGAGAATTAGAGCCTCATCACAGGAGGTGTAAAGCTAGTTGTGATCTGCTTCAGTCAGCATTAAATGTATTTCTGATGGGGAGATAAATATTCCCATCCTCAGCAGTGACTGGGCAAACCTGGTAGCCCAGTCACTGCTACTGGTTTTGTCCCAAATCCCTGCCATCCCATGGAAGGACCGCTTCTCCCATGGCACTGCCAGGCACTGCTGAGCTTTCTGCTGAGGACACAGGTGTGCCCTGTGCTCAGGACAGTTCTGGATTGTCTCGCAGCTCAAGGAGTTGAGTTTCAGTTTGGTGTTTACAGCTTTTTATTTTCTTCTCCTTTTTTAAAGATTTTTTTTCAACCACTCACTTCACGCTGCACCTGAACCTTTCTGTGTGCATATTGGGCTGGATGATGTCTCTTCTGTTTTGGGTCAAGTTTCTGGAATCTGCCTGGTTTTAGGTTTCAGGGTGGCACAATCCACAGCACAGACTGTGCTTTTGCTGTTGATGCTACTCAGAGCATGGCTTCTCTTCCTGGTCTTGGAAGGCTTTGTCCTAACCTCTGTTTGAATAAAAAGGGCTGGAGAATTTCTCCTAAGAGGATTCGATACAGTTTAAATTGGAGGCCAACAAGGAATTGTTAAAAAGGAGACTCCATAAGCTTCTACTACAAATCCCCCTTTTTCTGTCTGTGGCTTGTTTGGCTGTGGGGTCACTTAACAGTGACTTATCAGTGACTGCCAGGAAGGTGACTGGGCTGAGATCTGTAAGGCCTGAAGTGAAGTCAGCCCGTCCATCCCTGTCTGAAATGCTGCCTTCAGGCAGCTGCCTCACCTTGTGTCTTCCTTCCCTGCCATGTCCCAAGTTCTTGGGGATTGTGTCTGTGGGAGCTGCTGCAGTGCTTTGCACCACGCCTGGGGTTTAGGAAGCAGGCTGTATCATGGCTCAGGTGCTATTTGGGGACTGACTGCTCTTGACTTTCCTCACTTCCCCGTTCTGCTGCTGAACTGGGAGTTCTGGGCTGCAGCAGACTCCCTGGCTCACTGCAGCTAAGCAGAGCCACCCTGTCCAGCCTGGGCTGACCCTGTCTGTGTGCTGTACTGCATGCTGCTCCTCAGAGTTCTCCCTTTCTCTTGACTTTGCCAGTCTCCAGCACTGCTGTCTAAGACCTCCCAGTCTTGTATCATGGCATTCCTTTCACTCCCTGCAGCGGTGTTTGTTGTAGTGTCCATGTTGGCTTCTCAAGCTGTCCTCTGCCCTGTAGCTGACCCACTGTCTGTGCTCTGGGTGCTCTGCCAGCCCTTTCTTGCTGGGGAGCTCGTGTTTGAGAAGAGGAGTGTTTGGGTTTGGTGTTCTGGAGTGCCAGTAAAATCACCTCCACCACAGTGTGTATTTCACATGGTTTCCAGTGCTGGAGAAGTAGCGGCAGAGGAGGAGTGTCAGAGGTGGGAGGAGATGCTTTCAGGGGAAGAGGTGGACTCTGAGGAGGATGCTGTGGGGCTGGCTGTGACAGGATTGTGCAGGTGCAAGGGGAATGCAGAGCAGGGCTGGGACAACTCAGATGACCAGAAAAGAGGCTTTTTGGAGACAGACATGGAGTGGGCCCAGAAGGAGAACACAAGTTACAGTATGGAGAAAAGCTGCTTCTGGTTCCTCACCAGAGGTGACCTTTTCAGTGTGGTCATTTCTCAGTGAGAGATATAGGTCTCACGGTGGTGGCTTTGGCATCCATCACCTTCAGTGGAAGTCAGGGCAGTGGCATTATGGCATTTCCATTTCACACAGCGCTGCTGGTGTGTCCCTTGGAGAGAGGCATTCGCTCTGCTTGGCCTTCAGCCTCTTGGGGGTTTGCAGAGCTTTGTACAGCGAGGGCACAAGAGCAGGGAACAGCCAGTGGCTGGCTGAGCTTGTGACACAGACCTGAACCAGTGACCTGGAGGTGAAGTGCTTTAGTTCCATTCCTGGCCCGTTGAGCTGCTTCTTGCTCTGGTGGTGGCACAGAACCCCACGTGCTCAGCACATCGTGGATATTATGGACTGTGGGTGCTGGACAAGTCTCCTGACAGGTCCCCAAGAACTCTAGAATTCACAGGGTGGGAAAAGGGCAATATAAACATATTATTTACTGGTCCAGACCAAACTAGAGGTGCTAGAACATTAAGAGCAAGTGGTTAAATACCAAAATACCAGGATACACTACAGGTAAGGAAAATTACAGTATTGATACTGTCCTTGTTTCGTATGGGTCATCAGAAAATAAGTCCTGAAGTACATAAGGGTGACTGTTTCACATGTGGTGCTGTATAAATGGCCAGCCTTGAAAGTATCTTCATTCACCTGGCCTGGGCTGGCTGATATGTGTGGTCCTGGTGCCACCAGCAGTTCCCCACAGCGCCATAGTGTTGATGAAATGGGTGCTAAATCTTGCAGATTTTTTCCACAAGCTTGAATAATTTTTCTTTCTTGGGTAGCCATGTAGTTTTTGTTCCTGAGGATGGTCCTGGCTACCTCTGTTTCTTTAGACTTCTTGCCAGATTTTTTTTTTTGGTTTTTTTAATGGTTCTTCGACATGAGTCACAGCTTCAGGATCACGATTTCCTCACTTGTGATTCAGAGAATGTATTAATTAGTGCAAGATGTTAAATATATCTGTAAAATCACATGAAAAAACTCTATGGTCATCTCCATCCTTCATTTAATCAGTCTCATGTTTGAAAATGGACAGTTTTCTGTTTTCAAATGTTCATTGTTGTTTCAAGCCCAAATGAAACTTTTCATAATATATAAAGTATAGTGTGTATATCCATATATCTCTATATACACATGGGGTATGTGTCTATATAAACTATCTTTTATACAGTGTTGATGTTCCCTCAGCCAGTACTAGGTAAAGGATCCTTAGTTTTATGAGAAGACCTCAGAGGACTGCTGCCCATCATTAACATTACCAGAGAAATGTGTTCCCTGGGTTATGTGGCAGTCCCTTCTCCCCAGCCATGGTGGATGCTGTGGAAGGAGCTTTTTTTGGCTTCTTAGACATTTTAAACATAATGTTCCTTGGTTAAATTTCAAACCAGTCTTCAAGCCCCTTCCAACATGGCTAAGAACTGTGTGGGAATTTGTTTTGAAATGAAAGCCTGGATGTGGTGTTTTGCTGTAGTTTTCAATGAAATTTCAGCTCTTTAATTTCTTCCTGACATTTAATCTGAAAGTGTTGCTGCTTATATGAGGACTGAGGGCTTTATAGTCTGATTAAACAGCTTTAGAAGTGTTCTGTTACATTTCTTATTTGAGAGCACTGCTTGATTCTCCACAGTGTTTTTGAGCATGCTTGGGTTTGGGGTCCTGGTCACTTGTCTCTACCAGCAGGGCTGAGGATGCAGTAATGGCATGGAAGTGATGAAGTCTCTGCCACTCTTCCTCTTTCAGAGAATTCGGTCGACAGTGGATGAGAAGGAGCAGAAGCAGCTTCTGATGGACCTTGATGTGGTGATGAGAAGCAGTGACTGCCCCTACATTGTTCAGTTTTATGGCGCGCTCTTCAGAGAGGTGGGCACCCCAGGCTTGCTTCACTTGCAGCAGAGTTTGGGTTTTACCTTGTTTTTTCCCCTTTGTAATTTTAAATTCGTGCTAAGGAGGAGAAAGTTGATTTAAGTTAGGTTTCTTGGATCTCCACTTTTACTCGAGGGTGTTTAGCCAGGAGACCCAGGTGTCTGGGCACTTCTGAGCAAGCATTTGGTCCCTTTGCAGCAGGAGTTTTGGAGAAGATGAATGTTGAAATCTGCTGCTTCTCCTTCCTGCTGTATTTCCTCTGCAGGCTTGGATTATCCCTGCTCCTGTAATTGGGGACAGACATGGAGCCCTTGCCTGTTTTCCATTACTTAGCACAAATCCAGTACCTCTCCTCAAGGGGAGGAGGGAAATAGAGACCTAAGGGCTGCAGGTGGTCTGGGGATTATCAGCCTGTGCAGAATCTTGTGGGGTTTTACTGGAAAACATTTAGAGAGAGGTCAGTGTTGTAGGTAAAACACAAAACAGTGTGTGAATATTTAATTCCTGATTCTAGAGAGTCTGCCTCTGTAACTTTGCCAGGTCACTCCTCTGGCTTTAAATCTCATTCTCTAAAATAAGCATAATAATCATTCCTTTTCCCATGCTCTGCTTTTTCTGATCTTTTTGAATACAGGGCCATTTTGGGCCAGCAGGCATTGTCCATGCTCACACAGTACAAGCTCCTACCATGTGTGGAGCCTCAGCTTGGCTGGAAATTTTCAGCTTTGCTGAGATGAAGGTGACAAGGCTGTCAGCTGGTGTGAGGAAAGGTCTGTGGACAAAACAGTGTCTTACCAGATGCTGATGAGCAACATGCTCAGAGCTGTGCAAGCCTCCTCTCACCTCCCTTCAGCTCTGGACACATCCCAGGGTGTAAATGTAAATACATAAACAATATAAAAACTTACTTAAATCAGCACTGAGATGTTGGCTTGGCTGCATTCTTTGTCATGTCCAAAATCTCATAATCCTGCAGCCAGGCAGGGCTCCCAGGGCTCCTTGCATGCTCTGTCAGGGAAAGGTTCATTGGCATTGCTCTGGTTGGAGTGAAATCCCCTTTTTCCCCTTCAACATAAGTGGTGTCTGCTTCAGGGATGAAAGCAGCCTTCCCCTGTCCTTGGTCCCTCACTGCCTAGCAATGCTCCTTCCTCAGGGGTACCCAGGGTGAGCTGGGAGGCTTCCATAGCATTTTCTGTCTTGTCCTATTAATTACTTGTTCCAATAATAAGTAGAATCCTAATCTTTTAAAGATAGCAAAGTATGGCACCAGAGAAGCACAGGAAGGGAAAAAAGGAATTTCACCAGGATGTTTGGGTCCGTCTGACCCCACAGTCTGTTTATCAGATCTGTTCTCAAATAACTGTGAAAGATCCGGTCCCTGCTGCACCATCCCCTGAGGTGTAAGAGCTCATGGGACATAAAGACCAAAACTCTCTCAGGAAATCTGCAGCAAACTATATAAAACAAAGCTCTTTGTTCCAGCATTTCAAGGTGAAAAGTAAGGAAATCCTTTTGGGATTGCCTCTCTGAGCTGGGATTCAGTTATGGATGGAGCAACCAATGAGAAATCTTCTTTGCCTGCTCCTAAAAGGTGACAGACTCCATGTGAGCCTCTCTGCAGGAGTTTAACAGGCTGAATAGGCAGATTGGGCAGTCAGAGGGTTGGCAGCATCCAGGCAGCTCCAGGAGAAGCAGCAGGGCAGCTGGCACAAAGAGAAGGCAGGCAGCCTTCCACATCAGGGAGTGTTTGATGTGGAGAGGCAGAGCTAAGCTGACAGTTTGGGAATACAAAACCAAAAATTGGATAAAATTGCCAGGTTGATTGCCAGGTACAGGACTTTGATTCAGCTCATTCTCAACCCACTAGATGAGATTAAATTGCCTGGTCAATGAAACAAGAGCAAAGCTGAAAAAGTAAAAGACAGTGTTGGAATCAGGGGTTCAGTGCACCATGATTGGCTTTTTGGTAAAGCCAACCATGGGCTACCAGCTCATGTCCAGTTTTTCATCCACCAGTATCTCCCTGCCCTTCTCCCCAGGGCTGCTCTAAATCCCATCATCGTTGCACCCTGACCCAAGTGCAGGATCTTGCACTTGTTGAACTTTGTGGGGTTCCCCCTGGCCCCAGGAGACCGGCTGGTTTTTCCATGCTGCACCCAGGAGAGCCCAGAGTCCTGCCAGTGCACACAGCTGTCCACATCAGGCATCAGAGATCTGATTGAAGAGGATCTCATGCTCATGTGTTTTCTCTCAAGGCTGTACTTGCTAGATGGGGGAAGAAAAAATAAAAAAGTTGGTTGACAGGGTTTCTGCAAATATTTCACTTGAGTTCTTGTGAGAAAAGAGGAGCTGTGGCCTGAGCCCACTGGGCTGCACTGGGACCCCCAAGATTTTGGCCCTGAGCATTGCTTTTTTAAGAGGTTTTTAGGTCTGAGAAAAAATAAATGGTCTTCTTTTCTTGCCTGTCTGCTACAAGCTTTACAGCTGCTCTGGTTTAAAACAGTACCTGTAAAGCTGGGGATGTTTGGGTAGTTACCATGACCACGCTAGTGACTCTTCCAAGTACCTGTTCTGATTGTGTTTCTCTGTAAGAGGGGAAGAGAAAAGAAGCCTTATCTGATTTGGAATCTCAGGAGTAACTCCTACACAGTGCAAGTGTAGTTGAGCCAAGTTTAAACCAATAAGTTCAATACTTGATAAAATTATTCAATGAAAAATTCATTGCAAGTTGCAGAACATGCCTAGGAAGCTGGGTAAATCAGCCCATGGGGAGCTTCTGCTGGCAGGAGAGAAGAGCTGGGATGGATGTGTTGGTAGCACAGTGCTGGGCTGCTGTGAATTGCTGACACAGCCTTGCTCAGTTCCAGCTCTTTGCTGTTGATGCACCTCACACTGTTTTTATGGAAATCCTTGATTGTGCTGCCATTCCTCAGCACATCTGTCCCTGGTCTGTAGGAAAAGTGTCCTGTGTGCCTTGTAAATATATGGTGATGGTGGTGACAGTTGTCAGTCTCTCTCAGTGGTGTAGGTGCATGAAGAGCTGGCTGGCCCTGCAGTGAGCAGATGTGATAAACCTTCAGTGTTTGCATCACAGAGTGCTGGGTGTTGGCAGGGACCCCTGAGGGCACCTTTTGCAGCCCCCATGATCAAGTGGGGCCACTTGACCAGGATTGTGTCCAAATAGCTTTTGAATCTCTCCAGGGATAGAGTCTCCACAGTCTCCTGGGGCAACCTGTGCCAGTGATTAACCCCCCTCACAAAAAGTGTTTCCTCATGCTCAGAGGGAGCCTCCTGTGTGTCCTGCTCGTGTTGCTCAGTACTACTGAGCAAACCTGGCTCCATCCCCTGTGCAGCTTCCCCTTAGGTTGATGAGGTTCCCCTGAACCTTCTCCAGGCTGAGCTTTATCAGCCTTTCTCATGGGGAGGATGCTCCTGTTCCTCAGTCATCTTAGCTGCCCTTGGCTGGAGTCTCTCTTGCACTGGGGAGCCCAGCACTGGTCACAGCACTCCAGGTGTGCCTCACCACTGCTGGATGGAGGGGAAGGATCACCTCCCTCCACCTGCTGGTGATGCTTTGCCTCGTGCTGTGATCCTTCAGCCCAGCAAAGATGCATTGTAGGCTCATGTTCAGTTTAATGTCCACCTGGAGCCACAGGTCCTTTCCTGGTGAGCTGCTCTCCAGATGGGTGACATCCTTGTGACACCTGCTCCCTTGCCAATGGGAGTTCTCTGCACTGAGAAGCTGAAGCATCTCCATTGCTTGTGAAGCAGCTTTTGTGTCTCTCCTGGACAGGGGTATTTTGAATTAAATGCACATGGTGTTCCTGGACATTTTTTGGAATGTCTACAAGATGTACATTAGCATCTGGTAATCTAATACCCAATGAGGACTAAAATAGAGTCTTTGGAAGAATAGCTCTAACAGGAAGAATATTAAAGCACTTCTTTTGTCATTTTATGATCAGAAATCAACCTGGCTTAAGAGGCAGAATGTAAAGTGAAACTCCCATTAGGGTGGTTTTGTCCTCACAGTTCACAATGGAACAGGACATGCCCATGTGCATCAGCACTTCTTGGTATGTGGTCAGGAAGACAGCTGAGTCCCCAGCCAGTCTTCCTTCTTCTTCCTGTTAAAATTCACCAGTTTGCCAACAGATAAGGCTCTCCCAAGTCCCAGGAACAGTTAGCCTGTAGAGTTTTGGATCCTGCCACCATCCTTAAGGATGCTGCATAGTGGAAAAGGTCTGTTATCTTTTTCCATTGATCTTGCTGACATGAATTCATGTAGGGCAAGTAGGTTTTTCTATTACCAGGTCAATAAATGCCCTCATTCAGGAGTTCTCTATGGCATCTACTTCAGGACACCAGTAAACCAGGTCTTTCCTTGAGTGCTTTTGATCATAAAAGGGATTTTTTTAATGCTTAAAAGTTACCATTGGATAGAAATTTGTTGTACTTATTTGAGGTTTCAGTACCATACCCATCCCAGCCTGTGATGTAAAGTCTTGGTTGTGATAATGGCTCTGCTCAATGTTGTTCACTTGGTTTGTTTTACTGTCCAAACAGTTTTACTGTTGTAACCTGGGCAATGGAAGCCACTCACAGTACTGGTGCAGCTGGACATAAATACAGGGCTGCAGTGGTCAGTGGTATTCTGGCTCTCTGGAACCACCCCAGTCCCCCACAGTCTCAGTACAATAGCCCACGAATATAGCCCTGATCCCATTTTTTTATAAATCTGATCAAAACAGAAGCAGTTTTTCACTGACCTGTGGCCAGTAGAACCACTCCATGAGAGAGGCTGCTCTCACTACAGACAGCTCATAAAGCTCTGGTGGGCTTCCAGTCTCACTTGATTTATGCACATCACTGCCACTCGAGCCCTGTTACTTGTTCTGAGCCACTCTCCATCGTATGCAAGTGCTTCATCTGCACTTTGCCTTTGTTGCTAATGCAGAAAAGAGAAATTTTCTACATGTATTGCCCAGTTTCATTTCTGTAGTTTAACTCTGAACAGTTCCTTAGCCAACTTCCTCCATAGCCATCCTGTGGTCTGTAGCAGCCCAGATCCCTTTTTTCCAGGCCCCCTGAAGTGTGCTGGTCATGCCCTCGTCCTGCTGTGCTGCTCTGGCCTCTTTCACTGTGATGTCCCTGCTTCCATGTCTGTCACAACACTTACTGCATCTTCTGCTTTTTTTGGGTGCAGTGAGAGTTTTCTGTGCTCAGGCTTGTAGCAGCCCTTGAGTGGATGACATCAGCTCCTGCTCTGCCTTGAGCTGATGTGAAAAGCTTGATGCCAAATGAGCAGTGTAATCTGGAGCTGCCCAAAGTCTTCTTCCCCAGGCACACAGCCCTTCCTAGGAAAGCAGCTCCCCTCTTCTGGCTGTTCCACTGTGCCTGCAGCCTTCTGGAGAGGAAAACAGTGTGTGAAGCTTGGATTCATCTGGGTTCAGTCATCTAAACTGTAATGTCAGGTGTGAGCTGGGCAGGTAAATGCCTCTGCTGTGAATGGGAGCAAGTCTTTTATTCCTAAAACTGATGAAGCTGAATTCCATCCTTTGTATCGAGTACACGTTGCTGTTTATGTATTTCATAGGGTTCAGTGGATCTCTGTATGCTCTCTGGATTTGTATTTCTCATTTTTATCTCAGTAGTAACACACATTCTTTTCTCTTTCCAGGGTGACTGTTGGATCTGTATGGAGCTCATGTCTACCTCGTTTGATAAGTTTTACAAATATGTATATAGTGTATTAGATGATGTTATTCCAGAAGAAATCTTAGGCAAAATCACTTTAGCTGTGAGTATTTTGTTAAAGATATATTTTTGTTGAAGATAATTGAAAAGTTCAGATCCTTGTTCAGATCCCACTCCATGTGAAAAGCTGGTTGGTCTGTGGAGCAGAATTGCTGCTGCTGTTTGCACCACACTGGGAATGGTTCTTCAGGGTGCTCATGACTTTTCCACAGCATGTTGCATGGTGTGAACAGAGGTCCTGGGGTCAGTAATCAGTTCATAAACAGACCCCAGGACCATCTTCCTGCTCTGTGAATGTGAGCACCAGCAGCACAGGCACCAGCCCAGACCAGAGAAGCTTCTGGCAGTCTTGTGCAAAGGCTCCCAAAAGCACTGGAGAACCTGGCTGATGTTTTCTTGGTATAACCTGTAACAATTGTGACCTGATGAAAAAAATATAGCATAGGGCTTGAAATAAGTTACTGCTGAGGAGAACTTAACATCAGAGGTTGTTCAGGCTCTGCCTCTTGCTCCCCTCTCCCAGAGTGGGATCTTTGCAGGTCACAGGGGATGTGTGTTCACTTAAGCCCATACCCTCTCTTATATCACCTTTTGTTTGCAAAAAAGGTTGAGAGAAAAAGGTTTTATTACGTGGCATATTACAGCATTGATATCTCAATGTATGAAATGCTTTTTACCCTTTTTATTGGCATTCCAGAAATGTAATAATCACAGCACTCTTACAACATCTGCTTATTTTTCATCTGTTTTTCTTTCCTAGACTGTGAAAGCACTAAACCACTTAAAAGAAAACTTGAAAATCATTCACAGAGGTGAGTTCTTCGTGTCTTTCTTTAGCTTCATGTCTTTTACTTCTTGTCTGTTAAAATAATTGCAAGAGTTCTTAGTGGCCTTTGGTTCGCTCCGAGTGTAAACACAGCACCTGTACCGCCGTGAGTCTGAGTGCAGGTTTTGAACACATGTCCCAGTGCCTGTTCTCTTCAGGCCCCTTCAGCCTGTGATTTTTCCATGTAAGTGTGATTTCAGGGTGGTTGGGCATCTGCTGCTGCCTTTGGGCACGTGGCACCTCTGGGGCTGGCTCCATCCCCTCGTGCTCCCATGCAGGATCCAGCACCAAGGGCGACGGTGCAGCACTGCCACCCTCCATCCCCTGCAGCTGCTCTGCTTGAAATCCAAACCTCCAGCCATGACTTACTGCTTTAAATTTCTTCCCTCTGCAGACATCAAACCTTCCAATATTCTTCTGGACAGAAATGGTAATATTAAACTCTGTGACTTTGGCATTAGCGGACAGCTCGTGGACTCCATTGCCAAAACGCGGGATGCAGGGTGCCGGCCGTACATGGCGGTGAGTGGGGAGGGCTCTGGGGCCTCTCTGCTGGAGCAACAGAGACCAGAGACCTCTGAAGCCAGGGCTTGGAAGTTGGGGTTTATTGCAAAGGGCCTGGGGGCAGGGACCTGCTGAGAGCTGCAGCTCAGAGCAGTAAAGAGAAGTAAAGAGAGAAGGCAAGAGCGTGGTAAAGGGGATGGGAGAGCGAGGAGGTTCCCGTTACAATCCCATAAATCTTCTTCTGTGCTGAATATTCTAATTCTCACTAACCAGTCTAGTACAAGATACAAATCCTACAGCATTTACACACAGCCTATAGGAATCATTACATTGCCATGCTGTGTTACATTTTAAACCCTAAAAACTCCTCTTTGGGCCCCTTCTGCTAAGCCTAAAAACTGCTCTTTGGAAACCCTAAAAACTGCTCTTTGCAGTAGTTTTAAACCCTAAAACTCCTCTTTAGGCCCCTTCTGCCAAGCCAGCAGGGTCTGCTCTGCCCCTTGGAGCTGCCTGCAAGCAGAGGGTGTTGTTCCATCACAAGGGGATTACCTATAGCTGGCCATGCCATTGTTTTCCAGTTGTTCAGTAACTGAGGGATCTCAAAGCTCACTTTCATTTCAATCTCACTTATAGTTTCTATATTCTCAAAATCTTTTGCCAGGCAATCATATTTATAAGGCTTTCCAGTTTCATCTTCCCCAACACACCCTCCCTGTGATCAGCCTGTGGGCTGAACACCCCTTTCCTGGATGAAACTGAGCTCTGGATCTGCTGTGGCAGTGTCATCCAGGCTGTGGCAAAGGGTCCAAATTCCTGGGTTTTTGCTGGGTTCCTCTGCTGCTGCCAGGGCTGTGGTGCTGGAGTGGAGAGGAGCTCTGTGCCTTCCAGCAGCTCTAAAACAGCATTGCCCAGGGAAGCAGGGCTGTCAGAGTGTAGGTTTGTCTTGCTCTGCAAGAAATCCATTTGCTCTGGTAAGATTATGTCACAGGAGTTTTGCAGAGCAGAATTACAGTGATTTTTTGTAAACCACTTTAATTCCAGAGTGTGCCAGAACTTCATTCCAGGAGAATGTGATTTTGGAGAGCAGCAGTAGCAGAGCAGCTGCGTGGAAATTGCTGGGGCTGAGTTGTGGCTCCTGGGAGTCTGTCCTGCTTGTTTGCTGCCCTCCCCCTTCAGAGTGAAAAGCTGTAGTGGTGATTTTGGAAGCTGTCTGAGGGTTTTAAACACTTCAGTGCTTCAGGGTGCTTTGAAAATGCATCTCTGTTCTCACATGAGCCAGGGGTACATTGTGCAGGGAGCTGTGCCTGCTACTGTTCATATAACTTTAATTTTAGTGCCTGTCTTTAATTTTTGTTACATATTTATGGCTCTGTATGCTGAAAAATACTGTCTTCTGAGCTCTTTTTCTCTACCACCAAGTAGAAAAAAGGAAAATATCTCTCTTCCAAGGCATGGTTCCCACCTGGCCCAGGCCATGGCTCTGGCTTTTCTCTGACTGTGGTGTCCAAGGCAAAACCTGTCTGCCCTGACTCTGATTTTTCTTTGAGCCATGGTGGGTAGTCAGTTCTGCTCAGGCTGTTGGTGTAGTTATGCCATGACAGTTCCTGAGATGACTGTAATGACAGTTAATGAGAGGACTGAGATGTCTGTAAATAGCTGCATTTCTCGCTGTCCCCTGGGATGTGGTGGGTGAGTGCTTCCATAGCCCTTTCGTTTTCCTTTCTCCTGTCTGTCTGTCTGTCTGTCTGTGTGCACTCTGATTTGTGCAGCTCCACTGGCAGCTCCAGACTCGGGTGGACTTTTAAGTGAGCAAAAGTGTTGCAGTTCAGTTTGTGTTTTTCAGAGCCTTGGCAGGGCGCAGGTTTTGTGGGGCAGCCAGCAGCTGGCAAGTGATGTGGGAGATGATTGGCCTCTTCCCTGCTGCTCTGCAACCTCAGTGCCTTCTTTCCAAGTACATGAGGATTTCCACGTACCAGGGAGCCTGGGAAATGGGGAGATGTCCCCAGTGTGCAGGCACATCTGCCAGATATTTCTGCAAGCCAGCAGAGGCTGATGGCTGAAGGGATGCCGTGATCAAATTGGATAAACCTGGGAAGGAGTCAGGCTGCCACACTCCTTTCAGAAGGAAAATAGTATTTTTTTGTGTAAAATAGGCCAAGAGTAGTAGCTCTGTTCAGCCAGGAGGCTCTCCTTAGGGCTGCTGGATGATAGTGTGTGTTTTGCAAGGCTCACCAACCCCGTGGCATTGCCCCTGAAGGAGCCTGGTCCCCATGGAGCTGTTGGTAACAATGCCCCTGGATGTCAGCCAGTCTGGCTGTGAGTGCTCTGAGGAGGCAGCAGGAGCCATGTCCAGCTGCCAAGCAAGTGCTGTGGGCTTGAACCAAAATTGTTGGAGCTGTCACAGCGAGTGGCGCCTCAGCCTTGGAGCTGTGGTGCTGAGAGGTTGTTTTGCTTTTGGCTTTCAGTTCCCCTGCAATTGTTACAGTGGGCAAAGGCCTCTAAGTGTGGGTACCTCGTGTTCTCTGGAGGAAAGAAAGGCAGGACTGAGTTCCCAGGCAGTGTCTGGCCCCTGGAGCAGCCTGGGCTGTTCTGAGCCCTCCTCACCCCTGCCCTGTGCTGGTGCCAGCTCTGGGGGTTGGCTCCAGGTGAGGTTCCACAGCCCTCACCCAGCAGTGGGTGCTCCTGGCCAGCCCTACATCCTCCCTGAGTGCTGCTCCCTGGGATCCCTGCCTTGCCCCTGGCTGTGGGGATGCTGCTGGCAGTGAGCTCTGTGTGCCAGCTGGAGCTGGTGGCCTTTGTGTCATTACTGCTTTTTCCCTTCTGAATGCCCCAGTGGACCCAGGGCCCATGTCAGAGAGGAAGGGTGAGACTGGAAGGGTTTGGTTTAGGCAGGGGTGGAGGGGCAGACCCAGCCAGTGTGAGGATGGATGTCCTGCTCTGCTCCTTCCAGAGCTCCACAGGAGTGGGGTGTGATGTTGTCACCTCCATCCTTGGTCATTCAGGTCCTTTTCCCAACTTTTGTTCCGCTTGGAACCTCTGGCTGCAAAGTGTGGCTTCTCACTCCTCCCTGGTGGAGGTGGACAGTTGGTGCTGGCACTGCTGTCAGGGCCAGCTGGATGTCCTGTGCTCAGGTGGTTCAGGCAGAGATCAGGCCATGTATGGCTGTTTGTACAGAGAGGGAGGATCTGTGGTGCCCACTGCTCACTTTTCAGTCAAGATGCTGTTGCTCAGGTGGACACCAAACTGGAGAAGCCCCATGGCAGCCTGTACCCTTCTCTGATGCATCCATCCCCTGTCCCTTCTCCCCATCAGCACATCCAGAGATGGGTCTCCACCTCAGGCACTTCCTTTCCTGCTTGCACTTGGCATCAGGAGGCGACCTGGCCTGAGCCAGGCTTTGTCTGCAGCCCTCCAGGTCCCCAGAGTGTGACATGGTGGCTTTCCTTCCTTGGTGTTAATTGCTCCCCTGTGATCTACATGGAAAATTGTCAGCATTCTTCCTGCTCTGTATTTAGATGGCATTTATTTTGGTCTGTCCTGCTTTCCCTTTAACTGTGCCACCATGGTCTAGGGCCAAACTCCTGTTGCTCTGTTTGCTCGCAGGAGCAGGGTGCCCCTCTTGGGTTCCTGAGACAACCAGCTGTGTCTCACCAGGGCCACCCATCCCACCAGTCCCTCTGGGCAGCTGGGCTGCTCCCATGCAGTTCCCTCCTTCACCTGCAGCCTGGCAGCTTGCTCTGCTGGGGCACATCCCTGTGGGTCACAGCCAAGGCCAGGCCAGCATCCCTGGGATTTGATGTGTTCTGAGCTGGTCCATCTCTGGTGGCAGCTTCCAGACATCATGGGGTGTCCCCAGTAGGGTTCAGGGCTGGGCCACCTGCTGCTGCACTTCTCACCTGTGTCTGCCATGAAATTGTATTAAAATGTAGCTCACAAAGCAACCCGGGCTTTCAGAGCATTCCCTGTACCCCATAATTTAGGATTTATTGCTATGCAGGTATCTTTATTATTGTTGCAGTCAAAACTGAATGAGAGCCTGTTTCTTTTGACACATTAATTATTATATTTTTAACTAAAGGCAGACTGAGGTTTCTCATAAAGATGACATGCAAGGCATAAAGATGTTTTTTGCTGGCTCAGCTCTCTGGATAACCTGCTCTTAGGTGTGAATCACCCATGTCTGGCTCAATATTGCTTTCTGTGTAGGACATTTTGGATATCCTAAAGCCTTGTAGCATCATAGTTGCCTTCAAGGGATGACTGAAACCTTGTTCAGAGGAGCTTTTCTTAAAGCACATTGTTTTTAATAGTTTCTAAGTAGCTGACTGGGGAGAAGAGTTCTGGTAGATGCTGCTAAGCCTCGCTCCCCAGGGTGGTGGATGAGATGTTGATTCCAGTTCTTATGATCCCTTGGGTGTCAAAAGAAAGAAAGTGAGACTTTGTGCTAAAGACATCCCAAAGTTGAACAAAACTAAATAAATAAGCCAGTCACAATTATTCAAGGTGTTTGTGCAAAAGGAAAAAACCCGAAGCATTGGACTGTGGTCAGTTGCCATTTCTGATCACCTTTTACACGACACCTCCATAAAATCAGTGCTTTAAGTGATTCCTCGAGACATTTCTCTGCTGGGGTTGGATGGCTGCCCTGACCACAGGTTTTGCTGGGAGCTGTGCCAGGCTCAGGGTTCTCTCTAGCTTTGCAGATGCTCCTCCTTGCTGCCTGCATGGCCCAGAGGCTGACAGCTCCTTGTTGCCGTTTCAGCCCGAGCGGATAGATCCCAGCGCCTCGCGGCAAGGCTACGACGTGCGCTCCGACGTCTGGAGCTTGGGCATCACATTGGTGAGTGGGCACTGCTCTGTGCCATGGGCAGCACGGCCCAGCTCCTTCTGTGCTGTGCTTCCAGAGGGCACTCCCTGCCTCAGGAACAGCCTGGGTGCTTCCCATGCCCATGGCTCTCCTGAGCCCCCGCGGCTGTGTTTGGACGTGAGCAGGGAAGAAGTGTGTTGAGTTTGCAGGGTCCCCAGGATGAGGAGGAAGTGAGTGAATCTGACTCCATGTTCTTAGAAGGCTAATTTATTATTTTATGATATGATATTATATCAAAGAATACTATACTAAACTATACTAAAGAATAGAGAAAACATACAGACAGAAGGATTAACAAGAATGATAATGAAAACTTGTGACTTCTCAGAGCCATTAAGTTAAAACAATTCTCATGAAACCAACCAAACAATGACCAGTTGGTAAGCAATCTCCAGACCACACTCCAAAGCAGCAAAACACAGGAGAAGCGAATCAGGTAATTATTATTTACATTTTTCTCTGAGGCTTCTCAGGTTCCCAGGAGAAGAAATCCTGGCGAAGGGATTTTTCAGAAAATAAGACAGTGACAGAGGTGTTGGATTGTAAATGAATTTTGTGTTCAGAATCTGAGATGAGGGTGCTGAGTGTGGTGGTGCAGAGCAGAGCACCCAGCCTGTGTGAATAAGCCTCTGGCAGCTGCTGTGCTTTGGCTGCACAGAGGCTTTGGTTCATCCTGGATTCTGGGATTGTGCTTCCTCACTGGCTTAACCACAGCACTGCTAGCTGCACACATTGAGAAGCTCTCAGTGAGAAGCCCTTACTTTCTGCAGGTCAGAAGCAGAAGAGAAAGCAGAAGCAACCAAGTATAAACCAGTAGCTTCTGTTCTTACCACTGATGTTTAAAAAAACTAATTTTCATTATCCTGGAGTTGGATTCAGGGATCCTTATGGGTGCTCTCCAACCTGAGGTATCATGTGATTGTGTGATTCTCATTATCCATTTTCTCTAGTGCTTGTTGGGATGCCTGGGGAGGGACTGGTTTGATTTATAGTCAGTGGAGGATCAGACATGGCGAGCACAGAAGCCTGCTCAGGGTAAATCTGGCCATGCCCCTCACACAGGCAGCAGAACTTCGTGCTGGCTAAAACCTTCCTTCTACTTAGAAGCATACAGGCACCAGGATGAAAAATCTCATCTCATCTTCCTTCTGGGGGGGTTCAAGTTTGCTGCAGACATTTTTTTTCCCTGACTGAGTTTCCCTGATGTAAACCTGCCTGGTGCTGTTGCTGTCTCCCTGCAGTACGAGCTGGCCACGGGGCGATTCCCCTACCCCAAGTGGAACAGTGTGTTTGACCAGTTGACACAAGTAGTGAAAGGAGACCCACCACAGCTGAGTAACTCAGAGGAAAGGGAGTTTTCCCCAAGCTTCATCAACTTCGTCAACTTGTGGTAAGTGTGTGCTGCTGCAAGCAATGGGGGCTGGCTCCTTTTGTTGGCTGCTATTTGGCAAGGGTCCTGTGTCCAGCACTTCCTGGCTTCTTTTCACATTCCTGCACCACCATAAGGGGGAGGAGCTCTCACATTTTAGTGGTTTGGATTTGTGTGGGACTGAAGGGCAGACCCTGGAACCTGCTCTTCAGGAAAGGAATCAGGAGAACACCTCTGAGAGGCTGTGCTAGAGAGAGGAGGCATGGTGAGGAGGGAAGTTTCCATGGCAGGAGGTTGGTGTCAGACACAGCCCCAGCCCCTGCCTGCACAGCTGGGATGGCTGCAGGGGAGGGATGGGGTTACTCCTGTGGTCACTCACAGTGCAAGGATGGGTTTTCCAGAAAACCAGAGGTGGTGTGTCCCACTGTGACAGCATCACGTCCTGTAAAATTTGTATTTGATGTCTGTAACATTTTCCCTGATCCCACATTCTCCTAATTATCTTTATGCTTTCTTTAGCCTTACAAAGGACGAGTCCAAAAGGCCAAAGTACAAAGAGCTTCTGGTGAGTTCTCAGTGCTGCACCTTTCAATGCCTCCAACACTCAGCTCACAGAGGGCTGGGCTCAGGCAGAAGTGAGATCTGAAGGAGCAGGGCCTGTCTGTAGGGGGGTGCTAAAGGAGAGAGAGCAGCAATGCTTTTGGCTTGGATCAGTCACATGTGATCAACTTCAAGGAGCTCTGGGCACCTGGAGCGCACCTCTTAGAGGCTGTGGTTCCACAGTCAGCCCTGGGGTTTCACATCACCTGATGTGAAAGGGATTTGCCTGCTGTCCTGGCCCAGAATCTCCCTGGTGTTTTGTCCCAGCTGCTCTGACCTGGCTCTGGCAGTGCTGCCTGCTGGGCAGAGCAGAGGTGGGGGCTCAGGAGAGCAGAGCTGGGGTCTGACCTCTGCAAGGCACTCCCTGTCACTCCTGTCACTCTCCCCACTGTGGCCATGCTGATGAAACCTCTCCTGAAAGGATTTCAGGAGATGTGAGTGCTGCAGAGGAGCTGCTGATCCTGCACCCTCACTGCCTCCTGCCTGGCAGCTCCTGAACTCTGGAGTCCTGTCCTGCCTCAGTAACCTCCATGTTAAAGACATGGATTCCCAATGTGGAAAAGCCGTGGGCCAGGCTGTGTCCTGGTGCCCCACAGCCACCACAAAGCATGTTCTGCACCAGACAAATTCCCCTGCTCAGTTTTTTATCTGAGGGGCACATGCCAGGAGGGTGACCGTAACTTTGTTGTTTTTTTTATCTGCTTCCAGAAACATCCCTTCATCCTGATGTATGAGGAACGCACAGTGGATGTTGCATGCTATGTTTGTAAAATCCTGGATCAAATGCCAGCAACTCCCAGCTCTCCAATGTACGTGGATTGATACTGCTGCTACATCAAACTCTAGAAAAAGGGCTGAGAGAAAACAAGCTGTAAAGAATTTTCATCACATATTGCAGTGTTTTTAATGCTCGCCCAGACACCATGTGCAATAATATTGGTGTTATTTCCATCCTGTCTGTATACTGTTGTCACATATAAAGTGCATCCCTGTAATACCTGATCACACAGTGTTAGTGTTGGTCACAGAGAGACCTCATCTTGCTCTTTTGTGGACATATTCATGAAATGTGGAAATAAGTACATATATTTGTTGACTGTGATTGGATAGCACCTAAAATTCATTTCTAGACTCAAAACTTGGAGACTCCTCAGCAGCTACTGGAAAGATTTTTCTCTCAAACTCTTCCGATTGTTGTTTCAAGTAATAATAAAAAGCAAACAAACAAAAGTTAGGCGTTGTCTGTCTGAACATTAAGAGACTTTGCCTGGAGGGAGAAGAACTTGCTTAACCAACGAGATGCTTTGCCTTCTGGAGCTGGAAAGGCAAAGGAGAATTTTATTCTTCACAAAGTGCAATAGATTTACTGCTATGAAATTCTGTTGCTTTACAGTCGCAGTGTACTTTCTGGGGACAGTGTACTCAGCTGAACTTCCTGTTAAAGAGAGATCATGTTAAATATAGTGAATATGTCTTTACCAAAAATATGTTGCGTTGAAAGAGGCTAACATTAAACTATTGAGATGGGACATAATGTATTCTTCCTCCTTTTACCAAGCCAGCCACTCTTCACTCTTAACTAGGTGTCCTGTAAATTGTTACCTGGTAAGATAAGACCTTTGACCTGAAGAATTATTAAACTACTTGATTGAATTTAACCTGCTTGTTGACCTGGTTTATAGTGCACAGTGCTCACCACCCACTGGCTTTGCTTTGCCTTCACCCAGTGCCATCCACAGAGGCTGCAGCTGCTTGAGTGGGCCACCAGCTGATGGCTGTGAGTCCTGGCCAGTGTTTCTCATGTCCCTGCTGTCCCCAGCCCTGCTGCTTGCACCTGTGGCACAGCCCAGCCCTCCCACCCAATGTCCCACTGCAAACCTGAGCTCTTCCTCCTTGCTAGGATGGAGGGGAGGCCCTGGCTGCCACGGGGCTCTGTGCCCACCACTCCCTGCTGAGCTTGCTGGAGACACTTCACCACCACCAGCTGGAGACTGAACCTCCTCTGGGACCTCCACAGCTCCTGGTGCTGCACCCTGAGCAAACCTCTCCGAGATTTGGGGTGCAGGAGATGAGGTGGAGGTGAAGGAGCATCCAACTCCTCTCAGCTGGCCCAGCAAGGCCAGGCAGGCTATTGTCTTCTGGTCCAGTCCTAAGTGAAACAGCACATCAGGCTTTTCTGTGTGCTTAATTGACATATTTTTCAAAGATTAATTTTTCCCAAAAACTTTTTTTCCCCCAAATACTGCAGTTTTCAAGTGTTTAGTAGCATACCAGGGATAAAATGGAGGTTGCAGGGTGTCTGCTTTCCATTCTGAGCTGATTTAGGTTCTTGGTAGGACTTCATCAGCGTTAGAGCAGCTTCCCATCAGAGCTCAGCAGCAAGCCTGGACACAGAGGGAGTGAAAACACCGTGGTGCTGGCAGGATCCCCAAGGAAGGGCTCCCCACATGCAACCAAAGCCACCGTGGTGTGCAGAGCAGCCCGAGCTGAGTGGAGACCAAGCAGCACATCCCAGCTGGGAAGGAGAGCTGAGGCCCTGGACACAGCTGGTGTCTGCCATGGAGGGGACACGTCCTGGGGCTCCTGTGGGCTCCCTTGGTGCTGCCCTTCCTGGACTGTGTTCCTCCTGGGCAGCTCCTCAGGCAGGGCAGAGGTTCCTGCAGTCCCTGCTCCGTCTGGACAGCTCTGGTGCCTCCTGCATCAAGATCAGTCAGACCATGCCTGTCTAAAGCAGCCATTCTGTCCCCAGCCCAGAGCCTTTCTCAGCCAAATCCCCGTGGAGCTGTGGTTCCTCTCCAGCCTGCAGCCCCTGGAGTGGGACTGCAGGTGCTCCAGGTCCCCAGGGCTGCTGGCTGTGGGATGAAGAGACCCAGACCCAGGAAGGGCGGCCACAGCTGGGGCTTCACCCTCCCTTTGCTGTCAAAGTCTGACTCACTCCTCCCAGCCACAGGGAACCCAAAGCCTCTCAGAGGGCCAGCACTGAGATGGAACCTCCCAAAACACAGGGGACTGCCTTGCTCTGCCCTGTTGGGGTGGCTGGGTCTGTGCTCTGGTGCCATCCCATCTCCAGCCCAGGACCAGTTTGCTGGGAATGGAAATGCAAAGCTTTGAGCTGCCAGTGACAGGAGTGAGGTGCTGCTGCCTGGGTGGCTGTACAGGACAGGTTTAGCCTATTCAACACAGATTATTATAAATTACTGAGGGTGCACCATTTATTGCAATGTATCTATTAAAGAAAAAAAAAAGAAAAAAAAGGTGTATAGTGTTCAGAAGCTGTGAAAATAGTGTAAGAACTGTACATTGTGAATTCTGGTTATTATTTTTTTTTCTTGTACCATAGAAAAAAATGTATAAAAATATCAAAAAGCTGATGTGCAGGGATGTTGCCTTATTGTCTGTAAAATGAAGCTCAGGAACATAACTGCTTCAAAGAGCTTCCGAATATTTTATCTGGTCTCCTGGTTTGACTTCCTCCTCTATTTAAGCTATTCTACATGGATCAGAGTGTTTATGTAATAGTTCTATCCTTTTGCCTGCAGGTCAGTTGTAATAAAACTAAGATGCGACTGTGACCTTGTTATTTTCATTTTGTGAGGTCAGGTGTGAAGGGGAAGGTTCCCTAAGAGCTGTGGAACACCTGCCTTCCAGGCCTGGCCTCCAGGTGGAAGAGAAAAGCAACCTTCAAATCTTCTTGTGCCAAATGAAGGAGGTGAAGGATGTATTTTGTCTCTCTGGAGTTCTGCTGGGCCCTCTGTGTTTGGGCACCTCTCAGGCCAGCAGTGTTTGCAGCACAGGGAGGTGCTGGTGGCTCAGGACACCTTGTCCCTGTCAGGAGGGCAGGTGGCTGTGCCCTCCCTCCAGGGAAGGGGCAGCTGGAGCTCCCAGCTCTGATGGTTGCAAGGTCTGCAGAACCCAGATGGTTTCAGAGTCCTGGGTAAGTCCTGCTGCTGGGAGGACTCTTCTGCCTGGAAGCTGTGGAGGGTTTGGAATCTGCCCAGTCAAGTGGGCAGAGCTGGACCCAGGTGGGAAGGAGGAGTGCTGGGGACAGGGCCTGGTCACAAGAGCCTGTCCTGCTCCACTGGGCTGGATGGGACAGTCCAGGAGAGCCCAGGCCAGAGAGGGAGAGCAGAGCACCCTGCAGGGATCCCTGGTCCTGGTAGACCTCAGGATCGGGAATAGTTGGGAATAGGTGATCACCTGACACAGCTCCTGCAGGGTCTCACACTTGGAGGGGACAGTTGTGTCCAGAGAAGGGAAGGCAGGAAGACAAACGGAGCTGAAGAAGCTCTTGCTGTGTAGAGATGCACGGTGTGAAAGGTTAACATAGCTCAAGTCTTGTCAGTTTGCCTAAATTCTGTGTTCCCACCACACCAAGGCTTTTTCTGGAGCTTTTTGTTGCCAGCACAATACTTTGGAGATTTTTGGGTCACCTCCTGTCCTCACTCTTCAGTCAGAATCCTTCGGTGAAGGAAGAAGACAAAATCTGAGCACGCACCAGGGACAGTCCTTCCTTCCCTGGCAGGGCATGTATTTATGGACATTTCAATCCCTCTCAAGTGCTCCTTGTTGAACCCAAGCTCTGTTCTCCCTCTGGACTCTCTCCTGCCTGTGGGCACTTCACTGCCCTCACCAAGGATCCCAATGTCACTGTGTCCCTGCTGAGGCAGCACAGAAAAAATCCACCCTTGTCCCAGATGCTGCTGGTGTCTCCAAGAGGATCCATTCCTGCACAGGGCCTCTGCTACTGCTCCTGCCAGCCCTTGGACAACTCCAGCACTCCTTGGAGCATGGTGGCTTTCTCCAGGCTGGGAATTTCCCTTTGGGCATCACAGCCAGGTCAGCACAGCTCGGCTCTGGCTCTCCTCTGTACCAGCACCAGGCTCTGGGGCTGCCCTGGTGTCCCTGCTCAGTGCCAGGCTCGGGAGCCAATGTTTGGATCAGCCTCCCAGGAGACCTGGAGCCACTGGCCACTGTCTGGCACCTCACACCAATGCCTCTCACCTCTGTACCCACTGGCATGGCTGAGGTGATTTTAGATCTTCAGCAAGCATCACACAGCATCAAAAAATCCCACTGTGCTCTGTTGTGGTTGTTGTGTGCCCAGGGAATTCCTGGAGGTGGCACTGAGAGCTCTGGGCTGGGGACAGGGTGGGGATCAGGCTGGACTCAGTGGTCTGGGGGGGCTTTTCCAGCCTCAGTGATTCCAAGATTCTGTTAACACATAGGTGCTGCTTTTAAAAACAACTCCATTTTCCTCGACTCCTGACACAAATCACACGTGGCCATTGCTCTGAGCGAGGTAAGGGGCCCAGGGAAAGATGGAGAGACTGCTCTGAGGAACAAGGAAAGGAAAAAACTGTACTTTGCCTTTATGTTTATTGCTGTGCAAGTGCTTGGAGAACGAGATGAAGCACAAACCCCCTCTCCTGGAGACACACGGCACTTTCTGTTGGAAACAGAACAGCAGGGCAGTCTGGGCTGTTCGGGGGACATCTGCCAGAAAAACCTTTGTCTTGGCATAAATCCATGCCTCCCAACAGGAGAACGTGGTGTGGCCAAGCAGGAAACTCCTGCTCAGCTGAGCAGAAGAGCTGGGTGCAGGGGTGTCCCTTCCTTTCCCTTTCCCTTTCCCTTTCCCTTTCCCTTTCCCTTTCCCTTTCCCTTTCCCTTTCCCTTTCCCTTCCCATTTTCTGGCTTTCAGGACTGTGTGTGGTGAATCCTGAGGTGCCTGTGGGGTGTCCATGTGGAAGGAAACTGCCCAAGCCATGACCTGGGAGCTGCTGGGGAGGTGCTGAGGATGTCTCAGTGCCTGTGGTGGGGGAAGCACTGCATAATGTGCTGAGACAGGCAGCTCACATTTTAAAAAGCCTGCTAAAGGCATGAAATAAATGTTAATTTGACTCTCAGAACATTGTTTGTTTGTTTGTTTGTTTGTTTGTTTGTTTGTTTTGTATTACCTGTGTTTTTTCAGGCAGGAAGACTGAGGGAGAGCGGGGTATCACTGGGATCCTTCAGCTTGGTGTGGAGAGAAAGGAAAATCCCAGAACCCCAAATTCCTTGGGACAGGCTGTGTGGGAAGATCACCTGCACATGGCAGACTGAGTGAGGGCTGACTCAGGGCAATGGTGGGGAGGGGTCCCATGGGGAGGGGTCCCATCCCACTGCCACACCCTCTGCTTTCCCAGGAGGCTGCTCCAGGTTGGCTGGAGGACCAGGGGCCCGGGCTGAGTTCTTCAAGCAGCAGAAAATCTGCTGCTGGTGTCCTCTGGAGCCTGGGAGGAGACTCAGGAGACCCTCTGATCCCGTTCTCTGCCAGCAGCAGGAGCCTGGTGTGCACTCAGCCTCCCCAGGTGCTCTGCTCCAAACCTTGGCACCTGGCAGGCATCCTTCCTGCCCTTCAGAGCTGCACCACAGCTCTGCTCTTTGCCTTTCGCAGCAGGGAGGGGAGACTCAGCCCCCCAAGCAGCACGGGCAGGCTCCTCTCAGCAGGCAGAGCGG
Organism: Fringilla coelebs; assembly: GCF_963513975.1. NCBI lineage: Eukaryota > Metazoa > Chordata > Aves > Passeriformes > Fringillidae > Fringilla > Fringilla coelebs. The sequence continues at coordinate 12,716,075 of NC_140045.1, forward strand.
GCAGGGACTGCTCCACTCCGAGGTCATTCCTGAAATCATCCCAGGCTGGGGCTTGGCTCCTCATCCTCTGAGTGACCACGACCTGGCTCAGCCCAGGCTGTTCATCCCAGCACACCTGGCTGCAGGTGTGGTTAGACATTTAAGATGTTCATAGGAACTGTGGTTTGCTCCTCCACATCTTTCCAGGCGCACTTGAGCCATGTCTCAGGACCATTTCACCTTTAGTCCCTCCTTGCACACAGGTGGGCAAACACCTGGGAACCTTTTCTAATCAAAGGGAAGATGTGTCAAATCCAGAAACAGACACTCAGGGCTGCTGTGGAGAAGGATCCAAGGTTCCCCAGGGTCCCAGCCTGCTGTGCCTGTGGGCAGGGGGAGGTTTGGATCTGTCAGAGCTCTGTACCCAGCACCCTGCAGCCACCAGCCCAGTGCTGACAAAAACACCAAGGGGCTTGGGCAGGGGGTCAGCTCTGCCTTTAGGGGCCCACAAGGAGTGGGGGCTGCAGGAAAACAGAGCAAAGCCAGAGCCAACAGAAGAAAAAGACAGGAGGCTCTGGCTGGTGTGTTCAGAAATCTTCCAGGAGAAACTGCTGCCATGAATGAAATTCATCTGGCCTTGAAGGACTGTGCTGTCCCAGGGCATGGAGCTGGCACCAGGGGGTGGCAGCTGGGATGGCTGTGGTTGTCCCAGTGGTGAAGTCAAAGAGCAAACCATGAGCAGACAGAGTGGCAAGACAAGGGTTTTAATAATGAAGGTGTTGCTGGTAACATAGGTAAGGAAATGTGCTTGCTTACAGGTTTGAAGCTGACAGCATCCCTTTAAATAAGGAAATACAATTGCTGAGAGGAGAAAGTTACCTGGAAAACTCTGTACAAGGCCGCAGTGGAGCAGCTAACACTACTCGGCTTCAAGTGCTCTGAATATTCTCCACGGACTGGCTTCAAAAAAATCTCTCACTTAGAAAAAGAAATTATTTTAAAAAAATGCAACCTGTGATTGTCTATCCTAGCAGTGCCCTGTGACATTTGTACAATAGAAAAATGGTGCTTTAAATAGTGACTTGAAAGCTACTGCCACGTGCTTTATACAGCATGCAACAAGGCCAGGGACTGGGGACACTGCCCGGGCTGCAGAGCTGCCTCCCACAGCTCCAGCATCCCTGGGGGGGAGCCATGGCCAGGCTGGACCTCCTCCCAGCAGCTTCATCTCCTGTGCTGTCCTTCCAGTAACACAAATATTAAATACACTCAGTCTGTAAATAGTTTAACAATCTTTGTCAGCAACAATATTTACTTTGGCAAAACCAGAGTTGCGACGAACGGACGTTGTCCATCGCAAAGTCTGCAGCAAGTTCTTTGGTGGAAGCCAAGAAGTGAAGCAAAGGCTCCTTCTTGCTAGAGCCTGAGGAAGAATATTGCACAGAGACTCCAAGGAGAAATGCTGGTGATTCCAAACGGGAGCATCACTGCGGGAGAGCTTCCTTCTCTGCTGGCTGCGGGAGAACGGGCTCCTCCCGGCTCGGTGATTCACAGCTGTTCTCCGGTAGCCTTGCTCTGGGCTGAGGGGGCAGTGACGCTGGATCAACTCAGGGAGGAGGGGAACACTGCTGGGGATGGAGGAGGGATGGAGGGGAGGATGGCAGGGGCAGGCACTCACACAAAGCCTCGGCCACGCGAGGGCTCGCTCGGCTCTGCCCCACGAGATGTCACCGAGTGTCCCTGCCCGGCTCCCCCTGCTCCCGGATCATGCAAGGGCTGGAGATCACCCTGACTTGGCTGTGCACAGAACAGCCCCTCCACAGCCTGGCTGCTCCTTTCACACCACTTGCTCCTACCTTGGCCAAACCACATCACTCATCTCTTTGTGTGCACCGGGGACACGGCTGCTCCGCTGGGATGCCACATCCCCCCTTCCTGCGCCTGCATCCTGAACATCCAACGTCCAGAGCTCTCCGCTCCGAGTCACAGGCTGCAGCCTGATCCAGTTCAGAATGCAGCCAGGACAGCTCCTGGGCTCTCAGCCCCTCAGGACATGCCAAGGTGCCGCCGTGAACTCGGTGATCTCCACCTCTCATCCACCTGGAGCAGAGCTCTGCCGGATGGGGCAGTGCAGCTTTGGGCAGGAGGGTGCTGGGCACCTGGCTGGGCACAGCCCCCTGCTCCTCACCCTGCCGTGGGCACAGCCAAGGTGAGCCCAACAGCTCTGCCTGAAGGACTGAGAGGAGAGGGAGAGGGCAACAGTGGGTTTCCCTCTCCATGATTTCCTGTTGCCACCCAGGTGAGGTCACCTCACCACACAGTCTTGTCATGAGCTGCTCCAGTTCTCACAAGAGTGACTGCTAAAACTGAAGGGGGGGAAAGATTAAAGAAAGGAAATGGAAGTTGTTGTCAATCAAAGGAAGTGTTGTTTCAGGCACTGGTGTCCTCTGTGGGGTTGTGTCGATGGAGGAAAACCAAAGTACCAGAGTTGTGCTGTCAATTTTCAGTGACTGGAAATTCAAACAAGTCTATATGCCGGGAAAATGACTCCAGTTTCCCCTGGATGAGGCACATTAGCCCTGCATGTTCCGTGGCACGACAGGAGCGCTGTGCTGCCTGCTGCAGGCTCACAGCACCCTGCCCCAGCGCGTCCCCTCACCACTGCTGCAGGTGCAGGTCCATGCTGGTGTTCAGGTTGAGGTCAGCAACATCCAGGAAGTCGATGTTGAAGATGCTGGGGCCCACGGGGGTGAGCGAGCTGAAGCCAGTGGCCGAGCTGGGGGGCGTCAGGTCCAGCCACTCCATTGTTTCCCACGGAGACTCGGTGAAGCTCATTTGTAAAGCAGAGCCCTCGGCAGGGGAGGGGGACAGCTGGGTGTCCATGGGCGACAGGGGAGTCTGTAAGATCTCCTGGGAGTTGAGCAGTTCGTCGGCAGCCTTGCCAGAAAAGCCCTCCATCATCCCCTCGAAGGGGGGCTCCTCTCCCCCCAGCTTCAGCAGGGCCATCTCGCTGACCCTGCCCAGGGGGCTGTTGAGCAGCACCTCCAGGTGGGCGTCGCTGCTGCCCGGGCAGTGCTCGAAGGGCAGCGGGGCCGAGGGCAGCGGCTCGAAGGGGGCAGAGCCCTTGGGGACAGGGCCACCCGAGCTCCCCGCCGACACCATGATCTGAGGCACCTTCTGCAGGCAGGACCGGTCTTCCTTGGCATTGGCTGGGATTTCTGTCAACAAAGGAGAGGATTTGAGGGGCCTGGCAGTGCCCACACCACAGCCCTGCAGCTGCCCTCTCGGGCATCCCTTTGGAGACCTGCTCAATCCAACTGGCGCTGCTTGCCCACCCTCCCTGGGGGAAGCCTCACACATTCCTGCTTTCTGACCTTATCCCCCGGCTTTGGACACAGTCCCCAGGGCACAAGCACTGGCAGCTGTCCCCAGCGGGCTGGGGAAGGGCACAGGCAGCACTTTGCACAGGGGAGGGCAGCAGAAGTACTGAGTGTGGGAGGTGGCACTGGCAGCCCTGGGGACAGGGGGGACACTGGGGGCTCTGTGTGGGCAGGGGGCTGGCAGTGCTGAGCACAGGGCTCCTGCCCTGCTGTCCCTCTCTCTGCACAGGTGACAGCCGAGCCCAGACCGCCCCACTGGGCTGGCACACGCAGGAGCCGGCTCCAGGAGGGCCAATGTGCTTTTGGGCTCAGTCTCAGGGGCTGCTGGCATGGGGAAAGCTGTACTCGACCCAGGCAGCTCTGCTGGGGTGCAGTGAGCCCCACAGACCAGTGCTGGCTGGAGGGGGAGCCCCAGAGGGGAAGAGGGAAGCAGAGCATACCTCCACTCTCAATCAGCACGTCCAGGAGCTCGTCCATCTGCTGACTTCGTGTCATCTGCTGCAGCAAACGACAAAGAGGAGAGTAGAGGCCATTAGGAGGACAGTCCCTCCAGCCACAAGCCAGGTGGATGGCTCTAGACCCCAAAAAGGATGGCTCCAGACCCCACAAATGCCTTCCTCCCACACAGGAGAGAGGCCACACCAACATGGGGCCGGCAGTGGTGTTCAGGGCCCTGCGGGGACACGGCACAATGATCCCTTCCCTGCTGCCAACCCTCTGCTCTGTGGCCACCACAGCCTGCCCTGTCCCAGGGCCCTCAGGACACAACATTTTAGCCCCAACACCTCACACTGGCACCTGCCTGCCTGCCCTCACTGCTCCCTGCATGGCCCAGTCTCCCTCCTCTCCCTGACCAGAACCTGCAAGATCTCCTGCACACTGGCATAAACCCATTTTCACCCTGCCAACAGCATCACTCCCCTTTCCCAAAGGCACCAGCAGTCCCAGCACCGAGGCTGCTCCCAGACTGATGGGAAGGAAGGAGTTCCTGGGTGTTCCTGGGGGATGGCCAGTCCTCCCTGCAGGAACAGAGCTCCAGGGTAAGGCTCAGGGGGCAGATGGATGAGCAGGATGAGCTTTCCTGGTGACCTGGGCATGCTCAAGGGTCTGACACAGCACTGAGCACCCAAAAAGCGTGCACTGGCACCCCAGGGGAGCTGGGGGGTGTCAGGACCCCCGGGTGCACAGGGCACATCACCCAGCCCAGCAGCGTGTCTGACTCCTTTGGGGCAGCTGGCCAGCACGAACCCTTCAGAAAAGCCCATTCCTCATGGGAACAGGTCTGTCCTGCCCAGAGACCAGAACGGGCTGGGACTCCTGCACCTGAGTCCCACTGACTGCAAAAAGACAGCATGGGCAGCCCTAGGCCTGGGGAAAACAAAAACCATGCAGTTACCTGCTTCACTGCATCCTCATAGGGTGGAGGCTGCTTTACCTCTGACAGGGCTGGGCTTGACTTACAAAAACTTGGGGATGAAATAGAAAACTTTTGGCCTGACTGCACAGCCATCTGCATGGGGAGATACAGGGAAATGGAGTCAGTGCACGGAGGGAGGCCCTGGCTCTCATCCTGCTGAGGCTGGTGGGGTGCCAGGGAAAATGACACTTTTGGGGGTCAAACCAACCCAAAATGCCTGGCTTTGAGCAGAATAAAGGCAGGTAAACCAGCTCCCTGACCTAGCTCTGAGACCCTGAGACCCAGGCTGGCCCCTTGTCACTGCACAGACACGGTGGCACAGCACAGCCTGGTGTCCTGGGGACATGCAGGACAAAGGGAAGGCAGAGATGCTGCTGGTGGTCAGCTGTGCTTGGCCAGTGACGAGGTGTGGGATTTACATTGCCTGAACCTGAGTGAAGCAGTGAGAGAAGCAGAGAAAAGAATGATCAAAACACTCACACCAGAATCCAATTACCAATTCCCTTCAGGTAAACAATCTTCCTCAATGCATTCCACAGGGAACAACACAGGTGCAGCAAATGAGATAAGAATTGTTTTAATCATTGTTTTTTCTGCTTCTCTCAGATTCAGAGAATGTGAATGAGGCACCTCCAGAGCCAGCCCCATCCCCACCACCTCCTGACTGGGGGCATCTCACAGAGCTCATGCCAGGGAAGGTCTCTCAGAAGAGGGAACTCTCTGCCTGTGCCAAACACCTGCATGTCTTTGCCAGCTTTTTGCCAGGCTCCCCTCCCAGGATGGATGGCATCTGAAGCACAGTGCCTGTCAGCTGCTGTCCCCATCACCCCCAGGCCCTTGTGTGTCCTCTCCCACTGCCTGGCCATGCCCACAAAAAACAGCACCAGGCGACTGTCCTCCAAGGTGGGTTGGATCCAGAAGTGGATCCAGGGCAGCAGTGGGGTCACTCTGCCTGGCCATGCACCTTCCTGTGGAGGAGAGCTGGAAGGAGCACTGCCCTGGTTCATGGGAAACAGCACTGCAGTGCTGGGCACAAAGGAAGAGTTCTTGCTGAAGAAGGACCCTCACCCCCAGGAGTCCCTTGCAGGCAGCAGAGGGATGTCCAGGATGGGTGATGGAGTTGGGATGAGCTGCAGGACACAATGGGACCATCCCCCTGCCCTTGGGCAGTAAGGGAGCAGCTGGAGATGCCCCTGTGGTGTCACTGCTCCCTCCTGAGCCTCACTGCCCAGTTGCCCAGAGCAGCCCTGTGCCTCTTGGCTATCAGCTCACAGCCCTGTGTCTCACTGCCCCCAGAGCTCTGCTGCAGTGCCCAGCTCCCCTGCACAGCCCCAGGGCCACCCCTGGCATCCCCTGCTGTGCCCCCCACTCCCCCAAACCAGCGCTGCCATCACCCCATCACCCTCCTCACCCCAGCAGCAGCCCCATTCCACTGGCAGCCCTGTCTCTGCCCCTCCTCACCCCGAACTGCTGCCCTTTCCCACCTCACTGGCTGTGCTGTTTGCCAGCTGCCCGTGGCACCTCCCTCGCCATCCTCCTGAGCCCCACTCTGTGCCACTGTGCAGGGCTGCACCCCAACACCTGCTCGGGGCCCCTGGGCTGGGCTGGGAGAGCCCTGCTCTGGGTGCCTGTCCCACACCCCCAGCCTGCCCTGCCACACCCCTGTGAGCACACCTGGCACCCCTGTGCATGGCACAGGGCCTGGGCAGCCCTGGGAGGGCACTGGGGTTGGGATCAGAGCCTTTGTGCTGGCAGTGTGTCCCCCTCCCCAGGTGTCTGTACCTGCCCAGGGGGCTGAGTGAGCCGTGGTGCCTGCTGAGGACAGCTCTGTGCTGGCCTGGGGGCCGGGTGGGGAGGCACAAGCTCTCTCTGACTGCAGACCTCAACTGCCAGCCCTGCTCCAGCTTCCTGAGAAAAGGCTTCCCCAGGGCAACTGCTCTCCTCCAGCTCAGGGGTGAAAATCCCTCACACGCTGCTGGGAGCCACAATGGCTTGGCAAGATGCTGGGAAGCCCTGCAGCCCTGCAGTGGGGTCTCCAGGGGTGTAGGAACTGTGCCAGGGCTCTCCCAGGAGCTGAGGGGTCCACGCTGGTGCCTCCCTGCTGTGTACAGAGCTGTGCCAGGCCTCCATGGGGCACGGCTGTGCCAGGACTCCCCCAAGGGCAGAGCAAACTCTGCCAGGACTCCCCCTGAGGGGAGAGGCAGCTGGGGTTGGGCTCTTTTAGGGTAGAAGAAACTGTGCCAGTGCTCCCCCAGGGAAGTGGGAGCTTGCCAGGACTCCTCCGGGGGCAGAAAGAGCTGTGCCAGAGCTCCCCAGGGCAGAGGGAGCTGTGCCAGGGCTCTGTAGGGCAGAGGATGCTCTGCCAGGACTCTCCCAGGACACAGGCAGCTTTGCCAGCGCTCACCTAGGGGCAGAGAGAGCAGTGCTGGGGTCCCCCTGGGAAGAGGGGAGCTGTGCCAGGGCTCCATGGGGCACAAGAGCTGTGCCAGGGCTCCATGGGGCACAAGAGCTCTGCTGTCACCCCTTCAGGACAACGGCTGCGGTGGCAGGGCTCCCCAGAAGAAGCCCTGCAAAGCCCCTGCAGGGCTATCAGCCTCCATCCCATTGCCCACCTGGGATGCGGGCTGCACTCACCGGGGCTGTGCGGAGGCAGCTGCTGCCCGGGGGGGACCCGCTGCGGCCCTCGGGGGACACGGGCAGCAGGTAGTGGCTGTTGGGGGACGGCGGCAGGCTGATGTGCTGGGGGCTCTTTGCAGCCCCCAGGGGAGAGTGCTGCGGGGAGCACTGCGGGCTCAGGAATGTCGAGGAGGTGATGGTGCTCTGCCCGGCGGGCTCCAAGCAGCGGCTGTTCACAATGTGGGGCACCTGCGGCACCCCGCAGTTACTCAGCTTATCCGAGCTGCCGGCCTGGCCTTTCAGGGCCATTTGTTTGGATGCAAAAGGACAGCTGGACACGGTGTTTTCCTGCTTGATGGGGACACCAAAGAAATGCTGAGCAGGCTGCTGCTTCTCCTCGAGGCCGTTGCTTCTCTTCCGCTTCTGGAGCTGCATCCGCAGCTCTTCCACCTGCCTCTGCTCCTGCTGCAGCTTCCACGTCAGTTCATTGATCACCTTCTGCTTCTCCACCAGCATCTTGTCCTTCTCCGTGTCTATTCCTTCCAGTTCCAGCTGGATGCTCCCTCCGTTCATGCTGCTCATGAGGCTTTCCTCAGTGCTGCCCTGCACGGGTGAGGGCTGGAGGCCGAACTGCGGCGAAGCCATGGGCCCATCGTTGAAGGTGTCGGGCAGCGAGCCGCTCACAGACAGCTCGGAGGAGGCGGGTGAGATGGGCGGCGTGGAGCTGGTGCTGCCAAAGTGGTAGAAACCGTTTGATAACATGCTGGTGGAGGACTGTGACTGGTAGCTGGGCAGGGTGCTGGTTGGCGTGACGGGGAAGGTGACGGTGGTGATCTCGCTGAAGCTGGGCACCGCGCTGCTGCTGCACTCCTGGAAGGGACGCAGCCGCTCCATCAGCGCCGTCTTGGTGCCCGACACCGGCAGGCCTCGGATTCGGAGCTGCTGCCTCAGCTCCGACACCTGGAAGGAAAATCACTCGTGGTCAGTCTCTCCAGGGATGTGCCCCCCGTTACAGAGTCACCAAATTATCCTTTGGCTCCTTAAAAAGGAAAAAAAACCCAGAAGTCTCTCTCTCAGTTTGGTAAAAAGACACCTCATAGGATCTTTGGGACTTCACCTCAAACCTGGGGCTACCCAAGTGGACAGAGGCCAAGAGGTCTGGCCTAAGCAATTCACTAGAAAAAGAAGAGAACAAAGGAAATAATCGCTTTTGCGGAGTGTTTTAGCAGGAGCAAGAACCTCCTGCCTCTGGCTTGGGTATTCTCTGTAAGAGCTTTGTTATTTTGCTTTTTATTAAAACTTTTCCTGTTTCCAACAGTATCTCAGAAGCCATCCTGCTAATTTTATGCCATTTGGGGTAGCTGAGCTATCTCAGGTGTGATGGGCTCCTCTGAGAGCTCATAAGACCTGGCTCGAAGAGAAGACCCATCAAGTCTCAGTGGCAGATCAGCCCTTTAGAAAACCAGTGCTTCTAAGAAGGAGTCTCAGATCACAGCTTCCAGCCTTAACCTGTGACCTCCCAGGTGCTCCCTGTCTCACCTGCAGTCACCACAGTCACCATGGACAGGCCTGACCACTGCTCACCCTGCAGAATCTCAACCTTTCCTAACAGAAAAACCTTCCTCCTTCCTCTGAGAACTGATACGAGGGACTCCCCCCTACAGAACAGAGCCTGTAGCAGGAGGTACCTGCTCTTGCAGGGAGCTGAGCTGGCCTGGCTGAGGAGCTGAGTCACTGAGGGGGGGGCATGCTGCCCTCCTGGCCCCTGCCTGGTCTGTCAGAGCATCCACAATGTCAAAACTCCAAAGGGATGGAGCCAGGAGCTGCAGGAGCAGCAGCTCAGATCATCCTTCAGCCTGACCTGCAGCCTCCCCAGGCTACACCTTTGGTTTGCTGAGGCACAGGCTGGAGCAGTGCACCCCTCAGCACCTGCAGAGCAGCAAGCCCTGGTGTTCAGAACCTCCCCAGTGACCAAGCCCTGCCCCAGGGTGCTGGGCTGCTCTCCTGGGTGGCTCAGAGCACGGGGGTTCAGGTGTGCTCATCTGTAACAGGGCCCCTCCCAGCCTGTGGCACTCACTCCCCTGACACGCTCAGAGGCTGCACAGCACACTCAGGCTGTGACATTCTGCTCCTGCAGTGACAAAGTTTGCACTCACTTTGAGATCATCCAGGTTGGATGGCAGAGGGCCTGGCTTGATAGAAGAGACACAAGTCTGGCCTGAAAAGGTGGTTTTCACTGGAGAAAGAGGGGTGTTGTTGCCAGAAGTTGATGAAGGATTTGAGCTTTTCACCATTTGCTCATTTGATTGCCTGAAATAACAAAGGAGATTTGGGGTAACTTGTCTGTTCCCCCAGGGTCTTTGTGCCCAGCATCCCATCCCTCTGCTCCCCTGGGTCTGCTGTCTCCTTTGTGAGACTTCAGGATGGCCAAGGAAGACCAGGCTGGGCTGTAGGGGATGGCTGGTGTCCCACCAGCAGGGCACAGGTGCCCCAACCAGTATACAAAACCAGAGTGGTTTGGAAGGAGTCTGTGCTGTGCCCAAACTTTTCTGTTTGGGTGGTGTGCCTCTATCCCCTTACTCTGGCACAAATGGATACAGAGGGGAAAGCCTGGAGAGAAACAGGACTAAGTCCTGCTGCTGGCACAGTGCCACTCACTTTAGCTGTCCTTGGTGCATCCCAGGGTAGCTGAAGTGCTGCTGCTGCTGCTGCTGCTGCTGGCTGAGGATCTGGAGCTGCAGGAAGAGCTGCTGCTGCTGGAGCAGTCTGGCATATGCAGAATCCATGGGTGGAGGGGACTTCTCTGCTTTCTGGTCTGGAGGGATGTACTGGTGGTACTTGAGCTTCTTCACTTTGGGCTTGGTGTCCTTGGGCTTTTTGTGGCGGTTCTTGCTGTCACTGGATGATTTGGACTGTTGGAAGGAAGGAAAGGAATTAGGTGTGAGAAGAGCTCCTGCCATCCCCAGGGGACCCCAGAGGCCTGGGACAGGACAAAGGTAGCCCCAGGGGATGTTTTCAGTGCAGGACTCAAGCAGTTGCCTCTAGCAAGGCGTAATGCTGTATCTTGCACCATTACATAAGTAATTAAATTAGTTTTTGGCACAAGATTATCTGTCTGAATTATTCAAAGCCTTTAAGGCCAGACACCCAGAGCTCCCACACGTTTGGGGCACAGCACATGGGCACTTCAGGCTTGGGTGCCCCGGGCTGGTTCCTCTCCTGGGCAGCTGGAGGCACTGGCATTACCTTCACGGCAGAGGGCACCGGCAGCGTCGGGCTCTCCTGCCCCGCGGGCTGCTTGGGGCTGTCGCACTGGCTGCCCTGCCCCGGGGCAGCGTCCGCAGCGTGCCCATCGGCGCTGGGGGGACGATCCTGCAAGGGACAGGTGACAGGGGCTGTGGGCTGTCCAGCCTGGACTGGGGCTCCTGGTACCCCGTTTTCTCACCCCATGTTGTTCCCAATCCCCACAGATGCCTCAGTGCATCCCAGTCCCCTCATGTCTGTCCCAGCCACATCCTCAGGCTATCCCAGTCCTTTCCCAGTCCTCTGCCTCCACACTCCTCCTTGGTTTTCCAGCCCTCCCAATTTCACCTGAGTCCCATATTCTTGCTCACAGCTGGCCTCTCAGTATCCTCCAGAGTAGCCCAGTCTTCCCAGCTGACCCGTGGATGGCCAAAATCCTTCTGGTCCTCCCCCACCCCAGTCTGCCCCAGTTCCTCCCTTTTCTCCCCGTCCATTCCAGCCCCTCCAGTCTGCCTCAGTCCACTCCAGTTCCCCCATTTCCCCCAGTCCCCCCAGCCTCCACATTCCCCAGTTTCCCCCCAGGCCCTCTGTTACCCCAGCCTCTATATTCCCCCAGTTTCTCTCCAGTCTCCTGTTCTCCCAGCCTCTAAATTCCCACGATTTCCCCCCATTCCCCCAGTTTCCCCCCAGTCCCCCCCAGTCCCTCTCTCCCCCCGGCCGGCGCTCCCCGGGGCTGCAGTGCCCACGCTGGCCGGCAGTGGGCGCGCCGGCGCCGCGCAGCGCGGTCCCAGAGTCACGGAATGACAGAATGTCACAGAACCACAGAATGTCACGGAATGACAGAATGTCACAGAACCACAGAATTAACACGGCCGGAAAAGACTTTTGAGATCATCGAGTCCAATCCGTCACCTAACACCACCCCGTCACCTAAGCCATGGCACTGAGTGCCACATCCAGGCCCTTCCTAAACACCTCTAGGGATGGTGACTTCGCCTCCCTGGGCAACACATTCCAATGCCCAACCAGTCTTTCAGTGAGGAATTTCTTCCTAATGTCCAAACTGGACCTGCCCTGCTGCAGCTTAAGGCTGTGTCCTCCTGTCCTGTCGCTGTTTCCTGGGAGAAGAGCTCGACCCCACCTGGCTGCACCCTCCTGTCAGGGAGCTGTAGGGAGATGCGGTCTCCCCTGAGCCTCCTCTTCTCCAGGCTAAACAACCCCAGCTCCCTCAGCCGCTCCTCACAGGACATGCTCCAGACCCCTCACCTGCCTTGTTGCCTCTTCTGGACATGCTCCAGCATCTCCACATCCTTCCTAAAGTGAAGGGCCCAGCACTCAAGGTGCGGCCCCATCAGTGCGGAGCACAGGGCAGGAATCACCTCCCCGCGCCGGGACTCCGCGTGTCCCTCCCCTGTGCCATCCCCTGTGCCATCCCCTGTGCCACACGGCTCTGTCCCCCCGCATGTCCCCCGGCCCCAGGAGGGCTCGTCCTACCTGAGGAGCCCCGGCAGGGCCAGCGGGGGGCGGCTCCGGGGCTTTGGAGCCGGGGGGCGGCTCGGCGGGGCCCGGGGAGCCGCGGCTGCGGGGCCGCTCCGGGGACAGCCCGTCGTTGCTGCTGTCCTCCTCGAAGGCGAAGGCGTCGCTCTGCCGGGGAAAGCCGCCCTGGGAGCCTGCGGGGGCAGAGGGGGCACGGTCAGAGCCTGCGGGGATCGGGGGCACGGGGTGAGCCTGCGGGGAGCGGGGCCGCGCCCGCCGCCCCCTGCCCGGCCACGGGTGAGAGGCACACGGGGGGCTCGGGCACCTCCGGGGGTGCCCCGCGGCTCGGGGAGAGCAGGGGGACCCGAGCCATGGACAGGGGTACTTGGGACAGGGAGAGAGGAGGGGATGGAGGAGCTGGGATCATGGCCCTTGTTCCTTTGGATTGGGAGAGAGGAGGGGATGGAGGAGCCAGGATCGTGGCCCTTGTTCCTTGGGATAGGGAGAGAGGAAGGGTTGGAGGAGCTGGGATCATGGCCCTTGTTCCTTGGCATAGGGAGAGAGGAGGGTTGGAGGAGCTGGGATCTTTGCCTTTGTTCCTTGGGATAGGGAGAGAGGAGGGTTGGAGGAGCCGGGATTGTGGCCCTTGTTCCTCGAGACAGGAGAGAGGAGGGTTGGAGGAGCCCGTCCAGCCAGCACAGCAGGGCTGCTGCAGACAGGTGGGACCGGTGCAGGAGGGGCTCTGCCTTCCTGCCCCTCCACTGGGCTGGGATGGGAGAGGGGCACCATTCACCCTCCCTGAGCTGAGCACCCTGGCTGAACACCCAAACCACACATGGCCTCTGTCCCCAGCAGAAGGAATGAGGTTGAAATCAGCTCGGAATGTGATCCATCTGCTCACAGCACTAGAGCCAACAAGGGTGGATGTGTCTGCAGGTGCTCAGGGGCTCCCACATCCCGTTTCTGGGCACGGGTTTCACCCACAGGACACAATTCAAACCACTTCTGCTGCCTGCCCGACATCCCCAGGCTGCCCTGCCTGCACAGCTCCTGCACTGTTATCTGCTAGTCAGATGGGCAAGGGCTCTTGACCCCGAGGTTTGATGATAAATAAAGTGCTGAGAAAAAAAGGTCTCATGTGAGCCTCGGGAGGGCTGCAGGTGGGGGTAGAGGAAGGAGCAGCGTGGCCACACTCGTAATCTCCTCGTGCTCATGTCTGGCGTTTGTCAGGCAGCTTGGCACGCTGATAGTGAGGTGACAAATGGGGAAATAGGAAGGGCCTGGGGACAAGCTTCCACCTGTCCCTGCTGCTGGTCTAGCAATGTGCACCTTCTCAACGACACGCACCTCCTGCTCTGACCCCTGCCCCTATCTGAGAGATAAGGGTTATCTGCACTCCCTGTGGCTGCTGGTGCCAGGGTGGGTGAGGACAGAGCCCTGGCTCCCTGCCTGAGCTGCTGCCCAGACATGGGCTGGGGAAATGAGATCAGCTGCGTTCAGCTTGCTGTCCCTGGAAGGAGGGTCTGTGTCCTCTCCATCCTCTCCATCAGAGGCAGCAGCCAAACAGGTCCCCGAGGAGCTGCAGCATTGCATGGGCCACCTGGGCTGCATGGGAGCTGCTGCACACACCTGCAGGCCAGCGTGGGCATCCCCTCTTGGGAAAAATGACTTCAAGCAAGGGGGACTTGTGGATCTGCAGGGCTCCCGCTGCGCTGGCAGGGAGCATGTGTTGGGAATTGGTGCCAAAGCTGGGAGCACAAGGGACCTTCAGGACACAGCAGCAGCCCAGAGCATGACAGGAATGTGCTGCATCCTGCTGCTTGATACGGCAGGGCTGTGCCAATGGGGAATGCTTCCCTTATCTGCCCTGCTCTCACCCAGCCCCGCCTGAGCGTATTGTTTCTGGGTCCCGTGTCCCTGCTGTAATCTCAGGCAGGATGGTGTTTGCTCCAGGCTGTTTCTAATGCACTGGGTATTGTCCTCTTGAGCGCATTGGACAAAGTGATGACAAGGACCTGGTAAAAAAAAGCTCCTTGTATCACTGCTCAGCTATGCGGGGCACTGGCGGCCTCCTGTCACTGGGACATTTGGGCTTTCGGTTGGGGTCTGGCACTTTCTGCTCACCCTGCCGGAGGTGATTAGAGGAACACGTCAGCTGAACTTTCCACTGTATAAACAGTTGGGATTCCAAGGTTAAAGTAAAATTATTTTAAACCCTGTCATCTTTCTGGTATTGCAAAAACAAAAGGCTTAATGTTCAGAAGTGCCAGTACTCATCTCCGCTATGCGTTCGGCCCTTTGCCCCAAATCATGAGTTCCACAAGGTGCCTCTGACTCCAAAAGTGACCTGGAGGATCCTTCAGCTTGGGGCTTTCTTCTGCAGAAACCTGAGGGCTGGGATGGTGTTCCTGGTGCAGCTGCACCACCTTCTTCTCACAGCACCCTATGGTACCAAGCAGCTTCACGCTGGGCCCTAATGAGCTGCATGTTTGGCCCTAAATGGGATCGAACTGGCTTACCAGGACACGTTTTTTCCCCAGCAATGTGATAGAACAGCATTGTGAAAGGGAGAAATTTAAAACTGAACAAATCATTTTTAAGCCAGATTTTTTGTTTTTAACAGTTTGGTCCCGTAAATCTCTGTTTAGAACCAGCTCCTGACAAGGCAGCTGGAGAGATGCTCTATTCAAGACTCAAGCTCATTTACCCAGTCTCCAAACCTCTGCTCCAGGGGATAAAGTCATGCTCACACTGCCTCAAATGTTTATAAAGGGGGGGGGATTTTTTGAACCTTTTTTTTTTTTCCACTGTACTCTCCTCTAGTAAGTGGCTGGGGAGATTTTATTGAACTCTCCTTAAAAATTCCTCTTCAGGCAGAGTTCTGGAACATTTCACCTTCAAAGAGGAGAGCTGCAACACGCTGGGAATGGAGCAGCTCCAGGGCCAGGCTGGAGAAGCTGCTGTACATACACAGCCTGCATTTCACAGCCCCCAAACCAAGAGCAGGAACAGTTGTGGGGCAGGACAGAGCAGTATCTGAGCCTAGAGTATTTCATGTCATTTAATATGGTTTCTGAAATGAAATAAAAATCAAAGTGCTTCCTGTTTCAACTCTCATTTTGGCCCCTTTCTTCCCCAAAACCCTGCCATTGTCCCCAGCCTCTCTGAGCTCCAGAACAGACCCTTCAAATGGGATTATGCCAATGGAAATGATACCATTAATTGAGGAACTGTGAGCAACAGAACAAGAGCAACGGAGCAGAGCAGCACTCAGTGCCTCATTGGAGACCTGAGCACCAGTTTGGACGTGTGGACACAGCCCCAGACTTCAAAAATAAGGGTTGCTGCCCTGTCACTGCAGGACCCTGCTGGCTTTCCTGCTCCTTCCTCTGCTTTTGGATCTCCCTGTGCCCTGGTGAAATTTGAGTCACCTTTTTGCTCTCTGTTGGCTCCCACACCAGCTTCCCTGCAGCAGCGTGGGGGAAGTAATTGTGGATGATTCTTCCTCTTTCCTCTGGTGGGAGGAGGTGATGGAGAAAAAACAAACTTAGGCATAAGGCAAGTGCTGGGTCTGGCTGGTAGGAGTGTGCTCTGTTTTTATTCTCCAGCAATTTAGCACCCAAAGGATGCTCCACACCCCATCCTGCTCTGCTGGGTCCTGCATACCACCAGCACCAGTGGTAAAAAATAAAAGAGAACCCTCAGTCTTCCTGAACTGAGGCCACTCCACCCCCATTTGTTGGGTTGTGGGAGCTTGGCAGGGCACGAGTGGGAGAATCTGGGCTGGTCTCACCACCACCCCCTGTGCACTCAGGTTCTCTGCCATGCTGAAGGAAGGAGTGTCCCCTCTCCACCAGCATCACTTCTGTGCTCAAAGCCTTGGGGAGGGAAGGGGTGGAAGAAGGGAGGCCCTTTCTGGGGGAATGTGGCTGAGCACTGGTGCATGTTTCAGTGTCACTGCTCTAAGGTGAGAGCTCTGTGCTCACAGGCTGTGCTGGACTGGGGTGGTTACGATAAAAATAATTAAATTTAAGCAATAAAAGCAGCTCTTACATCCAGACTGGTCACTTCCTGCAGTCACTGGGGCAGCCCCTGCCCCACTCCATGCACACACACAACACATTCACTGTCAGTACCTTTTATGGCCTCCTTCACAGCTGAGTCCACAGGGATAATATTCTTCTCCACCAGCTCCAAAGGACCCGGCCTGAGCGCGATCTTCTCGTTGAGGTCATCTGCCAGCCGGGCTCTTTTCAGCTTCATCTGAGTGGACTGGATGGACCCCTCTGCAGCTGAGTCTGAAAGGCCAAACAGAGGCATCAGGACAGGGGCTCCTGTGGGCACAGCACTCAGGATTCCCTTCCTAGCAGTAGGTTTCTCCATGAGCAGGGGCTTTAGCACAGAGCAGGAGCCAGCTGACACTGTGGTGCCTTCAGCACAGCCTCTGGGGGCTGGGGTAGCTCAGCATGGCTCAGCACAGCAGGATCTGCTCTGCCAGACTGCGTGGGGCTGCTGTGATTTGGGACATCTCTCAGCCTCAGGCTCAGCTTCTCCATCTCTACCATCCTGGGCTTGCAAACCCAGCCTAGAGCTGGACCATCCTCCTCAAGGCCCAGGAGTGACCTGTGATGGATGCTTCATCAGCAAGCTGCACCAACAAGGGCCAAAGGGCTCTCCAGCTCCTGCCTGCCAGGAGCACGCTGGCCCCTTTTGGGCTACTGCAGATGGGGAACAGCTGGAGAGCAGAACCACTGGCAGTGCTTGACAACTGGAGTAAATGGCTGACACTGGAATTAAAAATGCTGAGTCTCAGGCTGTGGGCTTTTGGAAGGGACATGGCTACAATGC
The DNA here is from genome assembly GCF_963513975.1 of Fringilla coelebs. Lineage (NCBI taxonomy): Eukaryota > Metazoa > Chordata > Aves > Passeriformes > Fringillidae > Fringilla > Fringilla coelebs. The sequence goes on from NC_140045.1 coordinate 12,733,034, forward strand.
TCCAGGCCTTCAGGGAAAAAATGAGCTGGGGAGGAGCAGAGCAGAGGCAGGTAGATCTGGAAGCTGCAGCCCTAGCAAAGCCAGCTGAGAAAACCCCAGTTGTTAAAGGGTGACAGAAGAATATCAACTTAAACAGAAAGACTTCCTGAACAAAGCTATCTGGCTCCTCTCTTGGACCAGGCATGAGTAGTGGGATTCTAAACCAGACCATTTCTAAATCCTGGAGGGTCTAAAGTAAGAGCAGCTGTGTTGAGGTTGTTCTTTCTTCAAATCCTGGACACTCTCTGGAAGAGACACTGTAGGAAACATGAGCTACAGGGCTTGGCACCATGGAAATCCTCAACAGGAGATCAGGAGAGCTGCTCTAGGGCCATTCAGATTATACAGACCACTGAACACAAATGAGCTCCTCGAGGGGAGCTGTAACAGAAGGGAGGCCTGTAAAGCACTTGGATGATGCAAACTGTGTCACCTGGCAGGTTCCAATCACCTCTAGGTCCAATTGGGAACAAAATGGATTTGTAGGTCAAACCCACAAAATGGGTATGGCAAGACACAGCTGTGAAATGCAGAGCAGGATGGATGGAGGTGTGAGCAGAGGCTGCAGGTAAGGGGGTGTGGGGCAGCACATGCATCTTGCTGAGTGCACAGCCAGGCACTCTCTGCCCTCTGCAGTCTCTCTCCCCCTCTCCCTGTCCGTGCCCAGGCACTGCAGCTGCCTCCATGTCTGGTAGCAGCCCCCCAGCTCCAGTCCACATTGCTTCTATTATTTAACCTAAGGGAATGGCACTCTCCATCTCTTCACCAAACAATGGTGCTAGCTTATTTTTGGGATGGAAACCCAGGGAAAAGCAAGGCAGCAACACTGATCCAGAACTGGACCCAGGCTCAGCCCTCCTGCCTGCCAGAGGAAAAAAGAAATGCAGATTGCATCCATGCTGGGAGCAGAGGGCAGCATTCACAGCTGCCAGAATGATCTGCTTCTTCCAGGCAAGCGACAGCACTCAAGGAGCGAGGGAGGCTGCACATCCTCTCTGTCTCTAAGGATCTTGTTATCTCTGGAGATAACGAGGGACACTGTGGTGTTCTGCTGTCTGTGATGGGATCCAGCCCTGCCAGCTCTCTGCCTGAGAGGGAACACCAGGATGGGAGAGGAGAGAGCTGCTGTGGCTCACAGACTGATAGCAGGGCTTTTCATACTGCTCTGCTTGGGTCGCTGGCTGCTCAGGCTGTCACACAGAATATCCAGAGTTACAGCAGCACAAAAGATGTCCAGCCTTGGGAAGGTGCTACAATGAACTGCTGTAGGAATTTCAGTGCCCTGGACAACAAATTCCCTGGGTTTGCTCTTCATGATCAGATATTGGCACTGGTGTGTAACCAGCTGTTCCTTAGAGCATCTTACACTGCCAGAGATGGGAGAAAGCCTGGGTGGCCTTGGGACCGTGCCTGTCAGGGAATAAAAGCGTGTCCTGCTTCCTAACACCAGCTCTGGACACAATTTCATACAACATGTCCCATTTGAGTCTGCCCCCCATGAGCAGCTGGAACAAAGTAATGGCAGGGAGATTCCTGAAGGAGCACAAGAAGGGCAGGAGGAACACAAATTCCAGGGCAGGAGACACAAGGAGTACGTGGGAGCAGCTCTTACCTTGCAGAATGTGCATATTGACCAGGTCTGAGCGCTCAGGCCTGCTTCTGATCTTGTGCTTGAGATAATCTTCAGTCTGCAGAACACAAACACCAAGTTACCTGCCTGGAGCAGCACTGAGGTACTGAGAGCACCTGCCCCTGTGCCATCCCACCTCCTTTTGGATTTATTACAGGCTGGGCTGAGCGAGCTCCTAAATGACATTTCTCATCACTAAAACACTGGCTTGTTCTTGGGCAGAAGGTTTTAGAGAGGGAACAGTGTGCTGCAGCTGCTGAGTGTTCACTGCACCCACTCTGTGCCCTTTGCCATCACTCCTGATCTTCTGATGCCTGAAGTGTTAGGAGAGCTCACAGGAAGGGTGACACCTATTCCCTGGGAGGGAGCCTGCCCACCGTGTCACCTCTGAGATGCTCCAGAATGCCCTGGAGCAGTGGTTTCTGTGGGGTGAGACATCAGGCAGAACAAGGCATGAAGCCACTCAGACTCTGAACCCAGGTCAGCCACGAGGCTTAACCTTCCTGCAGCCCTGCAGCCCCTGTGCTCCCTGCTTCCCCACCCAAGCTATGATATGGGGTTGGGAAAATCTCATTTGCAGTCACTGCAGCTGGGTTTGTGATGGTCTTGGAGCCTTGTGCCAACTCCCTCATGGATTTGGAGGCAGACAGGCACACAGAGGTACAGAAACACCATCCATTAGGGCCAAGAAAGTCAGCCTTGAGGCCAGATGACCTGAAGAAGACAAATATAAGCTTATCCCTGGTGAAGAAAAGCTAGAGCTCAACTTAGACAAGCTCTTAGCTAAGCTGAGCTGCAAGAAGAAATAGCACAAGAATTGTACATAGTTCAAAGAGACTAAAATCTTAAGGATAAATATAAAAGAATAATAAAAGCAGCTGGAGCAAAATTGGAAATCCACAGTACAAAATGTACAGGATCATCAGAAAAAGATCTTATAAGGATTCTGCAGCCAGGATTGGGCAATGGAAAGTGCTGTCTGTGTTCCATAAACAGGAGAAATAATTCTCAGCATACTGCCGAGATGGCTACAGGATTTAATGCCTTTTAAAAACCATCCTCACTAAAAAGACAAATGGCTCTTTATCAAACAGGTGGCTCAGCCAAGAACCTTCAGCAAGAAAAGAGAAGAAACCCCAGTTGTCAGGTTGGAGAACTGGTTAGAGGGTACTCAGAGGAGTTAAATGTTCCCAAACAATTTGGAGACACACAAGGCTGGAGTAATAGCAGCTATCTATGGTTCTCCAGGAAACTGGGCAAAGGAGACTAATTGCTAGCTTTAAAAAAGATGGGAAGAAGAAACCAGGAAATTATAAAGCAGACAGCAAGATATTGGACCAAGTCATCAAACAATCCATATAAATGAATTTTGAAGATAGCATGGAGGTGAGCAACAGCCAGGATGGATTTATCAAGAGCAAATCACATCACACCAACCAAAATTCCTTCTATGGAGAAATGACAGTTTTCTGGTACAGGAATAAACAATGAATATCATGCAGCTTGACTCAAAGCATGTTTTGACATTATCTCCCATGGCTTTCTCACATGCAAGCCAAAGAAATTTGGTCTGGATAAGACTAATATAAAAAAGGAGCATAGCTTTGGAGCACCAGAGGAATTGGAAATGGCTCAGAGTCTAAACAGAAGAATAAATCAAATCCTGTTACAAAGCAATTTTTCCTGCTAGTCGATATATTAGTCAATGCCTTGAATGACAGAAGACATACTCCTCAATTCTGAATCATTCAAGGCTAACTGATTACAGCACACCAGGGTTTGGCACAACTGATGATCTGAAATACACGTGCTGTGGATTCAAGGAGGACTTTTGGGAAAGGCTGTGGCCAGGTCACAGTCAGCCACAGCTAAACCAGCAGATTCAGCTCTGCAGTGGAGGAAGATTTATTGCACCTGAGATGCTCCTGCAGTGGTCACTGGACAGGGCCTTGGGCAGAAATTAATTACTCCATGCATTGGAAAAGTATAAAAGGCTCTGGAGAATGCAGTGGTCAGCAGCTGACCCAGAGCCCCAAACCAGCAGGGGAGACAGCACAGGTGCCAGCTCAGCCCTGTTCTGTGCCCTGCAGCTGAAAGGGCCCATGGAAGGGGCTGGGCAGCAGCTGCAGATATCACCCCTGAGTCAGAGATGAGATGGGAGGTGGCTCAGCCCAGAGGTGAGATGGCTATTGGGGCACAGGATGCAAAACAGCTTTTAAAAGTGCTGCAGGAAAAAAGAGACACAGCTCTGAATACACACAGAAGTGTGCTCAAACCTCAGCAGAACAGCTTGGGCTGGGAATCAGGGGCCAAGGGCTCAGTGCACAGCTCAGAGAGCACCAGAGCAGCTCACTGGCAGTGGGTGTCTGTCAGTGCTCATTAGTCAGGACCTTGTCACTCTGCACAGCTCCTGAAAGCTGCCTGTGCTCAGCTGGGGCTGGGCTCTTTCTCCAAGCAGCACTGACAGAACCAGAGCACACAGTCTCAAGCTGCACCAAGGGAAATAAAGCTTAGATATTAGGAAAAAGTGTTTTACAGAAAGGTTGATGAAGTTCTGGAATGTTCTGCCCAGGGAGGTGGTGGAGTCCCCATCCCTGGGTGTGTTTAACAAAGCCTGGATGTGGCACTGGGGGCCAGGGGTGAGTTGAGGGGTTGGGGCTGGGTTGGACTGGATGATCTTGAAGGTCTCTTCCAACCCAGTGATTCTGTGAATTCTGTGAATTCTGTGAATTCTGTGACCTGCCCAGTGGGGCTGTTCTGCTCTGGGGCAGAGCCATGACAGCCACTCTGCAGCCTCTGTGTGCTGAGCCAGACAGCCCCAGGAAAGCCAGCCTGCTCTCTGTCCTCCACCCCAGGAATCTCTTACAGGACATCAAAGTCTGCTGTGTTGGTCTGCTGCCAGCCTCTAACATAGCCAGTGACATGTTTAAACAAATAATAGACATTTTATTTACTAAAGTCTTTACAGTGCCTTACCCTTCCCCCATATTTTTCACAGCTTATTTCCACCAACACAATCCCATGCTTGGACCATGTAGGTTTGCCTGGTTCCTGTGCCAGGTCAGAGCAAGCTGGTGTCTGCACCTGAGTGCATTTAAACTCACATCATGCATTTCCAGCTCATCCTTAGATCAGGTCCTGACTTGGGCTCAGCTCCAGCTGCTGTCCCACAGCTGTGCTCCTGCTGTGACTTCAGTTCCCTTGGACCCTGGCTGTTAATAAGCTGCATTTGTGTCTCTGGGGTGCAAATGATGAACCTTTCAGATTCACCCTTCAGATGTGAGCTTTTTTAACATCAGCTGGAGCAGAGGAGCTTTCACAGCACATGAGCAGTTATCTGCTTTCTGCTTGCACAACATCAGCTTGGGGGAATATCAGCTAAAAAACAAATGTCTTGGAGTAGCAGCTGCTGATCTTCCCTTTCCCAGGTCTGAGCAGGGCAGCTTTGCAAGGATTTAATGTTTGTTATGGGCTGTGCTCAGTGTCTTCATTAGCACTTGCTAAACATGCCCGTGGTTTGGGATAGGCTAGACCATCCTTCCCCTTTCCCCAGGCAACTAGCCAGTGAAAGCTTTTGAAGAGAAAGACGAAGAGACACAAATGTATACTTTAACTGTAAAATATATGACACTTCAAGGATACTTTGGATTGCTTGAAACTTTTTAAGCATACTAATCTTTCAGAGTCACGCTGTATTTCTTATGCTCGCCATTTATTACCACGGGAGACTTGGGGCAAGTGATTTGGAGTGTGTTTAAGGTCAGAAGAGCACTTCCCTGTGTTTCACAATCATTCTTCCTTGCAAAGGTCCTTTCCTATGTGACTGCAAGCACATTTTGCAGATTAATGGAACAAATTCTTGTGTTCAAGCAAAACCTGCATGATGAATTGCTTCCCTTTCTGGGATCATCCCTCCAGCTTGAGCAAGGCTGCATTGTTGGTGATTGGAAAACCAATGTGATTTCCCAAAAAGTGATCAGATCACAGAGTTTCAAAGTGTTCTGGAAATGTCTCCTGCCTTTGGCAGTGTGTAGGGAAGCCTGGTGATAGGGTGAGTGGGAGCCTGGCCCATTTCCCCCTTGGATGTTGTGTCCTCATGGCCAGGCTGCACTGCAGAGCTGCAAGCCAGAGCTCCTGCCTGGTGACAAGTGTGAGTTCCCTGGGGACTGGCTGAGGTGGGCCCTGCATTCCCCCTGCCCTGCACACTGTCTGACTGTGCTCCCTGCTCTGAGCTCGCTGCCAGGGCTGCAGAGCAGCCAGCACAGGAGGGGCAGGCTGTGGATGTGACCTGGGGGGAAGCAGCAGCTCCACTGCAGGGACATTCACTGCAAGGACTGACAAAGCCACGCTGGACCCTTTGGTAAAACCCCACAGCTCAGCCCCCTTTGCCCTTTTTCTAAACCATCCCTGCTCAGAGAAGGGTGCTGCAGAGCGTTTGTGAGCCTGGCAGCATTCCTGGAAGCAGAGCAGTGCCCTGCCCCTCATCCTTGGCTGCTGGGCCAGCGTGGAGGGTGCCAGAGGAGGGGACAGTGGTGGAAGGTGCTTTCAAACCCCGTGACACATGCAAAGCAAGCCCCTGTGTGTGCTCCCTCTTGGGGAGCTTCCCTCTGCAGGAGTTACCTTGGCTCTCTCCAGACTTTTTCGCTGTTCATGGAATGCAGATGGGCTTTTCAGTGCTGCAACAGGAAAGAAAGAGGAGCAGTCAGCACAGGAGTGGAAGCAAGCAGCTACCAGGATATTTAGCAACAGCATTTTAATGAGTGCCATAAAAATAGCAACACAAACTAGCTGTTCTCTTTATTGTGCTGACTAAAAATAACTCAGGAAAGCTCTGGGAAATCCCATGCTCTCTCAGCCAGTCCGTGGCAAGAGAGCAGGGGGGATGGAGAGCATGGGGAGAGCAGGAGGCACGTGGGCAGGGAGGGGTGCAGGCTTTGAAACACAGTGCTCCGTGGGACACGTCAGAGAGAGGAGAAATCTTTTCCCTGTCATGTTCCCTGCAGGTGGTGGAAGGCACCACAGCTCCAGAAGACCGATCTGGGAAGAGCAAACGCTTGTGAGGAATCTCAGCTGAAAGTAAAACCTGCAGGTGACTGAGGCTTGAGGTCAGCAGGAGAACTAATACCTGCCTCAGCTCCTGGTGCAGCCTCCAGTGAGGCACTGCCAGGTGCTCCTTTAGCCACTTTCTGTCACTGGCAATCACTGACATTTGTCCTGTCCCCTGCTCAGAAGCAGCTGCGTCACCTGGGACCTCCCATGGCAAGGAGCAGACCATCCTCAGCATCTCCTGATTTCAAGGAGGATTAACCCAGTGGTGCTCCCAAAAACAGGCAAATAATCCTTGGTGGCTGTGGGACCAGTGAACTCCAGTCCCATGGAGCAGCCTGTACTGCAGTCGTGGAGAATCTTGCACATTTATTTCCCTTTCTACTGTGGTGAAGTAGAAGCTGAGGCAGAATTTGCATGGTGAAGGGGTTAATCCTTCTCACATCCTACAAAAATTCTTTTCTGTCTGTGTAAGCAGACAAAACTAACTGTTCCCATTGGGACCAGGAAGGGGAAGGTGTCCTGACCCACAGAAACAGTCTGCTGCAACTCTTTCTCTGGCAACAGAAATTCTCTTTCCATCTTCTGAATGGGATCCAATGAAGACAGAAATTATTTTCATGCAGGCTTTGTTATCCTCCATCAGTCTAGGGGAGGATGAAAAGAAGACTGGGGAGGAACAGCAAAGCTTTGGGGGCTCTCTGAATTGACTTTTGGTAGACGACACCCGGGCAACCCCTGGAACATCCAGTGAATGGCAGAAAAGCACAGAAGGCACATTCCTCCTCCTGCCCTTTGGAAAGCAGACAGACAGACAGACAGACAAGCTGGTGTTGCTGTGCCACGCTCCAGTGAGCAGCCACCAGCACTGGTGACAGCTGGTTTAATCAGAAGCAAAATTAAACAGTGCACATGAGAAAATGGAGTTAGTGAGAGAGGAGTTTCCCAGCCCTGCTGATGTGAGGCACTGATGTTGGCAGCGTGCTACAGGCACTGACCAAGGGCTGGGCTATTCCAGAGGAAAGTGCTGCAGAGTTTAGTCATTTCCCAAGGTTTTTGGAGGAATTATGGCGGTGCTGCAGCTTGTGTCAGTCTGCAGAACAAATAAAGACATTGCCAGCAATACCAGTTCAGAGAACTTGTCAGGGGATGACATTTTAGCATGAAATGGGTGAGGGGCTGGGGGCACCGTGGCAGAGGTGCTGTGTGTGGTGCTGATCTCCTGGGCACAGCTGTTTCAAGGCTTCAGTGAGGATGAGGTGGTGCCTGTGTGCAGCAGGAGGGCCTTCAAGCACAGGTATTTTTGCAGTCCATCACAGCCAGGGGGGACTCACCTGCTGGTCCTCAGAACCAACATGGCATGGGAAGATACAGTTAACAAAGGCTTGTTTTTCCTAAGGAATGTCTGCACATGCCCAAGCCGTGGGGAAACTGGCTGGGGCTCCCATGTATGAAATGCTAACATCTGACACTTCCTCTTGATGTCAAATTCAGCAGTTAAATTCTGCGTGTTTGTTTTTATAATGGCATAAGTGCCTTTTCTTCTATTACTTTCAGTGAGTGAACCGTGCTCAAGTTTCCCAAAATGGTCTTCTTGGACAGAAACCAGACTGCAAAATGTCAGCCTAGAAGTTGGGAGTGCAAAGAAGCTGTAAGTAAGAGGAAAATACCCTTCAGTTGCCTTCAAATAGATTTGGCTGAACACTTTGTAATGTGTCAGGTTGGAGGTGTGGGGTGCCACGTGTGACAGCACAGCCCTGCAGAGCAGCCCCAGGTGTACAAACCTCTCAGGGGGCACTGCTGCCCCATGTTCTTGCATTGCTCTAACAAATATCACAGCATTTTGTCTAAAGCTTCAGCTCCTGGAGTCTTGTGATCAAAGCATAAAATCTGAATGCTTAAAGAAAGAAGCAGGTGAAAAATGGAGAGTATGCATTTATCAGTCTTAAAATTACTGACATGGCTTTTGTCATCCTGCTCAAGTTTTTCCTGATTCTTGGTGCTGACAAGAATGTCCTGAGATGGCATCTGTTGTTCAGCACAATCCTCCAGGAGGGACAGGGGAGGGACAGGGTGCAGCAAGCAGTGCCAGAGCCATGCTCTTAGAGAGGTGGTGTTCTGCTGCTTAGGCAGGAGCTCCATCACAGTCTGCAGGGGCAACCAGAAGAGACAGAAGTGACACAGCCTCTGGGAAATGGTGATCTCAGCAGTGAACCCAAGGGGTCCTTGATGAGACAGAAAGGATAATCCTCTACCTGGGTCCCAGGTAAGCACAGATTTGCACATGGAGCCTGAGCTAGGTCAGGATGGAGTATTCCACTGAGCAGGGCTGAGCTCCCAACATCCTTTCTCCAGTGGTGCTACAGCTTTCATGATGCACCTGCAGGTGCAGAAGGGGATGGTTTTCATTCACTGACTGACTTTTTGGGCTCTGACTTTCTGGTGCAGAATGATTTGGTGATAATGCTGTCCTGGAGTTTGGCCTTCAGCTGGAATGCCAGGTGAGCAGGGCTGGGTGGGCTCAGAGGGGGAACACATCTGTCACTCTGCAGCCAGCAGCCCCCACGGCCTCAGGTGTGCCCTGACAGCTCTGCCCTGTGGGGTCCCACCTGGGCACACATCTGGGGGTGTCCCAGTCCTCCAGGGGTTGATGGAATGAGCCCCCTCATCCTCTCCCTTGTCCTCTGGCAGAGGCTCCTGGCCTTTACAGGAGGACAGCAGATTCTCTGTCCTTGCCTTGTGAACAGCTTTGTGAGTCCCCTGCTGGAGCTGGATTTGCTTGTCCTACACTGATCTCTGGGACAGGGAGCTCTGCAGCTGAAATTTTGCCTCTCTCCTGACTTCAGCTTGAGCAGAGCCATTACAGTGTGTGTGATAAATGTGCAGCACCAGGGATCACCACATTCCTGCAGACCCCTGAAGCTCTGAGCTGTGGGCTCTGAGCAGGCAGCTGGTGCCACACAGTGCCCCAGCAGTGCCCAGGATGAGCACAGCCCTGGCAGCCAGGATGGAGAAGGCAGGGGAGGTACTCACGTGGCATGATGCCTTGGTCTGCCAGCTGCTCACGGGTCCTTCTCTGCTGGAGCCGGAGCTGTAAAACTGTGAGAGGGAGAGAGAGAGTCAGGGACAGGGGCAGGATTGCACAGGGACAACGTGTGCAGGGTTTGTGTGTGGCACACAGGTCTGGCATCAATCCCTGATGCTGCTGGACCAGACTGTGAACAATTCAGCTCATCCCATCACCCTGGGAACCACGCCTGTACTTTGAGTTCCTCATATTCTACACCTTTGGTTCTGCAAATTTGTCTTGGAGAGGACACAAAGTAAAACACAAAGCTCAGCTCCCTGCTTTCCTGCTGGAAGCTCAGTGCAGCCTGCCACGACTACAGACACCTCAGTCACAGCAAGCACACACTTCCCTGCCCAGCAGCACAGCCCCAGGCTGCTCCTCCTCAGCTGCCTGGACTGAGCTGGGGCTGGAAGGAAAAGAAAGGCAAGAACAGCATTTTTGTCCTTGGGAACAACCTGCTTTGCCAACAGCTCGTGTCTACAACACAGCTTTTCCTGGGATGTGGGATGGAGCTGAAAAAGAATCCCTCCCAGAGCAGTCCCCAGGGCATGGGGCTCCCTGAGATGCCATTGCTTGTGACTTTTCCATGTCCTCTGCACAAACCATGTTTCACATTCAGAGCAAATGTTTAGTGAAGGCTTCCTATGGGACAATGATCTCCTGCCAAATTCCAGCACTTCTTTGGACACCAAAGATAGATTCTTGCTGTGAGGGAAACATGTAGCCTTCAGTATGTGGTGAAGTCCGTGTGTGTGCTGCTCCTCTGAACCCAGGGGGAAGCTGGTGGCTGGCAAACCTTGCTGCCAGGGGGTTTGTAACCCTCCTCTGCCCCGTGGCACTGCCCTCAGCAAGTGCTGGTTCTGCCTGTGGACATGGATTTCGTCCCTCACTCTCTGGGTACCCACACTGCACCCAGTTATCTGCAGAACTCATCCCCCGAGGGATCCTCAGCACCAAATGGGGCAGTCCCTGCTCTGGGGGTGCCTGGCTTTCCTCCTGGGCTGTGCAGGCAGGTTAAAGGTGGCCAGCTGCTGGCTGGGCTCTCACACAGGGTGAGCTGTGCCCCAGTTTCTCTGCACAGAACCTTCTCTGTGACTGCTCACAGTACTGTACAGAGCTTGGCACTTTCCCTGAGGAAGAGATGGATCTTTATGGAACAGGTGAGCTAAGGGGGGTCAGAAACTGTCCAAGAATAAAACCAATCTGTTGCTCACCCAAGAATGGTTCTCTACTCTCCTTGTCCTGGCCCAGTGTCCCAGGCATTAGAGCATCCTGCCTTCAACTGAGGCAATTTACACACATCACCCCGTTATGAACAGGAACCAGAGGCAGCAAAGCCTTCTCCAGTCACACACAGCACCCTGCCAAGGCCACAGCAGTGCCCCAGCAGGCTGTAAAATATCTGAGTGAGGATCCTCCATCACTTCCTCTCACAGCTCCCACAGGTGCCAAATTATTTGCACCATTTCACTCCAGCTTCCCACACAGCCAGACCAAGTGCTGTACCTCATCCACATGGGCAAGAGGATTCCAACAGTCTGTGCATCCAGGGCCCACATTCCCTGTTGGCCCTGCTTATTTCACAGCCCTTCCTAGCAAACAAACCATTCACCAGCCCCCTGGAGCAGCCAGCTGCCAGCCAGGCTGGTGAGGAGAAAAAGGAGAGGGTACAAATCCCCCTGGAGCATAGCTGGGAAAGTGATGATGATTTCCTGTGTGGTGGGTGTAGGATTCACCATCTGCCCTGCTGCAAGAAGTGATGAAAACCTGGGGGTCTCACTGCCACAGCTCTCCCACTGCAGGAGCAGCACCTGGGCACCCAGATCCCACAGATCCCCCTGCAGGAGCAGCACCTGGGCACTCACATCCCCTAGATCCCACTGCAGGAGCAGCACCTGGGCACCCAGATCCCACAGATCCCCCTGCAGGAGCAGCACCTGGGCACTCACATCCCCTAGATCCCCCTGCAGGAGCAGCACCTGGGCACCCAGATCCCACAGATCCCCCTGCAGGAGCAGCACCTGGGCACTCACATCCCCTAGATCCTCAGATCCCACTGCAGGAGCAGCACCTGGGCACCCAGATCCCCCTGCAGGAGCAGCACCTGGGCACCCAGATCCCCCAGATCCCCCTCCCTGCCAGTGAGCAGGGCACAGGCTGGGGATCCCCCCCTGCAGCTGGTCCATTCTCCTCCTCACAGCCTCTCCTCTGCCTCCTGCCCTGAGGGCTCTGGGACTCTGGAATGATGATTTTGTGGGAGGAGGAAAGGTCTCCAGTTTGGTTTTTGTGCTGAGGGGTAGAAAGGCTGTGACCTGTCACTGCTCTGGGGTGAGAGCTGAGCAATTCCATGGGCAGGTGACGTCCCCTGGACAGGGAGCTCATCATGGGCCATGCTGAGCTTACAAATCTCCTCAAGTCTGGCCCATCCTTAAGCTACAGGACAAGGAGGAAAATTTTATGCTGTCAAATAAGGTGAGGGCAGGTCAATGCAAGTACCAGCCACTTCCAGGAGCAGCACACACTCCACAGCTGAAAGAGTTACTTCAGCCACCAATTATTCATCCCAGTCTGGACCTCCTCAGGCAGCAGGATGCATGACTTGACTCTCAAACATTTCTATGGACTTCCAAAACCTGTTGCAAACCATCTGAAGAAACATAGTGGGCAGTGTCAGAGAAAAATGCTGAACATCCCTGCACAAGAATGAAGCAGCCTCTGAGGCAGTGCTGCAGCTTGGCAGATGCCAGCTTAGGGCTTGCACCTTTCCCTTAGAGTGCTTAAAACCAGGGCTGGAGGAGCCCCTGGCACTAAACCACTGCTTCTTCCTTGGAGCTGTGTCTGACCCCAGCTGCATTCCTTTCCTCTTCCTTTGCTGATGTCTGGAGGCCTGAGCACTGTACGGGAGTTCAATGTTCACAAAAATTCCTATTTTTCAAGGGAACTGCTCTGCTGACGCTTCAGAGGAACATTTAGCATACGAAAAGTGGTGGCTGGAGCACTGAAGAGACAATTTTGGTCCCACCCCTCATCCTTGTTGCCTGCCTGCAGCAGTTTGGATAGTGCCAGGCACACTGCCCATCCTGTGCCAGCACCAGCTGAGACACCTTCCTTTCAGCCATCCTGCTCCCTCCTGGGGCGCCCCATGATGGGAAACCCTCCCTGAGGATGAGGAGAGACAGGACAGACCTGTCCCAGTGAATTTGCTCATGAACTTTTTCTGTTAGAAGTACTCCTCACTTCCATGCTAGCAGCAAGTCCCACTCACTGATATTGGCTGAGCAAAGGTGAAACACAGGCCTGGCCGTGGTGTGGACCAGAGGAACCTGCTGGCCTGCCCCTGCTCACACACTGCCTGCCACTGGCAGAAAGTGGCCCTGAAATCAGAGAATATCCAGAGCTGGAAGGGATCATCAAGTCTAATTCCTGGCCTTGTTTTGGACCCAGCCCCCTCTGAAAGGCAGGACTGCTGCTGGCTGTGAGACTGGCTTTCCATTTAAAAATTGTCAGCTATTTCCATCTAAAAATTGTCAGCTATTTCCATTTAAAAACTGAGCTATTGTGTGAGCCTGCTGGGGAAGAGGAGCTGCCCTGTGAGGTCCTTTCAGTGTCCCAAGGTCCCAGCAGGGCGAGACCAGGGCTGGCAGGTTCAATCATGTTGTTCATGGCCCTCTCAGGATGTCTCTGCTCCTCACAGCTGCACCAGGAGCAGGAGTCAGCTCTCAAAGCAGAGGTGGGCAGGGCCATGGGGCTCCTTCCCTGCCCAGCAGCAGGCTGGCATCAGGCTGGAGTGATTCTGAGTGGGTGACAAGCCAGCCAGCCCTCTTGGTGCTGCCACAGCAGGGTCTCATAGGACTTTTCTGGAGCCGCTGTTTTGCAAAACCACCTTGGCCAGACTTTGTCTTGAGCCCCTCTGTGGATCTCAGCCCATCTGAGCCATGATCCACAAAGTGATTTCTTTTAACATCGTGTCTCCAGGCCTGTGTTATCCTTCACATGACCTCTGTGGGACCTGTGTGAGCAGAGATGAAGCTGGAAATGGCACTGCTCAGCCCTGGTCAGTCCTTTCCCAGGTGGGCACTGCTTTATCTCTGCCTGTGATGTCACTTCAGGGCTGGGAGCGTTTTACTTCTGACAGACAGATGTGCTACAAATGTGTGTGTTAGCTGTGAGACTGCACTGAAAAATCTCTGAAATGGGTGAGAACTACATTTCTAACCCCAAATCCAGCTCTTCAGGTACCTTGGAAGAGACACTGGGCTAGCACAGCTGGCTAGCAAGGATTCCAGAGCACCAAACGGGCACAACCAGCTGTGAAACCCCTCTGAATCTATCATGATGTGCAACCCACCTCACCACGGTCCTGAGAACAGGCTCTCCCCTTGGAGTCACCCCTCAGCACCCCCATGAGCAGCCCAGACAGATCTGTGCTACAAGACATGCTTGACTGACAAAGAAACACGACTGCCCATCAAAACACCGAGGGACAAGATGCCAGAAAAACAAAACCAAGCACAAACTGATCTACATCAAGTCAGTGTTTTACAAAAACTTCACAAAACAGCCTCATCAACTACAGCAAGGCCATGTTTGAACACACACACACTGACTGTGACCTGTATGAGTTCATGATCTGAGAGGAAACACAGGCACATGCTTTATCTTTGGACACCAGGAAAATCAAAATAAAGGTTCTGCCAAAACGCCTGGCCAAACACCCTACCAAGACCTATTCTCTTCTGCCTTTATTGACCTGCTGATTTTGGTCCAAATTGCTCTGGCCACTGGAGGCAGACAGAATAAATTCCTCTCCCATCTCAGTTTCATTCAAGCCCTATGTGTAAGCAGGAATTCTTTCCTCCATGGAGCCAGGCAAGTCTTCTCTGCAAACCCACACCCATGTGTCCACAATTAGGTCTTGGTACCCCATGCCAAACCATGCAGAGCCTTATTTATAATGTAAAACTTTCACTTCTCACCAATTATCTGAATTACCACTGAAGTTAGGCAGATGTTGGCCTTGTAAGCTCTTTCCATGTAGCTGCAAAAAAAAGGTCAGGGCTAAGGTTGGATCTGCATTTGTCAGCTTTGTTTGCTTTGTCTGATGCCAAAGCTGCTCCACTGCTGGAGGACAACTGGTTTGTACTCAGAGCAAGAGATCACATAAATGATCATCTCTGGGAAGAGTTAAATGTGTTTCTGGAACAGCACTTCCCTGTCCTGCTGATTTAGTGCAACCCCATTGATAGCTGGATCGTATGGGACAGCATGGCAGACTTGAAGAATCATCATTCCTGCAAAACTTGTCAGCATGACCTCAGATCAGAATATTTATCTTTGGCCAAACAGACAAAATAAAGAGGCACACGGCTCCTTGAGGGAGGGAAGCAGGACCCTGCAGGACTGCAGTGGGGTGGGGATATTCCCTCTCTCCTCAATGCCTGGCACTGGGGGAGCCACTGTCCCTCCTCATGGCACAGCTGTGCTGGTCCTTCACTGGGACCACTGGAGAGACAAGAACAGCAGAAACAGCTGTGGCACTCCAGGGATGATGGCTGGGCACACTGAGAAAAGCCACAGCCACCAGCACAGCAGCCTTTCCTGGATAAACACACTTCTGCTGGCTGCTGATGCTGCTGGATGGAAGAGAGGGACAGGAGAGCTGACCCTGGAGCCACACCAGTGCCACCCACTTCTGGCTGCCACCTCCTTGCTCCACTTTCTGCCTGGTGCATAACACAGAGATCAAAGGGATTCTGGGGGGAGGAAACAAGGAGTGATGTATCTCCAGCTCCCCTAAACACACTCACATAGCTCCTTCAGCTGCCCAGCCTGTGCAGGCCAGGGAGAGACAGCAAAAGTTCAGTTATGAAGATTTACTTCAGCCCTCTTTAATAATGGCCTGGAATCCTTCAAGAGGGATTCAGACTCATCATGAGTCACGGAGCACAGCTAATCCTTCCCAAACCTGGGAGCAAACAGAGCCTCACACCTGCTGGCTGAGGAGCGTTCCCAAAGCGATGGAGCACGGCTCAGCGGCTCCTTGGGCTTGGCATTTTGGGGCTGATCCCTCCTGCCTCTGTGCAAGCTGCACAGCTCTGGAACTGCTGCTGTCCCCTCTCACAGCCCCTGAGCCGTGCAAGAGGGTGTGGGGCACAGTCAGGGCTGTTTGAGGCGTTCAGCCCTCTCCCAAGCAGATGGAGGATGGTGAATCAGAGCTCTGCACCTCCTGCCATCCCTGTGGGGCTTTGCAGCTGACAAAGCCTGCACACAGAGCAGGGACACCAGGGGAAACTCTGCCACAGAGACTTTGCAAATAAAAGATATTCCATTAAATGTTAGCTTTTTCTTCTCTGTTCCCCATGTTATTAAAAATCCAGCGCAGACTGAAAGCTGCTTTATTGACTTATTTGGGTTTCTCAGCATCCTGGTCTCCTCCCTCAGCACACTGGGACAACCAGGGCTGTGCTGTGGCCGTGTCCCACGTTAGCAGCGGTCACAGCCTCGGGGACAGCGAGGTGCAGACAGCGTTTGAGATGTTGGTGTGCCCAGCTCCAACAAAATCAACAGGCAGAGAAATCTTGTCAAATGGGAAGCCTGCCTTTCACCAGGCCATAGCAAGGGATAGCAGTTGTGGGAATAAATCATGAACCAAAGAATGCCCCACAAATTAACTGTCCTAGAAATGCTGAAAGGCACGAGAATTTATGGATGCAAAGACCCACAAAGTTTACTTTTCCTGGAGAATCATTTGAAAAATATGTTTAGAGAGCCCGCTGTTGGTTCCATAATAAAGCCAGCTTACAAATAAACCAGAAATGAGCCTTAAAAACAATCCTGGTTCATTTGAAAAGAATGCAGGGACAATGCACAGCCCGTCCTCCGCTCCTCAGGGAGGTGGCAGTGTTGCTTTGTACATGCTGGGGGAATTGTTACAGACTGAGATTTTTTTTCAAATGAACAGCAGTGTACCATAATATACCAACAAAATTTAAGGAATGACTTATTCTAATGAAATGCAAGATCAGAGCGATATGGAAACCACACCAAAGACCTGGACCAAGGCTTTGTATAATTCAGCCAGACTAGGACACTTGTGTTTGCACACACACTCTGGGGTTTTCAACCAATTGCCAACTTTGTATTTGCTGAGAAAACAAAGTTTAAGTTGACCACCCAGCTATCTAAGAGATCCTGATAACACCACTCATGTCTCCCATCAGTCCCATAAATCTCCCATTTCATTATCTGCAGTGAGTAAGGAGGCAGAAACACACACGGCGTGGGTGACATGCCAGAGCGGGTGCGCGCTCCAACGTGACTGCCCTGCCTGCATTTAAAGCATCCCGTACAGCACATGCAGCTGATTTATCTGCACATCCTCACAGGTAATATTCCCAGGGAGAGCTTCACCTCTGGGAAGGTCAGAGAAAGCACCTTGAGAACAATTTTGTTGGCATTGCTGTTAAAATTTACAAAACAACAAGTCGGGATACCCACCCCAAGGAGAGCATACTTACTATAGATGCAGGCAGTGACTAGAGGCATGAACATCCAGCAGAGGGGCTGCTCTAGGAGAGACTGTCCCATAGTTCACCTTCACTCACCTTCACTCAGTGCCTGTCCTCAGAGAAGCCCCTGCCTGGTGCTTCCCCTGCCTCACGAGCTGGAGGCATGTTTTACTGCAAGCCCTCCGCCAGCGGCAATCAATTGTGTGCCTCTGGTTTTATTTCTCTGATGATGTCACTTTAAATACTTTTCATGTTCCATTTGTTATTTTTACTTCTAAAAATGACGCATTTCTTCAAATTCATTTTTCTCCAATTAGTCACGACTTAATGGAACAAGCTCGGCTGCCTGCCTGTCAGAGAGGGTGTCAGGCCCGTCCTCCCCGTGGTTATCCCACCCAGACCCACAGGAGCACCTGGAATATGCACACAGCATTAGGCACCTTGTTTATCCCAGATGCCCTTTTGGCTTCCTGCCCAAACCCTTCACAGCAGGGCCGGAGCAGGAGAACCGGGAGCTGCAGTTTTACCGAAATCAACCACGGACATAAATCAAAGAGAGTGAAAAACCAAGAGGAAAAAGGCAAGCGAGAGGAAGGAAGATGAGTCTCTCCACTTGTGGAACAGCCTCTGGAAGAGCAAAGCCGTGACAGCTCTACTACCCCTCGAGTCTTTTGCTCACACGCTGCTTCCCAACGTTTAATGCAAAACACTCTGTGCCTGCGGCTTGACAGAGAGAGAAGTTTTAAGAGAAATCTCAAGGTTTTCCCTACCTGATCTGAACTTGCTCCGAATCAGCAAGGAGTGCTCAGACCCCAGGAGAGTCATGGTGACTCGGGGACCAGATCCAGACGCCCCTCACTTAAACCATTAACTTCCTCCACAGGGAAAAGCCGACCAAACCGTGGCTGGTGCTCAGCATTCATCCAGCTCTCCTGGACTCTCGGGGTGCTTTTACAGCCGGCTGGCAAGGAGCAGCAAGTGGCTTTGTAAGATTTGGTCCCATCCAGCAGTGACCCTGCACAGACACCGACTGCTCCCCCTGTGCCGTGTTGAACTAATTAACGTGGAGCCAGCGGGAGCCTCCTCCCGCTCGGAGTTTACTACCAGCAGCTGGGTGTCCTGGCTGATGTCATCGTCTAGCGGGGAGCAGCGACTATCGGAAAGGGTCTTAGCAAAGACAGAAGTTTGATATCTGATCCTAATTACTACCGGCCGTACGCAGCCAATCCGGGCGCTCCCCGTCTCCGCCGACTTTGGGAGCCGCTGGAAATATCAACAGAGCCAGGGCTTAACTCTTTGCAGCGTGGTGGGACACGGGTCCCGCACCTCTCTGGGGCTGGGGGGCTCAGTTCCCGAAGGGCTGCGGTCGGGATGAGTGTCCCGGCCAGAGGATGGCTCTGGGAGGTCGCTCCACGTGGGCGCTGCCTTGGGTGCGCTCCCGGCCAGGGCGCACGGGATGCCCGCACGGAGCAGGGGCTGAGCACGGCGCCGCTCAGGTGTCACCGGGGTGTCCCTGCTGCCGCACGGGTGTGCCCAGAGCCGTGCCGCTCGGCGCACTCCTTTCCCGAGGGATTATCCACCTGGGATGCTCCCGTGTGCTGCAGGCGCCCGGATCGTGCCCTGCCGTGCTGCGGCGCACGGACACGGGGGATGCGAGGCAGGGCTGAGCCTGGGCACAGGGACACGAGGGATGTGAGACAGGGCAGAGCCTGGGCACAGGGACACGGGGGATGTGAGGCAGGGATGAGCCTGGGCACAGGGACACGGGGGATGTGAGGCAGGGATGAGCCTGGGCACAGGGACACGGGGGATGCGAGGCAGGGCTGAGCCTGGGCACAGGGACACGGGGGATGCGAGGCAGGGCTGAGCCTGGGCACAGGGACACGGGGGATGTGAGGCAGAGATGAGCCTGGGCACAGGGACACGGGGGATGCGAGGCAGGGCTGAGCCTGGGCACAGGGACACGGGGATGTGAGGCAGAGCTGAGCTGTGGCACACAAACACGAGATCTGCAGGCAAGGATGAGCTTTAGCACACAGACACGGGGTATGTTAGGCAGGAATGAGTCTGGGCACACGGACATGGGGCATTGAGGCAGGGCTGAGCCTTGGCTCCAGGTTCCCCATGCCACAGCGATCCCAAGGAGGCTGTTGTAGTGGAGCATCCCTCCCCACGTAGCAAACACGCTCCCAGAGGAGAGGAGCTGATTGCAAACATGCAAAATAAAGAGAAACAGACCCTTTGAGGCTCCCCTTCCCCGAGCCCACATCACTGGGGTGGGTGATCTGCTGGCACCTTTTACTGTGTAATGTAAGTAGCACAAGACAAGCTAAGGCAAGGACAGATCTCAGCTTCCCTGATGTGTGGGTCTCACCTAGGAAGCTGCCTAAATTCCCTCTGGGTTATAAAAATACTTCAGGACTGGTTTGAAGTTTTCTTGGGATTGTTTTTTGGTTGTTGGTTTTTTTTTTTTTTTTTTGGTTTTACTTTATTTCAATCCCATGGTTTCTGGGAAGTTCTCCTAAACAGTTTGGGTTGGGGATAGGAATTTCAGGGCTTCTACACTCATCTCCCCAGAGGCTCTGATTCATCAGAGTCCCAGTGCAGCAGAGAACTCCTGGGGTCTCTCACCCTCGTGTAGTCCATGGGATAGAACCACAGGAGCACAGAATCATTTAGGTTGGAAAAGCCCTCTAAGATCACCGAGTCCAGCTGCCAACCCAGCACTGCCCATGTCTCTCAGCAGCCAATCCACACATTTATTGAACATTTCCAGGGATGGCCATTCCACCACTCCCCTGGAGGGCCTGTTCCAATTTCTGAACACCCTTCCACTGAGGAAATTTTTCCTAAATGCTGGCACAATTCCAGGCCATTTCCTCTTGGCTATTGTTTGTTACCTGACAGCTGAGGTTAACAGGGCTGTCCTGACCTGAGCTCCCTGCTTGCCATGGGCTGGATGTGATTTCCTGCTCATGCTACAGCTGATGGAGTGGATTTTCCTAATCACTGGCAAGGGAGAGATGATTTAAATAAATTGATCTCCAAGCATTGAGCTGAGCTGGTAAACAGAGTTCTACTGTGTTGTCCAGCATGGTGGCCTGTTCCTTACTAATTTTTCCTAATGATTAGTTCACTGTACTTGAAACATCCTCTCTAATGCAGTTGACATCACAATGACAGCAACAAACAAACTCCACCCTGAGCAGAACCGTGCCATGAACAGCTCAAGGACAAGGCAGGACTCATGGACACCCAGTGTCTCAAACTGCAGGGGTTTGTACTTTTTGCTTTGCAAACTCCTGTTTGATTTACTGCTCCTGCTGGCCAAAGCATCACTTAGGTATCCCTTCTCCCCTCCTTTTCCTTTTCCTTTTCCTTTTCCTTTTCCTTTTCCTTTTCCTTTTCCTTTTCCTTTTCCTTTTCCTTTTCCTTTTCCTTTTCCTTTTCCTTTTCCTTTTCCTTTTCCTTTTCCTTTTCCTTTTCCTTTTCCTTTTCCTTTTCCTTTTCCTTTTCCCTTTCCCTTTCCCTTTCCCTTTCCCTTTCCCTTTCCCTTTTCCCTTTCCCTTTTCCCTTTCCCTTTTTTCCCTTTTTCTTTTCTTGGGATACCAGTGGGGGATGGAGACACATCTTTCTTAGGAGGTGACACACAACCTATAACAAGCTCTAATTTGTTGACTCATCTCAGCAAATTGCTCAACTGCTGAACTCACAGTGCTGAGCTGGTGTTCCCCTGTGCTGGTCCTTGTGTGAGAGTCAGCCCTGGCCACGTACTCTTGGTGTCCTCAGGAACAGGAAAGGTGTCTCTCATAAACCTCAGAGGCAGGGACAGGACTGAGATGCCACCACAGATTCTGAGCCATTTGCCTGGCTGCTTCCCAGAAATATTTATCCTCCCACAAGGTCCTCATGAGTTTCCAGAGCTGACATTGCCCAACCCTGGTGTCTTGGCTGTCTGCACTATGTCCAGTTCTGAAAAGAGCCTCAGCACCAGCTCCATCACCAACTTTTCCCTGGAAGGTGACACAGGTCCCTTCAGAGACCTCAGCTTCTCCCCATCTCTCGTTCCCAGCTCTGCTATAAGCACCTCTGTTGTAAACGAGGTCATCCTGACTGCACTGAGTGAAAGTGAGCCTTAAATGCCAGAATAAATTAGTCATGGCAGGGAATTCCTTTGAACTGAGAAGTCACACCCCAGAGTCATAGGGATATCTGCTCTGAGCTGCTCACCAGATCCCAGGAAGCCATCCCTTCTAATCTTCCCACACACCCTATTGTTTATGGGACTGATTTATTTTAAAGCAGATTGTTTGTTTGTATGTAGATTTGCCACTCTGGGAAAAAGAACAAATTGAGCTGAAGTTCCAGTGAAACCCCTGTGGGGACTTGGAGGGGTCAGTGTGTGACATATCTGTGCCAAAGAAGGGGAGTTTCCCCAAACCTGGTGCTCTGCCAGCCATGTCTGCTCACATTGTCCCCTCCTGTGGGAATGAGACTGCTTTGTCCTTGATTTCTTTTCTCTAGCACCTGGCAGCTCCATTTGGAAGTGACCCCTCCTGCCATGGCCTTATGTCTTGGATCTTCCCAGCATGTTTTGGAAAGGCAGATCTGATGGTCTGAACCCCAGCCCTGACTCCCCATCCCGTGTGCAGAGCAGTGATAATTTGCTGTGTGCAGTGATAATTTGCTGTGTGCTCTGCAGCTGTTGGTGTCCAGGGTCCCCTGGGGAGGGACAGATGTACTGGCACACAGCTCTGTGCTGAATGTCCCCAGACTGGCACAACTCTGAACCCTGAAAGGGTGGCAAGGCTGGAAAAAGAGTTGATTTTACAGATATGTTGCTCAGGAGGAGAGATTCCTCCATTCATACCCAATACAGAGTATGGAGCAGTAACCAGGAGCACAGGGATACCAGCAGCCAAGGCTCAAAAGGAACTCTGGACATCCTTTGAAGAGGCCCACAGCCAGGATGTCATCATTGTGATGGAGAATGGAAGAAGAAATCTTTCCCTGGGAAAGAATTTTCACTGAACCGGCCATTAGTGGATGTGAATTCAGGGCAGATAAGAACCTCCTGCTCTGAGACTGCACCAGCAAAGCTCCAGCTCATCATGGCCTTTAGGAACCTGAAGAGAAATTATCTTCTCCTTGCAGTCCTGAGACCTGGGGGTGAATTGCACAGAAAAGAGCTTGGGCTTTCACGTGGCAAACAGTCAGGATATTCCTCTCCACCGCCTGGGACAAACAGAGGCTTTCTGAGCTGGAGCTGGTGAGGCAGCAGTGTCTCTGCACTGTGAAGCAGAGGTGGCCTCTAGGGACCAGCTCAGAAAGATCCTGGCTGTGTCCTAGCCCAGGACATGCCCAGAGCATGGTCAGGGAGCTGGGAACAGGGATGGTCCAATCCTTCACTTCTGAGAGCACCTGGTGAGCACCATCACAGCAGCATTCCACTGAATGCTGAATATCCTGGAATATCCTGAAATATCCTGAAGTATCCTGAAATATCCTGAAATATCCTGAATTTGCCACTGTCTGCCAGGCTTTTAAGTGGTCTGTCCCCTCCCTATCTCCCCACAGAGCTTGAGGGCTGGAATTTATGGCAGAGATGTCATGAGCTCTTCCCGTTCCGACAGCAGCCAGCCTTGCTTGAATTGGAGCTGTGAACTATTTATCACAGTGCTGCAAGCATCCAAGCAAGGTTCCTCAATTTATGAAGGTCCAGCAGATATTATGCAATTGACAACATAGACACAAAAATACTTCTGCACTTCGCTAAAGCTACTATTAAGCTGCCTGATGTTTTCACCATAATATTTATTTCTTTGTAAATACACTAAATTCTCCAATCCCGACCGAAAACAGAAAGATCAGAGAATGAATATAGGGAGATGACATAGCTGTTTAAAAATTATGTAAAATGTTTTTTACTTGCATAAATATTTGATTGTGAAACTCGGGCTGTTGTGTTTACTGAGCAGGGATGCGCAGTGAGTGTGGAGAGCTGCCACAGCCGGGCACTGTGCTGGAAGCTGTCCATGGCCCGTGTCCCATGTCCCATGTCCCATGGCTCTGCTGTCCCTCCCCGTGTGCTCCAGGCTGCAGGGACCCTGGGGACACTGGCACTCGTCCCTGACAGCCTGGCTCTGGGCAGATTGTCACTCCTGTCCCTCCTTCAGCAACCACTCCAGAGCCTCAGGATGGGGGGCAGAGGGGATCAGAGCAGGTGAAGGAAGAGTTAAAGGGTCTGAGCTGGTTTGAGGGAGGTCAGCAGGAGGGAGGGAGGGGTGATGCTCTCCCTGGGGCTGCAGCACAGTGCTCAGGTCAAGTGGGCTGTGCTGGCAGGAGCTCAAGGCACTCAGGGACCTCCTCTGTCCCATGCAGAGCAGGGGGAAGGGTCAGGCCAGACACAGCCCACGCTGGCCAGAGACAGGGGACGTGGGGTGGGACACACCAGTAGCTGCCTCCTGACTCAGGGCTCTGGTGGGACACCAGGGTCAGGGCTCTGGCCTCGCTGGGAGGTCCAGCACAGCAGCACTGCATGCCCTGAGCGTGGCCCTGGCGTGGACTCACTGCAGAGCCTGGTCCCTGTCCCTGTGGGGGGGAGAACTGGCACAGGCCCTGTGAATTCCCTGTGGGCACATCTGAGGGGGTGTACAGTGAGTGGGACTGTGAATTTCTGTGTCCCACACCTGGGGCAGGCACATTTCTGTTTTAATGCACTGGAGATGACATTCTGGGCATGGTTTCCCAGTGGAGCTGGGGACTTGCTCCCTTCGAGGGACTTCCACCCACGGCTGTTCTGATGCTCCCAGGGGCTGAGCTGCCCTTCAAGGGGTACCTGGGGCAAACCTCAAATGCTGCAGCCCAGCAAAGCAGGAGCATCCTCCCTCCACCTCGCCAGTGCCTCGTGCATGGTGCAAACCAAGCCTGGAGCTGGCTGCCTGTGCCCTTCCTCTTGTAGCCAGCCCTGCTGCTCGCCCCAGCACGGGTCCCAGCACACCTTCCCACCCCCAGGCTGTGCTGCTGGATGCCTCTGAGAGCTGTCCCCTGGCTCTCCTGCCTTTACTGCCCCCCTCCTGGCAGCCCTCACCCCCCAGGCTCAGGAGCCTCTGCCAGAGGATGAGGAGGGTGAGGCTGGGGCCAGGGTGATGTCCCTATGACTCTCCAGCAGCTGCATGACCAGTGCTGAGGGCAATGGGGAACGTGTGAGGCCAAGCTTGGTGTGTTTTGTAGCAGTGAGGAGCCCTTGGCTGCTGTCTGGGTGGCCAGTGCAGGCAGGGAGGGTTTTGTGCCTGGCCTGGCTGCTGCAAGCACTGGTGACTCCGTGGCTGCCTGGAAACGAGGGAGAGAAGCCATGGCAGTGCCAGTGTCACCCCCAGGCCCCAGATAACCCGTTTTGCTCACCTGTGTCCCCCTCATCCTTCACTCTGTTGGTGTTCCCAGAGCTCCTGTTCCCAGATCCCACCTGGTGCTCCCAGGCAGCGCAGGTGCAGAGGGGCTGCACGGATCCCTCTGGTCATGGAGCAGCGGGATGCCCAGGCAGTGCAGACACTGCCAGGCTGTGGAGCTGAGTGGGAAGAGTCTGCAGCACCCCAGGAGCCGAGGAGGCTCCACAGGGCCTGGCCAGGGGTGACCTGGCTTCTGTTCCCTCCGCGGCAGGACTCTGGGCAAGTCACGTCTCCCTTCGGTTTCCTTATCTCCAACTGGCCATAATGAGGCTAACCCCTGTGTAAAGCTCTTGGAAATCTCCCACCGAGCAGGGCCAGATAAGAGCTGTGCTGCTCTCAGCCCTGCAGCAGCTCCAGAGCTCCAGGCTGCCCCACAGAGCAGCCCCATCTCAGCTCCCACCGTGCGGATGCTCCCACCTGCATCCCCACGGAGCCACCTGGGCACAGCCCCGAGGCAGGAGGTGTTCTGGGGAGGGACAAGCACAAGTGAGGGACACAAAGCAAAGCTGGGCCTGGGTTAGTGGCGAGCAGAGCTAAAGCCCCAGATATCCATGGGATGGGCTGGGAGCATTATGTATTCCTGGAATGCCTTCTGGTCTTTATTAAAATGAAACCACAGCCAGCCCAAGAGAGCTCATCGCCCAGGCACCGGGCCAAGTATAAGTTACTTCTACAAATATTTATTTAACCATATCAATGACAAACTCTTTTGTATAAATGTTTTTATTTAATCATAATTTACCAATTATTTTAAATCAATTGTTTGCCTGGTTTCTAAACACTAATCAAGAGGCTTGCATTAGCATTACTCAGGCGGATTAGATGCATTATTTCCCTGAATCTTATGCCATTGCTTGCCTGCCTTGGCCATGGAAGAGGGTGCAGATGGATCCCAAATTTCACTCAAACTGTCAGATTCCTGGAGGACTGTGCCTGCAGCACTGCCAGCCCTCCCCACCCAGGTGACCTCTGGACTCAGCTGAGTGCCTGAGGCACAGGGATGCACAGACACTGATCCCACCTGGTGGGACAGGGACAGGGCTTTCTCTGGCCACCCTGAGCCCTGTTCTCATGGAGATGCTGGTCCCACCACTGATGCTTTGCGTGCCCTGCCCTCCCCCTGTTTCCCCCTTATACCTGAGCCCAGAACTTCCACTGCTGTTCCTCAGTGTCCCCTCAGCCCAGCTCTGGCAGGAACACATGAGCATGGCCATGGTGCTTTGGGGCAGAACAGAAGCCAGCTCCCTCTCCCTCTTAGACTGCTCCAGCCCACACCTCTGCTCCTGTCTTTAGACAATGCTGAAAACCAGAGAATCTGCACCTCTGCAGGGCTCTGCCTGCTCGGCAGCACAGCGAGCTGGTGGGGGCACCCAGCAGAGCTTGCAGCACACAGCAGCCGTGGGGATCATCTCCTCCTGCACAGCCACGCAGACCTGGGGCAGGAGCAGGAATCTGCTTGTTGCCATCTGCATGTGCTGTTTATTTATAAAGTCCCAGGCTGCTACTGTCCTGCACCTTGGCTCGCTGCTCGGCGCTCCGCTCACGCACGGCTCTGTTCAGCATCTGCCTTTCCAGCCCAGGAGCTGCCAGCCTCCCCAGCACCCATTCCCCTGCAGTTCTCCACAGGGCACTGGCCTTTTGCTGCCAAAATCCCCCTCACAAGCCTTTTTTCTGCTGTCTCCCTCCTCCAGTCAGTGTCTGCTCAGAAGCAGGAGCGGTGCTGCTGTGAAGAGCGGGTGCTTTACCCCACTTCCAGCAGCCTCCCCTCGAGCTGTGCTACTCCAGGAGGAGAGAAAGCAGAGATTTTGAAATTCTCCCTGGTGGGGAGGGGCATGGAGATGCCAAACTTTGCAAAACACAGACTTGGAGATGAATAACACGAGCGCAGACTTGGTCATGGCACTGCAGCAGAGACCCAAAATCACCAGCGCGTTTCTTCCAAGATAATTAAACCCCAAACAAACAAAAAGAGGAATTGTGCCAACTTGGATAGAACTACAGGACTTACCTACTATTTTAAAGATGACAGAAATAGAAATCAGTGCTGTATATAACCTTGTGATGTTTATGTTTGGGTTTTTTTCTGACTGATGAGAAATGGAGGTGCTGCTAGAGCCCGAGCAGTGCAAACACAGGCTGTGTGTTCAGCTCTGCAACCAGAAAATATCGCAGCACTGGGGACAGGAGCTGCTGGCTGGGAGCACACAGGGCAGGTCCCTGAGATGCTGTGTGAACACAGACCTGCCACGAAGGGGAAACTCCTGGAAATAAAATCATTCTGCACATTGCTCTAAAAAGCCTCCCAGTTCTGAGGGAAAACGATCCAAATGTGCCTGGTTTACGATCTCTTGTTTCTTACAAACTTCTTTTTAGAAATTAGCTATTTTTTCTCCTTTTTATTTTCCTTGAAAGTACTAAGGGATTTTTCAGAGCCACACACCTCTGGGTTGAGGTGTGAGAAGGAAGAGACTGTCTGAGGAGAGCACAGAATCCCTGCTGGCTGTGGGATGCGGATCCTCCCTGGGCAGTGGCAATCGTGGGACAAGCAGGGGACGCCTTTAGCCCCTGCTCTGCTGCAAACTCTGTGAGAGCTGCATTCATCCTTCCTGACTGGACTAAAAATTAGACTAAAAATCAGATGTGGAGTTCAGCTTCCATCTCGTGTCACAGACTGCAAGGTGGGACATTTTTTCCTGACCAAGATCACTGACAAGGTGACAACGTGAAGATCACTGAGCTCTTGGTCCACTGCAACATCTGAGTCTGCTGGGTGAAGACCACAGCACCAGGTGGTCCAAAGGGATAAAAGAGTTGGAAGCCACAACAAGAAAAGGAAACTGCCTGGAAGTGATCTACAGGACAGGCAAAATCCAGTGAAAAACCATCTCTGTTGTGAAACAACAAATACTTGTTCAGGACAGGGACAACTGTAGAAAAGTAGATTTATTTATTTATTTTTATATATATATATAGGACATTTATTCCAATTCATTGTCTCTGAGGAGTGGGCCCCTAATCCCAAACTGGCCATCCAGACACATCTGGAAATGTTAAATATAGTGGGGAGCAAGGAAGGATTCCTGGATTCTGGATTCATTTTAGGCTGAGTATTTACGTAAGATACTTTTCTTATCTTCCTGAACTATTTATAGTTTTGTTTGTATGTTTGGGACACAGACTATCCTACTATGCTTCAATAAATCTGAAATATCTTTGCTGACAAAAAGAAATGTTGTCTGCTGTTCATGGAAAGAGGGAAATCTTTGTATTGAGCTACTTGTACAGTTAATATTTTAGCAAATGCTCTTTGGGCAGAAGTTGACTCATACAAATTCTTGATTTTTATTGATTTTATGAAAAAAAAAGCTAAAAATTAAATTTTTGATTCGAATAAAATAAAACTAGGATTAAACTAAAATTAAACTTCTTTCTCACATTGTCACTATCACTCCCCACCACACAGATCAAGACAATGTAAAATGGCTTTCAAAGGGCTGCCATCACCAGAAGG
Organism: Fringilla coelebs; assembly: GCF_963513975.1. Lineage (NCBI taxonomy): Eukaryota > Metazoa > Chordata > Aves > Passeriformes > Fringillidae > Fringilla > Fringilla coelebs. Next base: position 12,761,286 of record NC_140045.1, read on the forward strand.
GTGCTGGTGATGTTGTACAAGGATGAGGCTCATTCCCACATGGAATTTCAGGGGTTAACCCCCAAACAATCCACCTGCCCCTGAGCTGGGGAGCAGCCCTGCCCTGGGTAACCTGGCAAAGGGGTGAGAAAGGGGCAAAAGTGAGTGAGGGCAGCACTAATAAAGAAACACATTTTTTATCGAGTGAGGGAAGTTTTTTGATATTTATATAAGGTATGGGATTCTGCAAGTGACAGGGTGCTTTTATTTTGGGCTCAGCACAGGTAATTTTGTCAGGATGCCAAACAAGGTGATTTAATTAACTCCTTCCAAGCCTCATTTAATAAAACTGTCTCTAAACACATCCAGTTTCTCCAGACAAAAGGTACAGAGGGAGCTTCACAGAGTCCCTGGATTAGTGGAAAACGAGATTTATGGATTCCCTGTGAATGGCAGCTGGGCTGCCTCCATCTCAAAGGTGAGGTAGGGAAACATTTCCATTTTAGAGAGTGGTTGAAAGTTAAAAACCATGGCTTCTGTTTCTATATATATCACTGATTTTGCTTATTATCTTCTTATCTTAGTCATGTAATATATAGATATTTGCTGTTTGGGTTTTTTTTTTTGTTTTTATTTTTTTTTTTATGCTTCCTTGAGATTAAAGAATAATGCAGAAAAGTATTGTAAGGTTAAAATACTTTTGAGATGCCTCGTGCTGAAAATCTTGTAGCTACTGCTACGGCCCATTGGCCAATTCCTGCTTCATTTCTGAGAAGCTCTAAAATTCCCATCTGTATTTCAGTTCTAACGATCTGTTCTTATGGTGGAGATGCAATTAAGAACAACAATTTTTGAATCTGTAGGGATGAATTTACCACTTTGTAGCTGCCTTTTCAGTCTCTGAGCCATTAATGAAAAAAAGGAGACGTATCTACACTGTTTTCAACCTGTGGACCATCCACTACTGTCCACTTGCTCAGATTCAAAGCCAAACAATCCTGTCAGGACTCATTGGGAGGAATTATTTGGATTCAAAATACTGGACTGGTATTTGATTTCCACCAGGCACAGTCCATTGGGCAGCTTCTACCATCTGCATGTCAATATTTAATCCTCCTGAGGCAGTCAGAACTTCTCTCCTGGAGTGGTTTCAGGGCTGTTGGTGCAGGGGATGAGGGTTGGGGATGAGGAAAAGCCAAGGTGTGCTCAGCCCTGGCCCCATCCCACAGGCTCAGAGCTCATGAGCCACCTGCCCCCCCCGGCAACGAAAACAGACAGGCTCTGCTCCTTTAATATGCCTTAAATATTCTGGAAATGAAAGGAGGCAGGTTAGCTTGATTTCATTTACTCTGAGATTTTGTTTTAATGTAGGTTTGATAGCTAAATGGAAAACAAATGTGGGATATTAAAGGGAGTGGGCCCAGCCCAGCGGCGGGAACGGGACCGGTGCAGGAACATTTTTCTAAAGATCCCTTCTGGAATGTTATTTTGAACTCCTTGAAACTCCAAAGGTTTTTAGACATTGTGTGTTTTGTTAAGTGTCCCTCGGGAACGCTGGGTTTAAAATTAGTCAAACTCTTTCACATTTTTAAACCCTACCCTAAAATAGTCGATATAAAATTTGGTGGGAATTCTGCTGAGAGCTTAAATTGGCTGAAACAGACGACCTAATGGAAATGACATTTGGGGAAAAAATGCTAAAAACCTGGTTTTCTTCCTGGCTTCCAATGACATAATCAGGACATGGCAGGACTGCCTGCTCCTCTGAGCATGGCCCTGACCCTGGGGCTCTGGTCACCAGTTTCCCTCGTCCAGGAGAAGGAGGGAAGCAGCTGGGAAGAGCTAAAAGAGGGAGATGACGGCTCGGGTACGGTACTGCCCGTCCTCTGTGGTTGGATTCCTCTGCGGGCTGACGTTCATCACCCTCCCAGGGCAGGGCCTGGAGGGCAGCTCAGCAACCCCACAACCCCGTCCAGAGGTGTGGGGTGGAGCCTTTCCCTCTCATGGGACACCTGGCTGGTTCTAATGCTGAGGACAGGAGGAGCAGACAGGGTTTGACCAAAAAGGAAAGGTGAGAGTTGTCCAGGTGACCCCTCCAGGCTCCATGGAGGTGTCACCCAGACAACTCTCACCTTTCCTCGCCTTTCTCACCTTTCTCACCTTTCTCACCTTTCTCACCTTTCTGGGAGGGTCTTCCTGACCCTCCCAGAGCAGGGCTTGGAGAGCAGTTCAGCAACCCCACATCCCTACCCAAAGGTGTGGGGTGGAGCCTTTCCCTCTGATGGGACACGTGGCTGGTTCTAATGCTGAGGACAAGAGGAGCAGATGGGGTTTGAGCAAAAAGGAAAGGTGAGATTTGTCTGGGTGACAGGGTTTTATCAAAAAGGACAGGTGAGAGTTGTCTGGGTGGCAGGGTTTTACCAAAAAGGAAAGGTGAGAGTTGTCTGGGTGACCCCTCCAAGCTCATATTCCTGACCCTCCCAGAGCAGGGCCTGGAGAGCAATGCCCACATCCCTGTCCAGAGGTGTGTCATGGAGCCTTTCCCTCTGGTGGGACACCTGGCTGGTTCTCGTGCTCAGGACAGGAGGAGCAGATGGGGTTTGACCAAAAAGGAAAGGTGAGAGTTGTCTGGGTGGCAGGGTTTGACCAAAAAGGAATGGTGAGAGTTGTCTGGGTGGCAGGGTTTGATCAAAAAGGAAAGGTGAGAATTGTCTGGGTGGCAGGGTTTGACCAAAAAGGAAAGGTGAGAATTGTCTGAGTGACAGGGTTTGACCAAAAAGGAAAGGTGAGAGTTGTCTGGGTGGCAGGGTTTGACCAAAAAGGAAAGGTGAGAATTGTCCAGGCTCATCTTCCTGACCAACATCTTGGTGCCAGCTCCTGGATGAGCCTGTGTCCCCCTGCCCTCCAAGGGGTCACTGTGGCTCTGTGCCCTGCTCTGTGGGCTGTGAGGAAGGGTTGAACTGGCAGTGCACTCTGCTCCTCCATCAGCTCCTCCCAGCTCAGCACTGAGCTGTGCTGGTTCAAAACACACCCCAGAAACACATCTGGGACCTTCCCCAGCCCGGTAGCTTATTTATTGGAGTCTTTTTGTCACTTTGGGAGATAAAGCTGCCTTCACACACCTCAGGTTCCTCTCAGCAGAGCCGGGAGATAAGGGCTAAGGGCTGCTGGCTCCTGCTTGCCGTGAGCCTGGGGGGATTTGGGGGACAGGCCCCTTTGGGAAGCCACCTCTGCTATCACTTTGACAGGTGTCAGCTGTGCTCTGAGCAGCCAGCCACAGCCAGAGATTAGCCAAATGTGTCTCCTGCCCAGAGTGCTCACTCTCCAGACATGGCTGCAGAGCCCAGAATGGGAAAGGATTTTGAGCTGAGATAGGGGGCTTTGCTCAGAAATGGCCTGACCTAAGGGCCTCACTATCAGCAGCCCCAGGAGCCCCCAGAGATGGGGTTAGGAGGGAGGAGGGGCTGTTCTGCTGCCACAGACCCCAGTTTGGTGTCTGGAGTGCAGAGAGCCCTTGGCATGGTGCTTTGTGCCCCTGAGGTGTGCCAGAGACACACTTCTCCCACCTGGGGAAGGGGGAGTCCTTTGGAGAAGCAAAGCTGGGTGAACTCTTGCTGTTCACAGATGGTTTTGGGGTGCCTGTGGCAGTTTTATCAGCCAGTCAGACAGGTACTGGCCCTTCACAAACACAGCCCCAGCAGCCAGCCGTGTCCTGAGCCCTCCAGCCTGGTCCTGCAGGGTGTGAGAGCAGGGCTGGGGAGGGCTCTGAGAGGGATGGATGTGTGCATGGAGAGCAGGAAATTCCAGCAATGGTGCAAGAGGAATTGGCCTTGCCCTGGAGGAGGCAAGGGCTGCTGGGGGGCAGATCAGAAAGCAGCCAAGAGCAGCACGAGTCCCTGCAGATGTGAAGGGCCAGGGGGTTCTGGGGGCACCTCCAGCTGGAGAATGCCTCAGGAGAAAGAGCAGTGCCTGGCACAGAGGCTCAGGGAACCTGCCTTTGTCCCCTGCCAGCTCAGGGAAGTCCCTCCCCAGCAAGTCCCTTCTTGGCTGCTTCCCCTCCATCTCCTGAGATGGGAAATTCCTCTGCTTGGGGTGTCCCTCCTCACGGTCTGACTCCTGCTCTTGTTACCTCATTGCAGAAGGCATTTTCCTGGAATTTGGGAGCTGCTGCCTGTCCAGTCAGACCGCCTGGAGCTCCCTGCAGCTTCCTGCAGACTTTAGCTTCCCAGGCATGCCCAATGTATAGATCAGAGAGCACAGCCAGGCACAAGGGAGGCACGTATTCCGGGCAGGAGGTCGGTGTCCGTGGCATGCACCTCTTGCAGGGCCCCTTCTGGTAGCACTGAAAAATGGCATTCCTCATGGTACCCACATTTTCATGCCAAGCTAAACTTTCTTGTCCTTTTCAGAGGTATTTATAGATGGGAATCTCGACAAGAACGAGTTTCTGTTTTGAAAGGAATAGTTTTATTTATTACTAACCCTGATCTGAGTGCGTGTTTGTGCGTGTGCTCCCTCAAAGGTGCGAGCAAGCGACAAAAATGCCACCTAAAGAACGTGCTAAGTGAATCCCTAAGGAGAATGATGAGGAGGGAAAACGAGCCAGGATGAAAACTGGATGCTGAAAAACTCGACAGAAGCAAATATGCTCCTCCTGGATGGTGCCAAGGAGCAGGGGCAGTGGGGCTGGCGGGGTCCCAGGGCTGTGTGTGCTGTGAGCAGACAGAGCTGTGCTCACAGGGAACCTTGGCTGGCACACTGCAGCACAGCAGGATCAGCTCCCAGACAGGAACTGCTTCGTGCAGGGAAGCCAAGGCTGAGAGGGACTGTGGGGAGCTGCCCTCAGTTAGAGCCACCAAGGTCCCTGAAGTGACATCTGAGCTGAGCTGGGAGCATGGGCAGCCTGGGGGACAGGGCAGGCCAGCTTGGAAAGAGTGCTGGCACTCGGCACTGGGGACAGTCAGCAGTGGGGACAGTCAGCAATGGGGTCAGGGAGCAGTGGGGACAGTCAGCAGTGGGGTCAGTCAGTAATGGGGTCAGAGGTGGGGACAGTCAGCAGAGGGGTCACTCAGCAATGGGGTCAGTCAGAAATGGGAGCAGTCAGCAATGGGGTCAGCCAGCAGTAGGGTCACTCAGCAATGGGGCCAGAGGTGGGGTCATTCAGCACTGGGGTCACTCAGCAGTGGGGTCATTCAGCACTGGGGTCACTCAGCAATGGGGTCACTCAGCAATGGGGTCAGTGAGCAGTGGGGTCACTCAGCACTGGGGTCACTCAGCAATGGGGTCAGTGAGCAGTGGGGTCACTCAGCAGAGGGGTCACTCAGCACTGGGGTCACTCAGCAGTGGGGTCACTCAGCACTGGGGTCACTCAGCACTGGGGTCACTCAGCACTGGGGTCACTCAGCAATGGGGTCAGTCAGAAATGGGGTCACTCAGCAGAGGGGTCACTCAGCAATGGGGTCACTCAGCACTGGGGTCACTCAGCACTGGGGTCACTCAGCACTGGGGTCACTCAGCAGGTTTCCTGGGTGTTTCTCCCTGGCCATGCTGACCAAGGGCACAGAGGGCACAGCCAGCAGCCATCAGAGGTGCCGGGAGCAGCTCCTGGCAGCAGCAATCTCCAGGAACACAAGATGTCAGGCATGCCCCACCACCCCTCCCCTGCTGCCTGCTGCCTCAGGCCCACCTCCATGTCCTGCACAGCCCATCCCTTTGGCTTTCCTGTCTCCAATCCTGGTCCATCCACACCATTTCACCACCCATCCTGCGTGCCAGGGCTGCAGCACACTGCAGAGCCTGTGCAGGCAGGTGCTGTCCAGCAGCAGGCAGTTCCCTGGCACTGGGAAGGCAGCAGTGAGGTCTGATGAAAAGCTCTTCAAACCACCTGAACAATGCCCAAATCTGTGTTTGATTCTCAGCCTGCTGGTGAATGCCATCAGTGCCTTCAGCAAGCACAGAACTGCATTACCACTCTGGCTTGCAGTGGTGGACAGTTCCCTTCCCTTCTTGGCTGCACACCAAATGACCAAGAAAAAATCAGGGCTAAAGCCTGGGAGAAAAGAGAGAGATTTGATTTTGTAGGACTGTGACAGTGCCTGCATCTTGCCAGGAGCTGGAGTGCAGAGGAATTCAAGGAACTCTCCCCTCCCAAACCACCTGATTCAAAGCATCTTGATGGCAGATTGTACATAGAGCAATTAAATACAGAATAATGCAATGCAAAGAGTTCAGATCCCTGTTCTCCCAGCCTTTCCTCCCAGCAGAGCTGCTCCATCCCTCTGCTCATCCCAGAGCATCCTCTGGGCTCTCTCCAGCAGCTCCAGCTCCTCCCTGTGCTGGGACAGCTCTGCAGGTGGGGTCTGAGCTGAGCACAGGGGCAGAATCCCCCTCCCCTCCCTGCTGCCCACCCCGGGGCTCAGCCCAGGGCAGGGGCAGGTTCTGGGTGCCAGCTGTCACCCCCAGCACCCCCGAGCCCTTCTCCCAGGGCTGCCCCATCTGCTCATCCCAAACCTGGCTTGCCTCAATCTCCTTGCAGCACCCTGCACTCGGTCTTGTGCAACCACAGGAGGTTCCCACTGGCCTTTCTCGAGCCTGTCCAGGTGGAATTTGGGATCTCTTTTCCTGTTTCACCACTGGTTATGTCACTGTCAGGGCACAGGTGCCACTGTATTTTATATTTCAAGCGCGTTTCAGTGTGCAGCCCCTGTGATGGGGCCAGGATTGTTCCAGGGCTTTGAAACACAACTACCAAGCAGCCCATGAAGAAAAAGGACCTTTAAACCCAAAGTGATTTCCAATAAAGCCAGGAAGTTCAGTGTGAGACTGAGTGGAAAGCAGCAGACATTGCAAACACGATGCCCTTGGCCACTGTGACCTGCTGGGAGGTGTTTCCCTCAGATTTTCTCTCCAAAGAGAACCCTTTGCAAGGGAGAAGAAGTCAGGAAGGGTTGTTCAGATGGGGATGGGTCCTCAGACATCTCCCTTTCACATTGTCCCTCCTTCATCTCTGGAAGAGGCCAAGATGCCAACTTCCCAAGCAAGCTAAGGCACCCTGGCAGCTCTGGAATGCATTTCTTGTTATAATTCTAATCGTGTCTTCTATGGCTCTGTATTTCTGCAGCTATTTCTAATATCACAAATATTTGCATTGCCCTGATTTTCTGAGACCCATGTGCCATTCTCAGCTGCCATCTGCTCATGATGCCACCTCAGGGAGTTCACTAGGTGGAGAACCAGAAGCTCTCGGAGGATTTACACCAGATTGGGAGTTCTGTGATGTAGGACTCATCTTCAGCCCATCCATCTGGGTCTCATCCTCCTCACTGCACACAGCAGCAGCAGGAAAGGCTGTGGCAAGGGATGGGGCCTTGACCCCGTCCCTCAAAGTTAGCCCTGCTCCAGGCTCTTGGCCCTGAGCCCTCTCCTGCTCTGAGATGGGTCAGCCCCTCTTGTGGAGAACCAAAAGTCCTCAGGACCTTCCCTCTCACCAGGGGTAGTGAGACACTCTCAGGACAGAGATAGTTGAATTCCATTCAGAGGTGATTTGACACCAGAACTGGATCTTTCCTTGTCTCCAGTAAAAACCCAACCACTGTGACCTGGCACTGCTCTGCCCTCGAGTTCCCAAGATCTGCTGCTCACCCACCTCACCAGGGGTACAGAATCCCCTGCCTGAATGCCCCAGGGTACAAAGCCTGCCCTGAACCTCCTGCCAAGGGAATCCTGCCTCAGCACATTTCAGACACGGGGGGGTTTGCAGGCTGTGATCCCCTGAGCACCTGGGAATGGGCAGTGGGAGCCCTGTCAGCCCGGGCTGCCGCGGGGAATGGCACAGTGACTCAAGGGGGGACTCACAGCCCCTCTCAGCTCTCTGGGCAGCAGCTGCCTGGGACATCCCACGCTGGCAGAGGCAGCCCAGACCCACCTGCTCCTGTAGCTCCTGCTAAAGGGCAGCTTTCCCCTCTCCCTGCAGCCCTGGGAGCTCCAGCTGGCCCTGGCTTGCACATACTGTCCCCTGAGCGCAGCCGCTCCACGGACACGCAGCAGGGTGGCCAGGGATAAACCCCTGACTCAGCCCTCATTCCTGATCCCAGATGTGAGTGCCTGCTGCTGCCAGGCCAGCAGGAGTGGCTGCACAAGCAGCTCTCAAGGGCAGTGACCCTCAGAGAGCTGCACCCACAGCGGTGCCCAGGCAGCCCAGGGCTCTGTGCCCACCCGCCCTCCTCACTCGCCACTGCTCACCCAAACCTTGCTGGCTCAAACCCATCTCAAGGCTAAATTCTGAATTAGGAGGCATCCACTAGTGAAAACTGGTGGCCAGGCCCTCCATCCTGCTCTAGGAAGATGCTGAGATGGGTTTCTTGCCCCAGGAGGTGTTTGTGGTTGCCTTGCCAGCCCATGTCTGTCCTGTCTCTGCACTCCCTCTGAGCAGAGCCTGTCCTGGGGATGTTCCACAGCAATTCCCAGGAACTCACACAGCACTTCCTTGGAAAGTCAGCACTGCTCTGCTTCCTTGCCATGCCTGCAGAGGAGCTGTGTGCCACACCTGCTCCATCAGCACACTACTGACCACCTGCAGGCGAGCAGGACTGATCACACTTTGAGCTTATGCAAAGTTGGCTCCCTGTTCTCCCTGCCAGGACCCAGAGCTGCAGCAGGGACCTGCCCCTGCTCCCTGGAGGCCTCAGGAGAGACAGACTGGAATGTTTGGGTGGTGATGGGCGAATGATGGGTGGTGAGAGGAGCAGGGCTCCTGGCACTCACTTTGCTGTGTCACTGCCTCATGGCTTCACTTCCAACCAGGCCCTTTTTGCTCCCTCCAGCTGTGAGTGGGATGAGGTGGGGCACTCTGCTCTCTGCAGGTGCTGCAGCAGCCAGGTGTTGTGTCCTCCTGTGTGCTGGGCAGAAATCTGACAGTCATGACTGTGAATGCTTTGCTAAATTCGTGATTTCCACCTCTGCCTGGCAGCCCAGAGGAAAGAGGTGTAGAGGCAGTGTCAGGGGACTGGGCAGTGAGTGTGTGATAATTGAGTAATGCCATGGCTGACTCTCACAATTAATGCACAAATATCATGTATGTAGGTTAAGGAAAGTGTTACAGATTTATGGTTCTGTAGTACCCCTTCATGTGGTTATCAAGGGACAGCTGGGTTGGGGCATCTGGGAGGGTCAGATTGTCACTATGGTGACACTGACCTCCAACCAGGGTTTAATGATCTCCACCACTGGACAGCCAAGAAGGGGCTGATGGACAGAACTTTGGGAAGAGTTAAAGGGTTAAAAAGGGAAAAACCTCCATTGTGAGGGGGCTGAGCACATGGCAGGGAAAATCTTTTGCTCCCTGCACCCGTAACCTTTTTTCTTTATTCAGTCTGTGTTGTATTTTTGATAAGGTTTAATAAACCTTCCTAAACTATGACAGGTGAGTAGCCATTTCTCACTGCAGTGACACGAGCTGCCACGGCAGCAGCTCCAGCACAAAGCTCACAGCCCCACTCCAGCCGTGGGGAGAGATGTGCAGCAGAGATCACAAAGCTCATAAATAAACCAGGTCAGGCTCTGGAGAGTGCTTCACCCCCTGGTGCTCAGAGCAGTTGCTCAGCACCCCCCAGAGCCAGTGAGAGAGGGAAGAGAGGAGCTTTGCCAGGCTGTGTGCTCAGCATGGCGTGGTGTCCAGCTAGCTGGGATTGCTGGCAGGGCTGGGCTGCCTGGCGAGCACACGACAAGTGTCTGCAAGGCAGGAACGTGCACACTCAACCCCCAGTGAATACTCCTCTGAAAGCCTCAGCAGAGTGTATTTTTGGGTGTCCTGTTGAAAAGCCATGCAGTCAGGGAGCAGAAACAATGGCAGATGATTTAAGCTGTCAGTCCCACGATGGGAACACGAGCGAACAGCCAAGTGCAGGGAGAGTGGTTTCAGCTCTCTGCTGGTGAGTAAGGGCACGTTGGCAGAGCTCTGGGGGAGCAGCTTGATTCCTGGCTGTGGGGTCTCTGAGCTCCCCCTTGCCAAGTGCTTGTGTGAGGAGACTTGCTGGGTCCCACCAGGAGAGGGGGGTTAAAAGCTCCTCAGCGTGAGAGAAGCTGTCACTACCCTGCACTGATGTGTCACAAGCACATCCTTCTTTCCCTCTGCTCCTGCCTCTTCTCTGCTCCAGATGGGTGATAAGGAGGATTTACTGAGCTCCCTTGTGCTTGTCACTCCTCCTCTCCATTACTGAGCCTGTGGCTGAGCCCTTTGCACACCCTGGAGGTGAAGCTCAGATTCCCTGGGCTGTGCATAGCTAGGCTGCCCAGGGATGCCCAAGGGATGCCCAGGGGATGCTCAGAATGCCCTGGGGATGCCCAAGGGATGCCCAGGGGATGCCCAGGATGCCCAGGGGATGCCCAGGATGCCCAGGGATGCCCAAGGGATGCCCAGGATCCCCAGGGGATGCCCAGAATACCCAGGTATGCCCAAGGGATGCCCAGGATGCCCGGGATGCCCAAAGGATGCCCAGGATCCCCAGGAGACGCTCAGGATGCCCAAGGGATGCCCAGGATCCCCAGGGGATGCTCAGGGGATGCTCAGGATGCCCAAGGGATGCCCAGGATGCCCAGGGGATGCCCAAGGGATGCCCAGAGGATGCCCAGGATGCCCAAGGGATGCCCAGTATGCCCAGGGGATGCCCAGGATGCCCAGCTGCAGGAGCTGCATGTGGCAGGCACACCCTGTGTGCCCTGGGAAGGACCATTGTGTGCCTGTGGGGTACAGAAATGAACTCTGAGAGAGCACTAGCTGCTTTTGAGGCACAGAGAGTTAGAATGTCAGTACTGCCTCTCCTCAGCACCCAGCAGTCCTGGTCTGGAAAAAACTGGACTTCAGTGTGTGCTGGGAGACCAAAGACTGAGCAAAACAAACACAGCATTTTCAGAGGAAGGGCTGATAAGCAGAGCCTTTGCATCAGCTGTCCTCAGCTCCTGGTAATCCCCTGTGCCCAGATGAGCCAGACACGGGGCTGCTTCTGCAGAGAAGGGATCCCTGAGCTGGAGCTGCCCCTGCACACAGCAATGTGCTCTCATTCTCCAGGCATTGTGAGGGGATTGGAGCAGCCTCCTCTGTTTGTAGGGAAGGCTGTTCCTGTATCTCACTCCTGACTGTATTTCCTCATTTTCAGGTTGAATCCATACCAATCAGTTTATACCCATTTGTTCTTCTGCCAGCAAAGATCTTTAGCTTAAAGAGGTGAGAACAGATCTTCTTCATCCCTGGAATTTTCCCCAGATTTGTGTCCAGAGAGCAACGAATAATGTGTCTCTCCTGAAGCAGGCAGCAGGATCTGCGTGCACTTTTCCAGCCATGGTCTCTCCTGCCATCAGTTTGTCCCTCTCATTCATGCAGGAGCCATCCTGGGGCACCCTGGCATTGCTCTTGTCCCTTTCACTGTCACTTAAATGGGCTGGACTTAAGATAAACTCATGCTCTCCACTCCTGCCCGTGGCTCCCAGCTGCTGCACTCCCAGCCTGGAGCAGAAGCCCACTTCCCATGGGCATGATTCATGCTGGGCTGTCACAGCCAATTCCCAGCACTCCAAGATCAGCTCAAACCAAGATGCAATCCCATTCATCCAACCAGCAGTGCTATTTCTGCCAAGCTCTCTCCTGTCCTGGCCAGCACCATCACCACAGCAGCACCAGTAACGCTCCCAGGACACAACTTTTTGTAAATTGTGTTAATTGTTTCTGTGTTGACTGCATGGGGCGATGTCTTACAGGGCATTCAGAGCTCCAGGAAGAAGCTGAGATCCAAACCCTGCCCTGAGGCTGTTTCCCAATGTGATGTGCTGCTGAGCCCATGCAGTGCCTAGCTGGGAGACTCTCGCTGGTGTATTTTACATGGTGCTTATTCTGCTCAGAAAAAAACCCAAATTTTTTAGTCTAGCAAATTTAGTTTCCATTCTCTGCAGGCCCCAAAATTTCCTAAGACTGGAAAAAATGGAAACCACAATGTTCTCTGACAATAATGCAGAGCACTCACCACCTGAGGAGTCAAACCCCCAATCACTGGCTGTTAAATGCACTGCAGCAGACATGAGGTTTGGCACAAACCAGAGGCTTTAGCACAGAAAGTGGCAGAGAACTTGTGGGAAAACCAGGCAGGGAAAGGGAGCCAGGAAAGGCCAATTGCTGCTCCTGGAGGGCTGTAGGTAGTGCAGCCTCAGAGCTTGGGAACTGGTTTTCTTCCTTTGGCCCCAGAAGAACTCTGTTCTTTATCTGCTTCAGGTAGATGCAAACTGCTCCTAAGGTGTCCCTGAAAATCCTGAACACACCTCCTGCTCTGTTTAGACCCTTCCCCTTTCCCCTGAGTGCTCCTGGGGTAGAGATGAGAGCTGAGGCTCCCAGAGGGATGGGGCTGAGCTTGTCCTGGGGCAGGCTGTGGGGCTGGACCATGATGGGACAGGACACAGAGGGTGCTGCTGGCAGGGTCAGGTGCTCCCTGGGATGGGGAGCAGGTTCCAAACCTCCCTGAGAGCCTGCACGGCCCTGTGGGGCTGGAGGGAGGCTGGGAAGGTGAGCAAGGCAAGCACAGGTAAGTTAAACCCGTGCCAGAGCTCCCTGACCCAGCAGCACTGAGAGAGCTCTGCCTCACTTTGCAGAGCTCATCCCAAACCTGGCTTGCCTCAATCTCCTCGCAGCACCCTGCACTCGGTCTTGTGCAACCACAGGAGGTTCCCACTGGCCTTTCTCGAGCGTGTCCAGGTGGAATTTGGGATCCCTTTTCCTGTTTCACTGGTTATGTCACTGTCAGTGCACAGGTGCCAATGTATTTTGTATTTCAAGCACATTTCTGTGTGCAGCCCCTGTGGTGGGGCCAGGAGTGTTCCAGAGGCTTTCCCTACCAGAGCCAGGCTGGCATCTCCCTCCGGAGGTTTTTCCTGACAGAGCCAGGCTGGCATCTCCCTCCGGAGGCATTCCCTACCAGAGCCAGGCTGGCATCTCCCTCCGGAGGCTGCTCCCTCCAGAGCCAGGCTGGCATCTCCCTCCGGAGGCTTTTCCTGCCAGAGCCAGGCTGGCATCTCCCTCCGGAGGCTGCTCCCTCCAGAGCCAGGCTGGCATCTCCCTCCGGAGCCAGGCTGGCATCTCCCTCCGGAGGCTGCTCCCTCCAGAGCCAGGCTGGCATCTCCCTCCGGAGGCATTCCCTACCAGAACCAGGCTGGCATCTCCCTCCGGAGGCTTTTCCTGCCGGAGCCAGGCTGGCATCTCCCTCCGGAGGCATTCCCTACCAGAACCAGGCTGGCATCTCCCTCCGGAGGCTTTCCCTGCCGGAGCCAGGCTGGCATCTCCCTCCGGAGGCTGCTGCCGAGTGTCTGCGCTCCCGGAGCCATCCCGCTCCCCCATCGGCAAAGGCGATCATCGCCGCAGGGCAGGAAGCGAGCAGAGCAAAGCAGAAGATAAAATCAGTGAGAGTGGACACCTAGCAGTGCTTCAGGTGGAGGTGAAGCGCCAGGTCTGGAGGCAGCTGCGTGTGGGGTTTGGACAGGGATTTCTCCCTTCCTGCGAGCACATGCCATTGTGAGCACACACAGCCCTTGCTGGGGAGGGCCCTTGTTCAGCTGCACCAGTGCCAGAACTCGGAGGGGGGCTCGGGAACCTTCCCCCTCACTGCCTCAAAACCCAGGGAAAATATTCCTGAGTGCTGCTGCACGAAATCCCAGAGCTGCCTGCTGGGAACCCTCAGGAGAGTAACGCGAGCGCGTGGGCACGTGTGGGGCTGGATGGGAAAAGGCAGGGACTCCTTTTGGAGCAACTTTTGTTGCTCCCTTTACAAATAAAGAATGAAACACTGGTCAGATAAATTAAAGCCTTGCTTTTGCTCCTTTGGAGAGCCCAGGGAAATTTGGCAGTTCCGTGTGCCGAGAGCACGTGCAGCTAAAGCCAGATGAACAGGAAAAACTGACCCAGCATCTTCAAAGGATTAAGGCAGCAGGAGCAAGCTATACACCATGTAAGGCTCTGACAGGGGGAAGCAGAGCTTTTTCATGAATCACTGCATGGTCTGCTCTCATCTGCCTTTCCCTGTGGGATGAGGCACAGCGATAAGCATTCCCTGACCTGCCTTGGGCACTCAAACAGCGTTCCATCATTCCCCTCCCCACGCTGCAGACAAGCAGGACGGAGACACCAAAGATGAGAAATGAAGCTGACATCCTCCTCTTGGCCTGCTTCATCTGCCTTTCCACCAGCAAAGCTGATCCCTCCCTGCCCTTTGCAAGGGCATCTCCTTCTGGGCAGCCTTTGCAGCCTCTCATCCCTGGACACAGAGAGTGGAGAAATGACTCTGGCTCGAGATCCCAGATCCTGTAGGCCTGAAAGATTTAGGTGATGCTGGAAGAACTGTGTCTACACGAAAAGGGGTTTAAAAGCAATCAGGGAATTGAATACAGAGGAGATCTTGTCAACTTTCTGGTTCCATTAGCACTGTCAGGAACACTAAGAATATAGACATTACATGGTTTGAAAATGTTTCCAAGAGTTCTGTGTATTATTATGTTATCTCTGATCTAAACCCCTGTTAGGGATTTCATGGTCTTAGCCTGTGTTTGAGATTCAGCACATTAATCAGTGAGATCTCTCTGAGATGTGTCAACAAATTCAACCCTCTGTTCTGCGTTAGCTGCTCCGAGTAAATGAGCACCACGTTCAGGAACCTGCAGGGCTGAGTCACCGTGCAGGACCTCACAAATGAAGGAGATGTACCAGAGCACCTTTTCAGTGGAGATTGCAAAGAAACAGAGCAGGGACACAATCCTTCCTGTGTCCCTCTTCACAGTGCTCTTTCTGAGAGGGTCAGTTTCAGAAAAGGGAAGCTAAATGTTAAGAACTTGTGTGAGTGGAGCATTTTATATATATATATAACCTGTGGAGAATGAATGCCCCACATGCCCCCTTAGCCTGCACACAGAGCAACCAAGAGACCAAGCCCAGCCTGTGCTCTGGCAAGTGGGACCTGTGTCCTGTCTGCTGTGTCCTTGCATGGGAGGAAGAGGGAATCTGGCAAAAGGACAGTGGCATTTGGAGAAGGGAGTGACAGGTTTCTGCAGCCTGGGGTTCTCAGTCACAAAGCAAACGGAGGTGTAGCCATGCAGCCAGGAGAAAGGAGGATGGCAAATCATGGAATGACAGCATCACAGAAAGGCCTGGTTTGAAAGGGACTTTAAAGATCACCCACTTCCATCTCCCTGCAGATGAGCCTGTTCCAAGCCTGTCCAACCTGGCCTTGAACACTTCCAGGGATGG
Source organism: Fringilla coelebs (assembly GCF_963513975.1). NCBI lineage: Eukaryota > Metazoa > Chordata > Aves > Passeriformes > Fringillidae > Fringilla > Fringilla coelebs. Next base: position 12,776,539 of record NC_140045.1, read on the forward strand.
GGCAGCCACCTGGGCAACCTGTGCCAGGGCCTCACCAGCCTCACAGTCAGAACTTCCCTCCTAATACCTCATCTAAACCTACTTTCAGACAGTGTGAAGCCATTCCCCCTTGTCCTGTGCCCCTCCATCCTCCCTGTAGGCTCTCTGCATGACAGAAGGAGGTGAACTCTTCGTTCATCCACAGCTTGTGCTTCCTACAGCTCAGCACACAGTGGGGTCCACGAGGATTTACAGCTCAGGCTCTGCCATCAGAGCACCCTGGGGCCCAAAACATTAAGGAAGAAACTTGGCAGTGGCACGTGGCAGTGGGGCTGGGTGTTATTGTATTTGCAGGGCTCCCAGACAAAGGAAGGAATGATGGATCTGACTCCATGTTCTCTGAAGGCTAATTTATCATTTTATGATACTATATTACATTAAAGAATACTATATTAAACTATACTAAAGATTACAGAAAGGCTACTTAGAGAAGGCTAAAAAGATAATAATGAAAACTCGTGACTCTCTCCAGAGTCCTGACACAGCTTGGCCCTGACTGGCCAAAATCTCCAAACGCATTCCAAAGGAGCAAAACACAGGAGAAGCAAATAAGACAATTATTGTTTTCCTTTTTCTCTGAGGCTTCTCAGCTTCCCAGGAGCAAAATCCTGGGTGAGGGATTTTTCAGAAAATATGAATGTGGCATGGTGTGAGCCAGGGGCTCGTGGTGTGGGCAGCCCCAGGGCTCCCTGAGCACAGCCCGTGTTCCCCCACAGCCCTGGTGGAAGGGTGGGAATGTTTGTGTGAGAGTCTTGGCACTGAGTGTGCTGCTGCTTGTGCAAACGTGCAAGGCAGACACGCTGAGCCCTGAGATTTCATCTCCTCCCTAATGCATCCCATGGCTGGCAGCACGGTTTGGGGCTTGGTACCCCAATGCACACCAGAAATCCAGCCCAGGATTGTTCTCCCCAGCTGACCAACGTTTCTGAGACAATAGAAAGATGAAATTAATTGCAGAGCTCATGGTTTTAGAAGTAAATGGAATTAAGCAAAATGTTCTCTGCCAAAATCTGATCTAGGGAGAGTGAGAGTGAAAGGGAAAATAAAGGGAATGTTACTGGAAACGCTACTTTGCAACACTGCATGTCCCAGCAAAGATAACCTTGGGTACAAGCTCTGATCAAACCCACATTGTCCTAACGAGGTGCCACTGCACTAATCAGCTGTTTGTAAGGGCTGGAGCAACCCTCAGCAGCAGAGCTGGGTACAGCACCCCTGGAGCAGCACTGTCACTCAGGACCCTGTCACTGACTCAGGTGCTCTGCAGAGCCCTGGACCACTTCCCTGGCTGCAGCACCAGTAAAGATTTACATTAACACATCACCTGGCTCCTGGGGATGCCCACCACAGGGTGTGCAAGCTCTGTCACCCAGAGACTGTCTTCAAGCAGCCTGTGCATCCTCCACACAGTAACAGGATGGAGTTTCTTACAAATCAATATAATCAGTTGACAACCCTGCTTGGGGTATAAAGAGATCTTTGCAGTTGACTTGATCCTCTGGTTTTGTGATGCCCTTCTCAAAGGTTTTCTGACAAGTTTTTATGCTTCACCTCCTCATGGCTGGTGGTGCTGGGGGCCTCTTGCCCTTGACATTATTAAAACTCAAAGGGTAAAATGATGCCAGTGCTTCCCCTTGCCCCTGAGAGCTCTCAGGGCTGGCAAGGACCCTGTGCAGAGGAGGTTTGTCTGTGCAGCAGACACAGGCAGGCAGAGGCAGGATGCTCTGCCTCCCCCTCCTTTGGGATGCAGCAGGGTCCCTTGTCACTGCCACAGGAAAGCCTCTCTGTTGTCACCCACCTGGTGAGGGCCTCCAGCCCAGCAGGGTGACCACACCTCAGGGACAGGGACACTCTGGGCTGGAGTGTGCAGCAGGGCTGGCTGCTGGTCCTGCAGGGATCTGGACTCCTGGATGGCTCAGGAGCGAGCTGTGCTCAGCTCCAGGGCTTTGGGCATTTGGAAACATGAAAGACAGCTCCAGCAGTGTCCAAACTGCCTAGCTCCAGCTCATTTGGGAAAAAGTGAGAAGAGGGGGATACCCGAAATAATGAGTTTTCTGAATATTTATTCAAAACATGACAACAGATAAACTCCAATCACATGTTGCATTCAAATATTGGGATACTTATTCCAAATATGGTCCTGTTGCAATTGTATGATAAACATGAAAGTGAGAGTGCAGTTATTTATGTCCTGCCTTCAGCTCCTCAATAGCATGTTTAAGTTTAGGGTATTTATGCTCTTTCATCCAGCTGTCTGACTTTATCAAGTCCTGTACGAGTTGTGAGAGGCAACCATGCCAGCAGCAGAACAAGCCCCAGCAGACCTTGGTAGAATGGGCTTCCCTCATGGAAAGCACATTATGTCCCTCCTGCTTCTCTCCTGGCCCCCATGGAGCAGTTCTGGCACAAAACTCTGGTATTACATAGTCCCCTGGCAAGGAGGGAAAGCCTTTCTCCCTGGCTGGGGCTGGAGGAGCTTCCAATATCATTGAAATGAAACAATAACTTGATGGTAGCGAGCGAGGGTTATTTGGGGTGCTCCAAGAAGGCACATACTGTGCCCAGGAGCAATGGAAATTTAGGCAAAGGGAAGTTTTGACTAAAGAGCCAAGAAAAGCTCTTGGCAGGACCTCCTGTACTCTGTGGAGCCACCTCTCGTGCGGCAGGATGGATGCCCTCCTTCACTGCTGATTTGGAAGCAGATTCTGCCTTGCTGCTAGGGTATTGTGTTTACTTTCATGCTCTGCTCTGGCCATGGACTGAAACTGTCAGGAGTCCCCTGAAGAGACAGAGCTGGAGCTGAACCCAGCACAGACATTCTCCTGGGCTTTGGACAGGCTCCAACCCTTCAGGGGTTCCACATCTTCCTGGGAGAACAAACCTAAGGGCACCTGGGTGGGGCAGTGGAGACTGGACAAGCCTTCCCCTGGGGTGAGTGCAATGCCAGGAGAGCAAACACAGCCCACATCCTGGTTCTGGGTGAGGGAACTCACACACCCACTGCTGACTCTGACTAATCTGAATTGTGGGCTCCAACACTGGGGTTCTGGGTTTAATCAGGGACCCCAGGGCTCCTTGCAAGTATACGTTTCCTAAGGAAAACTTCGTAGAAGAAGAACTGATAAAGGACGAAGTCAGAGTTGTCAAGACAAGAGATGTTCCTCCTGACCTGCCAAGCCATGAAAACAGCCACAGCTGCAAAATATTCCAGGGATAATCCAGCTTCTAGGAGCAGGACCAGAAGATGGGTGTCCTGCCTCTCCAGGGGATGGGCAACAAAGCCCCAGAGTGCCCCCAGTGATGACAAACAAATTCCAGCCAGAGTGGCCTCGTGCACAGCCCATGTTCCTCTGAGTTTCAGCTGTATCCCAGGTCTCCCAATTTCACTGTCCCTCACCCTTAAATTACAGAGAGATTGTTACATCAGCTTTTCCAAGTGCTTCTCAGCTTTATGATCCACCCAGGGCTCCCTGGGGGCTCAGCTCTGGACCCTGCCCACAGCAGAAAGTGCTGTACTGCTTGCTCTGCACATGATAGAAAACTTCCAGGGGAAAATCAAACAAACTCCCCAAGTGCCTACTTTGCACTTGAAAATTAGTGTTGGGTAATGCCTTCAAGTCTTAAATTCATCCTCTGAAGCTTGGCCACTGGAGATTTCATTTGCACATGAAGGTATAGCATGCTCAGAGTCCGTGGGATTTCTGCACTTACAGCATCCAGGTTCTCCTCCACTTCCACAGGTCCCAACCCACTGGACATGTCCCAGCCCTTGAATGGTGGCAGCAAAGAGGGAAGAGGGAACCTCAGCAGGCTCTGATGTTTCTTTGCAGTCCCTCAGGGTTTGTGTCTCTATACAATGCCATGGCAACCTCGTACCTGGTCTCAGATCAGACACTCTCTGTCTCTCCATCTTATCTGCTCTTGCTTCCCTCTGTTTTGTCTTCACAGAATCACTGGATGGTTTGGAAGGGACCTTAAAGACCACCCAGCTCCCCCCCTGCCTTGGGGGGACACCTCCCATTGTCCCAGGCTGCTCCAAACCCCATCCAGCCTGGCCTTGGGCACTGCCAGGGATCCAGGGGCAGCCCCAGCTGCTCTGGGCACCCTGTGACCCTCTGAGGCCAGCTGGGTGATGGGCACCAGGTGAATGCACATCAGCCTTTTACACAAGTCTACCCCAGCAGGGGTAAGAATCTACCCCCAGGGAGCATTTTTTTTGGTTGCTTTTGACTTCACTTTTGCACGGATCTCCCACTGGGATCAGCAAATATAATTCCTTGATTGCAAAACTTAGCCAAAACCAGCTCAAAAATTCACTTGTCAGACTGATCTAAGTTTAGCTGGGTTCCTTCCATTCTTCACTGATGCCATATAACTTTCCAACACCTACAATACTTTCTGCTTCTCAGTGTGAAGCCATTAGTGTATTATTGAATATTAATCTCATTAAAGCTGTTTCTTGCTCATATATGTCCATTTATTTTCTGAATTTGTCTTTTTTTTTTCATAAAGAAAGACAATAGTGGATGAAGAGATGGCTTTATTATTAGTTTGTGTGTGTAACTCAGAGAACAACAAAGCAAAGAGGCTCGTGCTAAGATGCATGAACAGGGTGCTTGCTCTCCAAAACCGCTGAGGGTTGGTGAGATGGTCTGAAAGAGACAATCAGGCCTCCAGAACCTGAAAATGCAAGTCCAGCCTGGAGTCCAGACCATAAAAGAGATGTTTGTAGAGACACTTTCTGGATGGGCAGGGGGAAGGATGTTCTGGAGGGTGCTGATTGTGGGAGGCAGACCAGGATAATCCCAGCTGCTCCTCAGAGCCCTCCCTTGTCCTCCTCACAAGAGAATGCAGGACAGCACCCAGCTATGCCCCAGGTGTCAGAGCCCAGCCTGCAGAGGCTTCTCTGCATTTTCTGCACTCACCAAACTGAACCTCAGCACCTTCCAGCAGCCAGCCTGGGCTGTGCTGCCCTGTGACACCCCAAGCTCCTGCCCTGGCACCCCCCAAGTCACAGCCACACAAAGGGATTGTGCTGGCGTCTCTGAGCCTGGGATTCAGACCAAGAATCACAAAGTCCTGCACAAAGTCTGTTGATCCTGGTGGTGGCATCTCATCTGGAAGGAGCCCAGCATGCTCCTTACAGCCAGTGAGAGGAGACAGGGCTGTGTTTGCCAGCTGAGACCATTCTCATCTGCTCCTCCATCCTCTCCTCCTGCAGCCCTGCTCACCTGGGAGCTCTCTCTGCAGCAGTTTCCTCAAACCCCATGCTGGAGCAGCAGTGGACAGCCCTCTGTGGCTGAGCTAAAACTAGGGCTGGAGGCAGGGAGATAAAACCAGTTCTCCCACTGTGCTGTGCTCAGCAGAACTAATTGAGGGGACTATTGAGAAACAATACACAGCAACATCCACATTAGAGAGCCTTTTGTGCTGGCCAGAACCGCACTTTAAAGCATCTTCCAGTTCTTCTGCCACCCGTGTTTCATTTCCAATCTAGGAAAATTGAGCAGCAGGGAAAGCTGAGAACTTGCTGATTGCCTCAGACTGCTCAGTGAAGTCTCCAATTATCCACCCTCCATCCCTGCTCTCCCAAGGGAATACTGCACATAGGGAGGCAGCCAGATCAATTTTTCTGACAAGTTTTCTGCTTGTAGGCATTGCTCAAGCAGGTTTTTACACTCTGGGTCAAGCAGAGCATTCCAAACCCCTTGAGCACGACTTATTTGCAGCAGCACTCCCATTGCCTAAACCCTACTGCTTTCAAGAAAATAGCTGACAAGGAGCTTGGGCAACTTGGAGACAGAATTTGGCTTTGACATTTGAGAATTTAGGCTTCAAATGTAGTAAAGATGAAGCTGATTCTGGTTGCAACAGCTTGAAGAGGAGGCTGGGGTGTGGTGTCCATTGCCAGTGGGCTGGAGTTGCCAAGGGATTCCCAAGGCTGAGCAGGAGAAATTCAGGTGAGAGATGGCCAAGTCTCACACGCTGCTGCAGGAAGCAGGATGTTTTGGTCTGGGTGTTGGGAGGACAGGCTGCTGACCCCTCTGCAGCTTGAGGAACAAGATACCAGGGCAGAAATGCCTCCTCAGAGCACCTGGCTGCTGCAGATGGGAGCAGGGAAAGGGAGCAGCAAGAGGGTTTGTGCTCAGACAAGCTGCCTGGAGAGCAGAGCACATCAGGCTGTGCAGGAGGAACAGCAGGGCTCAGAGATAAGGAGGAGTTATGGATACAGTTAAAAATAATGAATGGACTTCACCTAGGAAGGAAAGCAGGCAGAGAATGAAATCAGAGTTTGCAATCATATGACAGCAGATAAAGGAAGGGAGCCCTGAGACTGTTAGGAAGGCTTGTCCTGAGTCCAGGAGAGTCATCCCAGCATCCCAAAGGCTCATCCCTGCCTCTCCCAGTCCTGTGTGTCTCACTGGTGCAGGGCAGAGCATAGTCCAGCAGAGCAGCCCCTCTCCCCTGCTGCAGCCCCACATTTCTCCTCACAGAGAAAAGCAAGGCACAAATCTTCCCAAGAATATTTCTGGGCTTTGCATTCTCTGAACATCAGAGAAAGAAAACACAATTCTTATCATTTGCTGTGCCTGTGTTTGTGCAAAAGTAGGATGCAGTGTGGAGATAGTTTACCCAGAGTGATGGGGTTCTGTTTCCTTGGCCTGTCAGGGCCAGGTGTTTGTGTCAGGACTGCTGGGTGACAGTCAGGAGATTCTGTGCAGGGTGTGCAGGGTTGAGTGCTTGGCAGGTTCAGTTTTAGATGTATAGAATAATACAGTATAATAAAGTAATTAATTAATTTTTAGATGTATAATAATACAGCATAATAAAGTAATTAATTAATTTTTTTGATGTATAATAATACAGTATAATAAAGTAATTAATTAATTAGCCTTCTGATATCAATGGAGTCATCCTCATCATCCCTCCTCCGTTGGGGCCCTCACAGCCCAGCAATCCCCTGCCCATGGCCCACCAGAGCCTTGGAGCATCCTCCCAGAGGAGCTGGGGCTTTGTGCTGCCCTGCAGGGTGCTGGCTTTGCTGGGCTCCGTGGCACCAGGCAGTGCTCAGGCTGCAGGGAGGGTGGAAATTTCACCTGAAAGGCCCCCAGGGCAGCCTGGGCTGCAGCCAGGCATCAAAATTCCTGGGGCACCTTCTAGGGAAGAGAGCACCAGGGTGGGACTTCAGACAGTGAAAGAGATTAAAAGAGATAGGAGAGATTGCAATCACTGAGGATGGCAAATTGGAAGGGCAGCTCTGGAGGGAGCCCAGAGATCCCACTCCAGACTGAGAACACAGGCCAGGAGCTGACTGAAGCCAGCTGAGGTGAATCCCAACCTGAAACCCAGCATCACCCCAAGGGAATTGCTATCCATGGGCTAGGAGGGCCTTTCTCATTTTATTTGCGATGCTAGAGCAAGGAGACAAATATTTACTGGGATGTTTATTTGAGAACAAGTTGGTGGGAAGAAGAGCATGGCTGATATCAAAGGAATGCTCATTCGTGTCACAGCCTTTGGGAGCAGTGTTTATGATTAATTCATCTTTCTATGATCAGCACTATCCACAGAGTGTTTGCTATTTATTTATTCATTTATTACCCTTTTCTGGATCCATCAGGGTGATTTATAACATATAATGAACTGAAGATCATTAGTGCGTGACTGAAGAACTGGTACAAGCTTATCTTTGGGACATTGCTCGGCAAAGCACCAAATTCTCTTCTGAATTTATTTTTCCCCATCAATACATCATCTAAGATGTGGTGTTTTCTTGAGCCTGGCCATTCCAAAGATGTTATTTCCCTTTGGGAGGCCCTGGTTGTTCAAATGTTCAGCAGTTGACAGCTGCCTGGAACGCACTACAAAAGAATTAAAGCCAACAACATTTCTATCTTTTCATCTTTCTAGCCTTAGACTGAATCAGGCACTGGCTGCTACTTGTTGCTGCTCTTCATGACATAGCTGGTGTTGCTGTGACCTTTTCTCCGTAATGGTCTTATCTGATGCTTGCAGGACTTTGTCTAATTGAGGGGTTTATGTGTAGCCATGTTTCTGGGTCATTTTCTCTCTGTTTCTGGAGGAATTTATCATTGGTGAAAGGTGCTGCAGAAGTGACATCACAGCACGAGATGCCCCAGGAGGCCACGAGGCAGTCGCAGGAAGGAGCAGCTCTGAGCAGGTCCTGGGCAGAGAGGCCACCCAAGCCCAGCTGGGCTGTCCCAGGCCACAGGAGGCAGGAGCTGGGGCAGCCAGAACAGCTTCTCCTGCTCCAGAGCTGTTCTCATCCAGCAGTCCAGCAAACAGAAAGTGAATTCAGCACAGGCTGGAGGGTGTTTTCAGTCCAAGGGACCATTCCTGACTGAGTCCTGCCCTGTTCAGGCTGCACAGCTGCACAGAGAACCATCCTCTGCCCTGGCAACTGCTGGTGAGGAACTGCTGCTGCCTGAAATTTTAGCCAGATGAACAGACCCACTTTGGGTCTGTGATCCCTGTGATCCCATCTGTGATCCCTGCCCAGCTTCCAAATCCAGTGGCAACGCTGTACACCCACCACGGTGTTCTCTCATCACCCTGGGCATGCTGCAGTTCCTCACCCAGAGCACACCTGACAGCAGGTGGGCACAGGATCTGAGCCCACAAGGGATCAGTGGGCAGCAGAGCACACCTGGGCAGCGTGCTGCACACACAGCTGGGCAGGCAGGAGCTCAGACATGCCAGGGTGGCAGGGATGGACACCCCAGTGCTGCCAGTGCTGCCAGTGCCACGCCAGGGTGGCAGGGATGGACACCCCAGTGCTGCCAGTGCCATGCCAGGGTGGCAGGGATGGACACCCCAGTGCTGCCAGTGCCATACCAGGGTGGCAGGGATGGACACCCCAGTGCTGCCAGTGCCATGCTGGGGTGGCAGGGATGGACACCCCAGTGCTGCCTGTGCCATGCTGAGGTGGCAGGGATGGACACCCCAGTGCTGCCAGTGCCATGTCAGAGTGGCAGGGATGGACATCCCAGTGCTGCCAGTGCCATGTCAGGGTGGCAGGGATGGACACCCCAGTGCTGCCAGTGCCATGTCAGGGTGGCAGGGATGGACATCCCAGTGCTGCCAGTGCCGTGTCAGGGTGGCAGGGATGGACATCCCAGTGCTGCCAGTGCCATGTCAGGGTGGCAGGGATGGACATCCCAGTGCTGCCAGTGCCGTGTCAGGGTGGCAGGGATGGACACCCCAATACTGCCAGTGCCATGTCAGGGTGACAGGGATGGACACGCCAGTGCTGCCAGTGCCATGCCGGGGTGGCAGGGATGGACACCCCAGTGCTGCCAGTGCCATACCAGGGTGGCAGGGATGGACACCCCAGTGCTGCCTGTGCCATACCAGGGTGGCAGGGATGGACACCCCAGTGCTGCCAGTGCCATGCTGGGGTGGCAGGGATGGACACCCCAGTGCTGCCAGTGCCATGCTGGGGTGGCAGGGATGGACATCCCAGTGCTGCCAGTGCCAAACCAGGGTGGCAGGGATGGACACCCCAGTGCTGCCAGTGCCATACTGGGGTGGCAGGGATGGACACCCCAGTGCTGCCAGTGCCATGCTGGGGTGGCAGGGATGGACACCCCAGTGCTGCCAGTGCCATGCTGGGGTGGCAGGGATGGACACCCCAGTGCTGCCAGTGCCATGCCAGGGTGGCAGGGATGGACATCCCAGTGCTGCCAGTGCCAAACCAGGGTGGCAGGGATGGACACCCCAGTGCTGCCAATGCCATGCTGGGGTGGCAGGGATGGACACCCCAGTGCTGCCAGCGCCACAGCAGTGTGGCAGGGATGGACACCCCAGTGCTGCCAGTGCCACGTCAGGGTGGCAGGGATGGACACCCCAGTGCTGCCAGTGCCATGCTGGGGTGGCAGGGATGGACACCCCAGTGCTGCCAGCACCACAGCAGTGTGGCAGGGATGGACATCCCAGTGCTGCCAGTGCCATGTCAGGGTGGCAGGGATGGACACCCCAGTGCTGCCAGCACCACAGCAGTGTGGCAGGGATGGACATCTCCACCCCTCTCAGTGTCATTCTGGGAGGACTGGCACTACCCAGACAGGATGTGGTCTGTGCCAGAGGGTGAGGGAAGCTGGTTAGAGGCAGAAAGAATGGAAAATGTTCGCTGCTGTTTCTGTTTAGCTTTAGGAACTGATCCAGCTGAGATAATAACAGCAGAGTTCACTTTGCCATGTCAAATACGCAGGTACTTTGCAGTATTAAGATTTGATGTCCTGTTCTTATAAAACTGGCCCCTGCTGACTATGGGAAGAGAAAGTTGCCCATAAACAATGTTTTATTTCTTATTTAACGCAAATTCTTGGGCAAAAGGAGTCAATCAATTTTTCATAAAGTATAAAACAGAGATAAGTGCTTGGGATCATGTGTGACTCCCTGTCAAACAGGACCGATAAGTCCATGATGCAGTACAGGGAGTGCTTTGCAGGAATTGTCCAAGTGACCTTTTCATTACTTTGCCTTAAGCAGTTAATCTCCTTTTTCCAGGATAGAGACTATTTTAAGTCCCATTACATCATGCATGTATTTTAAATATTAATTTTCCTTCCATGTCATGCCTAGGAGGATTTGCTTGTTTTTTACTTCATTTTAATGCAGTCCTCCTCCCCATCTTGCTGAGTTTTCCAGCAGAGTCAGAGTTAAGGAGCTTCCAGGCAAGAGCTGGAAGTGCTTGTTTGCAGGGAGTATGTGATGCCTGAGGGGCAGGATGTGAAACCCTGTGATTTAGCAAAGGCTGCCAGGCCAGAAGCAAGGATTGGACCTCTCCAAAGCAGCCTGTGATGGCAAGGGAAACATAAGGCCAATGAGTGGAGGCATTTACTGCCTGTGTGTGGGGTTCCATAAACGGGAGAAATGCAGGGCTGAGCCAGTGCACCTCAGCAGGGCTCCAGCTTCTACAGAAAAATACTTGAAATTCATTTAGAAGGAAAAATAAGGTCCTCAGAAGTGTCACAGGCACGCTGTTGTTTCTGACCTGTAAATCAGCCACCTGCCAAAGGAGCTCAGGGTCTTTAAACAAAGCTGTTCCCTACCCCATGCTGACCCTTCAGTGTAAAAAATGCCTCGACAACACCTTTGGTGTGTTCCCATCTCCCTGTATTTGGAGTCACTGGTCTCATAACAACAGAGCCCCAGCACAGAGCTCAGCTTTGTGCAGGGTTCACACTTTATTATAAGCCACAGTTGAAGGAACAAAAATAAATCAACTTTGTTCTTTGGAGCTGTGGCTGAAGCAGAGATCACGGCATTTCCAAGCGAGGTTGCGCAGGCTAAAGCAGGACCGTGTTTTGTTGATATCCAGGGGTAACACACAGTGCTCAGCAAGTGTCTGCTCTCCAAAAAGGGCTGTTTTCCCTGCAGGGGGGAGCTCCTGCCAGGCTGTCCCTGCTCTGCACAGTCACACAGGCACTGCTGTGCTGCTGGAGCAGCTCCATGGGATCCCTGCACTGCTGCCAGGGGGACCGACCCCTGAGCACCCTGAGGACCCTGGAGAAAGGACAGGGATGTCTTCCAAGTGCTGCCCTCAGGCCTGGAGGCACGGATTGTAGGTGGGAGCCCTTGTTTTTGTTGTGGGCACATTTTCTGCTTCTCTTCAAGCAAACTTGCTGTGAGAGAGAGCATCATGGAAACACCCCCCCCAATCAGATGGATATAGCTTATGTAAGTTAAAAAATGTGTCAGGGTTTTTGAGAGCGGTCCAGGGAAGCCTTGCCTGGACTGATGACTCTTTTTGAAACTTTCTGGAGGGCTGGAGCTGGTGGAACAATCACCTGGCACGGCCCCATCCAAAAAAAGAATCCCCCAGCCATGGTGTCCCAGCCTGCTGAAGCCAAAGTGAAGAGTCAGTGCCCTGAGGCCACCACCATGAAAGAAGGAAAGCAAGGAGCCAGTGCTGCACATCTGCTTCAGCCCAGCCCCTGCCCTGCCACCTGCTCTGGTTCCTCTGCCACACCACTAGGACTCTGCAGGACTCTCTTCTCTGGGTCTCAAGTATTTGGGATTGCTCCTGGGAACCTTCCAAGTGGGTCACCCCAAACCTAGATCCCACCATCTCAAGGACAGAACCTGCTAACTGGGTCACCCCAAACCTAGATCCCACCATCTCAAGGACTGAACCTTCCAACTGGGTCACCCCAAGCCTAGGTCCCACCATCTCAAGGACCAGAGCAGACCAAATCTGCTCCAAAGAGGTTCTTCATCTCCCCAGAGTTTCCCTCATCGTCTTCAGGGCTGAGGAACACTGCAGAAACCATTCACTGAATTCCATCAGTGTATTCTCTCAGCAGGCCTGGTGTTTCAAGGAGAGAAAAGGGATTGTCCCAGGTACTGACTGGAGGAGGAGGAGCTGGGGACAATTCCTCTCCATTGTCCCCTACAAGGGTGGCAGGTGGCCAAGGCAAAGACAGACAAACAGAAAAGAAGAGGAACCTCCCTGCTCCCATGTGATTAACTCCCCAGATCTAATCTCTGACTCAGCTCTATCCCAGGAGAAGGGAAAAGGGGGCAGGAAGCTGTTCTGGAGAACTGGACTGAGAAAAAAGCTTTCTTGCAAGGTTCATGAGTGCTGAAACTTCCCATGTCCTCATTAGTTTTGGCCATGGTCATGCTGCACTATTGCTACACTCCCTGCAGAGCCAGAGCAAGGAATTAAAACATTTGTGTTATTTCTATAGGCATGAATTTATGAGTTTTTTTGTGCAGCACTCCTGTATTTTTCCCTTCCTTCTCATCAGTAACACCCAGGTTCTTCTTTATGTTCATATTATGCAAACAATTTCACAGTTCCAACAGCACTTGCTCTGAGAGTCCACCTCTCCTCCCCTTGTTTCATCTCCTGAAGGCTTCACCTATAAAACCCACACCCTGGAAGATTTTCAGACAGACTTTTTATTCTCAGCTTCTGTTGCAGCCTTAATAAAAATATTCCTTTGTCAGCAATGGCTTTTACACTTTTTATCATCCAGAGGGACTACCTTCCCTGTTTTCCTGAAGGGAACTTCAGTCCACAGTCACACTAAAACAGCAGAGGTTTAACAGGTAAAGAAAAGGGGTGTAAAAAGAAAGAAAAGAGGTTTGAAAAGGAAAGAAAAGAGGTTGAAAAAGTAAAGTAAAGCACTTTTTTTGTGTGGGTGAGGCTGAGCCCAGCTGTGCTGGGCTGGTGGCTGCACCCTGGATCCTGTCCAGTCCAGGAGTGTGAACACCAGGGCCTCTCCCCCAGCCATTCAGCCAACAGGGGAGAGAGAGACTTTCACTGAGAGGCACTTCAAAAGCCAGAAATACTTTCTGAATATGCAGGAAGCGCAAGGAGTGCAATCTCAAGCTAAAGAGCTAAACAGCGTCCCTGGCTGCTTGATGAATGCTCAGCAAACTGAACTCTCTCCGCCGCTCCCGGTCCGGCTTGCACAAGCACCGGGCAGGACCGGGGCAGCACAGAGCTGCTCTGTGCCCCGGGAGCGTATGGACACGATCTCCTGCCGACTGTTGTGGCTGCTCCAGCAGGCGAAATGTAAATGGTGGGAGCGAAAGGGCGAGGGGAGCCGATCTCCGCGCTGAATTAGACAAAATAGCAGCGCCGATAAGCGCCGAGCGCGGAGCGGCCGGCAGCAGGAGGGTTCGCATTCCGCCTGCCTCAATGGAGCCTTAAAATAGCACTTCCCAATGGAATACTTTCAACAAAGACATCCAGGGGGTTATTAATACCATGAGACAGCGAGCGGTTCGTGTGTTCCAGCGCAGGAGGGCGGGCACGGAGCGGTGCGGGCTGAGCCGCGGCCGGGCGCGGTGCGGGCTGGGCTCGGAGCGGAGCGGAGCTGCAGGTGCCGGAGCGATCTGCCAGCCCTCCTGCAGCCCTGCAGGGCAGAGAACGACCTGCCAGCCCTCCTGCAGCCCTGCAGGGCAGAGAACGACCTGCCAGCCCTCCTGCAGCCCTGCAGGGCAGCGAACGGGAGGGAGCTCCAGAGGCTGCTCGCAGCATCTCACGGGAGATGCCGTGCGGGGCGGGATGAGCTGCTCCGCGCCCTGTCCCGCTCTGCGGGATGCAAGCTCGGTGTGCCCCACAGCCTGCGTGACACACGGGCTTTGGGACATGGCTAAATCGAACAGGGGCTTGGGATGTGTTTTGGAGATCGCCCTGCCCCTGAATGTCCGGCGGGAGAGCCGCAGTGAGCAGCAGCAGCTCCTCCGCGGCTGGCTCTGCCCTGGGTGCCGGGCAGGAGCTCTGAGCTCTCCGCCTGCACACACTCCCTGCCCGCCTGGCAGTGCCACCTGCTCCGTGCCCAGCCCTGCCTGCCCGCTGGCAAGGGCACGGTGGTTCCCATCCTCCGGGACAGCCCTCACTCAGCCCTGCGGCCACCCGTGCCCTCTGCCCTTTCTCAAAGGGCAGGGGAAGTTTGGCAGCAGAGACCTCTCTCATTTTTTGGCCGTCCCTTTGCTGTGTCTGACCCCATTCCCACCATTCCCTGGAGCCCCAGATTCTCCAGCTGCCACGTAAATTTGCATCCATCTACACATAGATTTCTTCATGGATTATTTTTTATCCATGTCTCAGGACAGACAAAAGCAGAGGAGGTGTGTGAGCACGCCTTCCCGGGTTTGTTCCCTGTGCTGCAGCGTGCTGTGCTGAGCTGAGAAACCTCTCAGCTTTTTGTACCTCCACCACACTGCACTCCTGCCCATCCTGAGCAGCACCAGCCTGGCATGCACACTCACAGCACCCAGAATGAAACGCCCTGGTGCACTGATGTCCTGCTGCCAGCACGGGCAGTGGCCCTGCAGGACTGTCCCTGTCCCCACAGGCACATCGACCCTCCTGTGGCTCTGCCAGGTGTGGCACATCCTTCTCCCAGCACACTGCACCTGCCCAGCCCCACTGGAGTCTCAGTGGGAGCAGCCAGAAACACAGGGGAAATCTCAAAATGTCAAAGATGAGAGTCATCAACAGCTGTGTGAAATGTCCATGTCGTGCTGGCATCTGTGCTGCCAGGGATGGGGGAAGGAAACAGAGGGGCTGCATGAAGGGATTGAACTAAATGGGCTCTTTTACCCAAAAAACCACCAAGTGGTGAATGCAAGAAGCAGGAAGGTTTCTCGTGTCTCTGGATTTCCAGCCACTGTGAGCTGACTTTGCCAGAAATAAATAAAATTAAATTTGGTCTTCTTGTTCCATTACAGGAATTTTCAATAGCAATTTTCAGTTCCTTTGCCTGTCTTCCCCTTTTGCCAGCAGAACCACTGAGGTGAAAACACAGAGGTCAGGGAAATTGTGCAAGTTTTAAAAAAATGTTCTTGTGTGCTTTTTGTGTTTAATATTGACCTCTAAATCTGTGTAAAAATCTAAGACAACTAGATATTGAAACATGACTTCCTTCAAACCTGAAGATGAATCCTCCCCATTAGCATTCACAAGCCTTTGGGTTTATCAAACTTTGTACAATGAAACTTCACTGAAAAAAAAAAAAAGCCACTGCTGAGGGAACTGGGATGAGACTCAGCAGGCAAGAAAGACAGGTTATCCCTTCATAGCAATTAATAGCAATTAATACACTTTACAAGATGAAATTAATAGACCCACACATCTGAATGTGCCCTCCTTAATCAGCTTTTACAATTTCCAGAGATGTGAGAATGATTCGAGAGCACAAACCCAGCCTACAGCACAGCACTGGCAGGACTGTGGGAGCAATGTAGCATCTGGCAAAATCCGTGATGAACCAAGAATTTATCCTGGCTGAAAGTTCCCTGCAGACTGTTTCATCTCAGTGAAATATCCTGAGAGCTGACTGGCAGGAGAGCTTCTGCAGGCTCCTCTGATCCTGCTTCTGGTGCCCAGGGCTCTGCAGGGCTGCCTGCCCACTGATGTGCTTTGGGGGGGCCTAAAGGTTTGATTCAATTGGTTTTAAGAACCAGTTTTTGATGCAGGATCTTGACAGAAAGTCAACAAGGACTGTCAAACGTTAATCTGCTACAGGTTCCTCACAGCCAGTCACAGATACACTGGTTACTGTCACAAAATTTAGCAAAGTTTTTGGAAAGTGACTGATTTTTTTTCTTGTTCTTCAGCTTTCAGTGTTTGGGGTGAGGCACTTGGCCCCAAAGTTCTGGTTCATATCTCATCCAAAAATATGAATAGTGAGGATGTGATGTTTTCACATAAAAATATTGTTGTCGAGTTAAAATACAGGGTCTGTTACTACCTCAAAAACATCCAGGAAAGACAGACTATTGTAAACAGACAAGCAGAAGATGATTTATGGTGAACATGCATCGACCCAAAACTTCCTGTCAGCCCTGCTGTGTGTCCCTGCAGTGCTGTGGCAGATTTACCAGCCTGGGCAGTGCCCCGGTGCGCTCTGACCTGCCCAGCCCGTGGGCACTGCGGGCACAGCAGGCACTGCCTAATCTTCCAGAATGCACACTTTCTCCAGCTTGAATTCCTGACACCGAGCACACTCCTGGGACACAGTCCAAGCCCAGGCAGAGTGAAATCCTAAACTGTCCATGAGACAGCATTCACAGAGCAACAGACTGACAGAAACCCCGGCGAGGAGTTTCCAAAGCAAACATGGTGTGTGCACTGATAGCATCTGAGAGGGAGGGTTTTTTTGTTTTTTTCTGGAGTCAACCTTTCTTGTTTTCCTTATGGCAAATACTAATGAACTCAATGGTAAAATATGGCATTTCCCAAGCAGCAATCTCCTCCCTGAGATGCACCATCTCTGCTACGGGGCTGTCATCAAGCCTTCGCCTTTAATCACTCAACACATGTTTCCAATCCACATGTTCATATGGTAATAACTTCACTCTCTTAGTTTGCATTTGTCAGACCAAAATGCCCTTTAGGTTGGAGCATGCTGTAGGACACTGTCCAGGCAGGTTATTCTTAGCAACAGATGAATTTACAAAGAAAAGGCAGGTCCACAGTTCAGCACTTGCTTTCACTGCCTGCGCTGCTCCTGTCACACCTGACCCCAACCTCTCCTCCAGCCCCTTCCCACCCAGCAGCCACCATCAGCTGCCCACTGTGCTTTACATCACTTACTAAAAAATGACAATGAGACCATCAAACCCAGCTGGTTTGGGCCTGGAAATTCCCTTTCTGCCTCTTTCCACTTGACCCGTGGTGGAAAAAAATTCATGTCTCCCAAGATGCTGACCAACCCAACGGAACTGGGCTGGTGGAATTCATCCCTGCGAGGGTGGGGAGGCCCTGGCACAGAGAAGCTGTGGCTGTCCCATCTCTGGGAGTGTCCAAGGCCAGGTTGGGGCTTGGAGCAAGCTGGGACGGTGGAAGGTGTCCCTGTGCATGGCAGGAGGGTGAAACAAGATGAGCGTTGAGGTCCCTCCCAACCCAACCCAACCCAACCCAACCCAACCCAACCCAGCCCCGTGTGTGATCCTGACTCTGTGGTGGGTGCAGAGGATGGTCTGCAGTGCTCACTGCCCAGCAGCCCCTCTGGCCATGCTTTAGCCCTAAAGGCAAGGCAGCTTCTCTGTGAACAGAGGCAGCAGGAGCCTGGAGCTGAGCTCTGCTCACCCACCGTGTGCAGCAGCTCTGACACCCCAGCTGGGTCCTGGCTGCTCCTGCTGCTGCAAAGGGGGACACTGCAGTTAGCAGTGCTGTTTGTCTCCTGCTCAGGAGAAAAAGCAGCTCTTGGGAGGCAACTGGAGAGCAGAGGTTACTCTGTCAAGGAAGGCTCAGAAAGCAGCTGCCATGAGAACCATATCGACACTGGATCTCTTCTGTCTGCCCTCCTTTGGGACATTGCATTTCCAAGATGTAACTCTGAGCTCAGGTTCATGCACTGAGCTCTGCACCCTCCCCATCAGATCTTCATAAAAATTAATTCATGGCCTCTCCTGAGCAGGAGGTGTTCTTGAAGATGACACCCTCCCCACCCAAGGAAATAGTTTGAGGCTGCCCAATAAATTACTGGTAAGATGCTTGTTTCATAATGGTTCCTAATTGCCCTGTGATGATCACAGATATCAACCATATCTCCCAAAAGGCTATTTCAGCCTATATATGGGCAGGAGATCATTGGGCCAGCATATTTGTTTTGTTGTGCTGGAATCAGATAGCCAGGGCCCATCTCTGACTGCAGTGGGGTGGAGAGAGAGCACTGCAGAGGGTGATGGTTCTGGCATTAGGGAGCCTATGAACTTGAATATGAGTTATCCAAGTTATTGTTCCTTCACAAAGAACAAATGCTGGGAAGAAGGAGGAGAGCAAGAAACAGCAGCAGAAATATTAGGGGTAATAAAAAAGCCAGGGAGTCGCTGCACCAGCCATGTCTGTTCAGGGTACACTCGCTTCCTTGGAAGATTTTGCTCACTGCTTGAATGAGATAAAATTCTCAAACTACTTCTCCCATTTTGTTATTGAATTTCTCTAAGATCTCTGTCAGAAGGCACTGCTGCAATGACTGTATTTCAAAGTACTTCAAGATATGAGACCAAAAACAGTGCAAAATTGAAGGAACTGTGACAG
Source organism: Fringilla coelebs (assembly GCF_963513975.1). Classification (NCBI taxonomy): domain Eukaryota; kingdom Metazoa; phylum Chordata; class Aves; order Passeriformes; family Fringillidae; genus Fringilla; species Fringilla coelebs. The sequence goes on from NC_140045.1 coordinate 12,795,107, forward strand.
GGTTGGTTTACAAGCCTTGCTGCTGATTTAAATGAGCAGAAGCAGAACTTAAGGAATGAAATTCTGTTTGTGCTGCTTATGCTAATAATTTGCCACAAGTTTCCACTGCTGAATGAAAACCCAAATCAGTCCTTCGTGCTAACACAATATGTGCTGTCAGAATAAACATTCCCCTTTACCAAAGGCACTCAGAGCACACACTCAAACAAAAGACTCTGGAGAAAAAATCCATTATTATAGATATTGTTATAGCACTCCATCAAACCACAAATACAAACCTGTCTCTGCACTGCAACAACACCGCTGACATTACAACACAGAATAAATGTATTTTTCCCCTGTGTGTTAATAAGAATTTTTATTGAAGGACATATAATCCTGTGATATATTCCCATATTCCTATCATTTTCTGAGGAGCAATTACACACAGCCTCAAAGCAGTTCTGCACTCTGATGAAACCTGAAATGCAACTTTGCAGAAGAATATGACAACTCAGGGATCCCAACGTTCCCACAAGCTGATGCCCTGCACACTTGTGCTTGTGAATTGCCCAGAGCTGCTTTTCTGTGTGCAGGGAGAAACCATAAGAAAAAAAGAAGATATCGAGGCAGCTCTGTCATGCTTTAAAAGAGCCAGGGTTGATTATTTCAAAAGTCAGCAGTTCAGCACATTTCCCAGGAAGATTTCTGAACTGAATTTGGAGAACAGCTGCCTGCTGGCACCTCAGCGTTGAGCTGCAATCTCTGGGACAGACCTTGCTCCAGGGCTCTCATCTGCTGCATGGAATTGCTGTCAAAAGCCAAAAGAGCAGCTTCTCACACTGCTCTGGCTTCTCTTCAGCCTGTTGGCACACTCCATCCCAGCCCTTGGACACACCTGTGCTCCAGAGAGGATCCACTGCAGCCTCTGCCTCCCTCCTCTGACCCCTTCCCTCTTGGGCTCAGATGGAAACCCAATTGCCACATTCACTTTCTCTGAAAAATCCCTTTGCCCAGGATTGTTCTCCTGGGAAGCTGAGAGGCCTCAGAGAAAAGGAAAACAATTCTTATCTCATTTGCTTCTCCTGTGCTGTGCTCCTGTGGAATGTGTTTGGAGATTGTTCACCCACAGGTGATTGTTCCATTGCATTCTGCTGGGAGTTGTTTTCACTCTTTGGCCAGTCAGGGCCAAGCTGTGTCAGGGCTCTGGAGAGAGTCACCAGTTTTCATTATTATCTTTTAGCCTTCTGTAATTATCCTTGATGTATTCTTTAGCATAGTTTAGTACAGCATTCTTTAATATAATATAGTATCATAAAATAATAAATCAGCCTTCTGAGCACATGGAGTCAGATCCATCATTCCTGCCTTCATCTGGGACCCCACAAATACAAAACCCAATAAAAATCACACTCTGTGAGTGTTACCCCCTGGACTTTCCAGGCTGCAGCAGATCCAGCAGCACCTCCCCGCCAGGCTGGTGGGACAGAAACCCCCCAGCCCATCTGATGCTGGGGGTTGAGGGCTGCCAAGAGCTCAGTCAGAGCAGGCCCTTGGCAGAGCTCTGGCTCCTGTGTCTGGAGCAGCCCTGAGGACACAGCTGTCCTGCAAGCAGACACATTCTGGAAGCCATGGGATACCCTGGCAGCCAACCAGTCACTACAGCATCCAAATAATGTCTGGGTTTCCTTGTAAATTCAGAAAAACTGCTGCATTTCCATGAAACATTTTGATGCCTGTGAATCAGCATTTTCCAATAAAACATTTCACCCGAAAATTCCCAGGGAGATGCAGCCCTGATAAGGCTCAGAGCCCTGGCTGCAGTCCAGGGCAGCCTCAGGCATGGGGCAGTTGTGGAGAGTGATCTCTCTGGGCGATGACGACTCCTGCTGACCTTTCCTGCAGTGTGACTGTGTGGCCTGGGCATCTGAAATGTTATTTATAGGCAGGAGCAGCGAGCTCTGCTTCACAGAGACTGCTGCAGACAGTCTCCAGCAGGCCCTCGAAGCCTGGAAAGGAGCTTTTCCAGTGGAAAAGCCACTTTACAGAAATACAAACAGAAATAAACTCCCTTTTGGAAGTAAATCATTCCTGCTGGGGGCTTGGCTCTGTGCGTGGGGTTCCACAGGACCTGGGGATGCTGCTGGTTGTGTGAAACCTCTGGGTGATCTCCTTCCTCCTCTTCTTCCTCTCCTGGGGCTGCTGCCAGAGCAGGATTTGCTGCAGCTCAGGGATGCTCTGGTTTCAGCGCACGTCTCCAGCCCCGTGCAAATGCAGTTTCCTGCATCTCACAGGACAGGGATTGCTGGGGACAGTTGCTGATGTGTGACTCTAGGGCCCACATTGCAGAGGAATGGAGCACTTTGTCTTCACCTGGAGCAATGAAATGAAATTGCTCCCTGTCAGAGCCATCTGCACAGGTTTTCTTGGAGTTTCCTGGTCTCTCCTTCTCTCCCCGAGGGCAGGAGGCTGGCAGAGAGCAGCCACCCCCCTGCTGCCCAGCCAGGGGTGTCTTTGTGGAGCACAACTTCCAGCACAAAGAAATCAGCTGTTCCTGTTCCCCCTCCCAGCCCCTCTGAAGGCTGAAATCCCCCTGGCACCTGGGAAACTGAAATGGAACTGCTGGTGCCAAGTCCGAGCTATTCTGGGTGGTAAATGTAAGTGATTCATTAATTTTGTGAAAGAATTAATTTCATTAAAAAATTAATTTCATGAAAGTACATGAAATTATTACAATATTCACTGACTCCAGCCCTGCTGTGGGACACACACCTTGGTGTGGCTCTGGCAAGGCTGATTGAGGCTTCCCTCTGTTCTCTAAAAGGTGCCATGGAAATATTCTACTTTTCCCCAGGAAACCCCTCTCTCCTGCCTGCTCTGAGTACACCCTGAAGAGTGGTGTGAACCTTTGCTGCTGTGTGCCACTTGTCAGTCAAAAATGAGGAAGAGGAAAAAAAATGCAGACTTTCAGCCCTGTTCTCCCATCAGTGCTATGCCAACAGCCAGGATGGATGACCCCTGATCCCTTCCCTCTCATGCTGGAGGACCTGGGGGAAGAAACTCCCCTAGAAGTCATTACAAATGCAGCTGCATTTCTCTGCTGATCATCTAAAGCTGCTGCTGCTTTTTTTGCAGAGCAGAGACAGAGAAATAAACCCACAGAGTCACAGCAGCTCAGAGCAAGGCAAAGCCAAAGTGTTTGGAGAAGGTGCAAGGTACAGAAAAGGGGCTCTCTTATGGAAAGCAGAGCAGGCCAGACATCCCAGGTCACTCTGACATCCAGGAAAGTGAAACTGGGAGAAGTTTTACCTGACCTGCAGCTTGGGTGGCTTTTTTGTGGATAAAGGGAAAGGGAAAAGCCTTGCAGAAAGGAGCTCGTCACAGGTAGTCTGGGGACCAAAATGGGGGAAGATTCTAAACTGCATCTGTGATAAGGAGATTCGGGAGAGATCGTTGCCAAGACAGCATTCCTGAACTGATGGGAGAGGGAAGCTTTCTAAAACAAAACAAACAGAAAGAAATTCAGACCTGACAAGGAGGCTTCCTCTGAGCAAGGTAACATTCATTTGTTTTGCACACATTGCAAACCATGAACTGTGAAGGGCTGGAGAGGCACAGAGAGGCAAGCTTGTATTTTATTTTATTTTATTTTAATTTTTTTTTCTGAGATAATTAAAGATTAAACTGCAGATTTCTTCTATTTTTACAGAAACAAACCCAAAGTAATTAAGATGCTCTCAGTCAGCTGGGGTGGGTTATGCTATATATGGTGAACAAACTGACCTACATCCACAGCCTGGGGAACTGGATTTCTGCACTCTAATTATTGTACCAGCTCTGGCTTGGGGATGCCATTGGGGTGGGATGACACCTGGTGCTGGGAGGGCAGGCTGTGCAGGTGGAAGCTTTCCATCTCCTACTGGATGTATCTCATACTCATCTCCCTTTTGCTGCTTTTCCCTGTTTTCTGTCCAGCAGGATGGGTGCTGGCAGGGGCAGCTGCCCCAGGCTGGCTGAAGGGAGCCAGAGGAGTGGAAGGGCTCCCAGTGCTGCTGGTGTTTCTGCTCACACACTGAAAGCAGCCCGGGCTGGCTCTGGCATTGCCAGGGCTCCTGGCAGCCAGCAAGGAGCAGTGCTAGCCTCTATTTTCCACTGCCTTGATCTTCCCCAAGAATTGTAGTACAGCCAAGGCAGGGCCTGAAACATTGCTTTTGATGCTTCCCAAGATATAACTCAGCATGAGAGAGAGAGAGAGAAAAAAAGCTGGGAAGGAAAAGAAACCAGGACCATAGTCCTGGGTCAGATGGAGAAAGAGATGTCATTCCTGATTCTCATATTTCCTGAGTCATTAGTGATACTCATCCTCTTCTTAGAGGTGATTTAGGCACCTGCTCCTTCTCTTCCATTGATCCACAAGCTAGGGCTCCTCACTCGCTTTTTCCTGGGAGGGGGCAGTGGGACATTGTGGAGTGTGGGTGTGTCAAATCCATTCCTTTCCCTTTTTCCCTTTTTCCCTTTTTCCCTTTTTCCCTTTTTCCCTTTTTCCCTTTTTCCCTTCCTTCCTTCCTTCCTTCCTTCCTTCCTTCCTTCCTTCCTTCCTTCCTTCCTTCCTTCCTTCCTTCCTTCCTTCCTTCCTTCCTTCCTTCCTTCCTTCCTTCCTTCCTTCCTTCCTTCCTTCCTTCCTTCCTTCCTTCCTTCCTTCCTTCCTTCCTTCCTTCCTTCCTTCCTTCCTTCCTTCCTTCCTTCCTTCCTTCCTTCCTTCCTTCCTTCCTTCCTTCCTTCCTTCCTTCCTTCCTTCCTTCCTTCCTTCCTTCCTTCCTTCCTTCCTTCCTTCCTTCCTTCCTTCCTTCCTTCCTTCCTTCCTTCCTTCCTTCCTTCCTTCCTTCCTTCCTTCCTTCCTTCCTTCCTTCCTTCCTTCCTTCCTTCCTTCCTTCCTTCCTTCCTTCCTTCCTTCCTTCCTTCCTTCCTTCCTTCCTTCCTTCCTTCCTTCCTTCCTTCCTTCCTTCCTTCCTTCCTCCCTTCCTTCCTCCCTTCCTTCCTCCCTTCCTTCCTCCCTTCCTTCCTCCCTTCCTCCCTTCCTCCCTTCCTCCCTTCCTCCCTTCCTCCCTCCCTCCCTCCCTCCCTCCCAAAAGTGGTAAACAGAATATCTGGTTTTGAAAAAGGGAAATTATGGAGCATCTCCTTTCTCCTTCCATTTCCAGAAAAGTACTGAGACAACAAATGGAGCCAACAAACAAATACTGAAACAAATCAGGGAAAAGAAATAAAACCCCAGCCATTATGCATGTGTCAAATCTAATCCTTCTGTGGCACTTGTGGATAGGCAATAAGCTGTACATGTCATCTATCTTGTGTTTAACGAGGCTGTTGACACCTCCTGACAGGACATTGTCTAAAGATTTTTGGGAAAGCTGATGTGTATTGCCCAAGGTGGTGTGAAACACTTAGAGAAGCACACTCAGAGAGAAGCTCCCAGTGGGTCACTGTGTCCCTTTGTCTTCTATGTTTCCTCTGCAAAGTGGAGTAGAAAATCACTTTATTTACTGGAGGTGGAGTTGGAAGAGGGCACATGCATGCAGCAGAGCAGTGTCAGAGCGAGATAATAGCTTTAAAAAGAAGTGATGATGTGAGGACAGTCACAGAAACAAACCCAGTGAGAATTAGGGGTTGCACAGTGTACAGAGCAGAATGTTCTGCAGCTGCTCCATGACACAGAGCAGAACCAGGAGCCAGCTCAGGACCATCAGTGATGTGTGTGAGATGTGAGAGTGTGCTCTGCTCTGCTCAGCATTGCTGAGGAAGGTGAGAGGCGCCAGAAGAGAGCCCAGAGCACAGAAAGTGACACCACCAGTCTAGAAAATCAGAAACTCAAGGGCAGGCGTAAAGACTGAGGGAAAATCTAATGAAAACTTGTCTGAGGGGAACCCTGATCAGATTTTATATATAAGGAGGAGTACCATGGAAAGAAACAGAATGTTTTGTTCTCTCTATCCATATTGAGGAGTTATGGATGTGCCCTTCAGGAGGGAAAATGGCTTGGGCAAGAGTTGGAATCTTCTCCAACCAAAGAAGGTTTTTAAGAACGGGGTGGACAAACTTCAGTCAGGAGTGAGGGAGGGAAAGGTGATCTTGGCTTTGGGCAGCAGAGGTTTCCCCCAGATGTCCTCAGCATGCCCTGTGGCTGTGTGGATCTGGAGGGGTGTGCAATGCTCAGCTCCAGGCTCGGGACACCCTGGGGTGGTTTGTGTCATCTGCTCCAGAGCCATGCTCAGGAAATCCCTCTCTCCTGCCTGCTCCAAGTACACAAGTCCCTTCTCCCTGAGGAGTGGTGTGAATCTCTGCTGCTATGTGCCACCTGTCAGTCAAAAATGAGGAAGAGGAAGCATGGAAAAAATGCAGATTTTCAGCCCTGTTCTTCCATCAGTGCTGTGACCCCTGATCCCTCTAATGCTGGAGGACCTGGAAGGAAGAAGCTCCCCTGCAAGTCATTAAAAATGCAGCTGCATTTCTCTGGGGATCATTTAAGGCTGCTGCTGCTCTTTTTGCAGAGCAGAGACAGAGAATTCTGTTCAGGAAAGAAACCAGCAGAGTCACAGCAGCTCAGAGCAAGGGAAAGCAGGTGGACTCTGCTCCTTGGCTGAGAGGAGCCTTTCCCCAGCTCATTCTGTGTCCCTGCTGCACCAGCCCCTCCTCACCTCACCCTGTGTGGGTGCTCAGGGACTGTGAACCCCTGGCAGGGACACCCCAGAGACACCTCAGGAACACACTGAGAGCCCCATTTCCCCCCCAAATCCCTGCCCAGCACTGCAGCCTCTGTGAACAACAGAAAATGAGAGGGGTCTCTGCTTGCCCAAGGCAGCGCTGGTGCTCTGGGAGGAACCCTGCCTGCTGCTCTGGTTCTTGAAGCAGAGCTGTGATTTACACCCCTGGGAGGCCACTGAGGAAGCAGCAAATCACCCCTGCAGCACGAGCTCGAAAGGTAATCAGACAGATCCATGTAAGAAATGCCCGCTGGGGCCATTAAATCTAAAACCTTTCTCCTGTTGAAGGAAAGACCAGCAGCTGGGGGTGGGTGGGAGAATTGCTACTGCGTGATCACCCTGCCTTTCCACCTTCTTTTGGCTCCTGGGGATCAGGGAGGAGCTGGAGGAGCCTCAGCCCTGACCAGCCAGGAGCATCCCTGGGTTCTTCCAGCCGGGATGGCCACAGCCCCAGGGGGTTTTCACAAACAATTGCAGCTGGAAATGGGACAGAGCCCCGAGCCTCCCAGTCAGGCCACAGCTCAGACTTGCTGCTGTTCAGGAAAAGCCAGGAGCCCTGTCCTGCTCTGACTCCCCTAAGAGTTTCTGCTGAGAGGGGTCAGTACAAGATTGAGCTCCAAACCTTTCTCTGCCAAACAGATTCTCCCCTGTTCTGGACAAGCAGCACCAAAACAAACCAGGAAGGCAAATGCCATCCCATGCTCAGAACACAATTTTATTTAGCCAGCACTACAGTTTTCAGATGCAAATAGCTTATTGAGTTGGACAAAAGTCATGGCAAGAAACGTTTCTTTCTAACTTCACCCTACAAAAATATCTCGGAATAATAGGATTGTGTTTTTCCAAAAATGTTCTGTATTGATTTACAGCAGTATCACATTCAAGCCCAGCATTAGAGTTCCTTCATTAATGAAATTAGACACAAAAGTCTTGTTATATTAGCGATTTTCACAGAGTAACTCAGTAAGCTATTTTTAATATTCTCATGGAGGCATGCCAGAGGGATAATATTTTTATGTTCTATAGCAGAGAAATATACTTTAAGACAGTTTTGATTGACTTCAAAGTGTGCTTGAAGGCCCAGGCATGTTTTCCATTCCTACAAAGTGACCAAGGAAAGAGGAGCCTTATCTGCAGCACGGAGCAAAACCCCAACAGAACGAAACCCCCGCGCCAGCAGCGTTTCCCACGCACTGCACCAAGGTTGAAAATAAAACACAGCCCCTCCTCCCTCTTTGAGGGCATTGGAATGAATCGTGCTCCTGCCAGGAACGCTGCACTTCACCCAGGTGACTGAACAAAACCCTCTGGCCTTTCCCTGCAGCTGCATAAAGTGGGAATGCTGCTTCCCTGCTTTCCAGACAGCACCACTGCACATTTCCAGGGCAGTTTTCCCTCCAGTGCCTCTCTGCTCTTTCTGTATTTGCCCCTGGTGTTCCTGAGGGGCAGAGGGAGCTGGCTGGGAGCTGTGGGTGAGGCACACAACACCTCTGAGCAGCCAGAGCACCTGTGGCTGCAGCCAAGGGCAGGCATGAGCTCAGCCTCCTTTCTGCTGCGCTGGGACTGTTGCTCTTCATCTGATACCTCCCCCAGCCAGTCCCACATTGCAAAGGGCTATTTCAGGCCTAGCCAGGGGCTCTTATCAACTTTCAGGCTCGTTTTCAGCGGAGCAAATCTCTACTGAGCGAACAGGTTCACACCACACGCGTCAGGGAATGCCTGGGGCTTTTAAGGCAGGTTGACATTTAAAGGCAGCTCCAAGCCCTGGGGCAGTGCTGAGCAGCACAGCCTCCCCCGGGGCATTTTTGGGTGCACAGCACCACTGCTGGCCATCCCCTCTGAGTGCAGGGGCTGCACAGTGCAGCCCAAGCTGGGACAGGGCACCCCACCTTTCTGTGCCTCTGGGACTCTGATACCTGCTGCAGGGAACTTCTTGGCAAGGCAAGACACCCCTCGTTCAAAAGGAGCCTCTTGGCAGCTCTCTCTTCTGCCTCCAAATGGCCTCAATTGCAAACAGATGGTCAGAATTCTGAAACCCCAAGGACCCCAAGGAGGAGACTGCTGGAAAGCATCTCCAGGAATCCCTGGCGAGATCTCCAGTGTGACAATGATGTTTACAGACCATCAGGAAGGGACCTGGCCTGTTTGTGTTGATGTTACAATTCCTCTCCTGCTCCTCACATCCTTGCTAGCAACCATCAGGATCCTCAGCAGGGCTCTGGTGGTTTGCAAATGCAGTCCTGAGTGCAGAATGTGCAGTGCCTCCCCTGCTGGCTCCACGTTAGTCCTTCCTGTGAGCCTTTTGGACACCAGCACTGTGACAAATCCACCCCACCTTGGTCTGTGTGCCTGTCACTGTGCAGCAAACCATGGCTGCTCATAGCTGCAGGCAACAGGAGGCCTGGCAGCCCAGCTCCTGCTGCTGGGGCAGAGCTCCTCTGGCTGGGAGCAGCCCAGAGCCCATCCCAGCCCTGCTCTGTGCTCCTCCAGGAGCTCCCCGTCCTCTCACAAGCACAGAGCTTCCCTGTGCACAGCCCTCCTGCTTCCATCTCCTAATTAACAGTGTCTTCATGTCCTAGCCCTTCTCCAGGAGCTCCTCATCCTCTCACAAGCACAGAGTTTCCCTGTGCACAGCCCTCCTGATGCCACCTCGTCATTAACAGTGTCTTTATGTGCCAATGTGGCAATGGTTCTTCCCTCAGGGTCACTAAATGTGGAATTTGCAGGCAACTCTGACATGAGAAGAGATGAGAACCTTGACTCCATGTTTCAGAAGGCTGATTTATTATTTTATGATATATATTGTGTTGAAAGAAAATGATATACTGAAACTATACTAAAGAATAGGAGAAAAGATTTCTTGAAGGCTTGAAAAGAATAGAAAAGGCTTGAAAAGAATAGAAAAGAATGGAATGATAATAAAATTTTTTGACTGACTAAAGAGTCCGAGACAGCCAGACTGGGATTGACCATTTATTAGAAACAACCCCATGAGACCATGATCCACCTGTTGCATCCTACAACAGCAGACAATCACTGTTTACATTTCGTTTCTGAGGCCTCTCACCTTCTCAAGAGAAAAGATCTTAGCAAAAATATTTTTCATAAAAGATGTCCATGACAAACCCACTCCTCTTTTTCTTCTCCTCTTTCCCTCCCCTGGCCAGCTGGGAGCTGTGCTTTGCTCCCAGCAGTGCTGCTCAGGGTTTGTGTCCTATTTCTGCCACATCCTGGCCAGTTCAGCCATCCTTGCCCTTGCAGGACAATGTCTATTGTCCTGCTGGCCAGAGCAGCACTCCTGGGGCTGTGGCTTTGGGAGAAGCACCCATAAAAGGAACAAAGCAAAGCTCAGTGCCCTGAGCTGATCAGTGTTTGATGGTCACTGCTCACAGCAGTGTGTGCTGTGCCCCTGGAGCCATCAGCCCTGCAGCTCTGTAGGTGCTGCTCACCTCCAGAAGGTTTCACAAGTGCCTGGAAGCTCCCAGCCAGCCCTGCAGCATCAGCAAGATGTGGAGAGAAGATGGGAGAGCCTGGCTGTGTGCTCAGAGGTGCTGGGGCTGCCTGGTCCCTGTGGAGCTGCAGCTGAGGCCATGGTGGTGGTTTGGGCATGAGATGAAGTGTTGGGCTGTTTTTCACACCAGGCAGGAACCACCACCCTGTGCAAGGCTCAGCCAGCTCCTGTGTCCTGCCCTGGCTGCTGGAGCTTAGGACACATTCAGGGCAGCAGTTCTGGTCTCAGTGAGTTTTGTTATCCTCATGCTTTCCATGAGCATCTTCCCAAGCTTAGGACACATTCAGGGCAGCAGTTCTGGTCTCAGTGAGTTTTTACATCTTCATGTTTTCCATGAGCAGCTTCCCAAGCTTAGGACACATTCAGGGGAGCAGTTCTGGTCTCAGTGAGTTTTGTTATCCTCCTGTTTTCCATGAGCAGCTTCCCAAGCGTGTGCCCACCTGGAAAGCCCAGGGGCTCTCCAGCTGGCATGGTGGGTGAGGGCACTCTGAGCTGAGCCCCTCCCTGGAGCTCCCAGCTGGGCCAGAAGGGTTTGTGGAGCACAAACCTCAGCAGAACAGGAAGGAAAGGACAGGCTCAGCCCCAGGGGGCTGAAAAAGCCCAGGGATGCTGTAACCACGTGGATCTCCTGAGTCCCCACTCTCAGCCTCCAGCACTGTCTGTCCTGGGCAGCAGGAATTAATGGGGGAAGAGGAGATGCAGCAAAGATTTCCTGTCTCTTCCAGGAGATGAAATGCAGGGGAAGCAAGGGGTGTGCAGACCCAGGGTTGCAGCAGTAGCTCTGGAGAGATTTTGCTGCTGCTCAGCAGCCTCTGAAGGAACAGCCCTCTCCCTGCAGAGTTTCACGCCAGAAACAGGCCCAATTTGGCCCTAAATGCACATATAATAAAGGCACAGCTGTGAATTTCTTCTCTTCTCATTTTAAAATATATGAGCTGGTTTGCACAAGCCCAGTGTGATGCAGCTTCTCTCATCCATGGAGCTCTTGTGCACGCAGCACCCCAGCACAGCCCTGGGGAGCAGCCCCAGCAGCAAACAGCTGTGCAGACATGTTGTGCCAGATGTTACCAGGAGGTTGTGCAGCAGGAAATGGATTCCTGGAAGTGCCACCCCAGTTACTGCCCAGGACCAGCCCTGAGAAAGCAGGATCTGCAACAAACATGGGAACAGAGCACAAGGGCTGCAGCCTCTTTCCTTGGGGAGGTTTTGCCACCAAGAGAACGGCTGGGCACACAAGGGAGGGCAGATGGAGCTGCTGGGGCAGGAATGCCACAGGAAGGGAGGAACCAGCCCCACAGGACTAGCAGGTCTCCTGGCTACTGGTTAGCTGCTGGTTAGCCCTGGTTAGCTGCTGGTTAGCCATGACAGAGCTCTGGTTAGCCCTGGGCGCAGGCTCACCTCTCTGGTTCTCCCTCTCTCCCCATGAGGTCAGTGGCTCTGGCTGCACTGTCAGCACACAGGTGGTGTGGAGCAAGCATGAATGGATCATGGGGTCCTGCACTGTCTCCTCCCAGCCCCAGAGCAGTCAGGATCCTGCCCTGACTGCTGAAATCCCTCTGGGCTTTGCCAGAGTGTCCAACACGGTGCTGGAAGGGCACACAAAGCACTGCTCCATCCCCTCTGCAGCACAGCAGAGCACAGCCCCAGCTCCCCAGCTCCTGGCTCACCACGGAGGGTGCACGTGGCTCCTCCAGGAGCCTGGAGCCCTGGGGCAGTGCCCTCCCAGCCGCCTGGGGCAGCCCCACACCCAGACCCTGACCCTCCTCACACGGGGAGCCCCTGCCCCAGCCCACTCTCCTTTCCCACAGCACAGGCGCTCCCCAGGCACTGATGACAATTCCCACAAAGTTGGATAAAAGAAGAGCTTGGAGAATGTCTTGAGGGCTCGTGTTGTTGCCCTGCCAGGGGTGCAGGGCAGGGCTGTGAGTGCTCACAGCCATTTGTGCACACAGACACGCACACACATCCCACATCCTCGCTTGCCTCCCCATTTAAAAAGTCATTCAGAGTGAAAACATGTTTCCTCTTTGTGAATGGGCAGATCTAACCCAGATGGTGCACTAACTGGAAACATCTTGTGTTCCAGCCTGTTCCTAGACTCATTCTGCTCAAGAACAGAAGGCTCCATTTATGATCATCTCTTCAGCATTCCCAATCTTTACAGCTTGGAGATACCCAGCTAAACGCTGTGTCAAATCATCACCTCTTCCCCTCTTCCTAACCCTACCAGAGCAGAGCTTTCAAGGCTGTCAGTGTGGGGAGTGAGGCACTGGCTGAGACCTGCTGGTGTGGAGCAAGGCTGCCTTGGCATTGGACTGCAAGGAAACCTCCAGTACTTTGTGTCTTCTGAGACAGCTTTCTGGGACCCCTCTGGCCTTGCTGCTCACCACCTGAGAGCACTGAGGCAGCTGAGCATGAGCCACGGGCCATTTCCTAGATGTTTCTGCATAAAGGTGTAATTTTCTTTCATGTAAGAAAGCATCTTTTGAAGGAACAAGTACATCCCCCTTGAAAGTGCTGGAGATTGCAAAAAGTCCCCAGAAAAACTGGCCTAAGAGACAAACTACCCTGAAGAACTATTAAAGCTTCATTTCTTAGTCCATTTTTCAATGAGGCTATATTACCTAGGGGGTTCCTGCAATGGGTGTCCTTCCCTGTTGGAATTTCTGCTTGGATACATGCAGTCTTCCTCACTGTGATGTGGTCAACAATTCCATTATACATATGGGATTCTGTGGGATTATAATGGGATCCTATATAAATTCCCATTATATATGGGATCCCATTATTTATATGCCTCCAGAAATTATTTCTTTCCAGAATCCTCCTGATTTTTTGGTGCCAATGAGCCTAACGTGCTCCCAGGCCCTGCAGGTTAAATGCTCATGGAGATAACATGGTGTTATTCTCGCAAGAGGATGTTTTCTTTTTATCATTTCAGGGCTATCAGGTTTCATTGCACAGATCACAGTTTCAGCCCCAAGTTTCACGTGTCCAGATATCACTCACATGCCCTTCCATCAGGCTCAATCATGAATTAAGGGCTGTGTCCTGGATTGAACTTTACCCTTCACTAGCTCCCTCTCAAAATCAGCTGCAAAAGAGAAGGAGATGCTGAACACAACCTGACTGCAGGTGCTCTGAGCAAGGGCCTCAAGAATGTGCAAATCATTGAAGCAACCCAGAAATAACCACAAATATAAACAAGATGAAATAAAAGCTCAAACTGTGCACAGAGCTGCGAGTGCTCTTTCCCCAGTGCAGCAGGGAGAGGAAATCCTATAATCACTGACACACTCCATTTAACCACAGGCATGGTTACGAGGGAGGGACAGCAGGCAGAGCCTGGGGATGGAGTGCTAGGGTGGATGGACAGATGAGTGAGCAAACCCAGCCTGGGGGTTCAGTCCTGCTGGGTGCTGAGCAAAGCTCTGGGGCAGTGGGGCTCAGCCCCAGCCCAAGAACAAGCTCACAGCAGACAAAGTTACCTCTGTGCTGCTCATTCTGCCCTGCCCAGGCTGCAGCAGGCAGCAGGCAGCAGGATGGGGTCACTGGTGGAGGTGTTGTAGGACCTTCTGAAAGCACATGGAGATGGAACAAGAAGGATCTCGACAAACAATTACCCCTGTCTCTATCTGATTTCTGAAAGAGGACGCTAGATAGCAGCTTAGACTCACAATGAGGTGGAAATTAGTTTTAGAAGCATCTCAAAACATACCTGAAAAAGAAATGGGAGTGATTCACACATTTCCCTTGGGAGGTGATTACAGAGCTGGGAACAGCCTTGGGTTTGAGTAGAGATCTGGGTGTGAGCAGAACTAGTCAAGGAATGGGGAGAGAGGACCTGAGTCAGTGTCCCAGGCACCCTCCTCACCCTGCAGGTGATGTCCCCACCCAGCAGAGAATGTCACCCTGCCTGGGGAGCCCACACAACCAGTGGCCTTCTGTGCTGGGAGCTGAATTTGGGGCTTGACACATGAGAAAATGAGGGTGGGCAGGCCCTGGCACAGGGTGCCCAGAGCAGCTGTGGCTGCCCCTGGATCCCTGGAAGCATCCAAGGTGGGGCTGGACAGGGCTGGGAGCAGCCTGGGACAGTGGGAGGTGTCCCTGCCATGGCAGGGGGTGGAACTGGATGGGCTGTGAGGTCTCTTCCAACCCAAAGCACTCAGTAATTCCATGGAAATGAGATTTCAGGTGACTGTCAGGCTACTCAGGAGGCGGCTGCAGGAGGCAAAACCCAATCTGTCCATGAGAGGAGATCTCTGCAGGTTCCCTGCCATTTCTGTCTGAAAGCATCCTAGTGTGTCAGAAACTGGGAGAAAACAAATCTGCAGTGTAGCTTCCCCCCCTTTGACAAGGCGGTTCCTTTATCCTGCAAACTGCAGCTAGCAAGGGCCAGGAGCCAAGAGCAACGCTGATCATGAGGTGTCAGGAAATGTTTGCCATGACTTCATCCTTAAAATAACCCCTGCAGACATTTTGCTCAGCAAAGGAAGGTCCTACCCGACCCCGTGGAGCACAAAGGAGCACAGACCCCCGAGGAAGAACGATGGGTCTGACAATGAATTCCCAGGAAATGATAACTGAACTCCAGATGGCCAACAGGGAATGGAGTGGGGCCACAACCGAGCCCAAGGGAGAGTCTCTGTCCTCTGCCACCACTGCTTTGATTGCTCAGCCAGACTGAAAGCTTGGGAGAGCTTTGAGGCATGCAGGAAAGTGGGGTTCTTCCCTCCAGCTGGCTGAAAGAGAAAAATAGATCCTTGGAAACAAATAGACCTCTTAATAGGAAAGTGATGTGTGTGGTGCTTGTGCAAGCGAGACACAACTCAGGGCTCTGTTATGGAAATTTTCCTCTGTGACAAATATGTTATGAATGACTTGTCTTGAAAACATGCCAGCATGTAGGTGCTGCTATCACAACATTCAGTGACTTTAACTTACTGTGAGCGTTCCTGTGATAAATCATGGAAAACCTTGCTTGGGCTATCTTTAGTCACTGCACTGTTTCACTCTCACAAGTCACTCACGGCTCTAAAAATACAGTTTATATCATTGGATTCCTGGAATTCCTTCAGTTCTTACATTCTGGTTTAAGTGGCATTAAAGCTGGGCTGTGCAGTCCGAGGCTGCAGGCTGATGTTTCACTGTGGATTAGACTTCACCTGGGTTCAATACAGGGTTTGCAATATTTATTTCATTTGGATCCAAAACCAATTTGAAAAATCTTCCTGTACATACACCTCTTACCTGGCTATGTGGAACAAGGGCTAGATTTTGCCTGGGACTAGATAGTAATTTAATAACCATTCCAATATAGAATTAAACTAAAACACATGCTCACCACAAGAACTGAGTTGAGACTGCGGGGTTTTCTCCTCAAAACCTGGAGGGATCTGCTCTCTTCTGGCCTCTGCTCTGTGATCTTGTGTTGACTTCTAGGTCACACATCTCTCTCTGTCTTCTTTTGGTTTCACTTACATGTCTTTCATAGCAGTTATTGATTCAAAAACACCAAGAACAAGAAAGTCTTGACCTCCCACCAGCCTCTCTGGATTTGATTACCAGCTCACCAGTGATGGATAGTCTGAGCAGAATTTAATGCTTTCTAATTTTCCTTGATAGGCTCTACGAAGCACGTTACTTTTTTTTTATCCCAACTGGCAGCTCAACAAAGCCCAGCAATATAAAGCTCCATTTGTGTAATAAACTGTTGTACAATCTACTACTTATGAACACAGGCCCTGAAAATGTGCAACCTTTCTGCACATTACATTAAACACAAACCAGATGGGCACTGGAAAATCCTCCCCTTTGTTGCAGTGGGCTAGAGGGGCTGGTGGTCAGAAGGTCTGTTTCACTACACAAATAAACTGAAGAGTTTAACTACATTATTCTCCAAAATCAGCAGTGGCAAACCTGTGTGGAAACATCATGAGCAGTTTGCAAAGCCACTCCTGGAGTGGTGCAGGCACAGGGGAGCCCTTCATGGCTCCCACCTGCAGTGGGCAGCTCGTGCCTGGGACCCAGAGCCTTCACCTGCAGCCAGAGCTGGCACCCAGACTGGGAGGTAAAGGTGTGAAATCAATCTCTTCTTTAAAGGCTGCCTGGGTCAGAGCTGGGCATTTTAACTCTGACCATCACTACAGAGAAATGGAGCCCTCCAGAGTGGGCTGAGCTCATACTGAGCAGTTTCTGAGGGAGAGAAACCTCATCAGGTCAGGCAGGATGTCTCACACTTCCATCATTCCATGAGCGAATTCCATCTCAGCCTCAGAGTCCCAGGAGAGGGAATAAGGGGATTTGCTGTCTCTGGGCTGTACCAAAGGACACCTCACTCTTCCCTTTGAGCACAGACACTGAGACACTTCTGGAGGAGCTGCTTCACAGAGCCCCTGCAGGTCCTCTGGCCCCTTTCCTCGTGACTGCAAACGTTATCACAAAATTGTTTCTGAAATCCACCTGGTCTGACTGGCACAGGGAGGGACACGTGGCCAAAGCCACACACAGAGCCTGCACCCTCACTGCCTTCCCACTGCCAGGGAAATCATCACCAGGGACTGATGGTAACGACAAGGTAAAGACAGTCCTGATGCAAAACAAGAGAAATGTTCTGCTGCTGTTCCCAGGACACAGCTTCCCAGGTAAAGAACAGGTGAGCAGCACCTGGCATGGGAGGGGGTGAGCTGGGATGCCATGAAAGCCGCTACCAGCTAAGAATTATCCTGGCCTGGGCTGGGGGTACACTGGGCAGGCAGAGGTCAGAATTCCTGCCTGTTTTGGAGGTAACAATCCCCATTTTCCAGGACTTATGCACGCAGTCCTGGGATTTTGTAGGCCCTGCCAAATGGGCTTTCTGCTTGCTCAAAGGTGATTTATTTTTACAAATTTAAATGAAATCCCCTCTGCCATTTTTGAATAATACTAGAGTTAAAAAGACTATTTTCCTATTTAAAAATATTCTAGCTAGACTGTTTTTATTAAATCAAAGTTAAGTCAAATAAAGACGGCGGTTTGAAAGTTCAGGCTTGGGCAGGAGCTGGTCCTCACTGAGGAGCTGTGCCCCTGACAGATGGATGTCTGTCTGTCTGTCTGGTGGCCACTGAACCAGCAGAGAGCACCAGCCCAGGGGTGGAAAGAGCAGGGAACAAAGGGAAGGTCCGGCCTGGCTGAGGGGTGCACACCTGAACCCTTGAGAGGTGGGATGCCACAGGGCAGGAGGAGGAGTGGTGGTGACACACCTTGCACTTGCTTCTCCTTACCCTGTCCTGGAAGATTCCTAAAGACAAGAGATGGAAGCTTCTTCCATTTCACCCAAGTCATTCCAGGCATGGTGTCCTCCAGGGCCATCATGGTGGGTGGGGGGTCCCTGCTGTCCCCTCTGTGTGTGGGATGAGGAGGGGGTGCTGGACACACCCGTGGCGGTGCCCTCCAGCAGGGTGGGCTGTGAGGAGGCACTGATGCCTTGTTTTTTACCCCAGGTCACTCCCAGCTACTGAGCCCCTATGGAGAGGCTGGACAGCTGGCCTGCAAGCAAAGCTGAGTCAATAGAAGAAATAACAATGGATGATTCTCGAGTGTTTCCATAGCAAAGAAGAAGACAAGGCCGTCAGCATGGAAACAGATTGGAAAAGATACATGAAAATTTTTGTAAGCTAAACTACGTGCATAAGTAGATGTGTACGTGTGCCTTTCTAAATTTCTGTAAAACTTTTGCCAATTATATTGACACTGATTGCCTTGCACAAACGAATATAATAAGTTATTGTGATGTAATTAATGACTTCAGATCACGCTTTGTTAAGAGTATATAAGCTGGAGAACACTCAGAATAAAAAAACTTCTTTTTTTCTTGGACCCTAAACACGTGTGTATGTCATGTCCGACCTAATGGTGACAAACCCCCACCAAGGGATGGGTAGAAGGCCCTTGTGACACCCCCAAAAGTGGCACTGAGGGGGATGGAAGGCTCTGTCCTGTCCCTGGCAGGGACAAACCTGCTGTAGGGCTCTGTGGAGGGCAGCCTGGGGGGCTGTGGGATGGATGTCCCCTTCCCTCCTCACCCCCAGCCCATCAGGCTGCTCCACCAGCCCTGCAGGAGCTGTCACACCACGGAATGTGACATCAAAGGCAGGCCCGGGTGCCACATGACGTGTGTGACACTTGGCAGGCGTGCCAGCTCCCGAGATGATGTGACATGAAGGGAGCCGGCTGTTCCCACGTGGGGACCGCAGGAAGAGCCCAGCCCTGGGCTGGCTGAACGTGCTCAAGGGAGGGAAAGGAGCAGAGCAAAGCCCTGGAGGGGTGCCCAGACTGTGGGGGGCTCTTCTCACTTAGGGCAAACAGCCCAGTGTGGAGGGGCTGCACCGTGTCCTGGTGGCCACCAAGCCTGTGGCACGGGGCCAGCTGCCAGGCAGGTGCTGGCACTGCTGCAGGGCTTACCTGCATGTCTGCAGGTTGTGCTGGGAGCCTGTGGGCACCTGGAGGTGTTTATTTCTTTTCCTTCCCATAGCAAAAAAAGGGTGGAAAATGGATACAAAAAATAAGGATGTGAAAGCTACAGAGAAAATACAATTTTCTTTCATGTCACTGAAGAGTCTGTCTCTTTACAAGTTGTTACTGCGTTATCTTAGGTACACTTTGGCATCTGGGGCTGTAGGGAAGAGGAGTCCTCTGGTGTGACTGAGTCTGACTCTCTGTGTTTTACTCCAGCCTGACACCACTACACTGCCATGATGACATCATTTGGATTATTTCTGATTTATAGCGATTGAGAAAAATTGGGTCCCGTACAATAATGCAAACAATCAAAGACACAAAGCAAAAAATAGTGCCTTTGGGCTGCACTTTCACACTGCATGATGTTTTGAGGACTTAATGTTGAAAGCTTTAGAGTGCACAAAAGGAATTTTTTTCATTTCATATATTATACAGTTGCCTGAAAGAAATGGCAAACAACTCCGCAGGCTAAGCATGCTTTGCACAGGCTCATTTTGGGGCTTTTCTGTCCATCAGCTTTCTACCAACAGATCACTGAAACTCAGAGCAGGATCTGCCCCCGTGACCCCACAAATGATCCTTGCAGAGGCCAAATTCTGCTCTCTGTCACACGAATCTGGAGCAATTTTGGTGAAGAACAGGTTTTCTGGAGCGCCCAGTACTCGGTGAAAGCAGAGCAGTCTATTGGGGCCATGGCAAACCAAATACCCTTCCCATTTCTTCTCCACTGATCAACTTCACACCACCCTAATTCCCCAGAAATTCCATTGGTGTGATCAGAACACTGTTCTCTTCCTAAGAGGTTGAAATCCCACATTTCAGCCAAAATCACACCAAACACTCAGATCACAAAGAACACGCCTCAAAGGTGACAACAGCATTTAAGTCTGTCCCAGAAATACTGAGATCAGGCCCCAGTTCCATAAAACCTTAAATTTGTACCAACTGATGGCAAAATGTCCTATGGCAAACACCCTCAAAAGCTCCACACGTGAAACCAGCAGCGAACCAAACCCCCAGCACATGTCAGAGTTGTTATAAATAAGTTATAAGTTGTTATAAATAAGTGATAGTTAAGTTTCATAGGTGGGGTTATGAATTGTAAATTCAATCAATACGAGGCGTTGATATGAATTGTTAATTTCTATAATGAATTGCTATGCATAATTAATGTAATAAGCTATGAGGTAACGAATTAAGCTAAATGTATTACACTGTGAGCGCATGGCCAATGGGGTGGGGTTTAATGGAGGGAACTTTCTAGAATGCTGCCTCATGGCGCGATGACAGCAACTTGAACTGTGATTGGACAATGAGCCAACCAGTCAGATCCAAGTATTCCAGAATGATTGGTCAGGATTGAACCCCAGCATAGACCAATCAGCGGCCAGGAAAGAGACCAATCAGCATAAGGGAGGGAAAACGCACCAATCCCGCAGCTCCAGAGGCCTCAAAACCCCCAGGAGCCCACACCTGAAGGGTTCCTTCATCCGAGCTCAGTGTGCAAAGGAGCCCCCTGTGTATAAAGTTATTTTTTCCTGACTTGTCCCATGGGTCTTAAGTTTATCTTAAAGCTTTGTTTCCAGTTGTTCTCAGTTCTTAATAAACAGGTTCACACTTCTTAAAGGCTGACAGCCTTGTTTCTTTTTAGCAAGAGATGCTAACCCAGCACAGATCCCATCTTGTTCTCAGTTCTTCACCCTTTTTAAAGGTTGACAGTGGAAACCCAGAGCACTGGGAGTATTTCTCTGTCTGCTCTGGGGTGTCCTGACCCCCAGGGCAGCACTGATTTTGACCCTCATCCATGGAGAAATCTTCCTAAACTTCCAGACAAACTGGAATCCACAAAAGTGTGAAATCAATTATAGAGAGCAGTGTGGGTGTGTCACTGGGTGAGAAATTGAGGGTTTGGGGTTTTTAGTGTGCTGTGGATGGCAGCAGGATGGAGAGCACAGGGTGTCACCCTGGGCTTCTTCTTCATGCTGCTCCTTCCTCCTTCTCCATGGGTTTGGGTGGCATTTTGTAACTGGGCAGAAAAGTCCCCATTGCAGCTCTGTGGGATCAGTTATTGGGTTAAAAAGGGAAATAATCCAGGTGTCAGTTCTTAATTGGATAGTTTAGCTTTAAAAGACCTTGTACCAAGAGACTGTTGGCCATTTTGTGCCTTCTCATGAAAAGCTGCAGAACTCAGGCTTGTGAGACTGTTCTACTGATAAATAATGAACACCTGAGTCCCAACATGAACTGCTGTCTCAAGTTCCTTCAGTCCAGACCCAGAGAAACCAATGACTGGAACCCCCAAGTTGGCAGCCTTGTTTCTTCTCAACAAGAGATGCCAACCCGGCCCAGATCCCATCTTGTTTTTGGTTCTTAATGAACATGCTCATCCTCTTTAAAGATCATCACCCTCTTTTTACCAAGAGATGCCAACCCAGCCCAGATCCCACCTCTGTGCTCACTCTTGCCACCTCCAGGGGAGGAACTCCACTCACCGTTCTTGCGCTCGGCGAAGGGCGGGGGCTGGAGCTTGGTGCCATCCCTCAGGTCGCTGGCAGGTTTTTCCTTGGCTGCCTTTTCCTCCTCATTGCCAGTTCTGTACTCCTGCTTGGTCACACCATTCATCACCGAGCCTGCAGGGACCGTGCCAGGTTCTGGCTGCTCCACTTTGGGGGGTCAGGGAGAGGAGCAGGCGCCAAATGGGCTCTGGAAGAGAGGAGGAACGGGTAAGGACAGATTGCCAGAGCAGTCTGGGAAACAGAATGAGTGCAGGCTGGCATTTCTGAAGTGATCAGGCCACAAACAACCAATTACTGGCAGTTTGCATAGGGAAACCATAGGATTCCCTATTGCCTGCTGGATTGTCCTTGTCTGCTGGACACCTGGCTACTTTTTTGGAGAAATTTCCACCCATGGGCATGGAATATGTGCAGAAGGTTTGTCTTCAAAACATGGGCCCCCATGAGAGAGCTCTTGAACTGTTGGAGATCCACGAATGAGAGCAATCTTCCTTTACATCTCTGCTTTGCTGAGAAAACTGGAATAAATGACAGGAATAATTCTGCACAACCCAGAGGAGGCTGCTAATTATGTAATACATCCAGCAAATGAAAAGAGCAAACATCAGTCAGCTTTTACACCAGGAAGTGCCCAAACACCCTGCAAAGTATGTGCAAAACCTCTGACATCAAAGTTATGATTAGCACCCTCCAGAGCTAAAGGCTGTCTGAGGAATTCAACCAGGTTAGGTACCAAATGTTGAGAGTTTTTGAAGGATGGAGGAGTTGGTTTTTTTACCACATAGTTGTACTCCAAGGTTTACGTGGGGTTTGCAGTCAAAATACATCACAAGTTCTGCAAATTCAGGTTGTGCTTCTGCAGATGTCAGTCCCATCTCACCAGAAAGATGGGTGGAAAGGACTCAGCTTACACCAAACATGTTTGTGGGATGCAGGCAGATGGGCCAGGAGGGGCTGTGACACTGAGCACATCACAGGAAAGCTGCAGGGACCATTTCAACAGAGCATTGTCTGAAAAATCTCCAGATGCTGAGCGAAAGTGAATGCCTCTAAGAATCAGCACCAGCTCCTAATGAGTCCCATCAGGAAAGAGCTGGGGAGAGCTAAAAAAGGTCATTTGTAGAGAACGAGAATAGAAAAGTGTAAGATTGATTCAGTGATAAAATCTGATTTAATACAAAAAAGTTACCAATTTACTGTATAAGGAAGTAGGAGCCGTGCGTTGCACACGATACCATCTCCTCCACACTGCGAGCCAGGACCCTCACACCCCTCTCCCCACCCTGCACCAGCAGGGAATTTGCCATCTGCTTTCCCATCCACCTCGCTGTCAGCCCCACCTGCTGCAGCTTTTCCTGTCCTGGCAGCTGCAGCTCAGCCCGTGTCTGTCTGTCCTGCCTCACACTGAGTTCACTGCTGGCACCTCTGACACGGGGTGCCCATGGCTGCACTGACACCCTGGGGTGTCCTTGGCACTTCATCCCTCTGCAGGGACCCCAGAGCTATGCCCAGTGCAGCACTTGGACAGGCTGGGTGTGCAGCAGAGACACAGAGCAGAGCCAGCCTTGCCCCCAGCCCTTCCCCTTGGCTGTGTGTGTTGTATTGCACTAAATAGTTCATTTAGTTGTTGTTGTACACCAGGTACATTAGGTCATGGGGGGGGATGGCTGCACT
The DNA here is from genome assembly GCF_963513975.1 of Fringilla coelebs. Taxonomy (NCBI): domain Eukaryota; kingdom Metazoa; phylum Chordata; class Aves; order Passeriformes; family Fringillidae; genus Fringilla; species Fringilla coelebs. Next base: position 12,818,047 of record NC_140045.1, read on the forward strand.
GACACCCTGGGGTGTCCTTGGCACTTTATCCCTCTGCAGGGACCCCAGAGCTGTGCCCAGTGCAGCACTGGGACAGGCTGGGAATGCAGCAGAGACACAGAGCAGAGCCAGCCTTGCCCCCAGTCCTTCCCCTTGGCTGTGTGCTCCTCATCCCCTCCTCACCGTGCCCTTTCCTCATCTCCTGAGCCCAGGGGTTCCTGCCAGAGCCACTGCCCATGCCAGCAGCCCTGCAGGCACCCAGACGGGCCAGGCTGCATCCTGGGGCACACAGCTCCATCTGCCACGGCTGCTTTGGCATTTCTGCTCCCCTGGGCTCTCCTTTCCAGGGGTGTGACTGCCCCGTCCCCACTGTGGGGATCCAGCCCCACTGCTGCCTGCAGGGCTGCAGACCCACCTTGACACGAGCAGCATCAGGCCCTGCACTCCTTATTTAATTCATGACTGGCGTGGAACATTCAATAAGCTTTTACATTGCTGTTTTAAAATGAACTTTTTTTTTTTTTAACTTCTTGAAGTTGCTGATACGATGCATCTTTCCAGTGGGAACAGAGGGTGATGACAGGACAATCCAGCAAACTGCATCTGCTTACAAAAATGAGACTTTGTTCAACCCAACACTAAATCTTTGATAAATTAGCCAGGGCTTTGGTGACGTACATGTTGAACCAATATGACAGTTTTATATGGATTATGATTATTAATGTTTTTCAAAAATAGAGAGCGTGAGCCAGACATCCAGTGTCGGAGCTGCAAGACCACCAGCCGAGGCAAAAGTCTTTCAGGAAGGCTTCTTGCAGGCTCTGTGTGCAATCTCTTTTTACACTCAGAGCATATGCAACATTTTAATTTGCAGTGAGTGTGCCGGGTCCCTCTGTCTGAGCCAGGAGGTCACACTGTGACCCTCAGACACAGGCTTCACAGCACACCACTGGCTCAGCGCTGGTTTTGTTGGTTTTTTTTTTTTCTGGAGTGAAATTTGGCCTCAAAACATTCCACATTGTTCCTCATTTAGGCTGAACTGATTGTATTTACAAAGCTGAGACACAGTTCTGAGCCTCAGAGCACATCTCCCATCAAGCACTGCTGCCAACACATCAGCTGCAAGGCTGTGCACAGCACGGGTCATTCCCATCTCTCCCTGCCTGTAAATCTGAAATTCCTCAAGCTGGACTATCATGGTACATCTTGGGTACTTCCTTTCAGACTCTGGAGATCCTCAGGAGGATGCCTGGTTTGGGAGGAGCAGCCTCCTTCCTTCTGCCTGGGGAGCAATGCAGCGTGCATGAGGTGCAGGCTTGGGGTCACACAGCCCAGTGACCCCAAACTGTGCCACACACAGCCCAGTGACCCCAAACTGTGCCACACACAGCCCCATCCCAGGGACCCCAAACTGTGCCACACACAGCCCCATCCCAGTGACCCCAAACTGTGCCACACACAGCCCCATCCCAGTGACCCTAAACTGTGCCACAGCCCCATCCCAGTGACCCCAAACTTACCCTGTTCCCTGTCCCCTTACCCTGCTCCCCTATCCCCTTACCCCTTTCCCCTGTTCCCTTACCCTGTTCCATGTCCCCTTACCCTGTCCCCTTACCCTGTCCCCTGTCCCCTTACCCTGTTCCCTGTCCCCTTACTCTGCTCCCCATGCCTCCCTTACCCTGTTCCATGTCCCCCTACCCTGTGCCCTGTCCCCTTACCCTGCTCCCCTATCCCCTTACCCCTTTCCCCTGTTCCCTTACCCTGTTCCATGTTCCCTTACCCTGTCCCCTGTCCCCCTACCCTGTTCCCTGTCCCCTTATCCTGTCCCCTGTCCCCCTCACCCTGTTCCCTGTCCCCTTACCCTGTCCCCCAGGCAGCCAGTGCAGTGCCCTCAGACACCACAGACTGTTTGGAGCCTGTCCTGCTAGGGCAGATAATTGGATAATTCTAAAATATTTTTTATTTTTTAACGGTTTTTTAACTTTTTCTCAAGGAAAAAATGAACTGAACCATTGAAATGAAAAATTATTTTTAGAAGTGGGGGAAAACTTTATCTCCCTGAGAAACAATTTTGGCGTCAATAGCTCATCTTCCATAAAACGAATTTTTTGGCTGGAAAAGCTCCTAAACTGAAAAATTCACTATTCAGGTCTTAGCAATCCCCTTCACACCTCAGGTCTCCACATGTCAAGCAAACCCAAAAAGAAATGAAAACAGGAGATGGAGCATCTACAGCAGCTGGACCTGTGCAGGACTGAGAGCCCTGGCTGCTGCCTCTGCAGGACTGGACACAGCACCTTGAGGTGCACCTGGCTTCTGACATTAGGAACATCTTTATAGGAACGTGCCCCTTGCTGATGGAGTGACAAAACTGTCCTTTGTCCCCTTACAAAGGAAATGAGCCCACAAGTTTCTCTCCTCAATGAGGTGAAAAGGCATTTCATAGGGCTGAAGGATTTCACCTCAAACTTAAGGATGGCCAATTGGACAGGAGCCAGAAAGCCCCACCTGAGCAAATCACCAGAAAAAGAAGAGAACAAAGAAACCAATCCCTTTTGTCAGGTGTTTTACCAGGAGGAAGAACCTCTTGCACCTGGCTGTATTTCTCTGTAAAGAGTTTTGTTATTTTCCCTTTCATTAAAACCTTTTTGTTTCCAGCACTGCCACAGAAGCCATCCTGCTGATTTTATACCTCCTGAGGTAGCTGAACTATCTTGGGTGTGAAATCTCCAAAAGCTTATGAGAGCTGGCTTTCACCCTTAAGGCAGTGAAGTTAGTCTTTTTCCTCTTGCACGGAAGTTTGTTATTTTCCCTCTTATTAAAACCTTTTTGTTTCCAGCACTGCCACAGAAGCCATCCTGCTGATTTTATGCCTCCAAAGGTGGCTGAGCTATCTTGGGTGAGGAATAGACCTCCAAGAGCTGATGAGAGCTGGCTGGAGAAAGCTCCCACTGCTCATCCTCAGGAACGACAGTGTGATGAGGCTGGGTCCTGCTTGGGCTATGGTGATGCAGCTTTGATGGTCTGCACTGTTCCTCCCTGCCCAGCATCTCGGCCTCACCTTCACCTTCCCACCTTTCCCCTGTGCCCCTCCTGCCTGCACCGAGGTGGGAATGGGCACAGCTTGCACTTCCTCACCCCTGAGCCACCAAATCTGCCCCTCTTCTGCTGTTTGCAAAGTTTGTTTTTACTTCTACTGCAAGTAAATACATTTGGCTTTAGTGCATCTGCAGCGCCTCCAAAGCAATTGTGACCCACCATAAAAACTTAAAATACACAAAGAGGAAAACCAGGAGAGAGATGTGCAGAGATGCAGTTCAGCCTTATCGAATTCTTCACGTGTTTGTTGTGCTGTGTTTGTGCTCCTGGGCTCCTGCTTGCAGGAATGTGGCTGATAAAACCATCCCACTAAACATGGCCTTGGTGTGTTTCAGCTGCTGTTTACAGTGCTCAGGCAGCCAGAGTAGCTCTGGATTCCTGGGGGCAAACACCCCATGAGCATTTTGAACACTTGCACTGCCTTGCTGCAAGCACTGATTGAGTCCTGCAGTGCACAGGCTCTGCAGGAATCCTGTCTGGTCCTCCTGAGAGGTTTGGCAAGGCACAAGGCAGCTCTGACCACTGGCCCCTACGCCCAGAACAAGAGGTCGTTTCTCCTCTGAGACCTGCCTGGGCTGCCAGGGCATGCTCCACTGCTATTATCTCATGGTTTGCCTTGCAGACCGTGTCCCTGTGGGATGATTCCCCTCCCTGAACCCCTCCTGCTCCTCCTCAGGGATGCAGGAAGGACCATCCCGTGTGGCCACGGAGCCCTCGGGCCATTTCCCACAGATCTGCACATTCCTGCCATGCCCTGGAGGAGTGACCTGCTCACACTTCAGCTCCAGAGAGTGAGAGATGAGAATCTGACCCCATGGAGAACATGCAGAAGGCTGATTTATGATATGATGTATGATGTATGATATATGATATATGATGATATACTAAAACTATACTAAAGAAAGAGGAAGGATACATCAGAAGGCTTCACAAAAATGATAACGAAAAACTCATGACTGACTCCTCAAACTCTAAAACTAAAACTATACTAAAGAAAGAGGAAGGATACATCAGAAGGCTTCACAGAAATGATAACGAAAAACTCATGACTGACTCCTCAGAGTCTGACACAGCTAATGGGGACTGGTCATTAATTAAAAAAAATTCACAGGAAACCATTTAAACATTCACCTGTGGGTGAGCAATCTCCAGTCATATTCCAAAGCAGCAAACACAGGGAGAAAGAAGCAAGTGAGATATTACTGTTTTTTCTCTGAGTCTTGTCATCTTCCCAGGAAAAGAAATCCTGGTGAAGGGATTTTTCAGAAAGTATGACAGTGACATTTTCCTACTCTGTTTTCCTGCTCTCCCCAAGGACTGTTTGTGAGAAAGATGTTTTTGTTAATTAGCCAATCAAGTAGAATGTGTCGAATCTGTCTGTAAAAGAGAGGATTTTCATATTAAACCTTCCTTCTCCTGCAAACCAGCCTTCGAGTGAATTTGTGTCATTTCTGGCTCAGGGGTGACATTGGAACACCTGGATCCTCTTGGATCTGGGACTAATTCTCACTAAATCTGGTACAAGATACAAATCCTACAGCATTTACATACAGCCCATAAGAATCATTACATTACCATGCTGTGTTACATTTTAAACCCTAAAAACTCCTCTTTGGGCCCCTTCTGCCAAGCTAGTGGGGTCAGCTCTGACCCTTGGAGCTGCCTGGAAGCAGAGGTTATTTGATCAAAAGAGGATTACCTTCAGCTGGCCACACCATTGTTTTCCAGTTGTTCAGTAACTGAGGGATCTCAAAGCTCACTTTCATTTTAATTTCACTTATACTTTCCATATTCTCAAAATCTTTTGCCAGGCAGTCATATTTATAAGCCTTTCCAGTTTCATCTTCCCCAACCCCCCTTTCACTGACAATTTATTCTTGTGCAACCCCTCAGTGGGGCAGGGCCAGGACCCAGCAGAGCTGTGAGAACCAGAAAATCTTCCCTGGAGGCAGAGGCAGCCTTTGGTCACAGTGTGACCCCACGCTCAGCGGGGTTTGCCAGCTCCTTGCCCCCCCAGGCCTTTTAGGACAGGATCTCCTTCCCAGCCTCCAGAGTCCAGCTTGGTGTCTGCTCCAAGCTGCCCACGGGCCTTGGCCAGCAGGGAAGAGCCCAGTGATGTCCTGTCTCCATCCAGGACAGCTCCTGGCCCCCAGCCTGGGCTGGGTGAGGAGGGACAAGGGGCTGTGCCCAGGGGAGAAGCTCAGCTCTGGCCTCAGCCCCCTCCCAGCGAGCTGTTTTGAAAAGCAGTTGTTCCTACTTCATTTTTATTTTTTTTTTCATAGAAAGAAGTTTTAAGTGGTGGGAAATAGTAGAGGAATAGTGATGAGGAACTCTGTTATTCCTCCAGATCCTCCCAAGGCCTGCCTCTCTGTCAGTGCTCAAATGGGCTGAAAATCCAGGACAAAATCAGACTGATAAATTGTGCTGTTCTAAAATAACTGATCTGTGGGTAAAGGACTCAAGAGCTGATTCCCTGCCTGTGCATCCATGTCCAAGGCACATCTGCTGGCCCTTCCCAGCACCAGGGCTCCCTCCTGCTGCCCCTGAGCACGGTGGGAGCTCTGCAAGGTGATTTATTGGGCTCTGGCAGCGCCCAGAAGATATTGTGGGGAATTCCTGCCCTGCACAGCACTGCAGGTGTGGTGCATGTCATGGAGAGAGAAGACAAACATAAATTTTTGGAGAAGAGAGGGCTCTGGGGACACCTTCAGCACCTGAAGGGGCTCCAGGAGAGCCAGAGAGGGATTTGGGACAAGGGATGGAGAGACAGGACAGGGGAAATGGCTTTGAGCTGAAGAAGAGTAAATATAGATTAAATACAGACACAAATATGTGGGGTGGTGTGGAGCTCTCGAGGCCCTGGCACAGCTGCCCAGAGAAGCTCTGGCTGCCCCTGGATCCTTGGGAATGTCCCAGGCCAGCTTGGACATGGCTTGCTGTGGTGGTTTTGCACTTCACCACTTCACCTGGAGCAACCTGGGACAGTGGGAGGTGTCCCTGCCATGGCAGGGGTGGAAATTTTTTTTTTTTTGAGGTCCCTTCCAACACAAACCCTTCTGAGATTACATTATTCTATGATTAGGAGCATTTAAGGATTGCATTTCTTGGGCTACCTGGCATGTTCCAGCAGTCCCTTAGCCCTGCTCTGGTGCCCAGGGTTATTTCTGTGGTGCTAAAAATACTGTTAGAATTTTACTGGACAACACATGCAGATAGTTCTGAGTTAGATAAAACATTTTAAGAATCTGGACCATACTTGTAGTTTTTAAAGTAATCTTAAAATAAACTTAAAAATCTTAAAATAAGCAGTAGCGTTCTAAGTATGCTGAAAAGGCTCAAAAAGCAGTTATCAGCCTCAGATTTGTTCTTGCTGCTTGCTGTGTTTGCAGAACTGCTTTCAGGCTAATCTTGTGAATTTCCCAGGTCTGACTCATGAGTGCTGGGCTTGGTGGGGCTTGGACCCCAGCAGGTGCAGGGTCCTGCACACCTGGGACAGCCCTGCTCCAGCAGCCTTGGCAGAATGGAGCTTCTGAGAGAAACTGCACTTTTTTTCCTAAATTATGATTTTATTTGATTAATTTATGAATTAATTTACAAACCCTTAACAATGAGCTGTTTCTGCTGGTGGCAATGCAACCTGGGATGGATACAAAGGACAAATCAGGATTGTTTTCAGATTTAAATCCAGCCTCAACCAAAAGCTCACGGTTTTTCAGCTTTCCCAGGGGAGTGGGAGTCCCTGGTCCCTGGAAATGACCCTGCTACTGCCAGCACCCCTGTTGCCATTAACCCTGGCACTGCTCTTACACCAAGTCATGGCCCTGGCAGCTACAAAAAGAGAAGGTTTCTCATCCCATTGAAGTGTGGGGGATTCTTGAGGCCAGGCCCTACCACAGGCTTGCCCATCCTTCTCTGAGGTACTGGAGTTCATGGGCACAAATATCCAAAAAATCCAGACTGAGCACTGGACTCAGAAAAAAACCTGCTAACACAGACAGCTTTTGTGGACTCACCAGCCTGGTCCTCCAACAGAAAGGGGGTCCTGTCTCTTGCAAGGCTGTTTTGCTCATGAGGGGCCTGAGAGGAGACCCCAGCTGGGGTCCCTGAGCCCCTGTTGGGCAGGGCAGACCCGTCCCAGCCCCAGCTCTGCTCATCCTGCTCACAGGGAATTACCCAGCTCTGGGTTTGTCAGCTCCTGCTGAAGTCCTGAGGAGCCCCGAGTTCAGGTGCTGGCTGCACGTGGGTGATGGAGCTGTGCTCACCAGACAGGCTGAGCTGCTGCTGGCCACCCCAAAGGGGCTCTTGTGCCCCTGCCAGAGCTGCCTCCCCACATTTCTGCAGGAAAACATTGGCTTCTCCTGCAGGTCACACTGATGCCCTCAGTTACGGCTGCAGCACTGATCTGTGCCCTAATTTTGCAGCATTTGGGCTGTGCCTGATCTTTGTCTCCCTTATTCTGTTACATTTTAGAAATGCAATAAGCAAAAATCTTTCTGAAATAGAGAAAACATGAAAGAGCTGGAAAATGAGCACAAACTGGAGCTGTGCCTTTTGCTCAGATGCCAGGGGAGGAGAAGGACCAAAGGACATGGGGACAAACACCATCAATAAAAGGACGAGGGTGGGACTCAGGGCATCAGTAAAGGGATGAGGGTGGGGCTCAGGTGTCAATAAAGGGATGAGGGTGGGGCTCAGACATCAATGAAGGGATGAGGGTGGGTCTCAGGCATCCATAAAGGGATGAGGGTGGGTCTCAGGCATCCATAAAGGGATGAGGGTGGGTCTCAGGACATGAATAAAGGGATGGGGGTGGGTTTCAGGCATCAATAAAGGGATGAGGGTGGGTCTCAGGACATCAATGAAGGGATGAGGGTGGGACTCAGGCATCCATAAAAGGATGAGGGTGGGACTCAGGACATCAATAAAGGGATGAGGGTGGGTCTCAGGGATCAGTAAAGGGATGAGGGTGGGTCTCAGGCATCGATGAAGGGATGAGGGTGGGTCTGACACGGACAGGAGCAGAGGCAGGACCAGCTCTCCAGCCTCAGCTGGTGCTGCTGCCCAGCTCAGGGGCCTTGCCAGCTGAGTTGGCAGAGGGAGCATTCCGTGGGTGGGAAAGGCCACAGCCTGACCCAGCAGGGCTTTGGGAAAGGTCCCAGGGTGCTGGCAGAGGGTTTGTGCCCATGGGCTGTGTTCCTGCTGCAGCAGGCACTGACCTGAGCCAGTGCTGAGCACTGGGGGTGTGGTGCCATGTCACCCCTCCAGCACAGTGCCTCTGAACCCTGAATTAAAACATGACAGGCATCATGCCCAGCTCTCTGGGCACCTAGAGCCTCTCTTCCTTTGGCTGCCTCAGAAAGCAAGGGGCCAGCACAGGAGCAGCAGCTGCTGCTCCCTGTAGAGCCTGTCCCCTCCTTGCTCAGAGCGTCACTGCTCTTGGCCAGACCTCTGCCTCTTGCCCTTGACACAGGCAGCAGATGGACAGGGCAGAAAAGCCCAGGGATGAGTGGGAGAGACCAAGGCAGAGGTTTGGTGGCATCCTGTGCCAGCACTGCCACAGCACACCGGGTAAGAACTGATGGGAGCCCCCCTGAGAGAAACCAGTGCCAAAATGTTATGAAAGGAAGCTCCTCTCTCCTTCCCAAAAGCCAAGGCTGCACCAGGAGGAAAGGGAATGTGTGGCTCCTTTAGGCAGCCCAGAGCTTGGGATGATGAACCATAGAGCAATAAAGAGTACCAAGAACTGAAGAACCTCTTTTTTAAAACATGCTTCCAGGGACAGGAACAAATGAACACCCACTTCATCCCATAAAAGAGGGAAAAAGGCACATGGCCCTGACAGCCCAGCCAAGAGCAAAAGGCTCCAAGGCCAAGGAAGATCTGACTGTGGGCAAGGTGCTCTGACATGGCAGCAGCAGATCCAGACCCCAGCTCCAGCCACAGTGCTATGAAAGGAAGCTAGCTCCTCTCTCCATCCCAAAATTCAGGGCTGCACCAGGAGGAAAGAAAATGTGTGGCTCCTTTAGGCAGCCCAGAGCTTGGGATGATAAACCATAGAGCAATAAAGAGTATCAAGAACTAAAGAACCTCTTTTTTAAAACATGCTTCCAGAGACACAAACAAATGAAACATTCAAGGCCCATTATCCCGTGACTTAATTTTTCACTCCAGGATCATTTCTGTCATGTCATGAAATCCCTTCCATTAACTTATCAAGTTCCATCTACAAACAGCCCAGGCTCCTTGCCCCTGCTTTCCGGTTGGGAAGGCTGCTCAAGAACGTTGCTCTCCTACTGGCTGGAAAGTTTAATATATCCTGCAGCCTCAATTTATCTGCAAAATCACCCAGACCCAAAGCACCAGGCCTGTGACCAAAAAGGGCCATGTTTGGGGAAGCACAGGTGGGGCTGCTGCAGGAGGCAAGGCTGGGCATGGACTGGGACTCCAGGTCCAGTTGCAAATCTCTGTTGGGTTTGTGGGGACTCCTGTGGCAGGGAGGAATGATGGATCTGACTCCATGTGCTCAGAAGGCTGATTTATTATTTTATGATCTATATTATATTAAAGAATGCTGTACTAAACTATACTAAAGAATACAGAAAGGATACTTACAGAAGGCTAAAAGATAATAATGAAAACTCCTGACTCTCTCCAGAGCCCTGACACAGCTTGGCCCTGACTGGCCAAAGAGTGAAAACAACTCCCAGCAGAATGCAATGGAACAATCACCTGTGGGTGAACAATCTCCAAACACATTCCACAGGAGCACAACACAGGAGAAGCAAATGAGATAAGAATTGTTTTCCTTTTCTCTGAGGCCTCTCAGCTTCCCAGGAGAAAAATCCTGGCTGAAGGGATTTTTCAGAGAGTGTGAATGTGACAAATCTCCTGACTGGTCCCTCTTATTTCACTGAGCATGAGCCACAGCACCCAAGAAATCATTCCCTGGCTGTGTGGGCAGCGAGCAGGGGACACAGTAAAGCTACACAGGAGTTACAGATCTCTTCCTTCCTGAGCAGCGTTGGTGACACAAAGAGAAAATAATCTCTATGCCCCAGATGTGCAAGGCCAGATACCAGTACCCAGATTCCTGGTGGAATATCCTTTCTGAGCCTGGCTGGAAAGGACACACAGGATGTGCTGAAGTGTCTCCATTGTTGGTTTTGCCAGGCTGGGGTGTGGCACAGTGGAGAGTGTCATTATTTTCTGGAAAAATCCCTTCACCAGGATTTCTCTCCTAGGAAGCTGAGAAGCCTCAGAGAAAAAGGAACACAATAATTATCTCATTTGCTTCTCCTGTGTTTTGCTGCTTTAGAATGTGGTTTGGAGATTGTTTATCCAACAAGTGATTGTTTCATGTAAATTATTTTTACTTATTAGCCAATCAAGGGCCAAACTGTGTCAGACTCTAGAAAAAAAGTCACAAGTGTTTGTTAATATTTTTCTAGCCTTCTTTCTGTATCATTTCTGCATTCTTCAGTATAGTTTAGAATAGTATTTATTTATATAATATAGATCATAAAATAATAAATTAACCTTCTAAAAACATGGAGTCAAATTCATCATACTTTCCTCCCAACGACAAGATCCCAGAAAATACAACAGGAGAGCAGGCAGGGAGGAGGAACAGGGACCAGGGAAGGATGGAGATTTGTGGCCTGGCTGAGACTCAATGTGCCCACCAAATGCTCCAAGGCTTCGAGGAGCTCTGTGGCCCCACTGCAGGTCCCTGCTGCCAAAGGACATTCCTCAGAGCTACTTGCTAAATAATAGAGTCTAAATTTCCTCCTTCTTGTGGCGGAGTTAAAAAAACCAATAACATTAACCAAATTATATCCTGGTCTAAACAAAGGAGCGTCAAGGCTGCCAATTTCACAATTATCCCAAATGGGACTTAATATGACACAGATAAATACTTTCTAATTATGCAGTGGAACAAGGCTGCCCTGGGGGAGATGGAGAACAATATCTTACAGGGGCCAGAGAGAGCCAGGGGATTCAGGAGTCACACTCCACTGCTCTGCTGGGGTGCACACATGGCAGGGGAGGGAGGCAGCAGGGGGAGAGCCCATCCCCACCCATCCTCACTCATTCTCACCATCCTCACCCATCCTCACCCATCCTCAGCCATCCTCACCCATCCTCACCATCCTCACCCATCCTTGCCTATCCTCACCATCCTCACCCATCCTCATCCATCCTCACCCATCCTCACTCATCCTTACCATCCTCACCCATTTTCACCCATCCTCACCCATACTCACTCATTCTCACCATTCTCACCCATCCTTGCCTATCCTCACCATCCTCATCCATCCTCATCCATCCTCACCCATCCCCACCCATTTTCACCCATCCTCACCCATCCATTCTCACCCATCTTCATCCATCCTTACCCATCCCCACCCATCCCCATGTGCTGCTTTTCTGGGACTGCTTTTCTGGCTGGAAAAGAATGATAATGAAAGCTCATGACTGACACAGAGAGTCTGACACAGCTGATGATTGGCCATTAATTAAAAACAACTCACAATCCAACATTCACCTCTTGGTAAACAATGTCCAAGCCACATTCCAAAGCAGCAATCACAGGAGCAGCAATCAGATCATTATTATTTTCATTTTTCTCTGAAGCTTCTTGGCTTCCCAGGAGAAAATCCTGGGCAAAGAGGATTTTTCAGAAAACGCCATGGTGACACCCTGCCATCCCTTTGCCCATCCCAAAGGGCTCAGTGACCTCCCTGCAGCCTCAAGCTCCAGGTTTGTGTTTCCCCAAAGCTCCCACCTCACCTTGCAGTGAGTGCTGTAGGCAGTGGCACTGTGGCACAGGGGAGGATGTGCACAGTGCTCACCTCACAGACTCGCAGGGCTGATTTTCTGATTCATATCAAACCCAGAACCAGTGTTTTAGAATTACACACAGCCTTGTTGTTTGGCACAGTAACCAAAAGCAGATGCTGGATGGAGCAGCCAGTGAGAAACATCAGGATCCCTGTGGGTGCTCAGAGCCAGCCACACAAACAACTTGCCTGAGGAGGGATTTCCTTCCTGCCCAAAGCACCCTGCAGCCTGGCCCTCTCTGTGCCCTCTCTGAGCGTCCCTTTACCCCTTTGTTCAGCACATCCTGCATCCCCCTGGTGCTCTGCAGGCCTTTCCTGCCCTGCCTGTGGTGGAGCTTTGTGGTGCTCCCCAGCCAGGGGCTCCCAGGGACGAGCTCACAGGGGACACAAGGTGTGCTCAGTTGTTATTTGCTGCCAAACCACCCAGCTTCTCCCCCAGACCCCTATCTCCTACCTGCCTTTCACAGGTGAGCTGAGCCCAGCACTGCCCCACGGTCATTTTGCACTGTCTGTCTGTCTGTCTGTCTGCCTGCCAGGGGAAGCCCTGTGAAGCAGCTCCAGGGGTGTGCACCTGGCTCATCCCACTCCCTGTGCAGCTGAACCCCCTTGACCAGCTGGGAACCTCTGCAGGGAAATCTGTCATCCCAACCCGCCCTGTGCCAGGTCTGCGCTGGCTCTGAGCCCCCACAGCCCCCTCCAAGCACATGGACAGCTGGCGAGTCAGGGACAGGGAGGCACAACCTTCCCAAATGTCCCTGTCACCTTCCTGTGCAGCCTTTATTCCCTGGGACAGTCTGCCTGTCCCTGCAGGGCAAAGCCAGTCTGGGACTTTGGGCTTTTGCTGTGTCCTGACCTCACCCCAGCTCCTGGCTGCAGAGGTTTTGGCTGCTGTCCTGAGGCAGGGTCCTGGGAGAGGTGCAAGAAGTGCTGAGGGCAAGCTGGGACTGGTGGGCACTGTCCTGGGGGACTCTCTTGCATTATTTAGTGTTTCTCCCTGCCACAAGTAGAACTAGGGCTGGGTGCAGAGAACTGAAGAGTGAGCAGGGCTGAGAGGACCACATGATCCACCCAGATCCTTCTGAGCCAGATCTTGTGATGGAGCTTTGAAGTCCCCAGCCTCTAGCTCATGTTGTCAGGGGTTTCTGTGACCCCTGGTCTTAGGGAAGACCCACACATGGCTCCTGACCCCAAGGAGCTCAGCAGTTTGCTGCAGAGTGGAGCAGAGAATGGTGGACACCGGGACAGGCAGTGGGACACTGACAAGGCAAGGAGGAAGAAGGCAATAAAGAAAAGAGATGAATCCATCCCTCTGGTCACCACCTCCCACGGTCCCTCCGCTGGAGAAGAAGGCAGACACCCTGAACCTCTGCCTCCGAGGATGCTGCTCTGTGTGGCTGCCACCTGCACCTGGCCCCAGGTGTGCCAGAGCTGCAGAGCTGTGCAGGAGCTGCTGGGCAGCCTCTGTGCCAGCCCAGGCTGCTTTTCCACCAGAGCTGGGCACAGATATTGAGGGATGAGCCTGGGGCTGCTCAGTGGAAACTCCATTGATTACTCTGTGCTGTACCTTCCCGACATCATGAACACCTCAGCCCCTGGGGAAAATCTGGGTTCTATCAGCTCTTATAAGCAAGTGTTTCGAAAGGTTTACAGAAAAGTAAAGTAAACAGAGCTCTGAGTAACAAAAGAGCCCCGTTTATGCATTCTTTGATTCACTGTAAAGGATGGTGTAAACTGACTTTTTAACCAAGCATTAGGCAAGATTTGGGCCCCCGCCATTATATAATAAACAGTGACATGGCTATATTAAAATATTTACTTAATGCACTGAAGTGACTTATAGTATGAGTGGCTACTCAATAGGATGGCCTAAGTGTTAAGGCGTCAGGTGCCATCGCCTGTATAAATATTCTGTGTGCACTTGTTTATAGGAAAACCCCATCTGGATTTGGCTAAAACAGCAGACACCCTGCTGACCCCAGTTTTTGCTATTGGAAAATATAACACAAGTGTTCACTCATCTAGAATAACAGCGGTGGTTAAGTGCCAGCTGACAGACAGAAGGGTATTGGCTTTTCTCAATAGACAGCAGGCTGGGTGCTGTGAAGGGCTTCACAGCAGCAGCTCCCCAAGATTTACAGCATCCTGTGGGCCAGCAGTGAGGGCTCTGCCTGCCTGCTCCCAGCCCTGGGCAGACAGGGGACATTGGGATGTCTGTGTGCGCACAAAAAGGCTCAGGCACCCCCAAACCCTGCTGGAACACCCAGGGGGGCTGTGCCACTCTGTGAGCTGACACGGCTCCTTCTCTGTCCAGCTGGCTGCTCTGCCATGGCAATCAGCTCCTGCCCAGCTGTGGTGTCCCCCTGGTTGTGTGTCCCCTCTTCAGGAGCTGTTTGGTGCCCTGACCCCTGTGCTGGAGCAGCCGTGTGCCCACAGCCTGGTGCCACCTCCTCAGCTGGCACTGGGGAGCCTGGGGCTCTGCCAGGGGTTTTGTCAGGAGTAAAGAGACATGGGAATCCCCTCACAGGATGGGATGGAGAGGGGCCTCCTCTCAGCTCCTGTCTTCCCCAGCTTCTCTCCCCACACGAGGCCCTGAACCAAGCAAGCTCTGCTCCCCACCAAGGAAGAGTTCCTGCTCCTTCCACACTCCACATGGACACAGGCACAGCCAGAACTGCTCATCCCCTGTGCCAGATCCTCCATCCAATTCCTGCTCATCCCATGTACCAGATCCTGTATCCAGTTTCTGCTCATCCCCTGTGCCAGCTCCTACATCCTGTTCCTGCTCATCCCATTTACCAGTTCCTACATCCAGTTCCTTCTGGGTTCAGCTTTTATTAAATGGATGATATGAATTACATTGGCTTTCCAGGTAAGGACCTGCTGCACCATTCTTCTCTTTCCCAGACGGGATCATCCCTGACAAAAGAACTGCACTTTTTTTGCTCAAACACACCTTTTTCCCCCAGCCAACTACAACTAAATACCTACAAAAAGGCTTGGCATCTTTCTCCTACTCATTTTCAGAAGGTGGGCTCAGCTTAGAGGACAAAGGTTCCTCCCCACAGGGTGGTGGGGCACTGACCAGGCTGCCCAAGGGGCAGAACAGACCCTACCAGCTTGGAAAAAGGGGTCCAAAGCGGAGTTTTTAGGGTTTAAAATGTAACACAGTGTGGTAATGTAATACATATAGGCTGTATGTAAATGTAAATGGAAATTCTCACTAACCAATCTAGTATCTTGTATTAGATTGGTTAGTGAGAATTAGAATATTCAACACAGGAGAAGATTTATGGTATTGTAATGGGCACCTCACTCTCTCATCCCCTTTACCACACTCTTGCTTTCCCTCTTTACTGCTCTGAGCTGTGCCTGGCAGCTCTCACCAGGGTCCCTGCCCCAGGCCCTTTGCAATAAACCCCAAGTTCCAAGCCCTGGCTCCAGAGATCTCTGGTCTCCATCTGTCCTGACCGTCCTACCCCCATTGTTCCTGCCCTTCTCCACCTCATCGTGGCCTGCCTGCAAATATTTGTAACATTTGCTTGCCTGTTCCAGTCTGTCACAGGGTTATTGCCATGATGTGGATTATCCCTCACACCTGGATCCTTTCTCCCTGCCTGAGGACAGACAAAATCTTGTCCCTGCCTTGTTCTCAGGGAGAGCTGCCAGGAGCTGTGAGATGGCACCAGTTCCTTAAATGATCTGGGCAGATTCAGCAGAATTTCAGCAGACCCAGCTGAGGTGAAAATAAGTGAATTTCATTTATGCAAGCGCTCTCACACCGATTCTTCTCTTATTCAATCCACATTTCTCCCCCTTTGTAGTCAGTTAATTGCATTAATCACTTCATTAAAGTTAATCACTCTAAGAGCAGGTGAAGCAGAGAAAGCACTGAATTCTTCAGCCCCACCATTCCTTCTGTTATTGATTTTCCTTCTGCACTGAGCAGCACTTGCTTTTGTTGACCTGCCCAGCATCTCTTTTTAACTAGGAGGAAAGTGCAGCTGGGCCAGCTTGCAGCTGACCTGGGGGAAGCAGGAAAAGCCCTGGCCAGGGGCTGTGGGTGCCTGTGGTGAGGAGCTGGGGGCAGCTGCACACCCTCACTGTGCCCTGCTCTGCATTGACCAGGAGCATTTCAGCCTGGTACTGGACAGAATAACACCTGTTATTGTTATTCTGTTCAATAACACCAAAACAAAAACAAAACAAGGCCAGCAGGAGTGGGGAAGATGGTGCTCCCTTCTCCCAGGAGCTTCTCTCCATCTGAGGCAGATGTGAAACTGCTTCTCAGGAGGCTCCTGACACCTCCTGACCCTCCTGCCTTCTCCCAGGACCTGTTCCCTGCTGGCTCCCTCACTCTGAAATGCTCCTGGGTCCTGCAGCTGGTGAGGATTTCTGAAGGCAAGGTGATCTCAGCCTCTCCCCCTCGGGCTGTGTGGGCTGGTGCAGCCAGGCTGTGCCATCCTGATGTGCAGGGGGCTGTCCCATCCCTTGGGGACAGCAGCAATCAGGAGCATTATTGGTTTCTCTGGGTCTGGGTTGAAGGCACTGGGGACAGCAGTTCATGTTGGGACTCAGGTGTTTATTATTTTTTATCAGTGAAACAGCCTCACTGCTGTGAGTTGGGCAGCTTTTCACGAGAAGGCACAAAATGGCCAACAATCTCTTGGTACAAGGGCTTTTAGGACTAAACCATCCAATTAAGAGCTGACACCTGGATTATTTTCCCTTTTAACCCAATAACTGATCCCGCAGAGCTGCAATGGGGACTTTTCTGCCCAGTTACAAAATGCCACCCAAACCCATGGAGGAAGAGGAAGAAGGATGAAGAAGAAACCCAGGGTGACACCCTGTGCCCTCCATCCTGCTGCCATCCACAGCACACTAAAAACCCCAAACCCTCAATTTCTCACCCAGTGACACACCCACACTGCTCTCTATGATCTATTGCACACTTTTGTGGATTCCAGTTTGTCTGGAAGTTTAGGAAGCTTTCTCCATGGATGAGGGTCACAGTCAGAGATCCCCTGGGGGTCAGGGCACCCCAGAACAGACACAGAAATATTCCCAGTGCCCTGGATTTCCAGCTCTGCTCCCTGCTTGGACCTACAGACACCCACTGAGGCTGGAGATGGAGCCCACCCAGTGCCCAGATCAGATGAGGGTCAGGAGGGTGGGAGCCAGAGGCATTGTGTAACATTTTGGTGCAGGACTGCAGCATTTCCATCGCTCCAGGCATCACACAGGACTGCCCAAGCTGGGTGTGGTGGCCTTGAGGCCAGGGCTGGAGCTGGTGGAAGCGGTGGGAAAGGTTGAGCCACTGGGAGGACTGACATATAAGGGAAGATTGAGTGTGGGCAGTGGAGCACAGCGAGCCCCTCATTAGTGCTGCCCTGTGCCTCCCGTGAGAGCCCTCCCTGGGAAGGGAGCAGTGATAGCACTGGCTGAAATGCTAAGAAAATATCCTAACAAGATTTTCTGCAAATATTTTTGTGGAAATAAAAAACAGAAGCAGAAAACAAACATCTGCTAATAGTGCAGTTTCGGTGTTTAGAAGCAAATAAGTTTGTTTTTTTATTAGTGTTGTTTTTTTTTTTTTTTTTAAGCAAGCTATCAGCTTAGCCAGGAATCAAATGTCAGGGTCAAGTTTTCCTAGAATTGCTAATATCTCAGCAAAATCAGCTCAGCTACTTCTAAACAGAAGTGGAGAACAGCTGACACCTCTCACCTGTTCACCTCTAGAAGCTGGGAGAGGAAGCTGGTGTTTGTCTGAGAGCCTGGGGAACCAAGGGGCTCCTGCAGGTCACCTCAGTGCTACCCACCTCTGGGTGAGCTGAAAATCAGCAAGCACGTGAAAAGCTCTGTGCTGAAGCTGCCCTGGCAGGAGCTGGAACGTGCTGCTGCTTGCTGCCCTGAGCAAAATGCAGCCTGGGCTGCGCTGAGACTGTGCCAGGCACGAGCTGTGGGGACACAGCAGGTCCCTCTCCTCTCTCAGGGAGCCCTGGGGATGCCAAGGGGCAGCATCTTCCCTTCCACCCTGACCTGAGGGGACAGCCAGCCTCGTGCAGCCCCAGCCCAGCCCTTCTGCCCTCTGCGGTGTCCCTGTGACCTGGCTGCTGTTCAGGAGCACTCCTGCCTGTCCCACCTCTCCTGTCAGAGTGCTGTGCAGAGGTGGAGCCCTGAGAGATCCAGGGAAAGCCCTGAGGGCTGTGTGCCCTGTGCTGGCTGACACCTCAGCCCCTTCCTGCTGTGTGGGCACACAGGCTGCCAGCTGCTGATGACAGATCTCTGCGGACAGCTCATCCCCACGGAAGGGAAGGGACACGCTCTGCCCCGCTGTCCCTGTCCCACTATTCACACAATGCTGTAACTGAGCCCCTCCCTGTGCTCAGGGCATGGCTGACACCAGCCCCTTACAGCCTCCAGTGCATTCAGGGCATTCCTGCTCTCCAGACCTTGTGCTTCCCTTCTTCCTCTGCTCTGTGCTCAGAGGGTGAGTGTCACACACCTCCTGCCTGCAGCAGGTCCCTCTGCACCACACAGAGTTTGTTCTGAGCCCCACAACTGTGCCAGGAGCCTGCAGGGTGTGCAGGGTGCAGCACAGCACGGCCAGGGATGTCCCCAGTGCACTCAGCTGCTCAGCACAGGGCTGGAGCTGGCTGTCCCAGCAATGACAGCCCCACGCAGCAGGCAGGAGGCTGCTGGGTTTTTTCTCTCCCTCTGTGCCTGCAGGGAGGTGCTCCAGAGCTGCAGGAATGGAGCAGTTGCTGCCTGCTTGTGTTTGAAGAGCATCATCCTGGCAGGGCTCCTGGCTCCTTCACAGGGGAGGAGCAACAGCCCTGTGACTCCAGAAAGCCACTGCCCAGAGCCCTGCTCCTGATCCCATGGTGACAGTGATCCATAAAACCACAGTTCAGACCCCTGCTCCAGATCCTATGGTGACAGTGACTCTGTGAAGCTACTGCTCAGAGCCCTGCTCCTCATCCCATGGTGACAATGACTCCATAAAGCCACAGTTCAGACCCCTGCTCCAGATCCTATGGTGACAGTGACTCTGTGAAGCTACTGCTCAGAGCCCTGCTCCTCATCCCATGGTGGCAATGATCCCATGGTGACAATGACTCCATAAAGCCACAGCTCAGAGCCCTGCTCCTGGTTCCATGGTGGCAGTGATCCCATGGTGGCAGAGACTCCATAAAGCCACTGCTCAGAGCCCTGCTCTTGCTCCCATGGTGGCAGTGACTCCATGGTGGCAGTGATGCCATGGTGGCAGTGACTCTATGAAGCCACAGCTCAGAGCCCTGCTCTTGCTCCCATGGTGGCAGTGATGCCATGGTGGCACTGACTCCATGGTGGCAGTGACGCCTTGGTGGCAGTGATGCCGTGGTGGCAGTGATGCCATGCTGGCAGTGAGGCTGGTCCTGCAGCTGCTAAAGGACTGGTGGCTTTTGAGCAGTGACCCCATGGAGGAGTGGGGGTTGTGTTTCTCCAAGACAGAAGGAGCCAGGGAGGTTCAGCCCCTCTGGTGGGAGCTGCTCAGGCAGGAGGGCAGGTCCCCCTGCCCAGGCTGTGCTTACCCCTGCCCATGTGCCATGGGGGGCAGCCCTTCCTTCCCAGCACCCCAGGACACAGAACTGTCCCCTCAGGACACTGAGAAGCTGCCAGGGCAGGGGGCAAAGCCAGCTTGGAGCTCCTGGGCTGTTCTGGGGGTCTCAGTGGGCAGGGAGGGAGGGAGGCTCCACATTTCTAGTGCCACCTCCCTCTGTGTTCACTGGGACACAGAGGTGTGAGGGACATTGTGGGTGATGGCCCACAGAAAGTGAGCTCCAGTATTTATCTGTGGCCTTTTGGCCTTTTTTCTTCCTCTGCTGTTCTGCCCTGCTGGTGAAACAAGAGATCCCAGGGTCCCTGTCACTGCTGTGACACTGCTGCCAGTTTTATTGTGAATTTTCAGCTTTTGAAGCAACTTACATCTCATGGGGTACAGAGATTATGCCAGTGAATGCAGAGATCCAGCTGCTCCTAAGCCTGATAATTCCTCTCCTCTAATTTTGGGAACAAACCTGCAGCTAGCCAAGCAGTAGCCACAGCACTGGCTGCACCCAGGGGGCCCAGCAGAAGATTTGTTCTGTGTCAGAGAGCTGAGCAGTGGTGCCTTGTGTGCCTTCAGCACAGAGCCAGAGCTCCAGGCATGACCAGAGACCCTGGACATCACCCCCTGCCCTGCCCATCCCCAGAGCCCCCAGGGTTTTGTTAGTTATTGACCTATTGCCCTTTTTCTGGGCAGTTTGTCACTCCAGCTCTGAGGTCCCAAGTGGCTTCATGGCACCTTTTTCCCTTTCTACCTCTCACCACCATCACTTTTTCTCAGACCAACCCTGCCTGTTTCCCCATATTGTTTCTCTGCTGTCCCCACCTGGGCTCCTGAGTCCATTTCCACCCCAGCATCCTTCTCCTCTGCTCTCCCTCCGCCCTCCAGAGTCTGGGTTGTTTCCCAGGACTCCCACATCCATTTTCTGGTCCTGCCCTGAGCCTGTCCCCAGCAGGGCTCACAGAACAAGCCCCAGAGCAGAGCTGCAGCACGGCCTGAGCAGACCAGTGCTTGCGAGGTTTTGGGGCTGAACTCCAGCTAGCTGCCATTGAGCCTGTGTGAACCAGGGCTTTTCAAACACTTTTAATGTTCCCAAATTTGGGCATCTTTTCTCTGGGATAGCAGGAGGCACATCTTGACATACACACCACCACCTCTGCCAAATGTCATGTGCAGCTCCACAGCCTGCATGTGCTGGAGCTTCTCAACGTGAAAGTCGTAAGAATTTGGGGAAAAATGGGAAAAACCAACTGGTTTTGTCTAATCTCCCTCTCTGATGCAGCTTCACTGGTTTCAGTGTGATGTTATAAACAAATCCAGGACAAGACAGATCCATGGCATGAGGACTCCTGGTCCTGGGCATTCGTCAAAGTTATTGACAAATGGAAAGAGGCCCTTGAGATGAGAAGTGTTGAGTGACCTGAACCACAAAGATTATTTCTCACTTGCCTGTCATTAACAACAAGCCACACTTCAATCTTGAACGTTAAATTTGAGCTGTAATTGCCCTAGACTCACATTTGGTTTACTTCAGAGGTACCAGTCATTTTGAAAAGGGTGATGCTGATGCCAAAATCCAGGACATTTTGTGTAAGATGAGATCAGAGGAATTAAAGCTGTCAAAACACAGTTCTGTAAAGTGCCATTGAGAGCACACTTGGTCTGCCCAGCTCAGCCCAGAGAGGCCTGCACCCAGAGCTGTGTTTGCCAGCCCTTTGCCCATCCTGTGATGATCCTTCTTTCCTGGAAAGCTCTTCCATCTTCCAGCTGGAGTTTGTCCTGATAGTCAGAATAACAAACACGTGTGATTTTGACCAGGAACACCACGGTACTGGGATTGTTCTTGGCACATGAAGGTTCTTCTAAGCACTCCCTGATGCCCACTGAGATGTTCAAGCAGATCCACAACCACCCCAGTACCCTGCTCCTACCCATTTCTCACTTGGTTTCCTTAACTGAGCCAGAACAGGGACACCAGTAACAGGAATAATTAAGAAAGGTGATCTCTGAGCTTAAACATCCCCACTGCAGCTGGTGGACTGAAGTATAATATTTAAACTTCCCTCTGTGAGGGTATATCCCACACATCCTGTCTGAGACCTGGAATCCCCTGCTTCCCTCCCAGCCTGGGAGACCAGACAGAGAGCAAGGACCTACCTGGAGCTCTGTCAGAGGGCACAGGCTTGGATTTCTCATACATTCACAGCCAGCAAATGTTTCAGGGGTCAAGAATTATTCAGTGACAGACGCTCAGTGCAGATCACAGACAGATTCAAGACAGTCCCCACCTGGCCACACTCAAATTATAGGAAGATGCAGGCGAAACTGTCCCATCTGTTCAATAATTAATGATTGACCTCTCCTGTGCCTGAAGCCCCTGAGCAATCCCTCTGCCTGCACCACATAAACACCCTGATGGTCTGTGTAGACTGCACCTTTCACTGCTGTTTAGCTCAGCACGACATGCCATGTTTCAAACCTCTCCAGGCTTTGAGTTCCTTCACCAATCTAAACGAGCTTGAGTAAAACTCAGCTTTTCCTGCCCTGCACCAGGGTCTGCTCTCCCCAGCCGCTCTTGCTCAGCTCAGTAATTCCCAGCAGCAGGAATTGCCACTTTGGAGCCCCCTCATTCACAGCTAGGACAGGAGGATGTTTTTTCAGCCAAGGACAGCACACACAGCATTGCCAAGATCCGTAGCACACACCCAAGGAAACTTAAGATATATTTTGTACTTACTGAAGTTTGTTGCTTCCCTCCTCCTCTCTCCTGTTTTCTTTCCTACCTTCACGGAGATCTTACATTTTCCTGTCTAGATTTCTTCCCTCCAGCCCTTCCAGCTCTCTCACCTTGCTGTTAGCACCAGGCTGCTCCAGCTGCTTCTGGCACCATGTCCACCCTGCAGGACCTCTGAGCCCTCCCGTGGGTGTTGCAGGAGTGGGGAGAGAGCAGCCTGGAGATGGGCTGCCCCAGCCAGCAGAGCTGGCCCCAGGTGCCTGCAGCAGATCACCTCCAGCCTCCTGCCCAGAGGGTCAAAATGTGCTCCTCACCCTGAGGGAAGGCTCAGAGCTGGGCAGGAGCAGCACAGCAGCTTCCCCAGCGAGCAGGGAAGAGCTGTGAAGGGGTCAGAGGGTGCAGATCACCCCCAAATCTGGTCCTACTGAGATAGAGGATTCCCTTAATCTGTTAATCCCTTCTCCAGTTCTGTGGTACCGTGGGGTCAGTGCACACTCAACATGATAAAAGTGCTGCAGGAACGAAACGCTAATAAATAACTTTTATATTCTTCATTTCTTCAGTTGTGACATATATAAAGGAGATAAAAAGGGCCCTCTGAGAATCCAGCCTTAGCTCTTATCTTCTGTTTGAACCGTTAAGTGCCAGCTTGGTTATTACTCATGCTCTTGACATTGAAGTTTTTCCTTCAGCAGTAACTCTTGTGCTGAGGTTGCTGTGAGTAATCTCTGGGATTTGGGCAGCTGCATGCTCAGGCAGACACTCACCCAGCCAGCTGAGCCCTGGTGCCTGCTCCCTTCTCCTCTGCTGAGCCCCAGCAGAGCTGCCTTGGACCATTCCCTCCTCCTGCACTCGGTGAAGGTGTGCAAGGACAAATCACCAGCCTGTCTTGTCCTGAGCTGGGAGGATCCCCAGCATCACCCAGTGCAGACCCTGCCCTGCCCAGACCCCCAGCAATCCCACCCTGAGCACCCCTGGCTGTCCAAAGGCTGGAAACCACAGCCAGGGACCCCCAGGACCACCCAGCACAGCCCCTGCCCTGCCCAGAGCCCCAACAACCCCACCCTGGGCATCCCTGGCAGCCTTGGGGCTGTGCCTGGGCAGCCTGGGCAGTGCCAGCACCTCTGGGGGAAGAACCTTTCCCTAAATCCATCCCAAACTCCCCAACAATCCCACCCTGGGCATCCCTGGAAGCTCCTGGAGCTCTGGCAGCCTGGGGGCTGTGCCCATCCCTGGGCAGCCTGGGCAGTGCCAGCTCCTCTGGGGAAGAACCTTTCCCTAAATCCAACATAAACCTCTCCTGGCTCAGCTCCAGCCATTCCCTGGGGGCTGTCCCTGGCCATGCCAGGCAGGACAGCAGGTCACACACAGAATGGCCTGGTGCTGCTGGCCAGGGGACAGCTCCCTCCCCAGCCTGTGTCCCTGTCTCCACGGAGCAGCAGAGCTCACAGCCTGGCCCGAAGCCCAGCTGGGGACACAGCTGTCCCCTCCAGCTGCCTGGGGCTCACCTGGCTCTCAGGCTGTCAGGAGCAGGTTCAGTGGGGGGCTGTCCTGACAGCTGCTGTCAGAGGAGTCAGCTGGTGCCATCGGTGTGGGGTTCACACACACAGTCAGGATGTCACCAGAATCCAAGATGATGCAACAAAAATAGGATTACTTCACTCATTTCCCAAGACTTGACACAAAGTCTGGGCTGTTCAGGCTGTGCAGGGACTACAGAAGTCACTGCAAGGGTCTGGCCTGTGGGTTTAGGACAGCTCCTCTGACACTGGCCTGCAAGGGGGAGCAGCAGCGTTGTATCCCCTGTGTAACTCAGCCCACAGGGATTCATCTTTACTACACATTTTCCACAGCAGTTTCCCAGAATAGTTGTCTCTTTCAAGTTTTAAAATAGATCTCCTTGCTAACCAGAAAAGCAGTTTATTATACACCTGGCTACCGCTAAAAACCGTTCTGAGGATGTGGCTGTCCCTGGTCAGTGATCACAGCCTGCTCAGCCTCTGGTCCCAGCAAACCTGTGGCTGTGCTGCCACTGTCAGGTGCGGCTCTGCTACAGCCTGTGCTGGGAGAGCGAGCCCACAGTGCCTCCTGAAGGGACACCTCAGCTGTCCCCATCCTCCAGGATGTCCAGCCTGCTGCCTGGGCTCTGGGGGAATGTGTCCCACTGCCAGGTGTGCAGCTGGAGGCCTTTCCTCAACAGAGGGAAGAATTGGGCCAGATTTGGATGGTTTGGCCGGTTCAGCTGGAGCGTGGGCAGCCAGACCTGACCCTGGCCAAAGGGGTGCTGAGCTCAGCTCGAGGGGCACCCTGCCTTGTGCAGTGCTGCTCGGGGTCCAGAGCACCTGTGCTGAGTGTGAGGGGTGACCTGTTGCTCTAAGGACATCCATCAGACTTTGGGAATGTCCATGATATCCACAGCTGAGGTCTCTGCCTGCAGTTACCAGCTGAGCTTATGAGTACCCAGAGCCAGCCTGACCCAAAAACCTTGGAGGAGAAATTCACCTGTCCCTTCTGAGCCCCACCTGAGCACACAGCTCTCCTCCAGCCTGGTCAGAGCAAACCAACAAACCAGAGCAATGATCTCTTCCCCCTCCAGACTCTGCCTCGTTCCTCTGCCAGCTCTGTGTGTCTCCTGTGCCACCCAGGGATTGCTGCCATGGAGAGAGGGCTTCGTGCCCTCCACCTGAGACCCTGAGCATCTCTCTCAGGTGAGGAGAGCACAGCAGGGCCCAGCATCCCAGCAGAGCAGGGACACTCAGGACTTCTGTGGGAAGCACAGAAAACCCAGCCCTGCCTGTCCTGGCAGCTGTGCTCACCTCCAGAGTAAAATCTCCTTCAGGAACGCATGAGAGTTTAATACAGAATATTAGAAATTAATATTCAGCTGCTTCCTCCGCTCCAGGGAGTGAGGCCAGGTGTTTCTTTCTGAAAATGGTTCTGAATCAGACACGTGCTTTTGCAGCCAGAAAATTCCAGCATGAAAACTCTTACGCTAAAGAGCTGCAATAAAATTGATCTTCCATCCAGAATAGACAAAGCCTGTCTTACTCTTCCCCTCTTATCAGCCCTGGCAGGAGGCAGTGGGTCCTGCTGACCTCATGTTTCATGGACAGGACAAATGGCTTCTCCAGCAGCTCTCTGCTGGCAGGTCTCCTCCTGGCCCCTGCTGTGCTGGGAGATTGGTCCTTGCAGACCCTGTGAGTACTGTCCACAGCCAAACAAACTGCCTTGCCTGCAGACTTTTCACCCAGCCATTGTAAATCCTGCTGGCCTGGTGCCAGGCACTACGCTAGACACAACCATAATACAGTCATTTTTCTTCTGCACGTTGGAGAAGGAAACAGCAGAGATGCTGTTCTTTCAAATAATTTAACAAAATACAGATCCCAGCTCAAGGTAACTCTTTAACCTCTTCAGTGAGAGTCCTCCCTGCTGCCAGGGCTGTGCTGTCCTGCAGTCTGTCTGCCCACAGGGGCTCTGGGCTGGTCTCAGATCCACTCCCAAGTGGGCTGGGAGGGAGCAGCCTGGATAAATGGAGCCTTAGCAGCTGACCCTGCAGGGATTTGATGCAGAGATAGCTTAGATGAATGATTTGCTTCTGGGAAGAGTCATCCCTGGTGACTGGAGGAAATCAAGAAGAGGAAATGCTGTTTCAGAAAATGTTTGTGTCTCTCAGCCCTTCTGCTCTGCAGCAGAACCCACAGTGTCCCAGGCAGGCTCTGCTCCCTGTGCATGCTCTGATTTGCTCCAGAACTTTGAGTTGCTGTCCCCTCCTGCTCCTGCCCAGGGATTCTGAGCCCACTGAGGCCACAGAGCTGAGCCAGTGCAGTCCCAGACACACAGACACACAGACACACAGACACACAGACACACAGGCACACAGACACACAGACACACAGATCAGGGCACCATGGAAACATCTCTTACTGCCAGATAAGAAGGCAGGTCCTGTGCTTCCTGCTACTTGCATTAGAAAAGAAATTCTCTAGAAGATGAGCTTAAGCCTTAAGCCTAAAGCCACTGTACGGTGGCCAAACTCTGAATTTCCAGACCATCCCTCTGCAGCATGCCAGGAGCACATCCCCAGCTGGATTTCAACACACACAAGGTGTGGGGACATTCCATGATGAGCAGTGTCACCAAGCCAAGCAGCTTTAGGACGGCAGCTGTGCATTTAAGGGGAGAAGAAAGAGGCTGAAGTTCAACCCTCACCATCTTGGGGAGCTCTAGGAACCACTTCCAGTAAGAGATCTGTCTCAGCTGTAGGCACTTGAGCAGTTGCTCAATATGTAAATGTTTCATAGAAAGCATTAGCACGAGGATGAGATTTTTTTAAAAAATGAAACATTGATTTGTAATGAATGAAAACAATGAAACATTGTTTTGTAAATAAATTCTATTGTCTTAAACAGTATACATGCTTGTGTTCACATAATCTTTAGGGATAGTCTAGAACTAGAAACACTGTGCTAAAAGTGATGAACACCCTTGAAAAATGTGAGTTGAGATGGCAGCTGAGACCTGCCCAGCTCTGTGGGAGCCAAGGGCCACCTCTTGGGCTCAAAGAGGAGCTCAGGGGATGGTGACAGCTTCCCTGTCCCACAGCTGAGTCCCAGGTGCTGCTCTGTGGTCAGCCAGGGCGAACTGCCCTTCTGGACAGGTCACAAACTGTGGGCAGGTGGCTTTGCCAGCAGCAGCAGCCCCTGGACCCCCTCTGCAGGGCCAAGGTCATTGTCCCCTCTGCAGGACCGAGGTGATTGTCCCCTCTGCAGGACCAAGGTCATTGTCCCCTCTGCAGGGCCAAGGTCATTGTCTCCTCTGCAGGACCAAGGTGATTGTCCCCTCTGCAGGGGCAAGGTGATTGTCCCCTCTCAGGACCAAAGTGATTGTCCTCTCTCAGGGCCAAGGTGATTGTCCCCTCTGCAGGGCCAAGCTCATTGTCCCCTGTCAGGACCAAGGTGATTGTCCCCTGTCAGGACTAAGGTCATTGTCCCCTCTCAGGGACAAGGTGATTGTCCCCTCTCAGGACAAAAGTCATTGTCCCCTCTCAGGACCAAGGTGATTGTCCCCTCTGCAGGGGCAAGGTGATTGTCCCTTCTGCAGGAGCAAGGTGATTGTTCCCCTCTCAGGACAAAGGTGATTGTCCCCTCTGCAGGACCGAGGTGATTATCCCCTCTGCAGGAGCAAGGTGATTGTCCCCTCTGCAGGGGCAAGGTGATTGTCCCCTCTCAGGGCCGAGGTGATTGTCCCCTCTCAGGACCAAGGTGATTGTCCCTTTGCCACCACAGCCAGCCAGGCAGCAGGACAGAGCTCTACACAGCGGCACAGAGCTTTCCAGAGCCCAGAGGTCCTGCCTGGCCCTGCAGACAGAAGGGGCTTTTCCAAGGAGGAGCAGGGCAGGAGGGAGGCAGTAATCCCCCGAGAAGCAGCAGCACATTCCTGCAGCAGGCAGTTACGTGCCGGGCGGCAGGGACGCTCCCCAAGGCCCACCAGCACCATGTGTGGTGTGGAAATTCCAGCTGCAGGCAGCTCCAGCAGCGGGGCTGTGAGCCTGGAGGAGCTGGGACCAGCCCTGGCGAGGATTTGGGGCTCTGCTCCGCTGTCTGCACGTGCTGTGCCCTCTGCCAGCCCTGCCCCACGCTCAGGGTGCACCCCTGGGTGCCCAGGGAGCTCCTGGCTCTGTTGTGGAGCACTCTTGGGCTCCTGGCACGTCCTGCTCTGGGGATGGAACTGGAGGGGGACATGGGGGTGGCTGCAGGGGCTGCACCTCTCCGTCCTGCTGGAGCTGGGGAGCAGCAGCCAGCCAGCACCCCCATCCCTCCTGCAGCCTCCATGCAGCAGGAAAGAGGAGGAACACAGATTATTGTGGGGTGCAGCAGCAGTTCAGGAGGTGGGGGGGGTCACTGGGGAGCTCTGGCTCCATCCAGTGCCTGCAAGAGCCACTGGGGCCACACAGCCTGGTGGCACGTTGGGACAGGCAGTGTGTTGGCACTGGGGCTGGCACAGGAAGGGTCTAGAGATGGAGATGTCCCAGCCCAGGTCCTGGATGTGCAGGGAGCCCCAAAACACACACCCCAGCCTGGGGCAGCTCTGAGAGCACAGAGAGCAGGACAGAAGGTGGCCAGGGCCCATGAAATGTTCTCCTTAGGACACAGAACCAGAGAAAATCTGGAGAGCAGTGATGGGAATGGAGAAGGGCTGCAGCTGCTGCTGTGTGAGCAGGTACCTGCCCTGGAGAGCTGCAGGAGGAGCCAGCAGGGCTGGCAGCCTCTCAGGGATGGTGGGAACACCAAATGCTGTTGTTCCCCCAGCCCTGCTGTGCTAGAAGCAGGACAAGGGATGATCCTGTCAGGGCACCAACTAGCAGCATGAGAAATCACTTCTTTATACACCCACTAATGAATATCTGAGCATGGGCTGCCATGAGAGGTTGTAAAAACAGGTGCTAATAGACCAAATTAGACAAATATATCAAATATAACAATAGGATAAATTAGAATGTTAAAATGTTGGTACAATAACAGAGGGGTTTCAGAGTCAGAGGGGTTTCAATGTCAGAGGGGTTTCAGGATCAGAGGGGTTTCAGTGTCAGAGGGGTTTCAGGGTCAGAGGGGTTTCAGGATCAGAGGGGTTTCAGGGTCAGAGGGGTTTCAGAGTCAGAGGGGTTTCAATGTCAGAGGGGTTTCAGGATCAGAGGGGTTTCAGAGTCAGGGGGGTTTCAGGGTCAGAGGGGTTTCAGGGTCAGAGGGGTTTCAGGACGTGTCAGAGCCCTGAGCAGGGCTGAGGTTCCCCTGCAGGAGGGACAGACTCTGCCTCAGGACAGGCACAAGGTGCAGCTCATCCTCACCTACACTCCCAAGGCTGCAGGCAGTTCCCTGCTGGCAAACCTGCCCTGTGAAGGACCCTTTTAATGAGCTGGGGAAATAAATCTGTGTGCAGCAGGAGAGGTGCCAGGTATGACATGGCACAGGCGTGAAAATTGTGCGCAATAAAAATCTGGAGGAGCGTTTTGGGGATCCTGTACATGCCCCACTCAAGTGCCAAAATACTGAAGGGACATTTCCAAATCACAGCAAGCAGAAGGATCAGCAGGGAGAGGGGGGATATACACAATGGGGCTGGCACAAGAATGTGGCTGTCAGTGTGTCCTTGACAGCTTCTGAAGAGGGTGATGCATCTCTGGACTGCTCCAGAGAGCCAGGACTGCCCCACAGGTGTCCATGGAAGCCATTCCTGGTCTGTAGAACATCTCAGGCTGCTCCCAGAAAGGTGCTGTGAGATGCCTTACATACCCTGGGAAGGTCTCTAGTTCTTTTTGAAAATGTGAATCCAGCATCCCAAGTGCCCTGAGCTGGTTCTCAACACCAGGATCCTGGTTCTGCACCTCCAGCAGCACAGATGGAAACATGACCAGGAGCTGGGGCTGGAGCACAACCATCTAAAGAAAAGAGCCACTGCTTTATTTTTTATTTTGGGAAGATAATCTGGCACCAGATTTCTCCCACTCCCTTTCCCCTCTACATGCCCCACTTCCCTGCCAGCCACCCTGGTACTTTCTGGGGAAAAATGTGGAAATCTGGAGCAACCTCCTACTCGGATATGTTCTGTGTAGATGGAAAAACAGTGAAAAGACCTCTGCTCAGCTTCTAGAAAATGCCACCAGCTGTACTGCTTCCCTCAGTGCATTCACCACAACTTTCTGTGTCCCATGACTTGCCTTCTGCAGAGGTGCCACCAGAAATTTGTCACCACTTGATGCGCGAGAAAGCAAAAGAGAGGGGAAGGAGGTGCCTGGGACTGGGTGTGATGGGACAGTGGCGGGGCTGAGTGTCATGGGCCGGGCCCTGCTGCTGGAGGAGCATTTCTGTGCTGCTGGAGGAGCATTTCTGTGCTTTTGGAAGAGCATTTCTGTGCTTTTGGAAGAGCATTTCTGTGCATTTCTGTGCTGGGACACCTCGCGTGGGAGTCCCGGGGTAACGGTGCTGACGGGAAGCAGCACCGAGGGCAGGCAAGCAGACAGACAATAAAGAGGCTCCTTTTCCTTTCATGAGCTCTCATCCCCCGTGGCAGGTTTATAACAGTTGACTCCAGCAGAGCTGGGCCTGTGGAGCTGGGAATCCGTCTGGGAGCTGGCAGGGAATGGGAACATTCACCTGGGACGGGGCCCAGAGCGTCACCTTTCCAGAGCCTTGAACTTTCTGGGTGAATGACTTCGTTTAGATTAAAGGAATCAACAAAACCAAGGGTAAGGCATTCTCTGCTGGTAAAACGGGATCAGCACTGCCAGAAGGCTCCTGGGAATTTAAAGGAGAAGCAAGCAGAAAGCAAATCCTTGGAAAGGAAGAAATCTCAATTTCTGGGTGATGTGCTGGGGCCGGGAGGATGCACGGTCAGAGAGGAGCTTTTTTGGTTTCAAAGACACACTCGTGTTTTGATAGCTCAGTTACTTTTTTTTTCCCCCAATAACTTCCAAGGAAAAAAGAAACTGTCTGCTCAGAGATTATCTCTGCAGTGATATGTGGAAAGCAAAGCAGAGCTGTAAAATATCTCCAGTTAGGGATCACAATCTGGAAGAAGAAAACAGGAAACATGAACCCAGTGGAAACCCAAAGATAAATGATCATCCAGCTAAGGAGATTTTGAGACAGGGAGATATTTCCTGCTGAAGAAAGGAGGGTTTGTGGAAGTTACACCTCATCTTATACATCAGGAGAAGACTTTAATGATTGCCTCATTAAATGAATAGGATAGGGGGAGCATTTCAGCTGTGCAGACAGCACGGCAATGCGTGCGACACGGGGAGCAGACCCGTGACACAGCTGGCAGGGAGCAGGGGCCTGGGCAGAGTTATTTTCCTCTGGAGTGAGCTGAGGTCAGTGAGGGGACCCCACTGCCCATCCCCTTGTGAGAGCTGAGCTGTGCTCTGCTGCAGGGAGCCAAGGAGGGGACACGGCACAGCCACCCACCCCTGTTACGGCCACAGCATCCCCAGCCCCGGGAGCACATGGATGTGTCTGCAGGAGTATGAGAGCAGGGAATTGCAGCTGCTGGCCAGCCTGAGGCAGTGATTTCCCATCCTGGACCCCCCAGGCCTTCTGGGCTGGCTCCTCCAGTGGCCATGGGAACTCTCCCTCCATCAGGGCCTTTCTGCACCCTGGCATTTCCCAGCTCTGCCGCTGTGCCATTGGCCCT
Source organism: Fringilla coelebs (assembly GCF_963513975.1). NCBI lineage: Eukaryota > Metazoa > Chordata > Aves > Passeriformes > Fringillidae > Fringilla > Fringilla coelebs. The sequence continues at coordinate 12,849,479 of NC_140045.1, forward strand.
CGGATCTGGAAGGGAGCATTTGGAGAATGGCTGCTTGCAGGTTTTCCATCCAGTCTCATCTCTGAGGGGCCTGCATGCATCCCAAATTGCTGTGCACACACTGTGTGTGCCCACTGGCACCTCAGCCAAGGGGGAGATGGGGGAGGCTGGGAGAGACCCTCACCCCAAGACACTGGGAGGCAAAAACCCCACTGGCCCCAAGGGAGCGAGGGCTTCACTTGCTCCTTTGGGTTGCACTTTGTCATAGATCTGCTTTTCAAAACAACATCCAAGGGAGCTGCCATGAGCCAGGAGACTGGAATGTGTCCCTGGGAAAGCCTCCCTGGCACTGCCAGGCACAGAGCATGGCCCTGCTGAGGGATGAGCCCGAGTGTGCTGCTGAGGGAACGTGACCACGGTCCCCACGTGGGCTGGCCACATCTGCAGCCATGCCCAGCGTGTGTGCTGCCCTGCTCTCCCCTCTGCCTCTGCATGGAAAGGTGCTGGGCCTGCATTGGTTCCTCTGGGTCTGGGTTGGAGGCACTTGAGGCAATAGTTCATAGTTGGACTCAGGTGTTTATTATTTCTTATTAGTGAAACAGCCTCACTACTATGAGCTCGGGAGCTTTTTCATTAGCAAGGCACAAAATGGCCAACTATCTTTTGTTCGAAGGTCTTATAAGACTAAACTATCCAATTAAGAAAGGATACCTAAATTATTTCCCCTTTTAACCCAATAACTGATCCCTCAAAGCCTGCAACGTGGACTTTTCTGTCCAATTACACAACGTCACCCAAACCCATGAAGAGAGAGGAAGAAAAAGGTAAAAAAGAACAAAACATCACCCAAAGAACAAAACATCACCCTAAGAAGAAAACATCACCCAAAGAAGAAAGCATCACCCAAACCAATGAAAAAGAAGGAGGAAGAAGAAGGTAAAGAAGAACAAAACATCACCCAAAGAACAAAACATCACCCAAACCCATGAAAAAGAAGGAGGAAGAAGGTAAAGAAGAACAACCTGCCCTGAAACCTCCATCTTGCTTCATATTTATTTCTATATTCTAAAATCCCAAACTCTAGGTTTTCCACCCTGTGATATTACACACTTCTAACCAACTCCACATCCGTAATCCCAGTGCTATCAATCAATTTTAGACGTTTTCTCCACAGCCTCAAGGCAAATGCAGTGCTCTCTTGTTCTCCAAGATTCCAACACCTCATCTGGATGTGGATCCCACCCCCAAGGACTGGGTCCAGCTGTGCTGGGTTGGGAAGCCAGCCCAGATTTGTGGCACAAGCTGAGTGGCCCATGCCTTGCAGTGCCTCAGAGACCCCATAAGTGCTCCCCAGAAGGAGCTGCCCCTCCCAGCAGCACTGCCCCCGTGGCAGTGGCTCCCTGGCTCCCAGGATCTGAGCACTTTTAGAGCAAAGAGACATCCCAAGTCTCAGGACCCAACGAGTGGGGTGACTGACTGTGCAGGGCACCAAAAATCAGCTCTCCCTGAAACATCTCCTTCCTCAGATTCTGGCTCTGTGCTTGGTCCCCTGCTCTCCTCTGAGCCTGCCTGCATTCCTGCCCACACCTGGAAAACCTGCCTGGTTTTACCCCTGCATCTGGCTCTGCACGTGTGAAAGGCAGAGCAGGGCTGCAAGAAACCCCAGGGGAGGCTCAGCTGAGGAGGGTTCCCCCATCGAGCTTCTTCTGGATGACTGGAGCCAAAGACGCTGTTCTCTCTGTGTGTTTTGCTTTGGTATCTCGTGGGTCGTTTTTTTCTTTCCCTGAGTGTGTTATTTTAACCTCATGCCACTAAATAATACCAGAAACATCCTGAATAATAGTGCCAGGCTCTTCAGCTATTTGCTCAGTGTTTCCCTGGGGTTTGGCACGTGCTATCCTCACTCCCTGTCAGTCTTTTGCAGGCAGGCAGAGCCTGTGCTCAGTGCCTGGGCAGGAGGGGCATCCCCACTGCAGCACAGCGCTCACATTCACCCTGAGCAGCCCTGGCAGGGTCAGAGGTGAGGCCAGAGCACACAGTGGTGCCTCTCTCGGGTTTGCTCTGCAGTCAAAGCCAAGGAAGAACCAAGAGGAGCCTCCCACCCCAAGCCAGTCCCTTCTCCTGGGTCTCTGCCAGGTGTCCCCCAGGCTCTCTGCTCTCTTGTGCCCAGGGGTTGTGCCTTGCAAGGGGTTCCCAGTGAGCACTTGACCCCACCAGGGGCAGCAGCCCCTCTGCAGGGAGGCACTGACCTCCTGGGCCAGCTCTCAGCCTCCTCAGCTGGGATTGCTGTGCTGGGGTCCAGGCAGAGGAGGACCCTGACTGTGTTCCACCGTCCCTTCTGCATCCTTGGGTTGCTCAGACAGGTTTGGAGCAAGCTTGACTGTCTGGGGAGATGGCAGTGTCCATGAACAAGCAGTGGGGAAGAGGGGGATATGAACTGCCACCTTCTTCAGGTTAGTGTGGCAAACTCAGCACTTAGGGAGTGCTGCCTTAGCTCCTCAGGCTCGCTCAGCCTTTGTGCAGAACTGGAGCTCTGCACTTTGGCATGAAATCCTAACCAGAAATGACAAAGCTGGGAAAAGCTCAGCCCTGGATTCTGAGAGATTTGGAGCCCAAGCTTTCCCCCTGCCTGCATATTTGACACCCCAGAGCTCTCACATCCTCACCCCATCCCTGGTGATGTTCCTCCTACTCTGTGTTCTGGCCAGCCTTCAGGAGTTCCCACCTACCCTCTCCCAGCTCCTGGCAGTCTCTTTGTGGAAGTTGAGACTTGAAAAGCAACCTGGGAGTGTGAGGAGCTCTCTGGGGTCAGGATTCTCAGCTGCAGCAGGTGTTCATGTCCTTTCTGCTGCCCCCACCCCGAGGTGGCATCAGCAGCCACTCCTGCCACTCCTGTCCCCTGTCACATGGAAAAGAGTCTCCCTTACAAATGCTGGGACCTGAAAACCAGCACGCAAGAGTTTATAAAGAATTGCTGCTGGAGCTCCGCCCCATTCGTGTTTATTTTTAATAAAAGTTGGAATATTGTTCCAAAGGACTGGAAGAGGCCAACAGTGTACAAATATTTACAGAGCATAGAATAAACTGTCAGCCTCTTAACTTGACATCAGTCCCAGCTGAAATTGTGGCAAGCTGATACAAGGCTACTCAGAGACAATCAAAAGCTGTTTCTGCTCTGAAGGCATGAATTCAATAGATAATTTTATGGAGTTTGGCCTGTAAACACCCTGGCCTTCTCTAAAGGCTGAAACTTGGTGATATTTTGTTCTTGAAAGTCTCACTGACCAAAAATGACATTTCCATGGTCAGATCCTGAAATGTGCCTGCTAATAGTCCCTCTCAGATGCTGCTGCAGGAGGTTCTGGGGAGAGGAACATTTCTGCCCTGCTGTAAACCCCACACAACACCAGCTCTTTAATGCTGAGCTGGGAAAATTTGTCTCGTTGGGGAAAAAAATTTGCTGCTGTGTTTTTTCAAAGCTGAAATGATCCCCCTGTCCTTTTTATGCTTTTCAATGTGTTGTAGTTGAAAAAGCAGCAGTATTTAGTGCTGGCAGCATTTGAAGGGTGGAGGCAATCGAGGGTTTGGCTCGCTGGGCATTGCAGAGAGTGAATTTTGATATAGAATCACAGAATCTCTGAGGTTGGAAAAGCCCTCCAAGACCACAGAGGGCAACTTGTGCCCCATCCTCACCTTGTCCCCAGAGCTCTCAGTGCCACCTCCAGGAATTCCCTGGGCACCCCAGGGATGGGCACTCCAACCCTCCCTGGGCAGTTCCAGCCCCTGAGCTCCCTTTCCATGGGGAAATTCCTGCTGTGCCCACCCTGAGCCTGCCACAGCCAGAGCCTGAGCCTGCCACAGCCAGAATTTCCCCCATATCCTCCTTTTCTCCAGGCTGAGCCCCTTCCCAGCTCCCTCAGCTGCTCCTCCTATATTGACTCTCCAGCCCCTTCCCCAGCTCCATCCCCTCCCTGGACTGGAGCCAGATGAGTTTTTATTTTCAGGCAGGATGGTGATGATGTTGTGGGCAGGACAGTGCATTGTGCCCTGCAAAGCCATGGCCTCAAAAGTGACTTTGGGGTCACTGCTGACAACATGAGCAAACATTGCCCCAGTGATGCTCTGTCCCCACGTGGGAATGCAGAGCTGCCTGCTGAGCCTGGGTAACACTGGCTCTGAGAATGGTGTCAAGTTTGCCTGTTTATGACATTGATAGGACTGCACTGGAAGAGCCTTCCCATTTTTAGCCTTATGAGTTTCTTTTAAGATCCTGAAAAATGAAGAAATGAAAGGGTTCTGAGACGAGCTACAGAAAAACATCGTGTCCAAAGGGCATGTTTTAGTGGGAGATTAAAGTAGGTCAATTAATTTAACTTCTCCAAGAAAATATGATGAAGTGACTGAACAGTGTTTATAAGGCCGCATTTCTACACGCAGAATCTTTGATTTAGGGGAAAAATAAGGAGCAGGGCTTATGGCTGCTGCTGGAAGTGAGAGGATGCCAGCTGTGACAGAGGTGTCCAGCTCACAAAACCCAGGGATATCTACCAGCCCCTCAGCCCAGGGATATGGGGGCTGCTCCTTTCCCACCTGGAGAGCAGCACAGGGACATCCCTGGGGATGATCCCCAATCCTGGCTGCCCCTGCCCTGCAGCCAGGCATTGGTGAACCTGGCCTGAAAAGCAAAGGCTTGTGGTGCTGCCTGTTCCCTGGAGCTGTGCTGAGATGCTGGGAAGCGTCTGGAGGAGTCACCACCCTGATGCAGGGATGCTGGGTTTGCAGGCTGGGGGAAGTACTGGCTGCTCTGAGTCCAGGTATGTGACAGGATCTTAAATTAAGGCTCTGAATTCATCTTTTGCTGCAGTATAAGGCAGCAACTGACTTCACTGGAAAGAGGATTTTGTCTCAGATGACAATAAATAGCATTTCTTCCATGCCAACAGCTGCTTACAGGTTGTACCTAAGCATGGAAACCAACACAGATTGTCAAAAATAATTGGGATCCACCCTCAGTGCTGCAGCCTGACGGCTTTGGAGCCATGTGGAAACACACAGGGCAGGAAAGCAGCTGGATTTTCCTGGCTGGGCATTCCTAGGGAATGACAGCAGCTGGCATTGCACAGAGGAGCAAACAGGGTGCCCCTGGCAGAGCTCAGGATGCTTCTGAGCTGGGGCTGGCCAGAAGCAGAGAGCTGGGTATGATCTTGGAGGCCCTTCCCTTGCATGTCAGTGGCTGCTCCGAGTAAATGTGCTGGGTGATTTGTTATCTTGACCTCAAGCAGCAGAAAGATTGCTGGCACCTTTTCAGCTCCAGGCACGCAGGATGAATGCTCTCAAACTGCAAGGTCTCTCTCCTGGAGGTGGGAACCCAGGATCTGCCTCTCAGGTCGCTCTGGGGGGAGGCACAGGGGCTTTTCAGGGCATGGGGGCTGCTGTGCCTGGGGGTGTGCAGCACTGCCAGGCTTGTGACAGGATCCCCCCATGGCCCTTCCAACCCCTCAGCACTGCATGACAGGATGCAAAATGAGCTCAGTCCCTTTGCTTGGTGGCCAGAGCAGATGGTAGGAATCTTCTAGAGGCCGACACACGAGGCGTTTGGACTCTGAATCCTATTTTCTTCTCACTCTCTTGAGCACCAGGGATTATAGGCTTAGGCAAGTCAGCTGGGGATAACAAAGCTGTGTCCAAGGGCACGGGAAGAAAATGGGGAGGAAAATCTCTCCAAAACCTATTCCTCAACTCCAAAGAAAACATGAAGCAGCAGCATATAGCATCAGTTAATTCTCCTGCCACTGTTTTGGAGCCTGCTGTTTACATTCATGTGCTGGCTCACAGAACACAATGTATAGCTCCTGACTCCAGCCCTGAGGACAGGACCCAGCTCAGCCAGGCCGTGTTTACCCTGGGAAGGGTTCAACAAAAGAGGTGCTTGGGCTGCCCTGTGGCTGCAGCCCCACCTGCAGAGCTGCTCCTCAGGTGTTGGGGACAGAGGTTGGATATTAGGAAAGAGTTTTTATACCGAAAAGGTGATAAAGTTCTGGAATGTTCTGCCCAGGGAGGTGGTGGAGCCCCCATCCTGGGTGTGTTTAACCAAGCCTGGATGTGGCACTGGGTGCCAGGGTTGAGTTGAGGGGTTGGGGCTGGGTTGGACTCCATGGTCTTGAAGGTCTCTCCCAACCCAGTGATTCTGTGAATTCTGTGAGCATCCACCACAAGGCACCCCCAGTCTGTGCAATCACCCCAGTCCTGGACCTTCAGCACACCCAGAACCACACCCTGATCCCAGCAGATGTTCCTAGAAAAACACACTTCAATAAATGTCTATTTAGTGCTCTGCTGCCTGTGTCCTTCCCAGCCCATGGTCCTGCAGAGCCACTGTCACCATCCTCTCACAGAGGGGACACCAGGAATGGGGCATGCAGGGATGTGAGGGAATGAAAGCAGATGTGCAGAGAACACAGGGGCTCCAGGCAGGGCCTGAAATTGGCATCACTGAACCTGGGACAGCAGTGCCTGTGTAAGGTGGGTTTAGTCTGAATGAAGATCAGGACCCAGGAATTCTTAGAATGGTTAAGATTTGGATTTGGGATGCTGTGGGCATCACAGCATATTAATTATGGCCCTCAGAGCACCTCCAGCAGCCTTCCCAGCACAGCTATGCACTCTGGCTTCATGCAAAGTCCAGGTCCTGCCCATTTTCTCTTTCCCTGCTTGTTTTCCTGCCATGCAGCAATTCCATTTGGTTTCCCTCTCCAAAATCCACTTTATCTGCTGTCCCTGCTCTGCTGGCCATGGTGTCTCCAGAACACATCTTCCCAGTTCCCTGGCCCTGAGACCCCTTTCATGCTCCCATGTGCCTTTTCCAAGATGAAAAAAGGCCAAGAGTTTTCTCGCAAGACGGAATCAAATATCACAAAAAGTTTCTTAAAATACCCTCTCTCCCTGGAAAAGGGTGAGTTTTCTAATTAGAAAAGACACATCAGGGCCTCGTGGTTGTTTGAGGCAGGCTGGGCTGCAGCCAAGGGCTTTCACCATGCACCAGCCCAGCTCCTAGGGAGGACCTCATGGAGCATCCTGGGTGATGTAGTCCAAGCATTCCTGCAGACAGGATTGTTGGGAAGGATGAAAGTTTGACAAGAAAGTCTCACAGATGGGTGTGCTTGGCAGAAAGATTTTTGAATGTAGAATCTGATGAAGGAATAGAGATGGGAGCAAGTTTTGATCTAGAAGAAAAGAATTGCTGAGCCAGTCTCACTGGGTAACCAAGGAGGCAAAGGCTGTGTGAGTTAGAAGGGGTTTTATGGCTCAGAGCAAAGGATAAACCCACCCCAAACAAGAAGATGTTTTTACCAAGCAGGAAGAGAGCACAGGCAAACAAGGCAGCAAATGTGGCAAGGAGAAAAAAGGTCTCAGGATTTTCCACTGCAAGAAAACTGAAAAACAACTTCTGGCTGAAACTGTGATGTCCTGACTGTGAGTGATTGGAGAGCAGCACCATGAATATGGCAATGACAGCAGTTATGATGGGCTATAGGTAAAAGTTAAGGCATAGATTGGTTCTGCTGTATGAAGATGCTCAGCAAAGAAAAGTATAAAATGCACTGTAACCAAACCAAAGGGTGTCCAGGCCTGCCTGCAGCTGGAGCTGACAGCTGTGGGCACAGCTCTGTCACCCACCACCCTGGACTGCTGTGACACCTTGGGTACAATAAACTGCATTTTGGAGAGCTGCCTCGAGTCCCACATCCCTCGTTCAGGCTCTTACACTGGATGAGTGACAGGACTTTCAAAATTACAAGTTCAGTGAGTCACCTCAGGGGCATCCCTGGGTCAAACTGTCTGGATCTCAGCCAGCTTGCCCTGGAGTAACGTGGGCTGTGGGTTTCCTCTAGCAAGTAAACATTTTTCCAGAGGAATGAGAAGCCTTCTCTGAGCACTGCAATCACCCAGAGCTGCTCCTGGGGCTGCCCATCCCTGCTCCCAGCAGCTTCCAGAAGGAATGCTGGCTGTTTGCTGGGCTGCAGCTGTGTCTCTGCTCTCCCACAGCCCCTGTTTTACACACCTGCAGCTATCAGCAACATTTCACCACAGAAAGAAGGCTGGGGGGGTTTCCCTTTGCCCTCCTGGGGAGATGTGTAAAATCCAGGCTCTTAAAGCTCACTGTGGCTAATAATTGCTATTACCACCACCATAGCTAATTGCTGTCACCATTCCCCATTCATAAATGTGCAGCTTTGCAGAAAACCAGAAAAGCTCTTGCCCACAGTGCTCATTCCTTTGATGATAAAGTTCTGGATGTGCCATATCAGCCCTTAACCTGCATGTGCCAGGGAGCCTTTATTTAGCACCAGCATTTATCACTGCTAAATGTATAAATAATCCCATTAGCCACTCTGAGCAGTGATAAAATTAGCAGTGTAAACAGAGAAAGTGAGTGACCTTAGTGGAGAACCATTGTTGATTTTGACCCAACACCTACCAGCACGATTAGTCACAGCAGAAGAGCTCAGGGAAAGGGGCCATTGGGGCTTGTTTGGAAATTAGAGACTCGTGCTGTTTATTTTATGGAGCAGATCTAATTCCTGCTGCCTTTCTCCATGAGCACCAGGTCACGGCCCCACCTCCATCCCTCCGGCCCTGCCATTCCCTGGGGGCTCATCAGGCTGGGGTGGGGAACTCCTGGAAGCTGGAATGTCCTCCAGAGCAGCCCTGCTGCCTCCTGGAAGCTGGAATGTCCTCCAGAGCAGCCCTGCTGCCTCCTGGAAGCTGGAATGTGTTCCAGAGCAGCTCCCAAGTCCTGCTGCCTGCTAGGGGCTCATCAGGCTGGTGTGAAGAACTCCTACAAGCTGCACTGTCCTCCAGAGCAGCTCCCCAGTCCTGCTGGGCTGAGGGACTCCTGGATACTGCACTGTCTTGGAACAAGATGGGCTTTCAGGTCCTTTCCAACCCAAACCAGCCTGCCATTGTGTGATTCCATTAATTGCAGTCCTGTGCACTGGGAATGTTTCTGGATCCAAGGAGCAGAATCAGAATTCAGCCTTCAGGATCACACTTCTTTTCCCGCTCCCTGTCATCCAACAGCATGGCCTCAGCCTTAGCCCTGGGTCCTGATCTCTGCACCAGCCTGGGACTAAGCTGGGACATGTGAGCTTTGCCCTCTGAAACAAATCCTCCCTCTCTGCTTTTCTGTCTCCCTCACACTGATAGTAACTAATAAATTACATTTTTAATTCATATAAGACACCATTTTTCACAAGGTCTGTCGTTGGACTGTGAAGTGTTGGGGGTTGGTGGGCACAAGGCAGGAGCTGGACTGTTCCATCCTGGGTGCTGCTCTGGCAGCAGAGCTGAGCTGAGGGGTCCCCAGAAAAGCTGAAGCCCATGCAAAGGGTTGACTTTGACTCTCCTAGGACAAACTATTAATAGAAGAAATGTTGGTTGGAGGGACTTCAGCAGGGTGTCTAGTCCCAAATCCCCGTTGGATTGGAAGAGACACAGCTAGTCAAATGAGAGCTGATTTGGGAGGTTCAGAGCTGAGCAAGACTGATGTCTTTCCAGAAAGATGACATGGGTATGTTGCTTGATTTACCATAATTTGATCAAGCTGATCATTAGGTTAATTTGAAGATCTGATGTAGAATGAAATGCACTGGAACAACTCAAACATGGGAGGAGTTCCTCCTATTGCCAACTCAAAAATCAATACAAAAGAAGCCCCAAAATACGTGCTCAGCAAGTACTCACTGGGGGAAAGGCTCTGGCCTGCTCTGTGCACAAGACAAGCCAGATGACATCCCCCTCCTTGGACTAACCAGCAGTGAAAGGCTGAGCCCCCTCCCCAGCCATCTTCTGGCTTCACTTAATCACCTATTTCAGTTCTTAATTTGCATTATAGGGGCACTGGTGAGGTTTGATGGCTCCCTGCCTCACCGTTAGGATTCTGATACATCCCACAGAAATAAATGAGAAACCAATCTTGGAAACTTTGGCCGTGGTCCTACTATTGTCCCACCTTGGGAAGAGGAGCATGGCTGGTTTTGGAGGTGAACTGGATTCTGTGCAGAAATTCTCTTCCCAAGAGCAAGGTGAGTCCCCAGGCCTCAGGGAGAGAGGGCACAGGTTTTGCCCAGGTCTCAAAGAACAACAATTGTGACACACTCAGGAGAAACAAGGAAAATGCCCTGAAACTCCTCAGGGTTCCCAGAGAAACTGTTCTGCTGTGGTTTCTCCATCTCACTCCCCTGAACCTCCTGCCCTTCACCCTGCCAGTGCTTGTCCCTCATCCTCAGCCTGCTCAGTCTCCTTCCAGGACAAAGTGCTTCTCTGCTCCTCTCACCCTTCCTGGGCAGACCCTAACCAGACCCTCTGTTCATCCCAGACTTTCCCACATGCTGGTTTTTCTCCTGCTCCTGTGGCTGCCTGGGCAGTGTCTGTGCCTAATGAGAAGCAGGCGCTGGCCAGCCCAGCTGTGGCAGGGACCGTGAGCGAGCTCTGCCACGTGTGTGTGTGTCACATTCCCGTTCCTGCCGTGCTGCTGACCCAAAGCAAACAGCACCTGGGCTGTGCACTGCACAGCACCTCCCTGGCAGCTGCCAGGGGCTGGCCAGGGCGGCAGGGGAGTGCCAGAGCTGCCCCCAGCTCGTGGGTCCTGGTGTGCAGTCAGCAGGGAGAGCAAACCGCTTTCCCACCCCGCTTCCCTGTTTGCCGTTTGCTCCCTGCCTGAGTTCCCATCACAGCTCTGGCCCCAGTCCGTGTGGTATCCATTTCTCAAGGGCCTTCCCTGGGTTTGGATCTCCTGCTGCCTCACAAGCTGGGATGAGCTGGGATGAGCATTCCTGCAATCCCACGCTGGCCATGCACTCCCACAGTCCGTGCCACCCGCGCTTCCCTTTGCCTCCCTTCTCTGGCTGTGGTCACAGCTGGGTGTTGTGTGTGTCACCTCCACACAGGACAGGGAAGGGGCTCTCCGAGGCCCTGGCACTTGCTGATGTGCCAGACTGAGCCAAGTCAGCAATGGCTCAGCAAAAGCCTCTTTGGCTTGAAATGAGCCTGGGTGAGCTTGGGTTCACAAAAGGAGAAATTCAGCAGGAAAGAGAGATACACCCCCTGGGTAGATCCTCTACAGCTGAAGTGAGCAGGAAAAATGACAGGACACCCCTCTGCAAGGGACAAGGGTGGCATGGACACTGTGCTGCAGGAGGGACCCGGGTTTTGGTGGCACTCAGTAGGATGGAGGAGAGGCTCCAGTCCCAGAGCAAAGAGCACGGATGAACCCAGAGCAAGGATCAACATGAGTGAGGTCTACCTTCTAGACCTGTCCTCCTTCTGAATCTGATTTTGGGTGACACCTCCCACCTGTCAGCCCCCTTGGTGTGGCTCAGGACAGTGTCCAGCACATCTCCATCCCACCTGGGTCACCCACCCAGCCAGGCTGTGGCCGTGGGCTCCTGCCTGCCTGAGACACAGCTCAGCTGTGCATTAACGAGCCCTGCTGTGCTGATGGGGATCTTGCAGAGCTGCCAGTTGCATTCCAGCTCGTTATGTTTTAATTTATTCAATCCATAGGCTGCCTATTGTGAGGATATCAGCGTTGAGAAGCAAAATCCAAATCCAGAACATTGCAGAAGAACCAAACTGCCAAAATGCGGAGACAGAGAGACAAAGTAAATCTGTCATAAGGCGGTCCTGACAGACCTCCCACCCCGAGAGGAGCCAGTTCCCAATTAGCACAAAAGAACTTGGGCAAAGAGGAGGAACAGATTCAAAAACAAATGAAAGGGACCAAAAATGGTCAAGAAAAGGCCAGTGGAAATACTCAGGTCAGCGCTGTGCCATGTAGCACAGGGGGTGTCCCTCCGTGCCTTGGAGCCCTCCCCTGGCACAGACCTGCCCCAAATGGTCCCTGCAAATTTTCCAATGATTTCAGGATCCAGGGCCTGCCCAAGAGCAGCTCCTGCCCCTGCCTGGCACTGGGGACAGTGATCTCAGCCGTGATGGCAGCTGGAGATGGGGGAGCAGATGGGTCCAAGGGAGGCTGTGTGGGCCATGGGGTGTCAGGGCTGTCACTGCAGCCCTCAGGGACATGAGCACAGCTCACGGGGACCTGGGTGGGGAATCTGGGAGGATGGACAGGAAGGGCACTGACAGGAGCCAGAACTCCCTCCCAAGATCACTCCATGCCCAGCCACACCTGTGTTTTGTCCCTGGGGGCTCTGAAGACAAACAGCAAGCGGCAGGTCACGAGCTAGCAGGGAAGCTTTGTGCTGGGATTGCAAGGGGGCAGCAATCTGAGCTGGGGCACTGGGATGCTCCCACAGCCCTTGGCTGCCTGTCGGTGCTGCTGCATGAGGAGGGACTCCAGGGCACCGGGGAGGAAGAAGGGGAACAAAAACCTTTTGCAGCAGTATAAATCACTCAGGTTCCCTGGCTGCAGCAGCGTTCCAGCTGAGCATCTGCCCGGAGAGCTGGAGGGATGGCGGCTGTGACCTCCTGCATAGCTCAGTGCTCCTCAGGCCTCTCTCCCCGTGCCAGCCAGCGCCAGAGCAGTGAGAGTGTGACCCTGCTTCCCGTAACAGAGCTCCCCAGCCCCTCTGGCTTCCAGCACCGCAGCCTGCTCTGATCTTGCTGTGATAAAATAGTTTCCGACTCACTTTGAAGCTCCAAGTTCAGGCCACGTTTGCTGGCTGTCTCAGCAGGGATGCTTGGGATGCTGCAGGGGAAGGAGCTGACACCCCCGTGCTGTGGCCCCTCCTGGGGAGTGGTGAGGGTCTCTGTGAGGATGTGGGACCCCCACACCACTGCTGAGTCCTGGCTCGTTGTCAGATTGGTTTGTGCAAACACCAAACCGGTTCGCCAGTGTCTGGGCATGCTGGAGTGGCCAAAGGAGAAGGTCTGGGGGAATGGGGGTCACCAGCTGCTGTCAGATAAATCCATTAAACTTCCAAACCCAGCCAGACACCGAGCATGACCCTTCCCCAACATCATTCCAGCCTGGCTCATCCCAGTCTTCCTCCTGGTGGGCTCCTCTCCCTGCCCCTGCCCTCCCTCTGCCCGCCCCTTTCCCTGGGCGCCCTTTGGCTTTCTGCACTCCCTGCAGTGCTCTCTGTTCCTGGCTAACCTAAACAACTCCATGGACTTTATGAATTTTTTCCCCTTGCTGCTCATCCTGGTTTCCAGAGCATTGCAGACTATGCAGATCATAACAGCTATATTTAAGGTTGCCTGACAGTTTCCATGATATGACCCATTGTTCGGTTGCTTGCAGCACTGCCAAACTTTAACCCTTCCAGCTGAATAACTCGGGACATCTTCAGCAAGCCCAGTCCTTTAGAAAAGAAAAACGAGGGGGAGACACGTGATTTCTTACTGAGGCTTTGCTGGGAAGCCTCTCCTTCAGAGCTTTGCGGGACAAACTGGGGAGGGTCTGTGGTGTCAGCTCTGTGTCTCTATTCTGACAAATCCACCCAGGTACAGAAAGGTCTCAAAAGCAGATTTTCCTGAGCCCCCCTGGTGCAGAGCTGTGCCAGGGCTGTCCCCTGTGACTGCTGTGACTGCAGCCAGTGCCTGCCCCTCTCCCTCAGCCCAGACCCACACCAGTGGGGCCACCCCACAGCCCCTGGCGCTCCCCACTGCCCGCATGGCAGAGGCCACCTTGCCCCTGACCCCTGAGCCACTGTGCCAGGCTGTCACTTTGTCCCTGGGGTGGGCAGCAGGGACTCTGTCCCTCCTGGCTGTTGGTGCTGGGACACTGCAGCGCTGGCTCACAGGTCCCCACATTCCTCTGCTGCCAGCAAGTGGCCGAGGTGGCAGCAGGAGATGCCCTTGCCCACACCGTGCTTGGGACACTGACTCTGTAGAGACCTTTTGTGCACCACTCTAAGGCAGATCTGCTGGTTTTTTGGGGAAAAAAAAAAATCCAGCATTTAGTTACTGAGATTTCCCCCCTGCCTCACTTTTAAACATATTGAACATGTGTTGCAGTGTCTACGTGATTGTGTGTGCAATGTCACCACAGCTTGGCCTTATCTAAGCACAGGATCTCAGCAAACAAAGCAAGATTGTGCAATTAGTAAAGCTGGTTCCTATAGAAAAAATGCATAAATTGTGTTTCCATATGCCCAAAGCTCTCTCACATACACACGTCAGCCCAAGCCAAACCACACAGGCACGTTCAGATGGCGTTTTCACACTGCACCTTCATGGCATCTCCCTCGTTTTTGTACTAAATCCATGAGAGCTGCCAGCACAGAACCCAGCAGGAAACCTGGCAGCCCCGTTGTGGCTCTGCCACCCGGACAAAGAGCTCTGATTTTCCATCCTGCCTCTAGGTTTTGAACCCTGGCTGTGCCGTGGATGATCCAGCCACTGCAGCCACCTCTGACAAGGGAATTCTGAGCCATGCAGGCTCTGCCAGTGATCCCTCCTTGCCCACTGTTTTGAAATGCTCAGAGAACATCAACACAAGCAGTGCCAGGCACATGCTGTCCTGCCCTGTCCTCCGTGGCCAGCACACGTGGGGTTCCTTGATCTCCGCGGAATTTGTTACTCACAAACCCCACACAAGCACCAAAGGCCCAGCATGGACGGGGCCCTGAAGTTGTTGTCAACGCCAGTTATGCCCTGTTCATCTCAACATAGTGGAAAAAAAACCAAATTCACCCCCCCAGGCACAAAAACAGGGACTCAAACCCTGGCAGGAACTGATGGGCCCTGCACAAGCTGCGTGCTTATCCCATGTGCTGCAGAATCCCTCTGCATTGCTGGGGGGAGGCTATGGCTAACAGAAATACTCAGAATTCATGAGAGATTTCCATGCAATTCCCTAGCCAAAAAGCTGACACCACTGATATTTCCAAATTCCACTCAAGCTCCTTCCTCAGCAACGAAACACCCTTGAAGAAAGTGGAGGAAAAAGTGGAGGCAAAAGTGGAGGGGAAAGTGGAGGAAAGGGAAGAAAGTTCTCCTGTGCCTCCAGATTTTCATTTTAATTGCTGGAGAGCTCTCCCACATCACCCACCCACTGGTGGAGATGACATTTTTTATAACCCCCCCTCCACAAGTGCTACACTGGAGACCACCGTGGATTTCTGCCCCCCATGTGTCCCTTACAAATCCTGGGAGAACACAGGACCAGCAGAGCTCTTCCTGTCCTCTCAGGAGTAACATTACACAACCCACTTCTAAAGAATGATGGCTTTCCTTGCAGCCATTCTGAAACTTGAATATTTTATAACGACTGAAATGATCACAGCAAATTCCAAGGACGGCCGAGGAGCTCAAAAGGATCCGATCATGTTTCCAACCATGAGACCTTTGGAAAGAGCCCCAGAAAGAGGGGGAAATGCATTAATTTTTTGTTTTAATATTCAACAAACAGAGCGGCCTCTGCAGAGCAGCAGCGTCCAGTTGAAAGTGTTGAGGAGTTTATTTTTCTTCAAACCTGCGATGGGGCCGAGTTTGGGACTCTCTGTTTAGCTTTTCAGCCTCTAGTTACATTGTGTAAACAGTTTATTTAACATCATTTTTGGCACTTCTTCAGTAAACCCACCATAATAATCCTACTGGCAGACCAAACAGATCACAGATTAGCAGACAGAGCCGCTGTAAAACACCAAATTACCCATCCCCTGCTTTCCTGTTTGCAGGAGATGTGAAGTCCTGTACTTAGTCGTGTTTATGCCTCATTCCGTGGCTGCACCACCAGGTCATGGAGCTGCTCCAATTAATGCTCCACCTCAGCAGCACTGGAGCAGGGAAGCGCCGTGGGGGAAGGATTTTCAGCTCTTTTAGGAGCTCATAAAACGTGCTGGGGTGCTGGATGTTGCTTAACAGGGAAGGTATGCTGGCTTGATCCAGATTGGAAAGGACTCTAGACTAATGCTAAAGTCACCTATTGCTTACATTTCATTTTAATGTGCTCGAGTTCAATAAAAGTTTATCATCTCCATTAAAACGGTGCCTATTGAAACTGATTTAATCTCGTTAGCACAGAAAACCACATGAAAGGAATCAAATCCACAGACAAGATTGAGCACAGCTCCTTTTGGAGCATAAATTACATAAAAGCCAGGGATAATCGGCCAGAGCCACAGGGGCTGTCACCTGCATTGCTCACATATTTATGCCAGCACACTTTGCTGGGGAAGGTGCTGGGCACGAGCCATATCTCAGCTGGGCTGAGCTGCTGCCAAGCACAGGAGCGATGCTGAGTGTGACAGCCTCAGCACAGCTCCCAGGGAGCCCATCAATCCTGTCACATCTGAACACACAAATGTCACGGGCAGGGGCGCTGCTGGCAGCAGTGCAGCTCCAAATCGCTGCCTGTCTGCAGGGAACAGCAGCTCCAGCCCTGCAGTGGTGCCCAGGGAGCGCCCTCCGTGCAGGGGTGGCACCTTGGGGTGGGCATGGCTGAAGGGAGGGTGTTGGGAAGGATGAAAGTTTGACAGGAAAGTCTCACAGCTATGAATGTTTAGCAGAAAGATTTTTGAATGTGGAGTCTGATGAAGGAATAGAGATGGAAGCAAGTTTTGATGTAGAAGAAAAGAATTGCTGAGCCAGTCTCACTGGGTAACCAAGGAGCCAAAGGGTGTGTGAGTTAGAAGGGGTTTTATGGCTCAGAGCAAAGGATAAACCCACCACAAACAAGAAGATGTTTTTACCAAGCAGGAAGAGAGCACAGGCAAACAAGGCAGCAAATGTGGCAAGGAGAAAAAAGGTCTCAGGATTTTCCCCTGCAAGAAAACTGAAAAACAACTTCTGGCTGAAACTGTGATGTACTGACTGTGAGTGATTGGAGAGCAGCACCATGAATATGGCAATGACAGCAGTTATGATGGGCTATAGGTAAAAGTTAAGGCATAGATTGGTTCTGCTGTATGAAGATGCTCAGCAAAGAAAAGTATAAAATGCATTGAAACCAAACCAAAGGGTGTCCAGGCCTGCCTGCAGCTGGAGCTGACAGCTGTGGGCACAGCTCTGTCACCCACCACCCTGGGCTGCTGTGACACCTTGGGTCCAATAAACTGCATTTTGGAGAGCAGCCTGGAGTCCTGCATCCCTCATTTCAGCTCTTTCAGGAGGGGGTTTCAGCTGGGCCCTGCAGACCCTGCCAGGCTCCCCTGTGGGCACTGGGGCTGCAGCTTGTCCTGCTGGGGACAGGGACAGGGGAGAAGGGCACTCCTGTGGGTCTGCGCTCTGCTCTTACTGGCTCCAGCCCCTGCTGGACTCTTCTATTTCCACAATGGTGGGCACAGACTGGGGACAAAAACGAGCTTTCAAACCCTCTGCAGGTGCCACCAGCGGGGCTCAGGTCACCTCCTCTGAGGCTGCAGGCACTCACACAGAGGAAGGGTATTACAGTCACATTTTCTGAAAAATCCCTTTGCCCAGGATTTTTCTCCTGGGAATCTGAGAAGCCTCAGAGAGAGAGAGAAAGGAAAAAATGCCCAGGATGGGATTTTTGGGGAGTTTGGGATGAAGTTAGGGAGAGTTTCTTCCCCCAGAGGTGCTGGCACTGCCCAGGCTGCCCAGGGATGGGCACAGCCCCGAGGCTGCCAGAGCTCCAGGAGCTGCCAGGGATGCCCAGGGTGGGGTTGTTGGGGGTCTGGGCAGGGCCAGGAGGGGGCTGGGGATCCCTGTGTGTCCCTCCCAGCTCTGGACATTCTGTGATTGTATGCAGACAAGCCAGGCTGGTGATCTGTCCTTGCACACCTCCTTCCAACTCACCACGTTGGTTCATGAAAACATTTCAGGACACAAGGATTGCCCCCAGAAGCATTTATGAAACAAAGCTCTTCCTCATCACCATCCCACGGTCCAAGGGGCCTGAACAGGATTTACCCACTATTAAAAATCTCACTGGATGCAGGAAAGTTCAGAGGGTTTGAACAAGGTTTTCCCCCTTTCAAGTGACTGCCTGTGTACACCACTTCAGAGGGAATGAACGAGCATGAAATTCAATTATACAGCACTCAAACACTTGAACCAGAACTTCTTCCCTTAATCTTCATGTTGAGGATGGGGTAAGACTGTGAAGCCATTCTCAGCATGACAGCACTTCATTTCAGCTGCAGGTCTGGTAAGATACACAATTCACTTAACTGAAGAGC
The DNA here is from genome assembly GCF_963513975.1 of Fringilla coelebs. Lineage (NCBI taxonomy): Eukaryota > Metazoa > Chordata > Aves > Passeriformes > Fringillidae > Fringilla > Fringilla coelebs. The sequence goes on from NC_140045.1 coordinate 12,867,565, forward strand.
AGGGATTTTGAGCTGTGTGCTCTGTAAGCAGCACAGCCTAGATGTGCTGCCCATCACTGTCAGACTGCCCCTTGGAGAGGGAAAATAGCCCTGAGCCAGGGAGACAGGAGCCTTTCCAGTCCCACAAACACCCAGGGATCCTGCAGACATCCAGGGTGGCCTGGGGAAGAGGCAGAGCCCTGAGAAGCACACACCAGTACAACACACACCTCTATCCATAAGAAATTTTTCCTTTCACCCTGTCCTGCCAATGTCCTGGAGCTACACAAAGTCATTGTTCACCTGGCTTATACCTTGTTTTTTTCTGGACTGGAGTTTGCTTAGTACAAGGCAAAGCAGAGCTTTGTCAGTCTGGATTTATCAGGGACACCAACTCCCTGCCCAAGCTCCCAGTCCTGCAGCATTAAGGAAGTGGCTGAGTGTCCCTGAGAGCTCCAGCAAATGTGATTTGTACTGACATGCTGGGTATTGAAATGGTGTTTTGTAGAATCATGGGATGGTTTGGGTTGGAAGAGACCTTAAAGATCATTTCATTCATTCTCCCTCCATGGCAGGGACATGGCTGGGACTGTCCCAGGCTGCTCCAAACCCCATCCAGCCTGGCCCTAGGCACTGCCAGGGATCCAGGGGCAGCCCCAGCTGCTCTGGGCACCTGTGCCAGGGAACAATTCCTTCCCAATACCTCATTTACACCTCCTCTCTGTCAGTTTGTCCTGTCACTCCGTGCTCTTGTAAACACCCTTTCAGTTTCTGGAAGGATGCAAGTGTAAAGCACTCTGCTGTGATCAGCTGGAATTTACAAACCCCTAAAGATGACAGATGTGTTTGAAGCTGCTCAGAATGGCTTTCCTGACGTGATTTACCAGGTCACAGCACTCGTGGCAGTGAAGTGCTCTCGGAACAATGTGTTATCCTCCAGGCTGCTCTCAGCAGCAATGCACAGAGATCAAAATGAACAGTGATTAAAATCCTGGTCTTTTCCTTTCACAGCTGCTCAGATTGCACAGATTAGGGCAGGTCCCAAGCTCTGTGCCAGCTCATGGCAAGGTAAATGACGCCGTGGCCAGGGTCCCCTTTGGCTGAACTCCTGCCAGGGCAGAGGCTGTCCCACACACAGAGCCCCATCCCAGTGACCCAAACCTTCCCACCAGCTGTGTGCCTACAACATCCTCCAACCTTTCTCTGTAGGAAGCCACTCCCTGTGCCCTGTCCCTCCATCCCTTGTCCCCAGTCCCTCTCCAGCTCTCCTGGAGCCCCTTTAGACCCTGTATGGGGTTCTCAGATCTCCATGGATCCTTCTCCTCTCCAGGTGAGCACCCCCAGCTCTCCCAGCCTGGCTCCAGAGGGGTTCCAGCCCTTGGAGCATCTCCATGGCCTCCTCTGGGCTCTCTCTAGCAGCTCCAGCTCCTCCCTGTGCTGGGGCAGCTCTGCAGGAGGGGTCTGAGCTGAGCACAGGGGCAGAATTGGCACTGATCCTGCCCAGGTGCAGCTCCTTGCGGAACTCCACGAGGTTCCACGAGCCCACCTCAGCCTGCCAGGCTCCAGGAGGGTCTCCCTTCCCCCTGGATCACCCCACACTCAGCCTGGAGCCATCCACAGGGCAGACAGAGCCAACCCCACCTAGTGCCAGAGCTGCTCCTGCAGCTGCCCAAGCCCACAGCCATTGCTTCACCTCCAGCCTGTCCCCTGGCCAGGGTTGCTGCACCACCAGATCCTCCTCAGCTGTGCTCTGATGATGATTTACCCATTTCAAGGATGGCAAAGCACATTATTTACCCTTTTAAAACATGGAAAAGCACATTATTTACCCATTTCAAGGGTGGTAAAGCACATTATTTACCCTTTTCAAGGATGGTAAAGCCCCATTTTGCCAGTGGGGTGTCTGAGCACAGCCCTAGCTGAGACCCACACATCTGGCTGAAGCCATGAGAAAATCAAGGTACTGTCAAATCTGGTTTCTGTAGGGGAGAATTCCAGCAGGAGCTGGGTTTCCTGCACAGATCTGGCTGTTCCTGTAAGCAGACAGTACAAGTGACCTTAAATTGAGCCCTGCAGCCCCTCAGTGAAGGTCCAGTACGTGTAAAAGAAATATCTCCTGGGCAGAATTTTGTAAGATGTTTTCCTAAGCAGAGAGCACAAAGTATTCAGAGCTGGGTGTGCAGAGACAGAAGAATTTAGTCACTCCAGCTTTCTGACCATGGCTTTGAACCATCAGAATTTTTTAGAAAGGGCAATAAATGTGTTTCCTCTGTTTGCATTAAACACTGTGCAGATTTCTGTCATGAGGAATGAAAACAGGAGTTGGGTCAGCAAATGATAATGAGACTTTCAGGGGGTCAATGCCAGATCACAGAGCCAAGAATCCGAGGGAGGTTTCCTGGAGAGGCTCAGAACATGAACAACCTCGACATGCTGGTCCCACTGCCCCAACCTGGGAATTGTTGCTCATTTTAAATGCCTGCAGCTCCTCTGGGCACTGGGGACATCTGTCCCACAGCACCGACCCCCAGCTCTGGGCAGGAGTTGGTTCCTTACTGCAGGGAGGTGTTTTTGCCAAAGCAGAAGTTTTAATGAAAAAACAAACACCTCATCTTGCTTCCCTTGACCTCTTTCGGGGAAGAAAACCAGGAGAACACTTTAGAAGTAAACAGCTCTCAGTTATTAAAAGCAAATAAATAAACAAGCCTCGCTGCATTCCCATGCAAACAGGAACACTTCATTATAAAGATGAAAACACTATGTTTTTGTGAGAGAAAATATGAATTCCACTCAAGCTCCCCACAGCCCCAGAGGCTTTTGGCCTTGGCTGGATGTGCCTCCCTGCTGCAGAGCTGGAGCTGCATTGCCACCACGTCCTGTGGCTATGGTCAGGCAGGCAGGGAATGATTGGCATCTGACTCCAGGGCTTGGGAATGCTGAACACTTGCTTTATTAAAACTGTACCATTGTGGCATTCACATTCTCTGAAAAATCCCTTTGCCCACGATTTTCTCCTGGGAAGCTGAGAAACCTCAGAGAAAAAGGAAAACAATTCTTATCTCATTTGCTTCTCCTGTGCTGTGCTCCTGTGGAATGTGTTTGGGGATTGTTCACCCACAGGTGATTGTTCCATTGCATTCTGCTGGGAGTTGTTTTCACTCTTTGGCCAGTCAGGGCCAAGCTGTGTCAGGGCTCTGGAGAGAGTCAGGAGTTTTCATTATTATCTTTTTAGCCTTCAGTGAGTATCCTTGCTGTATTCTTTAGTATAGTTTAGTACAGCATTCTTTAATATAATATAGTGTAATAAAATAATAAATCAGCCTTCTGAGAACATGGAGTCAGATTCACCATTCCTGCCTTCATCTGGGAGAAATGCAAATACAATATACTATACTATACTATACTATACTATACTATACTATACTATACTATACTATACTATATTCTATTACTATATACTATATTTATGCTTTATTAAAACTATATTCTATTACATCATACTATATTTCTATATTCTATATTTATGCTTTATTAAAACTTCACACCTTGCAGAAGAACTGCTGCTCCTGGCAGGACAGCAAGGCAGTGACATGCCCAGTGTGACAGGTGCACAGTGTGGCACTGTGGGGATCCATACAATCAGAGGGTTTTGGGAAAGCTGCAAAAGGCCTCAGAGACAGCAGAACTGTGGTTAGAGCTCAGCAGCAGCCATGAGATTGGTCAGCAGAAAAATTGTGTAAGAAGTAGGAAAGTAAGGGCAGATAGAACAATGGTCTGTGTATTAATGCTTGTCTGGAATAACTCCCTGAGCTGCAGGAAAGTTTATCTAGGGAGATATTGGGGAGTTCTGCCCTTAATAATGGAGCTGTGTGCATTGTGTTTGAAGGCTCACAGGCAGGGATTGTGTTTGAAATGAGCAGGGATTGTTTAACCAAAGGTACCTGTCACTATAGGACACAAAAGAACACAAGCACACACCGCTGCTCTCAAGGTGAAGAGAAAAAGGGAAGTTTATTGTCTGACTCCAGCATTTATGGATTTCCAGAAGTGGCAGTGGATTGGAGGGTGACAGTGCCACCTCTCCAATGACACTGCACCAACCAACAGTCTATCAAATTTCTCCTCCATAAAGGAATGCAAAACAACGAGTTATTTACAGAGAGTTTGTGAGAAAGTTTGCTACAAAAATATAAACTTCAGAAGGCTTAGAAAATCTTAAAAAATCAGGGTGACAGGTACCTGTGCTTATAGAAGTTGGATGGAACTACTGCCAATGTGCTTCTGCTTTGTGTGGTTGGGCAGAAAGCTTTTAAAGTGAGCTGTAACACTGAGTTCTGTGTCTGCTGCCTGGGATGTGAGCTGCTGGCACCTTCCCATTGCCATGCCCATGGAATGAGGCTGGTGCTGGAGAATGAACCAGCTCCAGGCACGTTCCCAGCAGCCCTGTCCTGTTGGTGATCTGTACAGAGACCCCAGGAAGTGATTTGACACTGCCAGTGCCCTCTGCTCCCCCCAAGGTGTCCAAGGCCCTTTCACTGCTGGCTGGACCCTTGGGGGCACTGACCTCCTCCTTGCTCAGCCCTGCAGAGGAGCACGAGCTCGCTGCAGAGCCATTCCAGCCAAGCTTGTTACTCATTTTGGTGTTTAACATTCCCCTGGATTATCCAGCTCTGCCTGAGAAAAATGTGCTTGGAATCGCTGGAGTATTGTGTCTGGGGGGAGCAGTGGCTGCCCCGGGGAGCTCTCCTCCTGCAGACCTTTCCTGCCAAGGCTCAGCTCTGATTTTACGGCTGCTGCCAGCTCCCAAAGCCCTGGGGGCCCCATCCCTCCCTGCAGGAGGCTGAGATGGGCATGTCCCCAAAGCTCGCTGTCCCACGGAGCAGGGCACCCTCCCAGGGCAGGGGCACAGCAAGGTGACCCTGGCACCCCAAATCTGGGGATGGGCAGGGCGTTATTTGGGCTTTGGCTGTGAATTTTTGTCATCTTGGAGCTGCAGTTCAGGAGTCAGAGCCCCACTGAGCCCTGCCAAAGCTGCAGGCTCTGCTCCAGGCTGGGGAGGACACAGCAGCCAGCCCCTCCTGGCACAGCCCAGGCTCTGACCCTGCTGCAGCCACATTTCACAGAGAAAAGCAAAGCACGACTTCCCAAGAATGCTTTTAAGTTTCACATTCTCTGAACCTCAAAAAAAAAAAAAAAAAAAAACCCAACCTAAAAAACAACTCTTGTCTCATTTACTATACCTGTGTTTGCACAAAAATAAAATACAATATAAAAATTGTAAACCCAAAATGAGAGTATTTTGTTTCCTTGGCCTGTCAGGGCCAAGTGTGTCTGTGTGTTGAGGCTGTCAACTGACAATCAAGAGAGACTGTGCAGTAAAATACAATTAAGTGCTTAACAAATTCAGATAATATAATATAATATAATATAATATAATATAATATAATATAATATAATATAATATAATATAATATAATATAATATAATATAATATAATATAATATAATATTGCAATGTAATGCAATGTAATGTAATGTAATGTAATATAATGTAATGTAATATAATTAATATAATACGTTATAATATGTTATAATATGACATAATATAATAATTAAATAACCTTCTAATAAAATAAAATCCTCCTCATCATTCCTCCCTTGTTGGGGGTGAAAATAACCCCTACAGTGTGCAGGGTGAATTATTCCATGGGCTCCAGCAGCAGCAGCCCCCAGCAGCAGGAGGAGCCCTCCCTGCTGCTCTGCAGTTTCCCAACCCCACTCCCTGCCCTGGTGATGCCCAGCCTGGCTTTGGCTCCTGCAGAACATCCCAAAATCAGGCAATATTTGAGATGGACACTTCTCCCTGCCCTGTCAGCAGCTCCTCCCTGCCCAGGCCACCATCTGCTCTGCTCGTGCAGGAAGGTGGGAAAAGCTCCTGTGCTGGTTTCTTATTGCCATCCCAGAATTCAGAAGTGTTTCCAAAAAATAAAGGTGGAAAACAAGCTGTGTGATTAGCACAGACAGGTAATATCAATCCTCTGCCCCAAGCCTTCGTGGCTGAGAGGTTGCCAAAGGCCAGGTTTGCCTGCCAGGGTGTCTGCTTCCACTCCAGGATTGTGCAAGGACTCAGCTTAAACAGGTCAGAGATTCCTTGAAACAGACTTGGGGAAAAATATTTCTCTCTATCCATGATGAAAAGCTCCTCAAAGTCACCATTCAGAAGTTCAGCCAGCTTCATTTGGAGCAAGAGCTCCCATCTTTGGGAAAACTCACTGACATTTGATCAACTGTATCTCCAGAATTCTGGGTTTGCACATCACATCCCATGGAAATACATAAATACCTTATCATGTAATCACACATAATATCAGAGTGCAGGAAAAGGCAATTGTGCAGGCAATCAGAAAACTTTGGGAATCAATCCACAAAATTTCATTAAAATATTTTGGCTCTGGAAAACACGAATCTGTTAAAATTTAAACTTGCAAGAACACAAAACTTTCCTTTGTTGAAACTTCACGTGCTTCTCTGGGTCTTTCCATCAGCCTCTGCTCTGCCTCAAGCCTCTGCAGCAAGAACAACTCTTTGATCCATCCTCTGCCTCACAGCAGGTCCCCACCCCCCCTGCAACACAAACAGGGACAGCCCCAGCACCCCTGGCAGTCACAATGGCTCTGTCTTTGCTCCTAAATTAAAACCTGACTACTTATTTTATTTTGCTCCTAAACTAAAACCTATTTACTTATTTTATTTTATTTTATTTTATTTTATTTTATTTTATTTTATTTTATTTTATTTTATTTTATTTTATTTTATTTTATTTTATTTTATTTTATTTTATTTTATTTTATTTTATTTTATTTTATTTTATTTTATTTATTATTCCTAAAGTAAAACCTGTAGCCAGGGCCTGTTTCCCAGCCCTGTGGCCAAATGGCAGCACTTGAAGTCTCTAGGGATGATGGCTCCATTTATTGATCCCAGAAGAGAATCCCTGCCTTCAACCCAGGCAGAGTGGCTGGGCTGTGACTGCACCACAGCTGGGCACAGGCTGGTGAAGCCCAGCTCAGCCTGCCCAAGGCCATGGCATGATCTCCTGGCTCACCTGGGCACAGCCAGGGGCTCCCAGCTCACCTGGGCACAGCCAGGGGCTCCTAACTCACCTGGGCACAGCCAGCAGCTCCCAGCTCACCTGGGCACAGCCAGCAGCTCCCAGCTCACCTGGGCACAGCCAGAGGCTCCCAGCTCACCTGGGCACAGCCAGCAGCTCCAGCTCACCTGGGCACAGCCAGAGGCTCCTAACTCACCTGGGCACAGCCAGGGGCTCCCAGATGACCTGGGCACAGCCAGGGGCTCCCAGCTCACCTGGGCACAGCCAGAGGCTCCCAGCTCACCTGGGCACAGCCAGGGGCTCCCAGCTCACCTGGGCACAGCCAGGGGCTCCCAGCTCACCTGGGCACAGCCAGCAGCTCCCAGCTCACCTGGGCACAGCCAGCAGCTCCCAGCCCCCCTCTGTGGCCATGGGGAACGTGAGAATGAGGAGCAGCTCTCAGGTGGGGTTACTGCCCCTTTTCCCTGCACAGAGCACTCATTCCCACAGGCGGGCACACCCACAGCAGGAGCTGCTCCAGCTGGGATCCTCCAGCGCAGCTCCAAGGCTGAAGCTGCAGGAAACACTCCTGTCCATGAGCCTAGCAGCAAGCCCTGGCTGCCTTGTTCTCATCCTGCTCCAAATTCTCACAGCGTGGGTGGGTGGGAAGCTCCCTGAATTGCTTCCCCACTTGCTGAAATGGGCTGAAATTCAGAGCTGATCACATTTTCCCCCGTGCCTGTCAGAGCCCAAAGGGGAAGCCCAGTAACCAACACATAAAGCTACTACTGATAGCTGCACACTTGTTCCAGACAAAAGATCAGGAGATGTGTGTCATAAAAAGGCAGAGATGGCTTCCAGATGTTTTGGTGTGTTGGGTCTGCACAGATGTTTTCGATGTCTGCCCATAAATGTAAGAAATGTAAAACATTTGTGTCCCACAGATGTAGAGATTAAATTATGCAAGAGATGTGATAAATCTCTGGGTAATGCGAGAAGACCATGAACTATTCACATCCATTGTTTTCAGGAAAATCAGCCCCATTTTCCAGAATGCAGCTGTGAAAGGAGAATTTTATTGTTATTAAACGGGACTAAACATTACGTAGGAGGTTGAAAGGCAGCGCACAGGGAGCTGGATGGACCCACACCCTGCAGACAGTCCTCAGTGTGGGACAGCTGCTGCGGCTCAGGGACACAGGGAGAGGTGACAGAGCCATCTCAGCCCCACTGAGGCAGGGCAGACCCTCCCAGCTCACAGCACAGCCTCTCCCAAAGCCCCAAAGCACCTCTGTGTGAGGGAGAGCTCAGCCAGAGCAGGGTGGCACAGGCAGGTTTGAGGCAGCAGAGCTGGAAATGCCCCCAGTGCCCAGCTCTGCCAGGGCAGGAATGAATACAAAGATGCTGCTTGAGGAGCAGGGTTTGTTTCTTGGGGTGTCACATGCCAGTCAAGCACTTTATACAAAACCCCAGCTGAACCTTGTGCTGCCCTCAGGACACTCATCCTGACTGCATTTCTCTCATCCTGACTGCATTTCACTCATCCTGACTGCATTTCACTCATCCTGACTGCATTTTGCTCACCCTGACTGCATTTCACTCCTCCTGACTGCATTTCACTCACCCTGACTGCATTTCACTCCTCCTGACTGCATTTCACTCCTCCTGACTGCATTTCACTCACCCTGACTGCATTTCGCTCCTCCTGACTGCATTTCACTCCCCCTGACTGCATTTCACTCCCCCTGACTGCATTTCACTCACCCTGACTGCATTTCGCTCCTCCTGACTGCATTTCACTCCCCCTGACTGCATTTCACTCCCCCTGACTGCATTTCACTCACCCTGACTGCATTTCACTCCTCCTGACTGCATTTCTCTCATCCTGACTGCATTTCACTCCCCCTGACTGCATTTCACTCCCCCTGACTGCATTTCACTCACCCTGACTGCATTTCACTCCTCCTGACTGCATTTCTCTCACCCTGACTGCATTTCTCTCATCCTGACTGCATTTCGCTCACCCTGACTGCATTTCACTCACCCTGACTGCATTTCGCTCATCCTGACTGCATTTCTCTCATCCTGACTGCATTTCTCTTATCCTGACTGCATTTCTCTCACCCTGACTGCATTTCACTCCTCCTGACTGCATTTCACTCACCCTGACTGCATTTCACTCATCCTGACTGCATTTCACTCCTCCTGACTGCATTTCTCTCACCCTGACTGCATTTCACTCCTCCTGACTGCATTTCCCAACCCTGCTCAGTGCCAGGGTGGGCTCTGCACACACCTGCTCAGCACAGCCATGCCAGCTGTGGGGGGAGCTGGGGGGGAAGAACAGTGCTGCCAAACCCTGTGGGACCTCTCTGACCCCAATCCCACACCCCACCAGCCTCGCTCACTGCCAGGAACCGGGGACACAGCCCCTGTCACAGAGTCAGGATGTCCACGGTACCCAGAGTGTCACCATGCAAGTTCAGAGAGCTTCAACCCATACAGAGTAACATCACATCACTTCACAAGGCTGAAAGTGTCTGCCCTTCCTGTTCTTTACCCAAACTTTTACACCCCTGCTGTTCCTGCATTGCCCCCGTGGGCCCCCTGCTCCCTTTGCTCAGACATCAGAGCTGTCATCACCATCTGCACCCCTTTTAATTTGCCCAGTGTGGAGAGAAGGAGAGCAGAGCACTCCCAAACCCCGATCCCTGCACAGGCTGAAGTGTCAGAGCTCTGGCTCTCCTGTCACCGGGAAGAGCTCAGTGCTTCCCCGTGGCACTGTGCTGAACCCTTGCTTGCATCAAGGAGACATGGCATTTTCTTGGGAATCCTCTCTGCTAAGAATATCTCTATTTACAGTTTCACCCATGAGGGGGTGGATGGGAAGCAGGGCAGTGAACTGAATGTCCTTGGAAGATGAGTGTGTTGGTTTCCATGGAGCTGCCTGCCCGGCCAGGGCTCCGTCTGCGCCGAGCACGTGTGGCTGCAGCGCTGTGACACCCCGGGGCCGCTGCTGCCCGGGCACCTGCCAGCCCAGGGGGCTCATCCGGGGGGGCTGGAGCAGGAGAGAGGGCTGCAGGTGTGCTGGGTGCTCCTGAGTGCTCCTGAGTGCTTCTCTGTGCTTCTCTGTGCTCCTGAGTGCTCCTGAGTGTTTGGGAGCATTCCTGGGTGTCCCTGTGTGCTCCTGAGTGCTCCTGAGTGCTTCTCTGTGCTCCTGAGTGCTCCTGAGTGCTCCTGAGCATTCCTGTGTGCTCCTGAGTGCTCCTGAGTGTCCTGTGTGCTCCTGAGCATTCCTGAGCATTCCTGAGCATTCCTGAGTGCTCCTGAGTGTTTGGGAGCATTCCTGAGCGTCCCTGTGTGCTCCTGAGTGTTCCTGTGTGCTCCTGAGCATTCCTGGGTGCTCCTGAGCATTCCTGTGTGCTCCTGAGTGCTCCTGAGTGCTTCTGAGCATTCCTGAGCTTTCCTGAGTGCTCCTGTGTGCTCCTGTGTGTTCCTGTGTGCTCTTGGGTGTCCCTGAGTGCTCCTGTGTCCTCCTGAGCATTCCTGAGCATTCCTGGGTGTCCCTGAGTGCTCCTGTGTGCTCCTGAGTGCTTCTGAGCATTCCTGAGCATTCCTAAGCATTCCTGTGTGCTCCTGTGTACTCCTGAGCATTCCTGTGTCCTCCTGAGTGCTCCTGAGCATTCCTGAGCATTCCCGTGTGTCCCTGAGCATTCCAGTGTGTCCCTGTGTACTCCTGACATTCCTGAGCATTCCTGTGTGTCCCTGAGTGCTCCTGTGTGTCCCTGAGTGCTTCTGGGCATTCCTGTGTGTCCCTGTGTGTCCCTGGGCACATGAGGCTCACCATGGTTCCCCTGCTCTCTTGTGGTCACCAACACACACACACAGACAATATCAGAGTCACAGAATCCCAGAATCTCTGAGGTTGGAAAAGGGCTCCAAGGCTGTCAAGTCCACGCTGTGCCCCATCCCCACCTTGTCCCCAGAGCTCTCAGTGCCACCTCCAGGAATTCCCTGGGCACTCCAGCCCTCCCTGGGCAGTTCCAGTCCCTGAGCTCCCTTTCCATGGGGAAATTCCTGCTGTGCCCACCCTGAGCCTGCCCTGGCCCAGCCTGCCCTGCTCCCTCTGCTCCTGTCCCTGTTCCCTGGAGCAGAGCCCAGCCTGGGGCTGTCCCCTCCTGGCAGGAGCTGTGCAGAGCCACAGGGTCCCCCCTGATCCCCCTTTTCTCCAGGCTGAGCCCCTTCCCAGCTCCCTCAGCCCCTCCTGGATCTCCAGATCCTTCCCCAGCTCTGGATGTATTCCAGATCCTCCAAGTCTTTCTTGTCATGAGGGGCACGAGAAGTGAGACCAGGACTCGAGGTGTGGCAGTGCCCATGTCCCCAACACACCACCTGTGCCAGGCTGTGCTCTCCAGCTCTGGTCACCTGTGGATGTTGGATCTCTGCTCTCATGCTTGGCTTGGATCAGCCTTGGGTCTGGGGAGCTTCACCAGGCCCTGGTGTTTCAAAGTCTCAATGAGTAAATCAATATAATTCATATTTTTTTTTTCTCCCTGAATGCAATTGCTTTTTGAGAGCAGTTACAGCTTTGGCCTCACACTGTCCCATGGAAATGAGTTTCATGATGAATCACAAGTGGTGTGAAAAAGTGCTTCCTCTTGTTTGTTTTCAGTCAATTCCCTGGGCTGCATCCTTGTTCCTGGGCAGAAAGAAGCAGGAACTGACTGTCCCCAGCCCCTCACAGAGGCTGTGCCACCCTGCCCCATCACCCCACTCTGCTGTCTCCTGCTGAATCCTGGAATAAATATTGTACAACAATTCGTGCTGAAGGAAATTAAAACCACAGCATTTTGTGTGCCAAGCCAGTGTTGGGCAACAAGCAGTAATAGGCTGGGTGATAAAAATGGAGATTCAACCACCAGGAGGACACTGTCTCCAGGGATGGGTATTTCAAGGGATTTTGACCCCATCAGGAGGCATTTGATAGGCATCATCAGGAGTTTGTGCCAGGAAGTTTTCACCTGACAGGATTCCAGGAATTATCCACCAGGATATCCAGGAATTATTGATTCTGGGAAACATGCCAGCAAGAAAGAAAAGCTTCAATAATATGGTAAAATATGCTAAAGAAGAGCCCTTCCAGAGCCCAAAAGACTGCACAAAATGGATCCCTTCAAAAGGACATTTGGAGACCCTCAGGGACTTGGGTGTGATGGAGACCAAACCCTGAGTCTCCCCAACCCTGACTGCCTGGCTCAGAGTGAATCACTTGTGGCTTTTTCCAAATTTATCCTTTGATAATTTAATAGATGTCCTTAATTGTTAAACTGCAGTATTCATTTATAACAAGGCCAAAAGCCCTTGTCTGTTTTATGGCTCCTGTGGGCACCATTAAATGCCTGTGCTCATCCTTTTCTGGATTTCTGAGCTCCCCTGAGGATGAGGATGAGGAGTGGATGCAGCAGCCAGCCCGGGCTGTGGGGATGCTGCAGACTGACCACAGCAGAGCTGCATTTTCTGGTTTGCTCCCAGTTCCTCTCCTCATCATTCCCAAGACCTGATTCCATTTCTTGCCCCCTACAGAGCTGATGTTTTCCATGATCTCTCCCAAGAGCTGGGATTTCTTTCCCCAGTGGTAATGGCTAATTCAGAGCCCAGTGCTCAGCCAGCAGGGAGTCCAACCACTGCATGTTTTTCATTCTGTTCCAGTTTGGGCTTGGCTGGGACAGGAGGCATTGCAGCTCCAGGCCAGGCCAGCAGCAGCTCGTTACCTGTTTGTGTGCAAAGCCAGCCTGGGGTCACACGAGGTGCCCACATGAGCCCTCTGCTTGCCCCCCTCGCCTGGCACCTCTCTGACCCCAGCACAGCCACCCCTGTGTCCCTGCCAAGCTGCCAGGGAGCTCCTGGCTCTGCTCTGCCACAGCTGGGGGACAGCAGTGAGACAAACCAGAGGGAGGGACAGGGATGTTGGGAAGGATGAAAGTTTGACAGGAAAGTCTCACAGATGTGTGTGTGCTTAGCAGAAAGATTTTTGAGTGCAGAATCTGATGAAGGAATAGAGATGGGAGCAAGTTTTGATACAGAAGAAAAGAATTGCTGAGCCAGTCTCACTGGGTGACCAAGGAGGCAAAGGGTGTGTGAGTTAGAAGGGGTTTTATGGCTCAGAGCAAAGGATAAACCCACCCCAAACAAGAAGATGTTTTTACCAAGCAGGAAGAGAGCACAGGCAAACAAGGCAGCAAATGTGGCAAGGAGAAAAAAGGTCTCAGAATTTTCCCCTGCAAGAAAACTGAAAAACAACTTCTGGCTGAAACTGTGATGTGCTGACTGTGAGTGACTGGAGAGCAGCACCATGAATATGGCAATGACAGCAGTTATGGTGGGCTATAGGTAAAAGTTAAGGTATAGATTGGTTCTGCTGTATGAAGATGCTCAGCAAAGAAAAGTATAAAATGCATTGTAACCAAACCAAAGGGTGTCCAGGCCTGCCTGCAGCTGGAGCTGACAGCTGTGGGCACAGCTCTGTCACCCACCACCCTGGGCTGCTGTGACACCTTGGGTACAATAAACTGCATTTTGGAGAGCAGCCTGGAGTCCTGAATCCCTCATTTCAGCTCTTACATGGGGGAACCCACGGAGTTTGCTGGGAGCAGCATTCCAGCCCTGCACCATGGACAAAAGGGGACTCACAGCCAGACAGAGGCAGAGGTCAGCAAGGAGGGGCAGGAAGCTCCCAGACCAGGTGGAGCCCGTGCAGGTGTCCCAGGAGGGGGGGTGGCATTGAGGGTGGGAGCTGTGCTGGTCCCTGGGGCTGTCAGTGCCCGTGCACACTCTGGGGTGCTGCTTTCAGGCCAGCCATCCCCCCAGATGTTCACTCCCCAACTCCAGCTGATGCTCAAAGGATCTCCAGGTCAGACATTTCTGCCAGAGCTGTCGCTGATGCTGCTGGTCCCTGGCTGTGGGGTTTGGGGGCACCACGGGCACGGTGTGGGACATCTCCTCCCCCCTCCCACCCAGCAGACTTTGGCTCTTGAGCTCTTTCAACATTCACCTTGCTCTCTCTTCCCCTACACAGATCTGAGCCAGGGACCATTTCTGATGAGCTTCCTACTATTTATCCTTGGAGAAATGTTTTAATATTGGCTTTTATGCTTTTAGCGAGTTTTTCCTAAAAATATTTTTGGCCTGTCCTTATGGGTATTACATCTCACAGACATACTTTGTACTCCATTCTATCTTCCTTCTTTGGAAATTATTTCAATTTTGATGAATCTCTCATTCTTCTTGTAACTTCTTTCACTACTAAAGTATGGCAGATTTTTTTTTTTCTGGGTATTTTAGCACATTCTGGATCAGTTGTATATATTTATTCCCAGCCTCTAATACTTTGTCTTTAAACAGTTTTTATGCCTTCTGTAAATATTTTACCCTTTTAGCTTTTCTTTTGAATTCCTTTTCAACTATTTTGTATTTCTGTCTTGTTCCCATTCTTAAAATTAGACTTTGGGTTAGATTTTGTTTCTTTTTCTTCTCTTTTCTCTTTCAGTCCTAAAAGGACTTGGCTTTTGGGTGAAGTTCTCTTTGGTCATGGGCCCAGCAGGGTCCAACAGAGGGTGACTGCAGAAATCTTAGAGATTCTGTGGTCCAGCAGATCCACCATGAGAGATGGAGCCAGAAAGTCCCTGCAGAGCTTCTCTGACAAGAGCTCAAAGAGCACACACCAGGGGAAGAGAAACTTAGAAACTCTCAGCCTTAATTAAGGAGTAAGTGGGACAATGAGTAACCCCAGCCCCAGAAATGCTGCCCACCCTGCCAGGGGAGCCCTCCTGGCACCCACCAACCCAGACACAGCTTCCCCAGCCAGGCAGGACAACCTCCCTGGGCAGCCCCCTCTAATCCCTGCCCATCTTTCCAGGAGAAATTCTTCCTCAACAGAAAGACCCTGTGAGAAGCAGAGCACCACTCGATACCTTATTGTGCACTCCATCTGGATGCCAAATGCAGGAAGGTGCATTTGGTGAAAATCCCTTTGCACCTTGTCCCTGCAGCCCCCTCTGCCCCAAACCTCAGGTACCAAACCCCTGCACCTGCCTTGCAGCAGCTGGCACAGCTGGAATGCACAGGGTGGGGGGTCTGCAGAGCTCACAGCCCCAGGGCACAGCCTGAGGGCATGGCAGAGCCCCAGCTGGCTGCTGTCCCTGTCCCTGTGCCATTTCAGGGATTGTCCCAGCTCTGGGGGCTGCTGTTCCTGTCCCATTTCAGGGAATGTCCCAGCTCTGGGGGCTGCTGTCCCTGTCCCATTCCAGGTGCTGGCCATGTCCCAGCTCTGGGGGCTGCTGTCCTGTCCCATTTCAGGTGCTGGCCATGTCCCAGCTCTGGGGGCTGCTGTCCCTGTTCCTGTCCCTGTCCCTGTCCCTGTTCCTGTCCCTGTCCCTGTCCCTGTCCCTGTCCCATTTCAGGTGCTGGCCATGTCCCAGCTCTGGGGGCTGCTGTCCCAGCTCTGCAGAGCCTCAACAATGCTCAGGGGTCCAGCCAGTAGCATCCCCCCCAGCACAGAGCACGGCCACCCAACCTGGGAGGAGCAGGTCCCCAGGGGCTGCAGGCAGCACGAGAGGCAGCCTGGCAGCCCATTCCCAGAGCCTGAGACAGCAAACCTTAGAATAGACACCCTGGAGGATCCCAAACAGGCTTTTCCACCCCCTCAGGCTGCTCTGCTCTGCTCTGCTCGGCGCTGAGAAACATCAGGCTGCCGAGTCCCAGAGCTGCTCCGTGGGAATGAGGAGCAGCAGCCTGGCAGGGCTGGGCTGGACATCTCACCCTGGGTATTCATCCCTGCCAGGGACTGCAGATAAGTCCCAGCCACTGCCAGGCTTTGCTCCAGATCTGCCTGTCTGTCCACATGTCTGTCCACATGCCTGTCTGTCCACATGTCCGCTGAGGATGAGGCTGGTGAGATGCCTGGACAGATGGTTGCATTAGTAAATTTTACTACACATGAAAGCTTCAACACTCTCTTTCTCTCAAAACTCTTTTGTCTAACACATTGGGACAGAAGAGAAAAAACCAAAATAACATTTTCTGTTATTTTGTTGGATGGTCAACCAGCTGAAGAAATCAAATATTCAGCTCAGCTACTCCCAAGCCCGTTATAATTCTCATTTAAGGTCCCTGGATGGCAATTGCTTGGTGCTGACTTGTGCTGGGTTCTGCAGTAGCACAACCTGTATCTTCTGCACATTTGCCAATATTTCAAAAACTATGAATGGAAATCTTCAGAGAGGAAAGTAAGGACATACCTAAGGAACTACACTGGTCTTTTTAAGATTTATCTTAAAAGTCAAAGAGGAATGCAAGTCAAAACTTATAATTGGTAGGCACAGGTTATGATTCTTTAGAAGTTTAATTACCTGGAGGCAGAAACCTTACCCTAATTTTTTTATGCACATCTATTGCACAGTTCTGAGTCCATTTGAAGGAGTCCAATTGTTTCCATTTTAGCCCATGGAAACAATTATCAAATTTGTGTGAGGAGTTACAAGCCACAAGGGTTTGTGTAGAATGACAATGAATTTGTCACAGGGTGAAAAAGCAGAATTTTGGGGATTTAGAATGGGGGTTCAGGAGGGAAGATGGAGGAATCTGGGCAGTGATAGGTATTGGAAAATTATTGTAAATAAAGTACAGGTAGTTTTTAGTATAAAAAGCCAACAGCACCCCAAGGGCAGGGACTGTGCCACAACCCAACCTGCTGGACAGATCTCAGCAGGCCAGAGAAAGAATGGAATAAATAAGAGAAAATAAACAGCCTTGAGAAGCAGAGCTGAGGAATCCTGACTTCTTCTTCTGTCATGGGGCTGGACAAAAAGACTCTTCATACCTCAGGAGCCATTTCAACCACAGAAACACAAGAACTCATTGATGGTTTGGGAGGTTGGCAGCTCCAAGGGCACAGATCCCTGCATTGGAACAGGCACATCAGGTCAGCAGCCCCAAATCAGCAGCCAAGGAAGGAGATCTGAGGAAGGAGCACAGCTGGGCTGGGTTTTCTCTGCTCCCCCAGCTCTTGGAGACTCTGGGAGCTGGTTGTGGGGATGGTGCTGGTGAAGGTGGCTGATTTCCATTTCCATAAGTTGGAAACGTCTCATTACAACCACAAATCTGACAGAGATCTGACAGAGATCTCCTCCTCTCTGTGTCCACACTTGAATGTTACTAGAGGGCAAAGCACTCAGCTGCAGTGAGCATCTGCACCACACCTTGCAAGCCCCCCATTCTTTAATTCCTTTCCTGCATGCTATAATTTCCAAAGGCTTCATAGCAAAGGAGCAGCTCAGCAGGCACCCAGAGCTTGGCAGGGACAGGCACACCCTGCAGGACCCCCCATCCCAGGGCAGGACAGGAGTGGGGAGGGGGATCTCCTCCCACCCACCAAGCACAGGCTGCTGAGAGCCAGGATGTCCTGCTCTTGTGTTTCTGCAAACACTGTCACCAAGCTGGCAGCTCCCAGGAGCTCTCACCAGAACAAAGAGAAACAACTCCAGGGCTTTGCAGCTCTGAGTTATGGACACAAGCTTTTGGAAGAGGGCCTAGATCTTGTCCCCTTGGCTTAAAGGCTGGAAAGTCTCAGCTGTAAGAGCCTAATCTCCCTGACACATCCCATCTGCATTTCCTACCCAGGTACCACAGGCTGGGAGAGCTCCTGCTCCCTCCTGTCCCTGCTGCCACCAGCCCAGCACTGGGACAGCCACTGCCAGGACAGCAAAGTGGCCATGCCAGCTGGCCTGGTAACAGCCACCCTGAAAATATTTCCATTTTCTTTAAATTTTATGGGTTTGGAGAAGGTTTGCCTTTTTTTTTTAATATGTTTGGGCATTTGCCTTTGGATTTTTTGCAGCTTTTTCTCACAGCTCTAAGGGTAACAACGTTGATGTTTGGTGTTGGTGAACAGGGTGACATGAGAGTTTCAAAACAAGCAGTCAAAATCTATTTTACCATTATTATTATTATTATTATTATTATTATTATTATTATTATTATTATTATTATTATTATTATTAAGTATTATAAGTATTATAAGTATTATAAGTATTAGAAGTATTAGTAGTATTAGGAGGATGATGATGATGATGATAATAATAATAATAATAATAATAATAATAATAATAATAATAACAACAAAAACAACAACAAAGCCAACAACAATTAGCAATATAAAGGACTGCCAGCGCTGTCTCCATAAAATCCAAGCAAGCACCTCTCTCTGCATGTTTGCTATTTGCTGCATATTTCCAATTAGTTCTTGTCTGCAGAAGGCTGAGTGCGCTGTTTATGGTTTCACTGCAGCATCCAAGTACTTTATATGCTTATTTTTCATAACAAAATTACTTTGCCCATAAATCAGGCTAAACTCACAGGCAGCTTTGACCCCTCGCCTCAACCTTTTGCTGTAGATCAGCTGTTCATAAACTGAGTGCCCAGACTCGGTGTCCAGGGCTGCATGAAGAATAAAATATTTGGGAAACACAATTTGCATCACAGCTCTCTAAGTAAGTATTTGGCTTCCTGGAAATGATGACTCACGGTTGGGATGTGCAGAAATGTACCAATAACATAACCTTTGGATCCTCTAATGCCAGACAGCTCTGTGCAAAGCCAGGCTCTGGGCTGCCCAGATGGCTGGCACAGCAGCCTGTATATATAGCATCACTCCAGACCCTGCCTTTTTTTGCAATGTGTGGGAAAGATAAAAAAGGGCAGAACGTGACACGGAGGTCAGGCAGCTCCCAGAGCCACGTTTTGTGGGCCCATCTCTGACCAGCCTCTTCCTCTGCCACCCTGGGGGTTTAATAAGCAGCAGATTCTGGCATGAGCCCCGTGTCCTGGCATATTTTATGGGATCTTTCCAGCCTAGCTGTATTAGGTATGAAGAGCTTTACCAAGAAACCTTTGCAGTGCGGCTCTGGTCCCTGGCAAGGTGAAGCAGCTGCGCTGTTATTGCTCAGAAATGTATATAAAATTGTCACTGGAGAAGCCTCATTTATTCCCTGACACAGGCAGAGGGTGAGATTTCCAAACAGGCCCCTGGCAAGGGGCAGCAGCCAGGAGGGGACGTGCCAAGCTCTGCCAGCCCCCAGACGGGTGTGAGGCCACCCTGCTCAGAGCCACCTCCGGGTACAGGAATGTGCCCCCTGGGATGGAGTGACAAAACTGCCCTTTGTCCCCTGAAAAAGGAAATCAACCCAGAAATCTCTCTCCTCAGTTAGGTGAAAAGACACCTCATAAAACCCGGGGGACTTCACCTCAAAGTTAAGGATAGGACAGGAGCCAAAAAGCCCCACCTGAGTGATTCACCAGAAAAAGAAGAGAACAAAGAAACCAATCCCTTTTGTCAGGTGTTTTACCAGGAGGAAGAACCTCTTGCACCTAGCTTGTTTTTTCTCTGTTTTGCTATTTTCCCTTTTATTAAAACCCTTTTGTTTCCAGCACTGCCACAGAAGCCATCCTGCTGATTTTAAGCCTCCTGAGGTAGCTGAGCTATCTTGGGTGTGAAATCTCCAAAAGCTTATGAGAGCTGGCTCGAGGAGACCCTTATAGCAGGGTCTATATATGGACCCTATATATACTAATTCCCTTATAGGAATTAGGTTTTTTCCCTCTTGCATGTGGCTCGGTTTTTCTCTGTAAAGAGTTTTGTTATTTTGCCTTTTATTAAAACCCTTTTGTTTCCAGCACTGCCACAGAAGCCATCCTGCTGATTTTATGCCTCCTGAGGTGGCTGAGCTATCTTGGGTTGATATAGATCTCCAAGAGCTGGTGAGAGCTGGCTGGAGGAGACCCCTGTTTCACTCAGGGTCTGCAGATGTAACCCTGGGCACAAATCAAACCAGAGCCACCTGCACTCCTCTGCAGGACACTTGAGCTCAGCTTTGTGTCACAGCCATCCTCACCCTGCAGGACACCATCACTCTGCAAACCCAAAATCACGGTTTTCCAAGGGGAAAGTTTTCCTTACCCAGCGATTCTGGGATTTGCAAGCTCCCAGATGCAGGTTTGGGATTAACCCTGCATCTCTCTCAGCTGCTGCACTGCATCCTTGGTGCTCTGCTCTGCCCAGCCAGCTGGGCTCGTTGCCCAGGGTGGGTTTGAGCCCCTGAGCAGAGAGGAGCAGCTCAGGGGGTCCCTGTGGCCACTGAGCAGAGCAGGGCAGAGCCCCCTGCCAGCACCCCAGTTATCTCAGATGAGGCAGACAGGGGAGAGGATGGGAGCTCCCTTTAGCCCAGCAGCCCTCTGCCCAGCTCCAGCTGCCACAGGAGGATGTGTCAACGCCACGGGGAGAGCAGCAGCCCCCTGAGCTCCTCCAGGGAGTTTGGGACAATCTTGGCTCATGCACACTTTGTGCTTGGCTCTCTGGATATCTGCAAGCCTCGAGTGGTGTCCAGTGCAGGCATCTGCCCCAGGCTGTGCTGCCTCAAACAACCCCAGGCCAAGAGATAAAACAGAGAGCAAGGCAATGGAAATCCCAGAACAGCCCTCCAAGTCCAACCTTTTCCTGATTCCCACCTTGTGCCCAGCCCAGAGCACTGAGTGCCACCTCCAGCCCTCCCTGGACACCTGCAGGGATGGGCACTGCAACCCTCCCTGGGCAGCCCCCTCTAATCCCTGCCCATCTTTCCAGGAGAAATTCTTCCTCAGCTGAAAGACCCTGTGAGAAGCAGAGCACCACTAGATACCTTATTGTGGACTCCACCTGGATGCCCAATGCAGGAAGGTGCATTTGGTGAAAATCCCTTTGCACCTTGTCCCTGCAGCCCCCTCTGCCCCAAACCTCAGGTACCAAACCCCTGCACCTGCCTTGCAGCAGCTGGCACAGCTGGAATGCACAGGGTGGGGGGTCTGCAGGGCTCAGAGCCCCAGGGCACAGCCTGAGGGCATGGCAGAGCCCCAGCTGGCTGCTGTCCCTGTCCCTGTCCCATTTCAATCCATGTCCCAGCTCTGGGGGTTGCTGTCCCTGTCCCATTATCCGGGAATGTCCCAGCTGTGGGGTTGCTGTCCTGTCCCATCTCAGTCCATGTCCCAGCTCTGAGGGCTGCTGTCCTGTCCCATTTCAGGGGATGTCCCAGCTCTGGGGGTTGCTGTCCCTGTCCCATTTCCGTCCATGTCCCAGCTCTGGGGGCTGCTGTCCTGTCCCATTTCAGGGAATGTCCCATCTCAGTCCATGTCCCAGCTCTGGGGGATGCTGTTCCTGTCCCATTTCAGTCCATGTCCCAGCTCTGGGCACACAGGGATGCTGCCCTGCCGGCCCTGCAGCCTCCCTGGGCTGTGCAGTGTGCAGGGTGTGCTGCAGATGGATTGCACAGCTGTGGGGATCTGGGATGCAGCTGCTCCCAGCTCCCACTTGTCAGCCAGGAGAGCTGAGCAGGGATCTGCTCCCAGCTGCCTGCCCCAGCACCCTGCAGGGTCCCTGGCAGGGATGCTCCCTCTGCTCCAGCAGGGGATGCAGGGCAGTGGGGATCTGCCCCACAGGGATGTCACCCAGGCTCTGCCCTGGCTGTGAGGGGCAGGGGAGATGAGCAGGGACCTCTGGGGTTTGGGGAATTCCTGCAGGGTGTTTGCTGGCAGACTGGGCCCGTTCCACATCCTTGATGATCCCACGGGCGGGCAGCCACAAACACCAGCCCCGTGTCCCGGCACTGCCAGCTTGCCATGGCACAGCATTTCCAAGCAGGGCAGCTCCAGCAGGGGCAGGAGCTTCTCCTGGCTCCCTGCTGTCCTGCCAGCAGTCCCTACTGAGGAGGGTGAGGGTCCCTTTGCCAGCCTTCCTCCTGCTTGGCCCAGCCTGTCCCTCCCAGGCAGGCAGCCAGAGCACCATCACCTCCAGCAGGCAGCTTTACAGGCTGACACTATAAATGTTCTGTGCTCTCATGGATTTGATGCTGTTTTTATGAACTTGGAGCTCAGTGTGGCTGTTTAGTTTGAGATGAGCGAGGAATGTATTAATAGTTGGGTAAAGCTCACTCCGAGCTTCTAATCTGACCGGGCTGTTTGCTTTAGGGAAAAAACACTTCACTTTTTCCATTCATTACTATTCCTCCTCAGTGGCTGCAGCCCCAGCCCCCAGCACACCGGGGCTGCTTTAACCCCTGTGCCACTGCACCCCAGCCACCCAGGCTGTGCCATGGAGAGCAGAGTGCCAGGCACAGCCACACAAGGGCTTTTATCCCCTCAGATGGGCACCAATCCTGGTGCCTGGCACAGCCACACAAAGGCTTTCAGCCCCTCAGATGGGCACAAATCCTAATGCCAGGCACAGTGACACAAAGGCTTTCACCCCCTCAGACCATGCTGAAACACAAATCCTAATGCTAGGCACAGCCACACAAAGGCTTTCATCCCCTCAGACCATGCTGAAACACAAATCCTGGTGCCAGGCTCAGCCAGACCCAACCCCTGTCCCACTGTCCCACCCAGGCTGTCCCATGGACAGGAGAGCACTTGCTGTGACACCTTGGGTACAATAAACTGCATTTTGGAGAGCAGCCTGGAGTCCTGCATCCCTCATTTCGGCTCTTACAGTCCCCAAAGTCACCAACATTTGAATTTGAGATATCTCATGTGCCAGGGGTTTGTCCTGCTGCTGGCCCCACCATTGATTTCCATCCAGATGAGGATCTCAGTGTCCTGCAAAGCCTCTTATCCAACATGAACTTTCCATAATCAAGGCTCTATTTTTAACTCTGCCAGGCCTAGCAGAGGGGAGGGGGCAAGGAAGTCCTTGCCTGCAGCTGGGCAGGGTGAGCCCAGGGAGCTTTGGGTTTGCCAGCAGGTTCCCCCCAAACCCTGCAGCTCCGGTGCCCTGGCAGAGCCCAGAAACCCTTTTGGGGGCAGATGTGGGCAGAGGCAGCGTGGTGCTCTCCTGCTGGCCAGCACAGAGGAGAAATCCCACGGCAGAGCTCTGTGTCCAGCCCAGGGCAGGCAGGGCAGGGCCATGGGGGTCTCACCTCCACGGCACAGGGTGCCCGTCCCCACCTGGGTGAGGGACACCGTGGTCTGAAGCCACCACTGATGACCCAGAGAGTGCCAGTGTGGGGTCCAGAGGGGCCTCCCCAGCCCAGAGCCCACAGCAAGCCTGGGTTCAGCTGCAGGACACAGCCCTGGCACTGGCAGAGGGCATGGGAAGGTGTCTGCATCCTCCAGCCCCAGGCAGGGCTGAGCTCAGCACCACCAGCCCCGGGCACTGCAGCTCCCCAGACCTGCTGCTCGCTGTGGGGCTTGGAAGGGGGAGTGCAGAGGTGAGGAGCCTGTAAATCAGGACAGGGCTTGCCACAGAGCCTCTTCCAGAGGAGAGCAGCCCACAGCAGGCAGGAGAGTGGAGCGGCCATCCCTCTGTCTGTCAGCTGCCAGGGCGGGGTGGACAGAGCTCTGGACGGAGATCACACCTTCTCCCCAGGTACTGAAACCCCTCCAAACTCCTCCCTGGCACAGGAACACCAAAACCCCCCAGGAGGGGGATGGAGGGAGTGCAGACCCTCCCTGCAGGGTGGCAGGAGGAGGAGTGGAGCCCCTGGCTCGTGCCCAGGGCACTGCCAGGCTTTCAGTGGGACCAGCACCCCGTGCAGCTCAGCTCCCCCAGCCCCAAAGCCTCTCCCCTGCTCTGCACACTCTGCTCCTCGTACCACTGCCTGATCAGCAGGCAGATCCCTCTGCAGCAGACTTTTCTTTTCCATGCATGCCAGATTTTCACACAGTCCAAGCCCACAATTAGCCTCTGCAGCCTGTTCCCAAGCACTCTGTCCCATCCAATTTTAAATTACTCCAGCAATAGAGTGCTTGCTCTGTCCCCTGGGAAACCACTCTGCTCCCAGAGATCTCACTGCCTGCAAGGCAGGATTGTGCTGATATCCAGCCCACATTTTCCTGCAGTTAAATTCACTGGGGGGCTCTCAGCTGTGCTGCCCCAGGCAGTTCCATCTCCTCCACTTCCCTGCTTCTCCAGTTTGCCTATTTGCAGTGACCTTTCTGGTCAGCTGGTTTTCCCACTTTTAGCTCTTGTGCCCTTTAGGCTTGTCAGCCCCTTATCATTTTGTTTGGCTTTCAGAAGGGATGGGATCTCAGCAGGGTTTGGCAGAGGATTCCTAGGAATGCTTTCCAAATCCCTGTCAGGGCCTTTCTTCTCCAGCCTTGGATCAGGGAGTGCTGGTCCCTCCTCCTGAGGGGACCTGGTGGTGATGCTCTCACATCTGGAAGGATGTGTTTGCACCTTCTGTTTGCACCTTCTCTGCTCCAGGCTGAGTCTTCAGCCTTCTCCTTGCAAAACAAGCCTTGCTTTGTTGTGGAGAAATGAAGAGTTTATACTGGGTTCAGCACAGCAGGCATTTGGAACAGACACTGGTTTACACACGTGCACAGGTCAGTTCAAACTTCCCCTACCCTAATTTACAGTGGGGATTAATGGCCTAATTAATGATTAATATATGCTGGCAAATCAGAGCACCAGTAAATCAGACTGGGAAGGCAAGCACAAGAACACCATCAGAAATGTCAACACTGAGATGTTTCTTCTGATTCTCATTAAATGGATGTCTAAAAGTCTCAACATTTACTCAACATGGGTAAAAAGGCAAAAAAGTGACTTCCATACTGTCTGATTACTGTACAAAGGTAACAACATGATGCCTTGTGTGCAGCAATACCTGATGTCATACTATAAGGTTAAAAAGTCCCCAAAAATAAAATTACAGCAAAGGAATGGAACAGCACTTTTGCATTGGAGTGCCTCTAACACTTCACTTGTGCACATTAAGCATGCAAACTTCAATTATTCATTTAGACATTTTTGCAACAATAATGAGCATGGAAACCCAGCCAGTTGTGTGTGCTCTCCACAGAGCATCCAAGGGAAAATGCTCAACCCAAAACTCAACCCCATGATGAGCCTTGAGCCCAAGCACCCTCTGAGCACCCAGCTGGCCACATGGTCCCACAGCATAAACCTCTCCTTGCCCTACACATTTCATAGGAGGAAAAAATACACCTTGAAGGGGGAAGGACTGTGGTGACACTGAAAATCTCAGACCCATTTCCCAGTATATTTAACTGGATTTTTTTTTTCACTTCTCTTGTGTCGGAATTCAGGACGTCCCTCTGGCTGTCCTGGACTATCCAAAACCCTGCCAGGGGGCTCAGAGACCCTGGCACAGAGCCCAGGACACCTGTGGCTTTGATTTTGACCCATGGAAAAAATTACCAATATTATATGAGGATCTGCAAGCCACGAAAGTTTAAGTAGAATAATAGTTAGTTTTCACAGGGTGAAAAATAGATTTTTTGGGGTTTTTAGAATGGGGGCTTGGGGTCCCAAGATAGAGGAATTTGGGCATGCCCTGTCCTTCTTCTTCTTGGCCTTCATGTTCTGCTGTGATGGTGGCACTTTTGGGTTGGTTTAAGGTAGAAGCTCACTGTCTAACACAGGTTATAGGTATTGGGAAGTTATGTGAATATTGTACAGGTGGTTTTTAGTATAAAAGATAACACCACCCCAGGGCAGGCAGAGTGTCCTGGGCTGTCCTGCTGAGCTGACCTTGGCTGGACAGAGAAAGAATTTTATAAATAAGAAACAATAAAGAACCTTGAGACCAAGAACCGAAGAGCTCTGACTCCTTCTTGACTGCCAGGCTGGGAAAAGAGACTTTGTGACACACCTGGAGGTCACTTTGTGACACACCTGGGGGTGACTGTGAGCAGCAGAAATCCCCAGACTCTTGGTTGGTTCCCCCAGCTCCCCTCATTTTCCTGGTGAACAAGCACCCAGGTTTTGGGAGAGGTGAGCAAGGCGGGCAGCCTTCCTCAGCACCACCCTGATGTGCTGAGGGTGTTTGGGGTGCTGAGGGTGTTTGGGATGATGAGGGTGCTTGGGGTGATGGGGGTGTTTGGGGTGCTGAGGATGTTTGGGGTGCTGGGGGTGTTTGGGGTGCTGAGGATGTTTGGGATGCTGAGGATGTTTGGGGTGCTGGGGTTGTTTGGGATGCTGAGGGTGTTTGGGGTGCTGGGGGTGTTTGGGATGCTGAGGGTGTTTGGGGTGCTGGGGGTGCTCGGGGTGCTGAGGATGTTTGGGGTGCTGGGGGTGTTTGGGGTGCTGGGGGTGTTTGGGGTGCTGAGGGTGTTTGGGGTGCTGGGGGTGTTTGGGATGATGAGGATGTTTGGGGTGCTGGGGGTGTTTGGGATGCTGAGGATGTTTGGGGTGCTGGGGGTGTTTGGGATGATGAGGATGTTTGGGGTGCTGGGAGTGTTTGGGATACTGAGGATGTTTGGGGTGCTGGGGGTGTTTGGGGTGCTGAGGATGTTTGGGGTGCTGGGGGTGTTTGGGGTGCTGAGGATGTTTGGGATGCTGAGGATGTTTGGGGTGCTGGGGGTGTTTGGGGTGCTGAGGATGTTTGGGGTGCTGGGGGTGTTTGGGATGCTGAGGGTGTTTGGGATGCTGAGGATGTTTGGGGTGATGGGGGTGTTTGGGGTGCTGAAGGTGTTTGGGGTGCTGGGGGTGTTTGGGATGCTGAGGGTGTTTGGGGTGCTGAGGATGTTTGGGGTGCTGGGGGCAGTGCAGGTGTGCAGGGCTTGGCAGGTGCAGGGCCAGGAGCCCTCCGAGGTGCTGGTGAGGTGTCAGCAGCTCCCTGTCCCCTGGAGGGATGGATGTTGCCCTGAGAAGCACTTTGCCTGTCAGGAGGCACAGAGCCTGGCTCTCACTGCGTTTCTACTGGCACTTTTCACCTCTAATTTGGGAGAAAATCTGGCATCCCGGCCCTGCAGGGCTGCCAAGGGCTGCTCCAGATAATCTCTGCAAATAGAACGATGAGAAGGCTCCACTGGGCTGATGTCATGGGCAGAATTGCTGCCAGACTCAGTGAGACCCCAGCCTGCCCGTGGCCAGCCCAGCACCGAGGGGACAGGGCTGGCAGCTCTGCTCCCATGCTGCCAGGGCTGTGCCCGTGTGTGTGGGGCAGTGGCTGCTGCTGCTGGCTGGAATTTCACCTCAGCTGAACCTTCCAGCCCACTGGGATCAGGGCCCTGCTGATAAACAGCCTGTGGTGAATGACACCGATGCCACCGCCCTGCTTCCCATCCTCCCCACGTCTGGAATGACACCAGAGGCAACAAACTGCTCCTGCAGGGCTCATGGCAGGGTGTCCCCCTGCCCCAGGCCCGGGGAGCTGATGGGGGACCCCAGGAGCAGCTCCCTGAGCAGCTGGGGGACCCTCCAAGCTCAGGGGGCTGTTCCTGTGGTCACTCTGCAGCCAGCCAAGCAGGGCCTGCACAGCTCCTGGGTTTGGTATTTGCTGGGAATGTCCAGAGGAAGGCAGGAATGGTGAATCTGACTCCATGCTCTCAGAAGGCTGATTTATTATTTTATTACACTATATTATATTAAAGAATGCTAAACTAAACTATACTAAAGAATACAGCAAGGATACTCACTGAAGGCTAAAGAGATAATAATGAAAACTGGTGACTCTCTCCAGAGCCCTGACACAGCCTGGCCCTGACTGGCCAAAGAGTGAAAACAACTCCCAGCAGAATGCAATGGAACAATCACCTGTGGGTGAACAATCTCCAAACACATTCCACAGGAGCACAACACAGGAGAAGCAAATCAGACAATTATTGTTTTCCTTTTCTCTGAGGCCTCTCAGCTTCCCAGGAGAACAATCCTGGGCAAAGGGATTTTTTCAGAGAATGTGAATGCCACACTTGTGCCTCAGGAACACACCCTGGAACTGTCTGAAAGCCTTTTCTTCATTCCCACAGCAAGTTCAGATTCCCAGGGAGGGGCTGATGACCAAAAGCTGCAGCTCCTGTGCTGCCCTTGGCCGGGGAGCCTCGTGGGTGAGGCTGGCCAGGGGACAGCCCTTGGAGGAGGATGGGGATGGGCACAGGGAAGTCCAGGCAGTGGATCTGCCAGGAGATGCACTATGAGGGGCCAAACTTCAGCTCCAGCCCATTCACACTTTGATCAAAAACTGGCAAGATTTAATGGAAAAACAATCCTTTCTCTCAGAGCATGTTTTCTTTACATGCGGGGATTTTTTTTTTTTCTCTGATTTCCTTCAGCTCCCTCCTAAGAAATGAGGTAAGAGCCATGGTGCTGTCTGTCCAGGCTGTTTGTGTGGGACACAATCCAGAGCAGGGCCTGTCTCTCACTGGGGCTGGCTCCCAGGGCTCAGCATGGCTCTGGCTGCGCTCACACTGCACCAGCAGCAGCAGCAGAATTCCCTCAGGCAGCTCCTGGATTAAACACAGCCAGTGCAGGAATAAACTCCACAGGTGCCTCCAAAACTGACAAATACACTTGCACAGAAAAGACACACACGGTGCACAGAGTGACAGGAAGCTGAATAATAAAAAGGAATCATAAAATAATAATAACAAAGAATCCTAAAAGGATAATAAAAAGGAATCCTAAAAGGATAATAACAAGGGATCCTAAAAGGATTATAACAAGGGATCCTAAAAGGATTATAACAAGGAATCATAGAAGGATAATAACAAGGGATCCTAAAAGGATTATAACAAGGAATCCTAAAAGGGTAATGGGGTGGAGATGCTGCTGCAGATCCCATCTGAGCCATCCTAAACAGAGGTGGCAGCTTGGGCACGGGGCTGGGTGGGCTGGGAGCTGCAGGAGCAGGGATGAATTTCCCAGGCTGACTGTAGGGGTCATCAGCCCTCAGCTTTTACAGGCAGGGCTTGGCAGCTTCCTCCCCGCAGCCCTGGGGAAGCTGCTGTCCCCACGGGCCACCAGGCACCCAGACAGACGCAGGACAAACAAACCCCGGGTTCGGCTCAAGGACACAAGCTCAAACCCAGGGATTGCAGGCAGGAAGGGTTTCCCCAGAGCTGCAGGGTGCAGGCTGGGGCAGCAGGAAAGCACCAGCCCTTGTGCTCAGGGGGCAGAAAGCAGATCTGAGAGGAGTCAGAGGGACAGGCGTGGGAGCAGAGCCTGTCCCTGGGGAGGGGGACTCGTCCTGGGAGCTGGGAGGGGTGGGGTGGCCATGGGCAAGCCTTCCTCAGCTGGGGCAGAATCCCAGAGCCACAGAATCACAGAATCCCTGAATCCCAGAGCCACAGAATCCCAGAGTCACAGAATCCCAGAGCCACAGAATCCCAGAGTCACTGAATCCCAGAGCCACAGAATCACAGCATCCCTGAATCCCAGAGCCACAGAATCCCTGAGCCACAGAATCACAGAATCCTTGAATCCCAGAGCCACAGAATCCCAGAGCCACAGAATCCCTGAATCCCAGAATTCCAGAACCCCAGAATCTCTGAATCCCAGAGACACAGAATCCCAGAGTCACAGAATCCCAGAGCCACAGAATCCCTGAATCCCAGAATCCCAGAGCCACAGAATCTCTGAATCCCAGAGCCACAGAATCCCAGAATCACTGAATCTCAGAATCCCTGAACCCCTGAATACCAGAATCCCAGAATCCCAGAGTCACAGAATCCCAGAGCCACAGAATCCCAGAATCTCTGAATCCCCGAGCCCCAGAACTCCAGAACCACAGAATCCCTGAATCCCAGAATCACAGAGCCACAGAATCCCTGAATCCCAGAATCCCTGAATCCCAGAATCCCTGAGGTTGGAAATGACCTCCAGGATTATCCAGTCCAAGCTGTGCCCCATCCCCACCCTCTCCCCAGCCCACAGCACTCAGTGCCACCTCCAGGAATTCCTTGGGCACCTCCAGGCATGGGCACTCCAACCCCCCTGAGCAGCCCCTGCCAAGGCCTGGCCACCCTTCCAGGAAGGAAATTCTGCCTGATTCCCAAGCTGACCCTCCCCTGGCACAGCCTGAGGCTGCCAGTGGAGCTGAGGATTCATTCTGAACCCAGAGCTGGAGAGGTGTGCAAACCCTGGGCAGCACAGGGATTATTTCTGAGTCTGCTCTGGGGTGCCCTGAGCCCCAGGGCAGCACTGACTGTGACCCTCATCCATGGAGAAAGCTTCCTAAACTTCCAGACAAACTGGAATCCACAAAAGTGTGCAATCAATTACAGAGAGCAGTGTGGGTGTGTCACTGGGTGAGAAATTGAGGGTTTGGGGTTTTTAGTGTGTTGTGGATGGCAGCAGGATGGAGGGCACAGGGTGTCATCCTGGGCTTCTTCTTCATGCTGCTCCTTCCTCCTTCTCCATGGGTTTGGGTGGCATTTTGTAATTGGGCAGAAAAGTCCCCATTGCAGCTCTGTGGGATCAGTTATTGGGTTAAAAGGGAAAATAATCCAGGGTTAAAAGGGAAAATAATCCAGGTGTCAGCTCTTCATTGGATAGTTCAGCTTTAAAAGCCCTTGTACCAAGAGATTGTTGGCCATTTTGTGCCTTCTAATGGAAAGCTGCAGAACTCAGGGTGGTGAGGCTGAGTTCTCATAATAAACACCTGAGTCCCAACATGAACTGCTGTCCCCAGTGCCTTCAGTCCAGACCCAGAGAAACCCACAGCTGGGACCCCCACAGAGAGGGGGGATTGCTGAGAGCATCAGGGCTGCCCCACAGGGCCCCTCTGCCCCTGCAGCCCCTCCCAGCTCAGCCCCATGCACAGCACACGAGGTGCACACACTTGTTTCTTGGGCTGGCAGGGTCATAATCCCAATCCAAAGAAAATTTTGCCCTTTGGAGATTGGATTTTGTCTCTAATCAAGATGAAAACAACAAGTTTTCAACTGGCCAGTCTCGTGTAATGTGAAGAATGGCACTAGAGCCAACTGAAGTAATTCAGTTTGAATTTTTTTTTTTTTTTGTTTTACTTCTTATTTTTATGAGGTATACTGGAATAATAAAGTCAGTAGGATACAGAAACAAAAAGTCAAAACAAAAAAATCAGGGCATTTCACCAGCTAATGCAAAAGCCAAATATCTTGACATCAGCAGAATGTTTCACTTCAATGTTTTTTCTAAACAGATTTAGACTATGGAAAGTTTCCATTGAGTTGAATTGGCAGGAAGGTGTGCCCAGCTTTCCTGGCAGGGCTGTGCACAGAGGAATGGGGCACAGCCCACCTCACATGGGCACCCTCCTGCCTCCTCCAGGGTGTTCCTCAGCTTCAGCCCCTGGAAATCCCTGTGTGCCTGGGATGGAGCTGAGCTTCAGCTGCCTGGGAGCTCTCTGGGAGCTCTGTGTGAGCTCTCTCTGAGCTCTCTGTGAGCTCTCTCAGCTCTCCATGAGCTCTCTGAGTTCTCTGTGAGCTCTCTCAGCTCTCCATGAGCTCTCCATGAGCTCTCTCAGCTCTCCATGAGCTCTCTCTGAGTTCTCTCTGAGCTCTCTCAGCTCTCCATGAGCAGGGGAAGGCTGGGATGTTCCTCCAGCCCTGGAGATGCTGCTGTGGGCATGGAGCCCCTCTCCTGTGAGGGAAGGCTGGCACAGCTGGCACTGTACAGCCTGGAGAGGTTCCAAAGGGATCTGATTGTGGCCCTCCAGTGCCTGAAAGGGCTACAAGAATATGGGGAGACCCTCTTGATGAGGGATGGAGGGACAGGACACGGGGAACGGCTTCCCACTGACAGAGGGCAGGGCTAGGTGGGATGTGAGGAAGAAATCCTTCCCTGGCAGGGTGGGCAGCCCTGGCACAGGGTGCCCAGAGCAGCTGGGGCTGCCCCTGGATCCCTGGCAGTGCCCAAAGCCAGGCTGGGCAGGGCTGGGAGCACCTGGGACCTTAGAGATCTTTTAAGGTGCCTTCCAAACCCACCCATTATGTGATCTACCTGCCAACCCAGGTGAGCCCAGCCGCTGGGAGTGCCAGATTCCTGAGCCCAGCTGAGCTCCAGGCTGGCACCAGCAGTGCCCAGGAAGGGCAGAGCCTCCCCACAGTGCCAGGTTGCACAGGTCACACAGGGGCTGAGGCCTCTGAGCACCACCCTGGCTGCCCAGCCTGCAGCAGGAAGATCCTCACCCTCCCAAAGAAAACCTCTGCAAGCAGCAGGAAACCTTCCCACCCCACACCAGGATCGACCCAAAACCTCGAGACGTTTCCATGAAAAACCAGAGATGCTCCCCATGGATTGCCATGGCTCAGGACCAGCTGGGCTGTGGGAGGGAGGACCAAGGTCCTCTCCAGTGCTGGCAGAGGGGGGACTCGCCTGGAAGTGTCCCAGACCCCAGCTGAGCTGCAGCCCAGCGTGTTTGTACGGCCTGTCCCACTGCAGCTTTCCACAGCATAAATAAAGCAAGAATCGCTTGAACTTGAGCCCGGGTCAGTACCTTAACGAGCAGACTGCAGTCCAACTTTCCCTTTGGCTTAATGAATATTAATTAAGCAGACACAATCGAGCAGCCCCAGCAGGACGGCAGAGGCATGTGCTGGTGCTGGGGTGTACCCAGGGCTGTGCTCCCCTGGCTCCCAGGGCTGGCTCTGCTGTCCCCTCCCAGCTGTGACCCGAGCAGGAGGTGCTGGGCCACTGCAGGGTGGTCTGCCCCTGCCTGCAGGAGACAATCCCTCCCCAGCACCCCTGACCCTCTCTGACAGGACTCTAACTCAAGCTGCTGCATTCCTGTGTGACATTTTCCTCTTGATTAACCAACGAGCTCGTTTTTTTCCTCCAGTGAAGCTCCATTGTGATGGAAAATTCTGATGCAGAGGTGAAGCTGCTGCTGCTCGGTGCTGTTGGCTGCTGCTCTGCTGAGCCCCAGGGTGGGTGGGCACAGCAGCCTTGCCTGGCTTTGGCAGGTCTTTATCAGGCATTTCCAACATTGCTCTGCTGTGAAGCAGGCAGGTGAATTCACGTGGCCCAGGGCAGGGGAAGTGATTCTCCGTGGTGCCCTGGCACAGCTGGGAGCAGAATGATGCGCTCCAAGGACGGGATGGGGTTTGGGGAGTGGGGGTGAGCTGCTGCTCTCACGCTGGGGAGAGCTCAGCCTCCCAGGAACACCCATGCCAAGAGTGCATGATGCTCTCCAGATGCTCCCTCTTCTGCTCACAAAGGCAGAGATTGACACAATAAACAAACAATTTGTAAAATTCTTCAGTGAGGGCAAAAAACCCCACATTAACTGGAAACATGGATACCCCCTGAAAGAGTGCAGGAGGGGGGAGCATTCCCAGGACCTGATGTTATAGCAGTGGGTATGGAAATGGAAACATGCTCAGCACTGGGTCTGCAGGCAGGGCAATCCACCAGAGAATAGCAAGTCCCTGGTCCCCAAGCAATGCTTTGCCTTGCTCAGCAGAGGGGACAGGATGTGTCTGCAGGGGCTGGGGGAGCTGGGGGTGTGTGCAGGGAGGCACTGACACTCTCCTCACCCACACCCACACTGCTGGGCTGGTCCTCAGGGACCCCTCCCCTGCCCCAGGCAGCTCCAGGTGGTGGGAGCACCATCACCATCTCCTGAGAAGGGTCTGATCACCCACTTTGTGTAAAGCCCTGTGTGCCAAAGGTCCGTGAACACGAGAGAGGTTCTCTAAAACAGATTCCCCCCTCACCCACACCCACACTGCTGGGCTGGGCTTCTTCTCATGGACCCTTCCCCCTGCCCCAAGCAGCTCCAGGTGGTTTGAGCATCATCACCACCTCCTGAGAAGGGTCTGATCACCCACTTTGGTCTTTATTTAAAGCCCTGTGTGCCAAAGGTCCGTGAGTATGAGAGGAGCTTCTCTAAAACTCTCAAAGTTTCTTGGTTTCTGGATTTCAAAGAATGGCTCAGAGTCACACCTGAAGGGGCTCCTTTGGAAGATCTGCCCCATGACACCACCATGCCCCCAGGCTGGGTCTGGTTCCAGCAAACCCTTGCTCCTGCAGTGTTTTCCTACTCGTGAACTCCCTGAAATAAAGGGTTAATCAAGGAGGACAGTCCAGCTTGTCAGGGGAGAATCTGCCCCAACCCTCCCAGACCCACAGGAGCAGGTTTTGGGTGTTTGCATCATGACAATCTGGCTGCTGGCTCGCAGTTCCTGTTCCCCAAGGGCTGCCCAGGCCAGCATGACCAGTGTGACCAGTTGGTGACAGCCCAGCTCCTTCTCCTGCTGGGGCTCGTGGGTGTGATGCCCACCCAACACTCTGCTTGGGCACACTCCCTCAGCTTTGTGGCACCAGGGGGTTTTCCTCCCTTATTGCTCTCCTCTGGAAGCCTTTCCTGGTTTGATGCCTGGAAAAACCTTCTGTCCTGTGACAGGCATGTCCTGCAGCTCCAGGCTGTCCACCCAGTTTGTCCCCTTACAGCTGCAGTGTCCCACCTGCAGTGACAGACTCTTCCTCCCTCACCTCCTCACAGGTGATGTTCCTCTTGAGCTCCCACTGCACCTTTCAGCCTTTATTTACATTTTCACTCAGCCAGCACGATCCCTCTTTTGCTGGCAAACCACGACTGCAAGTAATTTAAAAGTATAAGATCTCAATGCTTCCTTGAGGAGTCCCACCAATAAAAACCAAAACTCTTCTTTTCAGCATCGTGGCCTCCTTGCCTCTTCTAGCCAGACCCAAGAACTGCTGCCCTGTGCTGTCCCCCTTCAGCAGAGTCTGGAAAAGAAGGAATTTCCAGTGCAAGACTCCCATGGGGGGCTCCAGTGTTGCTCTAGAGCCTCTCCTGTCACTGCAGTGACCAGTGAGAACCCCACCACTGTCCCCAAGGACACCTTTCTGCATCCCCCAGAGCTGGGACAGGGGTGGAGGAGCCCCTTGTGTAGGAGTGACGGGGGTGGGATGGTCAGGAAAGATGGAGTAAAGAGAAGTAAGGAGGGAAGGCAAGAGCGTGGTAAAGGAGATGGGAGAGCGAAGAGGTTCCCATTATAATCCCATAAATCTTCTCCTGTGCTGAATATTCTAATTCTCACTAACCAATCTAGTACAAGATACAAATCCTACAGCATTTACACACAGCCTATAGGAATCATTACATTTTAAACCCTAAAAACTCCTCTTTGGGCCCCCTCTGCCAACCTTAAAAACTGCTCTTTGGAAACCCTAAAAACTACTCTTTGCAGTAGTTTTAAACCCTAAAAACTCCTCTTTGGGCCCTTCTGCCAAGCCAGCAGGGTCTGCTCTGCCCCTTGGAGCTGCCTGCAAGAAGAGGGTGTTGTTCCATCCAAAGGGGATTACCTTCAGCCGGCCACACCATTGTTTTCCAGTTGTTCAGTAACTGAGGGATCTCAAAGCTCACTTTCATTTCAATCTCGTTTATAGTTTATATTCTAAAAATCTTTTGCCAGGCAATCATATTTATAAGGCTCTCCATTTCCATCTTCCCCAACCCCCTTGGAGGTTCCGTGTCCCTGTGCTGGCAGGGATGGCAGTGCCCTGGCTGAGCTGCTGCCGAGCACAGCCTCCAGCCCAGCCCCAGAGCGAGTGTGGCCTGCCCAGGAACGGCTCCAGGGATGATTCAGAGCCAGGCTGAGGATGCTGCCCCCCCCAGAGCCCCCGTTTCACACGACCTAGGTGGGCTGATCCTGCGAGGCACAGCCAGCAGCTGCTCCCCGCTCCTATCAGATAAAGCACCGAGTCAGGGACTCTCTAACGAGCAAAACCTGGAGAGGGAAAGGGCAGAAAGAAAGGCTTTGGGTTTGCTGCGAATTCCAAGGGGCTTCGCAGAGGCAGGGAAGTCTTTCCTGGAGTTATTTCTGTCTTTCCCTTGCCCGCGAGGGGGGAAGTGGCATTGTCACTCCTGACCGCGATGTCACTGCCTCTCCCTGGCTCACCAGCCTCAAATCCCCCTGGAACAGCCTCAGCTGGCCCTGGCCAACTTTTACTTTGGCACTTCGGGAGGAAAAATCACAAATGTCTGTGAAAGTCACCAAAATATTCCCCAAGTTTTCATCACTCGAATGAATGAAAAGAATAAAGAGCGGAGCAGAGGAGGGGGAGGGCTGGGCAGGGTGCAGAGCAGCGTTTAGAGAAGCATGCTGTTATTCCTGGAAGTTGGTTTGTGGAAAGACAATTTACACTGCCTGGGAAAAGTCTGGCTGTTCATCCCAGTCCCATTTGGGGCTGGTAACCACAAGGGCAGGCTCCCCTTTGCCATGCAATTACACAGAGAGATCTCCAAAGCCAAGCAGCTTCACCCAAGTGCTGCTTTCCAGCTCTGCTCCTGGCCTGGATGAGCTGCATTGCACACAGGGGGCAAAACTCAGCACTCTGAGTGAGAAAATCACAATATCATAAAATAACTTTTAATTTTTTAACTTTTAAAATATTTTTTACTTAAAAATTTTTTAACTTGTTAAACTTTCTACTTTTTTTGAACTTCCTGACTTTTAAGTTTTGTTTGCCCTTCCCCCTTTTTGCACATTTTGTCGTTCGTTTGCAGTTTGTTTTCTACAAACCCAAAAGGAGCCTGGGAGGGATTTCAGAGCTCCTGGCACACCTGCAGCTGCTGTCTCTGCAAGCAAAGCTCCTGGGTTTGGCTGCAGGTCAGACACCTGCAAGGCCCCAGAGAAATCCAGAGGGAAACACCCTTGGCTGCCTCCTCTGGGTGTGAAGGGCAGTGGGGCTGCTCTGGGGCAGCAGAGGAGGAATTTGGCTTTGCCTCCTCACACAGCCCGGTGGTCTGTGAAACAATTCCAGGGAGTTTGGGCCCTAATGTGCCTGCTTTTCCCATCCTGTGTCCCTTTCCTGTTCACTGGGGCAGGAAAAACCCACCTGGAGAGCTTTTCTTTGCTGGTTCCACAGCACAGAGACAGCAGCTCTGTGCCCTGGGGCTCTGCAGGGCATCAGGGACCCTGGCTGGGCAGGGGGCATCTCCTGGCACAGGGTTTGCTAAATAAAGAGCACTTTAAAATAAACACCAGAACATGCATGTTCCTGAACTCAGGCCCGTACTATTTAGGGACTCAGCAAAGCAAATAAAATGCCTATTACAAAATAACTATTTCGAGAAAATGCTGCAGAAAGATCTAGAGAGAACTCAGTGTTTTAGCATGGTCTGTTTACAGTGCATCACTGCTGCTCTGTGGAGGGCTGTGCTGTAACCCAGCAAAAATGCATCTGCATTCCTTCCCTGCAAAAATACTCGTGCCCAGACATCACAGCAGCATCACAGCTATTTCCCTTTCTTCCTGCCTTTTTGTTGTGCTGTTGTTGTTTTGGTTCTGTTTGCTTTTTGGTGCTTTCCCAGCTCCTAGAAGATTGACCTAATATATCCTTGGCCCAGGCTGTGCTGTCAGTCAGACTGCTGGTGCTGCTCCAGTGCTGCAGGCTGGTGGCACTGCTGGAGCTGGGGACACTGCCACAGGGGCTGGGTGGCACTGAGCTCTGCA
The DNA here is from genome assembly GCF_963513975.1 of Fringilla coelebs. Lineage (NCBI taxonomy): Eukaryota > Metazoa > Chordata > Aves > Passeriformes > Fringillidae > Fringilla > Fringilla coelebs. Next base: position 12,904,861 of record NC_140045.1, read on the forward strand.
TCTGGAGCTCTGCTGGAGCTGGGGACACTGGCTTGGGGTCATTGGGCTGTGTGTGGCACAGTTTGGGGTCACTGGGCTGTGTGTGGCACAGTTTGGGGTCCCTGGGCTGTGAGTGGCACAGTTTGGGGTCCCTGGGATGGGCTGTGTGTGGCACAGTTTGGGGTCACTGGGATGGGGCTGTGTGTGGCACAGTTTGGGGTCCCTGGGCTGTGTGTGGCACAGTTTGGGGTCCCTGGGCTGTGTGTGGCACAGTTTGGGGTCCCTGGGATGGGGCTGTGGCCCAGCCTCATCCCCAGTGGGTGCAGCTGTGAGCAGCAGGTGAGCAGCACTGACAGCAATCAGCCATGCAGTGCCCAGGGGTGCTGAGCACCCACCCAGGGGAGCAGGGGGCACAGGGGGCAATGCAGGAACTGCAGGGGATAAAGGCTGGGCTGAAGGGCAGGAGGGACAGATGCCTGCAGCCCTCTGAAGAGGTGAGGTGTCACTCTGTGTGGGTTGATGCCTTCTGAAATTGTAGAGTGTTGCTCTGTGCAGTCACAGAATCTCTGGGTTGGGAGAGACCTTCAGGACCATCAAGTCCAACCCAGCCCCAACCCCTCACCCAAACCCTGGCCCCCAGTGCCACATCCAGGCTTTGTTAAACACCCCCAGGGATGGGGACTCCACCACCTCCCTGGGCAGAACATTCCAGAACTTCATCACCTTTCTGTAAAACACTTTTTCCTGCTATCCAACCTGAGTTTCCCTTGGCACAGCTCAGGCTGTGTGCTCTGGTTCTGTCAGTCCCTGCAGACAGAGCCCAGCCCAGCTGAGCACAGGCACCTTTCAGGAGCTGTGAGAGTGATGAGGGCACCCCTGAGCCTCCTTTGCTCCAGGCTGAGCACCCCCAGCTCCTCAGTGTCCCTCTCAGGGTCTGTGTCCCCAGCCCCTCAGCAGTGTGGCTGTCTCAGAGGTGACAGGGGCACAGCCCCCAGCCCTGTCCCTGTCCCTGTCCCTGGCTCTGCCCTCCCTGCCTGGCCCCGGGCTGGGTGGCCGTGCCTGTGAACAGAAGCTCCCAGGGAGTGCAGCTGCATCATCCTGTGCTTTCCCACTTCTCATTCCTCCTGGCTCTACATCCCTCTGACATCCAGACAAGATTTTTTCCCTTCCCTTTTGCCGGTTTATTGCTCTCCAACCCGCTCTGGGTGAGCTGAGCTCTTCTGGGACAGATTATTTACTAGAAGGTATTTGGTACATTGCTTTAATAATGAGAACAATTTTATTTTTTTTTTCAAAGCCCTACAAATATGTTTAAAATCTAAATACAATGAGGCAATGCAACATCATTTAATAGTTCCAATAATGTGCCAAGCCTGGGAATGACAAAAGCTGCCAGCAGGGTGCTACAAAGCAGGGTTCAGAACCCCACTGCTTCCCAGCTAAGCAGAAACAGATTTCCAGCAGTAAGACATTTGTTAACCATTTTGGAGGCTGCAGGATGGGGCGTGGAAGGAGCCTGGCTGCCTCTGTGTCACTGCCTTGCAAAATCCTTGGCACGGGCACGCACCAGCGTCCTTGGAATTAAGGCCCTTGTGAAGACTTAAAGGCTTAGTGGACTAATATACTTAAGATGGATTTTTCCAAATATTATTCTAAGCCATTGAGAAACACCGTGTCCTGGTGCTGGTGTGAATGAGCAGAGCTGCAGGAGCAGCCACGTGTGCCAGCCCTGCTGCCTCAGGGCTGGCAGGCCTGGGAGAGGAGGGAAATCATGGAATTGTCATGGAATCACACAGTGGGCTGGGCTGGCAGGGAATTCAAAGCTCTTCTCATTCCCCCACTCCTACGGCAGGGACACCTTCCCCTGCCCCAGGGACACCTTCCACTGCCCCAGGGACACCTCCACTGTCCCAGGGACACCTCCACTGTCCCAGCTGCTCCAGCCCCAGTGTCCAGCCTGGCCTTGGGCACTGCCAGGGATCCAGGGGCAGCCCCAGCTGCTCTGGGCACCCTGTGCCAGGGCTGCCCACCCTGCCAGGAGCAATTCCTAATTCCCAAGATCCCATCTGTGCCAGTCTGGCTCTTTCTGTCCCTGGGGAAGGGGCAGCAGAGGTGTCAGTGTGTCCCAGAGCTCCCCCAGGACACACAGACACCTCAGCTGTGCCACACCTGGGCTGGTGACACCTTGGCTCAGGGAGGTGACACGGGCTGGGCTGAGGGGATGGGGGCACAAGCCCAGCTCCCTCTGCACCCCATCCCTCCTGCTGCCAGCAGAGCCCCACAGAGGTGCAGGACTGTTCCCAGGCTGGGCACTGAGCCCCATTTCCCAGGAGAAAAAGGGTGAGAAAATCCAGTTTGAGAGTAGGACAGGGATGGAGCCTGCAGCCATCAAAGGCAGCCCCAGCACCCACCAAAAGCCCTAATAAACTGCTAATGGGAAAAGAGATCATATTCATTACAGGAAAACAAGTTTATGATTACTGCAGGAGTGACATCATAACCCCCTGTGCCAGTTTAAACAATATTTGGGGAATTCATTTGTTTTGTACTATTTAAAATTACAGTGTGGGAGCCGATTTGAATGCACTAGTGAGAGTGAGAGTGTGAGTGTGTGTGTGTGTGTGTTGATATGGCCATGCTAATGTTTATTTAAATCTTTTTATTTATAAAATTGATGTTCCTACGCCAAAAATGGAAATTTTTCTGCTCTAAAACATCTCTTAATTGTGGCAAACTATGGTGTATATTTACATTTCCCCTCACATCCACATCTGTGTGTTCATCATCGGGCACGTGCACGGATCTGCATGGTGACACCCCAAGGTGCTGCCACCTGTGACAAATGCCCTGAAAAATGGCAAAAATGAGGAAGTGAGCTGCAAAGCTGCATCACTGCCCACCCCAGTACCAACCCTGGGACTGCTGCACCTGCCACCAGCCTGGGGGCAGCAGGGCCTGTCCCCTCTGGGCTGGCCCTGCTTGGCACACACTGAGCAGCCCTGGGCACCACAGCCAGCTGCAGAGGGGTGAGGAGATCTGCTGGCACCTGTGCAAACCCAGAGCACCCCTGGGAGTATTTCTGTGTCTGCTCTGGGGTGTCCTGAGCCCCAGGGCAACACTGACTGTGACCCTCATCCATGGAGAAAGTTTCCTAAACTTCCAGACAAACTGGAATCCACAAAAGTGTGCAATAGATTATAGAGAGCAGTGTGGGTGTGTCACTGGGTGAGAAATTGAGGGTTTGGGGTTTTTAGTGTGCTGTGGGTGGCAGCAGGATGGAGGGCACAGGATGTCATCCTGGGCTTCTTCTTCATGTGCTCCTTCCTCCTTCTCCATGGGTTTGGGTGGCATTTTGTAACTGGGCAGAAAAGTCCCCATTGCAGCTCTGTGGGATCAGTTATTGGGTTAAAAGGGAAATAACCCAGGTGTCAGCTCTTCATTGGATAGTTCAGCTTTAAAAGCCCTTGTACCAAGAGATTGTTGGCCATTTTGTGCCTTCTCATGAAAAGCTGCAGAACTCAGGGTGGTGAGGCTGTTTCACTGATAAACAATAAACACCTGAGTCCCAACATGAACTGCTGTCCCCAGTGCCTTCAGTCCAGACCCAGAGAAACCAGTGACTGGGATCCCCAGAGGCACCCAGATTTTTTGGCTCTGCTGTGGGATGGAAGTGCCCCCAGCACCAGGGTTGGCATCCCTGTCCCCCAGGGTGAGCTGCCTTCCTTTCCCTTGAGGGCATTTGCAGGGAGTCCCTCCCTGCTGCTCTCTCATCCCCTTGGCACCAGGACAGCCTGGGGGTTTCACCTCCAGCCCTCCCACAGCCCTGCCCATCCCCTGCATCCAGCCCAGCTCTGCTCCCCTGGGGCTGAGACCCAGCAGGGATGGAGCAGCATCAGAAGCACAGAACCACAGAATTCCAGAACCACAGAACCACAGAAATACAGAATTACAGAACCACAGAATCCCAGAACCACAGAAATACAGAATCCCAGAACCACAGAATCCCAGAATCCCAGAACCCCAAAACCATGGAACCACAAAAATCACAGAATCCCAGAACCACAGAAATACAGAACTACAGAACCACAGAATCCCAGAACCACAGAACTACAGAAATACAAAATCCCAGAACCACAGAATCATAGAAATGCAGAATCCCAGAATCCCAGAAAGATTGAATCACAGAACCACAGAATCTCAGAATCACAGAACCACAGAACTACAGAATCTCAGAACCACAGAACCACAGAATCAGAGAATGCCAAAACCCCAGAACCACAGAACCACAGAATCCCAGAACCACAGAATCCCAGAATCCCAAAACCACAGAATCCCAGAATCACAGAATCCCAAAACCACAGATTCACAGAATCACAGAATCCCCAAACCACAGAATCAGAGAATCCCAAAACCACAGAATCCCAGAATCCAGAACCACAGAATCCCACGATGAGCCATGTTGGACAAGCCCTTTGGGATCATCGAGTCCAAGCTGCCCTAACACCTCCTTGTCAGCTGAGTGCCCTGTCCAGGCTGTTTTTGACACATCCAGGGACAGTGACTCCAGCACCTCTCTGCACAGACAGCTCCAAAGGGCTCCAGGATCCCACCCTGAGCTCACCCCAGTGCTGCAGAGGGGGAATTTTAGCAGGGGATGGGCCCTGCTGTCCCCAGCACAGCAGGGTGACCTGATGGACAATCCCCCTGTCCCAGGGGGATGCTGCAGGGAATTTTGGCAAATTCCCTCTGCTTGGCTCTGAGGTGCAGGGCCAGAAGGGCTTTCAGGAGGGTGTACCTGTCCTCCCAGGCAGGGCAGAGCTGGTCTAGACAGCCAGGCCATAAATCTGCTGGCTGCTGCTCTGTGCAGCACTCCCACCATCCCTGGGACAGAGGGAGGCAGCCCTGGCACGGCCTGATGGGGAGCTCAGTGTCCAAAAAGGCTTTTGGACAGCCTGTCTGGAAACTTTGGCAGGATCCTACGGGAATATATCCTAAATCCTCCCCTCCTGGGCACCTGGGAAGCTTCAGTAGCACCTTGGGGCCTCAGGAACAGGGCTCACGTGCATCCCTGATGATGGGGGCACCCAGCATGCTTTCCTGACCTTTTCAGAGCACTCCTCTTCCTTTTTGAGTGGGGCAATGAGGTAAATGAGGTACAGCTCAGGCCAGTTCCTTCCTCTGGATCTTGCCAGACTTTGAGTCCCAGCCTGGTCCTGGATCCTCCTTGTGCCACGGACCAGAGTGGGGTCACTGCCACTGGGAGCTGCCATGGCACAGGGAGCCAGGCACCCCTGAGAGCTCAGCACCTGCAGCCTGGTGGGCTCAGGACAGCACTGTCCCCTCCTGGTCCCCTCCTGTCCCCTCCTGGTCCCCTCTCACCGTTGCCAGGACAGCAGTATATATGTATATGTGTATATGAATATGTTATAACTGTATATGTCAGTGTTATTGTACTTGATAATTGTACAATTTCCCATGTGTTATTGATTGTGTAATTATCTGAATAATTTCTAATTGCTCTCAGTCTCCTCTGCACCACATGCCTTGCTTTGCTCTGCTCTTTCCTCATCCTCTCAATAAAGGGATGCGAGCAGGACTGAAATAAGGGCTGGGATGGGCTGTGGAGGAGTCTGGACAAGCTGGGCTGCTCAGCCCCTCTCCCTGGTGGGTGTCAGGCTGGGAGAGCTGGGCCAAAGTCCCCAAGAGCTCCCTGGAGCTCCAAGCCCATCCTTGGCCAAGCCCTGTGGGATCAGCATCCCCCCGGGGCTCGGTGGGTAGCGGTCGCACACGCTGCAGCTGAGCGCTGCTGGCACAGGCAGGGCTGCAGCGTTGAGTAACACTGAGCAAACTTTGTTTAGAGGAGACAGCTGTGCCCTGGAATGAGCTCCAGACGAGTGACATTCCCAGTGACGTGGCTGCAGCTCTGCTGGAGTCTCCCACCGCCCAGGGCGCAGCGCAGAGGGCTCTGTCCCCAGGAGCAGTGTCCTGCAGGGCTCTGTCCCCAGGAGCAGTGTCCTGCAGGGCTCTGTCCCCAGGAGCAGTGTCCTGCAGAGATCTGTCCCCAGGAGCATTGTCGTGCTGGGATCTGTCCCCAGGAGCAGTGTCCTGCTGGGATCTGTCCCCAGGAGCATTGTCCTGCAGAGATCTGTCCCCAGGAGCTGTGTCCTGCAGCAGGGATCCGCCTGCCTCTGTCCCCAGGAGCTCTGGACACTGCTAGAAGGCATTTGCTCTTTGAGATAGTCCTGAGAACAATTCAAGACTCTTCCTTTGGGGTGGTTCTCCCACTTTTCAGATTTCAAAAGCTCCAGGTCTTTCCCGGGGCTCGGAGGACATGCCTGGATGCTGCTCCTACCTCCAGCAGCTGGGAGGAGGGCACAGATCATCTGGGAGCTGGGGCACACCTGGGCAGCTGCATCCAGAGGGAAAGCTGAGCTCAGGACCCTGGACCTGGCAGAGCTCCATGCCCAAACTGCTCCTGGATGAGACTCAGCGCTGAAACTCAGAGCAACCCCAGGTGTTCCCTGGGAGGGGCCAGGAAAGGAATCTTCTGATCACAAAATTCATAAAAAGTCAATTTATCATAGCAGGAAGAGGATGGCAAAAGAGGGGCACCTGCATTGTGCTGGGACATAGCAGAGCTGAAGGACTGAGGGGCCTGGGGAATGACACCAGGACAAGAGACCCAGAGATGCAAAAACCCTCTGTGATAGACAGAAGTCATGGAAATGCAAATATTGCTTGTGGTGAGAGCGGCTGAGGAGAGGATGTGGCAGAAAAATGCCCAATCTGTGGCTCTTTGGAACTCTGGGAGACTCTGGAGCAGCCAAGGGAATGGGAAAGCCCTGGCAGGTGTGGCAGGAGCCCCAGCTGAGGAGCTGCTCCTGCAGACCTGCAGTTTCAGGGAAGAATAGGCAGAGGGGCAGAGCCCCTGGAGCTCAAAGGGTCAGTGTGTCTGAAGCTCAGAGGATCAGAGTCCCTGGAGCTCAGAGATCAGAGTCCCTGGAGCTCAGAGATCAGAGTCCCTGGAGCTCAGAGGATCAGAGTCCCTGGAGCTCAGAGATCAGAGTCCCTGGAGCTCAGAGATCAGAGTCCCTGGAGCTCAGAGATCAGTGTCCCTGTAGGTCATAAACTGTCTCTGAAGCTCAGAGGGTCAGAGCCCCTGAAGGTCAGTGCTCCTGAAGGTCAGAGGGTCAGTGTGTCTGAAGCTCAGAGGGTCAGTGTCCCTGAATCTCAGAGGCTCCTGTCCCCTCCTTGAGCTCCCAGGAGCTTAATCAGCATCTTGGGGAGAAGGAGAGTCTGGGGGAGCACTCCCTGCCCGTGGGTGTGTTTGAATCAGTTCAGCTCCGGAGATTCCTTGCATTGTGGTGTTATCTCTCACGGCAGGGATGGGGACTGGACCCGGAGCAGGGCAGGGTGAGGAGCAGCTCCAGCCAGAGCTGGTGCCTGGGAAGGGGCGAGGGAGAGGCACCAGCCCGGGTACCGTGCCCATCCCAGCCTATAAAAGGCTCTTTGCGTGTCAGAAACAGAATTGACTTCCACCCCTGACAGCTCCTAAGCTCCAGTGTCTCCTAATAAACTCCATATCTTTATGCAAAGGAGTTGCTTCATATACACAAGATATGCAGGAGGATGAGGCTGGGAGCCAGGCTGAACCCCCAGCACAAGGAGTGCCTTGGTGTGCTGGAGCTCTGCTTGGGGGAGCATCTCCACCCTGATGGCAGGCAGCCTGGAAAAGGACAGCCTGTCCCCTGGCCAGGGTGTTCGGAGGCTCTGGGCAGGGCAGGTGGGTTGGGATAGCTGGGTGCCTCCAGGGAAGCTGCAGATGGACATTGTGTGGCAGAGTTCCTGCAGAGCCCCTGAGAAGTGATCCGAGGGAACTTGTTGGGGACATCCCTCTGAGCAGCCAGGACCCCTGCCAGGGGTCTCAGGGGCCCTGGCACAGAGCCCAGGGTGCCTGTGGTTTTAAATGTGACCTGTGGAGCAAGTTACCAACCTTAGATGAGGATCTGCAAGCCACGACAGTTTAAGTGGAATGACAGTGAATTTATCAAGGGGTGAAAAATAGATTTTGGGGTTTTTAGAGTGGGGGTTCATGGGGCAAGATGGAGGGATCTGGGTGTGCCCAGCTTTTCTTCTTCTTCTTCTCTGCCTCCATCTTCTGCTGTGATTTTGGCACTTTTGGATGGCTTTGGAGTGGAAGCTCACTGTCTAACACAGGTGGTGGGTATTGGGCAGTTATTGTAAACATTGTACATGTAGTTTTTAGTATAAAGACATAGCACCACCCTGGGGGCAGGCAGAGTGTCCTGGGCTGTCCTGCTGAATGGACCTCAGCTGGACAGGAGAAAATATTTTATAGATAAGGAACAACAAACAACCTTGCCTTTGCCCTGGGCTTTATTGAGCCCCCAGCCACAGCTCCTCGCTCCCTGTGGTCCCAGAATGGCACACAGCAGCTGGCAGGGACAGATCTGCTGCTCTTGGTGCCACAGAGCCTCCTCTCCCTGCCTGGCCCCCAGGGTGACCACAGGAGCTGTGGTGGCCCTGCTGGCCCTGTCCCACCCTGCTGGGCTGGAGAGGGCAGCTGGGGCCAGCAGGAGCCCTCTGGGGCTGGGATGTGCTTCTGGCAGCCAGCAGACAAAATGTCCTTAAATCTGAAGTCCCCCAGGGAAAATAAAAGCTGGGACAGCCGGGGGCTGCTGTGCCAACCCACACTGAGCTCTGCTCATGGCCTTGGCCCAAGGTCTCCTGACAGAGCAGAACCCAGTGTGGAAGAGTAAACACAGCCTGAGATACCCAATTTGGGCTGGGAAGGGCTGGGACACTTTGGGTGCATTTCACAAGCCTTTAGGTCATTTCTGCTGGGGCACTGGGTCAGGGCTCTGGGCACTGGCCCAGGGTGAGCTGGCCCAGGCAGGGACCTTGCCCAGCCCGTCTGTCTGTCCCTCCCAGGCTGAGGAGGGGGTCCAGCAGGACAGGCCAGGAGTGCCTGGAGCTGCAGGGCCAGGTGTGGCCAGGAGAGCCACAGGAGCAGCAGGCAGGGCTGACATGCAGCAATCAGGGCTGGGGATGGGACAAGTGGCTCAGCAAGGAGATGATGCTCAACCTCTGCTGCACCTCGACTTTTGGGGTCACTCCTGGGGAGGAATTGTTGTCCTTGGTGGGCCCTCATCCCTCTGCCACCATCCCTGGGCTGGCTCAGCAGGGCTGGCAGACCAAGGGCAGCCCCCTGACCTCCCCATCTCACAGCACCACCTGTAAAACACATTCTTCCCGAGCACCCCGAGAGACTTTCCTTTGCAAAGCCTTCCAGATAAACCCAACTTATTTAGCTGGTAATGTATAAACAGTTTATCAGCTTTGTGCATTTGCAGTGCAGCGGGATGGATGTTGTTCTTGGAATTCTGTTTGGTCATAATATTTAGAAGAGGGCTCTGATAGCAAAGATAAGCAGCTCGCCCACAGCAGATGGCTCGTGAGACACTCAGAGGAGCCAACATTCTGTGGGGAATGAATAAACTTGTAATGCAAGTTGTTTGTAAGTGGTTTTAGCTAAATGTCACATGTAAGACTGCACAGACATGCTCTGTCCAAGGTGTTTGAATTTATAGGAGCGAGGATTCAAAGGCAAGGGCCAAATTTGCTTTTAAACTTCCTTAAACAAACGTACAGAGGATAAAATACCTCTGGATTTGCTCCTGGAGCAGGGGTGTGAGCAAGACACAGCCCATCCCTCCCAGCAGGGCCTGGCCCAGGGGCTGTGCCCAGCCTGGGCTGGGGTGAGGCAGGGCACAGGGACCTCACCAGGTCCCCCTGGCCCACATCCACGTTATGAATGGCCTCTGCTGAGCTGGCTCATTCACCTTCCTGCAGAAGGGGAGGAGGCAGGGAAACCCTCTCCTCCCAGGGAGCTTCTTCTTTTTTCTCTCTTTAATTCCTTTATTCTCTCTTTATTTATTCTTTTTTTATTCTCTTTTTCATTATTCTCTTTTTCTTTATTCTCTTTTTCTTTATTCTCTTTTTCTTTACCCTCTTTTCCTTTATTCTCTTTTTCTTTACCCTCTTTTCCTTTATCCTCTTTTCCTTTGCCCTCTCTGACTGCATGATGAGGCTGGGAATGGCTCCAGGGGAAGCTCTGGACACTCACACACACCCAGAGCATCCCTAGCAGCCAGGGCAGCGTTTGGCCCTCTCTGGGAGGTGCTTGGCAGAGGAGGTGCCGGGAGCAGGGGGCTCCCAGAGGTGGCAAAGCCATCCTCACTCTCTTTTTGCTGCAGTCTGGGGGGAAAAGCACACAGAACAGGGTGTTGAAATGTATTTCTCCTGGTTTTTGCTTTAAAGGCTCCTGCACAGCGGGGCACAGCCTGAGCAGTGTGGTGGAAAATCACCCAGCAGCAGGAGCTCAGCTGCCTGGAGGGGCTCAGCCTCCTCTCACAGGGCACCTCAACACCCAGGGGGACTCCAGGAGCGACTCCTCGGGATTCAGAGCTCCCAAAAAAGGAGAGAGGCTGAAGCCAAGGAGCATTTGTCTGGCTCTGTGCTGCAGGAGTTAATGAATGTGGTGTTTGCAGCCCTCTCCATTCATCCAGCCTTCCCTCCCAGGTCCTAAAGAGCCACCCAGGTCACCCTGCTCTGGGATGTCCTCATGCCTGAGCTCCTTGGAAACTCTTTGTTTCCAAAGTCTTCCTCCTGCCCCAACACAACAGTGCTGGGCTGCTCTGAGTGCATCTCATAATTGTCCAGATTTATGCTGAAATGTTGAAGACAGCATTTAGAGTCCCTCCGTTCTTGTTGTGTTTAATCCATCCCCCTTTTCCCTGGGCTGTGATTCCAGCTCTGCCACTGCCAGCAGGCTCTTTCATTTCCAAAATGAGGCAGTTCCTCTCTGTGATTCTGCTCCTTTCCCTCTTGTGGTCCCTCTGCCCCTTTTTTTTTACAGTTGTTTCATTGGCAAATTAACTGCAGGCTGGGCACAGTGAGCAGGGATTGAAATTCCTGTGGCCAGCAGCAGTGGCAGTCTGCTTGCCCTCAGGGTGGGCTCAGGGTCCTGACACATTCAGAGAGCTTCACCTTCTCTGAGAGCTCCTTTCTCTCCACACTGTCCCTGGGGCACTCTCTGAAGGACAGATCCAGGCTGAAGGTCACAAATTTGGTGATTTTGGTGAAGGGCTTGAACTTTGTCTTTACAGTCACAGAAATACCAAAGGCAACAAAGTGTGAGAAGCCCCAGGATTGGTGTTTCACCCTGAGGCTCCCATGGAGCACCTTCCCTTGGCACAGTCTGATGGTTCATTCCCTCAGGGTGTGGGTGATCCGTGATCCTTCCCCAGAAAATATTTCATTGCATTTATAACGGCGATTTACCTGAAGCAATGGGATGGATTCACCACTGAAATGAAAATTGACTAAGGATGCTCCTGTACAGGATGCCTACAGGATTCCTACGGGATGCCTACAGGATTCCTACAGGATTCCTACAGGATCCCTGCAGGATTCCTACAGGATTCCTACAGGATTCCTACAGGATTCCTGCCCGTGCTGCTTTCTCCTGCAGTCAGTGCTGCTGCTGCAGTCCCCCTCCCTGGCAGAGGGATCTACCCAGGACACCAGGGGACACTGCCCTGGATACCAGGGCACACTGCCAGGACACCAGGATGACACTGCCCCAGACAACAGGGTGACACTGCCAGGACACCAGGGGACACTGCCCAGGACACCAGGGGACACTGCCAGGACACCAGGGTGACACTGCCAGGACACCAGGGTGACCCTGCCAGGACACCAGGGTGACACTGCATGAGTCCCTGCAGCTCCAGCAGCAGGGTGGTGACCTCAGGGCAGCAGAAGCTGCAGCAGCCCCAGAGCAGAGCCCAGCTGTCCCCTGCGCTGTCCCTGGGGTCCCTCCCCAGATGGGGTCCTGCCAGCAGCTCTCATCGAACAATCCCTCTCTAATTGGCATTGTTTGCTAAAATTAAACCCCTGCTCGGTGACACGCAGCCAGGAAGGCACAGCTCCCCCAGGGCTTGGGCCCTCCCCATCCCTCAGAGCGCTGCCCTGCTGCTTGGCCACCACCCTGCTGTGGGAATGGTGCTGGTGGCACGGGCAGGGACGGTCCCTCGTTAGTGCCATGAGCCCATCAGTGGCCCCCAGGTGCCCACACGTGGCACAGCTGTGCTGGCAGAGGCTGTGAGCACCCAGCACGGGCAGCCCCTCCCTGCCCAGGAGTGTCCCTGGGGTTTGGGTCCATCCAGGATGTCCCATTCCCCCCTGTCCCCAGCAGTCACCAGCACACAGGCGCTCCTCTCCAGAGCAGGGCAGGAAGGCAGATAGCAAACTTTGCATGCTGAATTTTCTGAAACTAACTATAAATGGTAAAAACTCAAAGTCTCGCTTTCTCTGGAGGTTTTCAAGCAAAATAACCCCAAGAACGGCAGCTTCGACTTTTACTCGGATGAGAAAACATTCTTTTATTTTGACATCATCTCTGTCCGTTTTTATCATAGGGATAAAGTGTCTTTTATCTGGACACAATGCATCAAGTTGCAGGCTGAGTCATAAAGTGAATCTATACAATGGAGCCAAGGTGCTGCCCTGGGGTGAGGGCTGGCAGTGTCCAAATGTCACACTCGAGGTAGGAGGCAATAAACAGCCCTCTCTGCTCTCCAGAGAGCGGGGTCTGGCTGGGGGGAAACGTCACTGCAGAGACCCCCCCGTGGGCTGGGCAGGGAGCTGAGCCCATCAGTGAACCTTTCTCACACCTCCTTCATCCAGCAGGGATGGGGGCTCTGTCCCTGTGCCCTGGATTGCCTTACAGGGCCTGGCACTGGGCAGCCGTGGGAGCTGCTGTGCGCTGATGCTCTGTCAGGCAGGGCTCGGCAGGGTTTCCATCTGAAGCACGCTCTGTGTTCAGTGTCAGGCTCTCAGAGGATTCACTGGAAGGCCCCTGGACACTTGTCAGGGAAGGCAGAGATGTGCCAGGGGTGCCAGAGAGCTGGAAACAGCCTCATCCCCTCCTGGGCTGCTGCAGACCCTCGGACAGAGCCACCCTCAGTGACAAGTGTGCCCCACAGTTTTTGGGGGAGGGAGAGGGATGTGTGTGAATCACTTTGGCTGTGCAGTGCTGTCAAGGGAAGCCTGTGGGCAGCAGGGCCACATCACCTCCTCTGCTCCTGGAAAGCTGCTGAGCCAGCTGGGGGTGAGGAGGAAGAGGGTCCCAAGACATATCACACAAAATCACAGAATGATGAGGTTGGAAGAGACCCCTAAGATCTTTGAGTCCAAGCTGTGCCCTAACACCTCAGCCAGACTACAGCACCCAGTGCCATGTCCAGTCTTTTTTAAACACATCCAGAGATGGTGATTCCACCACCTCCCTGGGAAGAGCATTCCAGTACTTTATTATTGTTTCAGTGAAAAATTTCTTCCTGATACCCAACCTGTACCTTCCCTGCCATAGCTGGAGGCTGTGTCCTCTGGTTCTGTTAGAGAGACCGACCCCAGCTGTCTGCAGCCTCCCTCCAGGAAGGTGCAGAGAGCAATAAGGGCACCTCTGAGCCTCCTCCAGGCTGAGCACCCCCAGCTCCTGCCAACGTTCCTCACAGGGTTTGTGTCCCCAGCCCCTCTCCAGCCTCGGTGCCTCCTCTGGATGTGCTCCAGCACCTCAAGGTCCTTCCCAAACTCAGGGGCCAGAGCTGGACACAGCACTCAGGGTGTGCCCTCACCTGTGCTGAGTGCAGGGGCAGGATGAGCTCCCTGCTCCTGCTGGCCACACCATTCCTGATCCAGGGGCCACTGCCCTTCTGGCCACCAAGGCACACTGCTGGCCACACCATTCCTGATCCAGGCCAGGTGTGCCCTTCCTGGCCACCAAGGCACACTGCTGGCCACACCATTCCTGATCCAGGAGCCACTGCCCTTCTTGGCCACCAGGGCACACTGCTGGCTCACATCCAACCTGGCACCCCCAGGTCCCTTCCAGCCACTCTGTCCCCAGCCTGTAACCTTGTAGGGGATTTTTGTGGCCAAAAATCTCAGTCTTTGGTGTTCAGATGGGTTTTATCCAAATGGTTAATGCTGTGGTAAGTGAAAGAAAGGCAGAAGAGATGGTGAGGCTCCTCTGCCAGCAGCAGTGTAGCTGCCACCCCCGAGTGAAGTGTCTCCTGTGGTGACAGGTCAGACTCCTGCAGTCTGTTTATCAGCATGGCAGCTGCCAAACCCAGGACAGGACACGTGGAGAAGCAGTAACCCTGTGCTTTGGCTGCTGAATGAGAGGAGACCATGGAGAGCACGGGGAGCCAGAGCTCCCCGAGGAGCCAGGGCTGGGTGAGCAGCAGCATTGCACTGGCTGCACCCAGCAGCCACAGGGAGGGGAGAGGTTTCCTCCTGGCAGGGACACTGAACCAGGCATCTCCTGCACCTCTGGGGCACACAGTGTGGCTCAGCTTTACCCACTCTCTTCTCAGAGGGGTCTTGGCTCCTCAGAGCCCTTGCCCACCCCCTCTGTCCTCTGCACTCCTCCAAAGCCGTTGGATTAAAATTCAAAGGTGAAAGCGCAGCAGGAAACGCTTTGATACCCAGAGAGGGACCAGCCCAGGAATGTTACAGGATTTTTCCGTGGCTGTTTCTTCTCAAGCATGTACACAAGCAGCAGCACTGGGTTATGCAACTTTGCCTCGGTGCCTTTGGCAGCTCCAGGCAGGGAGAAGAGGGCGTTATTTAGAGTGCCCCCTCCTTAAATCAGGCCGAGGAATCAGGACTGGCACGAGCAGCGGGAGGATTCCAAAGGTTCCCACTAATTAGCAGAACACAGCATCTTTCCAAGAACAGGGGAAGCTCAGAGAGCCCGTGGCAGTGCAATAGCATGCAGCCTGATGGAAGCCTGTGTCCTGAGGGTGGGTGGCCAAGCCCTTGTGGATGTGGGCTGGCTTGGCTCACAGCACGCCTGAGCACGTGGCAGGGCTGGAAAACCACTCTGACAAAGGCACCCTTCAGCAGCCTGACGCATTTGGATGTGTTTCCCTGGGGAGGCAGCTCCTCTCAGCCTTCCCACAGATGCTGTCCTTCCACCCAGCTGCTCTCAGAGCCTCAATAAAGCTGCAGGACACAGCCACGGTGCCACGGGGACTGCAGGGCACCTCAGTCTGGGGTGGGAGAGAAGGGCGTGGAGAGAGAGACTCTGCACAGCTCCTTCCCACGTGCTGATGCTCAGAGCCAGGCAGAAGTGTGTCCTTCTCCTTTGAAGCCTCTTTGAGGGCTTTCCTGCCTGGCCCTGTCCCTGAGGCTGGGCTGTGGGAGGCAGGGGCCCACCTGGATCTCTTGGTTCACAGAATTCACAGAATTCACAGAATCACTGGGTTGGGAGACACCTTCAAGGTCATGGAGTCCAACCCAGCCCCAACCCCTCAACTCAACCCTGGCCCCCAGTGCCACATCCAGGCTTGGTTAATCACACCCAGGGACGGGGACTCCATCACCTCCCCGGGCAGAACATTCCAGAACTTTATCACCCTTTCTGTAAAAACACTTTTTCCTCATATCCAACCTGTGGTGGAAGAGCTGTGCCTGCAGCACTCTTCACTCTGCCCAGTAGCCCTGGCACCCCTCACCCTGGAAATCATCACCAGCATCTCGGAGTCATCACTCCTGCAAAGCTCCTGAGAGGATGCTGCAGCTCCAGGAGCCCAGGCAGGAGTGGGACCGTGGGGTTCCTGATGGGGGGATGAGTGTGAGCAGCTCCTGAGCCAGGGCAGAGCTCTGCCAGTGCTGCTGCACCAGCACAGAGCTGTGCTGAGCACCCCAGGGTGAAAAATTTCTTCACCCAGGATTTTGCTCCTGGGAAGCTGGGAAACCTCAGAGTAAAGAGAAAACCATAATTATCTGATTTGCTCCTCCTGGGTTTGGTGCTTTGGAATGTGTTTGGGGATTGTTCACCCACAGGTGAGTGTTTTGTTGGTTTCATGTGAATTGATTTTGGCTCTTTGGCCAGTCAGGGCCAGGCTGTGTCAGGGCTCTGGAGAGAGTCACCAGTTTTCATTATTATCTTTTTAGCCTTCTGTGAGTATCCTTTCTGTGTTCTTTAGTATAGTTAATTTAGTATTCTTTTATATAATATAATATCATAAAATAATAAATTAGCCTTCTGAGGACATGGAGTCAGATTCATCATTCCTTCCTCCTGCCATGGGGCACCCCACAAATATGGTTTGAGAGAGCTCAAACCATACCGTGAGTGAAGGCTTCTCCTGGCACAATGAAGAGAAAGTGCATTCCCACCTCTCTCAGGAAAACACCACACCAGGCAGCTCAGGAGAGTCTGGGGTCTCCAGCAGGACACCAAGTGAGGGTGGACAGCTCTTAGCTGGGATCCAGAGGGGTTTTAGGGCAAAGTTTACTCTGCCACTCCCAGGCAGAGAAATACTGCCCAGAGAAGAGAGGAGAAAGGTGGTCTGAAAGAATTGGGATGGTGGAGGAAAGAGAATCAGCACAGAGATGAGGGGGCTGTGCAGCCCCAGAGCATTCTGCAGGCACGGCTCCAACCCTCTGCCAGCTCTGCAGTGCTGGCCAGGAGCTTTGAGAGAGGTGGGATGGAAAAAGCATGTCAGGGAGGCTCAGGTAGTTTCTGCATCACCTCCCAGATGTGCTGGCCCTTGAGGAGTCATGGGCTCTTCCCAGCACACCCTGTTCTGGGCCAGCCCGAGGGAGGGAGGGAGAAAGCTGAAACCCCAGTGAAATCACAGAGGGAGAAAGCTGAAACCCCAGTGAAATCACAGGAGGTCCCTTGTGGTTCCTGGCTGGAGCTGCTGCAGATCCATTTCAGCTGAGTGCAGGATTATCTTGACAGCTTGAAAGCTGCTCCTAACCACAGCTGGTGCCCAACGCCCCCCCAGCTGGGGGAGGCTCAGTAAATCACAGGAAACCCAAGCAGTGAGGGGAGATAAGGGACAGAGCAGAGGTGTGACACGCTCTGACAAATGTCTGCGAGGTGGCAGCCCCAGGGCTCGGTGCTGCAGCCTCGTGGGACACCAAAGGTCTGGGCTGATGGATGGTCCTGCAGGCTTGGCCTTGCTGCCACGTCCTGCAGCACCTCACAGCTCCTGCTGGGCTGGGCTGATGGGCAGAGCTGTGCTGCCAGAACCACAGAGGCTCTGGGGCCACATCCATCCCTCCTGGGCTGAGGAAACAACAGCCCCAAGGAGCTGGGCAGAGGAGCTCCAGGCAGAGGAGCTCCAGGCAGAGCTGCTCCCAAGTTATTGCTCCAGGTTATTCCCATGACACCTTCTAGGCAGCAATGGGAACCTCAGGGTGGGCTCCAGACCCTCCCCATGGCCTCCTCTACCAGAGGGTGGCAAACCTGCATCAGCTCAGTGGCAAACAGGTCCCTCACCCCACTCCTTGTTCCAGCCTGACTCTTCCTAACAAGCAGCTTTCCCATGGCCCCATCCCTCAGGCAAAAGCAAAGTGATGCTGGTAATGCAGGAGGAGCAGGGGTCTGCTCTTCAGGGACTGAGAGGCAGGACAGGAGGAGAAAACAGGAAAAACTCCAACCCCTCCGTGCAGGTTTGATCCTTCCCTCCTTCTCCTGTGCTCAGGATTCCCTTCCCTTTCCACCTCTGCTGTTCTGGCCACAAGAAGGGAGAGGGCCAGAAAAAACCTGGTGGGAAAGCAGAGTAGATGCAGCATTCTGATGGAAAACTGACCAGGACAGGGGGCTGGGGAGCAGCTGGAAACTTGGAATCCTCAGGGACCCACTGCAAAGTCTGCAGAGACACCCTGGTGTCCCTCAGGAGTTAAGGATCTACCCAGTGTGGGGAGCCCAGATGCATCCAGGAAGAAATTGGCCCCCATCATGGGATCTGTAAACCTGCAGAACTGCCAGGGTGACATTTCTGGGGGCAGAAAGTGTTTGAGTGCCCAGGGCTGCCCATGCAGTGACCTGCAGGGTTTGCCTGGGTCAGGTTTGTGTTCTCCCCAGCTCACTGAAAGCAGCCCTGCCTGGGCTGGACACAGCTCTGATGGCCTCTGGTGACAGCAGCCAGGAAGTCCCAGCCTTGGCAGGGCCAGTCCTCCCCCAGGTCAGCTTTGCACACCAGAAATGGCTTTGAAATGGGGAGTTTCGAAGGTGCCAGCATCAAACTCCTCAGCTTCTCTTGATTTTTGCCTTCTTGCTTTACAGACAGGACATATCACTTCTTCTAATTGCTCAGGGGCTCCCTGGCCAGGACCTGTGTGAGGGTTTGGCCATTAATAACAGCCATGGTTCCATATCTCAACCAGCGTCCACCTCCCTCCCTCCCTCCCAGCTCCCTCCCTTCCAGGTGAGTCTCTGCCAGAAAAGATTTGGGATCTGTGGCAAACTCCAAGGCTCTGGAGAGCCCTTGGCCTCCTCCACTGATCTCCAACCCCAACAGAGTGCAAGTTTATCCTGGAAGCTTTCACCGATACTCAGCCACGTTCGTCACTTGAGTCTCTGCAGACCCTCTGCCAGTTCAGGTGGGGTTTCTTGCTTCACCCTTTCCCCCCAGCTCTCAGCTCTGCTCGGGCCAGCCCTGAGAGGTGCCTGGCTCCAAGCCACACATCAAGGGCTGGTATCAGATCTGGAGCACAGAGTTCCTTTTTTATGGGGATAACTTTGGCAGCAGTGGGTCCGCTCGAGCCGACTGCTGAAACCTCTCCTCCCGTCTGCTTTTCCCTTGCACCATCCCTGCACCAGGGTGCCAGACCAAGCCAGGGGCACCTCCTGGGCTCATTCCACTCCAGGCCATGGTCTGTGGTGCCAGACCAAGCCAGGGGCACCTCCTGGGGACATTCCACTCCAGGCCATGGTCTCTGACCCCCTGTGAGCAGAGCAGCCCTCCACGTCCTGCCCAGCACATCCTGCTGCAGACTCCAGACCCATGCCCCTCTCCTCCCTGCTGGCATTCAGGCTGTGTGGGAGGCTGAAATCAATGAAATTGGCATATTCACTCTTTTTTTGGCAATGCAGGCTGGGTACTCCTGGCTTCAGGAAGTTAGATCAGCACATGGAGATGTCCTGCTGGAGGAACGTTCCCTTCACCTTTCTTGTTTAGTGTTCCAAGGAGATTTTTTTTTTTATAATCAGTACAAAAATCAGACAAAAGCCACACTGTGCTGCAGTACTGAAAGTACATCCCAATAACTCAGAGCAAAATACCGTACAAGACAGGAGGACTCACTCCCCAAACTGCCATTTGAGCAGAAAAGAAATTCCTGGTTCAGCTCCTAACAGACCTGGCCAATGCTGAGGATACACAAATGAGCCTGGTGGTGCCTTAACACACTGCTGAACAGGTGGCTGAGAAAGCATTTAAAGGGTTAATGGCATCTTTCTGGTCCTTTATCCACTGCCTGTGCTGGGGGAAAGATTTTTACATGTAGGATCTGATGAAGGAATAGAGTTGGAAGCAGTTTTGATATAGAAGAAAAGAATTGCTGAGCCAGTCTCACTGGGTAACCAAGGAGGCAAAGGCTGTGTGAGTTAGAAGGGGTTTTATGGCTTAGAGCAAAGGATAAACCCACCCCAAACAAGAAGATGTTTTTACCAAGCAGGAAGAGAGCACAGGCAAACAAGGCAGCAAATGTGGCAAGGAGAAAAAAGGTCTCAGAATTTTGCACTGCAAGAAAACTGAAAAACAACTTCTGGCTGAAACTGTGATGTGCTGACTGTGAGTGATTGGAGAGCAGGAACATGAATATGGCAATGACAGCAGTTATGGTGGGCTATAGGTAAAAGTTAAGGGTTAGATTTGTTCTATATTGAGATGCTCAGCAAAGGAAAGTATAAAATGCATTGTAAACCACACCGTGCTGACTTGCACGGGAGTGCTGGGAGTGTTTCATTTTCTTTCCCCTTCCAGTGTGGCCAGGGAGCTCCACAGAGCTCCTGAATGAGGAGCTGGCTGCCTGTGCTGTCCTTCAAATAGATCTCTACCACTGGAAACATCTCTGGAAAGCTGATTTGGCAGGATTTCATTGAGAACTGCCAGTCTGGAAATGACAGGTGTATTTGGAATTGTCTTGTACAGCTGTGCATGGTTCCCACCTTCCAGGAAACAATCCCTGGGGAGCACTGCTGAGAGAGCCAGGCTCCACCAGAAACTCATCCAGAACAAAAGCTCAACACAACCTAAGAGCCATTCCAAATATTTGTTCATTAAAAAAAAAAAGGCAAACAGAAATTACACACGAGGAATTTCAGTCTGAATCAAACTGCACATCATCATTTCTCACCATCCTTTTAAAGGCCTGTTGGTTTCCAACTGAAAAATGCCACTGATAAACCACATGCACTCCAACAAAGCCACCTGGCTTCCATCCTGACACTTGCACTCACTTGGCTGATTGTTTCCCCCCAAGAACAGACTGAATGCAGAGAGAATCAGGGATGGGTGCAGAGAGAATCAGGGATGGGTGCAGAGAGAATCAGGGATGGGTGCAGGGAGAATCAGGGATGGATGCAGGGAGAATCAGAGATGGGTGCAGGGAGAATCAGGGATGGGTGCAGGGAGAATCAGAGATGGGTGCAGGGAGAATCAGGGATGGGTGCAGAGAGAATCAGAGATGGGTGCAGAGAGAATCAGGGATGGGTGCAGAGAGAATCAGGGATGGGTGCAGAGAGAATCAGGGATGGGTGCAGAGAGAATCAGGGATGGGTGCAGGGAGAATCAGAGATGGGTGCAGGGAGAATCAGGGATGGGTGCAGAGAGAATCAGGGATGGGTGCAGAGAGAATCAGGGATGGGTGCAGAGAGAATCAGGGATGGGTGCAGGGAGAATCAGGGATGGGTGCAGAGAGAATCAGGGATGGGTGCAGCTCTGTGCAGTGTGAGCAAGAGTGAGTGCAGGGCAGATTCAGTTCAGATGAAATGCACACAGTACAGTATAATAAAGTAATTCATCAGTAATTCATTAGCCTTCTGATGATGGAGTCAGGTGCATCATTCTCTCTCCCCTTCCTCAGAGTTGTCTTTGATTTACAACACAGGGGCTGTGGGCAAGGCTCTCAAACACCCAGAGGGACTCTTGGGGCTGTGCAGGGTCACAAGTTGGGCACTGTGGGTCCCTTCCAGCTGGGGATGTTCTGCAATTCTGTGGTTCTATGCAACATTTGTTGGTGTTTGCATCCAGACAGGAGGCTGGGGAGGCCTGTATGTGTCAGAGCAGCCCAGCAAGATGAGGGATGAGCTCATGGGACCTGCCATGACATCACAGGGCACGGCACCCCAGCCTGCTGCTGCTGCACGTGGGCTGGAAATGCCTGTGCATGACAGAACCTTCCTGCACGGAACTGCAAACATTTATTCTGGAAGGGTCTGGATGCTCGTGGCTAAGAGCAATAAATACAGATTTCATTTCATAGTTAATACCCTGGCCAGGGTAAAATGCTCATTTTTAATATCGCTGCCTGCGATCTGACATTACCAACGAGATGTTGCAATGCAATCTCTGAGTCACTGAGCAGCAGATAATGGTATTTTCTTGAGTTCAATCTGGAGGAGTTGGCCCCATTTATCAAGCTCAAAAAAACGATGCCAGAGAGTCTGCCAGAGAGTCTGTCTGGCCTGTGCTGCACGAGTTACGTGACCCAGGGCTGCGAGGAGAGGGGGAGAGAGGGAGCAGACCTGCATGTCACCGGGGGGATCTCCTGGGAGTGTGTCTCCCTCTCTCCTTCCTTGGGGTCAGCCAAGAGTTTGGGCTGTGAGGGAATCAGGAGTGACCACGTCGCTCTGCCTTGGCTTTCAGGCTGCCCCAAGGGAGCTGCTGTCCCACAGCAGGACCAGGCACAGCTGAAATTTGGGGTCTGGGCAGTCCCTGTGACTGGAGGAGGTGGCCAGTGTGACAGGATCCCCCAAGTGTGCCCACCACCAGGGCTGGGAGCCCCACTGCTGCTGAGCCCAGGGCCATTGGTGGGGACAGCAAGACCTGACAAGGGGGCTGAGGAAGGAGTGTCCATTATGGTGAAATCTCCCAGGTGGAGACTGGGGAACCATCCTCAGAGGAATCCTGCCATTAGGAGTGTGTGTACACCTTGGAGGTGTCTCAGGGGAGGGAGCAGAAGAACAGAAGGGTGGGAGCTGGAGGAGAAGCCTGCCTGGGCTGCTTTGGGAGTGTTAAAGGAGCTGGAAAGATCTGGAGGAAAGCAGAAGCAAGCCTGGGAATGCTGGGCTTTGTCTCCTGCAGGCAAATGGGAGCATCTCCAGTGACCCAGCGAGCCCTCTCTGGCAGGCAGAGCCCAGGTCCTGCACAGAAATGTGCTGTGCACCTCTCACACAGCACCACTGAGCCACTGGCTGGGGGTGCAGCAGCTTTGTTTTCAGCAGAAGGGCTTCAGCTCAAGACTGGGCACCTCATTGCAGAAGAAATGGTTTTCACTGGGCAGACATGGCAGACAGGATGCAGGAACCAGCAGATGAAAGTCCCTGGCCTGCTTTGCAGAGGTCAGAGATGATCCCTTCCTCCTTGAAAGCCAGTGAATGGTTCTGCAGACACTTTAACGTGTGAATGAAGCAGTGACTCATGAGAACAAGGCACATTTAACTCCTGCTCTCCTCCCTGAGGAGCTCACCCAGGCTCCCACGAGCACAGCTCCTGCCCAGGGCTTGTGCTGGGATCTCCTCCTCTGCCCACCTGGAAATCTGGGCATCAGCAGAGGTCAGTGGCCAGTCCTCTCTCCTGCTCCTCACAGTTCATTGTGGGTTTTGGGGAGGGAGTTCCCTGTCCAGATGTACCTGCAGCTACCTGCCTTTTCATGGCTATGCCTTCCTTCTCCTTCCTTCTTCTTCATACTCCTCCCTTCTCCTTCCTTCTCCTCCCTTCTCCTTCATCCTCCTTCCTTCTCCTTCCTCCTCCTGCCTTCTCTAACCTTCTCCTTTCTTCTCCTGTCTCCTCCCTCCTTTGCCATCCTCCTTCCTCCTCCTGCTTTCTCCTTCCTTCTCCTTCCTCCTCTTTCCTTCTCCTTCCTTCTCCTTCATTCTCCTTCCTTCTCCTTCCTTCTTCTTCCTCCTCCTTCCTTCTCCTTCATCCTCCTGCCTTCTCCTGCCTTCTCCTTCCTTCTCCTTCATCCTCCTGCCTTCTCCTTCCTCCTTCTGCCTTCTCCTTCAACCTCCTTCCTTCTTCTTCCTCTTCCTTCCTTCTCCTTCATCCTCCTCCCTTCTCCTGCCTTCTCCTTCCTCCTTCTGCCTTCTCTAACCTTCTCCTTCCTTCTTCTTCCTTTTCCTTCCTTCTCCTTTCTCCTTCTTCCTTCTCCTTCCTCCTCCTGCTTCCTCCTTGCTCCTCCTTCCTCCTCCTTCCTCCTTGCTCCTCCTTCCTCCTCCTTCCTCCTCCTCCCTCCTCCTCCCTCCTCCTGCCCTCTCCTTCCTCCTCCTGCCCTCCAGCCCAAGCTGCCCAGCAGCTTCTCCCTGTCCTGTGGATAAAATCTCCATCCAGGCTCTGCTCAGGGTTTTAGCAGTGACGATGTGGGCATCCTCCCCAGAACGGGTCACCATTGCTTGCTCAAATGCTTGTCAGTGAAATGTGGTATTCTGGACACCAAATTCATCATTTCAAAGAGAAATTTAATTTTCCTCCATAAATAAAGAAAAGCACAAATCTTACTTCCAATTAAATCCGGAAAAACTCGCAGTGATTGAAGAATTTCTGGCTTTAATTGTCAAATGCAGAATGTTGGGGAAACTTGGAGAATCCAAAAAGAAATTTTGGACTCTCAGTTGCCAAAGGAGGGATGATGCCATCTTAAAGCTGCCAGATTTCAGACGAGCCTCGGTTTATTCCAATTAATCTATATGTTGACAAAAAACACTCCATGAAAACAACTTTTCTCAGGAACAATTTCCATTTCCCAGTTCTGTGACCTGAAAATGCATGCCAAAAGTCTCTGAGAGTGCTTTAGTTTATTTAACTGAAAAGCAAAATGACAATAAAGCGAGTATTTAAAGTGAAGGTCTGTTCTGAAAATATATCCACTTAATGCTTAAATGATTCAGCTTCACAGAGCTGGAAACAATTAGGAACCAAATCAATTGGGAGAAGGAATTTAATCAGAAAAATGTGAATGCTAAGTGGGAATTGTTGAAAAACATTTTACACGTTGCCCCAAAACCACAATCCCACAATTGAGAAAGAAGGCAACACTGGTTAAAAAAAAAATAGACAACTCTGGCTCGTGAGGGAAGTGAAGACAACAGTGAAAAATAAGAAACCCATATATAACTTAAGAAAGTGGAAACTGATCGTAATGAATGAGAAGTGAGGAGCTGCAGAAAGCTGATAAGGAAAGCCAAGAGCTGAGAACAACGTTTGGGCTGCAAACCTGAGCGAAGGAGCAGCAGCTCCTGTCAGTGCAAAGGGAATAATTACAGCTCTGGGAGGCTGTGCCTCGGGTTGGAGCTGGGCTGGGTGCACCAGAGCAGCCAGCAGCTGCAGAGGAAAGCTGTTCAGCAGGGTTTGTGTGGCTGAATCGGGCTCTGGAGGGGCTGGGCATCATCTCTGCCTCCCAAGGCTGCCACAGACAGCAGCAGATCCATTTAGGAGAGAGAAATGGGGTTAAAGCGAACTCACACAGACCTACAGAGGGCAGAACGTGTTAAACCAAGGCTCACCTCTTTGCTGGAATTGCAATTTGATCGATAAAATAACGTGGGTGTTGTAACACACTCAGACTCCTGCAGGGCCACTGCACTGCTCCCTCTTGGTGAGGGAACCAGAACAATGCCCAATTAACACAGGCCATGATTAACAGATTACAGCTGGCTCTGGGCTGTCCCAGCTGTGCCTGTCAGTGGGAACTGCACACCCAGAGGGGGAAAGGAGCTCCCTGGGGTCAGGGCTGGGCTCAGCTGCCTTATCAACCATCTGGAAATAGATCAAATCATCTGTGCTGGCACTGAGCTGGTGACACAAACAAACGGAGGGGATGGTCACCGTGCACAAGCACGCACATGCAGGGACAGGTTATTGGCCACAGGGACACCCCAGGCTGTCTGTCCTGGGCAGGAATGGCTGTGCAGAGCTTGTGCAGGCTGTACCTCCCCCTGGGGAAGGTGAACATGAACATTCCCAGGGCAGCAGGGCAATCCCAGCTCCCTGAGTGCCCCTGGGTGTGTCCAGCTCACTGGGCACAGGGATGCTGAGAGGCTGGGGAAAAGCTGGAATTTGGTTATAGAGAATCAACCCTGCAGTGAGAGTCCTTCAGAATGCTCCTGATTCACAGTGACCCAAAGCAGCTCTTCACAGAGCAACAGGATCCCAGGATGGCTTGGGTTGGAAAGGACCTTAAAACCCATCCTGTTCCCAGGGACACCTTCCCCTGCCCCAGGTGCTCCAGCCCCAGTGTCCAGCCGGGCCTGGGGCACTGCCAGGGATCCAGGGACCCCCTGTGCCAGGGCCTGCCCACCCTCCCAGGGAACAATTCCTCTGTATATCCAATCTAAACCTGCTTTCTGCCAGTGCAAATCCATTCCTCCTTTTCCTGTCACTCCGAGCCCTTTGTGGGCTCCCATCAGGTCCTGGAAGGTCACAATTAGAACACCTTAAAGCTGCTCCTGCCCAGGTGAGCAATGCCAGCTGTGCCAGCCTCTCCTGCCAGCAGAGCTGCTCCATCCTCTGCTCATCCTGGAGCCTCCCTGGGCTCTCTGCAGCAGCTCCAGCCCCTGCCTGTGCTGGGACCCCAGAGAGACACAGAGCTTGCCCTGTGACATCTCTCCCACCTGCTTATTTCCATTGGACACTGAGCCCCAGGATGGAAATGGAGCAGAACTCAGCAAAGGCTGAGAACTCCTGAGCCTGAGTCCATCCTGGCTCCGTGCTGGGTGCAGCCCTGGCTGGGCTCCTGCACTGCCCCAGCTGGATCCTTTGGGGCCTTTTAATGAATTTAATAAACTTCATTCCATTAACTCTGCCCAGCCTCTGCTCCAGGAGCCTCTCCAGGCACCACCAGCACTCCTGGGTGCACAGAGTGGCTCTGGCTGCCCCTGTGCCAACATCCAGCATGTTTTACAGCTGACCTGCGAGGAATGTGTGTCACTGAGGAGGATCTGCAGCCCTGGGGAACATAAAGCACAGCTGCATTGTTTAAAAGTGTCTGCTGCAGCGGGCTGGAGCAGCAGAGATGATCTCAGGGAGATAACTCCAGGAGTGTGCTACAGCAACGGCCCCGCTACCTTCCCTGCCAGTGGAAGATTCTTATAAATTCACTCCTCCTGCCATCCTTCTGCAAAGGGTCAGGAGATGTACTGACAATAGCAGCATGCAAAGATTTCAGGACTTGGCCACACGCTGAGCAAACACTCTGGATAGTTTCAGCAGTAGATTAAAATGCCAGATCAGCGAGCAGCGCTGCACTTTAAATATGCTCACTAATTTATGAAGTTTATTCTTAGCAAGCTTGCAGGCTTCAGAAAGTTGAATTTCTTGCTGACAAATGGAGCTGGGCAGGCAGGGTGTGTGTGCTGTGGCCCCAGAGGCAGTGCAGGGAAGCAGGTCCCACCCAGCCCTGCACAGGGCAGAGTCCCCAGGGGCAGAGGCAGCAGGGCTGGGTGTCCAGACTCTGGTACAGCCTCAGAGCACAAACCCAGGCTCTTGGCACATCCCACGCTCCTCCGAGGAGCTGCTGCCTCCCACTCCAGGCACAGACATCCCTTATCTGTTTCCCCTGTGTGCTGGGGGTTAACTGCTCTGAGCAGCGCTCCCAGCATCAGTGCCCTGTGCTCCGGGAGCAGCAGCAGGTCACCTGCCACACCCCGGGCTGAGCCAACACCCCTCCCCTGCCAGCACAGCCTCCTCCACGGCCCCAAAGGACAGCCCTGTCCCTTTTCCTGGCCGTGCTGTGCCCAGCTCCTCTCATCTGCCCGTGCTCAGCCCAGCTGAGCCAGAGGCTGGGCTCAGGAGCTCGCTGCTGCCTTATCCCAGTCCAGACTGGTGGGAGGCGTCTCAGGTGGGACACAGCAGGTACCAGGTACACCCCCAGTGCCCCTCAGCCCTCTGCCTCTGCTGGTCCCTGTGGCCCTGAAGAGCTGGAGCAGGTCTGGAGTGGCAGGGCTTCCTCAGGAGGGAACCAGTGCTAGCACTGCTTCCAAAGACATAAGATAGATATAAGATGATATAAGATATATAAGAGATAAGATAGATACAAGATATAAGATGATATAAGATATAAGATAGATGTAAGAGATAAGATAGATATAAGATATATAAGATATATAAGATATAAGATATAAGATATAAGATATAAGATAGAGACAAGGTATAAAATATAAAATATAAGATATAAGAGACAAGGTATAAAATATAAAATATAAGATAGATATAAGATACAAGAGGTAAGATATCAGATAGATATCAGATACATATCTTTAGTTTCCTTCTCGTCCAGACTGAACTCAAGAGTGTATTCAGGAGCCCTTCTGAAGGGCTGTGTGTCCACCTTTCACCACCACCAGCTGAAAAACCACCTGGAAGAGCATTGCTGTCACTGGAACTGGGAGCTGTGCTCAGCAGAGAGGCTGGAGGGGGCCTGGCTGTGTGGGCAGCAGCTCAGCACCCTGCCCTGCCCTTCTCCTGGCTTGGGGAAACGTGAGAGGCACAGGGGTGCAGAGAAGGGAGAATCCCTGTGGGACAGGGATGAAAAGAAGGGATGCTCTGTGGCACAGGGATGCAGAGAAGGGAGAATCCCTGTGGCACAGGGGTGCAGAAAGGAGAAAGCCCTGTGCCACAGGGATGCCATGTGGCACAGGGATGCAGAGAGGGGATGCTCTGTGTCACAGAGATGCAGAAAGGGGATGCCCTGTGGCACAGGGATGCAGAGGAGGGATGCTCTGTGTCTCAGGGATGCTCTGTGTCTCAGGGATGCTCCGTGTCTCAGGGATGCACAGAAGGGATGCTCTGTGGCACAGGGATGCTCTGTGTCTCAGGGATGCACAGAAGGATGCTCTGTGTCTCAGGGATGTACAGGAGGGATGCTCTGTGTCTCAGGGATGCTCTGTGTCTCAGGGATGCAGAGAAGGATGCTCTGTGTCTCAGGGATGCTCTGTGTCTCAGGGATGCTCTGTGTCTCAGGGATGCACAGAAGGGATGCTCTGTGTCTCAGGGATGCAGAGAAGGATGCTCTGTGTCTCAGGGATGCTCTGTGTCTCAGGGATGCCCTGTGTCTCAGGGATGCTCTGTGTCTCAGGGATGCACAGGAGGGATGCTCTGTGTCTCAGGCACGCCCCGTGGCTCAGGGATGCAGCGAGGGGCAATCCCCGGGCAGGGAGCCGCCTGCCAGCCCCGGGGCCAGGGCTGGGCACTGCGTGCTGGGACGGCTCCTCGGGAGGGCGATGCCAGCCTCCGTGGCGGTGTCCCCTGGGACGGCTCCTCGGGAGGGAGCTGCCAGCCGCCGTGGCGGTGTCCCCGTGCTGTTTGTGGGGCGGGAGCGGCACAGAAGGCAGCGGGATCCTGTGGGCTGGGGCTCGCAGCCCTGCGGGGCCGCTCCGCAGCTCCGGGGAGCTGTCACTGCTCTCCTGCCAGGGAAAAGCCTTTCCCAGGAACATTTCCTGAGCTGGGAGCAAACCCCACACGGCACCACGACACTCCAACAGCAAAGGCACTTCGCTGTCACTCTCACTGCAAATGAGCTGTGTGTGCCTCTGCTGGTAGCTCAACAAACTCCTCTGCCCTGTCCAGCAGTGCTGGGTGATGGGAGAATGTCCCACCCAAACCAACCCTCCTGGCTGGGTGATGGGAGAATGTCCCACCTAAACCAACCCTCCTGGCTGGGTGATGGGAGAATGTCCCACCTAAACCAACCCTCCTGGCTTAGTGATGGATAAATTTCCCACCAAATCCAACCCTCCTGGCAGGCTGGCTGCTCCCCACGAGGCAGAGCTCTGTCTGGAGGCCACACACACCCCACAGCTCCAGCACCATCCCAGTTCCATCCCTGCAGAGCTTCCATCCCCACCCCCAGTGCTGTGAGTGAGGGTCACACAGCCCCGTCCTGCTGGTGGCTGTCCCCTGTCCCAGCAGGGTTCAGAGCCAGGACACCCCTGGGGACAGCTGATAAGCCCTCTGCATCTGTTCCAAGAATGCCAGTGCAGGCAGGGTGAATATTTTGGCTGGAGGCTTGGCCATAAATCAACGTGAGCCAGAAAAGCCCCCTGGCAGTTTGTCCCCCTCCCTGGTGCCTTCTCCAGGGCACTGCCAGCAACCCTGGTGCCTGGGATAGGGGCACAGGGAATCCTGGAGGAGCCTCTGGTTCAGGATCACCCTGGCTCCTCATGCCAGGGTGGGCTGGGCCCTGGAGGAGAGCGTGGCAAGGGGGCTGCCAGGGGGGTTTGGGGCTGCCAGGGGGGTTTGGGGCTGCCAGGGGGCTTTGGGGCTGCCAGGGGGCTTTGGGGCTGATCCTGTGTGCAGTCAGAGCCCTGGGGGAGCCAGGGAAGGGCAGGCAGGGCAGGGCTGCTGCTCTGGGGGCACACACTGGGCTGGGGGGGTCCAGCTCAGAGCAGGAGCAGGAGCAGAAGTCTGGTGACTCTCCTCTCTTCCAGAGAGGGGTCTGGTGCCTCCTGCCACTGCTCTGCTGAGTGTGGGGGTCTGTGCTGCACCTCTGGACCCCCCAACCTCCATGGGGCTGTGCTGGTGGGCCCACAGGTGAGCTGGCACCATGAGGGGTGTCCCCAGCACGCACAGGGGGACATCACTGAGCAGGGGACACCTGCAGACTGTCTGTGCCCAGCCTGAGATGGGGACATGCACAGGCAGCCTGCTGGGGGCTCAGAGCTGGGGAGGGGACACAAACGTGTCACATCTGGCAGGACACCACCCCAGCAGGTCCCTGGGGGCTGGAGGGGGCTCAGAGCTGGGGAGGGGACACCACAGCCCTGTCACATCTGGCAGAACACCACCCCAGCAGGTCCCTGCCCTGCAAGGCACCCCTAAGCCCAGAGCAGGGCTGGATCTCTGTCACCTAAAGCCCAGAGCACGAGCTGAGCTCCTCTGCAGTCGCAGGCAGGAAGGCCAAGAAATAAAGCAGGTACATTCCAGGAATGCTGCAGCAGCAAACACTGCATGAATCACGTCAGGCCACGTCTCCTTCCCAAAAAAACACACTTGGGACAGGCACCCCACCTTTGGAGCTGGGCCTTTCCAGCACACCTGGGCTGGTGGAGGAGTGGGGTAAGCACCAGGCAGGGGTGGAAGAGCCACACAGCATCCCCAGCCTGTGTCTCACACGTCATCCCCAGCCTCTGTCCCTGCTCCATCTGCACCCTGAGCTGCCCAGGGGCATCAAACCCACCCCAGGGGCCTTGGCACAGGGCACTGCTCCTGCCACAGCACCCTTGGCTCCCCTGGAATGGCTCTCCCTGAATTCCAGTGGGGTTTCATATGGAGGAAATAAATAAATAGGTGATATAATAGTTAATAAACACAGGAGAAATGGAGTGACCCTGGGGTGAAGCAGCAAGGGGACAGAGCTGGGACAAAGGCACATGGTGAGAAATGGTGGGCTTGGAGCTCTGGGCATCACAAATGCAGCAGAGATTGACACCAGAACCAGGGAAATCACTGCCTGCACAACAAGAGGGTGCTGGGAATGGGAACAGGCTCAGAGAGGAGCTACAGGAATGACTGAGACACACAAACCTGGGAAGCTCCAGGGAAAGCAGAGGAAGCCCAACCACCTTTCCCAAGGCAGGACACGAGGGAAACCAGAGCTGCTGGGCAGCCCCAAGAGCAGGCAAAGCAAAGACCAGGAGCTCTGCTGGAGCTCCTTCAGGCACTGAAGGGCTCTAAGGCCTCCCTGGAGCCTTCTGCTCTCTCACACAGGTGCCTGGGGGAGGTGGCACTTCTTGCTCCCTCCTGAGTGTGGGCTCAGGGACCACAAGGGCTGTCCCCAGAGCAGGAGAGCCAAGTGCCTGATGCAAACTGAGGCTGCTCTCACCCACACCAGCCCTGACACGCACAGAGGGGCTCCCTGAGCTGGGCTCTGCCCGGTGGGACTGTCACCCCCAGAGCAGGCTGGCCTCCACTCACAGAGACTGGGCTGCTTCTCCTGCCTCCCCGAGCCTTTCTGGGAGCTTTTCCAGCTTTGGGGCTGAAAAAGGCACCAGGGACTGGGGCAGAGCAGTGGGGAGGGAGAGATCCTCTGTGGAGATGGGGATGAGCACAGCAGAGTCCGCCAGCAGTGCCCTGCAGAGTGTGCCAGGCTGTGCCAGGCTGTGCCAGGCTGCTCACACACACCAGCACTGTGTCAGGCTGTGCCAGGCTGTTCCAGGCTGTTCCAAGCTGTTCCAGGCTGTGCCAGGCTGTGCCAGACTGTGCCAGGCTGCTCACACACACCAGCCCTGCCCTGCACAGGGTGCCAGGCTGTGCCAAGCTGTTCCAGGCTGTGCCAGGCTGTGCCAGGCTGTGCCAGGCTGTGCCAGGCTGCTCACACACACACCAGCCTTGCTCTCCACAGGGTGCCAGGCTGTTCCAGGCTGTTCCAGGCTGTTCTAGGCTGTGCCAGGCTGTGCCAGGCTGCTCACATGCACCAGCCCTGCCCTGCACAGTGTGCCAAGCTGTTCCAGGCTGTTCCAGGCTGTGCCAGGCTGTGCCAGGCTGTGCCAGGCTGCTCACACACACCAGCCCTGCTCTGCACAGGGTGCCAGGGCTGGCCTGGCTGCCATCAGAAGGGAAATAGGGGAATTGGAGTGAGACCACAGCGCCCACCAAGCAGCCAGCCCTGGCAGGCACGAGCAGGCAGCAGCTCCTCACCCCGTGCTCAGCCCAAACCCCCGGGCACAGGGGAGCAGCTGGAGCATGCCCAGAGGAGGATGAGGGTGGGAGGAAGCCCCCGTGTGCCCAGCCCTGCTGGGATGCTCCTGGGGAGGCAGCCAGGAGCGCTGGGATGCTGCACAGCAGACAGCACAGCCCAACAGGACGGGGTTTTCTGCTGGTTACATGTTTTATGAAAAGCTGCTGGCAAAAATGCGCATTTTCTTTGGCCGTGTTTTGCATGGATTTGGCAAAAATGTAACGTTAGTGTCTCCCCTTGAGAGAACTTTATTGAGTGGAACAAAGTCGGATATTTTTAGCTACCCATTGTTAGCTGAAGAACAAAGCCATAACTAAGATATTTTGTCTCTTACACTGAAACGGGACTATCAGACAAATCCATGTACAGTCATATGTGGCTGCCCATTCAGATGGAGCACGAGAGGGAAACTATTTTTAGCCTGAACGCTCCACACAACAACCACATTTCCCTTCCCCTCCAAGCTGGACCACCAGAAAACACAGGCAGCACCAGAGAGAGCAGCACTGGCCAGGGGGACCTGGGGTCACCTCCTGCTGCCGGCCCTGGGGCCATCTGACAAATGACATTTATAGGAGAGGTCACCTAAAAAAGAAGCACTTTCATTTTTCTGCCTTTTGGGGTGTTTTCCCCCCGCGCTCGGAGCTGAAATGACGAGAGGCGGCAGGGAGCAGTAAAGCAGGGTACAGAGGGCTCTCAGAACAGCGCTGAGCCCTCCCTGCTCCCAAAACACTCGTGCAGGACCCTTCGGGGGGCTTCTAAATCCTGCCAGAGCCAACAAACCCTCCTGGGGGCTACCAAACCCTCCTGGGGGCCAGCAAACCCTCCTGGGGGCTACCAAACAATCCTGGGGGCCACTGAACAATCCTGGGGGTCACCAAACCCTCCTGGGGGCCACCAAACCATCCTGGGGGCCACCAAATCCTCCTGGGGGCCACCA
Source organism: Fringilla coelebs (assembly GCF_963513975.1). Taxonomy (NCBI): domain Eukaryota; kingdom Metazoa; phylum Chordata; class Aves; order Passeriformes; family Fringillidae; genus Fringilla; species Fringilla coelebs. The sequence goes on from NC_140045.1 coordinate 12,937,562, forward strand.
AACCCTCCTGGGGGCCAGCAAACCCTCCTGGGGGCCACCAAATCCTCCTGGGAGCCACCAAACAATCCTGAGGGGCACCAAATCCTCCTGGGGGCCAGCAAATCCTCCTGGGGGCGACCAAATTCTCCTGGGGGCTACCAAACCCTCCTGGGAGCAAACAAACCCATCTGGGGGCTACCAAACCCTCCTGGGGGTCACCAAACCCTCCTGGGGGCCATCCATACCTACCAGGGCCACCAAACCCTGCCAGAGCCACCAAACCCTCCTGAGGGCCACCAATCCTTCCTGGAAGCCACCAAACCCTCCTGGAAGCCACCAAATCCTGCTGGGGGCCACCAATCCCTCCTGGAAGCCACCAAACCCTCCTGGAAGCCACCAATCCCTCCTGGGGCCGCCAGTCCCCCAGGTGAGGAGGGAGGATGCTCCCGGGCAGCGCCGGGGGAGCGCAGCGGGCGCAGCCCCGGCAGCGCTGCCCCCTCCCCGCTCCGCGGCCGGGCCATCCGCGCTGGAAATGCCCCGGCTGAGGCTGCCAGGCTGCTTTGGGAAGTTTTAACCCCGAGACACCCGAGAGCCCAGCACGGGGCTGACAAAGCTCCCCCCGAGCGAGGTTTCAGCGCTCAGCAAATGACATCAGTGCGCGCTGACTGGCAGCGCTCCTTCGGCAAAGTATTCGTGTAATAGAAACAAAGCGCTCCATAAATGCCCTGGATTTCTGCGTGTGAGAGATGCCGGGAGCTTCTCCCAAACAGCTCTTGTGGGTTGCAGCGGTGAGTCACCGAGAGGTTGCATTGAACACTGAGAGTTTGGTGCGACCAGGGTGACCCCGCGCAGTTAAGGGAGCCGTGAGACGCTCATGGTAAAAGAGGAATAAAAGTGGGGTGACAATGCACAGCGGAGCTGCTGGGGGGTCCCACCGTGCCAACTGGGGTGGGGACACCAGAGGAACCACCAGAGCAGGGTCCCAATGGCTGCAGCACAGCCAGGAGCTTTAGGAACCTTCAGGAAGCTCCGGGCCCATCAGCTCCATCCTCCCCGCGCTCAGCCAGCCGCTGCCTCCGCAGCACCTCTCGCTGCCAGGCTGGCTCCCGAGTGCCAAACACACCTTGTGCCCGCTCCTGGAGGAGTGCCACTCTCCTCAGAGATCTCTGTGCCCTCCACAACTGCCAGGTGCTGCTGGGACCCCTCAAACCCCCAGGAGGAGCGGCAGCGGCGATGCCCGGCTCTGCTCGTGTCCCAAAGCTGTCCCCACGCACCCGTGCCGTGTGTCACCGCCGCCGAGCCGGCAGAGGACAGGACAACGCGAAGAAGGAAGCTCGAATTAATTACCTGTGGGCTTTTCGGCTGGGCGAGAGCGTCCTGCAGGAGATGCTGCTCTGCCGCTCCTCGCCTGCTCCGCGGGCTAGGGCTGCTTTGACCAGGGAGCACTGATTGTGTTTTATAAACTTGAAGCACAGTAAGAACCGGTTTAAAATAGAGTGAACGGAGCTGGTGCGGGTGGAATTAGACAAACTCTGCGAGCTGCTTTTCCAAAAATAAATTAACTTCTTGCAGCCCGCGGAGCAGAGGCGGGGGACGGGGCCTCCCGGGAGCGCTGCCCGAGCGCCTCTGCCGCTGCTGTCCCCTCCTGGCACAGCCCCGAGCCGGGGCTGCCCCGCTGCCGGGGCTGCACGGGGAGGGGGCAGCACCACCGCATCCCCCCCAGGCCCTCTGCACCCCGATAAAGCCTCTGTGCGCTGGCAGAGGGGAGCAGAGGCACCTGGGGCAGCGAGGAGCGGGGCAGGATGCCAGCCAAGGGTGGCACTGACGGAGCAGTCCCTGCCAGGATCGTTGTCTCAGCGTGTGCTGGGCATTTCTTTCGGCCCAGGGAGGCCAGGCTGGGTAAGCAGAGCAGGTCTCCTTGGCCCTGCAAAGTGCCCCTGCTTGGATGGAGCTGGGAATGAGGAACTGAAGGAGGGGGCACAGAGAATCACAGGAAAGTTTGGAAGTGTTGGAAAGGACCTTAAAGACCATCCCATCCCACCCCAGCCATGGCAGGGACCTCTCCCACTGTCCCAGGCTGCTCCAAGCTCTGGCCAGCCTAGCCTTGGGCACTGCCAGGGATCCAGGGATCCTGTGCCAGGGCCTGCCCACCCTCACAAGGAACAATTTCTTCCCAGTATCCCATCCAGCCCTTCCCTCTGGCAGTGGGAGCCATTCCCTGTGTCCTGGTACTCCAGGCCTTGTCCCAAATCCCTCTCCAGCTCTGTTGGAGCCCCTTTAGGCACTGGAAAGCGCTTTAAGGTCTCTCTGGAACCTTCTGCTCCCACCCTCTCTCAGCCAGTGACAGGGCTTGATCTCACACAGGTGGCAGGGGGAGGTGGCACTTCCTGCATCCTGCTCCCCTGAGTGTGGGCTCAGGGACCCCACGGTCTGTCCCCACGTCCCCAAGCTCTGGATGGTTTATTGAGCTCAGCCCAGCACTCCCAGAGGTGCTGTCACCTTGAGCACAGCCCAGCACTCCCAGAGGGGCTGTCACCTTGAGCACAGCCCAGCACTCCCAGAGGGGCTGTCACCTTGAGCACAGCCCAGCACTCCCAGAGGGGCTGTCACCTTGAGCACAGCCCAGCACTCCCAGAGGGGCTGTCACCTTGAGCTCAGCCCAGCACTCCCAGAGGTGCTGTCACCTTGAGCACAGCCCAGCACTCCCAGAGGGGCTGTCACCTTGAGCACAGCCCAGCACTCCCAGAGGGGCTGTCACTTTGAGCACAGCCCAGCACTCCCAGAGGTGCTGTCACCTTGAGCACAGCCCAGCACTCCCAGAGGGGCTGTCACCTTGAGCACAGCAGGCTGCCCACCAAAGCAGGCGTGGCATGACCTGCCTATAACCCCTGCACGTCCCCAGTGCTTCCTCCTCACTGAGAGCAAGCAGAATGATGTCTCCCCACCTGTGCCCTCAGTGCCACTGTGGTGCTGGGGACAGCGCTGGTGGCAGTCCCCTTCTCTGTCTCCAGCTTTCACCCTGCCCTGCCCCTCAAAAACACAAAACAAAAAACAAAACAAAACAAAATCCCTGCATGTTTTTTGACACCAGCAGGGAGGTCCCTGGAAGCAAATCCTTCTTCTGACCAGCATCCAGGCCAAGGGCAGCCCTCCCTGGGCGGGCAGGATGCCACTCCCCAGGCAGGGAAAGTCCTTTTCCTTCTATTTATTTATATCCACGTGGCTGTAAACTCACCCGCCTGCTGCGTTAGCGCGAACCTGCTGCTCGCACTAACAAACACATCTCCCTTTGCTCAGAGCAGCACTCCCTGCCCGAGGAGCTGGGGATCTCCAGCAGCCCTTCTCCAGCTCTTCCAGAAATCCCCGGCTCCCACTGGGTTTGTTTACACAGCAGCTTGTAAGTGCAGTCCTTTTGGCAGAGCAGCTCCTGGTCTGGGAGAGACCTGAGGCGGTGATGAGAGAGGGTGACGGTCCCATCGAGGGCTCTGCAGTGTCACAGCCAGAGCCTGCCCAGGAGAGCTCTGCTCATGTGGGTTTGCACTGGGCAGAGCTGCAGACCCTGCAAAATGTCCCTTGGAAGCAGGAGGGTTTGGGACAGGCACAAAAAGGGGAGCAGCGACACTTCTGGGGCGGAGAGGTGGGACTTTCTGCATCAATAAGTTTCTTACCAATACAGAAATCCCAGGGCTCTGTGTATTTGGGGTGTGTTTCTCTATTAACACAGAAATCCCAGGGCTCTGTGTATTTGGGGTGTGTTTCTGTACCAGTACAGAAATCATGGTGTGTTTGCACTGGGCAGAGCTGCTGTCCCTACAAAATACCCTTTAGAAGCAGGAGGGTTTAGGACAGGCACAAAAAGGGGAACAGTGACATTTCTGGGGTGGAGAGATGTGAGTTTCTGTATTAATAACTTTCTGTACCAATACAGAAATATCATTGTATTTTTGTATCAATAAGTTTCTGTACCAATACAGAAATCCCAGGGCTCTGTGTATTTGGGGTGTGTTTCTGTACCAATACAGAAATACCATTGTACTTCTGCATTAATAAGTTTTTGTACCAATACAGAAATCCCAGGGCTCTGTGTATTTGGGGTGTGTTTCTGTACCAGTACAGAAATCATGGTGTGTTTGCACTGGGCAGAGCTGCCATCCCTACAAAATATTCCTTAAAAGCAGGAGGATTTAGGACAGGCACAAAAAGGGGAGCAGTGACATTTCTGGTGTGGAGAGCTGGGAGTTTCTGTATTAATAACTTTCTGTACCAATACAGAAATATCATTGTATTTTTGCATCAATAAGTTTCTGTACCAATACAGAAATCCCAGGGCCAGGGTGTTTGGGGTGTTTTTTGTACCAATAAAAAATACCATTGTATTTCTGCATTAAGAAGTTTCTGTACCAGTACAGAAGTCTCAGGGCCCTGGGTGTTTGGGGTGTGTTTCTGTACCAATTCACAATACAGTTGTTATTTTGGTTGCCATCCTTAGAGCTCAGAGTCCACAGTGGGCAGTGGAGCAGCTCACACTTCCCTCAGGTTCCTTCTGAGCCATCTGCTGTCCGTGCACTGCCCCAGCCCACGGGGCACATTGGAGTTTCTGCTCCTTGCAGAGGAAGATCCTCACACAGTTTTGCCCCACGGGTGGGGCAGGACCTTCCTGCAGCACCATCAGAGCGTGGCCCAGGGTGAGGAGGGGAGGCAGGGTGGGCTCGGGGGCACTCCCTGTGTGCTGGCAGCAGTGTAACCCCACCGGCCAGAGGGGATCCCCTGCCAGCCCCACACTGGAGAACTGATCCCATCCAAAAGGAGCTGAAAGGATGCACAGCAGAGGGGCTCAGCTCTGCCCTGCAGCCCGGCACGAGTGTGGGGATGGCTTGGGGACACAGTGGGTGGCACGGAGGTGGCAGGAAGGGACGGGGCTGTCCCCTGGCAGTCCCACCGAGCAGCCAGCGCTGGTTCTTGGAGTCACTCGCTGTCCGTGGGTGGCACGGAGGTGGCAGGGAGGGACGGGGCTGTCCCCTGGCAGTCCCACCGAGCAGCCAGAGCTGGTTCTTGGGGTCCCTTGGTGCCCCTGGGTGCTGCAGGCAGGGACAGGGCTGTCCCCTGGCAGTGCCATGGACCAGCCAGCGCTGGTTCTTGGGGTCCCTTGGTGCCCCTGGGTGCTGCAGGCAGGGACGGGGCTGTCCCCTGGCAGTCCCACCGAGCAGCCAGCGCTGGTTCTTGGGGTCCCTTGCTGTCTGTCCGCGGGTGCCGCAGTGCTCCGGGGGAGGTGGCGGTGCGGCGGTGGCTTTGTGCACGCCCGGGATGGGGACACCAGGGTGTCCCGGGGTGTTGATGCGGGCAAGCAGGACGCGGGGCTCGGCTGTGGCAGCACCCCAAATCCAAGCAGGTGCTGACCCGAGCGGGGCTCTCTGGCACGGCGGGAGCACGGCGGGGTTCCCGTGCGCTCCAGGCGGAGCAGCGCGGTGCCGGCTGTGCAGCAGACAGTTTATTTTAGCCATCGAGGCAGCAGACGGCTGCAGGATCGCGGCTGAGGCTGTGTGGGCGGCCGGGGGCCGTCAGCCCGTGCCTCCAGCGCGTGTGACACGCGTTTGGTGTCACCCGAGTGGGAGACCTGCTGGCGGGGTGAAATATGAGCTGCGGGTTCCCGGCTGCAGCTGGAGGAGCTCGTCCTGCAGCCTGGCTCCGTTCCCTCGCCGGGGCAGGAGGGCAGCGGGAGCCGCTGAGCAGCCCCGGGGCCGCAGCCACCATCCCCGAGCGGGGCGGGACGGACAGCGGGCAGCGGACAGACAGACACCGGGCAGCGGGACAGACACCGGGCAGCGGGATGGACAGACACCGGGCAGCGGGATGGACAGACACCGGGCAGCGGGACAGACGGACACCGGCAGTGGGATGGACACTGGGCAGCGCGAGGGACACTGGGCAGTGGGACGGACAGACACCGGGCAGTGGGAGGGACACCAGGGCACACAGCTCCCAGGGCACACAGCACAGAGAGCGCACAGCACCCAGGGCACGCAGCCCTTTCTGCAGCCTGTCCATCCCTGAACATCCCCCGGCAGCCTGCAGGCTGTGCTGGGGCTGCTCCTCCTGGCAAGTCAAGCCCCAGTCCTCCAGGAAAGCTCCTTCCCTGCCTGTGATCTGAAGGGATGGGGAAGGACAAGCTAAAGCCTTTTCCCATGATACTCCAAAAAATACATACACAAATAAAAATGGCCTTTCAGAGCCTGTGGAGCCCCAAGCTGCCATCAAGGGAAGACACAGAAGCCTCGTGTCCCTGCAGTGGGCAGCTCCACCACGCTGCAAAATCCCAGGGCTCTGGTATTTGGGGTGTGTTTGAAGCAGAGGCAGGAGCCCCATCCCAGGGGGGAAGTGGCAGGCTTGGATGCAGCAGCCATGCCCTAAAACATGCAATCACTTCTTCACCCCACACACTGCAAGTCTGGGGTACAAATACTTCCTTTAGGCACCCAGCCAGCCCTAGGGATGCTCTCCTGCACCAGGATCCTCTTCCCTGTGGAGGAGGACAAAGGGAATGGGGCACCTCCCTCGGTGGTGGCACCTGCCCGTGTGGGGACAACAGGAGAGCACGGGCACCGTGCATGGGGCCAGCAATGCTCTCCCCACGCTATTCTTAGGAAGGGTAAAGTTTATACAAGAAATTTAAGCTTTAAGCCCAGGCACCATAAATAGTCTATTTTTCAAGGGCTTCAAGTCAGTTGTAGGCTCAAAGCCAGAGCCAAAATTTGGCAGCTGTCTTTGTTTAGTGATTAATTAAAATGAGGTAACAAAACGAGACATATCTATTAACGAGGGTATTTGCAGCGTCAGTAGAGGATTCCAAATGGCTGATTTTTTCCCCCTTTTAATCTTCAAACTTCTCGTTAGGAAAACAAGCTCTTCCTCCGGCCGCAGGCGGGCGGGGAGGGAGGGGCTGAGCCGCGGCCCCTCGGCCGGGCAGCGGGAGGGGAGCGGCGGGCAGGCGAGGCTTTATCTTTATGGTCCTCTTCCTTTAAACAAAGCAAACCTCCGCATAAAGATTTTTCCAGTTTGGAAATTTTATTAGACCTTAAAGTAAACTTCAATGGAGAGACCTTTGGCTGTGACAGAGGCGGGAGGGGGGAGGCTTTGCGCGTTGCCGGCCTTTCCCCGGCGGGTGCCACCCGGCGGGGCTGAAATGGCAGTGATGGAGGCAAAGGGGCACTTTCCAAGCTCTTTTCCACGTTTGCCGGGCAAACAGGGCCAAGCTCGTGTTCCTCCTTTGTCTTGGGGCAGCAGTACACAGCGTTTCGGGCACCCTGAGGAGGTGTGACCAGACGAGGCGACAAGGAGGAGGGTGAGGATGGAGCCTGGGAGGCTCGTTCCCATCTGCAGTGCTCTCAGCTCATCCTTGACACGGGATGCATTTCCCAGCTCGGGAAACCAAGTGGAGCATGAAGCCGGCCTGTGTGGGAGGTGCCTGTGGTCAGAGGAGGGGGTTACAGCGTGTGCAGGGGTCAGAGGCAGCTCTCAGGGGTGTGTGAAACAGGTTCACCCTCCCCAAGGCTCCAAAGACTTAGCCACATGGGAAAGCACCCAAGTATGAGGAAAAGGGAAAAACATCCCAAAATAGTTTAGTCTTGTTTTCTGCGCTGAGAGCCCAGACAGGGTGGGAGTTCTGGTTGTGTCTGAGCTAAAAATTACAGTAAATAGAGAAGTGGCTGCAAAGCCCCATGTTCTGGATAAGAGGAACATGTGCAAACGCCGTCCATCGGGGCAAAGCCACGCTGCAGTGAAGGACCATAAATAAATGAGGAGGGGGATGCAGTGAAATGAGCTCAGTGTCAAGGGTGAGCTGTCGGTGAGGAGTCCAGAGTGGGGGAAAGCCCACTGCTCTTCCTTGGGGGATCACTGTCCCAGGGAACAGCTCAGGGGCAGGAAAGCCCACTGCTCCTCCTTGGGGGATCACTGTCCCAGGGAGGACTCCAGAGGGGAGGAAAGCCCACTGCTCCTCCTTGGGGGATCCCTCTCCCAGGGAGGAACAAATGGGGGGACACACCCCATGGATGCTCCACGGCCCTCCTTAACCCTCAGGAGCTCCCACATCAAGCAGCAGCCTCAGGGCCCGCTGACACAAGTCCTGGGGTGGCTGAGCTGGTGAAAACCCAGCAGCAGCCTGGGGTGCTGGGCTGTCCAGGCTGTGTCTGGAGCTGGCCACGGGCAAGGTGCCACCCTCGGTGGGGCAGGGACTGCTGCACGGGACGGGGACAGGGTGCGCCGCAGGAGCTGGCTCTGCTCCCGGCGGTGCTAAAGGGGACACCGAGGGCAGGGGACAGGCATCCGGGCTGGGAGCGCTGCGCTGCGGGATGTGCGGGTTCTCCGCAGAGCGCTGAGCCCGCAGCAGCAGCAGGTGCTGGGCAGGGACGTGCGGCAGCCCGGGGGCAGCGCGGAGGGGATGGGACAGCGCAGGGACAGCGCAGGGACAGCTCAGGGACAGCGCAGGGACAGCGCAGGGACAGCCCAGGGACAGCCCAGGGACAGTGCAGGGACAGCGCAGGGACAGCGCAGGGACAGCGGGACAGCCCGGGAGGTGGCGCTGGGACAGCCGGGGACACCGCGGGCAGGAACGGGGCTGGAGGAAGGCGGAGGGGCTCGGGCGGCCGCCGGACTCGCCGGGGCTGCCCCGTCCTCACCCCCCGGCCGCTCCCGGCGGGACGCGGCGGCGGCGGCGGAGTGGCGGTGCCACCTAGGGCCGGAGGCGGGCCGCTGCAGGACAGGGATGGGATATGGGATGGGGAATGGGATGTGGGATATGGGATATGGGATATGGGATATGGGATATGGGATATGGGATGGGGAATGGGATATGGGAATGGGATATGGGATATGGGATATGGGATATGGGATATGGGATATGGGAATGGGATATGGGATGTGGGATATGGGATTGGGATATGGGATATGGGGTGGGGAATGGGATATGGGATATGGGATTGGGATATGGGATATGGGATATGGGAATGGGATAGGGGATGTGGGATATGGGATATGGGATATGGGATATGGGATATGGGATATGGGAATGGGATGTGGGATGTGGGATGTGGGATGTGGGATGTGGGATATGGGATATGGGATATGGGATATGGGATATGGGATATGGGATGTGGGAATGGGAATGGGATATGGGAATGTGATATTGGAATGGGAATGGGATATGGGAATGGGATGGGGAATGGGATACAAGAATGGGATATGGGATATGGGATGTCGGAATGGGAATGGGATGGGAAATGGGAAAGGGGTGTGGGAATGGGATATTGGAATGGGAATGGGATATGGGAGTGGGAATGGGATATGGGAATGGGGAATGGAAAAGGGGTATGGGAATGGGATGGGGAATGGGAAAGGGGTGTGGAATGGGATATTGGGATGGGAATGGGATATGGGAGGGGGAATGGGATATGGGAATGGGGAATGGGATGGGGAATGGGATGGGGAATGGGAAAGGGGTGTGGGAATGGGATATTGGGATGGGAATGGGATATGGGATGGGGAATGGGATATGGGAATGGGGAATGGGAAAGGGGTGTGGGAATGGGATGGGGAATGGACTGTTCTGTTCCTCCTCAAACAAACAGGAGTTGATTTAATTTATACTCTGCCATGCAATATTGAAAATAATCCCAAGCCACTGCAGCTGTGTGTGGGGTGTTTACCTTTCTTTTATTGAAAGAGCAGAAGGAAATTTCCCTGGGCTGGGAGGACTGGGAGAGGGAGATGGGGCTCTGCAGGGAGCAGGCTTATCCACACAGCAGACACAGGCCCGGGGGGCTGGGGCAGATGGCAGATAAGAAAAGTAAACTCTTCTTTAATGAAGCTCCCTTAGTTACACCTTGCTGTTGGCTCCCTGAAATCGTTCTACATTCAAGTATTTCTGAGGCCTGATGAATTTTGCTCTTATTTAGTCGCCAATATTGCTTTTAAATCTCCCTGGAGGCACGGCTGATGCTATCACTGCAGCTGGCAGGTCCTGAGCAGGCTCCTGTGGGAGAGGAGCAGCAGGGATGGGGGAGCCTGCTGGGAGAAATGGGAACTCGCTTTTCAGCATTTCAGAAAAGTTTATTGAACCTCATCAAAAATACAACAGAAGAGTGAATAGAGAAAATATGGGGAGCAGAGGATTCCCCCCACCACGTGCTCACCCACACAATGGAGGTTTTTTCCTTTTTAACCTTTAACCCCTCCCAAAGTTCTGTCCATCAATTCCTTCCTCACTGCCCAGTGGTGGAGATCATTAAATCATGATTGGAACTCAGCTGTTGCCATAGCAACAATCTGACCCTCCCAGATGTCCCAACCCCGGCTGTCCCTTTATGATAACTATAAATCTATAAAACTTTTCTTAACCTACATATACATGATATTTGTCTATTATCATGTCATATATGTATTATAAGTGATATTTGTCTATTATCATGTCATTTATGTATAATTATACATTATATTTGTCTATTATCGTGTCATATATGTATTATTATAAGTGATATTTGTCTATTATCGTGCCATATATGTATTATTATACGTGATATTTGTCTATTATCATGTCATATATGTATTATTATGTTATATTTGTCTATTATTGTGTCATATACGTATTATACATGATATTTGTCTATTATGGTGTCTTATATGTATTATTATACATGATATTTGTCTATTATGGTGTCTTATATGTATTATTATACATGATATTTGTCTATTGTCAATCATGGCATTACTCATCTAGCACACTGGGGAGTTAAAAAAAACCAAAATCAATTAAATCTGCTTTTCTAAAAAAGCCCTTTCAAAAGTTCTCTCCCAAATTTGCCCTAAACAAATCCCCAGGGGTTCAGAGGGGCTGTGAGAGGTTCAACGCCCCCATGGGGGCCAGGCCAGGGCTCTCAGGGGTGTGTCCCCAGAGCCCCGGACACGGGACCGAACGGACCGGACACGGAACGGGCGGACCGGACCCGGAACCGAACAGACGGGACTCAGAACGGGCAGTGACCGGACCCAGAACGGGCCGGACCGGACACGGAACCGCCCGGACCGCAATCCCCCGAACACCGACCGGCAGAGCTCGGTCACGTGGCCGCGGCCGGGCAGCACAGCTGCGCCTCAGGGGCGGGGCAGCGCCCGCTGTTCTCACTCCCCATTGGCCCGCCCGCATGACGTAACGGAGGGGCGGTCCCACCGCGGGCATTTCTCGCCGCTGATTGGCCGCGGCGCGCCGGGCGGGGCGGGCACGCGGATGTGGGCGCTGGCGCGGGCGCTGCCGCCGGGCCGCGCGCTCGTGTGGCGGCGGGCGGGCCCCGGCGGCGCGGCCCGGGCCATGGCCGAGGGCCCCTCGGCGGCGCGGCCGGCGCGGCGCCCCAAGGACGTGCCCCGGCACGTGTGGGCCCGCGAGCGGCGGCGGAACGCGGGCGCGGGCCTGGCGGGGCCCAACACCGTGTACGTGCAGGTGGTGGCGGCCGGGAGCCGCGACGCGGGGGCCGCCGTGTACGTGTTCTCCGAGTTCAACCGGTGAGTGCGGGGCCGGCGGCGGCGGGGCTGCTCGGCCGGGCCCGCCCTGACGCCGCCGTGCCCGCAGGTATCTGTTCAACTGCGGCGAGGGCACGCAGCGCGCCATGCAGGAGCACAAGTAAGTGTGGGACACCGGGGGGACGGGGGGCCGCGGCGGGCCCCGCTCACCCCCTGTGCCCCGCAGGCTGAAGATCTCCCACCTGGACAGCATCTTCCTCAGCCGCGTGTCCTGGGCCAACGTCGGGGGGCTGCCCGGTGAGTGCGGGCAGGGCGCGGCACTGCCAGGGGCCCGTGCGGCTTGCGGGGCGCTCCGGAGGGCGGCAGCGCTGCCCGGGGGCTGGGCTGCGCTGGGGCTCTGCGGCAGAGTTTGTCCAAAATCTCCTGAGCAGGAGGCGTTGGGCTGGGGCTCTGCGGCAGTGCAGACACGTGGTGGGACAGGCCCTGCCTGTCCAGCATGCCTGGCTTCAGCTGCCCAAAATCTCCTGAGCAGGAGGTGCTGGGCTGGGGCTCTGCGGCGCTGCAGAATCACAGAATGATGAGCTTGGAAGAGACCCCTAAGATTATCGGGTCCAAGCTGTGCCCTAACACCTCAGCCAGACTACAGCACCCAGTGCCATGTCTGGTCTTTTTTTAAACACATCCAGAGATGGTGATTCCACCTCCTCCCTGGGAAGAGCATTCAGTACTTTATTATTCTTTCAGTGAAAAATTTCTTCCTGATACCCAACCTGTACCTTCCCTGCTGTAGCTGGAGGCTGTGTCCTCTGGTTCTGTCAGAGAGACCAACCCCAGCTGTCTGCAGCCTCCCTCCAGGAAGGTGCAGAGAGCAATAAGGGCACCTCTGAGCCTCCTCCAGGCTGAGCACCCCCAGCTCCTTCCAACGTTCCTCACAGGGTTTGTGTCCCCAGCCCCTCTCCAGCCTCGGTGCCTCCTCTGGATGTGCTCCAGCACCTCAAGGTCCTTCCCAAACTGAGGGCCCAGAGCTGGACACAGCACTCAGTACTCTCTGCAGACACGTGGTGGGACAGGCCCTGCCTGTCCAGCATGCCTGGATTCAGCTGCCCAAAATCTCCTGAGCAGGTGTTAGCAGTGTTGCCAGCAGGGAGGTGATTAGGCTGGTTTGAGTCTAAAGGAGCACACAAAAATTTTTGGGCACCATTGTGCTCTCAGTGCTGGATGAGCTTAGGATAGATGGCTGTGGGTCTTGTCCACTAAAATTCTGGAAATCTCCAAGAAAAGGAGGAGGTTAATGATCTGTTCTGATGCCTTGCTCCAGATAATTTTATCAATATGTGTATTTTCTTCATCTGTAGAGGCAAGTGGCTTGTTCAAACTGCCACAAAATTCAGGTCCAGGTTCAGTTCTGGCCTTCCTGGAGAGGCCAAGCAGTCCTGAGCAGAGAGGGATCTTTTGGGATCCACCAGTGCTCACTGGAGCTGTGAGAAAGCTGTTTCTCTGCTTGCTCTTAGGTATGATTCTCACCCTGAAGGCCATAGGGCTCCAGAGGTGTGTGTTCCTGGGACCACCAAAGCTGGTAAGTATGGCAAGGTGCAGAAGGCAGAGCAAACCCTCAAAGTGTTAAAGCTCACCCTGGAACTGGGAGAGCTGGTGGCGAAGGGAATCTCTGTGCAGGTGTGAAATGCTGCTCTGAATTAGTGTCAGCACAAAGGGCTGGCTTGAAAATCCAAATCTCCTCAGTTACAGGACAGCAGCAATCTTCTGCACCTGCCTTGTAGTCTCATATCCTGATAAATCAGCTTTTGGGAGAGGGGAGGATCTTTGTTCTCTTTTCTGCTCCCTCCCCATTTTGCATTAATAGGAACTCAGTCTCTGCTCTCCTCTTTGGTGTGGTCCTTGCCAGCCTAATGGCACGTCTGGACCAGAAATTTGCAATCCTCAGCGTTGTTGTAGTGGTTTCATTTCCTTGCAGTTTCTGCTGAGTAATTGCAGGGCTGGGGGGGTGGGGACAGTGGCTCCTTCCCTTTCTGAGGCACATGCCTGCCCAGAGCTGCCTGAGCTGCTCAGGGTGGTCTGACTGGGTGTTTGGCATGGCACTGCTCGTGCTCCCTCCTGACAGCCTGTCTCCTCTTTTCCAGCAAAACTACTTGAAAGCCATCCGCCTCTTCCCTGGGCCCCTCAAAAGGATGGATTTAGGTAGGTGAGGGGGTCAGGGATGTGGAACAAAGGAACTTGGAACTTTGTTTCATCTCTAGCCAAGGTTGCATTGCTGAGCAACAGCCTCAGCCTCTGGTTAGGTCGGCTCAGAGGATGTTTTAAACATTTCTTCTTCTCTGATACACTGTTAAACCCCTCACAACAGTGTTTCCAGCTCTGTTTCTGCTCAGGGCCTGCCAGGCTGATACAGACTGCATTTGGTTTTAAAACACTGAAGGCAGTTTGCTTCCAGAGTCTGCCAGTGAATTTGCTCGTCATGGCACCATGAGGATGATGGGCTTTTAAAACTTTATTTGTTCATTGGGGTCTGCAGTTGGGCAGAGAAAGGAAGGGGAATGCTCAGCAGGTTGTGTTTAAGAAGGACAAAGACACTTCCCTGATTTATATCCTTGAAAAGTGTGGATCTCTGCTTATGCACTTGTTCATGGTGGGTTTTGATCTCTTCCCAGCTGTGCAGTTGCACACAGAGCCTGAGTACAAGGATGAGACAATGACTGTCTGCCAGATCCCTCTGACAGGTGAGCCCTGGTGCTGCAGGGAGACAGGGGAAGCACAGTGAAGGTTCAAGGAGCAGCTTCTGTTTGCCAGCCTGAGTAAGCAGAGGTTCATTAATTTGCTCTTCTCAGGAGAAGCATCTCATTTGAATAACAAGACCTGCTGAGTCAGGCTTGTTCCTTTAGGTGTGGGTGGATGGAATGACCTGTGAAACATCCCTGGGTTTGGCTTTCTCAGCCAGCTGCATTCTTTCTGCTGCAAAATGTGATACTGAGGGTGCAGCACAGACTTGACAGAGTTTGACAGTTTGGATGAGGGGTGGCTCCTGAAATAAGTGACTGCAGAAAGCAAGGGCAAGCTGGACTGGGGGGAAGAGCTCTGTATTCTGGTGCAGTTTAAACCTGACTGCCATGGAGGAGGGAATGCTACTCATGCTTTTCTTTTATGTTGTTTTGGATTGAGTGATCTTTGTCTACTTTTTTTGGATTTGGGACAGCAAAACCACTGGCTGCTGGAAGTTCACCCCCCCAGAGTCCTGGAGCTTCTCCCCAAGGTGGAAATAGCCCTAAAGGGGACACAGGGCCTGGATCCCCGAGAGCTGCACAGCAGAGCTTGGAGGAAGGAAAAGAGAGCCCAAAGAAAGCAGGTGAAACACATGGAATGGCCTTTTTAACTTGAATGAGATGGTTCCAAAGGATAGGAGTTTGTTCTCTGAGCCATTTACTGTCTGAAAGGGACGTTGGTAGAGGAGCTCATCTGGAAGGTTCCATGGAGCAGAAAGTGTTCTGGTACTTTAGAAGTTACAGAGAACTTAAAAGGCCTAGAAATTGGACATGATTGGTGCTTGGGTGTGATTAGTCCCTGTAGCAGTTTGCTTCTGGCAGGGGTAGATGCTCCAACCTTTGTAATTTAATTACAGGTGGATGCTGGGCTGATGATTTTTAATCTTGGGCTTCAGTTTGGATTCCTGTATTTGAAGCCATGGCCTCTCTGGCCTTGGGTGTTCATAACATTTTGCTGCTGGGCTCCAGGTTAAGTGGAGAATGTTCCTGTTAAGGCTTTGGCAAATTCTGGTGTGTTTTGGCTTTAAGGAAAGTGATAGTGAATGATGATTTTTTAGTAGTTTTGCTTTATTTTACAGGTGATGAACAGAAGGGTGTAAGGAAGCATCCTGACCTGGTGACAGCTTTTCTTTGTAAAGTAAGTTTGGGCACAGGGTCTCTAAACCAACACAACACATAAGAGAATAAAACAGAGTATTTCAGGGGGAAGGGATATACTTGATCATCTATAACCACAGGATGAATTGGGTTGGAAGAGACGTAAAGATAATCTCATTCCATGCCCCTGTGGGCAGAGACACCTTCCACTAGATCAGGTTGCTCCAAGCCCCATCCAGCCAGGCTTTGGACACTTCCAGTGTTGAGCCCAGTCCAGCTGCTTGGCTACTTCAGGCTGCCCAAAATTTGAAACTGATTATTAACTTAAACACTGGCAGGCTTGGGGCATTGACCACCCTCTGTAAGGAAATGTTTCCTGATGTCATCTTGCTGCAGAGGTTTAAGTGGAGGCAGCGTTTTCAAGTAGGGCTTTGAAGCTCTAATGTGTTTCTGCTTTTCAAGTGTCAGTTGCTGTAGCATGAGTAGGAATGTGTAAAACTGGAGGTGTTTTTTAGAATCCAGCAGTGGTTAGGAGCATACAGGTTCCATTCTTGTTTAACCCTCAGAGGAGGGCAGGCTGTCGTGCTTGCTTGGCTAGAGAGGGGAGCAAGAAGCAGCAGCATGATCCTGGGAAGCAGAGAGCCCAGAAAAGCCTTTTTGGGGTAAATTGGAGCAGTGGCTGTAGGACTGAAAGAGGACAAAATACTCCCTTGGTTTGTGAAGAAGCTCTTAAGCTAGCAGCACGATCTTGTTTTGTGGCCCTCTTAATTTGGATGATAATTGTTTGACTCCGCAGGTTCACCCAAGGAAGGGGAAATTCCTTGCAGCTAAAGCCCAGGAGCTGGGCCTGCCAGTGTGAGTATGAGAGCCCAGCCTGTGCCACGGGGTAGCAGCTGGCATGTGGGTGCTGGCAGCTAAACATTCCTGTGGCCTTGTTCTCAGGGGAACTCCAGCCATCCTTCCCATCATTACAGCTCTCAAAAATGGGGAGAGCATCACTTTTGAAGGCAAAGAGGTAAGATGTGCCTGTGCTTCTGCTGTGGCTTTGCCACTCTCCCTCCTTCACTGGGCTCCCAGGGTGACAGTTCTTGGTGCAGAATGCTTTGCCTGCCAGTACATCCAGGCTGTTGCTGAGTGTGGCATGCCTGGGGCTGTTGGGGTGCTGATCAGGGAATGAGCTCCTGTGTGGGTATGGCTGGGTGTTTGCTGTTTGGCAGAGCTGCTTCATCTCCCCAAAGCTGGTGCAGGTCTAGGAGTGAGCTGGTGGAGTTAATCCCTGCATTGTTGAAATCTGGGATTGAATGCCTGTGTAGCCATCACTCCCTCCTTAGCATGTTTGCCCCTCTGACATCAAAATAAACTCAATAGTTCTGGGGTACAGGGTCTGCATCTCTCAAACACTGGAGTGAAAGCAGAGCCAGCTCTGGCCATGGCCCAGGTGATCTGCAAGCGAAGATCCTGACCTGGGAGACAGGATCAGCACATCTTTGTGTCCCAAGAATTTTATAAAGCCTTTTTTCCCTTACACTTTTGTTGCCATCTGACTCTGTTGTGGGAACCTTGAAACTGCTGAAATTCCCCTCCTTGGTTAGGTTGTGGTTTCTCTGAGGGCAGGGTTGGGATTTGCTGTTACACACGTGGGATTTTTGTGAAATGAGAGCAGAAAGGACCCCAGAGCTGCCCTGGCTGGGTGCACTGAGCTGGGCTCTGTCTGACTGAAGGAGTCGGACACAGAGGTGCAGGAAGGGCTGTGTGTGCAGGCTGGCCGTGCTGTGACCCCTGTGTATCTGCCTGCAGCTCTTTCCTGAGGAGCTGTGCACCCCCACTGACCCTGGCCCAGTGTTCCTCGTGCTGGAGTGTCCCCACGAGGGCTTTGTGGATGCTGTCTGTGAAAACGAGACCTTCCGAAGGTAGGGCCCGGGGAAGACCTGTGCTGAGTTTTGCTCTTGTTCTAGCCCAGATGTGCTGTGTCTCATGGCTGATGTCTGAGCTCTTTGGCACCATTAAAGTGTTTGAGATGCAGGAAAGGATTGGTGGTGCATTTTGGGGCTTTTAGGAAAGGCAGGGCCTGTTTTCCCCCAGGGACCTTCAGAGCAGGAATGTGCCCTGGTGTCTGCCTGGGGAGCAGTGGAGGCTGCTGGAAGCCTGGACTGCACATAACTCTGTAGGGCTTGTGCAGAAGCATTTGGGCTCCTGGAGGCTCTGCAGATATTGTTGCTGATGGAGGAGAGGAACTGCCTTGTGGGGGACAGTGAAGGTGACAGCAAATGGCCTGAGCCTTGTGGCCTGGGTGATGCAGAGCCTGGAGCTCCAGGGCCGTGCTCTGAAAATAAATCCCTGCTCTGCCTGCCTCAGGGGGCATCTCTGGCAGCACCAAAGGGGGAGAGGGGCGGGCATGCCAAGGACATGGACTGGAGCACAGAGGTTCTTTCTGCTTGCATGTGTCCCAGGTACCAGGAGGGAGCTGCTGAGCACCAGGTGGCCTTGGTTATTCACATGACCCCCGAGTCAGTGCTGCGAGACAGCCGCTACCAGCAGTGGATGCAGAGGTACGTGTCCTGTGCTCCCTGGGCTGCTGTCTCTGTGGGCAGCAGCCTGTTCTGCTGGTGCACATCTTTGTTCCAAAGTAAAGAGCTCTGAAAAGAGGGCTCTGCTGGCTCAGGTGTGCACAGGTGCCCAGTTCTAACGTGGGGCTGAAGCTGTTGAGCATTATTGTCCTCTGACAGATTTGGGCCTGGCACTCAGCACTTGGTGCTCAATGAAAACTCCTCTGCTGTGCACAACCCACGCAGCTACAAGATCCAAACTCAGCTGAACCTCATCCACCCAGAGATCTTCCCTCTGCTCACCACCTACCACAGCAAGGTAATCCAGGCCCACCTTGCCCCTGTGCCTGCTGCCCTCAGCAAAGGCTGTGTCTCATGTCACCCTCTTCCCTCAGGAAGCAGAGGCTGTGTGCCCTGTGCCCATCGTGAGAGGGGAGTGCCTCCTGAAATACCACCTCAGGCCACAGCAGGAGTGGCAGAGGTCAGTGGGAATCTTTCTCTTCCCAGGTTTTGGGTGTTTGCCTGAAGCAGCTTTTTGGTGGGGGAGGACACTGTGTCAGGATCCCCTGCAGATCCTTTCTGGTGGCTGTGCTGGGGGAAGTTTTGAGGGCTGTGCTTCTGAAAGTCTCAGACAAGGTGTAGCACATGGAGGAGTGAGCCAATGAAAACAACACCTGGCCAGTGCTTGGGACTATTGTTTCTGTCCCTTACTCCTGTAGCCTTGGGGTCCTTTGTCCTTTGCTTTGACTCTTGCTGGGCACCCAGCTGTGGCTCTGGCAAAGCAGATGAGGGCAGGGAAAGAGTTTCTGGGGAGCCCAGGGAGGGGTCTTACCTTCTGAAGACCTAGAAGGCCTGGCATTAAAGCTGAAAGCTCTAAAACAATTACTACCTTTGCTCCTGGGTGGGCAAACAGGTGAAGCTGCTCAGTGAGAACCTTAAGGGTCAGGGACCACAAGGGGCAAGGGGATTTCAGCCACCATGGCTCAGATTTCTGTCCATGTTGGGCACAGCAGGAGGACACAGGTGCCAGGAAGAGTTGAAGTTTCTCTGTTGAGGTAACTGAAGACCTGTAGTACTGCACGTGCTCTGAAGCAGGTCCAGGTCACAGATTTCTTACACTTTTCATCAATGCCTGGATCCCTTTAGGTGTCTGCTCCTCTTGCAGGACCTTCTGTGCTGCCTTGCAGTGCCCTCTAGTGCCTGGCAGCTCTGCATGGGATGCTATTGCAGGAGCTTCTCCCCTGGATGGAATGATCATTTCTGTGCCTGGCTCAGCCCAACCAGGCCTTTTTGGCACACACCTCACTGGTGGATGTGTCTTCTCCAACCCCTCAAAATGGAAAGAGTGGTTGTCCCCTTGTTGTACGGCTGTTTTGTCACAGGAGTTTGGCACTTTGCTCTGAAAAGGGCTGTTTCAGCTCCTACCTTGCCCCATCCTGATGGGTGCCCTGTTTTTGCAGAGATGCTGTGACTGTCTGTGATCCTGATGAGTTTGTCAGTGAGGCCTTGGATCTCCCTGACTTCCAGACCCGTGTGAAGGAGTGCAAGGAGAGCCTGTCTGCTCTACCAGGTACAGATCAGCAACTTAGCTTGGATCAGTGTGGTGGAAAATAGGATCTGAGCTCTTGGGTCCACTGCTTCAGAGCCCAGATGAAGCTGTGAAGTGGTGGGGCTTGTTCTGCCTTCCCTTGTACACCTGCTGCTGAGGGGGCAGAACTGCCTGTGCTGGCCATGCTGGCTCTGCAGTTACTGGGCTGGTGAATTAGATGGTGTCTGAGTGCTCAGTGTGCAGAGAACATTTGCCTACAAATCCTTTTTGTCTCTTTTCTCTAGGAAATGTGGGTGCTTATCCTGAAATTGTGTTCTTGGGAACAGGATCTGCAATCCCAATGAAAATCCGCAATGTCAGTTCCACGCTGCTGAATACCAGGTACACCCCAGGCTCTCTGATCTCTGCCTTCCAGCCCAAAGATCCCCTCCCTGCCTGGCCCTGCTCAGAGCTCTGAGTGGCTGCTAAATGTCTCTGTCACCTCTCACCAGTGCTACCAGGTCCCTGCTCCTGGATTGTGGAGAAGGAACTTTTGGACAGCTCTGCCGCCACTATGGAGAGCAAGTGGACCAAGTGCTGTGCAACCTGGTGGCTGTGTTTGTGTCCCACATGCACACAGATCATCACTCGGTGGGTGCAGGGGTGGGGAGGGGCTCTGTGCAGCTCTGCTCTCAGCTTTGGGTTCTGAGCTACCTGGGTAGCTCCAGCTGGGCAGTGTGGGCTGCCCTGTATGGGAATAAATCACATGGGACTCCGTTTTCTTCCTGGTGGGAAAAGCCTATTCTTTATTCACATAATTCCTTTTTATCCAGTTTTACACACCTCGTGTGGGACTACAATTGGTTAGTGGTTTTCTTGCCAATTACTTTTATTGGTCAGAAACAAGTTGTTATTCTGTATGGAATGGTCACTCAAACCCCTGGTGTGTATGTGCAGGGAAGTTGTTTGTGAAATAAAGTTTTCATTTTTCTGTCTAATGGTGCAAAAACAGTTGATGCAGGTGCAAGTTGTTTTTTAACCCAGGAAAATGGCTCACAAAGGGATTGGATTAACATGGGAACTTGCAAAATGGTAGCTTTGACAAGGCCAGCCACTGATTCTGGGAGAGCAGGCTTGATTTTATGAAGCCTTTCTCTCTGATTTTTCTACCTTACTGCAACAGCCCTGCTCTGCATTCCTCTCTTCATTCATTCCCCAGGCACTATTGAATCTCTCTGTGTTTCTAATCCCCCCTCCCTTCTTGTCTGTTCTCTGGGCTTGCTGAGCTGTGGTGGCTGTTGCCTCTGACACCTCAGACAGTTCTGACTCCCTTGCTGTCTCTGTGTTCCCTTGGCAGGGGCTGGTGAATATCCTGATGGAGCGGCGGAGAGCTTTTGTGAGTAGTTACTCTGCTCCTCAAAATGGCTTGGGGTGAGGGGAGGGGAACTTCAGAGTAGTGGAGAAGCACCAGCCTTTCCCTAGCATTTCTCCTCT
Source organism: Fringilla coelebs (assembly GCF_963513975.1). NCBI lineage: Eukaryota > Metazoa > Chordata > Aves > Passeriformes > Fringillidae > Fringilla > Fringilla coelebs. The sequence continues at coordinate 12,958,489 of NC_140045.1, forward strand.
CTGATTTGGGGTGTACCTAGCACTGATTTTTCCCCCTACCTTTGGTTTTGCAGGCAGCCCTGGGTCAGGATTTCAGCCCTCTGTTTCTGGTAGCACCTGAGCAGATCATGCCTTGGCTGCACGAGTACCACAACCACTGTGAGGAGATTCTTGGAGACATCAAGTGAGTGTTCTGTGTGGAGAAATGTCCTTGGTCTTTATTCAAGGCAAACTCATCCATTCCCTCAGCCCTTTGTTGGAGGTGGCTCTGACTCCTTCCACTGCCTGTAGAACAAGGATATGCAGTCTGCAGAGGGCAGGATGGGGTTTGGACTCAGCTGTGCTGCTTAGTAGAGCTTTATGTGCAGGCTTCCCTTTGCTGTAGGAAAAGGGAGTTGGGCAAGTAGAAGGAAGAGTATTTGGTAGTGGGGTAGAAGTGATTGGGTGAGTTACTGGGACACCAATGAAAGTGAGAGGTTATACAGGCCACCAAGGCACTGAACTGAGCCTGAGAAACAGGAGAAATCAGCTGCTTGAAGATCAGGTTTTGTTTTGTACCTGCCCTTAATTATCTCTTCTTCCCTCCCTCCCTTCCAGAATGATTCCTTCTCAGTCTCTTGTGAAAGGCTGTGAGAACATCAGACCCAAAGCCAAGGAGTTTGTGAGCTCTCTGTTAGAGAGCTACAACCTGGCTGAGGTGAGTTCCTGAGCTGGGGCTTTTGTGGCTGGGGGAGACCTGGAGTCTAACACTTGTATCCTTGTTCAGTTTCAGACCTGTGAAGTCCAGCACTGTAAAAATGCTTTTGCATGTTCAGTGATCCACAAGTCTGGCTGGAAAGTAGTTTATTCTGGTGATACAATGCCCTGCATGGCCTTAGTGCAAATGGGTAGGTAACAAAGCCCTCTGCTTGAAGAAGCTCTTGGAGAAAGGTCTCCATCTGTCAGTATCCAAAGTGGATATCCCCAAACCTTTGGGGCTGTGTTTACCACACAGACAAGGCTGAGGAGGGACAAGAGGGCTCCTGTGGGCAGTTGGGCAGTGCAGTCTTCAGCTGAAGATTGAATTTGTGATTGTTTGCACAGGTAAAAATGCCAACCTGCTGATCCACGAAGCCACGCTGGAAGATGGCATGGAAAAGGAAGCTATAGAGAAGACCCACAGGTGGGGTGTGTTCTGCTCTCTGTCCCCCTTAGGAAGGGAAAGGTGCACAGCTGGGTGTAGTCCTTGGAGCTGGTGATGAAGGGCCCAAGTCCTGTCCAAGGTTCTGGTGTGCACAGAGCTCCTCAGTACTGAAGATGGGGTGTTGGTCATTGCAGCAGCCCTGAGACCACCACAGCTCCTCTCAACTGCCCCAAAAGAAATGGGGAAAGCTTTCAAGCAGACATTGGTAGCTCTACAAAGAGACCAAAGGAAAGACTCTCTGCATGGTTATATCCTGGGACTAAGCTCAGGAGGTGGAAGAGTCGTTTTACCCCCACAACTCATGGAGAGCGCTGCAGCCAGGGATTCCATGTGCTGCCCAGGCAAAGGTGGGGGACCAAGGGCAGCTGCTCAGCATTCCCTGCCAGGCACACTGCAAGAGCTGGGCCTGTTGGTACCCCTGGGGCAAGTGCCTGTCCCCAGGTTGTGGAGCTCTTAAATGCAAGGCTCATTTACAATTACAATTACAGCTGCATTCCTGCACTGGGGCTGTGGGGAAGTCAGAATTGCCACCAGTGCAGGCTGCCAGGGGGAGAGGGGCTTGTGCCCGTGAGCTCCCTTGCTGTGCTGTGATCCTTGGTGCAGAGCAGCAGTGCCTGCCAGCCTGGCTGTGACCAGGACGTGTTCCTTTTGCAGCACGACCTCGCAGGCCATCCAGACTGGGATGAAGATGAATGCAGAGTTCATCATGCTCAATCACTTCAGCCAGAGGTACGCCAAGATCCCGCTGTTCAGCGAGGACTTCAGCGACAGGGTCGGCATTGCCTTTGACCACATGAGGGTGAGTTGGGAGCTTGGGGCCAGCCCTGGAAACGGTGTCAGGGTTATTTTGATTGCTGCTTATGCATTAAATGCTCCTCTTGTACTGTATCAGTGCTCCATCTCCTGAAGAGCAGTCTCTGAAACAGCTCCTTTAACTGCTGGCAGCAGATACTCTGTGTCACCCTTTCCCCACACTGCTGTGAGACAGGTGCTGATGGCCCTCAAAGCCAACTCTTAACACACTGGGTACTTGCCTCGTGCCACCTCAAGTCTGTGCTTGCTATTCCCAGCCAAAAAACCTAATTTTGCTTCCATTCCCATCCCAACTGATGAGTTGCTCCAATGGCTTTCTGTAGCAAACATCTGTAGCAGACAAGAGTTGGCTGAAAGGCTCATGGCAGTGAGGGCAGCTCACTGTCAGTCAGAATTTGTACTGGGCCACAGCATTTCTGTGAAGAAAACATCAATAACTCGTTGAGGTCAGGGCTGCTGGGGGCAGGTGCTGCACACAGGAAGGGGCAGTGCCCTGCTGCCTGCACAGGCCAAAGGTAGGGGGAGTGAGAAAATCAAACAGCAGTTGTCACACAGGAGCTGTGTGCTTGTGTTTCAGGTTCGTTTTGGTGACTTCCCAGCCATCCCAAAGCTGATCCCACCCCTGAAGGCTTTGTTTGCAGATGACATTGTAGAGATGGAGGAGAGGAAGGAGAAGAGGGAGATGAGGCTGCTGAAGGAGACTGCCCTGGTCCTGGACAAACTCACCAGGGGGGACAGCACAGAAGCAGCATGCCAGAAAAGAAAACAAGCCAAGAACCATCAGGAACTGCCAGACAAGAAGCTTAAAACAGCCAACTGAGAGGGACAAGGCTGAGGGTGCTCTGCTCTGAGACAGAAGCCCGGCTCTGCACAGGCATGGGCAGCGTGTGGTGCTGCTAGCACCATGGGACAGGGGCTGGCCTGGGCATCTGGGTCTGCTTGCTCATCATGGATCTCCCTGGGCTGCAGCTCCAGGGGGCTGTCAGCAGCACTGGTCCTTGTGGAGGCAGGATCTGCCCACACAGCTCCTCTTCTGGGGGCTCACGAGTCCGTGGGGCAATTTTTCTTTTAACCAAAATTCTCTCTGAACTGTTTTAATTTTGGGCTTTATGCTATGATGTATTGATAATGTAACAGCAGCAGGTGTGACCTTTGCAAGAGATCAGGTGTGAGAGGCCCTGGAGGGGCTGTGGGTTTGCCAGAAGGTGAGCATGTCTCAGCTGGTTATGCCTCCCTTCACTATCAGAACCCAGGGGACAGGAGGAAAATTAACAGTAAAATGGGACCCAATTGTAGGGGTTTAGGTTTAATTAGAGGTGAGAATACATCTGTACATCGGTGTTCCCATTTTATTTTGGTTTTCTCCGCTGGTTTTTTGATTCAGAAGATCAGTTTTCCAAACCCTTTATTTAGAATCTGAATAAACCACTCGCCATCCTCCAGAAAGCTGTGTTGTGTATGGATCGCTAATGAAAGAAAAAACCCTGAATTTCTCTGGCAAACGACCTTGGTTTGGCTGGCTTTGGGGTAAAGACCAAGATCTTGCCCATCAGATCTGGATCATGCTGGAGCCTCATGGCTGTGAGTGTCCTTGAGCAGATTCTGGTTCTGGATGCAGGGGACAGGGAAGTGGCACAGCAGGCAGGTCTGTGTTTAGGAGGAATTTTTCTGAGGCTTTTGTGGGTCAGCCTTGCTTCTTCCCTTGCCACTGCTGTCACTGCCTGTGTTTGGAAGTAGGAGGGGAGTTCTGTGCTGTTCCAATAAAGGAGTTCATTTCTGGAGGCAACTTTTGACACCCAGGCCTCACTCAGGGGCTGATACTTGCACACAAGTTTTAAGACTTCATTTTGAGTTTATGGGAAATTAGGGATAAACTATCAGCAAAGCCTCTTTTGTTGATGAGCTGTGCTTTAGTGTGTTGCTTGTCTAAAGTAGAGACCGGAGAACTGACACATCTGTGTCCTCCAGAAAAGCTCTGCTGGGCTTTTATGAATAGGAGGGGACTGGGGAAAACCAAAATGTTCCTGTGACTGGACAGGTGGGGGTAGGAGGGCTGGGGTGCCCAGGAGAGGACCTGGTTTGGGTGACACGAGCAGCTCTGGGACCGCACAGGCTCCCTGTGCTGCTTTCCAGGCAATTAGAGAAGGATCTTTTATTTGGAAAATAGTGAACTGCTTCTCACAGAAGAGGATGTTAGAAGTGGAAATGCAGCGGTGGCAGGAGCACACAAGGTTCACCTTCAGGTGGTTGATGCAGGTACGCCGGTGTCGGGAACAGCAGCTGCCTGAGCCCGATTCGGAAAACTTCCCGCGGAGCGAGCCGGGAGCTGCTTCTGGAGCCGCACAGCTCTGCCGGGATGAGCGAAACGGGCCGGAGCAGCAGCAGGAGGGCGGCGGCAGCGCTGGCACCGCCCTCGCATCCCGGCGGGGCCCGGGAGCGGCTCCCGGGAGTCCCCCGGGCAACGGCGGCGGCTCCTCGCAAACACTCGGCGGAGCCGGGCGGATGGAGGCCGAGGGGGATCCCGGGCTGGCGGGGCCGGAGGGTGCCCCGGAGGGCGCCCCGGAGGAGGAGCGGGCCGCGGTGCGGCTGGCGCGGGGCGCGGCGCGGGCTCTGGCCGTGCTCCCGGAGCGCTGGCGGCGCTGGGCGGGCGGCGCGGCGGGGCCGGCGCTCCGCGGCTTCGTGCGGGGCGCGGCGGGGCCGGCGCTGCTCGCCTGGCGGGGCCCTGGCGGCGAGCTGGGGCTGTGCCCCGGGCCGCCCCCGCCGCCCCCCAACGCCACCAAGGCGCTTTTCTTCCTGCGGCCGCCCGGAGCCGGCCCCGGCCCCGCCGAGCTGCTGTGCGGGGACCTGCCCGCCGAGCCCCTGCCGCACTTCGCCGCGCTGGTGGAGGAGGTAAGGGGGGAAAGGGCGCTGGGGGCTGTAGAGCCCAACGGAGCCTCCTAAATCATGAGCCACGTGGGCTCTGTGTGTCTGGTGGGGTCCGTGGGGGATGATGACCCCGTTACACGGTCACAGGATGGGCTCCTGAGAATGAGAAGCTGTGCGTGTCCCATCCTTGGAATGTTCCAGGTCAGGGTGGACAGGGCTTGGAGCAGCCTGGGATAGTGGAAGGTATCTCTGCTATGGCTGAGGCTGGAATAAGATGAGCTTTAAGGTCCCTCCCAACCCATTCTGTGGTTGTAGGATAGTTGGTGCTGTGTGGCACATCTCAGAGACATCTGGTCCAAGCCCCTGCTCCAACCAGGACACCCAGAGCCAGTTGCCCAGGACCATGTCCAGGTACTTTTCAGTATCCCTGTGGATGGAGACTCCTGTGCCAGCCCTCAGTCACCCTCAGGAAATGGTTTTTCCTGATGTTCAGAAGACCCTCCTGTATTTGAGTCCCCCGTTACCTCAGGTGGGCTGATGTTTCCCCAGAGGGATCTCCAAGAGCTTCCATCAGGGCCCCAGTTGTCATTTTAACACTCCAAAAGAACACAAACAGCTGATGTGACTGGTTATGCCATTACTCTCATTAGCAGTCTGTGTGATTTGAGTAATGGAGACAAAGCCTGCTCCCATTGCAGCTGAAGCTGTTGAAGGTGAGCTCTGTGTGCCCTGGGGCTGTTCCCCCTTCCCATGGCTCCCTGGACATGGTGGTTGCTCCTTCTGGTCCTCTTTGGTCATGGTGCAAAGAACTTCCAGCACCCCAGAGTGGCACCCTGGTTGTTCCTTTTGGATTCTGTGCCTGTTTGGGGCTGGTTTTGTACCTTTGTCCTCCCCCAAGTCTGGCCACACAAAGGCTGCTCATCACCAGGGGCAACCTGGCTCTGATCCCAGGGGAATGTGACAGACACTGTTGCTATCCCAGCACAAAAGAGCCAGAAGCAGCTCAGGTCCAGGCAAGCCCAGCCCAGGGCCCCCAGCTGCTGGAACTCCACTGGTAGAGACAGGAACCATGTTTAGTGGGCTGCAGCTTTGGGAAATAACCTGAAACGTGCCTCTGCTGTAGATTTCAGGAGGTACCAGAGCACCTTCCCTCTGCTGACGGGGGTGGCTGTGCAGGGACAGCCCCTGGGCTCAGCCCAGCCCTGCTGCCTTCATCATCTCCTGCAGGGAGCTGCTTGGGATGCTGGTGAATGAGGGTCTCCAGGCTTGCCCAGGACCTCAGAGCCTGGTGGCCAGTCCATCCCTAGTGCTTTTTGTCATAGAATCATCAAAGCACAGCGTGTTTGTGTTGGAAGGGACCCTAAAGCCACTCTGTCCTACCCCTGCCCTGTGCAGGGACACCATCCACTGTCACAGCCTGCTTTGAGTCCTGTCCAACCTGGCCTTGGGCACTGCCAGCCCCAGCTTCTCTGTGGCATGGCCTCCCCACCCTCACAGGGAACAATCTCTTCCTAAATCAAACCTAGATCTGCCCTCCTTCAGTTCTTCCCTGCTGTTTTTCCATGGCTCCTGCTGCAGGTGATCGTGCCCATCCTCACCAACCGGAGGAACCATCAGGGCTGGCCACGAGTGGTGTCACAGGACATCATCCATCATGTCCACAGCCTGAAAAATACTGTCTTCAAGGTAGTTGGCCAGGTGAAGGGCAAGACATTGCTGCCTCTTCCAGCTGCCTCGGAGGGAATTGAGAACATTGATCCTAAAAATGAGAAATTGTGAGTACCAGCCCTCGCTCTCCACTGGGTTTTCCTCTGCTGCTGTGTGTGCTGCGCCTTTTGGGGATCCTCCCTGTCACACATGGGCACTCTTCTTGCTGCCTGTCCTCTGCAGCTCATCAGGCTGCCAGGCAGGGGTATTTTGCTCTGTCTGGTTCATGGGCTCTGTCTTTGGGGACTGTGCAGTGATACAAGCAGGAAAGCTCAGGAGGTGGAAGGGGATGTGGGCATGCAGAGAAGCAATGAACTGCTGGGATCACTGAGGGAAAACTCCAAACTCTGCAGTCAGGCTGCTCCCAGCCCCAGTGTCCAATCTGCCCTTGGGCACTGCCAGGCATCCAGGGGCAGCCCCAGCTGCTCTGGGCACCCTGTGCCAGGACCTGCCCACCCTCCCAGGGAACAATTTCTTCATCATATCTAATTTAAACCTCCTCTCTTTCAGTTTCAAACCATCCCACTTTATCTTGTCTCTAACTGCTCTTGTAAATGTTCTCCCTCATGAATTTTATTGTTTTGTGGTTTTCAAACATGAATCTGGCCTGTAACTGCAAAATCCAGCAGCCCATTGAGGTAGATCCAAGTGAGCAATGCACGTGCCCAAGTGGAAAGCCAAATGACCCTGGTGCTCTGTTTCCTGCAGCGTGGAGCTGATCAATAAATCCCTTGTCCATGCCACCGAGTCAGCCATCATCGAGTGGAGCCAGCAGATCCAGAGAGTGCTGAGGAAAGAGTCCTCAGAGCCCCTCCTGCAAGGCACCAACCCCACCCCGAGGGTGGAGCTGCACTTCTGGAAGAGCAGGTGCTGGGGGAGCTGCTGCTGCTGCTGCTTTGGGTGGAGGGGGTGCTGCTGCTCTGAGCCAAGAGCAGCTCTTGAGGTCATCTTGTGACCTGAACCCAAAAATCTTGCTCCCAGACCTAAAATCATGGTGATCTCTGAGTGGCTGGAGGTGGCTGGGCAGTTGGCTCAGTTTGGCTCAGTTCAGAGTTACACCATGAGGGAATTTAGATGGAAATGGTGTTTGGTTGTCTCCAGACAGCCAGGACACAGCTTTGAGCCAACTGGCCAAGGAAACAAAACAATCCTCAGCAGAATCCAATTGACAAATCACTTCAGGTAAACAATTTTCTTAACGCATTCCACATGTGCAAAACAACAACAGCAGCAAGTAGAGATAAGAGTTGTTTTTCTCTTCTTCTCTCTGTGCTTCTCTAAGAAAAAACCCCAAGAGAGAGAGAATTGTGTCTCTCCCTGTTCAGAGAATGTGAATGTCACCCTGGTGTGTCCATCACTGGTCACCAGGATCAGCCCTGAGCAGAGCTGCTGGGCACTCTGTGCTGTCAGCTGGCTGCTGGGGGTGCCAGAGGGGGGTCAGATGGGCCAGGGATGGAATTTCAGCTGCCCTTTGTGCTGTGTTGGCTCAGGCTGACTGGAGACAGAGCCCTGCCCGTGCAGAGCTGTCAGCAGTGCCTGCAGAAACACCTGGCTCCTGCTGGCACTGCCCTCGTCTGAGCCTGGCACCAGCTGTGTCCTCCAGGGCTGGTGCCATTTCCTGCCAGCTCAGTCCAGACTAAAACATGGGATCTTGAGTTTTAAAACTAAATGTTTCCTAAAGTCTGGGTGAGATCCTGCCTGCGTCTGTTTGCAAGGCAGTCTGTGCAGAAAAGGCTCCCAGTGGCTGCAGCACTTCACCACTTCCCTCTCTCCAGCACAGCCTTGTTCTTCTGACATCCTCTGGACTTTCCTGTGCTGGAGCTCTTGGCTCATGCAGGTGCATCTGCTTTCCAGAGGTGTGGGGGCTTCAGGAAAACTGGTTGGAAAACTTCTTGCATGTCCTCCAAAAAACCCCCAAATCTAAAACAAACACGGCCCCCCTCCCCTCCAACACTTCTTATTCTTCAAAGGGTTTTTTTCCCCCACACAAAAATGAGTTCAGGACTCTCACTATTTGGGGATCTCAGTTCAAAACCCTGCTGTACCTCTAACTTCCCTGTTCTAGAGGGTCTGTGCCCTTGTGCAACTGCAGAAAATCCTGAGCCAGGCTTTGGGGCACAGCTGGCGCTGCCCCGGCTGGGCTGGTGACGTGTCCTGGTGCTGCAGGTGTGCTGACCTGGAAGGCATCCACGGGCAGCTGAGGTCCAGGAGGGTCAGCAACCTGCTGGAGGTGCTGGAGAGAGTGCAGAGCATCTACGTGCCAGCCTTCCAGAGCATGCTCACGGATGTGGAGGCAGGTGAGAACCCGGGGCAGCTGTGCCACAGTGCTCATTTCTGTCCTGTCACAGCCTGGGGTCCCAGGGGGCTGTGCCCTCCCTGCTGGGGGACAGGGTGGCTTTGTGGGGGGGAGATGCTGGCAAGGGAGACTTTCCTCTTTAGTCCTGAGCTTTGGGGTTATTTGCAAGTGCACTTCTGAAAAGGCTGAAACAACTGGGGATGTTCAGTCCACAGAAGAGAAGTCTCTGGAGTGATCTTCTTCTGGCCTTCCAGTGCCTGAAGGGGCTCCAAGAGAGCTGGAGATGGATTTGAGCCATCTCGTGTGATCCCAGTGTGCATGTCTAGATGCCAGTTAAAAAGATGCTGGGATTCAATATTCAGTCATCCAGGAAGGAGTCATTTCCACTCTTCCTTTGTCCCACACCCTTGAATTGAGTTGAGTCAGGTTGTTTGCTGTGCTGGCTGTGCTGTAGGTGAGCAGGGATGGAGGTGATTTCTCTGCAGCACACACAGGTGAGTGCTTTGTGCTCAGCAGGGCTGTGTGCCCCCTGTGTGCCATCTCCCTGCTCCTCACCAGGGCTGTGTGCCCCCTTTGTACCATCTCCCAGCTCCTCACCAGGGCTGTGTGCCCCCTTTGTGCCATCTCCCAGCTCCTCACCAGGGCTGTGTGCCCCCTTTGTGCCATTTCCCAGCTCCTCACCAGGGCTGTGTGCCCCCTTTGTGCCATCTCCCAGCTCCTCACCAGGGCTGTGTGCCCCCTTTGTGCCATCTCCCAGCTCCTCACCAGGGCTGTGTGCCCTCTGTGTGCCAGCCCATGACCCTTCTCAGCCCTTCTGCCCTTCCTCCCACAGCTCTGAGTGAGGCTCAGGACATCGACCTGCACCTGACAGCCCTGCAGCAGCCCCTGGAGCACATGGAAGCTGCTGAGTTCAGCAAGGTGAAGCCTCTCCTGGTGCCCCTGCTGCACATGGTGTGCTGGATCTGGGCCAGCTGCAAGCACTACAGCGTGCCCCTGAGGCTGGTGGTGCTTCTCCAAGAGATCTGCAACCTCCTCATCCAGCAGGTGCGTGCCTGTGGACCTGGGTTTGCAGGGCTCCGGGCACACTGCAGCTGCAAAGGGCATCCCAGGGGCATCGCAAAACTGCCACAAGCTGGCCTCCTCGAGGGCTTTCTCCTTGGCCCCTGCCCTAACCCTAGGCTGATTGGCTGCCCTGCCTAGGGTTAGGGTTAGGGTTACGCCTAGGGTTAGGGTTCCGCAAACTAAAAGGCCCAGGGCTCCGGGCACACTGCAGCTGCAAAGGGCATCCCAGGGGCATCGCAAAACTGCCACAAGCTGGCCTCCTCGAGGGCTTTCTCCTTGGCCCCTGCCCTAACCCTAGGCTGACTGGCTGCCCTGCCTAGGGTTAGGGTTAGGGTTAGGGTTAGGGTTAGACCTAGGGTTAGGGTTCCGCAAACTAAAAGGCCCAGGGCTCCGGGCACACTGCAGCTGCAAAGGGCATCCCAGGGGCATTGCATAACTGTCACAAGCTGGCCTCCTCGAGGGCTTTCTCCTTGGCCCCTGCCCTAACCCTAGGCTGACTGGCTGCCCTGCCTAGGGTTAGGGTTAGGGTTAGGGTTAGACCTAGGGTTAGGGTTCCGCAAACTAAAAGGCCCAGGGCTCCAGGCTCATTGCAGCTGCAAAGGGCATCCCAGGGGCATCGCAAAACTGCCACAACCTGGCCTCCTCGAGGGCTTTCTCCTTGGCCCCTGCCCTAACCCTAGGCTGATTGGCTGCCCTGCCTAGGGTTAGGGTTAGGGTTAGGGTTAGGGTTAGGGTTACGCCTAGGGTTAGGGTTCCGCAAACTAAAAGGCCCAGGGCTCCGGGCACACTGCAGATGCAAAGGGCATCCCAGGGGCATCGCAAAACTGCCACAAGCTGGCCTCCTCGAGGGCTTTCTCCTTGGCCCCTGCCCTAACCCTAGGCTGACTGGCTGCCCTGCCTAGGGTTAGGGTTAGGGTTAGGGTTAGGGTTAGGGTTTAGGCTTAGGGTTAGGGTTACGCCTAGGGTTAGGGTTCCGCAAACTAAAAGGCCCAGGGCTCCGGGCACACTGCAGCTGCAAAGGGCATCCCAGGGGCATCGCAAAACTGCCACAAGCTGGCCTCCTCGAGGGCTTTCTCCTTGGCCCCTGCCCTAACCCTAGGCTGACTGGCTGCCCTGCCTAGGGTTAGGGTTAGGGTTAGGGTTAGGGTTAGACCTAGGGTTAGGGTTCCGCAAACTAAAAGGCCCAGGGCTCCAGGCTCACTGCAGCTGCAAAGGGCATCCCAGGGGCATCGCAAAACTGCCACAAGCTGGCCTCCTCGAGGGCTTTCTCCTTGGCCCCTGCCCTAACCCTAGGCTGACTGGCTGCCCTGCCTAGGGTTAGGGTTAGGGTTAGGGTTAGAGTTAGGGTTAGGCCTAGGGTTAGGGTTCCGCAAACTAAAAGGCCCAGAGCTCCGGGCACACTGCAGCTTCAAAGGGCATCCCAGGGGCATCGCAAAACTGCCACAAGCTGGCCTCCTCGAGGGCTTTCTCCTTGGCCCCTGCCCTAACCCTAGGCTGACTGGCTGCCCTGCCTAGGGTTAGGGTTAGGGTTAGGGTTAGGGTTAGGGTTAGACCTAGGGTTAGGGTTCCGCAAACTAAAAGGCCCAGGGCTCCAGGCTCACTGCAGCTGCAAAGGGCATCCCAGGGGCATCGCAAAACTGCCACAAGTTGGCCTCCTCGAGGGCTTTCTCCTTGGCCCCTGCCCTAACCCTAGGCTGACTGGCTGCCCTGCCTAGGGTTAGGGTTAGGGTTAGACCTAGGGTTAGGGTTCCGCAAACTAAAAGGCCCAGGGCTCCAGGCTCACTGCAGCTGCAAAGGGCATCCCAGGGGCATCGCAAAACTGCCACAAGCTGGCCTCCTCGAGGGCTTTCTCCTTGGCCCCTGCCCTAACCCTAGGCTGACTGGCTGACCTGCCTAGGGTTAGGGTTAGGGTTAGGGTTAGGGTTACGCCTAGGGTTAGGGTTCCGCAAACTAAAAGGCCCAGGGCTCCGGGCACACTGCAGCTGCAAAGGGCATCCCAGGGGCATCGCAAAACTGCCACAACCTGGCCTCCTCGAGGGCTTTCTCCTTGGCCCCTGCCCTAACCCTAGGCTGACTGGCTGCCCTGCCTAGGGTTAGGGTTAGGGTTAGGGTTAGGGTTAGGGTTACGCCTAGGGTTAGGGTTCCGCAAACTAAAAGGCCCAGGGCTCCAGGCACACTGCAGCTGCAAAGGGCATCCCAGGGGCATCACAAAACTGCCACAAGCTGGCCTCCTCGAGGGCTTTCTCCTTGGCCCCTGCCCTAACCCTAGGCTGACTGGCTGCCCTGCCTAGGGTTAGGGTTAGGGTTAGGGTTACGCCTAGGGTTAGGGTTCCGCAAACTAAAAGGCCCAGAGCTCCGGGCACACTGCAGCTGCAAAGGGCATCCCAGGGGCATCGCAAAACTGCCACAACCTGGCCTCCTCGAGGGCTTTCTCCTTGGCCCCTGCCCTAAGCCTAGGTTGACTGGGTGCCCTGCCTAGGGTTAGGGTTACGCCTAGGGTTAGGGTTCCGCAAACTAAAAGGCCCAGGGCTCCAGGCACACTGCAGCTGCAAAGGGCATCCCAGGGGCATCACAAAACTGCCACAAGCTGGCCTCCTCGAGGGCTTTCTCCTTGGCCCCTGCCCTAACCCTAGGCTGATTGGCTGCCCTGCCTAGGGTTAGGGTTAGGGTTAGGGTTAGGGTTAGACCTAGGGTTAGGGTTCCGCAAACTAAAAGGCCCAGGGCTCCAGGCTCACTGCAGCTGCAAAGGGCATCCCAGGGGCATCGCAAAACTGCCACAACCTGGCCTCCTCGAGGGCTTTCTCCTTGGCCCCTGCCCTAACCCTAGGCTGATTGGCTGCCCTGCCTAGGGTTAGGGTTAGGGTTAGGGTTACGCCTAGGGTTAGGGTTCCGCAAACTAAAAGGCCCAGGTGTCCGGGCACACTGCAGCTGCAAAGGGCATCCCAGGGGCATCGCAAAACTGCCACAACCTGGCCTCCTCGAGGGCTTTCTCCTTGGCCCCTGCCCTAACCCTAGGCTGATTGGCTGCCCTGCCTAGGGTTAGGGTTAGGGTTAGGGTTAGGGTTACGCCTAGGGTTAGGGTTCCGCAAACTAAAAGGCCCAGGGCTCCGGGCACACTGCAGCTGCAAAGGGCATCCCAGGGGCATCGCAAAACTGCCACAAGCTGGCCTCCTCGAGGGCTTTCTCCTTGGCCCCTGCCCTAACCCTAGGCTGACTGGCTGCCCTGCCTAGGGTTAGGGTTAGGGTTAGGGTTAGGGTTAGACCTAGGGTTAGGGTTCCGCAAACTAAAAGGCCCAGGGCTCCAGGCTCACTGCAGCTGCAAAGGGCATCCCAGGGGCATCGCAAAACTGCCACAAGCTGGCCTCCTCGAGGGCTTTCTCCTTGGCCCCTGCCCTAACCCTAGGCTGACTGGCTGCCCTGCCTAGGGTTAGGGTTAGGGTTAGGGTTAGGGTTTAGGGTTAGGGTTAGGGTTTAGGGTTAGGGCTAGGGTTAGGGTTAGGGTTACGCCTAGGGTTAGGGTTCCGCAAACTAAAAGGCCCAGGGCTCCGGGCACACTGCAGCTGCAAAGGGCATCCCAGGGGCATCGCAAAACTGCCACAAGCTGGCCTCCTCGAGGGCTTTCTCCTTGGCCCCTGCCCTAACCCTAGGCTGACTGGCTGCCCTGCCTAGGGTTAGGGTTAGGGTTAGGGTTGCGCCTAGGGTTAGGGTTCCGCAAACTAAAAGGCCCAGGGCTCCAGGCACACTGCAGCTGCAAAGGGCATCCCAGGGGCATCGCAAAACTGCCACAAGCTGGCCTCCTCGAGGGCTTTCTCCTTGGCCCCTGCCCTAACCCTAGGCTGACTGGCTGCCCTGCCTAGGGTTAGGGTTAGGGTTAGGGTTAGGGTTAGGGTTAGACCTAGGGTTAGGGTTCCGCAAACTAAAAGGCCCAGGGCTCCAGGCTCACTGCAGCTGCAAAGGGCATCCCAGGGGCATCGCAAAACTGCCACAACCTGGCCTCCTCGAGGGCTTTCTCCTTGGCCCCTGCCCTAAGCCTAGGCTGACTGGCTGCCCTGCCTAGGGTTAGGGTTAGGGTTAGGGTTAGGGTTACGCCTAGGGTTAGGGTTCCGCAAACTAAAAGGCCCAGGGCTCCGGGCATACTGCAGCTGCAAAGGGCATCCCAGGGGCATCGCAAAACTGCCACAAGCTGGCCTCCTCGAGGGCTTTCTCCTTGGCCCCTGCCCTAACCCTAGGCTGACTGGCTGCCCTGCCTAGGGTTAGGGTTAGGGTTAGGGTTACGCCTAGGGTTAGGGTTCCGCAAACTAAAAGGCCCAGGGCTCCAGGCTCACTGCAGCTGCAAAGGGCATCCCAGGGGCATCGCAAAACTGCCACAACCTGGCCTCCTCGAGGGCTTTCTCCTTGGCCCCTGCCCTAACCCTAGGCTGACTGGCTGCCCTGCCTAGGGTTAGGGTTAGGGTTAGGGTTAGGGTTACGCCTAGGGTTAGGGTTCCGCAAACTAAAAGGCCCAGGGCTCCGGGCACACTGCAGCTGCAAAGGGCATCCCAGGGGCATCGCAAAACTGCCACAACCTGGCCTCCTCGAGGGCTTTCTCCTTGGCCCCTGCCCTAACCCTAGGCTGACTGGCTGACCTGCCTAGGGTTAGGGTTAGGGTTAGGGTTAGGGTTAGACCTAGGGTTAGGGTTCCGCAAACTAAAAGGCCCAGGGCTCCGGGCACACTGCAGCTGCAAAGGGCATCCCAGGGGCATCGCAAAACTGCCACAACCTGGCCTCCTCGAGGGCTTTCTCCTTGGCCCCTGCCCTAACCCTAGGCTGATTGGCTGCCCTGCCTAGGGTTAGGGTTAGGGTTAGGGTTAGGGTTAGGGTTAGGGTTAGGGTTAGGGTTAGACCTAGGGTTAGGGTTCCGCAAACTAAAAGGCCCAGGGCTCCAGGCTCACTGCAGCTGCAAAGGGCATCCCAGGGGCATCGCAAAACTGCCACAACCTGGCCTCCTCGAGGGCTTTCTCCTTGGCCCCTGCCCTAACCCTAGGCTGATTGGCTGCCCTGCCTAGGGTTAGGGTTAGGGTTAGGGTTACGCCTAGGGTTAGGGTTCCGCAAACTAAAAGGCCCAGGTGTCCGGGCACACTGCAGCTGCAAAGGGCATCCCAGGGGCATCGCAAAACTGCCACAACCTGGCCTCCTCGAGGGCTTTCTCCTTGGCCCCTGCCCTAACCCTAGGCTGACTGGCTGCCCTGCCTAGGGTTAGGGTTAGGGTTAGGGTTACGCCTAGGGTTAGGGTTCCGCAAACTAAAAGGCCCAGGGCTCCGGGCACACTGCAGCTGCAAAGGGCATCCCAGGGGCATCGCAAAACTGCCACAACCTGGCCTCCTCGAGGGCTTTCTCCTTGGCCCCTGCCCTAACCCTAGGCTGACTGGCTGACCTGCCTAGGGTTAGGGTTAGGGTTAGGGTTAGGGTTAGGGTTAGACCTAGGGTTAGGGTTCCGCAAACTAAAAGGCCCAGGGCTCCAGGCTCACTGCAGCTGCAAAGGGCATCCCAGGGGCATCGCAAAACTGCCACAAGCTGGCCTCCTCGAGGGCTTTCTCCTTGGCCCCTGCCCTAACCCTAGGCTGACTGGCTGCCCTGCCTAGGGTTAGGGTTAGGGTTAGGGTTAGACCTAGGGTTAGGGTTCCGCAAACTAAAAGGCCCAGGGCTCCGGGCACACTGCAGCTGCAAAGGGCATCCCAGGGGCATCGCAAAACTGCCACAAGCTGGCCTCCTCGAGGGCTTTCTCCTTGGCCCCTGCCCTAACCCTAGGCTGACTGGCTGCCCTGCCTAGGGTTAGGGTTAGGGTTAGGGTTAGGGTTAGGGTTAGGGTTAGACCTAGGGTTAGGGTTCCGCAAACTAAAAGGCCCAGGGCTCCAGGCTCACTGCAGCTGCAAAGGGCATCCCAGGGGCATCGCAAAACTGCCACAAGCTGGCCTCCTCGAGGGCTTTCTCCTTGGCCCCTGCCCTAACCCTAGGCTGACTGGCTGCCCTGCCTAGGGTTAGGGTTAGGGTTAGGGTTACGCCTAGGGTTAGGGTTCCGCAAACTAAAAGGCCCAGGGCTCCGGGCACACTGCAGCTGCAAAGGGCATCCCAGGGGCATCGCAAAACTGCCACAACCTGGCCTCCTCGAGGGCTTTCTCCTTGGCCCCTGCCCTAACCCTAGGCTGACTGGCTGCCCTGCCTAGGGTTAGGGTTAGGGTTAGGGTTAGGGTTACGCCTAGGGTTAGGGTTCCGCAAACTAAAAGGCCCAGGGCTCCAGGCACACTGCAGCTGCAAAGGGCATCCCAGGGGCATCACAAAACTGCCACAAGCTGGCCTCCTCGAGGGCTTTCTCCTTGGCCCCTGCCCTAACCCTAGGCTGACTGGCTGCCCTGCCTAGGGTTAGGGTTAGGGTTAGGGTTAGGGTTACGCCTAGGGTTAGGGTTCCGCAAACTAAAAGGCCCAGAGCTCCGGGCACACTGCAGCTGCAAAGGGCATCCCAGGGGCATCGCAAAACTGCCACAACCTGGCCTCCTCGAGGGCTTTCTCCTTGGCCCCTGCCCTAAGCCTAGGCTGACTGGGTGCCCTGCCTAGGGTTAGGGTTACGCCTAGGGTTAGGGTTCCGCAAACTAAAAGGCCCAGGGCTCCAGGCACACTGCAGCTGCAAAGGGCATCCCAGGGGCATCACAAAACTGCCACAAGCTCGCCTCCTCGAGGGCTTTCTCCTTGGCCCCTGCCCTAACCCTAGGCTGATTGGCTGCCCTGCCTAGGGTTAGGGTTAGGGTTAGGGTTAGGGTTAGACCTAGGGTTAGGGTTCCGCAAACTAAAAGGCCCAGGGCTCCAGGCTCACTGCAGCTGCAAAGGGCATCCCAGGGGCATCGCAAAACTGCCACAACCTGGCCTCCTCGAGGGCTTTCTCCTTGGCCCCTGCCCTAACCCTAGGCTGATTGGCTGCCCTGCCTAGGGTTAGGGTTAGGGTTAGGGTTACGCCTAGGGTTAGGGTTCCGCAAACTAAAAGGCCCAGAGCTCCGGGCACACTGCAGCTGCAAAGGGCATCCCAGGGGCATCGCAAAACTGCCACAAGCTGGCCTCCTCGAGGGCTTTCTCCTTGGCCCCTGCCCTAACCCTAGGCTGACTGGCTGACCTGCCTAGGGTTAGGGTTAGGGTTAGGGTTAGGGTTACGCCTAGGGTTAGGGTTCCGCAAACTAAAAGGCCCAGGGCTCCGGGCACACTGCAGCTGCAAAGGGCATCCCAGGGGCATCGCAAAACTGCCACAAGCTGGCCTCCTCGAGGGCTTTCTCCTTGGCCCCTGCCCTAAGCCTAGGCTGACTGGCTGCCCTGCCTAGGGTTAGGGTTAGGGTTAGGGTTAGGGTTAGGGTTAGACCTAGGGTTAGGGTTCCGCAAACTAAAAGGCCCAGGGCTCCAGGCTCACTGCAGCTGCAAAGGGCATCCCAGGGGCATCGCAAAACTGCCACAAGCTGGCCTCCTCGAGGGCTTTCTCCTTGGCCCCTGCCCTAACCCTAGGCTGATTGGCTGCCCTGCCTAGGGTTAGGGTTAGGGTTAGGGTTAGACCTAGGGTTAGGGTTCCGCAAACTAAAAGGCCCAGGGCTCCAGGCTCACTGCAGCTGCAAAGGGCATCCCAGGGGCATCGCAAAACTGCCACAAGCTGGCCTCCTCGAGGGCTTTCTCCTTGGCCCCTGCCCTAACCCTGGGCTGACTGGCTGCCCTGCCTAGGGTTAGGGTTAGGGTTAGGGTTAGGGTTAGGGTTAGACCTAGGGTTAGGGTTCCGCAAACTAAAAGGCCCAGGGCTCCAGGCTCACTGCAGCTGCAAAGGGCATCCCAGGGGCATCGCAAAACTGCCACAAGCTGGCCTCCTCGAGGGCTTTCTCCTTGGCCCCTGCCCTAACCCTAGGCTGACTGGCTGCCCTGCCTAGGGTTAGGGTTAGGGTTAGACCTAGGGTTAGGGTTCCGCAAACTAAAAGGCCCAGGGCTCCGGGCACACTGCAGCTGCAAAGGGCATCCCAGGGGCATCGCAAAACTGCCACAAGCTGGCCTCCTCGAGGGCTTTCTCCTTGGCCCCTGCCCTAACCCTAGGCTGACTGGCTGCCCTGCCTAGGGTTAGGGTTAGGGTTAGGGTTAGGGTTAGACCTAGGGTTAGGGTTCCGCAAACTAAAAGGCCCAGGGCTCCAGGCTCACTGCAGCTGCAAAGGGCATCCCAGGGGCATCGCAAAACTGCCACAAGCTGGCCTCCTCGAGGGCTTTCTCCTTGGCCCCTGCCCTAACCCTAGGCTGACTGGCTGCCCTGCCTAGGGTTAGGGTTAGGGTTAGGGTTACGCCTAGGGTTAGGGTTCCGCAAACTAAAAGGCCCAGGGCTCCGGGCACACTGCAGCTGCAAAGGGCATCCCAGGGGCATCGCAAAACTGCCACAACCTGGCCTCCTCGAGGGCTTTCTCCTTGGCCCCTGCCCTAACCCTAGGCTGACTGGCTGCCCTGCCTAGGGTTAGGGTTAGGGTTAGGGTTAGGGTTAGGGTTACGCCTAGGGTTAGGGTTCCGCAAACTAAAAGGCCCAGGGCTCCAGGCACACTGCAGCTGCAAAGGGCATCCCAGGGGCATCACAAAACTGCCACAAGCTGGCCTCCTCGAGGGCTTTCTCCTTGGCCCCTGCCCTAACCCTAGGCTGACTGGCTGCCCTGCCTAGGGTTAGGGTTAGGGTTAGGGTTAGGGTTAGGGTTACGCCTAGGGTTAGGGTTCCGCAAACTAAAAGGCCCAGAGCTCCGGGCACACTGCAGCTGCAAAGGGCATCCCAGGGGCATCGCAAAACTGCCACAACCTGGCCTCCTCGAGGGCTTTCTCCTTGGCCCCTGCCCTAAGCCTAGGCTGACTGGGTGCCCTGCCTAGGGTTAGGGTTACGCCTAGGGTTAGGGTTCCGCAAACTAAAAGGCCCAGGGCTCCAGGCACACTGCAGCTGCAAAGGGCATCCCAGGGGCATCACAAAACTGCCACAAGCTCGCCTCCTCGAGGGCTTTCTCCTTGGCCCCTGCCCTAACCCTAGGCTGATTGGCTGCCCTGCCTAGGGTTAGGGTTAGGGTTAGGGTTAGGGTTAGACCTAGGGTTAGGGTTCCGCAAACTAAAAGGCCCAGGGCTCCGGGCACACTGCAGCTGCAAAGGGCATCCCAGGGGCATCGCAAAACTGCCACAAGCTGGCCTCCTCGAGGGCTTTCTCCTTGGCCCCTGCCCTAAGCCTAGGCTGACTGGCTGCCCTGCCTAGGGTTAGGGTTAGGGTTAGGGTTAGGGTTAGGGTTAGACCTAGGGTTAGGGTTCCGCAAACTAAAAGGCCCAGGGCTCCAGGCTCACTGCAGCTGCAAAGGGCATCCCAGGGGCATCGCAAAACTGCCACAAGCTGGCCTCCTCGAGGGCTTTCTCCTTGGCCCCTGCCCTAACCCTAGGCTGATTGGCTGCCCTGCCTAGGGTTAGGGTTAGGGTTAGGGTTAGACCTAGGGTTAGGGTTCCGCAAACTAAAAGGCCCAGGGCTCCAGGCTCACTGCAGCTGCAAAGGGCATCCCAGGGGCATCGCAAAACTGCCACAAGCTGGCCTCCTCGAGGGCTTTCTCCTTGGCCCCTGCCCTAACCCTGGGCTGACTGGCTGCCCTGCCTAGGGTTAGGGTTAGGGTTAGGGTTAGGGTTAGGGTTAGACCTAGGGTTAGGGTTCCGCAAACTAAAAGGCCCAGGGCTCCAGGCTCACTGCAGCTGCAAAGGGCATCCCAGGGGCATCGCAAAACTGCCACAAGCTGGCCTCCTCGAGGGCTTTCTCCTTGGCCCCTGCCCTAACCCTAGGCTGATTGGCTGCCCTGCCTAGGGTTAGGGTTAGGGTTAGGGTTAGGGTTACGCCTAGGGTTAGGGTTCCGCAAACTAAAAGGCCCAGAGCTCCGGGCACACTGCAGCTGCAAAGGGCATCCCAGGGGCATCGCAAAACTGCCACAACCTGGCCTCCTCGAGGGCTTTCTCCTTGGCCCCTGCCCTAAGCCTAGGCTGACTGGGTGCCCTGCCTAGGGTTAGGGTTACGCCTAGGGTTAGGGTTCCGCAAACTAAAAGGCCCAGGGCTCCAGGCACACTGCAGCTGCAAAGGGCATCCCAGGGGCATCGCAAAACTGCCACAAGCTGGCCTCCTCGAGGGCTTTCTCCTTGGCCCCTGCCCTAACCCTAGCCTGACTGGCTGGCCTGCCTAGGGTTAGGGTTAGGGTTAGGGTTAGGGTTAGACCTAGGGTTAGGGTTCCGCAAACTAAAAGGCCCAGGGCTCCAGGCTCACTGCAGCTGCAAAGGGCATCCCAGGGGCATCGCAAAACTGCCACAAGCTGGCCTCCTCGAGGGCTTTCTCCTTGGCCCCTGCCCTAACCCTAGGCTGACTGGCTGCCCTGCCTAGGGTTAGGGTTAGGGTTACACCTAGGGTTAGGGTTCCGCAAACTAAAAGGCCCAGGGCTCCAGGCTCACTGCAGCTGCAAAGGGCATCCCAGGGGCATCGCAAAACTGCCACAAGCTGGCCTCCTCGAGGGCTTTCTCCTTGGCCCCTTCCCTAACCCTAGGCTGATTGGCTGCCCTGCCTAGGGTTAGGGTTAGGGTTAGGGTTAGACCTAGGGTTAGGGTTCCGCAAACTAAAAGGCCCAGGGCTCCAGGCTCACTGCAGCTGCAAAGGGCATCCCAGGGGCATCGCAAAACTGCCACAAGCTGGCCTCCTCGAGGGCTTTCTCCTTGGCCCCTGCCCTAACCCTAGGCTGACTGGCTGCCCTGCCTAGGGTTAGGGTTAGGGTTAGACCTAGGGTTAGGGTTCCGCAAACTAAAAGGCCCAGGGCTCCAGGCTCACTGCAGCTGCAAAGGGCATCCCAGGGGCATCGCAAAACTGCCACAAGCTGGCCTCCTCGAGGGCTTTCTCCTTGGCCCCTGCCCTAACCCTAGGCTGACTGGCTGCCCTGCCTAGGGTTAGGGTTAGGGTTAGGGTTAGGGTTACGCCTAGGGTTAGGGTTCCGCAAACTAAAAGGCCCAGAGCTCCGGGCACACTGCAGCTGCAAAGGGCATCCCAGGGGCATCGCAAAACTGCCACAACCTGGCCTCCTCGAGGGCTTTCTCCTTGGCCCCTGCCCTAACCCTAGGCTGACTGGCTGCCCTGCCTAGGGTTAGGGTTAGGGTTAGGGTTAGGGTTAGGGTTAGGGTTAGACCTAGGGTTAGGGTTCCGCAAACTAAAAGGCCCAGGGCTCCAGGCTCACTGCAGCTGCAAAGGGCATCCCAGGGGCATCGCAAAACTGCCACAAGCTGGCCTCCTCGAGGGCTTTCTCCTTGGCCCCTGCCCTAACCCTAGGCTGATTGGCTGCCCTGCCTAGGGTTAGGGTTAGGGTTAGGGTTAGGGTTACACCTAGGGTTCGGGTTCCGCAAACTAAAAGGCCCAGGGCTCCAGGCTCACTGCAGCTGCAAAGGGCATCCCAGGGGCATCGCAAAACTGCCACAAGCTGGCCTCCTCGAGGGCTTTCTCCTTGGCCCCTGCCCTAACCCTAGGCTGATTGGCTGCCCTGCCTAGGGTTAGGGTTAGGGTTAGGGTTAGGGTTAGGGTTACGCCTAGGGTTAGGGTTCCGCAAACTAAAAGGCCCAGAGCTCCGGGCACACTGCAGCTGCAAAGGGCATCCCAGGGGCATCGCAAAACTGCCACAACCTGGCCTCCTCGAGGGCTTTCTCCTTGGCCCCTGCCCTAAGCCTAGGCTGACTGGGTGCCCTGCCTAGGGTTAGGGTTACGCCTAGGGTTAGGGTTCCGCAAACTAAAAGGCCCAGGGCTCCAGGCACACTGCAGCTGCAAAGGGCATCCCAGGGGCATCACAAAACTGCCACAAGCTCGCCTCCTCGAGGGCTTTCTCCTTGGCCCCTGCCCTAACCCTAGGCTGATTGGCTGCCCTGCCTAGGGTTAGGGTTAGGGTTAGGGTTAGACCTAGGGTTAGGGTTCCGCAAACTAAAAGGCCCAGGGCTCCAGGCTCACTGCAGCTGCAAAGGGCATCCCAGGGGCATCGCAAAACTGCCACAACCTGGCCTCCTCGAGGGCTTTCTCCTTGGCCCCTGCCCTAACCCTAGGCTGATTGGCTGCCCTGCCTAGGGTTAGGGTTAGGGTTAGGGTTACGCCTAGGGTTAGGGTTCCGCAAACTAAAAGGCCCAGGTGTCCGGGCACACTGCAGCTGCAAAGGGCATCCCAGGGGCATTGCATAACTGTCACAAGCTGGCCTCCTCGAGGGCTTTCTCCTTGGCCCCTGCCCTAACCCTAGGCTGACTGGCTGCCCTGCCTAGGGTTAGGGTTAGGGTTAGGGTTAGGGTTACGCCTAGGGTTAGGGTTCCGCAAACTAAAAGGCCCAGGGCTCCAGGCTCATTGCAGCTGCAAAGGGCATCCCAGGGGCATCGCAAAACTGCCACAAGCTGGCCTCCTCGAGGGCTTTCTCCTTGGCCCCTGCCCTACCCCTAGGCTGACTGGCTGACCTGCCTAGGGTTAGGGTTAGGGTTAGGGTTAGGGTTAGACCTAGGGTTAGGGTTCCGCAAACTAAAAGGCCCAGGGCTCCAGGCTCACTGCAGCTGCAAAGGGCATCCCAGGGGCATCGCAAAACTGCCACAAGCTGGCCTCCTCGAGGGCTTTCTCCTTGGCCCCTGCCCTAACCCTAGGCTGACTGGCTGCCCTGCCTAGGGTTAGGGTTAGGGTTAGGGTTACGCCTAGGGTTAGGGTTCCGCAAACTAAAAGGCCCAGGGCTCCAGGCACACTGCAGCTGCAAAGGGCATCCCAGGGGCATCGCAAAACTGCCACAAGCTGGCCTCCTCGAGGGCTTTCTCCTTGGCCCCTGCCCTAACCCTAGGCTGATTGGCTGCCCTGCCTAGGGTTAGGGTTAGGGTTAGGGTTAGACCTAGGGTTAGGGTTCCGCAAACTAAAAGGCCCAGGTGTCCGGGCACACTGCAGCTGCAAAGGGCATCCCAGGGGCATCGCAAAACTGCCACAAGCTGGCCTCCTCGAGGGCTTTCTCCTTGGCCCCTGCCCTAAGCCTAGGCTGACTGGCTGACCTGCCTAGGGTTAGGGTTAGGGTTAGGGTTAGGGTTACGCCTAGGGTTAGGGTTCCGCAAACTAAAAGGCCCAGGGCTCCAGGCACACTGCAGCTGCAAAGGGCATCCCAGGGGCATCACAAAACTGCCACAACCTGGCCTCCTCGAGGGCTTTCTCCTTGGCCCCTGCCCTAACCCTAGGCTGATTGGCTGCCCTGCCTAGGGTTAGGGTTAGGGTTAGGGTTAGACCTAGGGTTAGGGTTCCGCAAACTAAAAGGCCCAGGGCTCCAGGCTCACTGCAGCTGCAAAGGGCATCCCAGGGGCATCGCAAAACTGCCACAAGCTGGCCTCCTCGAGGGCTTTCTCCTTGGCCCCTGCCCTAACCCTAGGCTGACTGGCTGCCCTGCCTAGGGTTAGGGTTAGGGTTAGGGTTAGGGTTACGCCTAGGGTTAGGGTTCCGCAAACTAAAAGGCCCAGAGCTCCGGGCACACTGCAGCTGCAAAGGGCATCCCAGGGGCATCACAAAACTGCCACAACCTGGCCTCCTCGAGGGCTTTCTCCTTGGCCCCTGCCCTAACCCTAGGCTGACTGGCTGCCCTGCCTAGGGTTAGGGTTAGGGTTAGGGTTAGGGTTAGACCTAGGGTTAGGGTTCCGCAAACTAAAAGGCCCAGGGCTCCAGGCTCACTGCAGCTGCAAAGGGCATCCCAGGGGCATCGCAAAACTGCCACAAGCTGGCCTCCTCGAGGGCTTTCTCCTTGGCCCCTGCCCTAACCCTAGGCTGATTGGCTGCCCTGCCTAGGGTTAGGGTTAGGGTTACGCCTAGGGTTAGGGTTCCGCAAACTAAAAGGCCCAGGTGTCCGGGCACACTGCAGCTGCAAAGGGCATCCCAGGGGCATCACAAAACTGCCACAAGCTGGCCTCCTCGAGGGCTTTCTCCTTGGCCCCTGCCCTAACCCTAGGCTGACTGGCTGCCCTGCCTAGGGTTAGGGTTAGGGTTAGGGTTACGCCTAGGGTTAGGGTTCCGCAAACTAAAAGGCCCAGGGCTCCAGGCACACTGCAGCTGCAAAGGGCATCCCAGGGGCATCACAAAACTGCCACAAGCTGGCCTCCTCGAGGGCTTTCTCCTTGGCCCCTGCCCTAACCCTAGGCTGATTGGCTGCCCTGCCTAGGGTTAGGGTTAGGGTTAGGGTTAGACCTAGGGTTAGGGTTCCGCAAACTAAAAGGCCCAGGGCTCCAGGCTCACTGCAGCTGCAAAGGGCATCCCAGGGGCATCGCAAAACTGCCACAAGCTGGCCTCCTCGAGGGCTTTCTCCTTGGCCCCTGCCCTAAACCTAGGCTGACTGGCTGCCCTGGCTAGGGTTAGGGTTAGGGTTGGGGTTAGGGTTAGGGTTACGCCTAGGGTTAGGGTTCCACAAACTAAAAGGCCCAGGTGTCCGGGCACACTGCAGCTGCAAAGGGCATCCCAGGGGCATCGCAAAACTGCCACAACCTGGCCTCCTCGAGGGCTTTCTCCTTGGCCCCTGCCCTAACCCTAGGCTGACTGGCTGCCCTGCCTAGGGTTAGGGTTAGGGTTAGGGTTACGCCTAGGGTTAGGGTTCCGCAAACTAAAAGGCCCAGGGCTCCGGGCACACTGCAGCTGCAAAGGGCATCCCAGGGGCATCGCAAAACTGCCACAAGCTGGCCTCCTCGAGGGCTTTCTCCTTGGCCCCTGCCCTAACCCTAGGCTGACTGGCTGCCCTGCCTAGGGTTAGGGTTAGGGTTAGGGTTAGGGTTAGGGTTAGGGTTACGCCTAGGGTTAGGGTTCCGCAAACTAAAAGGCCCAGGGCTCCAGGCACACTGCAGCTGCAAAGGGCATCCCAGGGGCATCACAAATCTGCCACAAGCTGGCCTCCTCGAGGGCTTTCTCCTTGGCCCCTGCCCTAACCCTACGCTGATTGGCTGCCCTGCCTAGGGTTAGGGTTAGGGTTAGGGTTAGGGTTAGACCTAGGGTTAGGGTTCCGCAAACTAAAAGGCCCAGGGCTCCAGGCTCACTGCAGCTGCAAAGGGCATCCCAGGGGCATCGCAAAACTTCCACAACCTGGCCTCCTCGAGGGCTTTCTCCTTGGCCCCTGCCCTAACCCTAGGCTGATTGGCTGCCCTGCCTAGGGTTAGGGTTAGGGTTAGGGTTACGCCTAGGGTTAGGGTTCCGCAAACTAAAAGGCCCAGGTGTCCGGGCACACTGCAGCTGCAAAGGGCATCCCAGGGGCATCGCAAAACTGCCACAACCTGGCCTCCTCGAGGGCTTTCTCCTTGGCCCCTGCCCTAACCCTAGGCTGACTGGCTGACCTGCCTAGGGTTAGGGTTAGGGTTAGGGTTAGGGTTACGCCTAGGGTTAGGGTTCCGCAAACTAAAAGGCCCAGGGCTTTGGGCACACTGCAGCTGCAAAGGGCATCCCAGGGGCATCGCAAAACTGCCACAAGCTGGCCTCCTCGAGGGCTTTCTCCTTGGCCCCTGCCCTAAGCCTAGGCTGACTGGCTGCCCTGCCTAGGGTTAGGGTTAGGGTTAGGGTTAGGGTTAGACCTAGGGTTAGGGTTCCGCAAACTAAAAGGCCCAGGGCTCCAGGCTCACTGCAGCTGCAAAGGGCATCCCAGGGGCACCGCAAAACTGCCACAAGCTGGCCTCCTCGAGGGCTTTCTCCTTGGCCCCTGCCCTAACCCTAGGCTGACTGGCTGACCTGCCTAGGGTTAGGGTTAGGGTTAGGGTTAGGGTTACGCCTAGGGTTAGGGTTCCGCAAACTAAAAGGCCCAGGGCTCCGGGCACACTGCAGCTGCAAAGGGCATCCCAGGGGCATCGCAAAACTGCCACAACCTGGCCTCCTCGAGGGCTTTCTCCTTGGCCCCTGCCCTAACCCTAGGCTGACTGGCTGCCCTGCCTAGGGTTAGGGTTAGGGTTAGGGTTAGGGTTACGCCTAGGGTTAGGGTTCCGCAAACTAAAAGGCCCAGGGCTCCAGGCACACTGCAGCTGCAAAGGGCATCCCAGGGGCATCACAAAACTGCCACAAGCTGGCCTCCTCGAGGGCTTTCTCCTTGGCCCCTGCCCTAACCCTAGGCTGATTGGCTGCCCTGCCTAGGGTTAGGGTTAGGGTTAGGGTTAGACCTAGGGTTAGGGTTCCGCAAACTAAAAGGCCCAGGGCTCCAGGCTCACTGCAGCTGGAAAGGGCATCCCAGGGGCATCGCAAAACTGCCACAAGCTGGCCTCCTCGAGGGCTTTCTCCTTGGCCCCTGCCCTAACCCTAGGCTGACTGGCTGCCCTGCCTAGGGTTAGGGTTAGGGTTAGGGTTAGGGTTACGCCTAGGGTTAGGGTTCCGCAAACTAAAAGGCCCAGAGCTCCGGGCACACTGCAGCTGCAAAGGGCATCCCAGGGGCATCGCAAAACTGCCACAACCTGGCCTCCTCGAGGGCTTTCTCCTTGGCCCCTGCCCTAAGCCTAGGCTGACTGGGTGCCCTGCCTAGGGTTTGGGTTACGCCTAGGGTTAGGGTTCCGCAAACTAAAAGGCCCAGGGCTCCAGGCTCACTGCAGCTGCAAAGGGCATCCCAGGGGCATCGCAAAACTGCCACAACCTGGCCTCCTCGAGGGCTTTCTCCTTGGCCCCTGCCCTAACCCTAGGCTGACTGGCTGCCCTGCCTAGGGTTAGGGTTAGGGTTAGGGTTAGGGTTACACCTAGGGTTAGGGTTCCGCAAACTAAAAGGCCCAGGGCTCCAGGCTCACTGCAGCTGCAAAGGGCATCCCAGGGGCATCGCAAAACTGCAACAAGCTGGCCTCCTCGAGGGCTTTCTCCTTGGCCCCTGCCCTAACCCTAGGCTGATTGGCTGCCCTGCCTAGGGTTAGGGTTAGGGTTAGGGTTACGCCTAGGGTTAGGGTTCCGCAAACTAAAAGGCCCAGGGCTCCAGGCACACTGCAGCTGCAAAGGGCATCCCAGGGGCATCGCAAAACTGCCACAACCTGGCCTCCTCGAGGGCTTTCTCCTTGGCCCCTGCCCTAACCCTAGGCTGATTGGCTGCCCTGCCTAGGGTTAGGGTTAGGGTTACGCCTAGGGTTAGGGTTCCGCAAACTAAAAGGCCCAGGGCTCCAGGCACACTGCAGCTGCAAAGGGCATCCCAGGGGCATCGCAAAACTGCCACAACCTGGCCTCCTCGAGGGCTTTCTCCTTGGCCCCTGCCCTAACCCTAGGCTGATTGGCTGCCCTGCCTAGGGTTAGGGTTACGCCTAGGGTTAGGGTTCCGCAAACTAAAAGGCCCAGGTGTCCGGGCACACTGCAGCTGCAAAGGGCATCCCAGGGGCATCGCAAAACTGCCACAAGCTGGCCTCCTCGAGGGCTTTCTCCTTGGCCCCTGCCCTAACCCTAGGCTGACTGGCTGACCTGCCTAGGGTTAGGGTTAGGGTTAGGGTTAGGGTTACGCCTAGGGTTAGGGTTCCGCAAACTAAAAGGCCCAGGGCTCCGGGCACACTGCAGCTGCAAAGGGCATCCCAGGGGCATCGCAAAACTGCCACAACCTGGCCTCCTCGAGGGCTTTCTCCTTGGCCCCTGCCCTAACCCTAGGCTGACTGGCTGCCCTGCCTAGGGTTAGGGTTAGGGTTAGGGTTAGGGTTAGGGTTACGCCTAGGGTTAGGGTTCCGCAAACTAAAAGGCCCAGGGCTCCAGGCACACTGCAGCTGCAAAGGGCATCCCAGGGGCATCACAAAACTGCCACAAGCTGGCCTCCTCGAGGGCTTTCTCCTTGGCCCCTGCCCTAACCCTAGGCTGATTGGCTGCCCTGCCTAGGGTTAGGGTTAGGGTTAGGGTTAGACCTAGGGTTAGGGTTCCGCAAACTAAAAGGCCCAGGGCTCCAGGCTCACTGCAGCTGGAAAGGGCATCCCAGGGGCATCGCAAAACTGCCACAAGCTGGCCTCCTCGAGGGCTTTCTCCTTGGCCCCTGCCCTAACCCTAGGCTGACTGGCTGCCCTGCCTAGGGTTAGGGTTAGGGTTAGGGTTAGGGTTACGCCTAGGGTTAGGGTTCCGCAAACTAAAAGGCCCAGAGCTCCGGGCACACTGCAGCTGCAAAGGGCATCCCAGGGGCATCGCAAAACTGCCACAACCTGGCCTCCTCGAGGGCTTTCTCCTTGGCCCCTGCCCTAAGCCTAGGCTGACTGGGTGCCCTGCCTAGGGTTAGGGTTACGCCTAGGGTTAGGGTTCCGCAAACTAAAAGGCCCAGGGCTCCAGGCACACTGCAGCTGCAAAGGGCATCCCAGGGGCATCACAAAACTGCCACAAGCTCGCCTCCTCGAGGGCTTTCTCCTTGGCCCCTGCCCTAACCCTAGGCTGATTGGCTGCCCTGCCTAGGGTTAGGGTTAGGGTTAGGGTTAGACCTAGGGTTAGGGTTCCGCAAACTAAAAGGCCCAGGGCTCCAGGCTCACTGCAGCTGCAAAGGGCATCCCAGGGGCATCGCAAAACTGCCACAACCTGGCCTCCTCGAGGGCTTTCTCCTTGGCCCCTGCCCTAACCCTAGGCTGATTGGCTGCCCTGCCTAGGGTTAGGGTTAGGGTTAGGGTTACGCCTAGGGTTAGGGTTCCGCAAACTAAAAGGCCCAGAGCTCCGGGCACACTGCAGCTGCAAAGGGCATCCCAGGGGCATTGCATAACTGTCACAAGCTGGCCTCCTCGAGGGCTTTCTCCTTGGCCCCTGCCCTAACCCTAGGCTGACTGGCTGCCCTGCCTAGGGTTAGGGTTAGGGTTAGGGTTAGGGTTACGCCTAGGGTTAGGGTTCCGCAAACTAAAAGGCCCAGGGCTCCAGGCTCATTGCAGCTGCAAAGGGCATCCCAGGGGCATCGCAAAACTGCCACAAGCTGGCCTCCTCGAGGGCTTTCTCCTTGGCCCCTGCCCTAAGCCTAGGCTGACTGGCTGACCTGCCTAGGGTTAGGGTTAGGGTTAGGGTTAGGGTTAGACCTAGGGTTAGGGTTCCGCAAACTAAAAGGCCCAGGGCTCCAGGCTCACTGCAGCTGCAAAGGGCATCCCAGGGGCATCGCAAAACTGCCACAAGCTGGCCTCCTCGAGGGCTTTCTCCTTGGCCCCTGCCCTAACCCTAGGCTGACTGGCTGCCCTGCCTAGGGTTAGGGTTAGGGTTAGGGTTACGCCTAGGGTTAGGGTTCCGCAAACTAAAAGGCCCAGGGCTCCAGGCACACTGCAGCTGCAAAGGGCATCCCAGGGGCATCGCAAAACTGCCACAAGCTGGCCTCCTCGAGGGCTTTCTCCTTGGCCCCTGCCCTAACCCTAGGCTGATTGGCTGCCCTGCCTAGGGTTAGGGTTAGGGTTAGGGTTAGACCTAGGGTTAGGGTTCCGCAAACTAAAAGGCCCAGGTGTCCGGGCACACTGCAGCTGCAAAGGGCATCCCAGGGGCATCGCAAAACTGCCACAAGCTGGCCTCCTCGAGGGCTTTCTCCTTGGCCCCTGCCCTAAGCCTAGGCTGACTGGCTGACCTGCCTAGGGTTAGGGTTAGGGTTAGGGTTAGGGTTACGCCTAGGGTTAGGGTTCCGCAAACTAAAAGGCCCAGGGCTCCAGGCACACTGCAGCTGCAAAGGGCATCCCAGGGGCATCACAAAACTGCCACAACCTGGCCTCCTCGAGGGCTTTCTCCTTGGCCCCTGCCCTAACCCTAGGCTGATTGGCTGCCCTGCCTAGGGTTAGGGTTAGGGTTAGGGTTAGACCTAGGGTTAGGGTTCCGCAAACTAAAAGGCCCAGGGCTCCAGGCTCACTGCAGCTGCAAAGGGCATCCCAGGGGCATCGCAAAACTGCCACAAGCTGGCCTCCTCGAGGGCTTTCTCCTTGGCCCCTGCCCTAACCCTAGGCTGACTGGCTGCCCTGCCTAGGGTTAGGGTTAGGGTTAGGGTTAGGGTTACGCCTAGGGTTAGGGTTCCGCAAACTAAAAGGCCCAGAGCTCCGGGCACACTGCAGCTGCAAAGGGCATCCCAGGGGCATCGCAAAACTGCCACAACCTGGCCTCCTCGAGGGCTTTCTCCTTGGCCCCTGCCCTAACCCTAGGCTGACTGGCTGCCCTGCCTAGGGTTAGGGTTAGGGTTAGGGTTAGGGTTAGACCTAGGGTTAGGGTTCCGCAAACTAAAAGGCCCAGGGCTCCAGGCTCACTGCAGCTGCAAAGGGCATCCCAGGGGCATCGCAAAACTGCCACAAGCTGGCCTCCTCGAGGGCTTTCTCCTTGGCCCCTGCCCTAACCCTAGGCTGATTGGCTGCCCTGCCTAGGGTTAGGGTTAGGGTTACGCCTAGGGTTAGGGTTCCGCAAACTAAAAGGCCCAGGTGTCCGGGCACACTGCAGCTGCAAAGGGCATCCCAGGGGCATCACAAAACTGCCACAAGCTGGCCTCCTCGAGGGCTTTCTCCTTGGCCCCTGCCCTAACCCTAGGCTGACTGGCTGCCCTGCCTAGGGTTAGGGTTAGGGTTAGGGTTACGCCTAGGGTTAGGGTTCCGCAAACTAAAAGGCCCAGGGCTCCAGGCACACTGCAGCTGCAAAGGGCATCCCAGGGGCATCACAAAACTGCCACAAGCTGGCCTCCTCGAGGGCTTTCTCCTTGGCCCCTGCCCTAACCCTAGGCTGATTGGCTGCCCTGCCTAGGGTTAGGGTTAGGGTTAGGGTTAGACCTAGGGTTAGGGTTCCGCAAACTAAAAGGCCCAGGGCTCCAGGCTCACTGCAGCTGCAAAGGGCATCCCAGGGGCATCGCAAAACTGCCACAAGCTGGCCTCCTCGAGGGCTTTCTCCTTGGCCCCTGCCCTAAACCTAGGCTGACTGGCTGCCCTGGCTAGGGTTAGGGTTAGGGTTGGGGTTAGGGTTAGGGTTACGCCTAGGGTTAGGGTTCCACAAACTAAAAGGCCCAGGTGTCCGGGCACACTGCAGCTGCAAAGGGCATCCCAGGGGCATCACAAAACTGCCACAAGCTGGCCTCCTCGAGGGCTTTCTCCTTGGCCCCTGCCCTAACCCTAGGCTGACTGGCTGCCCTGCCTAGGGTTAGGGTTAGGGTTAGGGTTACGCCTAGGGTTAGGGTTCCGCAAACTAAAAGGCCCAGGGCTCCAGGCACACTGCAGCTGCAAAGGGCATCCCAGGGGCATCACAAAACTGCCACAAGCTGGCCTCCTCGAGGGCTTTCTCCTTGGCCCCTGCCCTAACCCTAGGCTGATTGGCTGCCCTGCCTAGGGTTAGGGTTAGGGTTAGGGTTAGACCTAGGGTTAGGGTTCCGCAAACTAAAAGGCCCAGGGCTCCAGGCTCACTGCAGCTGCAAAGGGCATCCCAGGGGCATCGCAAAACTGCCACAAGCTGGCCTCCTCGAGGGCTTTCTCCTTGGCCCCTGCCCTAAACCTAGGCTGACTGGCTGCCCTGGCTAGGGTTAGGGTTAGGGTTGGGGTTAGGGTTAGGGTTACGCCTAGGGTTAGGGTTCCACAAACTAAAAGGCCCAGGTGTCCGGGCACACTGCAGCTGCAAAGGGCATCCCAGGGGCATCGCAAAACTGCCACAACCTGGCCTCCTCGAGGGCTTTCTCCTTGGCCCCTGCCCTAACCCTAGGCTGACTGGCTGCCCTGCCTAGGGTTAGGGTTAGGGTTAGGGTTACGCCTAGGGTTAGGGTTCCGCAAACTAAAAGGCCCAGGGCTCCGGGCACACTGCAGCTGCAAAGGGCATCCCAGGGGCATCGCAAAACTGCCACAAGCTGGCCTCCTCGAGGGCTTTCTCCTTGGCCCCTGCCCTAACCCTAGGCTGACTGGCTGCCCTGCCTAGGGTTAGGGTTAGGGTTAGGGTTAGGGTTAGGGTTAGGGTTACGCCTAGGGTTAGGGTTCCGCAAACTAAAAGGCCCAGGGCTCCAGGCACACTGCAGCTGCAAAGGGCATCCCAGGGGCATCACAAATCTGCCACAAGCTGGCCTCCTCGAGGGCTTTCTCCTTGGCCCCTGCCCTAACCCTACGCTGATTGGCTGACCTGCCTAGGGTTAGGGTTAGGGTTAGGGTTACGCCTAGGGTTAGGGTTCCGCAAACTAAAAGGCCCAGGGCTCCGGGCACACTGCAGCTGCAAAGGGCATCCCAGGGGCATCGCAAAACTGCCACAACCTGGCCTCCTCGAGGGCTTTCTCCTTGGCCCCTGCCCTAACCCTAGGCTGACTGGCTGCCCTGCCTAGGGTTAGGGTTAGGGTTAGGGTTAGGGTTACGCCTAGGGTTAGGGTTCCGCAAACTAAAAGGCCCAGGGCTCCAGGCACACTGCAGCTGCAAAGGGCATCCCAGGGGCATCACAAAACTGCCACAAGCTGGCCTCCTCGAGGGCTTTCTCCTTGGCCCCTGCCCTAACCCTAGGCTGATTGGCTGCCCTGCCTAGGGTTAGGGTTAGGGTTAGGGTTAGACCTAGGGTTAGGGTTCCGCAAACTAAAAGGCCCAGGGCTCCAGGCTCACTGCAGCTGGAAAGGGCATCCCAGGGGCATCGCAAAACTGCCACAAGCTGGCCTCCTCGAGGGCTTTCTCCTTGGCCCCTGCCCTAACCCTAGGCTGACTGGCTGCCCTGCCTAGGGTTAGGGTTAGGGTTAGGGTTAGGGTTACGCCTAGGGTTAGGGTTCCGCAAACTAAAAGGCCCAGAGCTCCGGGCACACTGCAGCTGCAAAGGGCATCCCAGGGGCATCGCAAAACTGCCACAACCTGGCCTCCTCGAGGGCTTTCTCCTTGGCCCCTGCCCTAAGCCTAGGCTGACTGGGTGCCCTGCCTAGGGTTTGGGTTACGCCTAGGGTTAGGGTTCCGCAAACTAAAAGGCCCAGGGCTCCAGGCTCACTGCAGCTGCAAAGGGCATCCCAGGGGCATCGCAAAACTGCCACAACCTGGCCTCCTCGAGGGCTTTCTCCTTGGCCCCTGCCCTAACCCTAGGCTGACTGGCTGCCCTGCCTAGGGTTAGGGTTAGGGTTAGGGTTAGGGTTACACCTAGGGTTAGGGTTCCGCAAACTAAAAGGCCCAGGGCTCCAGGCTCACTGCAGCTGCAAAGGGCATCCCAGGGGCATCGCAAAACTGCAACAAGCTGGCCTCCTCGAGGGCTTTCTCCTTGGCCCCTGCCCTAACCCTAGGCTGATTGGCTGCCCTGCCTAGGGTTAGGGTTAGGGTTAGGGTTACGCCTAGGGTTAGGGTTCCGCAAACTAAAAGGCCCAGGGCTCCAGGCACACTGCAGCTGCAAAGGGCATCCCAGGGGCATCGCAAAACTGCCACAACCTGGCCTCCTCGAGGGCTTTCTCCTTGGCCCCTGCCCTAACCCTAGGCTGATTGGCTGCCCTGCCTAGGGTTAGGGTTAGGGTTACGCCTAGGGTTAGGGTTCCGCAAACTAAAAGGCCCAGGGCTCCAGGCACACTGCAGCTGCAAAGGGCATCCCAGGGGCATCGCAAAACTGCCACAACCTGGCCTCCTCGAGGGCTTTCTCCTTGGCCCCTGCCCTAACCCTAGGCTGATTGGCTGCCCTGCCTAGGGTTAGGGTTACGCCTAGGGTTAGGGTTCCGCAAACTAAAAGGCCCAGGTGTCCGGGCACACTGCAGCTGCAAAGGGCATCCCAGGGGCATCGCAAAACTGCCACAAGCTGGCCTCCTCGAGGGCTTTCTCCTTGGCCCCTGCCCTAACCCTAGGCTGACTGGCTGACCTGCCTAGGGTTAGGGTTAGGGTTAGGGTTAGGGTTACGCCTAGGGTTAGGGTTCCGCAAACTAAAAGGCCCAGGGCTCCGGGCACACTGCAGCTGCAAAGGGCATCCCAGGGGCATCGCAAAACTGCCACAACCTGGCCTCCTCGAGGGCTTTCTCCTTGGCCCCTGCCCTAACCCTAGGCTGACTGGCTGCCCTGCCTAGGGTTAGGGTTAGGGTTAGGGTTAGGGTTAGGGTTACGCCTAGGGTTAGGGTTCCGCAAACTAAAAGGCCCAGGGCTCCAGGCACACTGCAGCTGCAAAGGGCATCCCAGGGGCATCACAAAACTGCCACAAGCTGGCCTCCTCGAGGGCTTTCTCCTTGGCCCCTGCCCTAACCCTAGGCTGATTGGCTGCCCTGCCTAGGGTTAGGGTTAGGGTTAGGGTTAGACCTAGGGTTAGGGTTCCGCAAACTAAAAGGCCCAGGGCTCCAGGCTCACTGCAGCTGGAAAGGGCATCCCAGGGGCATCGCAAAACTGCCACAAGCTGGCCTCCTCGAGGGCTTTCTCCTTGGCCCCTGCCCTAACCCTAGGCTGACTGGCTGCCCTGCCTAGGGTTAGGGTTAGGGTTAGGGTTAGGGTTACGCCTAGGGTTAGGGTTCCGCAAACTAAAAGGCCCAGAGCTCCGGGCACACTGCAGCTGCAAAGGGCATCCCAGGGGCATCGCAAAACTGCCACAACCTGGCCTCCTCGAGGGCTTTCTCCTTGGCCCCTGCCCTAAGCCTAGGCTGACTGGGTGCCCTGCCTAGGGTTTGGGTTACGCCTAGGGTTAGGGTTCCGCAAACTAAAAGGCCCAGGGCTCCAGGCACACTGCAGCTGCAAAGGGCATCCCAGGGGCATCACAAAACTGCCACAAGCTGGCCTCCTCGAGGGCTTTCTCCTTGGCCCCTGCCCTAACCCTAGGCTGATTGGCTGCCCTGCCTAGGGTTAGGGTTAGGGTTAGGGTTAGACCTAGGGTTAGGGTTCCGCAAACTAAAAGGCCCAGGGCTCCAGGCTCACTGCAGCTGGAAAGGGCATCCCAGGGGCATCGCAAAACTGCCACAAGCTGGCCTCCTCGAGGGCTTTCTCCTTGGCCCCTGCCCTAACCCTAGGCTGACTGGCTGCCCTGCCTAGGGTTAGGGTTAGGGTTAGGGTTAGGGTTACGCCTAGGGTTAGGGTTCCGCAAACTAAAAGGCCCAGAGCTCCGGGCACACTGCAGCTGCAAAGGGCATCCCAGGGGCATCGCAAAACTGCCACAACCTGGCCTCCTCGAGGGCTTTCTCCTTGGCCCCTGCCCTAACCCTAGGCTGACTGGCTGCCCTGCCTAGGGTTAGGGTTAGGGTTAGGGTTAGGGTTAGGGTTACGCCTAGGGTTAGGGTTCCGCAAACTAAAAGGCCCAGGTGTCCGGGCACACTGCAGCTGCAAAGGGCATCCCAGGGGCATCGCAAAACTGCCACAAGCTGGCCTCCTCGAGGGCTTTCTCCTTGGCCCCTGCCCTAACCCTAGGCTGACTGGCTGACCTGCCTAGGGTTAGGGTTAGGGTTAGGGTTAGGGTTACGCCTAGGGTTAGGGTTCCGCAAACTAAAAGGCCCAGGGCTCCGGGCACACTGCAGCTGCAAAGGGCATCCCAGGGGCATCGCAAAACTGCCACAACCTGGCCTCCTCGAGGGCTTTCTCCTTGGCCCCTGCCCTAACCCTAGGCTGACTGGCTGCCCTGCCTAGGGTTAGGGTTAGGGTTAGGGTTAGGGTTAGGGTTACGCCTAGGGTTAGGGTTCCGCAAACTAAAAGGCCCAGGGCTCCAGGCACACTGCAGCTGCAAAGGGCATCCCAGGGGCATCACAAAACTGCCACAAGCTGGCCTCCTCGAGGGCTTTCTCCTTGGCCCCTGCCCTAACCCTAGGCTGATTGGCTGCCCTGCCTAGGGTTAGGGTTAGGGTTAGGGTTAGACCTAGGGTTAGGGTTCCGCAAACTAAAAGGCCCAGGGCTCCAGGCTCACTGCAGCTGGAAAGGGCATCCCAGGGGCATCGCAAAACTGCCACAAGCTGGCCTCCTCGAGGGCTTTCTCCTTGGCCCCTGCCCTAACCCTAGGCTGACTGGCTGCCCTGCCTAGGGTTAGGGTTAGGGTTAGGGTTAGGGTTACGCCTAGGGTTAGGGTTCCGCAAACTAAAAGGCCCAGAGCTCCGGGCACACTGCAGCTGCAAAGGGCATCCCAGGGGCATCGCAAAACTGCCACAACCTGGCCTCCTCGAGGGCTTTCTCCTTGGCCCCTGCCCTAAGCCTAGGCTGACTGGGTGCCCTGCCTAGGGTTTGGGTTACGCCTAGGGTTAGGGTTCCGCAAACTAAAAGGCCCAGGGCTCCAGGCACACTGCAGCTGCAAAGGGCATCCCAGGGGCATCACAAAACTGCCACAAGCTGGCCTCCTCGAGGGCTTTCTCCTTGGCCCCTGCCCTAACCCTAGGCTGATTGGCTGCCCTGCCTAGGGTTAGGGTTAGGGTTAGGGTTAGACCTAGGGTTAGGGTTCCGCAAACTAAAAGGCCCAGGGCTCCAGGCTCACTGCAGCTGCAAAGGGCATCCCAGGGGCATCGCAAAACTGCCACAAGCTGGCCTCCTCGAGGGCTTTCTCCTTGGCCCCTGCCCTAACCCTAGGCTGATTGGCTGCCCTGCCTAGGGTTAGGGTTAGGGTTACGCCTAGGGTTAGGGTTCCGCAAACTAAAAGGCCCAGGGCTCCAGGCTCACTGCAGCTGCAAAGGGCATCCCAGGGGCATCGCAAAACTGGCACAAGCTGGCCTCCTCGAGGGCTTTCTCCTTGGCCCCTGCCCTAACCCTAGGCTGACTGGCTGCCCTGCCTAGGGTTAGGGTTAGGGTTAGGGTTAGGGTTACACCTAGGGTTAGGGTTCCGCAAACTAAAAGGCCCAGGGCTCCAGGCTCACTGCAGCTGGAAAGGGCATCCCAGGGGCATCGCAAAACTGCAACAAGCTGGCCTCCTCGAGGGCTTTCTCCTTGGCCCCTGCCCTAACCCTAGGCTGATTGGCTGCCCTGCCTAGGGTTAGGGTTAGGGTTAGGGTTACGCCTAGGGTTAGGGTTCCGCAAACTAAAAGGCCCAGGGCTCCAGGCACACTGCAGCTGCAAAGGGCATCCCAGGGGCATCGCAAAACTGCCACAACCTGGCCTCCTCGAGGGCTTTCTCCTTGGCCCCTGCCCTAACCCTAGGCTGATTGGCTGCCCTGCCTAGGGTTAGGGTTAGGGTTACGCCTAGGGTTAGGGTTCCGCAAACTAAAAGGCCCAGGGCTCCAGGCACACTGCAGCTGCAAAGGGCATCCCAGGGGCATCGCAAAACTGCCACAACCTGGCCTCCTCGAGGGCTTTCTCCTTGGCCCCTGCCCTAACCCTAGGCTGATTGGCTGCCCTGCCTAGGGTTAGGGTTAGGGTTAGGGTTACGCCTAGGGTTAGGGTTCCGCAAACTAAAAGGCCCAGGTGTCCGGGCACACTGCAGCTGCAAAGGGCATCCCAGGGGCATCGCAAAACTGCCACAAGCTGGCCTCCTCGAGGGCTTTCTCCTTGGCCCCTGCCCTAACCCTAGGCTGACTGGCTGACCTGCCTAGGGTTAGGGTTAGGGTTAGGGTTAGGGTTACGCCTAGGGTTAGGGTTCCGCAAACTAAAAGGCCCAGGGCTCCGGGCACACTGCAGCTGCAAAGGGCATCCCAGGGGCATCGCAAAACTGCCACAAGCTGGCCTCCTCGAGGGCTTTCTCCTTGGCCCCTGCCCTAACCCTAGGCTGACTGGCTGCCCTGCCTAGGGTTAGGGTTAGGGTTAGGGTTAGGGTTAGGGTTACGCCTAGGGTTAGGGTTCCGCAAACTAAAAGGCCCAGGGCTCCAGGCACACTGCAGCTGCAAAGGGCATCCCAGGGGCATCACAAAACTGCCACAAGCTGGCCTCCTCGAGGGCTTTCTCCTTGGCCCCTGCCCTAACCCTAGGCTGATTGGCTGCCCTGCCTAGGGTTAGGGTTAGGGTTAGGGTTAGACCTAGGGTTAGGGTTCCGCAAACTAAAAGGCCCAGGGCTCCAGGCTCACTGCAGCTGCAAAGGGCATCCCAGGGGCATCGCAAAACTGCCACAAGCTGGCCTCCTCGAGGGCTTTCTCCTTGGCCCCTGCCCTAACCCTAGGCTGACTGGCTGCCCTGCCTAGGGTTAGGGTTAGGGTTAGGGTTAGGGTTACGCCTAGGGTTAGGGTTCCGCAAACTAAAAGGCCCAGGTGTCCGGGCACACTGCAGCTGCAAAGGGCATCCCAGGGGCATCACAAAACTGCCACAAGCTGGCCTCCTCGAGGGCTTTCTCCTTGGCCCCTGCCCTAACCCTAGGCTGACTGGCTGCCCTGCCTAGGGTTAGGGTTAGGGTTAGGGTTACGCCTAGGGTTAGGGTTCCGCAAACTAAAAGGCCCAGGGCTCCAGGCACACTGCAGCTGCAAAGGGCATCCCAGGGGCATCACAAAACTGCCACAAGCTGGCCTCCTCGAGGGCTTTCTCCTTGGCCCCTGCCCTAACCCTAGGCTGATTGGCTGCCCTGCCTAGGGTTAGGGTTAGGGTTAGGGTTAGACCTAGGGTTAGGGTTCCGCAAACTAAAAGGCCCAGGGCTCCAGGCTCACTGCAGCTGCAAAGGGCATCCCAGGGGCATCGCAAAACTGCCACAAGCTGGCCTCCTCGAGGGCTTTCTCCTTGGCCCCTGCCCTAAACCTAGGCTGACTGGCTGCCCTGGCTAGGGTTAGGGTTAGGGTTGGGGTTAGGGTTAGGGTTACGCCTAGGGTTAGGGTTCCACAAACTAAAAGGCCCAGGTGTCCGGGCACACTGCAGCTGCAAAGGGCATCCCAGGGGCATCGCAAAACTGCCACAACCTGGCCTCCTCGAGGGCTTTCTCCTTGGCCCCTGCCCTAACCCTAGGCTGACTGGCTGCCCTGCCTAGGGTTAGGGTTAGGGTTAGGGTTACGCCTAGGGTTAGGGTTCCGCAAACTAAAAGGCCCAGGGCTCCGGGCACACTGCAGCTGCAAAGGGCATCCCAGGGGCATCGCAAAACTGCCACAACCTGGCCTCCTCGAGGGCTTTCTCCTTGGCCCCTGCCCTAACCCTACGCTGATTGGCTGCCCTGCCTAGGGTTAGGGTTAGGGTTAGGGTTAGGGTTAGACCTAGGGTTAGGGTTCCGCAAACTAAAAGGCCCAGGGCTCCAGGCTCACTGCAGCTGCAAAGGGCATCCCAGGGGCATCGCAAAACTTCCACAACCTGGCCTCCTCGAGGGCTTTCTCCTTGGCCCCTGCCCTAACCCTAGGCTGATTGGCTGCCCTGCCTAGGGTTAGGGTTAGGGTTAGGGTTACGCCTAGGGTTAGGGTTCCGCAAACTAAAAGGCCCAGGTGTCCGGGCACACTGCAGCTGCAAAGGGCATCCCAGGGGCATCGCAAAACTGCCACAACCTGGCCTCCTCGAGGGCTTTCTCCTTGGCCCCTGCCCTAACCCTAGGCTGACTGGCTGACCTGCCTAGGGTTAGGGTTAGGGTTAGGGTTAGGGTTACGCCTAGGGTTAGGGTTCCGCAAACTAAAAGGCCCAGGGCTTTGGGCACACTGCAGCTGCAAAGGGCATCCCAGGGGCATCGCAAAACTGCCACAAGCTGGCCTCCTCGAGGGCTTTCTCCTTGGCCCCTGCCCTAAGCCTAGGCTGACTGGCTGCCCTGCCTAGGGTTAGGGTTAGGGTTAGGGTTAGACCTAGGGTTAGGGTTCCGCAAACTAAAAGGCCCAGGGCTCCAGGCTCACTGCAGCTGCAAAGGGCATCCCAGGGGCACCGCAAAACTGCCACAAGCTGGCCTCCTCGAGGGCTTTCTCCTTGGCCCCTGCCCTAACCCTAGGCTGACTGGCTGACCTGCCTAGGGTTAGGGTTAGGGTTAGGGTTAGGGTTACGCCTAGGGTTAGGGTTCCGCAAACTAAAAGGCCCAGGGCTCCGGGCACACTGCAGCTGCAAAGGGCATCCCAGGGGCATCGCAAAACTGCCACAACCTGGCCTCCTCGAGGGCTTTCTCCTTGGCCCCTGCCCTAACCCTAGGCTGACTGGCTGCCCTGCCTAGGGTTAGGGTTAGGGTTAGGGTTAGGGTTACGCCTAGGGTTAGGGTTCCGCAAACTAAAAGGCCCAGGGCTCCAGGCACACTGCAGCTGCAAAGGGCATCCCAGGGGCATCACAAAACTGCCACAAGCTGGCCTCCTCGAGGGCTTTCTCCTTGGCCCCTGCCCTAACCCTAGGCTGATTGGCTGCCCTGCCTAGGGTTAGGGTTAGGGTTAGGGTTAGACCTAGGGTTAGGGTTCCGCAAACTAAAAGGCCCAGGGCTCCAGGCTCACTGCAGCTGGAAAGGGCATCCCAGGGGCATCGCAAAACTGCCACAAGCTGGCCTCCTCGAGGGCTTTCTCCTTGGCCCCTGCCCTAACCCTAGGCTGACTGGCTGCCCTGCCTAGGGTTAGGGTTAGGGTTAGGGTTAGGGTTACGCCTAGGGTTAGGGTTCCGCAAACTAAAAGGCCCAGAGCTCCGGGCACACTGCAGCTGCAAAGGGCATCCCAGGGGCATCGCAAAACTGCCACAACCTGGCCTCCTCGAGGGCTTTCTCCTTGGCCCCTGCCCTAAGCCTAGGCTGACTGGGTGCCCTGCCTAGGGTTTGGGTTACGCCTAGGGTTAGGGTTCCGCAAACTAAAAGGCCCAGGGCTCCAGGCTCACTGCAGCTGCAAAGGGCATCCCAGGGGCATCGCAAAACTGCCACAACCTGGCCTCCTCGAGGGCTTTCTCCTTGGCCCCTGCCCTAACCCTAGGCTGACTGGCTGCCCTGCCTAGGGTTAGGGTTAGGGTTAGGGTTAGGGTTACACCTAGGGTTAGGGTTCCGCAAACTAAAAGGCCCAGGGCTCCAGGCTCACTGCAG
Organism: Fringilla coelebs; assembly: GCF_963513975.1. NCBI lineage: Eukaryota > Metazoa > Chordata > Aves > Passeriformes > Fringillidae > Fringilla > Fringilla coelebs. The sequence goes on from NC_140045.1 coordinate 12,999,064, forward strand.
CTGCAAAGGGCATCCCAGGGGCATCGCAAAACTGCAACAAGCTGGCCTCCTCGAGGGCTTTCTCCTTGGCCCCTGCCCTAACCCTAGGCTGATTGGCTGCCCTGCCTAGGGTTAGGGTTAGGGTTAGGGTTACGCCTAGGGTTAGGGTTCCGCAAACTAAAAGGCCCAGGGCTCCAGGCACACTGCAGCTGCAAAGGGCATCCCAGGGGCATCGCAAAACTGCCACAACCTGGCCTCCTCGAGGGCTTTCTCCTTGGCCCCTGCCCTAACCCTAGGCTGATTGGCTGCCCTGCCTAGGGTTAGGGTTAGGGTTACGCCTAGGGTTAGGGTTCCGCAAACTAAAAGGCCCAGGGCTCCAGGCACACTGCAGCTGCAAAGGGCATCCCAGGGGCATCGCAAAACTGCCACAAGCTGGCCTCCTCGAGGGCTTTCTCCTTGGCCCCTGCCCTAACCCTAGGCTGATTGGCTGCCCTGCCTAGGGTTAGGGTTAGGGTTAGGGTTACGCCTAGGGTTAGGGTTCCGCAAACTAAAAGGCCCAGGTGTCCGGGCACACTGCAGCTGCAAAGGGCATCCCAGGGGCATCGCAAAACTGCCACAAGCTGGCCTCCTCGAGGGCTTTCTCCTTGGCCCCTGCCCTAACCCTAGGCTGACTGGCTGACCTGCCTAGGGTTAGGGTTAGGGTTAGGGTTAGGGTTACGCCTAGGGTTAGGGTTCCGCAAACTAAAAGGCCCAGGGCTCCGGGCACACTGCAGCTGCAAAGGGCATCCCAGGGGCATCGCAAAACTGCCACAACCTGGCCTCCTCGAGGGCTTTCTCCTTGGCCCCTGCCCTAACCCTAGGCTGACTGGCTGCCCTGCCTAGGGTTAGGGTTAGGGTTAGGGTTAGGGTTAGGGTTACGCCTAGGGTTAGGGTTCCGCAAACTAAAAGGCCCAGGGCTCCAGGCACACTGCAGCTGCAAAGGGCATCCCAGGGGCATCACAAAACTGCCACAAGCTGGCCTCCTCGAGGGCTTTCTCCTTGGCCCCTGCCCTAACCCTAGGCTGATTGGCTGCCCTGCCTAGGGTTAGGGTTAGGGTTAGGGTTAGACCTAGGGTTAGGGTTCCGCAAACTAAAAGGCCCAGGGCTCCAGGCTCACTGCAGCTGGAAAGGGCATCCCAGGGGCATCGCAAAACTGCCACAAGCTGGCCTCCTCGAGGGCTTTCTCCTTGGCCCCTGCCCTAACCCTAGGCTGACTGGCTGCCCTGCCTAGGGTTAGGGTTAGGGTTAGGGTTAGGGTTAGGGTTACGCCTAGGGTTAGGGTTCCGCAAACTAAAAGGCCCAGAGCTCCGGGCACACTGCAGCTGCAAAGGGCATCCCAGGGGCATCGCAAAACTGCCACAACCTGGCCTCCTCGAGGGCTTTCTCCTTGGCCCCTGCCCTAAGCCTAGGCTGACTGGGTGCCCTGCCTAGGGTTTGGGTTACGCCTAGGGTTAGGGTTCCGCAAACTAAAAGGCCCAGGGCTCCAGGCACACTGCAGCTGCAAAGGGCATCCCAGGGGCATCACAAAACTGCCACAAGCTGGCCTCCTCGAGGGCTTTCTCCTTGGCCCCTGCCCGAACCCTAGGCTGATTGGCTGCCCTGCCTAGGGTTAGGGTTAGGGTTAGGGTTAGACCTAGGGTTAGGGTTCCGCAAACTAAAAGGCCCAGGGCTCCAGGCTCACTGCAGCTGCAAAGGGCATCCCAGGGGCATCGCAAAACTGCCACAACCTGGCCTCCTCGAGGGCTTTCTCCTTGGCCCCTGCCCTAACCCTAGGCTGATTGGCTGCCCTGCCTAGGGTTAGGGTTAGGGTTACGCCTAGGGTTAGGGTTCCGCAAACTAAAAGGCCCAGGGCTCCAGGCTCACTGCAGCTGCAAAGGGCATCCCAGGGGCATCGCAAAACTGGCACAAGCTGGCCTCCTCGAGGGCTTTCTCCTTGGCCCCTGCCCTAACCCTAGGCTGACTGGCTGCCCTGCCTAGGGTTAGGGTTAGGGTTAGGGTTAGGGTTACACCTAGGGTTAGGGTTCCGCAAACTAAAAGGCCCAGGGCTCCAGGCTCACTGCAGCTGGAAAGGGCATCCCAGGGGCATCGCAAAACTGCAACAAGCTGGCCTCCTCGAGGGCTTTCTCCTTGGCCCCTGCCCTAACCCTAGGCTGATTGGCTGCCCTGCCTAGGGTTAGGGTTAGGGTTAGGGTTACGCCTAGGGTTAGGGTTCCGCAAACTAAAAGGCCCAGGGCTCCAGGCACACTGCAGCTGCAAAGGGCATCCCAGGGGCATCGCAAAACTGCCACAACCTGGCCTCCTCGAGGGCTTTCTCCTTGGCCCCTGCCCTAACCCTTAACTGATTGGCTGCCCTGCCTAGGGTTAGGGTTAGGGTTACGCCTAGGGTTAGGGTTCCGCAAACTAAAAGGCCCAGGGCTCCAGGCTCACTGCAGCTGCAAAGGGCATCCCAGGGGCATCGCAAAACTGCCACAAGCTGGCCTCCTCGAGGGCTTTCTCCTTGGCCCCTGCCCTAAGCCTAGGCTGACTGGCTGCCCTGCCTAGGGTTAGGGTTAGGGTTAGGGTTAGACCTAGGGTTAGGGTTCCGCAAACTAAAAGGCCCAGGGCTCCAGGCTCACTGCAGCTGCAAAGGGCATCCCAGGGGCACCGCAAAACTGCCACAAGCTGGCCTCCTCGAGGGCTTTCTCCTTGGCCCCTGCCCTAACCCTAGGCTGACTGGCTGACCTGCCTAGGGTTAGGGTTAGGGTTAGGGTTAGGGTTACGCCTAGGGTTAGGGTTCCGCAAACTAAAAGGCCCAGGGCTCCGGGCACACTGCAGCTGCAAAGGGCATCCCAGGGGCATCGCAAAACTGCCACAACCTGGCCTCCTCGAGGGCTTTCTCCTTGGCCCCTGCCCTAACCCTAGGCTGACTGGCTGCCCTGCCTAGGGTTAGGGTTAGGGTTAGGGTTAGGGTTACGCCTAGGGTTAGGGTTCCGCAAACTAAAAGGCCCAGGGCTCCAGGCACACTGCAGCTGCAAAGGGCATCCCAGGGGCATCACAAAACTGCCACAAGCTGGCCTCCTCGAGGGCTTTCTCCTTGGCCCCTGCCCTAACCCTAGGCTGATTGGCTGCCCTGCCTAGGGTTAGGGTTAGGGTTAGGGTTAGACCTAGGGTTAGGGTTCCGCAAACTAAAAGGCCCAGGGCTCCAGGCTCACTGCAGCTGGAAAGGGCATCCCAGGGGCATCGCAAAACTGCCACAAGCTGGCCTCCTCGAGGGCTTTCTCCTTGGCCCCTGCCCTAACCCTAGGCTGACTGGCTGCCCTGCCTAGGGTTAGGGTTAGGGTTAGGGTTAGGGTTACGCCTAGGGTTAGGGTTCCGCAAACTAAAAGGCCCAGAGCTCCGGGCACACTGCAGCTGCAAAGGGCATCCCAGGGGCATCGCAAAACTGCCACAACCTGGCCTCCTCGAGGGCTTTCTCCTTGGCCCCTGCCCTAAGCCTAGGCTGACTGGGTGCCCTGCCTAGGGTTTGGGTTACGCCTAGGGTTAGGGTTCCGCAAACTAAAAGGCCCAGGGCTCCAGGCTCACTGCAGCTGCAAAGGGCATCCCAGGGGCATCGCAAAACTGCCACAACCTGGCCTCCTCGAGGGCTTTCTCCTTGGCCCCTGCCCTAACCCTAGGCTGACTGGCTGCCCTGCCTAGGGTTAGGGTTAGGGTTAGGGTTAGGGTTACACCTAGGGTTAGGGTTCCGCAAACTAAAAGGCCCAGGGCTCCAGGCTCACTGCAGCTGCAAAGGGCATCCCAGGGGCATCGCAAAACTGCAACAAGCTGGCCTCCTCGAGGGCTTTCTCCTTGGCCCCTGCCCTAACCCTAGGCTGATTGGCTGCCCTGCCTAGGGTTAGGGTTAGGGTTAGGGTTACGCCTAGGGTTAGGGTTCCGCAAACTAAAAGGCCCAGGGCTCCAGGCACACTGCAGCTGCAAAGGGCATCCCAGGGGCATCGCAAAACTGCCACAACCTGGCCTCCTCGAGGGCTTTCTCCTTGGCCCCTGCCCTAACCCTAGGCTGATTGGCTGCCCTGCCTAGGGTTAGGGTTAGGGTTACGCCTAGGGTTAGGGTTCCGCAAACTAAAAGGCCCAGGGCTCCAGGCACACTGCAGCTGCAAAGGGCATCCCAGGGGCATCGCAAAACTGCCACAAGCTGGCCTCCTCGAGGGCTTTCTCCTTGGCCCCTGCCCTAACCCTAGGCTGATTGGCTGCCCTGCCTAGGGTTAGGGTTAGGGTTAGGGTTACGCCTAGGGTTAGGGTTCCGCAAACTAAAAGGCCCAGGTGTCCGGGCACACTGCAGCTGCAAAGGGCATCCCAGGGGCATCGCAAAACTGCCACAAGCTGGCCTCCTCGAGGGCTTTCTCCTTGGCCCCTGCCCTAACCCTAGGCTGACTGGCTGACCTGCCTAGGGTTAGGGTTAGGGTTAGGGTTAGGGTTACGCCTAGGGTTAGGGTTCCGCAAACTAAAAGGCCCAGGGCTCCGGGCACACTGCAGCTGCAAAGGGCATCCCAGGGGCATCGCAAAACTGCCACAACCTGGCCTCCTCGAGGGCTTTCTCCTTGGCCCCTGCCCTAACCCTAGGCTGACTGGCTGCCCTGCCTAGGGTTAGGGTTAGGGTTAGGGTTAGGGTTAGGGTTACGCCTAGGGTTAGGGTTCCGCAAACTAAAAGGCCCAGGGCTCCAGGCACACTGCAGCTGCAAAGGGCATCCCAGGGGCATCACAAAACTGCCACAAGCTGGCCTCCTCGAGGGCTTTCTCCTTGGCCCCTGCCCTAACCCTAGGCTGATTGGCTGCCCTGCCTAGGGTTAGGGTTAGGGTTAGGGTTAGACCTAGGGTTAGGGTTCCGCAAACTAAAAGGCCCAGGGCTCCAGGCTCACTGCAGCTGGAAAGGGCATCCCAGGGGCATCGCAAAACTGCCACAAGCTGGCCTCCTCGAGGGCTTTCTCCTTGGCCCCTGCCCTAACCCTAGGCTGACTGGCTGCCCTGCCTAGGGTTAGGGTTAGGGTTAGGGTTAGGGTTAGGGTTACGCCTAGGGTTAGGGTTCCGCAAACTAAAAGGCCCAGAGCTCCGGGCACACTGCAGCTGCAAAGGGCATCCCAGGGGCATCGCAAAACTGCCACAACCTGGCCTCCTCGAGGGCTTTCTCCTTGGCCCCTGCCCTAAGCCTAGGCTGACTGGGTGCCCTGCCTAGGGTTTGGGTTACGCCTAGGGTTAGGGTTCCGCAAACTAAAAGGCCCAGGGCTCCAGGCACACTGCAGCTGCAAAGGGCATCCCAGGGGCATCACAAAACTGCCACAAGCTGGCCTCCTCGAGGGCTTTCTCCTTGGCCCCTGCCCGAACCCTAGGCTGATTGGCTGCCCTGCCTAGGGTTAGGGTTAGGGTTAGGGTTAGACCTAGGGTTAGGGTTCCGCAAACTAAAAGGCCCAGGGCTCCAGGCTCACTGCAGCTGCAAAGGGCATCCCAGGGGCATCGCAAAACTGCCACAACCTGGCCTCCTCGAGGGCTTTCTCCTTGGCCCCTGCCCTAACCCTAGGCTGATTGGCTGCCCTGCCTAGGGTTAGGGTTAGGGTTACGCCTAGGGTTAGGGTTCCGCAAACTAAAAGGCCCAGGGCTCCAGGCTCACTGCAGCTGCAAAGGGCATCCCAGGGGCATCGCAAAACTGGCACAAGCTGGCCTCCTCGAGGGCTTTCTCCTTGGCCCCTGCCCTAACCCTAGGCTGACTGGCTGCCCTGCCTAGGGTTAGGGTTAGGGTTAGGGTTAGGGTTACACCTAGGGTTAGGGTTCCGCAAACTAAAAGGCCCAGGGCTCCAGGCTCACTGCAGCTGGAAAGGGCATCCCAGGGGCATCGCAAAACTGCAACAAGCTGGCCTCCTCGAGGGCTTTCTCCTTGGCCCCTGCCCTAACCCTAGGCTGATTGGCTGCCCTGCCTAGGGTTAGGGTTAGGGTTAGGGTTACGCCTAGGGTTAGGGTTCCGCAAACTAAAAGGCCCAGGGCTCCAGGCACACTGCAGCTGCAAAGGGCATCCCAGGGGCATCGCAAAACTGCCACAACCTGGCCTCCTCGAGGGCTTTCTCCTTGGCCCCTGCCCTAACCCTTAACTGATTGGCTGCCCTGCCTAGGGTTAGGGTTAGGGTTACGCCTAGGGTTAGGGTTCCGCAAACTAAAAGGCCCAGGGCTCCAGGCACACTGCAGCTGCAAAGGGCATCCCAGGGGCATCGCAAAACTGCCACAACCTGGCCTCCTCGAGGGCTTTCTCCTTGGCCCCTGCCCTAACCCTAGGCTGATTGGCTGCCCTGCCTAGGGTTAGGGTTAGGGTTAGGGTTACGCCTAGGGTTAGGGTTCCGCAAACTAAAAGGCCCAGGTGTCCGGGCACACTGCAGCTGCAAAGGGCATCCCAGGGGCATCGCAAAACTGCCACAAGCTGGCCTCCTCGAGGGCTTTCTCCTTGGCCCCTGCCCTAACCCTAGGCTGACTGGCTGACCTGCCTAGGGTTAGGGTTAGGGTTAGGGTTAGGGTTACGCCTAGGGTTAGGGTTCCGCAAACTAAAAGGCCCAGGGCTCCAGGCACACTGCAGCTGCAAAGGGCATCCCAGGGGCATCACAAAACTGCCACAAGCTGGCCTCCTCGAGGGCTTTCTCCTTGGCCCCTGCCCTAACCCTAGGCTGATTGGCTGCCCTGCCTAGGGTTAGGGTTAGGGTTAGGGTTAGACCTAGGGTTAGGGTTCCGCAAACTAAAAGGCCCAGGGCTCCAGGCTCACTGCAGCTGCAAAGGGCATCCCAGGGGCATCGCAAAACTGCCACAAGCTGGCCTCCTCGAGGGCTTTCTCCTTGGCCCCTGCCCTAACCCTAGGCTGACTGGCTGCCCTGCCTAGGGTTAGGGTTAGGGTTAGGGTTAGGGTTACGCCTAGGGTTAGGGTTCCGCAAACTAAAAGGCCCAGGGCTCCAGGCTCACTGCAGCTGCAAAGGGCATCCCAGGGGCATCGCAAAACTGCCACAACCTGGCCTCCTCGAGGGCTTTCTCCTTGGCCCCTGCCCTAACCCTAGGCTGACTGGCTGCCCTGCCTAGGGTTAGGGTTAGGGTTAGGGTTAGGGTTACGGTTAGACCTAGGGTTAGGGTTCCGCAAACTAAAAGGCCCAGGGCTCCAGGCTCACTGCAGCTGCAAAGGGCATCCCAGGGGCATCGCAAAACTGCCACAAGCTGGCCTCCTCGAGGGCTTTCTCCTTGGCCCCTGCCCTAACCCTAGGCTGACTGGCTGCCCTGCCTAGGGTTAGGGTTAGGGTTAGGGTTAGGGTTACACCTAGGGTTAGGGTTCCGCAAACTAAAAGGCCCAGGGCTCCAGGCTCACTGCAGCTGCAAAGGGCATCCCAGGGGCATCGCAAAACTGCCACAAGCTGGCCTCCTCGAGGGCTTTCTCCTTGGCCCCTGCCCTAACCCTAGGCTGATTGGCTGCCCTGCCTAGGGTTAGGGTTAGGGTTAGGGTTAGGGTTACGCCTAGGGTTAGGGTTCCGCAAACTAAAAGGCCCAGGGCTCCAGGCACACTGCAGCTGCAAAGGGCATCCCAGGGGCATCGCAAAACTGCCACAAGCTGGCCTCCTCGAGGGCTTTCTCCTTGGCCCCTGCCCTAACCCTAGGCTGATTGGCTGCCCTGCCTAGGGTTAGGGTTAGGGTTACGCCTAGGGTTAGGGTTCCGCAAACTAAAAGGCCCAGGGCTCCAGGCACACTGCAGCTGCAAAGGGCATCCCAGGGGCATCACAAAACTGCCACAAGCTGGCCTCCTCGAGGGCTTTCTCCTTGGCCCCTGCCCTAACCCTAGGCTGACTGGCTGCCCTGCCTAGGGTTAGGGTTAGGGTTAGGGTTACGCCTAGGGTTAGGGTTCTGCAAACTAAAAGGCCCAGGGCTCCAGGCACACTGCAGCTGCAAAGGGCATCCCAGGGGCATCACAAAACTTCCACAAGCTGGCCTCCTCGAGGGCTTTCTCCTTGGCCCCTGCCCTAACCCTAGGCTGATTGGCTGCCCTGCCTAGGGTTAGGGTAAGGGTTACGCCTAGGGTTAGGGTTCCGCAAACTAAAAGGCCCAGAGCTCCGGGCACACTGCAGCTGCAAAGGGCATCCCAGGGGCATCACAAAACTGCCACAAGCTGGCCTCCTCGAGGGCTTTCTCCTTGGCCCCTGCCCTAACCCTAGGCTGACTGGCTGCCCTGCCTAGGGTTAGGGTTAGGGTTAGGGTTACGCCTAGGGTTAGGGTTCCGCAAACTAAAAGGCCCAGGGCTCCGGGCACACTGCAGCTGCAAAGGGCATCCCAGGGGCATCGCAAAACTGCCACAATCTGGCCTCCTCGAGGGTTTTCTCCTTGGCCCCTGCCCTAACCCTAGGCTGACTGGCTGCCCTGCCTAGGGTTAGGGTTAGGGTTAGGGTTAGGGTTAGGGTTAGGGTTACACCTAGGGTTAGGGTTCCGCAAACTAAAAGGCCCAGGGCTCCAGGCTCACTGCAGCTGCAAAGGGCATCCCAGGGGCATCGCAAAACTGCCACAACCTGGCCTCCTCGAGGGCTTTCTCCTTGGCCCCTGCCCTAACCCTAGGCTGACTGGCTGCCCTGCCTAGGGTTAGGGTTAGGGTTAGGGTTAGGGTTAGGGTTAGGGTTAGGGTTAGGGTTAGGGTTAGGGTTAGGGTTAGGGTTAGACCTAGGGTTAGGGTTCTGCAAACTAAAAGGCCCAGGGCTCCAGGCTCACTGCAGCTGCAAAGGGCATCCCAGGGGCATCGCAAAACTGCCACAAGCTGGCCTCCTCGAGGGCTTTCTCCTTGGCCCCTGCCCTAACCCTAGGCTGACTGGCTGCCCTGCCTAGGGTTAGGGTTAGGGTTAGGGTTACGCCTAGGGTTAGGGTTCCGCAAACTAAAAGGCCCAGGGCTCCGGGCACACTGCAGCTGCAAAGGGCATCCCAGGGGCATCGCAAAACTGCCACAAGCTGGCCTCCTCGAGGGCTTTCTCCTTGGCCCCTGCCCTAACCCTAGGCTGATTGGCTGCCCTGCCTAGGGTTAGGGTTAGGGTTACGCCTAGGGTTAGGGTTCCGCAAACTAAAAGGCCCAGGGCTCCAGGCTCACTGCAGCTGCAAAGGGCATCCCAGGGGCATCGCAAAACTGCCACAAGCTGGCCTCCTCGAGGGCTTTCTCCTTGGCCCCTGCCCTAACCCTAGGCTGACTGGCTGCCCTGCCTAGGGTTAGGGTTAGGGTTAGGGTTAGGGTTAGGGTTACGCCTAGGGTTAGGGTTCCGCAAACTAAAAGGCCCAGGGCTCCGGGCACACTGCAGCTGCAAAGGGCATCCCAGGGGCATCGCAAAACTGCCACAATCTGGCCTCCTCGAGGGTTTTCTCCTTGGCCCCTGCCCTAACCCTAGGCTGACTGGCTGCCCTGCCTAGGGTTACGGTTAGGGTTAGGGTTAGACCTAGGGTTAGGGTTCCGCAAACTAAAAGGCCCAGGGCTCCAGGCTCACTGCAGCTGCAAAGGGCATCCCAGGGGCATCGCAAAACTGCCACAACCTGGCCTCCTCGAGGGCTTTCTCCTTGGCCCCTGCCCTAACCCTAGGCTTACTGGCTGCCCTGCCTAGGGTTAGGGTTAGGGTTAGGGTTAGGGTTACGCCTAGGGTTAGGGTTCCGCAAACTAAAAGGCCCAGGGCTCCGGGCACACTGCAGCTGCAAAGGGCATCCCAGGGGCATCGCAAAACTGCCACAACCTGGCCTCCTCGAGGGCTTTCTCCTTGGCCCCTGCCCTAACCCTAGGCTGATTGGCTGCCCTGCCTAGGGTTAGGGTTAGGGTTAGGGTTAGACCTAGGGTTAGGGTTCCGCAAACTAAAAGGCCCAGGGCTCCAGGCTCACTGCAGCTGCAAAGGGCATCCCAGGGGCATCGCAAAACTGCCACAAGCTGGCCTCCTCGAGGGCTTTCTCCTTGGCCCCTGCCCTAACCCTAGGCTGACTGGCTGCCCTGCCTAGGGTTAGGGTTAGGGTTAGGGTTAGGGTTAGGGTTAGGGTTAGGGTTAGGGTTAGACCTAGGGTTAGGGTTCCGCAAACTAAAAGGCCCAGGGCTCCAGGCTCACTGCAGCTGCAAAGGGCATCCCAGGGGCATCGCAAAACTGCCACAAGCTGGCCTCCTCGAGGGCTTTCTCCTTGGCCCCTGCCCTAACCCTAGGCTGATTGGCTGCCCTGCCTAGTGTTAGGGTTAGGGTTAGGGTTAGACCTAGGGTTAGGGTTCCGCAAACTAAAAGGCCCAGGGCTCCAGGCTCACTGCAGCTGCAAAGGGCATCCCAGGGGCATCGCAAAACTGCCACAACCTGGCCTCCTCGAGGGCTTTCTCCTTGGCCCCTGCCCTAACCCTAGGCTGATTGGCTGCCCTGCCTAGGGTTAGGGTTAGGGTTAGGGTTAGGGTTACGCCTAGGGTTAGGGTTCCGCAAACTAAAAGGCCCAGGGCTCCGGGCACACTGCAGCTGCAAAGGGCATCCCAGGGGCATCGCAAAACTGCCACAACCTGGCCTCCTCGAGGGCTTTCTCCTTGGCCCCTGCCCTAACCCTAGGCTGACTGGCTGCCCTGCCTAGGGTTAGGGTTAGGGTTAGACCTAGGGTTAGGGTTCCGCAAACTAAAAGGCCCAGGGCTCCAGGCTCACTGCAGCTGCAAAGGGCATCCCAGGGGCATCGCAAAACTGCCACAAGCTGGCCTCCTCAAGGGCTTGCTCCTTGGCCCCTGCCCTAACCCTAGGCTGATTGGCTGCCCTGCCTAGGGTTAGGGTTAGGGTTAGGGTTAGGGTTAGACCTAGGGTTACGCCTAGGGTTAGGGTTCTGCAAACTAAAAGGCCCAGGGCTCCAGGCTCACTGCAGCTGCAAAGGGCATCCCAGGGGCATCGCAAAACTGCCACAAGCTGGCCTCCTCGAGGGCTTTCTCTTTGGCCCCTGCCCTAACCCTAGGCTGACTGGCTGCCCTGCCTAGGGTTAGGGTTAGGGTTAGGGTTACGCCTAGGGTTAGGGTTCCGCAAACTAAAAGGCCCAGGGCTCCAGGCACACTGCAGCTGCAAAGGGCATCCCAGGGGCATCGCAAAACTGCCACAACCTGGCCTCCTCGAGGGCTTTCTCCTTGGCCCCTGCCCTAACCCTAGGCTGACTAGCTGCCCTGCCTAGGGTTAGGGTTAGGGTTAGGGTTAGGGTTAGGGTTACGCCTAGGGTTAGGGTTCCGCAAACTAAAAGGCCCAGGGCTCCGGGCACACTGCAGCTGCAAAGGGCATCCCAGGGGCATCGCAAAACTGCCACAACCTGGCCTCCTCGAGGGCTTTCTCCTTGGCCCCTGCCCTAACCCTAGGCTGATTGGCTGCCCTGCCTAGGGTTAGGGTTAGGGTTAGACCTAGGGTTAGGGTTCCGCAAACTAAAAGGCCCAGGGCTCCAGGCTCACTGCAGCTGCAAAGGGCATCCCAGGGGCATCGCAAAACTGCCACAAGCTGGCCTCCTCGAGGGCTTTCTCCTTGGCCCCTGCCCTAACCCTAGGCTGACTGGCTGCCCTGCCTAGGGTTAGGGTTAGGGTTAGGGTTAGGGTTAGGGTTAGGGTTAGACCTAGGGTTAGGGTTCCACAAACTAAAAGGCCCAGGGCTCCAGGCTCACTGCAGCTGGAAAGGGCATCCCAGGGGCATCGCAAAACTGCCACAAGCTGGCCTCCTCGAGGGCTTTCTCCTTGGCCCCTGCCCTAACCCTAGGCTGACTGGCTGCCCTGCCTAGGGTTAGGGTTAGGGTTAGGGTTAGGGTTACGCCTAGGGTTAGGGTTCCGCAAACTAAAAGGCCCAGGGCTCCGGGCACACTGCAGCTGCAAAGGGCATCCCAGGGGCATCGCAAAACTGCCACAATCTGGCCTCCTCGAGGGTTTTCTCCTTGGCCCCTGCCCTAACCCTAGGCTGACTGGCTGCCCTGCCTAGGGTTAGGGTTAGGGTTAGGGTTAGGGTTAGACCTAGGGTTAGGGTTCCGCAAACTAAAAGGCCCAGGGCTCCAGGCTCACTGCAGCTGCAAAGGGCATCCCAGGGGCATCGCAAAACTGCCACAACCTGGCCTCCTCGAGGGCTTTCTCCTTGGCCCCTGCCCTAACCCTAGGCTTACTGGCTGCCCTGCCTAGGGTTAGGGTTAGGGTTAGGGTTAGGGTTAGGGTTACGCCTAGGGTTAGGGTTCCGCAAACTAAAAGGCCCAGGGCTCCGGGCACACTGCAGCTGCAAAGGCATCCCAGGGGCATCGCAAAACTGCCACAACCTGGCCTCCTCGAGGGCTTTCTCCTTGGCCCCTGCCCTAACCCTAGGCTGATTGGCTGCCCTGCCTAGGGTTAGGGTTAGGGTTAGGGTTAGACCTAGGTTTAGGGTTCCGCAAACTAAAAGGCCCAGGGCTCCAGGCTCACTGCAGCTGCAAAGGGCATCCCAGGGGCATCGCAAAACTGCCACAAGCTGGCCTCCTCGAGGGCTTTCTCCTTGGCCCCTGCCCTAACCCTAGGCTGACTGGCTGCCCTGCCTAGGGTTAGGGTTAGGGTTAGGGTTAGGGTTAGGGTTAGGGTTAGGGTTAGGGTTAGGTTTAGACCTAGGGTAAGGGTTCCGCAAACTAAAAGGCCCAGGGCTCCAGGCTCACTGCAGCTGGAAAGGGCATCCCAGGGGCATCGCAAAACTGCCACAAGCTGGCCTCCTCGAGGGCTTTCTCCTTGGCCCCTGCCCTAACCCTAGGCTGATTGGCTGCCCTGCCTAGTGTTAGGGTTAGGGTTAGGGTTAGACCTAGGGTTAGGGTTCCGCAAACTAAAAGGCCCAGGGCTCCAGGCTCACTGCAGCTGCAAAGGGCATCCCAGGGGCATCGCAAAACTGCCACAACCTGGCCTCCTCGAGGGCTTTCTCCTTGGCCCCTGCCCTAACCCTAGGCTGATTGGCTGCCCTGCCTAGGGTTAGGGTTAGGGTTAGGGTTAGGGTTACGCCTAGGGTTAGGGTTCCGCAAACTAAAAGGCCCAGGGCTCCGGGCACACTGCAGCTGCAAAGGGCATCCCAGGGGCATCGCAAGACTGCCACAAGCTGGCCTCCTCAAGGGCTTGCTCCTTGTCCCCTGCCCTAACCCTAGGCTGATTGGCTGCCCTGCCTAGGGTTAGGGTTAGGGTTAGGGTTAGGGTTAGACCTAGGGTTACGCCTAGGGTTAGGGTTCTGCAAACTAAAAGGCCCAGGGCTCCAGGCTCACTGCAGCTGCAAAGGGCATCCCAGGGGCATCGCAAAACTGCCACAAGCTGGCCTCCTCGAGGGCTTTCTCTTTGGCCCCTGCCCTAACCCTAGGCTGACTGGCTGCCCTGCCTAGGGTTAAGGTTAGGGTTAGGGTTACGCCTAGGGTTAGGGTTCCGCAAACTAAAAGGCCCAGGGCTCCAGGCACACTGCAGCTGCAAAGGGCATCCCAGGGGCATCGCAAAACTGCCACAACCTGGCCTCCTCGAGGGCTTTCTCCTTGGCCCCTGCCCTAACCCTAGGCTGACTAGCTGCCCTGCCTAGGGTTAGGGTTAGGGTTAGGGTTAGGGTTAGGGTTAGGGTTACGCCTAGGGTTAGGGTTCCGCAAACTAAAAGGCCCAGGGCTCCGGGCACACTGCAGCTGCAAAGGGCATCCCAGGGGCATCGCAAAACTGCCACAACCTGGCCTCCTCGAGGGCTTTCTCCTTGGCCCCTGCCCTAACCCTAGGCTGATTGGCTGCCCTGCCTAGGGTTAGGGTTAGGGTTAGACCTAGGGTTAGGGTTCCGCAAACTAAAAGGCCCAGGGCTCCAGGCTCACTGCAGCTGCAAAGGGCATCCCAGGGGCATCGCAAAACTGCCACAAGCTGGCCTCCTCGAGGGCTTTCTCCTTGGCCCCTGCCCTAACCCTAGGCTGACTGGCTGCCCTGCCTAGGGTTAGGGTTAGGGTTAGGGTTAGGGTTAGGGTTAGGGTTAGGGTTAGACCTAGGGTTAGGGTTCCACAAACTAAAAGGCCCAGGGCTCCAGGCTCACTGCAGCTGCAAAGGGCATCCCAGGGGCATCGCAAAACTGCCACAACCTGGCCTCCTCGAGGGCTTTCTCCTTGGCCCCTGCCCTAACCCTAGGCTGATTGGCTGCCCTGCCTAGGGTTAGGGTTAGGGTTAGGGTTAGGGTTAGGGTTAGACCTAGGGTTAGGGTTCCGCAAACTAAAAGGCCCAGGGCTCCAGGCTCACTGCAGCTGCAAAGGGCATCCCAGGGGCATCGCAAAACTGCCACAACCTGGCCTCCTCGAGGGCTTTCTCCTTGGCCCCTGCCCTAACCCTAGGCTGATTGGCTGCCCTGCCTAGGGTTAGGGTTAGGGTTAGGGTTAGGGTTACGCCTAGGGTTAGGGTTCCGCAAACTAAAAGGCCCAGGGCTCCGGGCACACTGCAGCTGCAAAGGGCATCCCAGGGGCATCGCAAAACTGCCACAAGCTGGCCTCCTCGAGGGCTTTCTCCTTGGCCCCTGCCCTAACCCTAGGCTGATTGGCTGCCCTGCCTAGGGTTAGGGTTAGGGTTAGGGTTAGACCTAGGGTTAGGGTTCCGCAAACTAAAAGGCCCAGGGCTCCAGGCTCACTGCAGCTGCAAAGGGCATCCCAGGGGCATCGCAAAACTGCCACAAGCTGGCCTCCTCAAGGGCTTGCTCCTTGGCCCCTGCCCTAACCCTAGGCTGATTGGCTGCCCTGCCTAGGGTTAGGGTTAGGGTTAGGGTTAGGGTTAGGGTTAGGGTTAGACCTAGGGTTACGCCTAGGGTTAGGGTTCTGCAAACTAAAAGGCCCAGGGCTCCAGGCTCACTGCAGCTGCAAAGGGCATCCCAGGGGCATCGCAAAACTGCCACAAGCTGGCCTCCTCGAGGGCTTTCTCTTTGGCCCCTGCCCTAACCCTAGGCTGACTGGCTGCCCTGCCTAGGGTTAGGGTTAGGGTTAGGGTTACGCCTAGGGTTAGGGTTCCGCAAACTAAAAGGCCCAGGGCTCCAGGCACACTGCAGCTGCAAAGGGCATCCCAGGGGCATCGCAAAACTGCCACAACCTGGCCTCCTCGAGGGCTTTCTCCTTGGCCCCTGCCCTAACCCTAGGCTGATTGGCTGCCCTGCCTAGGGTTAGGGTTAGGGTTAGGGTTAGGGTTACGCCTAGGGTTAGGGTTCCGCAAACTACAAGGCCCAGGGCTCCAGGCACACTGCAGCTGCAAAGGGCATCCCAGGGGCATCGCAAACCTGCCACAAGCTGGCCTCCTTGAGGGCTTTCTCCTTGGCCCCTGCCCTAACCCTAGGCTTACTGGCTGTCCTGCCTAGGGTTAGGGTTAGGGTTAGGGTTACGCCTAGGGTTAGGGTTCCGCAAACTAAAAGGCCCAGGGCTCCGGGCACACTGCAGCTGCAAAGGGCATCCCAGGGGCATCGCAAAACTGCCACAAGCTGGCCTCCTCGAGGGCTTTCTCCTTGGCCCCTGCCCTAACCCTAGGCTGATTGGCTGCCCTGCCTAGGGTTAGGGTTAGGGTTAGGGTTAGACCTAGGTTTAGGGTTCCGCAAACTAAAAGGCCCAGGGCTCCAGGCTCACTGCAGCTGCAAAGGGCATCCCAGGGGCATCGCAAAACTGCCACAAGCTGGCCTCCTCGAGGGCTTTCTCCTTGGCCCCTGCCCTAACCCTAGGCTGACTGGCTGCCCTGCCTAGGGTTAGGGTTAGGGTTAGGGTTAGGGTTAGGGTTACACCTAGGGTTAGGGTTCCGCAAACTAAAAGGCCCAGGGCTCCGGGCACACTGCAGCTGCAAAGGGCATCCCAGGGGCATCGCAAAACTGCCACAAGCTGGCCTCCTCGAGGGCTTTCTCCTTGGCCCCTGCCCTAACCCTAGGCTGATTGGCTGCCCTGCCTAGGGTTAGGGTTAGGGTTAGGGTTACGCCTAGGGTTAGGGTTCCGCAAACTAAAAGGCCCAGAGCTCCGGGCACACTGCAGCTGCAAAGGGCATCCCAGGGGCATCGCAAAACTGCCACAAGCTGGCCTCCTCGAGGGCTTTCTCCTTGGCCCCTGCCCTAAGCCTAGGCTGACTGGCTGCCCTGCCTAGGGTTAGGGTTAGGGTTAGGGTTAGGGTTACGCCTAGGGTTAGGGTTCCGCAAACTAAAAGGCCCAGGGCTCCGGGCACACTGCAGCTGCAAAGGGCATCCCAGGGGCATCGCAAAACTGCCACAACCTGGCCTCCTCAAGGGCTTTCTCCTTGGCCCCTGCCCTAACCCTAGGCTGATTGGCTGCCCTGCCTATGGTTAGGGTTAGGGTTAGGGTTACGCCTAGGGTTAGGGATCCGCAAACTAAAAGGCCCAGGGCTCCAGGCTCACTGCAGCTGCAAAGGGCATCCCAGGGGCATCGCAAAACTGCCACAACCTGGCCTCCTCGAGGGCTTTCTCCTTGGCCCCTGCCCTAACCCTAGGCTGACTGGCTGCCCTGCCTAGGGTTAGGGTTAGGGTTAGGGTTAGGGTTAGGGTTACGCCTAGGGTTAGGGTTCCGCAAACTAAAAGGCCCAGGGCTCCGGGCACACTGCAGCTGCAAAGGGCATCCCAGGGGCATCGCAAAACTGCCACAATCTGGCCTCCTCGAGGGTTTTCTCCTTGGCCCCTGCCCTAACCCTAGGCTGACTGGCTGCCCTGCCTAGGGTTAGGGTTAGGGATAGGGTTAGACCTAGGGTTAGGGTTCCGCAAACTAAAAGGCCCAGGGCTCCAGGCTCACTGCAGCTGCAAAGGGCATCCCAGGGGCATCGCAAAACTGCCACAAGCTGGCCTCCTCGAGGGCTTTCTCCTTGGCCCCTGCCCTAACCCTAGGCTGACTGGCTGCCCTGCCTAGGGTTAGGGTTAGGGTTACGCCTAGGGTTAGGGTTCCGCAAACTAAAAGGCCCAGGGCTACAGGCTCACTGCAGCTGCAAAGGGCATCCCAGGGGCATCACAAAACTGCCACAAGCTGGCCTCCTCGAGGGCTTTCTCCTTGGCCCCTGCCCTAACCCTAGGCTGACTGGCTGCCCTGCCTAGGGTTAGGGGTAGGGTTAGGGTTAGGGTTACGCCTAGGGTTAGGGTTCCGCAAACTAAAAGGCCCAGGGCTCCAGGCACACTGCAGCTGCAAAGGGCATCCCAGGGGCATCACAAAACTGCCACAAGCTGGCCTCCTCGAGGGCTTTCTCCTTGGCCCCTGCCCTAACCCTAGGCTGATTGGCTGCCCTGCCTAGGGTTAGGGTTAGGGTTACGCCTAGGGTTAGGGTTCCGCAAACTAAAAGGCCCAGAGCTCCGGGCACACTGCAGCTGCAAAGGGCATCCCAGGGGCATCACAAAACTGCCACAAGCTGGCCTCCTCGAGGGCTTTCTCCTTGGCCCCTGCCCTAACCCTAGGCTGACTGGCTGCCCTGCCTAGGGTTAGGGTTAGGGTTAGGGTTAGGGTTACGCCTAGGGTTAGGGTTCCGCAAACTAAAAGGCCCAGGGCTCCAGGCACACTGCAGCTGCAAAGGGCATCCCAGGGGCATCGCAAAACTGGCACAAGCTGGCCTCCTCGAGGGCTTTCTCCTTGGCCCCTGCCCTAACCCTAGGCTGATTGGCTGCCCTGCCTAGGGTTAGGGTTAGGGTTACGCCTAGGGTTAGGGTTCCGCAAACTAAAAGGCCCAGGGCTCCAGGCACACTGCAGCTGCAAAGGGCATCCCAGGGGCATCGCAAAACTGCCACAACCTGGCCTCCTTGAGGGCTTTCTCCTTGGCCCCTGCCCTAACCCTAGGCTGACTGGCTGCCCTGCCTAGGGTTAGGGTTAGGGTTAGGGTTAGGGTTAGGGTTACGCCTAGGGTTAGGGTTCCGCAAACTAAAAGGCCCAGGGCTCCAGGTACACTGCAGCTGCAAAGGGCATCCCAGGGGCATCGCAAAACTGCCACAAGCTGGCCTCCTCGAGGGCTTTCTCCTTGGCCCCTGCCCTAACCCTAGGCTGATTGGCTGCCCTGCCTAGGGTTAGGGTTAGGGTTAGGGTTAGGGTTAGACCTAGGGTTACGCCTAGGGTTAGGGTTCCGCAAACTAAAAGGCCCAGGGCTCCAGGCTCACTGCAGCTGCAAAGGGCATCCCAGGGGCATCGCAAAACTGCCACAAGCTGGCCTCCTCGAGGGCTTTCTCCTTGGCCCCTGCCCTAACCCTAGGCTGACTGGCTGCCCTGCCTAGGGTTAGGGTTAGGGTTAGGGTTAGGGTTAGGGTTAGACCTAGGGTTAGGGTTCCGCAAACTAAAAGGCCCAGGGCTCCAGGCTCACTGCAGCTGCAAAGGGCATCCCAGGGGCATCGCAAAACTGCCACAAGCTGGCCTCCTCGAGGGCTTTCTCCTTGGCCCCTGCCCTAACCCTAGGCTGACTGGCTGCCCTGCCTAGGGTTAGGGTTAGGGTTAGGGTTACGCCTAGGGTTAGGGTTCCGCAAACTAAAAGGCCCAGGGCTCCGGGCACACTGCAGCTGCAAAGGGCATCCCAGGGGCATCGCAAAACTGCCACAACCTGGCCTCCTCGAGGGCTTTCTCCTTGGCCCCTGCCCTAACCCTAGGCTGATTGGCTGCCCTGCCTATGGTTAGGGTTAGGGTTAGGGTTACGCCTAGGGTTAGGGTTCCGCAAACTAAAAGGCCCAGGGCTCCAGGCTCACTGCAGCTGCAAAGGGCATCCCAGGGGCATCGCAAAACTGCCACAACCTGGCCTCCTCGAGGGCTTTCTCCTTGGCCCCTGCCCTAACCCTAGGCTGACTGGCTGCCCTGCCTAGGGTTAGGGTTAGGGTTACGCCTAGGGTTAGGGTTCCGCAAACTAAAAGGCCCAGGGCTCCGGGCTCACTGCAGCTGCAAAGGGCATCCCAGGGGCATCACAAAACTGCCACAAGCTGGCCTCCTCGAGGGCTTTCTCCTTGGCCCCTGCCCTAACCCTAGGCTGACTGGCTGCCCTGCCTAGGGTTAGGGGTAGGGTTAGGGTTAGGGTTACGCCTAGGGTTAGGGTTCTGCAAACTAAAAGGCCCAGGGCTCCAGGCACACTGCAGCTGCAAAGGGCATCCCAGGGGCATCACAAAACTGCCACAAGCTGGCCTCCTCGAGGGCTTTCTCCTTGGCCCCTGCCCTAACCCTAGGCTGATTGGCTGCCCTGCCTAGGGTTAGGGTTAGGGTTACGCCTAGGGTTAGGGTTCCGCAAACTAAAAGGCCCAGAGCTCCGGGCACACTGCAGCTGCAAAGGGCATCCCAGGGGCATCGCAAAACTGCCACAAGCTGGCCTCCTCGAGGGCTTTCTCCTTGGCCCCTGCCCTAAGCCTAGGCTGACTGGCTGCCCTGCCTAGGGTTAGGGTTAGGGTTAGGGTTAGGGTTACGCCTAGGGTTAGGGTTCCGCAAACTAAAAGGCCCAGGGCTCCAGGCACACTGCAGCTGCAAAGGGCATCCCAGGGGCATCGCAAAACTGCCACAAGCTGGCCTCCTCGAGGGCTTTCTCCCTGGCCCCTGCCCTAACCCTAGGCTGATTGGCTGCCCTGCCTACGGTTAGGGTTAGGGTTACGCCTAGGGTTAGGGTTCCGCAAACTAAAAGGCCCAGGGCTCCGGGCACACTGCAGCTGCAAAGGGCATCCCAGGGGCATCGCAAAACTGCCACAAGCTGGCCTCCTTGAGGGCTTTCTCCTTGGCCCCTGCCCTAACCCTAGGCTGACTGGCTGCCCTGCCTAGGGTTAGGGTTAGGGTTAGGGTTAGGGTTAGGGTTAGGGTTAGGGTTACGCCTAGGGTTAGGGTTCCGCAAACTAAAAGGCCCAGGGCTCCAGGCACACTGCAGCTGCAAAGGGCATCCCAGGGGCATCGCAAAACTGCCACAAGCTGGCCTCCTCGAGGGCTTTCTCCTTGGCCCCTGCCCTAACCCTAGGCTGATTGGCTGCCCTGCCTAGGGTTAGGGTTAGGGTTAGGGTTAGGGTTAGACCTAGGGTTACGCCTAGGGTTAGGGTTCCGCAAACTAAATGGCCCAGGGCTCCAGGCTCACTGCAGCTGCAAAGGGCATCCCAGGGGCATCGCAAAACTGCCACAACCTGGCCTCCTCGAGGGCTTTCTCCTTGGCCCCTGCCCTAACCCTAGGCTGACTGGCTGCCCTGCCTAGGGTTAGGGTTAGGGTTAGGGTTACGCCTAGGGTTAGGGTTCCGCAAACTAAAAGGCCCAGGGCTCCAGGCACACTGCAGCTGCAAAGGGCATCCCAGGGGCATCGCAAAACTGCCACAACCTGGCCTCCTCGAGGGCTTTCTCCTTGGCCCCTGCCCTAACCCTAGGCTGACTGGCTGCCCTGCCTAGGGTTAGGGTTAGGGTTAGGGTTACGCCTAGGGTTAGGGTTCCGCAAACTAAAAGGCCTAGGGCTCCGGGCACACTGCAGCTGCAAAGGGCATCCCAGGGGCATCGCAAAACTGCCACAAGCTGGCCTCCTCGAGGGCTTTCTCCTTGGCCCCTGCCCTAACCCTAGGCTGATTGGCTGCCCTGCCTAGGGTTAGGGTTAGGGTTAGGGTTAGGGTTAGGGTTACGCCTAGGGTTAGGGTTCCGCAAACTAAAAGGCCCAGGGCTCCGGGCACACTGCAGCTGCAAAGGGCATCCCAGGGGCATCGCAAAACTGCCACAAGCTGGCCTCCTCGAGGGCTTTCTCCTTGGCCCCTGCCCTAACCCTAGGCTGACTGGCTGCCCTGCCTAGGGTTAGGGTTAGGGTTAGGGTTACGCCTAGGGTTAGGGTTCCGCAAACTAAAAGGCCCAGGGCTCCAGGCACACTGCAGCTGCAAAGGGCATCCCAGGGGCATCGCAAAACTGCCACAACCTGGCCTCCTCGAGGGCTTTCTCCTTGGCCCCTGCCCTAACCCTAGGCTGACTGGCTGCCCTGCCTAGGGTTAGGGTTAGGGTTAGGGTTACGCCTAGGGTTAGGGTTCCGCAAACTAAAAGGCCCAGGGTTCCGGGCACACTGCAGCTGCAAAGGGCATCCCAGGGGCATCGCAAAACTGCCACAAGCTGGCCTCCTCGAGGGCTTTCTCCTTGGCCCCTGCCCTAACCCTAGGCTGATTGGCTGCCCTGCCTAGGGTTAGGGTTAGGGTTAGGGTTAGACCTAGGGTTAGGGTTACGCCTAGGGTTAGGGTTCCGCAAACTAAAAGGCCCAGGGCTCCGGGCACACTGCAGCTGCAAAGGGCATCCCAGGGGCATCGCAAAACTGCCACAAGCTGGCCTCCTCGAGGGCTTTCTCCTTGGCCCCTGCCCTAACCCTAGGCTGACTGGCTGCCCTGCCTAGGGTTAGGGTTAGGGTTAGGGTTAGGGTTAGGGTTAGGGTTAGGGTTAGGGTTAGGGTTAGGGTTAGACCTAGGGTTAGGGTTCCGCAAACTAAAAGGCCCAGGGCTCCAGGCTCACTGCAGCTGGAAAGGGCATCCCAGGGGCATCGCAAAACTGCCACAAGCTGGCCTCCTCGAGGGCTTTCTCCTTGGCCCCTGCCCTAACCCTAGGCTGATTGGCTGCCCTGCCTAGTGTTAGGGTTAGGGTTAGGGTTAGACCTAGGGTTAGGGTTCCGCAAACTAAAAGGCCCAGGGCTCCAGGCTCACTGCAGCTGCAAAGGGCATCCCAGGGGCATCGCAAAACTGCCACAACCTGGCCTCCTCGAGGGCTTTCTCCTTGGCCCCTGCCCTAACCCTAGGCTGATTGGCTGCCCTGCCTAGGGTTAGGGTTAGGGTTAGGGTTAGGGTTACGCCTAGGGTTAGGGTTCCGCAAACTAAAAGGCCCAGGGCTCCGGGCACACTGCAGCTGCAAAGGGCATCCCAGGGGCATCGCAAAACTGCCACAACCTGGCCTCCTCGAGGGCTTTCTCCTTGGCCCCTGCCCTAACCCTAGGCTGACTGGCTGCCCTGCCTAGGGTTAGGGTTAGGGTTAGACCTAGGGTTAGGGTTCCGCAAACTAAAAGGCCCAGGGCTCCAGGCTCACTGCAGCTGCAAAGGGCATCCCAGGGGCATCGCAAGACTGCCACAAGCTGGCCTCCTCAAGGGCTTGCTCCTTGGCCCCTGCCCTAACCCTAGGCTGATTGGCTGCCCTGCCTAGGGTTAGGGTTAGGGTTAGGGTTAGGGTTAGACCTAGGGTTACGCCTAGGGTTAGGGTTCTGCAAACTAAAAGGCCCAGGGCTCCAGGCTCACTGCAGCTGCAAAGGGCATCCCAGGGGCATCGCAAAACTGCCACAAGCTGGCCTCCTCGAGGGCTTTCTCTTTGGCCCCTGCCCTAACCCTAGGCTGACTGGCTGCCCTGCCTAGGGTTAAGGTTAGGGTTAGGGTTACGCCTAGGGTTAGGGTTCCGCAAACTAAAAGGCCCAGGGCTCCAGGCACACTGCAGCTGCAAAGGGCATCCCAGGGGCATCGCAAAACTGCCACAACCTGGCCTCCTCGAGGGCTTTCTCCTTGGCCCCTGCCCTAACCCTAGGCTGACTAGCTGCCCTGCCTAGGGTTAGGGTTAGGGTTAGGGTTAGGGTTAGGGTTAGGGTTACGCCTAGGGTTAGGGTTCCGCAAACTAAAAGGCCCAGGGCTCCGGGCACACTGCAGCTGCAAAGGGCATCCCAGGGGCATCGCAAAACTGCCACAACCTGGCCTCCTCGAGGGCTTTCTCCTTGGCCCCTGCCCTAACCCTAGGCTGATTGGCTGCCCTGCCTAGGGTTAGGGTTAGGGTTAGACCTAGGGTTAGGGTTCCGCAAACTAAAAGGCCCAGGGCTCCAGGCTCACTGCAGCTGCAAAGGGCATCCCAGGGGCATCGCAAAACTGCCACAAGCTGGCCTCCTCGAGGGCTTTCTCCTTGGCCCCTGCCCTAACCCTAGGCTGACTGGCTGCCCTGCCTAGGGTTAGGGTTAGGGTTAGGGTTAGGGTTAGGGTTAGGGTTAGGGTTAGGGTTAGGATTAGACCTAGGGTTAGGGTTCCGCAAACTAAAAGGCCCAGGGCTCCAGGCTCACTGCAGCTGCAAAGGGCATCCCAGGGGCATCGCAAAACTGCCACAAGCTGGCCTCCTCGAGGGCTTTCTCCTTGGCCCCTGCCCTAACCCTAGGCTGATTGGCTGCCCTGCCTAGGGTTAGGGTTAGGGTTAGGGTTAGGGTTACGCCTAGGGTTAGGGTTCCGCAAACTAAAAGGCCCAGGGCTCCGGGCACACTGCAGCTGCAAAGGGCATCCCAGGGGCATCGCAAAACTGCCACAACCTGGCCTCCTCGAGGGCTTTCTCCTTGGCCCCTGCCCTAACCCTAGGCTGACTGGCTGCCCTGCCTAGGGTTAGGGTTAGGGTTAGACCTAGGGTTAGGGTTCCGCAAACTAAAAGGCCCAGGGCTCCAGGCTCACTGCAGCTGCAAAGGGCATCCCAGGGGCATCGCAAGACTGCCACAAGCTGGCCTCCTCAAGGGCTTGCTCCTTGGCCCCTGCCCTAACCCTAGGCTGATTGGCTGCCCTGCCTAGGGTTAGGGTTAGGGTTAGGGTTAGGGTTAGACCTAGGGTTACGCCTAGGGTTAGGGTTCTGCAAACTAAAAGGCCCAGGGCTCCAGGCTCACTGCAGCTGCAAAGGGCATCCCAGGGGCATCGCAAAACTGCCACAAGCTGGCCTCCTCGAGGGCTTTCTCTTTGGCCCCTGCCCTAACCCTAGGCTGACTGGCTGCCCTGCCTAGGGTTAAGGTTAGGGTTAGGGTTACGCCTAGGGTTAGGGTTCCGCAAACTCAAAGGCCCAGGGCTCCAGGCACACTGCAGCTGCAAAGGGCATCCCAGGGGCATCGCAAAACTGCCACAACCTGGCCTCCTCGAGGGCTTTCTCCTTGGCCCCTGCCCTAACCCTAGGCTGACTAGCTGCCCTGCCTAGGGTTAGGGTTAGGGTTAGGGTTAGGGTTAGGGTTAGGGTTACGCCTAGGGTTAGGGTTCCGCAAACTAAAAGGCCCAGGGCTCCGGGCACACTGCAGCTGCAAAGGGCATCCCAGGGGCATCGCAAAACTGCCACAACCTGGCCTCCTCGAGGGCTTTCTCCTTGGCCCCTGCCCTAACCCTAGGCTGATTGGCTGCCCTGCCTAGGGTTAGGGTTAGGGTTAGACCTAGGGTTAGGGTTCCGCAAACTAAAAGGCCCAGGGCTCCAGGCTCACTGCAGCTGCAAAGGGCATCCCAGGGGCATCGCAAAACTGCCACAAGCTGGCCTCCTCGAGGGCTTTCTCCTTGGCCCCTGCCCTAACCCTAGGCTGACTAGCTGCCCTGCCTAGGGTTAGGGTTAGGGTTAGGGTTAGGGTTAGGGTTAGGGTTAGGGTTAGGGTTAGGGTTAGGGTTAGACCTAGGGTTAGGGTTCCACAAACTAAAAGGCCCAGGGCTCCAGGCTCACTGCAGCTGGAAAGGGCATCCCAGGGGCATCGCAAAACTGCCACAAGCTGGCCTCCTCGAGGGCTTTCTCCTTGGCCCCTGCCCTAACCCTAGGCTGATTGGCTGCCCTGCCTAGGGTTAGGGTTAGGGTTAGGGTTAGGGTTAGACCTAGGGTTAGGGTTCCGCAAACTAAAAGGCCCAGGGCTCCAGGCTCACTGCAGCTGCAAAGGGCATCCCAGGGGCATCGCAAAACTGCCACAACCTGGCCTCCTCGAGGGCTTTCTCCTTGGCCCCTGCCCTAACCCTAGGCTGATTGGCTGCCCTGCCTAGGGTTAGGGTTAGGGTTAGGGTTAGGGTTACGCCTAGGGTTCGGGTTCCGCAAACTAAAAGGCCCAGGGCTCCGGGCACACTGCAGCTGCAAAGGGCATCCCAGGGGCATCGCAAAACTGCCACAAGCTGGCCTCCTCGAGGGCTTTCTCCTTGGCCCCTGCCCTAACCCTAGGCTGATTGGCTGCCCTGCCTAGGGTTAGGGTTAGGGTTAGGGTTAGACCTAGGGTTAGGGTTCCGCAAACTAAAAGGCCCAGGGCTCCAGGCTCACTGCAGCTGCAAAGGGCATCCCAGGGGCATCGCAAAACTGCCACAAGCTGGCCTCCTCAAGGGCTTGCTCCTTGGCCCCTGCCCTAACCCTAGGCTGATTGGCTGCCCTGCCTAGGGTTAGGGTTAGGGTTAGGGTTAGGGTTAGGGTTAGGGTTAGACCTAGGGTTACGCCTAGGGTTAGGGTTCTGCAAACTAAAAGGCCCAGGGCTCCAGGCTCACTGCAGCTGCAAAGGGCATCCCAGGGGCATCGCAAAACTGCCACAAGCTGGCCTCCTCGAGGGCTTTCTCTTTGGCCCCTGCCCTAACCCTAGGCTGACTGGCTGCCCTGCCTAGGGTTAGGGTTAGGGTTAGGGTTACGCCTAGGGTTAGGGTTCCGCAAACTAAAAGGCCCAGGGCTCCAGGCACACTGCAGCTGCAAAGGGCATCCCAGGGGCATCGCAAAACTGCCACAACCTGGCCTCCTCGAGGGCTTTCTCCTTGGCCCCTGCCCTAACCCTAGGCTGATTGGCTGCCCTGCCTAGGGTTAGGGTTAGGGTTAGGGTTAGGGTTACGCCTAGGGTTAGGGTTCCGCAAACTACAAGGCCCAGGGCTCCAGGCACACTGCAGCTGCAAAGGGCATCCCAGGGGCATCGCAAACCTGCCACAAGCTGGCCTCCTTGAGGGCTTTCTCCTTGGCCCCTGCCCTAACCCTAGGCTTACTGGCTGTCCTGCCTAGGGTTAGGGTTAGGGTTAGGGTTACGCCTAGGGTTAGGGTTCCGCAAACTAAAAGGCCCAGGGCTCCGGGCACACTGCAGCTGCAAAGGGCATCCCAGGGGCATCACAAAACTGCCACAACCTGGCCTCCTCGAGGGCTTTCTCCTTGGCCCCTGCCCTAACCCTAGGCTGATTGGCTGCCCTGCCTAGGGTTAGGGTTAGGGTTAGGGTTAGACCTAGGGTTAGGGTTCCGCAAACTAAAAGGCCCAGGGCTCCAGGCTCACTGCAGCTGCAAAGGGCATCCCAGGGGCATCGCAAAACTGCCACAAGCTGGCCTCCTCGAGGGCTTTCTCCTTGGCCCCTGCCCTAACCCTAGGCTGACTGGCTGCCCTGCCTAGGGTTAGGGTTAGGGTTAGGGTTAGGGTTAGGGTTACACCTAGGGTTAGGGTTCCGCAAACTAAAAGGCCCAGGGCTCCAGGCTCACTGCAGCTGCAAAGGGCATCCCAGGGGCATCGCAAAACTGCCACAAGCTGGCCTCCTCGAGGGCTTTCTCCTTGGCCCCTGCCCTAACCCTAGGCTGATTGGCTGCCCTGCCTAGGGTTAGGGTTAGGGTTAGGGTTACGCCTAGGGTTAGGGTTCCGCAAACTAAAAGGCCCAGAGCTCCGGGCACACTGCAGCTGCAAAGGGCATCCCAGGGGCATCGCAAAACTGCCACAAGCTGGCCTCCTCGAGGGCTTTCTCCTTGGCCCCTGCCCTAAGCCTAGGCTGACTGGCTGCCCTGCCTAGGGTTAGGGTTAGGGTTAGGGTTAGGGTTACGCCTAGGGTTAGGGTTCCGCAAACTAAAAGGCCCAGGGCTCCGGGCACACTGCAGCTGCAAAGGGCATCCCAGGGGCATCGCAAAACTGCCACAACCTGGCCTCCTCAAGGGCTTTCTCCTTGGCCCCTGCCCTAACCCTAGGCTGATTGGCTGCCCTGCCTATGGTTAGGGTTAGGGTTAGGGTTACGCCTAGGGTTAGGGATCCGCAAACTAAAAGGCCCAGGGCTCCAGGCTCACTGCAGCTGCAAAGGGCATCCCAGGGGCATCGCAAAACTGCCACAACCTGGCCTCCTCGAGGGCTTTCTCCTTGGCCCCTGCCCTAACCCTAGGCTGACTGGCTGCCCTGCCTAGGGTTAGGGTTAGGGTTAGGGTTAGGGTTAGGGTTACGCCTAGGGTTAGGGTTCCGCAAACTAAAAGGCCCAGGGCTCCGGGCACACTGCAGCTGCAAAGGGCATCCCAGGGGCATCGCAAAACTGCCACAATCTGGCCTCCTCGAGGGTTTTCTCCTTGGCCCCTGCCCTAACCCTAGGCTGACTGGCTGCCCTGCCTAGGGTTAGGGTTAGGGATAGGGTTAGACCTAGGGTTAGGGTTCCGCAAACTAAAAGGCCCAGGGCTCCAGGCTCACTGCAGCTGCAAAGGGCATCCCAGGGGCATCGCAAAACTGCCACAAGCTGGCCTCCTCGAGGGCTTTCTCCTTGGCCCCTGCCCTAACCCTAGGCTGACTGGCTGCCCTGCCTAGGGTTAGGGTTAGGGATACGCCTAGGGTTAGGGTTCCGCAAACTAAAAGGCCCAGGGCTCCAGGCTCACTGCAGCTGCAAAGGGCATCCCAGGGGCATCACAAAACTGCCACAAGCTGGCCTCCTCGAGGGCTTTCTCCTTGGCCCCTGCCCTAACCCTAGGCTGACTGGCTGCCCTGCCTAGGGTTAGGGGTAGGGTTAGGGTTAGGGTTACGCCTAGGGTTAGGGTTCCGCAAACTAAAAGGCCCAGGGCTCCAGGCACACTGCAGCTGCAAAGGGCATCCCAGGGGCATCACAAAACTGCCACAAGCTGGCCTCCTCGAGGGCTTTCTCCTTGGCCCCTGCCCTAACCCTAGGCTGATTGGCTGCCCTGCCTAGGGTTAGGGTTAGGGTTACGCCTAGGGTTAGGGTTCCGCAAACTAAAAGGCCCAGAGCTCCGGGCACACTGCAGCTGCAAAGGGCATCCCAGGGGCATCGCAAAACTGCCACAAGCTGGCCTCCTCGAGGGCTTTCTCCTTGGCCCCTGCCCTAACCCTAGGCTGACTGGCTGCCCTGCCTAGGGTTAGGGTTAGGGTTAGGGTTAGGGTTACGCCTAGGGTTAGGGTTCCGCAAACTAAAAGGCCCAGGGCTCCAGGCACACTGCAGCTGCAAAGGGCATCCCAGGGGCATTGCAAAACTGGCACAAGCTGGCCTCCTCGAGGGCTTTCTCCTTGGCCCCTGCCCTAACCCTAGGCTGATTGGCTGCCCTGCCTAGGGTTAGGGTTAGGGTTACGCCTAGGGTTAGGGTTCCGCAAACTAAAAGGCCCAGGGCTCCAGGCACACTGCAGCTGCAAAGGGCATCCCAGGGGCATCGCAAAACTGCCACAAGCTGGCCTCCTCGAGGGCTTTCTCCTTGGCCCCTGCCCTAACCCTAGGCTGATTGGCTGCCCTGCCTAGGGTTAGGGTTAGGGTTAGGGTTAGGTTTAGACCTAGGGTTACGCCTAGGGTTAGGGTTCCGCAAACTAAAAGGCCCAGGGCTCCAGGCTCACTGCAGCTGCAAAGGGCATCCCAGGGGCATCGCAAAACTGCCACAAGCTGGCCTCCTCGAGGGCTTTCTCCTTGGCCCCTGCCCTAACCCTAGGCTGACTGGCTGCCCTGCCTAGGGTTAGGGTTAGGGTTAGGGTTAGGGTTAGGGTTAGACCTAGGGTTAGGGTTCCGCAAACTAAAAGGCCCAGGGCTCCAGGCTCACTGCAGCTGCAAAGGGCATCCCAGGGGCATCGCAAAACTGCCACAAGCTGGCCTCCTCGAGGGCTTTCTCCTTGGCCCCTGCCCTAACCCTAGGCTGACTGGCTGCCCTGCCTAGGGTTAGGGTTAGGGTTAGGGTTACGCCTAGGGTTAGGGTTCCGCAAACTAAAAGGCCCAGGGCTCCGGGCACACTGCAGCTGCAAAGGGCATCCCAGGGGCATCGCAAAACTGCCACAAGCTGGCCTCCTCGAGGGCTTTCTCCTTGGCCCCTGCCCTAACCCTAGGCTGATTGGCTGCCCTGCCTATGGTTAGGGTTAGGGTTAGGGTTACGCCTAGGGTTAGGGTTCCGCAAACTAAAAGGCCCAGGGCTCCAGGCTCACTGCAGCTGCAAAGGGCATCCCAGGGGCATCGCAAAACTGCCACAACCTGGCCTCCTCGAGGGCTTTCTCCTTGGCCCCTGCCCTAACCCTAGGCTGACTGGCTGCCCTGCCTAGGGTTAGGGTTAGGGTTAGGGTTAGGGTTAGACCTAGGGTTAGGGTTCCGCAAACTAAAAGGCCCAGGGCTCCAGGCTCACTGCAGCTGCAAAGGGCATCCCAGGGGCATCGCAAAACTGCCACAAGCTGGCCTCCTCGAGGGCTTTCTCCTTGGCCCCTGCCCTAACCCTAGGCTGACTGGCTGCCCTGCCTAGGGTTAGGGTTAGGGTTACGCCTAGGGTTAGGGTTCCGCAAACTAAAAGGCCCAGGGCTCCGGGCTCACTGCAGCTGCAAAGGGCATCCCAGGGGCATCACAAAACTGCCACAAGCTGGCCTCCTCGAGGGCTTTCTCCTTGGCCCCTGCCCTAACCCTAGGCTGACTGGCTGCCCTGCCTAGGGTTAGGGGTAGGGTTAGGGTTAGGGTTACGCCTAGGGTTAGGGTTCTGCAAACTAAAAGGCCCAGGGCTCCAGGCACACTGCAGCTGCAAAGGGCATCCCAGGGGCATCGCAAAACTGCCACAAGCTGGCCTCCTCGAGGGCTTTCTCCTTGGCCCCTGCCCTAACCCTAGGCTGATTGGCTGCCCTGCCTAGGGTTAGGGTTAGGGTTACGCCTAGGGTTAGGGTTCCGCAAACTAAAAGGCCCAGAGCTCTGGGCACACTGCAGCTGCAAAGGGCATCCCAGGGGCATCGCAAAACTGCCACAAGCTGGCCTCCTCGAGGGCTTTCTCCTTGGCCCCTGCCCTAACCCTAGGCTGACTGGCTGCCCTGCCTAGGGTTAGGGTTAGGGTTAGGGTTAGGGTTACGCCTAGGGTTAGGGTTCCGCAAACTAAAAGGCCCAGGGCTCCAGGCACACTGCAGCTGCAAAGGGCATCCCAGGGGCATCGCAAAACTGCCACAAGCTGGCCTCCTCGAGGGCTTTCTCCCTGGCCCCTGCCCTAACCCTAGGCTGATTGGCTGCCCTGCCTAGGGTTAGGGTTAGGGTTACGCCTAGGGTTAGGGTTCCGCAAACTAAAAGGCCCAGGGCTCCGGGCACACTGCAGCTGCAAAGGGCATCCCAGGGGCATCGCAAAACTGCCACAAGCTGGCCTCCTTGAGGGCTTTCTCCTTGGCCCCTGCCCTAACCCTAGGCTGACTGGCTGCCCTGCCTAGGGTTAGGGTTAGGGTTAGGGTTAGGGTTAGGGTTACGCCTAGGGTTAGGGTTCCGCAAACTAAAAGGCCCAGGGCTCCAGGCACACTGCAGCTGCAAAGGGCATCCCAGGGGCATCGCAAAACTGCCACAAGCTGGCCTCCTCGAGGGCTTTCTCCTTGGCCCCTGCCCTAACCCTAGGCTGATTGGCTGCCCTGCCTAGGGTTAGGGTTAGGGTTAGGGTTAGGGTTAGACCTAGGGTTACGCCTAGGGTTAGGGTTCCGCAAACTAAATGGCCCAGGGCTCCAGGCTCACTGCAGCTGCAAAGGGCATCCCAGGGGCATCGCAAAACTGCCACAACCTGGCCTCCTCGAGGGCTTTCTCCTTGGCCCCTGCCCTAACCCTAGGCTGACTGGCTGCCCTGCCTAGGGTTAGGGTTAGGGTTAGGGTTACGCCTAGGGTTAGGGTTCCGCAAACTAAAAGGCCCAGGGCTCCAGGCACACTGCAGCTGCAAAGGGCATCCCAGGGGCATCGCAAAACTGCCACAACCTGGCCTCCTCGAGGGCTTTCTCCTTGGCCCCTGCCCTAACCCTAGGCTGACTGGCTGCCCTGCCTAGGGTTAGGGTTAGGGTTAGGGTTACGCCTAGGGTTAGGGTTCCGCAAACTAAAAGGCCCAGGGCTCCGGGCACACTGCAGCTGCAAAGGGCATCCCAGGGGCATCGCAAAACTGCCACAAGCTGGCCTCCTCGAGGGCTTTCTCCTTGGCCCCTGCCCTAACCCTAGGCTGATTGGCTGCCCTGCCTAGGGTTAGGGTTAGGGTTAGGGTTAGGGTTACGCCTAGGGTTAGGGTTCCGCAAACTAAAAGGCCCAGGGCTCCGGGCACACTGCAGCTGCAAAGGGCATCCCAGGGGCATCGCAAAACTGCCACAAGCTGGCCTCCTCGAGGGCTTTCTCCTTGGCCCCTGCCCTAACCCTAGGCTGACTGGCTGCCCTGCCTAGGGTTAGGGTTAGGGTTAGGGTTACGCCTAGGGTTAGGGTTCCGCAAACTAAAAGGCCCAGGGCTCCAGGCACACTGCAGCTGCAAAGGGCATCCCAGGGGCATCGCAAAACTGCCACAACCTGGCCTCCTCGAGGGCTTTCTCCTTGGCCCCTGCCCTAACCCTAGGCTGACTGGCTGCCCTGCCTAGGGTTAGGGTTAGGGTTAGGGTTACGCCTAGGGTTAGGGTTCCGCAAACTAAAAGGCCCAGGGCTCCGGGCACACTGCAGCTGCAAAGGGCATCCCAGGGGCATCGCAAAACTGCCACAACCTGGCCTCCTCGAGGGCTTTCTCCTTGGCCCCTGCCCTAACCCTAGGCTGATTGGCTGCCCTTCCTATGGTTAGTGTTAGGGTTAGGGTTACGCCTAGGGTTAGGGTTCCGCAAACTAAAAGGCCCAGGGCTCCAGGCTCACTGCAGCTGCAAAGGGCATCCCAGGGGCATCGCAAAACTGCCACAAGCTGGCCTCCTCGAGGGCTTTCTCCTTGGCCCCTGCCCTAACCCTAGGCTGACTGGCTGCCCTGCCTAGGGTTTGGGTTAGGGTTAGGGTTAGGGTTAGACCTAGGGTTAGGGTTCCGCAAACTAAAAGGCCCAGGGCTCCAGGCTCACTGCAGCTGCAAAGGGCATCCCAGGGGCATCGCAAAACTGCCACAAGCTGGCCTCCTCGAGGGCTTTCTCCTTGGCCCCTGCCCTAACCCTAGGCTGACTGGCTGCCCTGCCTAGGGTTAGGGTTAGGGTTAGGGTTACGCCTAGGGTTAGGGTTCCGCAAACTAAAAGGCCCAGGGCTCCAGGCACACTGCAGCTGCAAAGGGCATCCCAGGGGCATCGCAAAACTGCCACAAGCTGGCCTCCTCGAGGGCTTTCTCCTTGGCCCCTGCCCTAACCCTAGGCTGACTGGCTGCCCTGCCTAGGGTTAGGGTTAGGGTTACGCCTAGGGTTAGGGTTCCGCAAACTAAAAGGCCCAGGGCTCCAGGCACACTGCAGCTGCAAAGGGCATCCCAGGGGCATCGCAAAACTGCCACAAGCTGGCCTCCTCGAGGGCTTTCTCCTTGGCCCCTGCCCTAACCCTAGGCTGATTGGCTGCCCTGCCTTGGGTTAGGAAGCTGTAACAAGAAAGCATTATAAATATGATTGCCTAGCAAAAGATTTTGACAATATGGAAATTATACATGAGATTGAAACGAAAGCAAGCTTTGAGATCCCTCAGTTACTGAACACCTGGAGAACAATGGCATGGTTAGCTGAAGGTGATCCCCTTTATGTGGATGAAATGTGCTGGTGTTTGCAGGGGTTCCAGGATGAGGGGAGAGATGAGAATCTTGACTCTGTGTTTCAGAAGGCTGATTTATTATTTTATGATATATATTAAAAGAAAATATATTAAAACTATACTAAAAGAATAAAATAAAAAGTTCTATCAGAAAGCTAGCAAAGAATATAAAAAATGATAAGCTGACTGTGCCAGCTGACTGTGATTATCTATTAATTAGAAACATCTACATGAGACTAATCCAAGATGCACCTGTTGCATTCCACAGCAGCAGATAATTATTGTTTTTCCTTTCTTCTGAGGCTTCTCAGGAGAAAAATCTTAGCAAAAAGATTTTTCAGAAAATAATATCGTAGAGATAATGAAACAACACCCTCTGCTTGCAGGCAGGTCCAAGGGTCAGAGCAGACCCTGCTAGGCTGGCAGAAAGAGGAGTTTTTAGGGTTTAAATGTAACACAGTGTGGTAATGTAATGACTCTTATGGGCTGTATGTAATTGCTTTAGGATTTGTATCTTGTATTAGATTGGCTAGTGAGAATTAGAATGTTCAGAAGATTTATGATATTGTAACAGGAACTTTGCTCTCTTTTACTCTCTCTCATCCCCTTTACCACGCTCTTGCCTTCCCTCTTTACTTCTCTTTACTTGTCCCAGCTGCAGCTCCCTGCAGGTCCCTGCCCCCAGGCCCTTTGCAATAAGCCCCAAATTCCAAGCCCTGGCTTCAGAGATCTCTCCTCTCTGTCCATCCTGACCGTCCCACCCCTGTCACTCCTACAGGAATTCTCTTCTCTCTTTCTTTCCCCTGTGCTTCCTTCCACAAGGGTTCTGAGAGGAAGGGTCAGGGCTCAGGTGCCAGAAGCCACCCTCTGCTGTGGCAGCAAAGAGACATCTCTGGTGTGATTTGGCTCTTCCAGGCCGTGGTGTTCCTGTCCCCAGAAGACCTGCTGAAAGGAGAGGTGGAAGAGAGCCTGGGCAAGGTGCAAACAGTGTTTGACACCCTGAGTGCCTTCAAAGGGGCGCTGGAGGAGAGGAGGGCAAACCTGCAGCTGTACTATGAGCCAGGCCAGCCAGTGAGGACCTGGGACTTCCCCTCCAGGCTGGTGTTTGCGAGGCTGGACAGCTTCCTGCAGAGGCTGGAGACAGTGAAGGTGAGACTGGAGCTGAGGTGTGGCAGCCATGAGCTGCCTTGCTGGCACCTTCCCTCCCTGATGCTAGGGGATCGTTCTGTGCTCCCCCTGACATCCAGGCCAGGACTTGTTTGCCCAGGTCCTGCTCAGTGCCCGTGTCAGATTTGCTGCTGTGCCCTTCTGCCCAGGCTGGTGCCTGTGTCAGTGCTCCCAGGGGTCCTCTGGGGCTGGTGCCTTGTTGGGACACGGGGATGGGGGTCATGGGGTGTGCTTTGCACAGCTGGGAATAAACCAGGACAAGCTCTGGGGCACCCTGGGGCATTCAGGGGGCACCCTGGGGCACCCTGGAGCTGGGCATCTCCTGTCTTGGACAGGGACCTGGGGAGGAGCAGAGCCACATTCCACATCCCTGACCAGGGCAGCCCTTCCCATCCCAGTGTGTGCCCACCTGTGGGGTGTCCCTGTTTGCCCTGTTTGGCTCTCACTGTGAGATGGGGCAGGGACAGGGGGTGTTGTGAGTGCCATCAGTCCCCAGCATGGCTGAGGCTCTGTGAGTACCTGTTACACAAACCCTGTGCTCACCTGTGAGCTCACTGCACCTGCTGGCCACTCTGTTAGTGTTCAGGAACACATAATCACAGAATGATTACATGCAGGGGCTTTTATTAAAGAGCTCTGGGTGTCAGGGGACACAAACCCAAATCTGACTCCACTGTGGTTTCGAGCCAAACATGTTTTATATTCTATCATTATATAACTTACATATTAATTTAACTTACACTGTTCTATTGTATACATTGATTCCATCCAAGCATGGATTTCTCGTGATCTCCCTCAAACATCTAACATGGTTTCTCATGATTCTTTAAACAATAATTATACCTAAAAATATCTAACAATTATATAATTTAGGATATACTGACTACACAGGTGCAGTTTCACGTGATCTAGCAAATATATGGCCTAACCTTTAACATTTTCCCAGGGCCTTCTAAACTTAACTTTCTAACTCCCTGAATTTTCTATGATTTTAAAGTCTTTGACTATCACCTGTCTGAAGTGAATCTCTGTTTTTGGATGGGCTGTTTCCAGCTGGGGGGTCAGATGGGCACTGCACAGCCTGCTTGTGCCCATGCAAGGCCAGGGCTGGGTTGCTTTTCTCCTTCTCTCATTCCCTGCACTGGAACAGAAGGTTTTACTGGTTTAACCACGCTGTGTAACTCTGCTCCTTCCTTAGGGGGCTGTGTTGAAAAGCATGATGGATGGATCTGTTTTAAAACCACTCATAATTGTAGAATCACGGAGTGGTTTGAGTTGGAAGGGAACTGAAAGATCATCCTGATCCCATCCTCAGGACGGCCCAGGAGCAAAGATGGCTCTGTGCCATGGGAACTGGTGTCATCTGCTTGTGGCTGAGCCTGTGTGTGCCTCCTCTGCCTCTGCAGGGCCTCCTGACCACAGCGCTGGACCTGGCACAGCTGGAGAAGATTGAGTTTGGGGGCATGAGAGGGAAGGCCCTGGGCCAGCAGGTGCTGGACATGCATGAGGAGTTCCAGGAGAGCTACCAGGTGTTCTCAGAGCGAGCCTACGACTGCCTGGACCTGGCCAACGTGGTAGGTGGGGGCAGCCTGGGGATGCCAGCAGCACCCCCTCCTCTCTGGGGAGCAGCTCCCTCTGCAGCAGAGCCCTGGCTCCTCCCTCCAGCTCCTTCCTCCCTTTGTTGTGCTCTGCTCTGTCCCTGTAGGGACAGGGAGCTGCTGGCCTTTTCTGTGGGCACTTGGCAGTTCCTGCAGCTCCACATCTCAGAATCACACCGTGAGCCAGGCTGGAACAGACCTTTGAGATCAAATCCAAACTGTGCCCCAGCACCTCCTCATCAACTAAACCATGGCACTGAGTGCCAGGTCCAGGCTGTTTCAAACATGTCCAGGGATGGTGACTTCCCCACCTCCCTGGGCAGATGATTCCAGTGAGGAATTTTTTCCTGATGTCTGACCTAAAGTTCCCCTGGCACAGCTGAAGTCCAGCATGCCTTGCTGGTTCAGTGGGTTTGAGCTTCTGTGGGTTTTTGGGGTGGTGGTGTGGTCTTCAGTCCAGTTCAGGGTAAGAGAGTGTGGAGATGCCTCCTGTCTTGCCTCCAGCTGGAGTTAGGACTTGTTGGGCTGTGGGTCCATCCTGGGGCTCCTGAGCTCAGCCATGGGGTGGGACAGAAGTGTCCTTGGCTCTGTGGAGGAGTGTTTTAATCCCTGGTGAATAAGAGCAAATGGCTCTGGGCAGGGAGGGGGCAGGCACCTCCCCAGGGCCCTCTCACAGCCCAGGACTTGCTGCTGCCCTTCCCACAGGAGTTTGAGCAGGATGCCCTGGACTTCCAGCAGAAGGTGCAGGACATCGACCGTCGGCTGGGCACCGTGTTCAGCCAGGCCTTCAGCGACGCCCCGGACCTGGAGCACATCTTCAAGGTCTGTCTGTCTGTCTGTGCCTCCCTTCCCTCCCTGAGAGCCCAGACAGGGCTGCACATGCAGGCTGTGCCCGTGGGATGGACTTGGGGACAGTGACAAGAGGACAGTTGGGTTGGATTGAGGACAGTGACTTTGGGATGGACTTGGGGATGGGGACATTGGATTGGACAAGAGGACATTGGGTTGGATTGGGGACAGTGACTTGGGGATGGGGACATTGGGTTGGATTGGGGGCAGTGACATTGGGTTGGACAAGGGGACATTGGGTGGGATTGGGGACACTGACATTGGATTGGACAAGAGGATATTGGGTTGGATTGGGGGTGGTGACATTGGGATGGACAAGGGGACATTGGGTTGGATTGAGGACACTGACATTGGGTTGGACTTGGGGCAGTGACATTGGGTTGGACAAGGGGACATTGGGTTGGACAAGGGGACACTGACATTGGGTTGGATGAGGGGACACTGGGTTGGACTTGGGGCAGTGACATTGGGTTGGACTTGGGGCAGTGACATTGGGTTGGACAAGGGGACATTGGGTGGGATTGGGGACAGTGACATTGGGATGGACAAGGGGATATTGGGTGGGATTGGGGACACTGAGAAGGTCTGAGCATTTTTGTAACAAGACATCCTTTGTGATATGGTTTAGTGGTGGGATCAGTCAAAGGTGATCTTGGAGTTCTTTATGCAGGAACTACTTGGGGAAGTGGGGAGAAACCCTTCCCTTTGACAAATCAGTGCAGACCTCTGAGTTACTGAGGAGCTGCATCCGTGAGGAAAATCCCAGTGGGACTTTGTGCAGCAGTTTGACTTTTCCTGTTCTTTCCCTGCTCCTTCCCCTGCACAGCTGCTGGCCATGTTCCAGAACCTTCTGGAGCGCCCTGGGATTGCTGCAGTTGCTGCTGATAAGGTCCCTGTCCTGCTCAGCATGTTCAGTACTGCCCTGGACCAGGCCAGGCTCACCTACAGCAGGCACACCCAGGCAGGGCTGCAGCTCGGTGGGTGCCGTGTCAGGGGGAAAATGGATTTTACAGGAAACTGAATTTAGGCTTGTTTAGGGAGGAGAAATAACTTGCTTTTGCTAAGGACACCAGAACTTCCAAAATTGCAAAGGTTTTCAGCTTTCCTGGTGGGAAGTGCCTGGGAATGCATTAAAGCAATGCCAATATCCTTGTCTGAAATGTGCACATGTGACTGGGGGCACGTGCTGAGCTTTCCCCTCTAAAGCTGGAACTGCAAGAGAGGTGGGAAATCGGGGATTGATCAGCCTTTCCCAGCTTTATTGTTCCCTGGGAATGCTGGCACAAAAGGGAATAGGTAAATTCCATTCAGGAAGACTGTTCTGGAAGCAGACAAGTTCCAGGAGAGGCAGCACTGCAGGTTAACAAGGGCAGGGGGGAGATTCGTGGAGGGCCAGTCCAGCATTTGCTGTGGCTTTGGGGAGCTCTGCTCTGTGGCTCTGAGGTGGGATGGTCACAGCCAGCTCCCAGCCAGAAATCCCTCGCTCAGTGTCTGTGGGAAGCAGAGAATTCACCCAGTCTGGCTCCAGGACGTGCCAGGCTTCTCCTGTGATCCCTTATTCCAAATCCACGGGGGGTTTGTAGGTCGCAGCCCTCCATCGAGTGACAGGGGCTGGATTTCAGGGAGGGAGCCTGGAGCCCAGGGCAGTTCTGTGGGTGCTGTGGGCCTGCAGGGCTGGTGAAATGCTGTTCCCCTGTGCCCTGCAGGGTTCCCCCCCCTGCACAAGAACGTCCCTCCCGTGGCCGGAGCGCTGGGCTGGGCGCGGGAGCTGCGGGCGCGGATCCAGGGGCCCTTGGAGCACCTCAGGCACGTCCCAGGGCTGTGAGTGTCTGCTCCAGATGAGCTGGGGCCATCTGGAAATCTCTCTCTGGATGTTCTCTCTGTGTTGAATGCTATGCAATGGCTGTAGCTGAAGCAGTCCTTAGTGAGGAGGTGAGAAGTGAGGAGGTGCCCTGGAGCCATTCACTTCCCTGCTATCTTGGTTTTTTGAAGCAGCTTTTTAATTGGATTGGTTATTAAGTGATGAGAGGCACAGTGGGACAGCAGATAGGCTCCTCAGCTTTTAACAGAGCCCAAGGTTGTAATTAAAATAGGCATTGCAACCTTTCCCACTGTGATTCCTCCAGGACCTGGCGGAGAGCAGCCCAGCTCTTGGGTGCTGGCAGAAGATAATTTTCTCAGCATTAAACAAAGGAACAATCACCCAAGATCAAGACAACAAACCTGGGCTGGAATTCTCATGGTCCCTGCATTTAGCATGGATTTTACCCCTCTGTTTAGAGCAGTTAAAGACAAGTCCTTCAGCAGGCTGGTGTGAGGCTCTTTCTGTGCAACTTGAGAGGGTGAAAGGATTGAAAAGAAAAAGAATATGTGTGTGTGTGTATAAAATATATATATGATCTATATAGTATGTTATTGCATACATTTTATATTTTTTTCTATACATTTTGTAAATGGTCATTCTCACAGCTGTGCCCTGCATCTAGTGGAGCACAACTGTGACAGAAAACTGTCGAGGGATGCTTGGTAACTGATTTTTCCAGCAGCCCTGGGTCCTTCTCCCATTCCAGCTGCTGCTCCCCATTTTACAGCACAGCAACACCTGAGAGAGAGCCCAGGGGGCTGGGCAGCCTTGTGCAGGGAGAGGATTGGATTTGGGGTGAAATCCAGGCAGACTGTGGGGGACCTTGGGTAGGGTAAAATGCAGATGCCAGCCCCCAGGACTAAAGGTGCTGAACCCCTGTCTTTGTGCTGCCAGGAGCTTGGACTCTGCCCGTGGAAGAAGGGTGCTGCAGAAATATGAAGAGATGATCCAGCTGCTCGACAGGTACAGGGGGCTCAGGCAGGGCTGTGGCTGAGCAAAGCTTCCCCTCCCTGAGCCACCTGCCAGAACATTTGGCAGCCCAGGGCTTGGGAATGTCCCTTTGCAAGCCCAAGGGAATTCCCTGCCTGGAGAGGAGGAGGGAGCTGGCACTGGGTGCCACAGCTTTGCTGGGATGGCTTCAAGTGAGAATGCTGCAGGGCAAAACAGGGGCTCTGCAGCCCAGCAGGAACTTCTGAGCAAGCTGCTGTGGGGTGGAGAGCCTGGGCTGGGAGAAGTCTCTGTTCTCTCACTGGCTGTGTTTGCAGTGGCTGTAACGTGGATGTTCCACAGTTTGAGCTGGGGGTGACTGTCCAGGACTTGGCATCTCAGTGTTTGATGTTACCCTGATGGCTTTGGGCTGTCCCTTGAGAGAAATCCTGCAGGATTCCTGGATTCCTGCAGGGCCCTGCTCCCCATCCACACTGGAGGGAGCTGAGATGAGCCAGAGCCCACCCTGGGCTGCTGGGTGCTGCAGGGTGGGTGGAGAGAACCCTGTTCCCATCAGCAGAACAAGGCTGGGGAGTTCAGCAGAGCCTTCCAGAGAGGAGCAGCCCCACAGGAGGTGTGGGGTGATCACCTCGAGGGGCTGTGTCCCGGTGCTCAGGTGACAACGTGATTCAGAGCAGACTGTCACTGGGGAGGGAGGGACTGCCCATGACCTGTGAGATGCCAGGAGCCCTGTTCTGCCCTCTGCTCCCATCCCAGGGGTGCCATGGCCTCACTCTGCCAGGTGAGCTCAGCTTCAGGCTCCCCAACATCCCTGGGGCTTCAGGCACCTGCCCTGCTCAGACCTTGGGAAACGCCCAATATGTCACATTAGGCTAAATGCTTTGGAAGGTCCATCTCCAAATCTGAATTCTCTGCTAAAACTGGTACCTGAGAGAGCTTTGCCCTCCTGACTTGATGCTGCCACTCTTTTTTGGGGTGTTTGCCTTGGAAGCCCTGTTGTTGAGGGGACATGGATGGATTTTGAAGATTCCTTCAGGTTTTTCAGTCCTCAGGGTGGTCTTGGCTTGCCCTCAGTTACAGCTGCACCCTCTGCTCTGGTACCTGTGTGGTGCAAGTTTCTCTTTTCTGGCAGCTATCAGGAAAAGCTGTATTTGGACTGGTCCCAGACAGTCTCAGAGAAATCCCAGTACAACCTGGCTCAGCCTCTCATCCGGCGAGACGCGCAGACCAAACTGATCACGGTCAATTTTGATCCCCAGGTAAGAGCTGCTGTCCCCTCGGCTCTCCTGCCCCCCAGGACATGTCCCCAAGGTGTGGGGGATACCTGGTGGGGTTTCCTGTGCTCTGTGGAACCCCTTCCATAGATCTGCTCTGCCTAAATACCAGCACTGCAGTTTGAGCAGAGCAGATTCTGGTTAAAGGCAGTGGCAGGAATTTCCTCAGGAGCCAGAGGTGTGACTGCTGCCAGCATGTCCACACCACACTGGTTGGTACTGGTGTGGGGAGTGATGGGGCATCATCTACAGACACACATTGATGTTGTGTGTACCTGAAACCTGAGCTTCTGAAAGGGTGTGAAAAACCCAGGGAAGGTTTGTTTTGTGATTCCAGAAATCTGATGTCACCAGAAGGAATTGAGCCTTTGAGGCCATGCTACTATTTTTTAATTATCTTTTTATACCAATCAGCCCAGCAAACCTAGAGAACTGGAGCCATCTTATCTCTCACTTTGCTAATGACCAATGGCTCTTGCAGCAAGGACCCAGGAGAAGGGGTTGCAGGGACTTCCAGGAGCTGGCAGGGCTGTGCTGACCAGCAGGAACATCCTGTGATGCTCAGAGGGGCTGGAGGGAGTTCCAGGAGCTGGGAGGGCTGTAGTGACCAGCAGGGAACCCCCTGTGATGCTCAGAGGGGCTGCAGGGAATGCCAGGAGCTGGGAGGGCTGTAGTGAGCAGCAGGAACCCCCTGTGATGCTCAGGAGGGGCTGCAGGGCTGTAGTGAGCAGCAGGAACCCCCTGTGATGCTCAGAAGGGGCTGGCAGAGCTGTGCTGACCAGCAGGAACCCCCTGTGATGCTCAGAGGGGCTGCAGGGCTGTACTGACCAGCAGGAACCCCCTGTGATGCTCAGAGGGCCTGCAGGGAGCTCCAGGAGCCATCAGGGCCGTGCTGAGCCCAGCTCTGTGCCTTGCCTCCCCAGCTGGTGGCCGTGCTCAGGGAGGTGAGCTACCTGAGGGGCAGCGGGGCAGGAGCCATCCCTGCGGCAGCAGCTGAGCTCCATTCCTGCAAGGAATCCTTCTGGCAGCTGGTGGCCAGCCTGGAGCTGATGGGGAACAGCTACAACAGGGTCCTGAGGTCCCTGCTGGAGGTGGAATATCCCCTGGTGCAGGGGCAGCTGCAGGACATCGACTTGAAGCTGAGAGAGGCAGAAGAGACGCTCACCTGGAAGACAGAGGGTGAGCTGGCTCTGGGTGGTGTTGGCTTTCCCAGCTGTTACAGAGATGGGGCAGCTGAGAGCTGTTTTAAAAGATTTTATTTCATTATCAGTTTCAATGGCTAGTGAGACATGAGGGATGTAAAATTCAACTGTAAAAGCCAACTCATTTCCTGGTTACAATACTTTACAAATGGTTTTCAGCCCTCTAGCTTTTGCCCCACAATGCTGCTGTTACTTCTAACACCAATCACCTTTTTTTTTACCTATATTTAACACC
The DNA here is from genome assembly GCF_963513975.1 of Fringilla coelebs. Classification (NCBI taxonomy): domain Eukaryota; kingdom Metazoa; phylum Chordata; class Aves; order Passeriformes; family Fringillidae; genus Fringilla; species Fringilla coelebs. The sequence continues at coordinate 13,040,522 of NC_140045.1, forward strand.
AATCACCTATATTTTCACCTATATTTAACACCTATCACCTATATTTTCACCTATATTTTTACCTATTTTTAACACTACTTACCTGGATTTTTACCTATATTTTACCCTATATTTAACACAAATCACCTCTATTTTTATCTATATTTTAACCTGTATTTAACCTATATTTAATACCAATCACCTCTATTTTTCCCCCATGTGGTCCTGCTACAATGCATCTTTCTAATTCTCTAAATCTTCTCTAATTCTCTAAAAAACAGTTCTAATTCTCTAAAATATCTGGTGTTTTTGCAAGGCTGCATTTTGAAACCTGTTGAAATTTGTTTCTAGCTCAATCTCTGTCTCAACAATGTCATCTCTATTCCATGGCCTCCCTAAGCCAGCACACCTTGTCTCAGAGCTTGCACTCAGGTGTAGAAGGCTGTGGGAGCTTTCTGTCAGGTTTTGAGAATTCTTTACATTTCTCACAGTGGGACACCTGGGGCTCCTCCTGTTCCCCCGTGTGCCCAGTCTCTGCTCCCTGGCTCCCAGTAGCTCCTTAGGTTTAGCCTGGGCTGTGGGAGGAGAGGCTCTGGTGGTCCCTGCTGAGCCTTGTTGGGGTAGGGTGTGGTGAGTTACAGGGGTCTCGGGATGAGAGAAGAAACAAGAATCTTGACTTTGTTTCAGAAGGCTGATTTATTGTTTTATGATATATCTATTATATTAAAGCTATGTTAAAAGAAAGGATTTCATTAGAAGGTTAGCAAGGAATGGATAATAAAATTTTGTGACTGACTAGACAGTCTGGGACAGCTGGACTGTGATTGGTCATTAATTAGAAACAACTACATGAGACCAATCAAAGATGTACTTGCTGCACTCTACAGCAGCAGATAATTATTGTTTACATTTTGTTTCTGAGGCTTTTCAGCTTCTCAGGAGAAAAAAAATCTTAGCAAAGGGATTTTTCAGAAAGTATCATAACTACAGTAGGGGAGAGGTAGAGGTGGTGAATCTCCAGGTGGTGAATCTCTTACCTTAAGGATGATAGAGAGAAACATGTGAGAACACCAGAGCTTGGCCCAGCAGTGCTGAAAATAGAGGACCAACCATCTTATTTTCCCCAGGTGTCTGGGATCACATCTCCAGGGTGGTGAGTGATGTCTGTGACCTGGAGCAGAGGGTGCAGAAGGCCAAGGGCAACCTCGAGGAGATCCGGAGCATCGTGCGCTCGTGGGGATCCCCCGTCCTGGAGAGGAGGGATTCCAAAAGGGAGGCAGTGCTGAGCCTGGAGGAGTGCCAGGAGCGCCTGGAACGGCGCTACAGCCTGCTCAGGGAGTGTGGGCAGAGGATCCACTCCCTGCTGAAGGTGAGGGGGCTCCTCAGAGGCTCCGTGCTGCCCCTGTGGCGCTGAAAACATCCAGAGTGCTTTGCCTGAAATGAACTCCCTGAACCCGTTTGAGAAGCCGACCCAGGGTTGATTGATGCTGGGCTGGGGTGCGGGGCTGGCTGGGCTCCCAGCCCGGGGCAGGACCAGCTGCAGCCCCGGGAAGGGTCTGGCTCCAGCCCTGGCTGCTGGAGAGCCGCTAGAGGGGAGTGGTGCACCAGGTTTGGGATGCTGCTCCAAGGAAAAATGCCCTCTGAGGTGCTCACCTGGGAACAGGGGCTGGGGCTGACCCTCTCTGGAGCAGGAGGTGATGCTGAGTGACAGGAGAGAAACTGCTGTTCCAAACCTTGGTGTTTCTCAGCTGTTTTGCCAGAGCTCAGACTCCTCTGTAGGCTAGGAGGAAGCCCAAAGCTCTGCTCCTCTGCTTGCAGCCAGGTGTTGAGCATGTCAGGGACAGCCCTGGCCTGGAGGGAGATGGGTTATGGGCCCAGCCCTCTCCTGAGGGTCATGTCTGGCCTTGGACTCCAAAGAGAACCAGATGGGTTCATTAGGATGGGCTTCTGAGACCCCCAGTTCTCCCTGCCCCAGGGGTGCAAAGCAACCCCAGATTCCATGTCCTCAGAGAAAAAGGAGGAGAACACGTGGAAGACCTTCTGCCCTCCATTTTCACCTTGAAGTGTTCCTGGAGACCAGGCAGCCCTGGACAGGAGCAAATTGTGGCCATGCCCCAGTGGGAAGATCCACCTCCATGGGGCTGACACTGCTGTGCTGCCCAGCATCAGCCCTTGGGTGTGGGCAGCTGTCCTTGGGACACACTCAGTGTGGGAAGGAATCTTCTTTGTCTTCCAGGAAAACCAGAGCCTCCTACGTGCAGAGCCAGCCTCTGATGCCTGGAAGGAGTATTTGGATTATGTGGATGAGATAGTCCTGGATGGATTCTTCACTGCCATTGAGTGCTCCCTGAAATACCTCCTGGAGAACACAGGTGACACCTGGTTCCTGTCCCATGGCTGCAGGGGCTGCTCAGCCTCTCCAAGGGGACATCTCTGGCTGTGCTCCCTCATACTCAGTGGTTGTTCTCTTTTTCCTTGCTTTCCTCTGGCACTGGAGCCTCCAGCAGGGGAGGGTGACTCCAGCACTGGTCACTGGATTGCTCAGGGCGAGGGATGGAGGTGGCTGCACTGCCTGCAAGGGTTAATGGAGAGAGACAGCTGAGGCTTCTCCCACAGCTGTGCTTGGACATCAGTCACCTCCCACCCTCCCATGCCCAAAGCAACAGGGTGGCCCCATCCCTCCTCTGTGGGGAGTGTCAAGAGCCAGTTCTGCTCCTGAAAGGCACCACACAAAGCCCTCAGTCCCTGAGCATTAGTCCTGGGAGGAGGTGAGCTGGGCTCAGGAGTCCCCAGCCCAGCCCTCCTTGCTCTGCTGAGAGCAGCTTGTGTGCAGCTGAAGCACATCTCCAGGAATGCTTCCCTTCTGCATGTGAGGCACAATGAGCCAGAGAATTGCATGCAGTTCTTCACCATCTCGTTAAAAACTTGCCTAGGTTGTCACATTTGCATCTGGCTTCAGCTTCTGGCTGCTGTTTGCTTTTGGTTTTTTTTTTTTTGTTTCATGCCTTCCACCACCAAATTAAAGAGCCACTTGGTTCCTGTTGTTTTTCTCCTCTGCAAGCACTTCCATGCTGGCATTGTTCAGCTCTCAGACTCCCTCTGCATTACCTGAAGAGCCTTTCCTCCTCAGGTGTTTTCTGCTCCTTCAATCCCTTGTGTCTCACCTGTTCCCCACTGGTTTTGGTGGGTTCCACAGCACAGCTGGTTTACCAACCCCTCCATGGGTTGTGCAGGCACCAATGAGTGTGTGTCTGCCACCACACCCTCCTCCTGTCCCTGCAGGCCATGTGGCATCTTGTCATAGGAGGTCAGTGGCTCAAGATTCCCTGGAAAAGATTCCCTGACCTCTCTGTTCTTCCCTCCCAGATCCCAAGGCAGGGCTCGCTCCCCTCTTTGAGGTGCAGCTGGATTTGGTGATCCCAGATTTGGTGTTTCGCCCTCCCTTGGACCCTGGCACCAAGGATGGCTTCTGTGACATGGTGGAAAGTCTTCTCCAGGGCATCTACCACATGTCCTCGCTGGTGCCCCGGCTGGCTGCACACAGGGGCCTCTGCCACTACCAGGTCTGTGCTCGGGGGCTTCCCTGGGCTGGGGACAGTGAGGAGGTGCCACGTGCTCCCGCCTCACTGTGCTCTCCTCTCTCCCCTCCCTCTCTGCTCTCTCCTTTCTCTTCTCTGCCTTGTCCCCTCTTCTCTCTTCCCTTCCTCCCTTCTCTTCTCTTTCCCCTCTTCCTTTTCCCATTTTTCTTTGCCTCCTTTCCCCTCTTCTCTCTCCTTTTCCTTCTCCACTCTCTCTCCTTTTCCTTCTCCACTCTCTCTCCTTTTCCTTCTCCTTCCGTCCTTTCCCTCTTCTCTCTCCTTTTCCTTCTCCACTCTCTCTCCTTTTCCTTCTCCACTCTCTCTCCTTTTCCTTCTCCTTCCGTCCTTTCCCTCTTCTCTCTCCTTCTCCTTCTGTCTTTTCCCTCTTCTCTCTCCTTTTCCTTCTCCTTCCGTCCCTTCCCTCTTCTCTCTCCTTTCCCCCTGTGCCCACCCACCCACCAGGCAGCCCTGGAGGCCATGCCCTCGCTGTGCCCGTGGCGCCAGGAGCTGCTGGCCCGCGCTCAGGCGGCGGCGGCGGCGTGCCGCGAGCACGGCGCGGGGCTGGAGCGGCGCTTCTCGCACCTGCTCGGGGAGGACAGGAGGGAGCTGGGCCACCACCTCCTGCTCCAGGGCCGTGTCCCTGCACCTGCAGACATCGAGGAGGGGGTCCCCGAGGCGCCGGCCACGCTGCAGCAGTTCAGGGAGCAGCTGGGCTCCTACGAGCGGCTCTCCGAGGAGGTGGCTCGCATGCAGCCCTTCTGCACCTTCCAGGGCTGGCTGAGGCTGGATGCACGGCCCTTCAAGGTGGCCTTGCTCAACGAGATCAAAAGGTGGAGCTTGGTGTTCAAGCAGCACCTCCTGGACCACGTCACGCACAGGTGAGGTTGGTTCTGCCTCTGCTCGTGGAAGTTCTCGTGTCTTGGCTGGGCTGTGTCATTTCATGCTCATGGCCAAAGGATAGAGAATCATGGAATACCCTGGGTTGGAAGGGATCCATAAGCAGTGCAGCTCCTGGCCCTGCACATCCCTGGGGACATTGTCCAAACACTCCTGGAGCTGTGACAACCTCCAGAGCTAATACAGGAGCAAGGGAAGGGCTTGTGCTGCACAGCAGCTCCATCCCAGCTCTGTCTTCCATGCCCTGGTCTCTGCTTGCGTGTGAACTGGGAGCAGGGACATCCCTTGGTACCCCTGACATCCCTGAGACCAGATGTGGGGTGTGTGTTTGCCCAAGGTGTGTGCTCTGCTCCCCCTGAGCCAAATAATTCCATCTCTGCCCAGAGACTGCTTGCTTTACTGGATTTGATGGTGGCCATCAGTAAATCTTGCAATGATGTTGTGGGGTTTCTAACAGCCCATGAACCAGGGAGCCTGGCATGAGCCATCATGGGAAGGTGTCCTGGAGCAGTTTGGGCTCCAGCTTTTGCCATTACCATGTGTTCCTTGCCCGAAGAGCTGCTCAGATCTGTTCAGGACAATGCCCTGGATGATTTATTGGTCACAACTGAAGGGTGTCTTAGGCTGTGGGTGCTCCCAGGGGAGTGCTCACAGATATCTGAAGAGGAGGCTGCTGCGTGGGGTGGTGATGTGATCTCTGGTGTGCTTTTCAGCACCATAAATCTGTCTGATAATTTCTTTGCAAAGAGGTTTAGTGTGGCAGAGAATGAGCATTTAGGAGCTGTTATTGAGAGTCCCTGAGTCAGCAGTTTAGTCTTTATTAGGTGAAGTATTTAAGGATACTTTTAGGCCCAGCAGCATCCAGAGAATTTAAGCAGGCACTTAAGAAGTGTTTTGAGACCCAGGAGCCCAGTGCTCCTCTGCTGAAAGTGCCCAGTAGCTGGTGAGGTTAAGAACAGGATAAGCAGATGAGGAAATGTGCCCCAGACACACTCCTCTCTGTGATGGTTTATGGCTCAAGGGCTTTGAGAGACAGGGATCTTAAAGACCTGTAGGGATTTTTTTTCCTCCCACAAATGCCCAGTTGCTTTTCTCGGCAAGCTTCTGTGAATTTGCATCACCTGCAGGAGGGAGCTGCCCTGTGAAGAGAGGCAGTGCATGAAGGGCAATCCCTGTTTGTTACAGCTTTGAAACGTGTCAGGTTCACCTGGGGAGCTTGGATTCCTGCAGTGGAAGAGATGGGGTGAAAACTATCAAAGAATCCCAGAATGGTTTGGGCTGGAAGGGATCTTGGAGCCCATCCAGTGCCACCCCTGCCCTGGCAGGGACACCTTCCACTGTCCCAGGCTGCTCCGAGCCTTGGCCAACGTGGGTTTGGACATTTCCAGGGATCCAGGGGCAGCCACAGCTGCTCTGGGCACCCCATGCTGGTGTCTCCCCACCCTCCCAGTACAAACTGGGACAGTAAAATCTGTCCTCTCAGACAGCCCATCCTGAGCTCCCTGTCTCTGTTCAGGTACTTGTCTCCAACTTGAGAAGTCCCAACCTGTCTTTCTGTTCCTTAAAGGAAGCTGTACCACACCCAGGGACACCTTTGAGCAGGAACTCCAGTTCTGAGGCTGGATATTAATTTCAGAGGAGCTGGAAGAGCAATAATTTCAGAGGAGCTGCCCTCATCCTGTGCTTCCTCCCCTGCTTTGTGCTCTGCAGCTTGGCTGACCTGGACGAGTTCATCCAAACGGCCGAGAAAGGTTTGAGCAGAAAGGTGGAGAAAGGCGACTACAGCGGCTTGGTGGAGGTCATGGGTCACCTGCTGGCTGTCAAGGAGCGTCTCAGTGCCACTGATGCCATGTTTGAGCCCCTGAAGGAGACCATTGAGCTGCTGAGAGCCTACGAGCAGCAGCTGCCCGAGGAGGTGCACCAGCAGCTGGAGGTGGGTGAGGGCTCGTGGTGGGCACAGCAGTTTGCCCAGGAGCAGAAGGCAAAGGGAGCAGGAGTGGAGGAGCATCCCTGGGATATCCAGGGCCCTGCTCCCTGTCATTAGAGGGCCTCAGTGGGCAGTGTTTTGCTATTGCAGGATGTGGCTTAGTAGCTCTAAATGTTGAGATTTTTCTTTTAAAGCAGAGATTAAGCCTTTTGTTATGTGTGAAAAACATGGAATTGCCTGCTCCAACTCCCAGCGATTGCTCTTGAAAAAAAATTAATGCATTTTCAAATCCATCTGTTAATTAGGTTGAATTATAATTATTTTTAAATAAGCTGGTTCTTGGCAGCTCTGGAGATGGGAAGGACAATGTTGGCAGGGGAGCTGCCTTCCCACAGGACTTCAGTCCTCCTCTGGGTCAGGACCACCAGGTCTGCTTTACCCAGAGGACAGCCCTGGGAGCAAGTTAGGAAAATATTTTGGCATCTTTCCACATCTGGCTCTTATGAGTCAGTTCTTTGGGAATCCCTTTCTTTTCTGCAAAGGGGACCATGAGATGAAGGTTGTAGGAGATGGTGAGTTTTGGGGGACAGAGACAAGCCCTGCCAGCTGTGTCTTCATCCACCATAAAACCCAGTCCTGTGGGGAGCCCAGCCCCACTAAATCCCCCTGCCTGGGAGCTGCTGGTGTGTTCCTGCTTGTGCAAATACCTTCAAATACCTGATTTACTTTGCTGAGAGAAGAAATGAGGGTGTGGAGCAGCCATGCAGAATTGTTCTTTCTGGCAAGTGACAGCAACGCTTGTGTGTGAATGATTCATTCCCTCCTGTATGGAGTGGGAAAAGCAGAAGCTCCTCTCCCTCTGTGGAGATGGACGGACTGGAGCTGCTGTTTGGTAGGAGGAGAAGGAGGCAGCTCTGTGTGTGGTCATGGGTAGTGATTTCTGCTGAGACTGTGGTGAAGAATGCCAGGAGACCCCTCAGGAGGGGCTGGCCCTGCCCTGGCCATCTCTCTTTCCCTTCTTTCCATGGTGGGTCTCCATCAATCTCTTCAAGAGTGTCAGCTGGGATGGAGAGAAACCCAGAGTCTTTCCTGTGGGTTTGCACAGCACATGGAGAGGAGGGAACCTGGGGACAGCAGAGCTCTTGGCAATCATGGAATTGTCAGGGTTGGGAAAGACTTTTAAGATGATAAAATCTCACCATCCATCATCACTGTGCTTCCCCCCAAACCACGTCCCCAGGTGCCACAGTCACGGGGTTTTTGGACACTTGCAGGGATGGTGACTCCCCCCCTGCCCTGGGCAGCCTGTTCTGATGCTTTACAACCTTCCTGTCAACTTCTGTCCTCATATCCAATCTAACCCCCCCAGGCATGCCTTCAGCCATCCCAACCCCCCTCCCTTGCGGTTTTAGCCACTGGATCTGTGGCTTTTCCCATTCCATGGTTATCCATGAGCAGATCCCACCCTGCAGAGCCCCTCCTGCCTGCCTGCAGTGCTGCAGCAGCTCTCTGGCCACAGAGGGCAATCACAGGCCTTCCCAGGCCTTTTCCCTGGGGGAGGCTGTGAGATAAGAATTGTTTTCATTCTTTCTCCGCTTGCTGCCCCTGTTGCTAGGCAAATGTGGAATGTGTTATAGAGATTTTTTTACCAAAGGGTGGTGGTGTATTGTGTTTGTTGAGATTTTTGTGGTAGGGAGGAATGATGTATTTGATTTTATGTTCTCAGAAGGTTAATTTATTATTTTATGATGCTATATTATATTAAAGAATGCTATACTAAAGAATGCAGAAAGGATACTTACACAATACTAAAAAGATAATAATGAAAACTTGTGACTCTTTCCAGAGTCCTGACACATCTTGGCCCTGATTGATCAATGAGTGAAAACAACCCACAGCAGAATGCAATGAAACAATCTCCAAATGCATTCTAGTTGAGCAAAACACAAGAGAAACAAATAAGATAATAATTGTTTTCTTTTTTCTTCTGAGGCTTCTCAGCTTCCCAGGAGAAAAATCCTGAGCAAAGAGATATTTCAGAAAATGTGAATACCACAGTGGTGTTTTGCTTGGCTGACCAATGAGGTCAAAGCTCTCTTGGGCAGGCTGGAAGGGGTTACTGGTTTCTTAAGAATAGAGTAAGAATATAATATAGAAGAATAAAGCAATGGTTCAGTCTCACTGACATATTTTATGAAAAATCCTTTTGCCAGGATTTCTTCTCCTGGGAAGCTTCAGCTTCTCCATGTTTTATCCTCTGGAATGTGATTTGGAGAACTGTTTACCCAGCCTGTGAAGTGTTTTTAATTAATGGCCAATCCCAGCCAGCTGTGTCGGACTCTGAGTCTGTCGCGAGATTTCATTATTCATTCTTTTCCGACCTTCTGATGTCTCCTTTCTCTTTCTTTAGTATAGTTTTAGTATAGCATTTTTAGCATACCGCCATAACCATACCTAACATACCACAACACATAACACAACATGACATAAAACGTAATATAACATAACCATACCAATATTATATTAACATAACGTGGCGATATTTTAACACAACGATATTTTAACACAACGATATTTTAACATAACGATATATCAGCCTTCTAAAACATGGAGTCAAGATTCTCATCTCTTCCCTCATCCTGGGGACCCTCAAATGCCCCCACATTTCTGCCTTCTGCATCACAGCGTCAGTGCTAACCCCGCAGTGCTCATTACGCCTCCTGCATGGCGGAGTCGGTGCTCACCACCCCCATGTCAGGGGGACCCAGCAGCGCTGTTGTGCCCGCAGGAGCTGCCGGAGAAGTGGAGCCAGGTGAAGAAGCTGGCCCAGGCCGTGAAGCAGCAGGTGGCCCCTCTGCAGGCCGCCGAGGTGACGGCGCTGCGCCAGAGCTGCGCCGCCTTCGACGCGCAGCAGCAGCGGCTCCGGGAGCGCTTCAGCAGAGAGGCTCCCTTCAGGTACGGCTCCTCCAGCACCCCACCAGCCTCAGGAACTGGGGTTATTTACCTGTCTCGGGTTTGTTGTTGTTGGAATGGCTTATGAGGTATTAAAAGTTTTCTTTCCCAGCCGCACGCTCGAAGGAGAAGTCGGGATTCTTCAGCTTTGGTTGTTTATTTTCTCTTTTTGGATCTGCAGAGGTTTGTTCAGCAGGTTGGGTTGGGGCACACTGACCGCCTCAGGGTGGTGTTTTCTTTTTATACTAAAAACTACATGTACTTTTTTTCCTATAATAATTTTTTAATACTTATCACTTATGTTAGACAGTTTGTCTTTAATCTAAAAGTGCGACTTCAGAATCTTTAGTGCTACTTTATCACACCAGAAGATGGAGGACAAGAAGAAGAAGGAGAAAGACTGGACACATCTAGATTCCTCCATCTTGCCTCCTGAACTCCCATTTTAAAAACTTTAAAATTCTACTTTTTCACATGGTGATAAATTCACTATCATTCTATTCAAACTCCTGTGGCTTGTAACTCTTCACACAAAGCTGGCAATTGTTTCCATGGGCTAAAATCCAAGGCACAGGTGTGTTTGACTCTGTGCCAAGGTCTCTGAGCCCCCTGCCAGGGTCTGGAGTCCTCCAGGGCAGCCAGAGGAATGTCCTGGGTTTCAACCTGCCTGGAGAAGAGGAGGCTCAGAGGTGCCCTTATTGCTCTCTGCACCTTCCTGGAGGGAGGCTGCAGACAGCTGGGGTCGGTCTCTGACAGAACCAGAGGGCACAGCCTCCAGCTACAGCAGGGAAGGTACAGGGTGGGTATCAGGAAGAAATTTTTCACTGAAAGAATAATAAAGTACTGAATGCTCTTCCCAGGGAGGTGGTGGAATCACCATCTCTGGGTGAGTTTAACAAGGCTGCACCCAGGATAGATAATGGTCACCAGTTTTTTTATACAGATATAAGTTTGGTCTATTTGCATATCAGGGGTTAATTCTCCAAGCACAGCTTCAGGTAATAAAGCCATATTCCTCAGTTTGCTCCCCACAATTCACTTTTGTTTATACTTTTCAGGGCCTGTGGTGTGTCCCAGAGGGATTGTTTTGTCTGACCAAAATGTGAAGGCAGTTAATTACACTTTATACCGAGTTCAGAGCTATGCACTGCAGGATTTGAAAAATATAAAAGCTGAAATCTTAAGGCATCACCTGCATGTCCTGGTGATGCAGAGCTCTCCTCCCTGCAGTGCCCTGTCCCTGGGAAGAGGCTGGGCTTGGGTGGTGTCAGCAGTGCCACAGGGCTCAGCCATCAGGGTGTAGTAGAGACCTTTCATCTCTCCCCTGGTTCTCAGAGGCTCTGTTTGTTTTATGGGTCCTTCAGAAGTTGTTACAATGTCACTTACGAAGAATAAACGTTTATTTCTAGGTTTGACACTGAAAAGCCTTATCAACTGCTGGATGCAAAGCACATGGAGATTAAACAGATGGAGTCAGCCATGACCTCGATTTATGAATCAGCTGGTCTGTTTGAAGTCATGGTGCCAGAGTATAAACAGCTGAAGCAGTGCAGGAAGGAGCTGTGTCTGCTCAAAGAGCTCTGGGACATGATCTCCCTGGTGAACACCAGCCTTGAAGAGTGGCAGACCACCAGGTGGGTGAACATTAACGTGGAGAACATGGATCTGGAGTGCAAGAAGTTTGCGAGAGAGATTCGGAATCTGGACAAGGAAATGAGGGCGTGGGATGCTTTCAGCGGGCTGGACAGCAAGGTGAAGAACATGCTGACAGCCCTCAAGGCTGTGGCAGAGCTTCAAAATCCTGCCATCAGGGAGAGGCACTGGAACCAGCTGATGCAGGTGACGGGCGTGAGGTTTGCGATGGACTCGGACACCACCCTGGCTGACCTCCTCAAGCTCAACCTGCATGAATTTGAGGGGGAGGTCCACGGCATTGTGGACAAAGCAGTGCGAGAAATGAGCATGGAGAAGGTGCTGAAGGAGCTGAGGGTGACCTGGAGCTGCAGGGAGTTTCAGTATGAGCCTCACCCTCGCACCCACACCCCCTTGCTGAGGTCAGATGAGGAGCTCGTTGAAACTCTAGAAGACAACCAGGTGCAGCTGCAGAATTTAATGTCATCCAAGTACATTGCCTTCTTCCTGGAGGAGGTGTCTGCCTGGCAGAGGAAGCTCTCCACTGCTGACTCTGTCATCTCCCTCTGGTTCGAGGTGCAGCGCACGTGGTCTCACCTGGAGAGCATTTTCATAGGCTCAGAAGACATCAGGGCACAGCTGCCCCAGGTATGAGCCCCCAGATCCCAAATTCCTGCTTGGAAAGTGTTGAAGAGGCTCCATTATTAAATGGGGTTATCTGTAGTGCCAAATTCCCCAAAGCAGGGCTGTTCTCCAGCTGCCTCACTCCTCTGGAGGCTCTCTCAGTGCTGGGGTTGTTCCCCCAGGATGTTTTTGTACCCCAGGCTGTGCTTGAGCCATGCTGAGGGGCTGATCTTCTCCCTTGTAGCACTGCAAACACAGAGTTCCTGGGTGCTGAGTGAGAGCTGCTGCCTTCCCTTCCTTCAGTGCTGCAGGTTGTTCCCTCTTCCTTTGGAGGGAAGAGGACTGAGCTCATTGCTCAGGCACTGCAAATCATCCAACAGAGCTGGCCCAGGCAGCTTTGGCAGCTTTCCCTCCCTGTCCTGTCACTCTGGTGCAGGGGAGAGCAGCTCTCCTGCTCTGGGGAGCTCCTCAGGTGCCCCCAGCCCAGCCCCAGTGTTATCCCAGGCTCACAGCCGTGCTGAGGAGGAACAAACCTTTCACTGGTGAGGGAGGAGCTTTCCCCTCACCCCAAGACAGCTCTCAGAGGTTGGCATCTCTCAGCACACCACGAGAGCATTGCTGTGACCTTTGTGTCCCTCTGTAGGACTCCAAGCGTTTTGAAGGCATTGATGTGGATTTTAAAGAGCTGGCCTATGAAGTTCAGAAAACCCCAAATGTGGTTGAAGCCACCAATAAAGCAGGTCTGTCCCAACAGCTGGAGGACATCCAGAGCAGGTAGGTAGAGCTTCAGTCCCAGGGTCTTGTCAGAGGCTGGAATCAGCCACGAGAAGTTGGTGGAACCTGTGCTCTGAGGCTGTGCTTCCTCTGCAGTCACAAATCTCCAGCTTTTCTGATCTTTCTCAAGTTTCTGTATTTGTGACCATCACCCTGGGAGGGTGGGCAGCCCTGGCACAGGGTGCCCAGAGCAGCTGTGGCTGCCCCTGGATCCCTGGCAGTGCCCAAGGCCAGGCTGCACAGGGCTGGGAGCAGCCTGGGACAGGTTGGGCTTTGAGGTCTCTTCCAACCCAAACCCTTCTGTGATTTTGTGATCAAAAAAAGCAGAGCTGAGCCCATTTAATTTACAAAATTATCCCTGTGTACCCTTGAGGCATAACACAGCTCCCTGAGACAGACCTGAGTGCCCTGGGATGGAGAGATTTCTCACTTTACATATGAATCTGCCTGAAAACCACTTCAAAGTCCGTGCTAAGCTGTTGTGTCAGTAGCAGCTCTCCATTTCAAATAAGGATTTGATTTTATTTTCAATCGAACAAGGCCAATGTTCCTCACAGAGAATGTTATTTAGGAACTTTGTAAGCTCAGCAGCAGTTTAGCATGTGAACACTGCAAGATTCATTTTAGATCGGAGCAAACAACTTTCCTTTCATGCTTTGCAAACACAAAAAGCTGAGCTGGTTGGAATCAGACTTTAAAATGTGGCTCATTAGAATAAAAGCAGTTCTGGAAATGTTCATCCCAGTGGATGCCACCACCTGTGGCAGCCACGAGCTTGTCTAAAGCAGCAGGTCAGACTGCAAACCTTTCCAACCTCTTCTTCCACTCGTGCTTCTGCTTTTTCATGAGGCTGCCCTGACTCTTGGGTGTTTGACCCCTGGAGTAGAGTGAGCTGTGAGTTCCCTTGTGCTTTGTGGATCTCTTCAGGGCTGTGGGAGGGAGCAGCCTGCAGGCTCAGCTCGTGCCTGGCATTTCCCCACGGTGGGCAGAACCTGCCTGAAAAGGGCAGCAGGAAGCATGGCAGGGTGTTAACCCGCCTGTCCTGAGCTCTGCTTTGTCTCCCCAGGTTGTCTCTGTGTGAGAAGGCTTTGGCTGAATATTTGGACATGAAAAGGTTGGCTTTTCCCAGATTTTACTTCATTTCTTCTGCAGATTTACTGGATATTCTTTCCAACGGCACCAACCCACAGCTGGTAAGGCTTGTGCTGCACCACCTTTGCATTTTCAGGAGTGTCACAGTGTAGGGTGTTGTCCTGGGACTCTCCTTAGTGTCCTTTTGAGAGTGATTTTCTCCCACCTTACGTGGATTAACAACAACTTCACAGCTGATCTCCATCTGCCATCACTGACAAGCAGCCCTGCCCTGGCTATTGTCTGATCTGACCCTGAGGATGCTCGTGGCAGGTTCAGAGAGCACCTCTGTGGGTTTTGGGCCATAAAAACAGTGCCTTTGTTCCAGCTGGGGTACAGTGAGGCTGCAGGAAAATGACTTCCATGAGGATCTCATCCAAAACTTGTTGCTGACCTTGGATCCCACCAAACAAAGAGCCCCAGGCTGGGCATTCCAGTGTGGGAGGGTTGAGCACTGGTGGCTTGTAGAGGGTGGGTTTTTTTAGGCAGAAGAGGCAATCTCCAGGAAAGTGCCTCTTCCTTCCCCCTGCAAAGCCTTTGGGATGTCCTGATGGCAGGGCAGGGAGAAGCACAGGTGAGCAGCCAGGTCAGGCAGTGGCTGTGGCCAGGTGGTGTCTGACCCTGCCCTGGGTGTCTGGGATGGGCTCTGAATGCCAGGTGTGGGGAATCCCCCCAAGCACACCGTTCCTCCTCCCAAATCCCCCCAAGCACACCATTCCTCCTCCCAAATCCCCCCAAGCACACCATTCCTCCTCCCAAATCCCCCCAAACACACCCTTCCTCCTCCTGGCTCGGCAGGATTGCTGGATCATCCCCTGGAGAAGCTGGCAGTGACCCTCCTGTTGTAAGAAATGGCTTCCCAGTCCCCTTTCCCCCATTCCCAGGGATCAGAACCCTCTGTTCCCCATGGGCAGAGTTCAGGGGATGCAGTCCTGCAGGTGTTTTCCATGTGGAGCTGCTGTCAGGGAACCTCAGCCCCTTAGGCTGGCAATGCCATGCCCTGCCCAGCCTGCTTTGGGAGGCATCACCAACCCTGAGGTTGGTGTGTGAGCCAAATCAACGTGTTTACAGCAAATGGAGCCTGTTGGGTAAGGAATCAATTCCTTATTCCACCTTTTAGTAGTGAGCAACCTCAGCCTCCTTAAGCTTTTCCTCCTTAAGCTTTTTCTCCTTTTCAGTTTGTGTCAGGATGTGAATGGGGCAGGCTTGGAAATGCTCTTGTTGCCACTAACCTTTAACTCAGCTTGGATCTGTTTGCTGCTGCTGGGTGATTTCAGCCCACAGATTGTCATAAATACACAGCTGATTGATGCTTAAAATGGAGAGAGAGAAAGGGAACACAGGAAGCAGAGAAAAGCTGCTGTGCTGAAATGCTCCACGGAGTAAGGAGAAATTCCTGGTGCTTTCTGTTATTCAAAACTATTTGCAGTAAAATCAAAGTAAATGTCAGGCAGGATCATACACGGATACGCTCTCAGCCTTTCCACTGTAGTTTCAAAGCCTGATAATTCCTGAAGGAGGATTAAATAGACAATGCTATTATCCACTTGAACTGGGTATTGAACTGGTGCGGGTTCAGGTGCGTTCTGGGCTCTGGTGGCAGAACTGGATCGAGTGCTGGAGCACAGCCAAGGCCCTGCAGAGTGCCCAGGGGCTGGGAGAGGACAGTGGGGGCTGCTGAGCCTGCCCACTTGCAGGGATAGAACAGGATTCCATGGTTTGTGTAAGATGTGAAAGGATGTGTGCCTGTCCCGGTAGGGAAGCTGAGTGTCCATTCCTTCTCGATCCACTTGGCACCTCCTGGGATTCAGCCAGGTAAGAAACTGATTTGGGCACCTGTGGGACAGCTCCTGAGGAGGGGCTGGAATCCTCAGTGGGACAGGGAGTGAGAGCTGGGCAAACAAGCCATAGGATGGATTATAGGATAGACTGAGCTGGAGGGAACCCACCAGGATCATCAACTCCCGCTCCTAAGGAAGGACAGCAGGAGGCTCGTGTTGGCAGCATTCTGGCCATGAGTGAGATGTGGTGCTCCCAAGATGTTCAGGTCATTCTTTGTGAGCAGGTCTGTGGTTGTCACACCTCTGCTGCTCTCTGCTCTGCCTGTCCTGGTCCTTGATCTTGAGTGCTGTCCAGCTCTGGCCCCTCAGTTTGGGAAGGACCTTGAGGTGCTGGAGCACATCCAGAGGAGGCACCGAGGCTGGAGAGGGGCTGGGGACACAAACCCTGTGAGGAACGTTTGGAGGAGCTGGGGGTGCTCAGCCTGGAGAAGAGGAGGCTCAGAGGTGCCCTTATTGCTCTCTGCACCTTCCTGGAGGGAGGCTGCAGACAGCTGGGGTCGGTCTCTCTGACAGAACCAGAGGACACAGCCTCCAGCTATGCCAGGGAAGGTACAGGTTGGGTATCAGGAAGAAATTTTTCACCAAAAGAATAATAAAGTACTGGAGTGCTCTTCCCAGGGAGGAGGTGGAATCACCATCTCTGGATGTGTTTAAAAAAGACCAGACATGGCACTGGGTGCTGTAGTCTGGCTGAGGTGTTAGGGCACAGCTTGAACTCGATTCTCTCAGGGGTCTCTTCCCAGCTCATCATCCTGTGATTCTGTGTCCTGTCCCCCTCACTTCATTCACACAATCCCTTTGGCAGGTGCAGCGTCACCTTTCCAAACTCTTTGACAACTTGGCCAGGCTGAAATTCCAGGTGGACTCTGAGCAGAAGACAACCAAGGTTGGCCTGGGAATGTACAGCAGGGAGGAGGAATATGTCCAGTTCAGTGAGCCCTGTGACTGCAGTGGGCAGGTGAGAGGGGAGACCTTGTCTATCCAAACTGCCTGGGGGAACCTGCTCCCACCCCCCTGGGGTGGGCATCCCTGGCCAAGTGGGGTATTTTTGGGGTCCCCTGTCATGGGGAGCAAAGATGAATTTGACTCTATGTTTTTAGAAGGTTAATTTATTATTTTATGATATGATATTATATAAAAGAATACTATATTAAAACTGCACTAAAGAGTAGAGAAAGGATACTTACAGAAGGTTTAACAAGATAATAATGAAAAACATGTGACTTTCTAGAGTCCAGACACAGCTGGACTGTGATTGTTTAGCCAACGTGTGAATTGTTTTTACTCAATGACCAATCTCCAAACCACGTTCCAAAGTATCAAAACACAGGAAAAGCAAATCAGATAATTATTGTTTTCCTTTTTCTCTGAGGCTTATCAGCTTCCCCAGGAGAAGAAATCTGGCAAAGGGATTTTTCAGAAAATACAACAGTAACAGCCAAGGTCTTGTAGAGTTTCACTGCCTCCATGGGAAAAGCTGGAAGAACTGGTGTGGAACTTAATCCTTGCTTACTTCACAGCTCTAGTCCTGATCTGGATGGGTCCTCACAGCTCATGGTGTGAGGAAGGGCTGTGGCCTATTCTTTACTGGGCTTTTTAATTCCTGACAGATGTTTTGAAGGTTACTCTTCCCCTCCCAGTTGGGAGGGGATGCAGTCTGAAAACAGATTAAATTATTCCATAGCATTTCTGCACGGATACCTTTGGAAAGAAAAGGATTTTCCCCCCGTTTTCCAAATCTTATTTCATAGGACAAGCTGAAGTACAAAATTTAAGAATCAAATTACTGCTCAGCTTTTCTGTCCCTGTAGCTGCACTTTTCTCCATGGACTGTTAAAGGAAGCTAAAGTAGGTAATACCAGCTCTGAGCTCCCCAGTGATGGCACTTGGCATTTAAACTCTCCTCTCAGCGAGGACTTTGCCTGTGAAATACTAAATTCAGCAGGAATTGTGTTCCCAGCATTCTCTTTGTGCTGGCAGATTGTGCTCCAGTCCCACGGGTGACTCTGCCATGGCCTGGAGCTGGAACACACTGAGCTCAACTGCTCCTCAGTGGAGTTCGAGTTCCTCCTCCAGCTGGATTTTCACAAAAGCCTCTCTGGGAGGAGATGCTGATCCTGCAGGAGCAGAAATGGCTGAGTCCCCCAGCCTGGAGGAGGCCTGGGGCTTGTTTGGCTGGAGAGCTGAGCTGCTTGTCCCCCTCATTGCTGAGGGATGGCAGGTGATCCTGGGATCATCCCTCATCACCCAGGGATGGGAAGCAGGGTGCTCCTGGGATCATCACCCGGGGATGGTAAGCAGGAGCACTCCTGGGATCATCCCCCATCACCCAGGGATGGAAGCAGGGTGTTCCTGGGATCATCACACAGGGAGGGAAAGCAGAGTGTTCCTGGGATCATCCCTCATCACCCAGGGATGGGAAGCAGGGTGTTCCTGGGATCATCACCCAGGGATGGGAAGCAGGGTGTTCCTGGGATCATCACCCAGGGATGGGAAGCAGGGTGTTCCTGGGATCATCCCTCACCACCCAGGGATGGGAAGCAGGGTGTTCCTGGGACCATCACCCAGGGATGGAAGCAGGGTGTTCCTGGGATCATCGCCCAGGGATGGAAGCAGGGTGTTCCTGGGACCATCACCCAGGGATGGAAGCAGGGTGTTCCTGGGATCATCACCCAGGGATGGGAAGCAGGGTGTTCCTGGGATCATCACCCAGGGATGGAAGCAGGGTGTTCCTGGGATCATCGCCCAGGGATGGAAGCAGGGTGTTCCTGGGATCATCACCCAGGGATGGAAGGAGGGTGTTCCTGGGATCATCACCCAGGGATGGAAGCAGGGTGTTGCTGGGATCATCCCCCATCACCCAGGGATGGAAGCAGGGTGTTGCTGGGATTTCACCCCCTCTGCAGGTGGAGGTGTGGCTGGCTGGCCTGCTGGACGCCATGAGGGCCGCGGTGCGGGACGGCATGGGCGCGGCTGTGGCGGCCTACGAGGACAAGCCCAGGGAGCAGTGGCTCTTTGACCACCCTGCCCAGGTACTGCCCCTGGGGATGGCAGCGGTTCTGTCCAGGAACAGAGGCTAGAAGGAGTTAAAGGAATAAAGGGGAGATTTATTGAGGGGCCTTCAAGGTCACATCCTGGCAGTACCCAGATGGCTCCAAGATGGAAGCAAAGGAGGGTTTGGTCACGAGAGCTCACATTTTGATGTGTCTTAGTCCATTTGTGCAGGAGTTAACTGCACAATTAATACCTTCAAATTATGAAGTTCCATCTTCCTTGTTTTTTTGCTTGCCCGCCCTCCTCTTCTTGCATTGTTTATGCTTTGGGCCTGAAGTTTGAAGAGATTGTCCTTGAGTCTCCAGCTAGAATGGGATTGTTTTGTGTCTACCATTCTATGAAAAGATCCTGGTAACACTTAATACAAAGCTAAAGCTGCACCAAAGAACAGAAAAACTTAAAACCTAAGGGACCATGTGAGTTCTCCTTTCTCCTGGCCATCTCGTGATGGGTTCCCAGCTGAGCTCTGTGCTCTGACCGGAGCTGCAGGCAGGATGCAGCTCGGGGGCTTGGGCAGTGCCTGCTGCACCCCAGGGCTCACAAGAAGCCCCTATGCCCAGAGGGAACAAATTGATGGGGCCTGACAAGAGGAAGGAGCCCCTTGGGTGCCCCTCTGGCAATGTGTTCAGACGTGAGAAAGGGGCTCATTTACTGATGAGCAGCTGCCGGGTGTGCCCGGGACGGGAATTTCGATGGACGTGAAATGGATCCCTGCTCTCCTTCCTGCTGTGATACTGCATAACAAAACTTCATTTCACATCAGGGGTGCCTCATCCCTGACCTCCCCGTGGCTCAGACCCTCTCAGAGGTAAGGAAACCCTGGTGTTGAGCCACTCTGTTTCCCCAGGTGGCTCTCTGCTGCACCCAGATCTGGTGGACAGCTGAGGTGGGCATGGCCTTCTCCAGGATGAAGGAGGGCTACGAGAAGGCCATGAAGGAGTACCACAAGAAGCAGGTGGCCCAGCTGAACACGCTGGTGACCATGCTGCTGGGGCAGCTCTCCAGGGGCGACAGGCAGAAGGTGATGACCATCTGCACCATCGACGTGCACGCGCGGGACGTGGTGGCCAAGATGATCGCGCAGAAGGTCGGTGTTCCCAGCCCAGTGTGAGCCATGCTGGGCATTGAGGGGGAGATCCTGGAGGGACAGACCAGGGACAGGCACTGGGGGCACTGCCTGCCTCAGCAGGGCCCTAAGAAAAAGCATTTGGGATTTTATTCTCTGTAGCTTTCTTGCTCTGGTGTGGGCCCACGGGGAATCCCTTGGGATTTGTCCACCGCTCCCGCACTGCCTGTCATCACACACTCCCAGAATGGTTTGGGTTGGAAGGGACCTTAGAGCTCTTCTCATTCCAACCCCTGCCATGGGCAGGGACACCTTCTGCCATCTCAGGGTGCTCCAAGCCCTGTCCAGCCTGGCCTTTGGCTCTGGTACCTTCTGGACAGCAGCTGGGCTCTCCTGGGCGTGCTGGCAGGAGTGGGAGAGCAGGAGCTGGGTGTTCCTCTGCTCCAGGGGTTTCCCAGGTGCCTTCTGTCCTATCTGGGGTGCCAGAACTGATGCCTGGAGAGGCTGACCTGGAACAGAGACTAGACAGAGCTAAAAGAATAAAGTTGGGATTTATTTAAAGGCCTTTAAGGGGTACCCCTTGGGCAGCGCAAGAGCCCAGCCATGGCTACACCCAAGATGGATCCCAGTCGTGAGTTTTCACACTTTTATAAGTTTTGGTCCATTTCTATATTGGGGTTAATTGTCCAGTTATAGCTCCAGGTCATGAAGTCCCATCTTCCTTGTTTGCTCACTTCAGTTCCCCATTGTTTATGCATTTTGGGCCTGAAGCTTGTATCAATTTTCCTTGGTCCCAAGATGGAAAAGGATTATTTTGTCAACCCACCTTGTAAAGACGACTTACTAACACTTACCACGAAGCTCAGAGCTACACACCTAGGCAGCCCAGAATGTGAAAAAGGTGACAGCCAGGACTGAAGGCAGCACCCCTGCCCTCCCTGGTGGCCCTCTGCAGGTGGACAGTGGCCAGGCCTTCGTGTGGCTGGCGCAGCTGCGGCACCGCTGGTCGGACGAGGAGCGGCACTGCTGGGCCAACATCTGCGATGCTCAGTTCCTCTACTGCTACGAGTACCTGGGCAACACCCCCCGGCTGGTCATCACCCCCCTGACCGACAGGTGAGGCCCTGGGGCTGCCTGGAATGTTGAGAGTTTAGAGGAGGTAAGGTTTTAGTTAGAGATGAGCTTTATTTAATTAAAATGGGCAGGCCTTGATGAAGTTGAGTTAGTAGTTAACTGATAATTGATTGCTTGCCAATATGTTTGGTTAGCTGGGTTTCTAATGAAGAATATGGAAACTGATAAATAGCTTTTAGGAATATAAGACAGTTGTTTTTAGGAACATAAGACAATTGTAGACCTCCTCTGTTCAAAAATCAATTGAAGATGGGGAGTAGGAGTTTCTACCAAGGGTTCATTTGTCGTATTTGCATTGAAAAGGTAGGTCAGAAGGAGGAAGACTTCATTTACTTCCTCATTTTGGGATTCCTCCCCATGAAAGGGATCACAGACTCATTTCAAGGAACAAACTGCTCGTGCTTAAAGCTTTTGAACTAATTACCATACAGAGCAGGGAATGGGATGTACCAAAGTTATGAACGTGCATTCGTATTTTGGGTATTCAACACTTGTATGGATAAAAGGACTCTGCAATCACCTGTAACTCACAGTGTGTATTTGGGAGCCATCCCACAATAAACACACACTTTCTAACTTTAAACTGTTAGAGAGTTTTTGTCCCTCACAGTTGGATATCGGTACTAGATCAATATCCATATTTCTTAATAAATCAGTTAGTGCCCACCAAGGCTTTCAGCTTGGCTGTGCTCACACAGAGCTGCCCCAAAGGAGGGCGCAGGGCTCTGCAGAGTGCACTGCAGTGGCATCCATGTTGGGAAAATTAACCCACAAACACCAGAGGTTTATGTGCAAAAAGGAGACAGAGGAGTCCTTTTGCTTTATTCCAACAATGGGAGAGGCCATGGAGCATACCCTTGGGGTCTCTCCAGTTTTTGGAGGACTCAGCCTCCTTTTTATCCCAATTTCCAGCCACGTTTTCCTTCTCTCACCGTTTCTGAGGTACTTGAGAGGTTCAGTCTTCCCAGAATGCCTGATACCAGAGATTCCCCTCTAATATATAACCCTCCCTTTTCATTTTTAATTCTTACGAAATTTAGGGTTTTTTCCCCATTGTTTCTTTCATCTCTCAATGTCCAATTTAATTTCTCAGCAACCCTAAAGTTTATTTGTAAAAGCAAATATCTTTTCCCATTCGTCAATCAGTGGAACCCTTCCCATGGTTTCTTTATCTCTCAGTGCTGGTTTTATCCACCACAGCTTGTTTGGAAAGACAAATCTGCCATTCCTCTCACCCAGCTCAGTCTCTTTGACCTCTTCTTCACCTGTGCAGGTGTTACATCACCCTGACCCAGTCCCTGCACCTGACCATGAGTGGGGCTCCTGCAGGCCCTGCTGGCACTGGCAAGACAGAGACCACCAAGGACCTGGGCCGAGCCCTGGGCGTCATGGTGTACGTGTTCAACTGCTCCGAGCAGATGGACTACAAGGTGCTGTGCTACCCTAATGCCTTCTGAAAAATCCCTGCAGCAGGACTTTTTCTCCTGGCAAGATGAGAAGCCTCAGCTTCTCTCTGTTTTGCTCTTCTGGAATGTGGTCTGGAGATGGTTTATCTAAACATGTATAATTAATAGCCAATCACAGCCAGCTGTGTCGAACTCTCTGAGTCAGTCACAGGTTTTTATTATTCATTCCTTTCTTGCCTTCTGATAGATCCTTTCTCTTTCTTTAGTATAGTTTTAGAATATAGTGTAATATAGTATAGTATAATATAGTATAATAAAATAATAAATAGACCTTCTGAAAACATAAATTCAAATTCTCATCTCTCACCTCATCCAAAAACCTCCCAACACCACAGTGCTGCTCCCCCCAAACTGGTGCTGCTCAGGGCCCCTGGATCCTGCAGGGTGGGAGTTATCAGCTGGGCTTGCTCTGATCCATCCCTTCTCCTCTCATCCCTGCTGCCTCCCTTCCTGCTGAGCAGCTTTTTCTCCTCCTCCTCCTTTTTGTCTCTGAGACTTGCACAAGGTTTTTGCAGAGGAAGAGCTGAACTGTGCTCTCTGCCCTGCTCCACCTTTCCCTTCTCTTCTGGAGTTAGGTTCCACATGAAATTCTTCACAAATTCTGGCCTGTTCACTTGAGGCTGTGCTGATCCATTCCCTCTCTCCAGACCCCCAGGACCCCTGTCCCAGGCATGGGGACACAGCTCTCCTGTTCCTCAGGGTCCTCTGGCCAGCACTGGTAATGGGGCTGATCCCTGTGCTCTCAGGGGCACTGGCTTTGGTGGCCTTGGACCATATTTTATCCAGCTGAGCTCCCTCATGGACGTGGGGCCATCAGTAACTCAGCCCAGGTGACCTTTGGATGGAACCAGAGTGCAGAGTTTTCTAGAGAGGGCAATTAGCAAATCAAGTGGCAAACTGTGCAGAGCTATAAATATTATAATTGAGTTGTGCCTGCTGCTCCCCTGCACTTTCTAAATACCCACAATAGACTGTAAATTGCTATAAATAAACAGGTAGGGAAATCAAATCCGCTTTTTGCTGGAGTAGATTCCGTTTGTGATTTCACTCTTGTAATCTTTTTTTTTTTTTTTTTCTTTTCAGTCTTGTGGGAATATTTACAAAGGCCTTTCCCAGACAGGAGCCTGGGGCTGTTTTGATGAATTTAACAGGATTTCAGTTGAGGTCCTTTCTGTGGTTGCTGTACAGGTAAGTGGAGAAAAGCTTGTGGATAAATACAACCCAGCCTTCCTTCCCTCCCTCCCACAGGGCCAGAACAGAAGGATTTGAGTCTTGGGGAACTTCAGTGCTGAAAATTGAGTTGCTACAATATCAAAGTTCTTCTGGTCCCCTGTGTCAGCTGTGAGTGCAGGTTTTGGGATCCCAGTGTTTGACTGAGGTGCTGAATTCTTCCTAGACCCACTTTGGGGGTTGGCATTGCAGAAATTAAGGTCTAGAGCCCAGAAGTTTCTACACTTCTGTAAATGCCTTGGTCAGAGGAATTGTTCTGAACCCCTCCATGAACTCCTCACTCTCATCTCTCTTTGTCTCATCATTGTACCTCCTCTGATGTCCCAGAGAAATCCCAGGCAGGTCCAGGTGTTTGTGTGTCCTTCCCTCTCCATTTCCCTTCCATCAGGTTCTGGCTTAAACTTGTCATTGAAAAACATCTTTCAGGATCTTAAAATAAAAGGGGAAGCTGAACAAAAGAAGCCCAGATATGACTCAGCTGCTAATGATTCCCTGGCTCCTGGCTGGAGCGTGGTGTCTGAGTGAGCAGGGCTGTCACTCCATCATCGCCTCTGCTGCTATTAGAGGGTAACCATGGTGATGGTTAATTGGCTGCCTTAGTCATGCAGCTCCTGTCGATGTGAGTCCTTACACTGAGAAACTCCCTTAATTGCTTTGCTCTAAGGTGGTAAACGGGTGAGTTTAGGGCAGAGATAAATTCCTCCCTGGTGAAGTGGTGCTAGTGAGGAGGAGAGCTGGCTGCAAGGGCTGCTCCCTTGGGAAGGGGAAGGAGGGTCTGGCTCTAAGGGACTCGGAATGGGAGGTGGGCAGTGAGGTGGCCTGACTCTGTTTGCTGTTAAGGAAAAGGTTTTTGTACAAAAAAAGTGATAAAGTGTTGGAATGGTCTGCCCGGGGAGGTGGGGCAGCCACCATCCCTGGATGTGTTTATCCAAGTATTGGATGTGGCACTGGGTGCCAGGGGCTGGGTTGGGCTCGATCTGAAAGGTCTCTTCCAATCTGGTGCTCCTGGGATTTTGTGGCTCACTCCATGGGAATGGAAGGTGGGCAGTGAGGTGGTCTGGCTTTAACAGACCTCTTTGGAAAGTGGGGGATGAGAAGAACAAAGCTGCAATCAGACAGGTAGAAAAGACCAGCCAAGTGTCTTATGAAGCAAACTCTTGCAACTCTTTTCAGTTTGAGTGCCCAGTCTCTTCAGCCCTTTTCTGCTTTGCCACAGTTGGATTGTGGTGGGAGACACACAGGTTTACCCCAAACAGTGTAGAAAGCTTTATGTGGTCAGTACAAACCCAGACCAGAGCAGTGATAATCCCCTGTTATCATGGGCCAAGTGTAGGCAGGGCAGCAGGGCTGTCTGGGGGTTTTCACACCTGAACACCAGCAGTGACACTGCCTTGGTTCCCAGGTGAAGAGCGTGCAGGATGCCATCCGGGAGAAGAAGAAATCCTTCAATTTTCTTGGAGAAGACATTAACTTAGTCCCCTCAGTCGGGATTTTCATCACCATGAACCCTGGCTATGCAGGACGAACCGAGCTACCTGAGAATTTAAAAGCTCTCTTCAGGTGAGTAGAGGTCAGGTTTTGTGACCTGTGTGATAAAACTGGCAGAAATTGTCTTTTGGAACATCCAGGCTTCATTTTCTTGGGAAATTCACTGGCATTGTGGAGTCACAGACTGTTTCAGCCATGTGCACCAAGCCTGGACCAGGGAATGCTCAGGGAGGACAAGGGAGCTCTGTCCTGTGCCGTGGGAAAGGCAGTGTGGGCAGACTGGGAGAGTCTCCAGTGGCTCACTGGAGAGGACCTGGAAGGTAAAGCTACAAATCCACTGCTCTGCAATCCTTTCCTGCCTGTCTCCCTAGGCCCTGTGCCATGGTTGTGCCAGACTTTGAGCTGATCTGTGAGATTATGTTGGTGGCTGAGGGCTTCCTCCAGGCCCGGGCCCTGGCCAGGAAGTTCATCACGCTCTACCAACTCTGCAAGGAGCTCCTGTCCAAGCAGGTGAGCCCTCTGGTGAGCTCTGGGTCCCCAAAATCAGGGTTGTGACACTCTGCTATTTATCCCCCAAATCAGGGATGTGACACTCTGCTCTAGATCCCCAAAATCAGGGATTGACACTCTGCTATTTATCCCCAAAATCAGGGATGTGATACTGCTCTAGATCCCCCAAAATCAGGGATGTGACACTCTGCTCTGGATCCCCAAAATCAGGGATGTGACACTGCCATGCACCTCCAGGGCTGAAGCTTCACAGCTTTTAGTTACTGACTGCCCTTGTGGCAGCTGCTGGCACAAGGTAGGATTTGTGATCAGCAGAGCAATGATATTTTCAAGCTGCTCTCCTGGAGGATCTGTAGGGACAGAAGCATTTGATCAGCTGCATTAACCTCGCTAATTTTTGAATTTGAGAGATTTTCCAAAAGCCTCAAATGCCACCATGGCTGGTGCAGTATTCAGTGACCCTTTGCTTTTTCTCTTAGTTGCTATTGATTCTCCTGCCTGCAAGGGGTTCATGATCACTGTTCCTCTCTTAGTCCAACTAAATACTTCTCTTCCATGTCAAGTGTTGACCATTTAAGGTCACCTCTAGTGCAAAACCCTGGTTAATCAGATTTTAACTTGGCATTGTCTACACAGAACAAAGCTGGGGTGAGTTGAATCAGGACTCCAGATGGAAAACCTGATCTTGGCTCTGCCAGCATGAGCTGGGGTGGGTTTCTGCCTTGTCACAGAAAATTAGTGCTGTGCAGCTGGAGGCCCTGTGGGAGCTTTGGCCTCCCACACAAAGCAGCCAAGCTGTTGGGCTGTGCTCTGCAGGGTCTCAATGGAGCACAAAGAGAAGGACTTGCTTGTTGGCTTGAGAGTTCTTCTCATGCCTCTTTAGGATTCCATTCTAGCAGCATCTTCCCTGCCCTGCTTGGTGGACTGTCCCCAGGACCAAATGTCCCTGGTAACCTGCTGATGGAGAAATTTGGGTGTCTGAGGCCTCAGAATGGACTAACAAGCCTTCCATCTCTGTAGCTCCTGCAGATCTAGGGCTCTGGTAGGTCTTGCTTAACCTGCACAAAGGCCGAGTTTTTAGGGATTAGGGGAAGAATTGCTTAGGTCTCTGGAGGCCAAGTCCTACTGCTGACTTGGTGCCAGCTCTGAGCCCATGTGATGGCATGAACACTGAATTATTTGATGCTCTCTAGTGGATAGCTCACCTTGTGAAATGGAGACTCAGGCTGGTGGAGGTCTCTAGCCACCACACAAATAACAAATTTGGCTGCATTTCCATTGCTGACAGCTCTGGCAGCTGGGACTGCTGTTTTTTACCCCTGCCTGGGCATAAACTCACCCCTGTTTTTACTTCTTTCTCCCCTCACACAGGACCACTATGACTGGGGTCTGCGGGCCATCAAGTCGGTGCTGGTGGTGGCCGGCTCCCTGAAGCGCGCCGACCCCGGGCGGCCCGAGGAGCAGGTCCTGATGCGCTCCCTCCGCGACTTCAACGTCCCCAAGATCGTGACAGATGACGTGCCAGTGTTCATGGGGCTCGTTGGGGACCTGTTCCCTGCCCTGGACGTGCCTCGGAAGCGCGACCTGGATTTCGAGGCCGTGGTGAAGGAGGCTGTGCTGGAGCTGCGGCTGCAGCCTGAGGACAACTTTGTGCTCAAAGTAAGGCCAAGGGATGTTCTGCTCTCTTGTGGGGTTGTTGGGCTCCAGAGTGAGAGATGCTCCTTGTTCTCAGAAGGCTGACTTATTATTTTATGAAATTATATTTTATGAAATTAAATTGTATACTAAAACTATACTATAAGGGCTATATATAGTTTATATACCAAAATTATATTATATTATTATACCAAGAAAGAGGCTAGACAAGAATGAATAGTAAAGACCTGTGACTGATCAGAGGATCTGACACAGCTGGACTGGGGTTGGTAATTAAGTAAAAACAATTCATATGCTGGGTAAACAGTTCTCCAAATCACATTCCAAAGCAGCAAAACACGGAGAGGCTGAAGCTTCCCAGGAAAAAAAAATCCTGGCAAAGGGATTTTTCATAAAATATCATGGTGACACTGTTCTACCTGCACCATCATCAGCTCAGCTGGGTTTTCTCAACCATCCTTGCCTCTTCCAAGAGGGTTCTCTACAATCACAGAACGTCCCTTTGGCGTGTCTGTCTGAGCTCTGGGCTGTTTCCCAGGTGGTGCAGCTGGAGGAGCTGCTCAGTGTCCGGCACTCTGTGTTCGTGGTGGGGACTGCAGGCACAGGCAGATCTCAGGTGCTGAGGTCCCTGCACAAAATCTACCAGAGGATGAAGTGCTGGAGGTTTGTCTGCTTCCTCAGGATTTCGCCATCCTGGTTTGAGTGGTCAGACCAAACTGGGAGTCAAATCCCTTTGTGTGTCTGGGGCTCTTGTATAGAAATTTGTGACCCAATGGGAGCTAATTTCACAGAATGCTTTGGGTTGGAAGGGACCTTAAAGGACATCTCATCCCAACCCTAAGCCATGGACAGGGACTCTTTCCTTTGGATTTGCACATCTGAACTTCCCTTTGGCGTGTCTGTCTGAGCTCTGGGCTGTTTCCCAGGTGGTGCAGCTGGAGGAGCTGCTCAGTGTCCGGCACTCCGTGTTCGTGGTGGGGGCTGCAGGCACGGGCAAGTCTCAGGTGCTGAGGTCCCTGCACAAAACCTACCAGAGGATGAAGCGCCGGCCTGTGTGGACAGACCTCAACCCCAAAGCAGTCACCAATGATGAGCTCTTCGGCATCATTAACCCAGCAACGAGGGAGTGGAGAGATGGTAAATGTCCTTTTGTGGCTGAATTTGGAGATCAAAAGGGGATTTTAATGAAGCTCCTGATGATGGGTCTCTGTGTGCAGGTCTCACAGCCCAGGTGCTGCTCCCAGCCCTGTGAGGGTTTGCTGTTGGAAGGATGTGTAGGGTGTCACAGCTTTTTGGGAATTTATCTTTTTGCCATAAGGATAATCATCATGTTTGTTAACACCAGCACTTCCCAATTCCTAATTGAGGCAGATTGTTTTTTGGGGCTCGGCTGCTGATGGGAGAGAATTCCCTCCTGCCCTGTGCTGTGCACTGGGGCCCCCCCAGAAGTGCCATTGCCAGGTTTCTATGGCTGGACATGCCCAGCAGCCTTTGGGAGGTGTTTTTCCCCTGAATATCCCTGCCTGATCTCCAGCACACGGTGTTTGCCAGTCTGTTGATCCTGATTGCTCCTGAGGAGGATGAGATGAGCATTTAAGACCTGCTGAAAGATTACAGAGATGCAGAGTGCGAACGTTGGCTTGTGACTAATCCAGAAAGGCAGCTTTGATTCCCTGGGTGGCTGTTCTGGGAGCTGAGGGGGAGGTGAGAGAGGACAGCTCCATAAATCATCCTTGGCCAGAGGTCTCCAGGAGAGGAGCTGCCACCACCTCCCCTGCCACCACCCCTCCTGCCCCCTGCTCCGCTCCAGTGCCAGGGTTAATTTCTTTTTAATTGTGATTGGGGACCCTAAATCAAAGTGACAGAGGGAAGTGTGGGATGCAGCCAGCCCTCTGCAGAGAGCTGCACGTTGGGGATTGTGGATCAGGGGCTGTGGGTGGCACTGGACAGCAGGAGAAACGCTGGCAGGTGGCTGTCCAGTGTTCTCAATCTCTAATGTTTCAAGAGAATTTACAGGGCTCCTCTCTGATGGCTCAAGGCAGACATTTTCTGCATTAACCATTCCTGGAAATGTTGTTTCTTGGTGCCAAAAAGCAGCTAGGCCATTTTCAGCACAGCCTGACAGGAGAGGATGTGTCCCCTTATGGATCAGCTCCTCCTTTTTCCTCTTCCCGAGTTCATCCTGTCACTCATTTCACTGCCAGCAGCTGGGAAGCTTGCACATGTTAGGTGGAAAAAGGTCCCACAAGGGAATGCTAAAAGTGTTATTTGTAGAACCAAACTCTCCTTTCATATCCCAAGACCCCTCTGTGGTGTGGATGCCCGAGGTTGGGAGAGGGGCACTTCCCTCCAGCTGCTGCTGTGGTTGTGGTGCTCCCAGGCAGGAGCTGCTGCTGGCACTGGCAGGGCTGGAGAGGTTTCTAAGCTGTGTCCAGCATGAGGAATGGAGTGCAAGCAGAGCCAGGGAGGTGTTATTTATCTGTGAGCCCCTCTGCAGCTGTGTGGCCGAGCTGTTCTGCACAAGCTTTGTTTCGGTCATGCAGTGCCACCGGCGGCTCCTGACCTGCATCACGAGGGAATAGCTGGTCCTGGAGAAACAAAAAGCGTGCCTGTCACAATTCACCAGCAGAGAGGCTGCTTTTAATGCTTGCCTGATGTTCCTTCATGCAGACCAGCCTTTCCCTAGGTATTTCCTCGTGTGGAGGAGAGTGATGGTTTTTGTGGAGCTCTCATTTGCCCTGCAGTACTTCTGCTCTGTTCCCAGCTTCTCACTCTTCTTAGCATTCATTATTTACTCCCCTTGAGACTCTGTATATTCTCTGTCTCCTTGATTTTACTGACATTTTGTTCTGTCACTCAATGTCAGTCTGGGCTTGTTCTCCCCTCAGTCTCACTAAAGCCATGACCCAGTGTTCAAAGCACTTTGCTTTTCCTGATATACTTCAAGCCACAGGAAAAAAAAACCAAAATATAAGAATTTCCAGGGCATATTCAGATGGTTTTCTCTGCATTGTGTAGTTTGTGGGGTTTGTTTTCTCTGAGTATCTGCTCTTCATTTTTCCTGTGTCTTATGGTTTTCAGTGGGAATGAAACTCATGGAGGCCCACAGTCATTCTCAGGGTTAATAACTCTGATAATATTTTTTTTCTTCAAAGCAGATAGCAGTATTATTTATGCCCAAATGCAAAGAGTCATGAATGTTTAAGGGGAAAGCACAATTTTTAGGAAGATCTGAAAAAATCTGTTAGAGCAGGTGACAACTTCACTGTTCATCAACATATTCATGTCACTCTCCCAGGACTGTTTTCATCAATCATGAGAGAGCTGGCCAACATCTCACATGATGGTCCCAAGTGGATGGTACTAGATGGAGATATTGATCCAATGTGGATTGAATCTCTGAACACTGTGATGGATGATAATAAGGTAATGGATGTCAGGTAAAGAAGCAGGTATTCCTTGTCGGGGATGATTCAGCCTGGGAGAAATGCAGATTGTAATAACATCTCCTGGAATAATGCAGCTGTGCTTCTTCAGACACACCAAACCATATTGCATAAAGGTAATGGTGCATGAGGGAAATAACTTAGAGCTTGTTTTCATTGGAATTTCCCTTTTCTGGAGAGGCAGCGTGCATTTGAGTAATTGCAAATGTCCTGATCATAACTTCAGGCCCTTTAGAAGTAGGGCAGGTACATAATTCTGTCTTTTCCCCACCCTCAGGAAGTGCTTTGGATTCTGGGTTGTGGAAGAGAGAAGGAATGTTCTGTGCCTGTCAGAAATCATGTCCTGGCATCACAGAATGGTTTGGGCTGGAAGGGATCTTAAGGCTCAGCCCATCCCAGCCCCTACACCTTCCACTGTCCCAGGCTGCTCTAAGCCCTGTCCCTTGGACACTGCCAGGGAACCTGGGGCAGCCCCAGCTGCTCTGGGCACCCCGTGCCAGGCCCTGCCCACCCTGCCAGGGAACAATTCCTAATTCCCAATATCCCATCCATCCCTGCCCTCTGGCAGTGGGAGCCATTCCCCTATGTCCTGTCACTCCAGGCCTTTGTCCAAAGCCTCTCTCCTGTTCTCTTGGAGCCCCTTCAGGTACCACAAGGCCACAGTAAGGTGACCCCAGATCCTTCTTCAGGCTGAACACCCCCAGTTTTCTCAGCCTGAGAACTAACAGAGCTTCTCCATCCCTCTGCTCATCCTGGTGCCTCCTCTGGGCTCTCTCCAGCAGCTCCGGGTCCTTCCTGTGCTGAGCCCAGGGCTGGGGCAGCTCTGCAGGTGGGGTCTGGCCTGGATGGGGCAGAGGGGCAGGATCCCCCCTTGTCCTGCTGGGGCTGCAGCCCTTTGCTGCCGTGCCTCAAGGAGCTGAGCTGGGCTGGGCAGCCAAGCCCAGCAGTGCCACGTGCTGAACACTCTTCATTCCTGTTCCTGGCAGAGCTTCAGGCTGTCTGTCTGTCTGTCTGCACATGCAGGTGCTGACCCTG
The DNA here is from genome assembly GCF_963513975.1 of Fringilla coelebs. Lineage (NCBI taxonomy): Eukaryota > Metazoa > Chordata > Aves > Passeriformes > Fringillidae > Fringilla > Fringilla coelebs. Next base: position 13,071,942 of record NC_140045.1, read on the forward strand.
GCCAGCAACGAGAGGATCCCTCTGAACCCCACGATGAGGCTGCTGTTTGAGATCAGCCACCTGCGCACGGCCACCCCGGCCACCGTGTCCCGGGCAGGTGGGTCCTGCTGGGCCACACCTGGGGCTCTCACCAGCCTTCTGTTGGCCACTCTTAAGGGAAATACAGGCTGGATATCAGGAAAAAGGTTTTACAGAAAGGGTGATAACATTCTGGAATGTTCTGCCCAGGGAGGTGGTGGAGTCACCATCCCTGGGTGTGTTTAACAAAGCCTGGATGTGGCACTGGGTGTCGAGGTGCTGGGGCTGGGTTGGACTCAATGATCTTGAAGATCATTTCCAACCCAGTGATTCTGGGATTCTTTGAATGCTGCCAGGCTGGGAGCACAGCTGCCTGTGGTGTGCAGGGAGTGTTCCTGAAGTTCACAGGGCTGGGAGGATCCTGAGCCCAGCCCCACTCGGGGTCTGCCGTCATCTGGGGGGGTTTACTCAGAGTGTTCTTACTGCTGCTGTGGGGTCATGGCTGCAGCACTGCTGAGAGGACTCTCCTGCACAGCTCTGTGTGTGCCTGATGAGGAGAGAGCAGCCTCTATCCCAAAGAGCTTTTGGAGCAGTGAATGGGAATGGACAATGAAGGTGTTCCTTGGTGTCTGGTGCCCAGAGCAATAGCATGGCTCAGGCAACACCAGGTTCCAAGTTTGGGGCAGGGTCACAAGAGGTTTCCTGAGTTGCATCTCTTCACTGTGAATGTTTCTCCTCTGCAGTGGGGCAGGAGGAGGGGGCAGGTAATGAGGGACCAGGTGCATTTGACAGGGTTTCAGTTGTTTCAGAGAGCAGCTGGAAGTTTCTGGTGGAAAAAGGGAAAGCCTCCTCTGTGTCCTTACTCTTGTCTCTTCTCCTGCACCTCAAGGGATCCTGTACATCAACCCCTCAGACCTGGGCTGGAATGCCCCCGTGAGCAGCTGGATTGACCGGCGGGAGGTGCAGTCGGAGAGGGCCAACCTGACCATTCTGTTTGACAAGTACCTGCCCGTCTGCCTGGACACCCTGAGAGCCAGGTACTGCTGCAGGCTGCTCCTGTCCCCCTGCCAGGGCAGGTGGTGGTGGTTGTTAATTGTTGTGGTGTTGTGGGGGTCCTCAGGATGAAGTGAGAGATGAGAACTGACTCCAAGTTCTTAGAAGGCTGATTTAATATATTATAATATAAAAAGAAAGAAAATTATATAAAAAAGAAAGTTATATACTAAAACTACACTAAAGAAAGAGAAAGGAGACATCAGAAGGCTAGAAAAGAATGATAATAAAAAACCCATGACTGACTAGAGTCCTGACACAGCTGGACTGGGATTGGTCGTTAATTAAAAACAATTCACATGGAACCAATCAAAGAGCATCTGTGGCTGTCCCTGGATCCCTGGCAGTGCCCAAGGCCAGGCTGGATGGGGCTGGAGCAGCCTGGCACAGTGGAAGGTGTGTCTGCCATGGCAGGGGGTTGGAATAAATGACTTTTAAAAGTTCCCTTCCAGCCCAATCTAGCCTATGATTGTGTGATTCTCCATCCTCTGCTTGCTTCCCATACCTGCAGTTTCACTTAAAAAAAGAAAAAGAAGAAAAGTCAGTGAGCAACTGAACCTGGGCACCATCAGCCCCGACGAGGAGGTGTCAGGAGGAGTGCAAGTCTTGCCCCTTGGGACTGGGAGTTGGGAATCTTTCTGGGAGCTGCTCTCTGGGTGCCCAAACTTTAAAGCTGTTGGCAGCAAAGCCCATCAAGCATCTCCAGCTCTCTGTGCTGAGCAATTGTCAGCCCACGAAATCCCCAGGATTAGCTGCACCAGCCCCGAGCTGAGTATTTTGGTAGCTTGCTTAATTCAGAAATTGTAGAACCAACCTTTCAAATAGCTCTAATTACTTTATGGAGGACTTCAGTGCTGCTACAATATTAGTTTGGAATTCTGTAAGTGTAGCTTAAATGAATGTAAAATGGCAAGATGAAAGGTTTTATTTTATTACTCCTCTATTTGACCGCTTTTGAACTCCTGGCACTCCCAGGAAATCATCGCCTTCAGCAACTCCTCCATTTTACTTCTTTCAAGAGGATCAAAGTTTTTAAATGCCTGAAACTTCTGATTACTGTTATTATGTGAGTGTGTGCCAGTGCCAGCAGGGCCAGGCAGAGGATGGGTGTTCTCTTCTTCCTGCTGACAAGGAAAATGCTGATATTCTGGCAAAGCATTCCTGCCTTGCTTTCCTGGGCTGGGAGCAGCCCTGGTGCTTCACCCAGTTATGTTTCCCAATTATGTTTTCCTTTCCATCCCTCAGATTTAAGAAGATTATTCCCATTCCTGAGCAGAGCATGGTTCAGATGCTGTGTTACCTCCTGGAATGCCTGCTGACAGAGGACAACACACCTCCTGACTGTCCCAAGGAGCTTTATGAACTTTACTTTGTCTTTGCTGCTGTCTGGGCCTTCGGTGGCTCCATGTTCCAGGACCAGGTAAGGAGGGATGTGAAGATCAGCATCTTTCAGTAGACCTTTTATTGCCTTTGTTTTTTCCCTGCTTTTTTCGACTTTCCCAGACCTAAAGCTGTGTCAGTGCTGCTGTTTGACCTGGAAACCTGAACTGAACAATCCCTTTTGTGAAAGGCCTCATTATCCAGGTGGTAACGCTGGAGAATGGCCCAGCCCAGCGTGGTGCTCCCTTGGTGCCATCACCTCCAGGCTGTGAGAACCAGACCAGCTTTCGTGGTCCTGGTGGAGGATTTAACCCTCCATTGCCTGTGTGCCAGCTGGGGGAACCACAGCCCTGGTTCTGTCACTGCAGGGTGACTTTTAAGCCAAGCCTGGGGGGCATGGATTAATTCAGAAATAGCTCCTTGCCCAGCAGCTGCCTCAGCAGAGGAACTTCAGCCCCTCGCTCTGTCTGGGGCACGGTTGGTGGCACTTGGACATGGCATCCCCATGCCACAGCAGCCAGCCCTGGCATGGCAGGGCCTTGGCACAGCAGGAGGAGCTGGGAGCGGGCTCAGCATCCCTCTGGGAGGATTCTGGGCGTTGCTGCTCTGTAAATGTCAGCGAGGAGAGCGTGAGCGCGCGGCGTCCGAGCGAGGGGGAGCCTGATGAAAAACGATCCAATATAAAAGCTGTTTATTGCTCCCTGCTGAAGGTGCCCTTCCTGGTGACCTTTTGCTGCTGAAATGTCAGGAGAAACAGGCTGGAAGGCTTCCCACTGCTCGGTGTTTGTTGGTGGGGAGCAGGTCCCCTCTATAAAACCAGATGATAGATTTGCCATTTCCAGGCCCTCAAATTAGCAGAAATCCACACGGGGTTTTTGTTAGGGAAGCAGTTTGAGCTCCACACTCTATTCTGGCAATAGAGTGGGGCTGGGACTGCTCCACTTAAGGGCTCAGCCCCTCCCAGCACTGTGAGAAAGCTTTTAGCAGTGCTGCACATCCCTTTCTGCTGCCGGGCTGAGGAGTTGTGACAGCAGGAGGAAGGAGATTACAGTCATTCTGCCTCTCTGGGCAGCACGAGACTGCAGAATCTGGGATGCTAATAACGTGGTTTTCAAATCCTCTGGTCTTTTGATGTGTGGTGGCTTGGGGAGCTTTGCAGAGGGCACTCAGTTCAAAGCCAGGTTTCCTGAGGGAGGCTGAGCAGTCCCTGGTCCCACCTGCTCCCAAAAACCTGCGTGGTGGCTGTGGGGAGGAGAGACCTAATGGAGATGCCCCAGGAACAAACTGTGCTGCTAAAACCGGCTCAGTGATGCATGTGCTCTCTCCCAGACATCTTTCTAGCAGCACTTTCCCCCTCCTTCCCCCCTGTTTCTCCCCAGGGCTGAGGGCTGCAGTCCCTGTGCTCTGCGTGGGAAGGGTTCAGACAGTGGCTGGCCCAGTTTCACAGAGGAGACCAGAGGCAGGGAAAGGGACTAAGCACATTTTGCAAATCCTGACTCAGTGTCTAAAGCAAAAACCGTCACCCCAGCTCCCAAAAAAAAGTTCAGATGCTTGAAAATCTCCATGCATGGAGGGGAAAAGCAGGAGCTGGCTGGGCTCTGTGGCAGCAGCCCCTCTCCCATTCTTTGCTGAACTGGGGTCTGCTGTTCCTGCTTGAAAAGAACCAGAAAACAACAACTAAGTGTTGGCAGGGTGGTGTGATTTATGAGGAAGAGATTTGGTATGCATGCTCTGACTGTCCATGGCCACGGATGGAGATGGATGTGGTGTCCTTGTCTGTTGGAAGGAGTAGGCACCAAAAATCAATCAAGTGTCTGTTTAGTCACAGGCACGTATTTCTCTTTTTCAAATTGATCCATCTGTCTAATCTCAGACATACTAGGAGTGATCAACACAGAGGATGAATTATTTAGGGGAATAAATAGGAGTGATGAGGAAAAATGAAGAAAATGAAAAATTAGCCTTAATAATAGGAAAAAGGCTAAGATTGTTATGCTGTGGAATATATTTTTAAGGACTAATCCCACTCTAGTGGACTGGGATAAATAACATTCTCCATCTCTAATGAATTTCTCTGGATTTGCCTAATTTTTCCTCTCTTTATCTGGCAGCTGGTGGACTACAGAGTGGAGTTCAGCAAGTGGTGGGTGGCAGAATTCAAGACAATCAAGTTTCCTTCTCACGGCACAGTCTTTGACTTTTACGTGGATCCAGAAACAAAGAAGTTTGAGCCTTGGTCTAAACTTATTCCCCAGTTTGAATTTGATCCAGAGGTGCCACTGCAGGTAGGTGACCCTGGCAGGCTGCTGGGCTGGAGGAGTTCCTGTGTTTCAGTGACTGAACGTGGGTGTTCCAATGAAGTCTGGTGAAAGGCCAGGCACTGATGGAATTCTTTATTGGCCACAACTAAATCACCCATCTTTTTTTTTGCTGTGCTTTGGCTGTAACAGCACAACCTCCATCCATCTTCCAAACACCAGTGATGTACAGCAGGGGCAGGGAGCTGCTGTGCCCAGGGTGGTGAGACAGAGCAGGGACAAAGGCTCTGAGACACCCTGACTTGTTGTCATTCTCGTGGCTGTACACAGAGATGGTTTTATGTTTGGGCCAAGAAAAAAGTTCCTCAGGTAGTAAATTGTGGTTGGCAGTTGCACTCCTCTGTTTTTTTCAGAAGTGCCACAGTGAGCAGGTCACTTGTAAAAATCATTACTGATTTAGTAAGGTGATTTTGTGGGGGGATGCAGGTGCTGCTCCCAGGGGTGTGCTGGTGTTTGCAGGGGTCCCAGGACGAGGGAAGAGGTGAGAATCTTGACTCCATGTTTCAGAAGGCTGATTTATTATTTTATGATACATATTATATTAAAAGAAAATGCTATATTAAAAATATAGTAAAAGAATAGAAGAAAGGATTTCATCAGAAGGCTTGAAAGGAAAGGAATGATGATAAAATCTTGTGAGTGACCAGAGAGTCCGAGATAGCTGGACTGTGGTTGGCCATTAATTAAAAACAACCACATGAGACCAATCAGAGATGCACCTGTTGCATTCCACAGCAGCAGATAATTATTGTCTGCATTTCATTTCTGAGGCCTCTCAGCTTCTCAGGAGAAAAGATCCTGATGAATGGATTTTTTTATAAAATATGTCCGTGACACAGGGGTTCCCCTGAAAAGATAGATTTGAATGGCTGGCAGCAGCACATCATTCCTTCCCTAAAAGGCTGCAAACCTTGAAGGTATCAGGGCATCAGGGGGCACTGAGGTGGGTGCTGTGCCCCCAGGCCTGCCTGGTGCCCACGGCCGAGACGGTTCGGGTGCGGTTCCTGGTGGCCAGGCTGCTGCAGCGCCGCCGCCCCGTGCTGCTGGTGGGCACTGCTGGCACGGGCAAGTCTGTGCTGCTGGGGGACACGCTCTGCTCGCTGGACACAGACCTCTTCCTGGTCAAGAAGGTGCCCTTGAACTACTACACCACCTCTGCCATGCTGCAAGGTAAGCTCTTGACCCGTGCTCGGGGGTTAGGGTTGGATATCAGGAGGAGTTTCTGTACTGAAAGGGTGGTTGGGCAGTGGAATGGGCTGCCCAGGGAGGTGGGGGAGTCACCGTCCCTGGAGGTGTTGGACAAAGCCTGGATGTGGCACTCAGTGCCGTGGTTTAGTGACAGGATGGTGTTAGGTCAAAGATTGGACTGGATAATCTCAAAGGTCTTTTCCAGCTGGGTTAATTCTGTGCCGTTCTGTGATTCTGTGTCACACCATCATTGTGTGATTCTGTGCCATTCTGTGTCACACTATCATTGTGTGATTCTGTGTCACACCATCATTGTGCCATTCTGTGCCATTCTGTGTCGCACTATCATTGTGTGATTCTGTGTCACACCATCATTGTGCCATTCTGTGCCATTCTGTGATTCTGTGTCACACCATCATTGTGCCATTCTGTGATTCTGTGTCACAGCATCATTGTGCCATTCTGTGATTCTGTGTCACACCATAATTGTGTGATTCTGTGCCTTTCTGTGCCATTCTGTGCCATTCTCTGATTCTGTGTCACACCATCGTGTGATTCTGTGTCACACCATCATTGTGCCATTCTGTGCCATTCTGTAGTTCTGTGTCACACCATCATTGTGCCATTCTGTGTCACACCATCATTGTGTGATTCTGTGCCATTCCTGGGGCATCCATTGTGGTTTGGAGCAGGATGTGCCCTGGGAAACTCAAGGACAGACCCATGGGTGAGTTACCCATGCTGTTGTGGGCACACTCACAGCCCCACAGTGAAGCTCTCTGCTCAGCAGAGCCCTGCTTTTGTGGAGATGATGTTTCCCAACCTGAGGATTTGCATTCTTACCCCCACCACTCTGGTTCAGGGCTGTGCCAAAGCCCAGGCTTCAATCTGCCGTGGCGTTCATGGCTTGTATTTGACTTGAAGTGTTTTTAACATGCTGGAATTGAAGAATGAGATGGGTTTTTTGGAGAGGATCCAAACTGTCCTCGGGGTGCAATGATGGGAACTGCATCCCAATTAGCAGTGAGGATGGTGCTAATGGCTGTGTGCAGGCCTGCTTCCTGTCCTGCCACAACCCAGCATGTCCCAAGCAGCAGCTGCCACCCCCTCCCCAGGGGCACAGAGCTTGCTGACCTGGGGGCTCAGACCCCTGAGGAATTTCTTGCCCCAGGGAAGCCCTTCAAGAAAAAAAAAATGGGTAAACCCTCCCCTTCTGGCCAGTGTCACAGCCATGGGCAGGGTGGTGGCTGCAACCTCCCTTTTTCCTTTTCCTCCTGGAGTGGGGAGGGGGCTCTGCTGGGGACCCTGGTGTTCCCCACCTGCCCAGGTGAGTGTGTGGGGCAGGTACAGGGTGTCCCTGTTGCTCTGGGCTGAGCCCTCCCCTTCCTTCCTCTGCAGAGCCCAGCACATCTTCATCACAGGGAAGTGTGATTTATGCTGCCTGGCATCCTTCCCCACTGCTCATTTTTTAGTTAATTTGTCCCTTTTTGTGGAGTTTGTCAGTTGGCTGCTTGTTTTTCTTCCCCAGCAGGTGCCTCTTTAGATTTGTAAAATGGGAATCCAAAGCAGTTTGGGATTCTAGTTTTTATTTACTTTGCAAAGAGCCAACCTGAAAGCCAGGAATTTTTAAGTTGAGGAGCCTGTTGGGACAGAGATTTTTTTAATGCACAAGGATGTGGTTCAAACAGTCCTTGTGGACCTGGAGCTTACAGATTTTCATGTGCATGGGGGTTAAAAGGAGCCAGATTCTCTCTGTGCCCAAACCTGGGCACGGTTTGGGGATTTTCTTTGGTGTATTTTGACCAACTCCACTGCCTGTGGAGCCTGGAGCTCTGGAGTGCTGCTCCTTGCCCTCTTGGACCTCTGCTCCTCCATCAGCTCCATCCCTGCCCTCATTCCCCACCTTCCCCCTCCAGATCTGCCTGGAGAAAATGACAATAAATGTTGGGTTGTGGGGTTGGGTACTCTTTCCCCCATAGCCAGCAGGGTGAGAGGGGCCACCTTTGCCAAGTTTGGTGTGCAGTGAGTGTTTGAGGGGCTGATGGGGATGTGTCAGGAGCCCAGAGCAGGGGCCCTGCAGGATTATTGTGGGATAAGCTTTGAATTAAAATGCAACTTCCACAAACATGTCACTTCATCCCCAGTAATTGCATTTCACTATGATGAATCTCCTGCATCCTTGTTTAACCTCGAAAAGGGCTGATTTTATGTGTTAATTAAGGCCTAATTAAATTTAAATTAAATGCTTATTTGAAACACTTAATTTGACTTGCTACCAGAAATTTCAAATATTGTGGTTTTATTGAAGGGGGAGAGAGACTCCACTGAGGAAAAATCTATCATTTTCCTAAGCACAATTCATGGCTTTGTGCAGAAGTGTCTGTGACAAGAAAACAGCTGAATTCTTAGTGGGTAACCAGGCTGTCTGCAGGGCACCCAAGCAGGAAACAAATGGGATTTTAAAAGATCCGTGGTCTGAAAAAAAAAAAAACCCAGAATATAAATTTTCCCTAATAACTTTTGCCCTTGATAAGGGATGGCTGAAGTGTGCATTTGCACAAAATTTTTATCAAAACTCCCAGTTGTCCCTAATTACAAAGAATTGCTCCTTGCCTTGCTGCTGCTTACAGGACTGGTGATAACCCCAAACTGTGTCAGTGAAATAAATTCTGCCTCCATCTCCAGGAGGGCTGGGAGCACCTGGGGCTGAGGATGGGCTCCAAGCAAACCCCTGGCAGGAAATTCAGCCCAGGGCCCAGAAAAGCTGCTGCTGTTTGCTTTGCCCCTTCCCGAGGCAGTAAAGGTTGCTCAGGCCGCAGTGAAAGAAATCAATAACCTATAAAACATTTTGTGCAGCAGTCTGGGGTGATCTGCATTAAATATCACTCCAGCATTGTAAATATTCCCAATATGCTCCAGTCCAGAGCAGCACATAACCTCAGCCTTCTGCTAAAACAAATGGGAATTTTCCAGAGCTTCCAAATGAGTTTTCTCTCCATGCTCTTCCTTCCTAAAAGCCCCAAACAGGTGAGCTGGGAGGGCTGGGCTCCCTGCAGCGGGCAGAGCGCTCATCCCTGTCCCTCCTGCCCCTGCAGGTGTGCTGGAGAAGCCTCTGGACAAAAAGGCTGGCAGGAATTACGGCCCCCCAGGCACCAAGAGGCTGGTGTACTTCATGGATGACCTGAACATGCCCCAGGTGGACGCCTACGGCACCGTGCAGCCCCACACCCTGCTCAGGCAGCACCTGGACTATGGCCACTGGTACGAGGCTGCTGGGCCTCTGCTCTGGGGGGGCTAACTGGCAGGTCTGCACTGCTGAAAGCAAGGGAAGCCAAAAAGCAGAAGTAGAATATTGGATTGAAGCCCGTATTTCCCTTAATCTATCATCTAACAAAAGATTCTATAACACTACTGATTGCCACACCTATAAAAGCCAAAGTTCACGGTCTTTAGTGGGTGAAACACAAGATGATGGGTGCAAATATGGGCTGAGACCTTTCTGTCCAGTCTGGTGTTGGGAACAGGGTTTGAGATGGATGCAGAGCCCTCTTCCCATCCTGTGGTGGAGCTGGAGCTGGCTGGGAGGCTGTGGGTGAGGAGACCACCCTGGGCTGTCCCATGTCCCCAGCAAACATTCCCTGGGCATGGAGGGAGGTCACAGACTGCCCCTGCTGTGAGCTCCTGGTGCTGATTTCGGCCAGGCAGCAGCAAACAGTCATTTTCCAGGCACAGGTAATCTGTAGCAAACCTGCAGCAGTGCTTTGGGAGGAGAGTGGAGTGTTGTACACTGCAGCCAGCCGGACTGTGATTGGCCATTAATTTAAAACAACCACATGAGACCAATCACAGATGCCCCTGTTGCATTCCACAGCAGCAGATAATCATTGTCTACATTTAGTTTCTGAGGCTTCTCAGGAGAAAAGATCCTAGTGAAAAGATTTTTCATAAAATGTGTCTGTGACACCCATTGGCTGTGCTCCTCTTCCTCCACCCCTGGGTTAAAAGTCTCCCCCCATGAGGCAAAGCCCTCTTTTTGCCCACCTTGGAAATAAAGGCAGGACATTGGTCCCCACGTGGAGAAGAGCACCTCTGGTGTTTTGCCTTTGTCCCTGTAAGATCCTGTGGGCTGAGGTCCATAGTTTGCTGGATTGGACCTGTACAGCCCATCCAGACATGGATTACTTACAGCTGGCCCCCAATGACCCTGAGATTCAGAGTGTCGTGCTCTACCAACTGAGCCAGCCAGGCAGACGTGGATTCTCACACCCAGGGCTGTGTGGTCACCACCTGTGGCTTTTGCTGTGCCCCAAGGTATGACAGGAGCAGGCTGGCCCTGAAGGAGATCAGCAATGTGCAGTACGTGTCCTGCATGAACCCCACCGCAGGGAGCTTCACCATCAACCCCCGGCTCCAGGTAAAGCCCTGCTCCATGGCCCTGGTTTTTGGGTGGGTTGTTCAGGCTCAAGGCTCCAGAAGAACCTGTGGCAGATCCTGCTGTCATTCAATCAGTGGAAACAACGTGAAGTGACTAATTCCTGATGGAATTTCTCCCTTCTTTGTGTTTCCTCTTGTTTTGCTGCTCAGTGGGGGGAAGAAGTCACAAGTTCCCAGGCAGCTGGACACCCACTCTCAGGAAAACTTCTGGTTCAGACAGGCAGATTTTACCTTCCTCCAGCTGATACTTACTGCTGGACCAGAGTTCTTGAAAGTCTTTTGGTGGTCAGGCATTGGAAGTTGCAGCCCAGGGAAGTGGTGGAGTCACCAACTCTGGATGAGTTCGAAGATGAACTCCAAAATGGTGCTCTACAGTATGCTTGAGATTTGTTCAAAGGTTGGACTTGATCTCAGAGGTCTTTTCTAACCTTACCCATTCTATGTTCTCTTCCTCTGCAAGTTCCTCACCAACAAAGGGTCTTCTGGGAGGTGGCACCTTCCAGGGGCTGCTCCTGCCAGAGACAGGCCTGGCTTCACCAGGGCTCTGTGGGGCATTCAGACCTCTCAGCTCTTCAGTGGACTGAGCTTCCCTTGTGAAATGCCCCTGAAAATCTCGTGTTCAGGCAGCAGAAGGTGTCTCCTGCCAGCTGTCCTCTGCTGGGAATTTGGAGAGGGAACATAGTTCTGGTGGATTTCAAGTCATGGGATCATAGAGCATCCCAGGTTGGAAGGGACCTCCAAAGATCCTCTGGGCCAGCCTTTCCTGGGAAGTGGAGCCCAGATGAGATTGTTCAGTGCTGTGTCCAGCCACAGAAAGGGCACTGACCTGGGAGGTGGCTTCCATCTCTCTGACCTTTCCACCTCTGATTTTCTCTTCCTCAGCGTCACTTCTGCGTCTTCGCTCTCTCCAGCCCTGACCAGGACTCCCTGTCCAGGATCTACAGCACCATTTTAGTGCAGCACCTGGCCAGAGGGAACTTCTCAGAGGCTGTGCAGAAATCAGCCCAGCAGCTCATTGCCCTGGCCCTGGGGCTGCATCGGAAGGTGGCTGCCACTTTCCTGCCAACAGCCGTCAAGTTCCACTATGTCTTCAACCTCAGAGACTTCTCCAATATCTTCCAAGTAAGTGCAGCTCCTGTCCTGTGCCATTTGGAGTTTGTCCCTGTGTCACAGGCAGCTGAGGGCCCTTGGTGAGCTGAACACAGTGTCCCACTCAGTAGTGACACAGTGTGGGTGTCCCCTGAGCTCAGGGGGTGACCTGGGGCCATGCCCTGACCCCTGGTTGGTTTTGAATGGATTCCAGAGCCATCACCCATGACTGTTTCCTTTCCAGCCTCCTCTGTGGCACAGCTCCAGAGGGAGGTGTGGATTTTGAGGGTTTTGAAGCGTCCTCTGGCTGGAAAAAGGACAAACTGGAGAGAGCTTTGGGCTCCTGACCCCAGCCCTTCCAGCAGTTGGCAGGGTGCTGGAGCTGGGCTTGTCTTGGTGATCCCCACCCCATGGTGTGGGTGTGGGGGTCCGTGGCACCACCCCACCACACAGGGAGGCTCTTCCTGCATGGGGCAGGGGCTGGGTGCTCTGTGGGCTGCTGGCCCTGAGGAGAGGACAGCAGTGGCTGGTTCAGCTGCTCTGCCAGAGCCAGGGCAGCTTGGTGGCCGTACCAGCACGTCCTCTCTGGTGCTCAGCATTAGGCATGCAGGATGGCAGTTAAAGAGTGACAAATCAATCCAGACCAGGTTTGATTTTACCCCTGAAACTGAATTACCAGCTGCTGTACCAAAGTGAAGTTGTTCAGCTTCAGAAATGTTGTCTTCCACCCTTGGTGAGATCTTGTTTTCGTGTTTTCCCCAGCAGTCTCATGCTTTGGAGCAGCTGGTATTATTGCTCAAAGAGCCTCTCAGAGTTCCAGGCTGATTAATAAAATTTGATAAATTCCTCAGCAGCCACACGGAGGGTCAGCACCGTAGCCTGTTCTAAACCCCCAGCTGGTCATTTGTCACTGTCCTTGTTAACATCTGCTTCACAAGTGGGGACGTGGAAGTTCAGAGCCTTGTCTGCCATCAGACAGGAGCTGAAGCAGAGACAGACAGGGAAATCTGGGACCAGGACCTTGCACAAGTGAATAACTCCACTGTGGCAGAAAGGAGCCAGGGCTGTCACTGTGCTCAGCTGAGCAGCAGCAGCTCAGATGTGAGATGTGGGTCTGGGTAAATCCTGCCTTCCAGCTAATCTGGGCTTTGGGAGGCGCAGGGAGAGAACGTTTCAGAGAGAAGCATTTCAGTGGGAGGCTTTAATTTGGTCTGCTGAACGTGCCAGGGTTGGGGGGTAACAGAAAACATGCTGCCAGATCCCAGCTCTGGGCCAGAGGATCACAGGAATGCTCCTCCTTCTCCTTTCAAGAGATTCCCCATCCTCTTTTTTTGTTCCTTTTTAATGTTGGCTTCCTCTCCATCCTAGATGCAGTGATGCACAGCCACGTGTTCCTCTTGCTTTTGGGTTGTGGGGGTCTTTAGATTCAGTCCCTTTAAGAGAGATTGAGTGACTTTTAATTTTAATTTTAATCAGTTTAGGATCTGATGTGTTTTTCCTTCCTCTCTTTGAGTTGTCAGCTTTTCTCACCAATTTTTTTTTTTTCTGGAATAAATAAAATAATTTGACAGCTGTAATGACAGATGTGAAACCCAAACAATCTGAGCCATGGACCAGTGAGCTGAGAGGGCCTGCTTTACATTGCTTTCAATGCATTTAATATTTAATGTATAAATAATTAGATGTTAGGAATAAAAGCTGTCTGTTTAATTCATACCATTGAAAACCCTGTGTGCTGTTAATAGGCTTAGTATAGGCGCCACCTCTTTGAAATATAATTCTTTTATGCATTTTAATAGAGTTCATGGTAAACATACTGTGCTAAGCAGACAGCAACTGATATTTCCTGCAGGCAGAATGCACCTAATTAGAATTAATTGATTAAAAGAAAAAATAGCCACCAGTAACATTTCCAAACCTTTTCTCCTTCTTGACAAAGCAGCTGTGGCATGGGGTTGGCATGGGAGAACCACGTGTCTGGGCTGGTGCCTGGCTCTGCAGGCTCCAACTGCTGAGAGCAGGACCCCAGCCCAGCCAGGGGAGGCTGGGTGGGGAAATAAAAAGGGTGAAATGAGTGTAAACCTTCAAAAGAATGTGGGAAACATTCCCAGGGCTGGGGCAGCAGGTTGAGGGAGGTGATTCTACCCCTCTGTGCTGCTTTGTCAGACCTCACCTGAAGCACTTGTCCAGCTCGGGGGTCCCAGCACCAGGGAAGGTGCTGGAGGGAGCCCAGAGGGACAGCAGGATGGTCAGAGGGACGGGGCAGCTCTGCTGGGAGGAAAGGCTGGAAGAGCTGGGGTTGTTCAGCCTGAGGAGTGCTCTGAAGGGAACTGACTGGGCTCTGAGAGAGCTGGAGAGGGACTTTGGGCAAGGGATGGGGTGACAGGACAAGGGGGAATGACTTCCTACTGGCAGAGAATGGGTTTAGATGGAATCTTGGGAAGGAATCCTTGGCTGTAAAGGGTGGTGAAGCCCTGGCAGAGATTACCCAGAGCAGCTGTGGCTGCCCCTGAGTCCCTGGAAATGTCCAAGGCCAGGCTGGACGTTGGGGCTGGGAGCACCTGGGACAGTGGAAGGTGTCCCTGCCATGGCAGGGGAGGGATGGGATGAGCCTTAAGGTCCCTTCCAACTCAAACCCCTCTGGGCTGAGGAGCAGCTTTGGGAGTTTTGGACTCCCAGAGGACGTTCCCTGGGTGTTTGGTGTGGGGTTGCTCAGGTACAGGAGTCCCTCAGAGCCGAGCCTGGGTTTCCTGGCTGTCTTTGCTCTCCACAGGGCCTGCTCTTCTCTACCCCTGAATGTCTGAAGCAGCCCCAAGACCTGGTGAAGCTCTACCTGCACGAGTCCAACCGGGTGTACCGGGACAGGATGGTCGAGGAGGTGGATTGGGACACTTTTGATAAAATCCAGCGGGAGATGGTGAAGAAATGCTATGATGTAAGTGTGGAGGTGTGATCAGGTCTAATGCTGATGAGAATGGAACAGAATGGGTTTATTGTAAGGGAAATCAGTTCTGGGGATTCTCCTTTCCCTCTCTCACTCCTGAGCATATTTCCTCTTTTCCAACACGCAGGTGCAGCTGTGTGGACATAAAAAGGCTGGAACACTGTAGTTCCCTTGGAAGGGGGCTCAGAGCTGCAGTGGGTTTTCCTGCATTTCTTCTCTGTTCTCTTTTACAGGACATTGAGGACACTTTAGAGCAGGCCAAGCACATGAACATTTACTGCCATTTTGCCAAAGGCCTTGGGGAACCTGGCTACAGGCCAGTTCCGAGCTGGGAGGAGCTGAGCCAGATCCTCGTGGAAGCCTTGGACAGCTACAATGAAGTCAATGCTGCCATGGACCTGGTGCTGTTTGAGGATGCCATGAGCCACGTGTAAGGGCTTTTCTGCCTTTATTCCCCCATCATTTGTCTGTGCAGATGGTTTTGTGGGGTTCCCTGCAGGTGTAGGAATATGGATCCATGGGCTGAGGCTAAGAATTTGTAGTTCTATGGGGCCAAGTGCCAGGTCCTGCACTCTGCATGAACATTTCTCAGATGTGACAACATTCAGGTGCTTCTGTGTCTTCCCTTGCCAGCTAGGACAGAACTGGTTGTACTGGGCTTTCCCCAGATGCTGACTGCTGGTTTAGGGCCACATTTACACAGGCCCTTAGAGGGATTTTCCTCTGTATCAAGTAAGATTAAGTGCATTCAGCCTACTACTTTTAAAGGATGGAGGCATTTAAACTGTTTTGATCCTTTGGAAAACCTGCTTGCATGGAGATGCCTGGAGGTGCAGGTGGGTTCCAGCTGGAAATTGGACATGTGGGACTATATGAAAATAAGCCTCCTGCTGATTATTATGAAGCTATTTATGTGCTTTGGGGGGACCTCCAGCTCTCACACACAGCCTGGGGGAATCCCAGCAGAGACAGAATCCCTTCTGGGTGCTGGGATGCAGAGCTGGCCTTAGGTGGTTTCAGGAGATGGAGGTGCCCTGGCAATCAGAGCTTGAATTTTTACAGAGGCCTTATCCCAGGAGGTGCAGATTTGAGATTCTAAGCGGGGAGGAAGCCCCTGACCTGCTGCAGCCAGGGTGGGTGCTTTGAATTCTCACTGGACTGGCAGCCTGTTAAATATATCTGTATATATACTGGAGTAGCATTTACATATATACACACACACATATGCAAATATAAATGCATAAATATACACACACACACATAAATGTGTGTATATGCACACACAAAAATGTATATATATCTATAATAATGTGTGTATATATATATATATATACACACAATTATATATATGTGTACATGTATATGCATATTCACACAAATGTATGTGTGTATATATATTCCCACAAATTTGTCTGTTCCAAGGGCTCCCAACCTGTGGTTTTGACCACTGGGCTGGGGCAGATTTCCCCTGACAGTCTGGGCATTCCCTCCTCCATCCATGGGGGCCATGGAATGTGCTGTCCATGAGTGTTTCTGCTTGAATATTGACCCTGTGCTGCTCTTGCACTTTTACATAAATCGGGATTTGCAATTGGAATTTGCAAAACAGGCACTGCCCCTCCAGTTCGTACTGAGAATAATGAGGAAAGCAAGATTTGAGCATCCAGCAGCACTTCACAATTTCACTGGAGCTGAGTGAATCTCATTCACTGCATCTGGAAATTGCATTTGGCTGAAATACACAACTTCTTCCATCTCAAGCAGCTTCTGAATGTCAGCTTGAATTTGCTGGAGATTTTCAGTTGGGAGGAAAAAAGAAGGAAAAAAGACACTTGATGACTTAATATGTGCAGGGCCATGGGGGATACCTGTCAGTCACCTCATCCAGGGCTGTGTCACTGCACGGAGCCCTGGGGAGCACATCAAGGCAGGGACACGGGCAGAGCTGGCCTGGGTAGTTCAGAGCAGGAATGCTAAAGCTGTCCTCACAGTCTGGATTGCTTTTATGGAAATAATTTCACAGAAATTATTAAATTATAAAAAAAAATCAGAGTCTGTGCATAGGTTATACTGGAGTTGTAATAAAGCAGGGTAGTGTTTCTTACAGTCTTAAATGAAAAATAATTCGATTAATCTAGGAAAATAGTGAAGGGAGCTGAATAAAGGAATGGGGCTTGTGTTTCAGACCCTGGACAGGGAGGGTTCCACAGGTGGGATCCTCTGAACCCCCTTCACATAGTGGGGAACATGTGGGGGTGTCAGCATTTGCTTAAAGATGACAAAAGGGAAATAGAGTTCACCACACGATTCTCAGATGAGCAGACCTGGGAAATAACAGCAAATTCATTGTAAGAGTGAGAAAATCTCACTCTTATGTAGTGGTGGTGTGGCTAAAAGGAACAGAGATTGTTTTCCAGGCTGGTTTGTGCCATTCCAGCCAGGTGTGAATGTTCTGTAATGCTCAGCAGGGCTCACCTGTGCACAAATCCCAGAGCCCAGAGAAGAGGGGTTTTTCTTGGGAGGGGGTCAGAGCCTTGAACTTTGCTTTGTTTTTGCATGTAACGTCCTTTTCCCCTTGCACTCCCTGCAAAGACCTTCACTTAAACATTGTTCTGTCCAGCAGGTGGGGGGAAAAAAAAACCACATCTTGAATTGCCGCCAAACCTGGGGTTTTCTTGGACAGGTCTCAGCAGAGATGAGCATTGATTGCTGCCACATCTCCGAGACTGCCATTCTTCACCCTGCTCAGAACACAATTTCCCAGTGAATAAAATATGTATTGAAAAGCAGCGGGCAGAGAAATGGGAGAGTGCTGTTATTAATGAGGGGTTTTGCATGCCTCGGTGCAGCTGCCGCATCAGCCGCGTCCTGGAGGCGCCGCGCGGCAACGCGCTCCTGGTCGGCGTGGGAGGCACGGGCAAGCAGAGCCTGACCCGCCTGGCTGCCTTCCTCTGCTCCCTCGAGGTCTTCCAGATCACCCTGAGGAAAGGCTACGGCGTCCCCGACCTCAAGGTGGGGGACTTGAAATGGAGGGGAAGGAGAAAAAGAGCAGAGCTTGCCCTGGAGGGGTTGGTGTTGTGTGTTGGGAAAGATGGGGGAGGAGGATCGTGAGCCCAGGTGTGCCCAGGTGGGCAAGAGGTCAAGGCCACCTGGGCTGACTCAGCTCTGGGGTGGCAGCAGGGCCAGGGCATCGCCCATCCCCTGTGCTGGCACTGCTGGGACACCTCCAGTGCTGGGGACAGCTCTGGGACACTCAGGACAGGAAAGACATTGAGGGGCTGGAGCGTGTCCAGGGAAGGGAATGGGGCTGAGAAGGGGCTGGAGCATCAGGAGAGGCTGGGGAACTGGGAAAGGGCTCAGCCTGGAGAAAAGGAGGCTCAGGGGGACCCTGTGGCTCTGCACAACTCCCTGACAGGAGGGGACAGCCGCGGGGTTGGGCTGTGCTCCCAGGGAACAGGGACAGAAGGAGAGGGAACGGCCTCAGGCTGGGCCAGGGCAGGCTCAGGGTGGATATTAGGAAATATTTCTTCACTGAAAGTGCTGTCCAGCTCTGGCACAGCTGCCCCGGGAGGTGGTGAAATGCCTACCTCTGGAGGGATTTAAAAGCTGTTTGGATGTGGCACTTGGGGACACGGGATAGTGGTGGCCTTGGATGTCCTTAGAGAGCTCTTCTAACCTAACTGAGGTACCAAAACACCCCAGACATGACATGCTGCTGTGGAGAGGAGCAAATGCCTTGCTGGAGTGTGTCTGTTCAGGGCTGCAGCCACACCTGGGCTCCCCTGGCAGTGTCCTGAGAACATCCCAGCCCAGCCCTAAGCCTCGGCTGTGCCGATGTTCTCAGCCCCTGGGCAGGTTCTGAATGATCCCCTTTCTATGCCTGGCCCATGCTTTGCAGCATGCAAGCCCTGCTGGTGTCCCCCCTGCAGGCAGACCTGGCAAACCTGTACCTGAAGGCCGGGCTGAAGAGCATGGGCTCCGTGTTCCTGCTGAGCGACGCGCAGCTGGCGGACGAGCAGTTCCTGGTGCTGGTCAACGACTTCTTGGCATCAGGTACAGCCCTTGTGTCACAGGAGCCTCCTCCAGCCAGGTACGAGCAGTTCCTGGTGCTGGTCAACGACTTCTTGGCATCAGGTACAGCCCTGGTGTCACAGGAGCCTCCTGCAGCCAGGTCTCATCAGCTCTTGGAGGTCTATAACGCACCCAAGATGGCTCACCTACCCTCAGAGGCAGAAAAATCAGCAGGATGGCTTCTGTTGTGGTGTTGGAAACAAAAAGGTTTAATAAAAGGGAGAATAGCAAACAGGGAAATACTAAGCTAGGTGCAGGAGGTCCTTGCTCGTGGTAGAACACCTCACAAAAGCGATAAGTCTCTTTGCTTGCTTTTTCTAGTAAATTGCCCAGGTGGGACTTTTTGGCTTCTGTCCAATTAGCTATCCTTAAGTTTGAGGTGAAGGCTCTGGCACAGGGTGCCCAGAGCAGCTCTGGCTGCCCCTGGATCCCTGGAAATGTCCAGGGCCAGGTTGGATGGGGCTTGGAGCAGCCTGAGATAGTGTCTTTATTACTTGTTTCACTTGTTGACATTATCTAGAACAAAATATACCTTTTAATCTCTTTGATGAATGAGCAGATTTCTGATTAGTTTATTTCCCTAAGTGACCAGTGCTCATATTGAAAGTATCTGGCTCAATAATGATGATTTTAATCAAATCAGAAGCCAGAAAGGAAGCAAATATGTGATATATTAAGGAAACGCTAAGAAAAATATGTGGTTGGTTGCATTTTTTGCAAACAGCTGTTTTACTATTAACTTATAAAAGTTTTTTACAAGATTTATAACTTGTAAAATGTTTGGATGGTCTGGGAGTTATTTAGCTGCTGCTGGAAAGAGCGCTGAACAGCTGCAAAAATTTTACATGTAATTAATGCACTTGCAAAACTACAATGATTTTATAAATACGTATGGCATATTAGGGATTTGAATATTTCTTTTTTAACCTAATTAGACTGAAGAGCTAAAAAAAATTTTTTCTGTACTTTGACTCTATTTTTTCTTCCTTTCATAAGGAAGTTTCCTCTCACAGATGTTTATTTTTGAGCAGAATGACCTTCTGTGCCCCTTTGCTGCTTCTGGGGCCCAGGGGGACCTGGTGCAGGGGTTTTACCTGAGGAGGGACTTCCCTGAGCCCCTGAAGAGGGGACAGCAGCTTCCCTTTGCTCTGAGACTACAACACCCACATGTGTAAACTCAAACGTGCCCTCCTCTCCTAGGGGAAATCCCAGATCTCTTCCCTGATGATGAAGTGGAAAACATCCTCAGCAGTGTGAGGAATGAAGTCAGGGGCCGGGGGCTGCTGGATTCCAGGGAGAATTGCTGGAGGTTTTTCATCGAGCGCGTCCGACGGCAGCTGAAGGTGAGATGGGGCATGAGGGGTTGGTGCTGAATGATTTTTTGCCTTTTTCCTTTTATAGATTCTCTGTGTTCTTCACACACATTTGTAGTCTGTTATTGTTTCAGTAGCTAGTTCCAGTACTTTTCCCTGGCCAGAAAGACAAAATTCCAGAGCTCCAAGCCCCAGGGGATACAAGGCCTCTATCCTGTCTTGGTTTTTCTTTGAACCAAGGCCAAGAACCAGCTCTTCAAGACATATATTTTTATAAACAAAGTTTAGTTTCCATCTGTGGTCCATTTGCATATTGGAGTTAATAGTTCAATTACAGCTTTAGGCTATGAAGTCCCATCCTTGTTTTCTCTCTTCAGTCAATGTTGTTTATGCTCTGAGATTGGGATCGTTTGTCCTTGGTTCCCAGCTAGAGAAGGAATTGTTTTGCCTCCTATTGTGGGAATCCAGGACTCCTGAGCAACTGACCAATATGATCAAGCAGAGGCTGTTTATTTTTTACATTACACATGTACTTATGGATTCTACAAACTACTAAGCACCCACTTCTTGATTGGTGCCTTTGTCTTGTTCGCTCATTATCTGCCTGCATTTCTCAGACTGTTGATTACAGTCCAGGTGTTTCACACTCCTCTTATTTAGTTCTTGCAGTCATGGTATTCAGTTTCTCAGCCTCCTCTTCATTAATTAAACACAATTTATGTTCCAATAGCCTCGATGAGTTCCTGAGGCTTTGATGACAAGCTTAGAAGCAAGCTGGCTGGTGCACACTACGGCCTAACCCTTGCAAATACATTGCAACAGTCTCCCTGCTCTATGTAGAGAGCTCACCAGCACTTCATATGAACTCAGAACCACACTAAAGCAGCACAGAATCTAAAACTTAAGGCATCAAAGGGGTTATGTGATTTGTGGGAAAAAACCCAACTAACTCTACAACTTGTAGAAGTTGTAAAGCTGGTATGTTTATTACAGCGCTGGAAGCATGTGGGGATCGTTCTTCTTAAAGGATGTGTGTACCTTTGAGAATTCTGAACTTTGTCTCTTTAATTTGTATTTGTGCATAGAGTTTTATAATAATTTTATGCGTATTTATTTTACTAGTCTTTACTAGTAAAATAATTTACTAGTAAAACTAGTAAAATACTGGAACTAGCTACTAATATTTTACTAAAAAAACTAGTAAAATATTTTACTATATAACTAGCATAGTATTTTACTAGTAAAAATTAGTAAAATAAATATGCATAAACTTATTATAAAACTTGATGCAAATATACAAGTATGAATATATTTATTAGTTTTTAAATATATTTGAAAACTAATATACTAGTTTTTACTGGTTTTGTGTTACACTTGTAGCTAGTTTTTTATTAGAAAGTACAGAAAGAGCTCTTAAACTACAAGAAACAAACAAAATTACTTATGTTTCAAAGTTTGAGGCCTCTCATTTCTTTTTACATTCTTTTGTGAGTAAATTTTTTTGTGAGAACAGGTGGTTTTGAGCACAGACTAAACAACACATTTCATCTATGTAAGCAAGTTACAGACTTAATAATTTAAAATGGCACATTTTACCTAAACCCGAAATAGATGGAAATCTGTTAAACTTCTCCTCTGTCTCAGCTGCAGGGCAGGTGCTGCTCTCCCTGCCCTGCTCCTCAGTGCCCTCTCGTGCTCCACAGGTGGCTCTGTGCCTGTCCCCCGTGGGCCCCAAGCTGCGCCTCCGCAGCCGCCGCTTCCCGGCGCTGGCCAGCTGCACCACCATGGACTGCTTCCAGCCCTGGCCCCGCCAGGCCCTGGAGTCCGTCAGCCTGCGCTTCTTGCGGGACATGGACACCCTACAGGTGAGCACCAGCCCAGCTCCTGGGCTGGGGACACTGGGGACACTGGGGGACACTGGGGACAGCGCTGGCCACAGCCGGCGGTGTGTGTGGGGTCACCTGTGGCACGAAGGAAAGATGAATCTGACTCCATGTTCTTAGGGGGTCAATTTATTATGATGGTATGGTTTGGTTTGTTAGGGTATGGTTGGGTTGGGTATGGTTGGGTTGGGTATGGCTGGGTTGGGTATGGCTGGGTTGGGTATGGCTGGGTTGGGTATGGCTGGGTTGGGTATGGCTGGGTTGGGTATGGCTGGGTTGGGTATGGCTGGGTTGGGTATGGTTGGGTTGGGTATGGTTGGGTTGGGTTTGGTATGGTTGGGTTGGGTTTGGTATGGTTGGGTTGGGTTTGGTATGGTTTGGTTTGTTTTGTTATGTTAATCATATCATATATTTGTTATATTACACTATATTGTACTACACTCTATTGTGCTACACTATATTGTGCTACACTATATTAAAACTGTGCTAAAGAATAGAGAAAGGATGTCACGGACATATTTTCTGAAAAATCCTTTCATTAAGATCTTTTCTCCTGAGAAGTTGGGAAGCTTCAGATTCTCCATGTTTTGTTACTTTGGAATGTGATTTGGAGAATTGCTTACCCATCATGTGAAATTGTTTTTACTTGATGATGAAAGACAGCCGCCTGTATCAATCTGTGAGCAGTCACAAGATTTTATTATAATTCCTTTCTTTTCCTTTCCTTTCTAGCCTTCTGATGAAATACTTTCTTCTATTCTTTTAGTATAGTTTTACTATATCATTTTATTTTAATATATATCATAAAATAATAAATCAGCCTTCTGAAACATGGAGTCAAGATTCTCATCTCTTCCCTCGTTCTGGGACCCCTGTGAATGCCACCACAAAAGGATCTTACAGAAGGCTTTACCAGATACTAATGAAAAACCTGTGACTCTCGCCAGAGACCCGACACAGCCTGACTGTGATTGTTCATTAAGTAAAAACAATTCTCATCACAATCTCCAAACCACATTCCAAAACAGCAAAACACAGGGGAAGGAAATCAGATAATTACTGTGTTCATTTTTCTCTGAGGCTTCTCAGCTTCTCAGGAGAAAAATCCTGGCAAAGGGATTTTTCAGAAAATGTGACAGTGACACCAGGGGTGGCCCCATGTCACTCACGCCCTGTCAGGGAGGGTTGGGTTGGCTCAACACATCCAGGTGGCTGTCCAGAGGGGCATCGCTGGTGACACTAAACTCAACCAAACCATTATTCTACTTTTTTTTTTGAGAAGACCATGGGCAGAGCCATGGGCACCATGCTCCTGTGTCACTTGGAGCTGCTGAGGATGTGTACTGGGAGCTGAGGATATCCTACTGGGAGTGCTGAGGTGTCACTGGGAGCTGATGGCACTGCCAGGGAAAGGACAGCTCTGCCAGCACAAGGGCAGCCCCAAACCTGCACAGAAAATAACCTGCTGCTCTCCCCACTTGTGTCTGAGCTTCTGGAAATCTCAAGGGCAAAAATAGGTCAAGTTCTCAGTGATGGCAATCTTCTACTAGAACAGAGATTCGTTTCTGTTTATTTAGCTTTTCCAAGCAGGATTTAGGAAGAATAAAGCCTACAATGTTTCTTTTTAGGAGTGTGCACTTTTCCCATTTGTACAGGAGAAAAGCCCAAAATTATACTTAAAAGAGCTGTTATTTTGTAGAGAAATTGCTCAGAATAAGATAATGTGTGAGATAAAAAGATATAAAAAAGGGATATAAAGTACATGAGCAACAAAGTTATTTTAGAGATAACAGTGAAAAGGGATCAGCTGAGGTGTTACACCCTGGATTGTGCTGCAGCAGAATCAAAAGTTACCAAATTCCTTTCTATTCAGCACAGACCTGTGTTTATATATAGTTTTCTATTTAAAACAGTTTCTCCTCATCTCCCCATCTTCCCTTTATTAGGATTCAGTCAAGGATTCCATAAGCAAATTCATGGCCCACGTCCACATCAGTGTCAACGAGGTGTCCCGGCTGTACCTCAGCAACGAGCGCCGCTACAACTACACCACCCCCAAGTCCTTCCTGGAGCAAATCAAACTCTACCAGAGCCTGCTGCTGAGGAAGGACAAGGAGCTAAAGGCAAAAATGGAGCGCCTGGAGAACGGCCTGGAGAAGCTCAAGAGCACCTCTGCACAGGTAAGGACTCCTTGGGGCTGGTTTTCCTTGTTTTTCTTGTCTGGTTCGAGGGAGAGATTTACAGGGAAGAAATTTGGGCTGGGTCTTGGCTCTAGTCTGGCTTGAGCTGGGTTTCTGGAGGAGCAGAAGTGATGCTCTGTGCTGGAAAGGAGATTGGAGAGGTGTGTGCTCAGTCTCTGCTGTTTGGGAGGTAACTGAAAGATTTCAGTAAATAAAATGAGATTGGGATCCAGCTGGCTCTGCCATCCTCTTTTAATGGTTAAATTTCTGCTGTGGTGACAAAACAGCTTAAAAAATACAGGACAGTCAGTGATTTTTGGAGTTGCATCCAGGAAATCTGCAATAACCTCAGCAAGACTCTTTCAAACCTAACGGCGCACGCTGTTAAAATGAGGCTGACGTTCATTTTTCCTTCCATTATGTTATCCATCTTAAAGGAAGGCTAACACCTGTCTGAAATGCACATCACTCATCCCAAAATCCCCCAGCTGAAGAATTCCACTGGCACTCTCCTCTGGTAGTGACCAGAAGTTGTTCTGGGTGTTTCCCAACCCTCTCTGCAGTGACGCCTACATCTGTTGCTACACTCCCATTTTGCTCTCCATTTCATTTTCTGTTAACTCTCACAAATGTTTGCTCACAAAGCTTCTCCAGTGGCAGATGAGGCTCTCCTGGAGCTGCTCTGGAGGAATGCAGGGGGGTTGATGAGGAGGAGGAAGGGCTGGCAGGTCCATCCCCTTCCACACATCTGCTCTGGGGAGCGCTGGGGGCATCAATCACATCTGTCAGGCTCAGGGCACACAGCGTGCCTGGAGGTGATGGATGGGCTGGGCAGGTGCTCTCAGTGCTGATATCTCCATCTCCCTTCAAACAGCCTCTGCTCACTGAGTAGGACATGCAGGGGTGGGCACTGCCACGCCCCCTGTGCAGGTTTAGCATCTCCTTTGGAGTGAGGGGGTAGCAGAGACCACTGGTGGCACCCACCAGAGCCACGAGGCCGTGCCCTCGCTGCCCAGCACACAGCTCACCCTGTCACCAAAACTGCAGGAAAAACAAAAACCCTCTAACAACACTTGTAGTGTTAGAGAATCAAGGGTGTGTTATATTCTAGCCAGGATGTGCAACAGAAATCATTTCATTCACACATAGCCCGGACCTGCAGAGAAAATCATTCCATGGCACATGAATTTTGCCAGAGTTTTCACAAACTTTATGCAGTCAGAACTCATTGGTTCAGTGTTCATTGGTATCAAGTTATGGAGTTCTCAGTCTTTGGTTTCCTGTTGGTTCCAAACCTTTTCCCCTCTGATGCTAATTATGTTCTCATTACCTCTGGTGCTAGTTGGGTTCTCATTCTTATTTCTCTTTTCCCAGACCAGGTGCCTCAGACCACGCCAGGGGTGATGTTTGGAGCTGGTGGTTGTTATCTTTTGTGTATCTTCTGTGCTATTCCCAGTCTGTTAAGATGTTAAATTCATCAGGCTCTGCCTGGTGGAACAATGCCCTGGAAAGAAACATAAATTCCCTTCCCTGGGGGACAAAGGCAAACAAACCTGACTGAAATTATAAAATTAAAAGTTTTAAACTTGGTATATTTTCCAACAACCTCACCTCACCCATGCAGGCAATAACTCTGATGGACCTGTGGGGTGCTGCTGTTTTTTCAGGACTCCCCAGTGGGGGATAAGGTGGATAGGTTTATTTTTTTGGGAGCAGCTGATATGAAATGAGTATTTTGAGAACAAGTCCCTGGGTCTGTTGTGACACATGGGAACCCTTCTGTATCCTTCAGGCCTCTCTTCAGTGGGGGCTGTGTGGGAGGTTCTCTGCTGAGGCACAAAGCAGTGGTGGGGGACTTGGAGGCAATGGGAAGGAAGGGAAAATCAAATCCCAAGAAGGATGAAAGAGCAGAGTGTTGGTGCCTGGTTGCAGTGAGGCTGGGCTGAGAGGTGCTTCCTTGAGCAGGTAATTAAGATGCAGAGCAGTGAGGACAAACATGTCAAATTCAAGACTAAAATTAGCACTGGGGGCCTAAAATTAAACACCTAAATTACCAGATGTGCGCAATAGTCAAAACTGCTGTTGATTTGAAAGCAGAGTGTG
Organism: Fringilla coelebs; assembly: GCF_963513975.1. Lineage (NCBI taxonomy): Eukaryota > Metazoa > Chordata > Aves > Passeriformes > Fringillidae > Fringilla > Fringilla coelebs. The sequence goes on from NC_140045.1 coordinate 13,097,916, forward strand.
GATATTTATCAGTATTGGAAATCATACCAGCACATTCAGTCTTAAACATGGGTTTAAAAGGCTGAACTTTACATTCACCATGGGAATACTTGGTCCTGGGGCTGAGGAAGTGGAGAGTCCTCTCTCTCACTCAGGTGTGTCACCTGCAGCTTGTGTTGGGAGTGATGTGCTGAGGGAATTTTCAAAGTAAAGGGGGAGGATTTTGATCTCTGGCTGTGCTGTAGCTCTGGGCACTGGTGCTCACCCCTGGCATTCTCCAGAGCCCAGTTGAGGATGAGGTTTGTGTATTTCTGTAGGCTCAGAGTGGCCTCAGCACCAGGGGCTGCTGTATCAGGGGCTGCAGGTATTTTTTATTTTGCTGTTCCCATTTCAAAATAACCTCTCTGCCACTTTCACTGTGGTCCCCTCTACCTCTACCCCTTTCTTTTTTCTCTTTCCTGTGGAGATTTGGCCACCTGGATGCTGCTGACCAACTTTGCTCCTCCAGCAATGTTTTACAACCACCTCTCCCTGTGGCCAGTGCATCCTCAGCCTCAGGGAAGCTGAAGCCTCCTTCCCCTTAGGAGATAATGGATTGGGAAGATGTGTGGGATGAGTCATTTGTTTTTCAGAGTGCTGTGAGCCACCGAGGGGTCAGTGCCCATTGCTGAGTAATTCTGAGGCTGGCTGTGGTTAACATTGCATCACTGCATTCCAGATTCCAGCCTGCCTGCCGCTATCAATTAATCGCTGACCTTTTGATGTATTTTGTGTTCTTGAAACAAGGCAGGGACAATCAGATAAAATGAGTCTTCTGGGAGCCTGCCCTCCAGGTTTTCTTCTCTTCAATAATTTTTCTCATGCTGTTCTGGTGGTAGGCAAGGGCTTCTCCCTTCCTTTCCCTGATGAAGTCACAGCACATTACCCTTGAATTTCTCATTTGCTTTGCTCTTTGCCTTTCCACCTCACATTACTAATTGCTTATCAGATTGTTCTGCACTCAGGAAGCTGCTCACAGGTTTCTCATGGAATCACAGAATTCTTTGGGTAGGAAGCAATCTTAAAGATCATCCTTTTCCATGGCAGGGACACCTTCCACTGTCCCAGGCTGCTCCAAGCCCTGTCCAACCTGGCCTTGGGCACTGCCAGGGATCCAGGGGCAGCCACAGCTGCTCTGGGCACCCTGTGCCAGGGCTTCCCACCCTCTCAGGGAAGGATTTCTTCCACATAGCCAACGTAACCCTGCCCTCCTTCACTGTGAAGTAATTCCCCCTTGTCCTGTCACTGCAGGCCCTTGCAAACAGTCCTTCTCCAGCATTCTTGCTTTTTTAAAATCCTGACAAAGTCATTTCCCCTTCCACTGTGCTTGGCAGGGCATTGTGTGTTCCCCGGGGCTGAGCTTACACCTGCTCTTTGTGCTGCTGTTGAGTGCCTGTGGATTTTAATCCCCTGCTTGTTTTGTCCCGGCCCTGTAAACCCCCGGAGCTCCGTTTGTGTGTGTATCCAGCACACAAAGGCTGATTCCTGGGCAGGAGGTCACAGCCATATCAGCCATCAGCAGAGCCCACTTCAATTTCCTGCAGCCCCCAGAGAGCTGGAGCTGAACAAGGAGCTGCTGCGGGGTTTGTCACACGGGGGGATTCTGTGAGCCCGGATTTACAGCTGTGCCTTTGTCCTGCTGAGAGCAGTCCCACAGAGCCAGGAGCAGGGCATGGGGATGGATGGAGGGCGTGTGGAGAGCCCTGAAAAACTGCTCTCCACGGGAAGCCGATGCCAAATGTCAACAGCTTCAGTTCATGGATTGCAGGCTGTGCTCTCCTTTCTGGTATCAAAAGGGTATTGCCAAAAGCAGTGGCTGGCTTCCCTTCCTGTCAGTATTTTTGTGTGGGTAAGGATGTACCGCAGGAGCTCTAAGGGAGCCTTTGTGAGCCTGAGATCAGGCAGTGAAAGCCTCCGTGCTCTGCCCAGAGTCTGGGTGAGCTCAGTGAAATGGGGATTTTAGCAGCAGGTGTCCTGTCTGTGAGAGCCTTGTGAGCATCCCCCCGTGCCAATGCTGCTGGGGGCTCCTGTGTGTGAGCAGGGGTGAGGAGCTGCCACCATGGCCATGCCACCATGGCCTCCAGCTCAAGGGGATGTCCCTTCTCAGGCTCATCTGGCACCACATTTAAAGCCCCTCGAACCTCAGAGCTCTGGACCTGTCGGCAGATGCCAACTGCAATTTTTCTGGGGTGAAAATGATGTTAGGAAGAAGTTCTTCCCTGGGAGGGTGGGGAAGCCCAGAGCAGCTGTGGCTGCCCCATCCCCATCCAAGGCCAGGCTGGACAGGGTTTGGAGCAGCCTGGGACACTGGAAGGTGTCCCTGGGTGGGGTTTAAGGGCCCAACCCAAACCATTCCATGTTTCTGTGATTCCTGCAGGACTGATGGTCTCAGAGCAGGTGCTGGCCCTGGCCTGTCCCTGGGGTGAGCAGGAGGCTCAGGGAGTTCCTGGGACACAGGTCCTGCTCCAAACCACCTTGTGCCCACGTTTGCTGCTGGCAAAGCTGAGAAGCTGAAGTGTGGCTGAATTGAAGCCTTGTCACCTCCCCAGCAAGGCACAGGGGAGGATGTGACACCAGAGCTCGTGCCCAAAGCTGAGGGGTTTGGGTTTACAGTGAGTTCCTGCACATGCCTGCTGTGTGATGGGGCTCCTGGGCTGTGTGAAACTGATGCCTGGAGAGGCTCCTGGAGCCGAGGCTGGGCAGAGTTAATGGAATAAAGTTTATTAAATTCATTAAAAGGCCCCAAAGGATCCAGCTGGGGCAGTGCAGGAGCCCAGCCAGGGCTGCACCCAGCACGGAGCCAGGATGGACTCAGGCTCAGGAGTTCTCAGCCTTTGCTGAGTTCTGCTCCATTTCCATCCTGGGGCTCAGTGTCCAGTCCCACTCCAGGGGATGCAGTCCCACCCTGCCAGGCTGCTCTCCTCCATTCCCTGCTGTTGGCACTTTGTGGGGCTGGAGCTGCAGCGGTGTCCTTGGTTCTGGGGCTGGGGAAGGATTGTTCTGTGTGCCTGAGCTGTGAGCAGACCTTGCTGACACTTCCTGGGGAGCTCAGTGTTATTTAGAGTCTGGGAAATGTGAAAGATGAAACTGAAGGCTCTCACCAGGACTGTGCTGACAGGCAGACCCTCCCTGCCCTGGGGCCCCGCTGGCTGTGAGGCTGTGCTGGGCAGGAGGAGCAGGCAGGGCAGCCCAGCTCCCACACATCTGTGCCCTGCAGGTGGATGAGCTGAAGGCCAAGCTGGCAGCCCAGGAGGTGGAGCTGAAGCAGAAGAACGAGGATGCTGACAAGCTGATCCAGGTGGTGGGGGTGGAGACGGAGAAGGTGAGCAGGAAGAAGGCGGTGGCCGACGAGGAGGAGCGGAAGGTGGCCCTCATCGCCCAGGAGGTGGAGCAGAAGCAGAAGGACTGTGAGGAGGACCTGGCCAAGGCTGAGCCTGCCCTGGCAGCTGCCCAGGCTGCTCTCAACACCCTCAACAAGGTAGGGTGAGGATTCCCAGTGGTTTTCCTCCTCACCTGGGGAGAGGGGCTGTGTCCTCTGATGGCCCAAGTTCTGCACGTTGTATTGTCCCTCCTCCAGCTTCCTCCCTGCTGGTGCTAAAGTGTGTAAAAAAGGACTGGATGTGGCACTCAGTGCCATGGTTTAGTTGACAAGGTGGTGTTTGTCACAGGTTGGCCTTGCTGATCTCAAAGGTCTTTTCCAAACTGGTTAATTCTGTGTTTCTGGGGTTCCTGCTGGAACTCGGAGTACCCACGAGGCTGCACCATGCTCCCCTTCAGTCATTGCCATAGAGAGGAGCAGACAAAGCTGGTCCAAAGGAAAGGCTGCAGGATGTGGGAATCACAGGATGGATTTGGCACTGGCATCTCAACTTGGGTAGGAGGGAGCACGAGGGGAAGCTCTGAAGGTTGTTTTAGAGGGCCTGAGTGTTATTTCTATAGGTTTCATTCTTATTTATCCCAATCTTCTGAGAGGGCATAAAGCCTCCTGTTCCCCCAGGAGCCTGGGGAGGAGCAGTGTGCTGTGCTGGTCCCAGGTGGGATGTCAGGAGCGGGAAATGGAGAGGTGTGCTGCAAACATGCAGAGCAGTGATCTGAAGGCAGCACTGCTGGGGCCCAGAGGAGCCCAATTTATCAGATTGATAGCCTGGGAGCCTGACTCTATTAGCAGCAGAGTGGAAAGAAAGCCCATCCATTTTTACCTAACAACCTTGTTTTCCCCTTTTCAGACCAATCTGACGGAGCTGAGGTCCTTTGGGTCACCTCCTTCTGCCGTCAGCAACGTCACAGCAGCCGTGATGGTGCTGACGGCCCCGGGAGGGAAGATCCCCAAGGACAGGAGCTGGAAAGCAGCCAGAGTGGCCATGGCAAGGGTAGACAGCTTCCTGGACTCCTTGATCAAGTTCAACAAGGAGAACATCCACGAGAACTGCCTCAAAGCCCTCCAGCCCTATCTGCAAGACCCCAAGTTCAACCCCGAGTTCGTGGCCACCAAGTCGGCGGCGGCGGCCGGGCTGTGCTCGTGGGTGCTGAACATCGAGCGCTTCCACCGCGTCTTCTGCGAGGTGCAGCCCAAGAGGCAGGCTCTGGACAGGGCCAACGCCGAGCTGGCAGCAGCCCAGGACAAGCTGGCCACTGTCAAGGCCAAAATTGCTGTGAGTGACCTTGGGGAACCCGCCCTGCTTGTCCCTGCCTGGGGGAATGCTCAGCTTGGGCAGAGGTGCTGCTCGGTACTTGTGTTCTAGAGCAGGGTGGGAATCCAAAGGCTTGGGGCTTGCTGGGTTTTCTCTCCCTCCTGTTGCACTGGCAGCCCCAAAATCCAGCCCTGTGCTGAGCCCCAGGGTGGGCAGCAGGGAGGGGAGGGGGATTCTGCCCCTGTGCTCAGCTCAGACCCCACCTGCAGAGCTGCCCCAGCACAGGGAGGAGCTGGAGCTGCTGAAGAGAGCCCAGAGGAGGCCATTGAGATGCTCCAGGGCTGGAACTGCTCTAGAACCAGGCTGGGAGAGCTGGGGGTGCTCACCTGGAGAGAAGAAGGATCCAGGGAGATCTGAGAACACCATCCAGGGCCTAAAGGGGCTCCAGGAGAGCTGGAGAGGGACTGGGGACAAGGGATGGAGGGACAGGACACAGGGAATGGCTTCAAACTGAAAGAGATGAAATTGAGGTTAGTTAAAGGGAAGAAATTTTTTCCCTGTGAGGGTGGGCAGGCCTTGGCACAGGGTGCCCAGAGCAGCTGGGGCTGCCCCTGGATCCCTGGCAGTGCCCAAGGCCAGGCTGGACGTTGGAGCTTGGAGCAGCCTGGGACAGTGAGAGGTGTCCCTGCCATGGCAGGGGGTGGAAAAGGTCTTTAAGATCCCATCCAAACCAAATTCTGTGATTCTGTGATAGAATATTGCTGCTTTCTAAATTTCCTCTGTTCTTCTCCAGCCTTGCTTGCACCCGAAGAGGAAGGCTAAATATGAATCCTTGTTATTCCCACCTAATTTTTTTTCATGTAATTTACCTCTTCTCCTGGGCCCTCAGAAAACTCATTACCTCCACCCAGGGTGTTCCCAGTGTGCTGCACAGGGCAGGGGATGGGACCTGGAGGCTGATTCAGTGCTGGGAGCACAGAGCTGGGCTGGCTGCACACTCAGTGCCTGGTTTTGCAGGATGACTCTTGCAGGAACCTCATTTGTCACGGCACAGCTCCCTGGCAGCACATCTTGGATGTTATTTGGATTTTTGCTACTTAAAAAAAAAAAAAAAAAAAAAAAATTAAAAAAATCCCTGAATAGAAGAAATTGCAGCATGATTAAAAGTGCATTTCCACAGAGTGTAAAGTGAGACCTTTATCATTTTCCTTCAGAAAATTATCTCTATGTAAAAACACATCCTGCTTTATCCTGCTTTCCTCCCTGCTCCCTCCCAGCACGATACCTGCTGGGAACAGGCTGTGGGAAGCAGCTGCTCTGGTTTCAGGGTGTTTTGGGATCTCTCTTTAGGAGTGGGATCCCCTCCATGGCTGGGCTGTTGGGCTGGACCCACAGCAGGGGCAGGCTCCCAGTGAGTGAGGTCCCTCTGCTCCCCTCAGCCCTTCCACCAGCACCTCACCCTGCTACAAAACCCATCACTCCCTTGATCTTTTCAAGGGCTTATCATTCTTAAAATGCTTACTACACTTTTTAACTAAAAATACAAGAAAACGGTGCAGAACTCTCCGGTCGCCCCTTCCTGCTGCAGATGAAAGGAGGCACCTGAAGCAGGGATGGATTTAGAGGGCTTTGGTGTCTAATTCTCCCACCTCAGATGTGCCATACAGTGCTGGGGAACTTTTTTCATCCCTTTATGCTGCCCTTCTCCAAAGCTTTTTTATGCCTGCGCTCCTTTTTTTTTTTTTCTTTTTTTTCCAAAGGAGTGGGATTTTGTTAAAGAAAATTGCAGTCTTTGGGGAGATTACTGCTGCTCCTGTGGTAGGCTCTTACAAAACTGCCTGGTTTAGGGGCCCTCTCCTCTCTGCAGATGGGGAGTGATGCAGGGTGGCGTGGGATGGATGTGGAGGTACATCCTTACTTATCTGGGATCTCTTGGATAGCTTCACTGCTGGGTGCTGATTCATACCTGCTCACAGCTGGGCCCCAAGCTGTCTCATGCTCATTTTTATTAATAAATGAGGAAATTCTGATTGTCCAAAACATTAAGGACTTTCTGGCTTTTTTCCCTACCTGGGAATTGAGTGCTCTGCACCTGGGGCTGCTGGAGGCAGGAGTGAAAGGTGTGTCCACAGCTGCACACAGCTGTATTTGTGTGCCCCTGGTGGGGCCTGCAGACCAGATAATGCATATATTCTATAGAAACTCTAGTATCAGCTCGTGCTTTTATAGTGGAATGTGACATCCATGAGCCTTTGTAGGCTGATAGATCCACATGCACAGAGGGACAGAAACTTTTGGTGTTATTGTTCCAAGGAAGGTCAAGGAGAGGCTGCTTTGTGTTTGCCAGTATCCAGGAGAGCTGCAGAGATCTCTAATATAATCCTTTTTCATTTTTGGGTTTGTTTCTAGTGTGTAGCTCAATGTTAAAGTGATTTACAAGCAGTTTAGCCTTAAGCAGTCTGCATTGGGTGCAGATAAAATCAATTATTACTTTTCTTATCAGAAGTGAAATGCTCCAAGTGCTTGTGGGAGCTGTTGGTTCAGTTTAGATCCGAGTGTGAACAAGAACAGGGCTCTCCAGTTTTCCCTGCAGGTGCTTTGGCTCTTGCTGCCCCTCGCAGGCCTGACCTGCACAGGACATGGCCCCACCTCACTGGGGCAGCTCTCAGAGCAGAACCCTTTATTCACCTGCTGTATTCCTTGCTGGAAACAGTGTGAGGCATTGTTTGGAGAGGGTTCAGGTAGAACTCCAGGAGCCCCCTGGGAATTTGAGCACGACTTGGGGAATCAGCAGAGCTTCAAGGAGTGCTCAGAGACAAGGGGCTGTAGCATCAGGAAATATCAAATTTGGTTTCCTCAGCTGCCTGCTCGTTGCTCAGCCATAGCACTCATCATCAGGGCTCAGCCAGAAGCCCCAAATAAATTCATTTTGAGTGTCTTTTGCCTCTGCCTGTGCTGAGGGTGTGAGTTCCAAGCAGTGGCACAGCCCTGCCCTGCTCTGTGCTGGCTCCTGGTGCCAGCCCTGGGTGGATGGGCTAGGATGGAGCTTGGCCAGCTCTGGACAAGGGTTTGCCTCAGGATTACACGATCCCAGAATGGTTTGGGCTGGAAGGGATCTCAAAGCCCATCCAGTGCCACCCCTGCCATGGCAAGGACACTTCCACTGTTCCAGGCTGTTCCAAGCTCCATCCAGCCTGGCTTTGGACACTTCCAGGGATCCAGGGGCAGCCACATCTTTTCTGGGCACCTGTGCCAGAGCCTGCCCACTCTCCCAGGAAACAAATTCCTTCCCAATATCCCATCCATCCCTGCCCTAAGGAGGAGGCTATTCCCCCTTATGCTGGCACCCCATCCCTTGTCCCCAGTCCCTCTCCTGCTCTCCTGGAGCCCCTTTAGGCCCTGGCAGGGGCTCTGAGGTCTCCCTGGAGCCTTCTCCTCTCCAGGCTGGACACATGTAGCTCTCTCAGTCCCCAGAGAAGAGGGGTGCAGCTCTTGGAGTGTCTTCATGGCCTTTTGGACTCCTCCAGCAGCTCCAGGTCCCCCCATTGTTGTGCTCTTCCTGACTTCTCCTGTTTTTCACCCGCAGCGCCTCAATGAGAACCTGGCCAAGCTCACAGCCCGGTTTGAGAAGGCCACAGCAGACAAACTCAGGTGCCAGCAGGAGGCTGAAGCCACAGCCTGCACCATCACCCTCGCCAACCGCCTGGTGAGTGCCAGCAAGGGCTGCTCTGGTGGTCCCAGGGGAGGGAGCAGGGCTGAGCCCTGTGCACACAGCAGCTTCCATCCTCCCGTGGTTTTGGGAATGTTTCCTGCACTGCTGTCACTGTCTTATTTTCTGAAAAATCCCTTCGCCAGGATTTTTTTCTCCTGGGAAGCTGAGAAGCTTCAGAGAATCATCTGATTTCTTCTCCTGTGTTTTGCTGCTTTGGATTGTATGGAGATTGTTTATCCAACATGTGAATTGTTTTTACTTAATGACCAATCACAGTCCAGCTGTGTCAGGACTCTGGAAGCAGTCACGAGTTTTTAATTAATATCTTGTTAAGCCTTCTGTGAGATCCTTTCTCTATTCTTTAGTATAGTTTTAGTATAGCATTCTTTAATATAAGTACATAAAATAATAAATTAGCCCTCTAAGAACATGGAGTCAGATTCTCAAGTCCTCCTCTGTCCTGGGGACCCTGAAAATATCCCCCAGTGCAGCAAGTTTCAGCAGTGAAAATGCTTTTACAGAGGTTGTTTCCATGAGGTTGTGGCAGAATGTCTTTCTCCAAGAAACCAGGAGAGGCAGCTGCAGAAAGTGTTGTTGTACTCCAGATGGTTTGGGGCAGCTCTGCTCGTTAAAGTGCCTGCCTCTGCTGCCATCACAGCTCTCAGCTCCTTCTTGGGGCTTAAATGTGTGAGCAGGTGCTGATGGGCCAAAACAGTGTGAATCAAAAATGGCATCATAAAAACAAAGGTGTGAACATGCCTGTGGCTTTGCAGGGTCTGGAATGACAAGAATTAGAGTGAAAATATCCCTGAAACCCTCAGTCTCCTCCAAATCAGAGTACAAAGGTTTTAGAGCGGGGCCTGAGAGGAACTGGGGAGAGATTTTGCATCAGGAGCTGTAGTGACAGGACAAGGGAGAATGGGTTCAGACTGACAGAGGGGAAATTTAGTTCAGATATACAGAAGAAATCCTTTCCTGTGAGGGTGGGCAGGCCCTGGGATGGATTTCCCAGGGCAGCTGTGGCTGCCCCTGGATCCCTGGCAGTGTCCAAGGCCAGGCTGGATGGGGCTGGGAGCACCTGGGACAGTGGAAGGTGTCCCTGCCATGGCAGGAGTGGCACTGGATGGGTTTTAGGTCCCTTCCAGCCCCATCCATTCCATGGTTCTGTGATTCTGGGACACCACATCCCAGGCCATGCTGGTCACCTCTCTTCCCCACCCCATGATATGGGAACTCCTCCCAGTCTCAACAATTCTGTGATTTTTACTGTCAGCAATTCATCATTTCTGCAGTGCAGGCAAGGAGCTGCTTGCATCCCAACTTCCTGCTGTGCACTGCACACCATCTCCTGAGCCACCCTGGCTTTGATCTGGGAGCTGGACCTGACAGCCCTCACTGATGTGCAGCTCATTTGACATTCAGGAGGTGTCACTGCTGTGGCTGTGGGTAGAAATGAGTTCCCAGACTTTGAAACAAACACTGCAGTTGTATAAAGAATGCAAGTGGACGTGGAGAGCGATGCTTGGGATTGACAAATGAACCTGGGGGATTGAGGCAAGGCCAGCTCTCACAGTGCCAGGCTGGCAGCTGATGAACTTCAGGTGGCCTAAGCAAGATGCTCCAGGATCCAAAGGACAGGATCTGTGCTGCAGAAAGGGAGGCTGGCTGATGAGTGGTGTTTGTGAGGGGGTGTGTGCTAATGCAGAGGAGGAAATTTAGTGATGACAAATGCTAAATAACGTGTGCAGGGAAAACAAACTGTAATCATGCAGTTACATGGATAGGGCCTAATTGCACTATTATCACTCACAGAAGAGCTCTTGGAGTTGTTGCGGAGAGTTCTCAGGAACAGCAGCGTGGCACTTGACAGGAGGAAAAAAAACAAATTGAATATTACTAATTGGTAGGAATAAACTGCAGGAAACAGAAGTTAAGCGTCATTGTATTGGGTCTGTCAGTGCCTGCATCCCACACGTGGCCACCCTGTCTAAGAAGGCTGTGGGCAGCCTGGAAAAGCTACAACAAAGCACACAACCACTTCCAGAGGGGAAGAGAGGGAATGGGTTAGGGCTCTTCAATATGGAAAAGGTGTACAAGGCTCTGAAATCATGGCTGGTGGTGCAGAAGGTGGGTGAGGGATGGTTGTTCACTCTCTGTCACTATCAGAGAGACAAAGGTAATCCAAGGAGTAGCTTCTAATTTGCCTCTTGCTAAATAAAAAGAATTCCAATGACTTCTAGGATCTGAGGTGGGAGACACCTGGGGTGTCTTGAATGTATTAAAAGTGGCAGTAGTGTGTGATCCAAGCAAAAGAAAAGAAAAAACTTCCAGGACCTAAGGAGATAAAAAGTCGCCTGAAAAAATTCATTAGGAGTATGGAAGCACCTCCAAGTGCCAGGAAAATCAGATCAATGAAGACTTCTTGGTCTCAGAGGGGCTGTGGGACTGCCTCTGGATGCCTGGAAGTGTCCAAGGCCAGGCTGGAGAGGGCTTGGAGCAGCCTGGGACAGTGGGAGGTGTCCCTGCCCATGGCAGGAGGTGGCACTGGATGACCCTTAAGGTCTGTCCCCACCCAAGGCAGTCTGTGATTCTGTGATTGCATGAATCATCAACGAGCTGGCGTGTGGGAGGTCACACGGCTCCGCAGTAATGATGTCAACTGTCTGTAAAAATGATCCCAGGTGACGGAGGGATGAAACACCGTGTAGATAAATGTAGTGTAAAGTACATTGGAGAAATGAGGTTTCACTTCACATGGCCTGTAAGTGATGCTGAGCTGATTGTTATCACTCAGGAATGAAAGGATGGAGTTAAGAGTGCTGTGAGCTCTGTGCTCCCAGAAGCAAAAAGCCCTCGCCAAACCCAAAGCCCCTCTGAAACCGGATATTAGGGTTTATTAGGAAAAGAAGGGAGAACAAAACAGAAAAAAATCCCCATCTTGCTCTGTGAATACCTTCTAAATAAATCTTGAATGGGCAGCATTACTGCCGCCGCCTCTGCTGCACCTCAAAGGCTGGAGGAGAACGGGAAATGGTGCAGAGCCAGCAACAATAAAAGGAACCGGATAATAAAGATTGCATCACTCGGTGCAGATAACGATTGCAAGGAAAATCAAAAGGCTGCTTCTGTCTGAGGAATTATTGAAGAGGCTAAAGCTCTCCAACCTGAAAAGAAGACAGCACAGGGGTGCTGAGGGCTTGGAGTCCTGAGTGGTGCAGAGAAGCCGGTGCCAGCAGGATTGTTCCCTGGTTTTGCACTGGACAAATATTTCAGCAACTGAAATGTTCAGGCAGCACTTCAAAGGATGTACTTTTATACAGGAAGCTCAGCTGAACTGTGGATCTCCTGCCCACAGGATGCTGTAGGTGCCAAAAGTTGGGTTGATATCCACAGCAGCTTACGCTCAGTCGTGAAGCCAAAACCCATCAGAGACTGTTAAGCCCAGGGATATGAGCTCTGGGTCAGAAGGTTCTGAAGTCTGTGGGAAGCTGTGTCCAGAGCTGTGCTTGTGTGTGCAGCATTCCCAGGACAAGGGCTGCCCTGCAGAGCTGCGCCTGGGGTGGGGATTTCAGAGGGGAACCCAGTAACATTTTGGCTTAGGAGGTCCTGGCTGCTTATCAGGAGATCCTGGCTGTTTATCTGGAGATTCTGGTCGTTTATCAGGGGGAATGGAGGCCCACGAGGAAGGAAGGAGAGCTGTTTGATCTGGAGGGTCTGCAGGACAACCAACGCCATAGAAACGGCAGTGAGTTTGTGTTGGGAATGTGAAGGTGGCTCCGACCCTCAGGAGGCAGCTGGAATTCTGCTGGAAACAGGGCTTGGTCAGGTTCACATTCCATGATTTGTACAAATGATCAGTTTGACTTGGGAATTTGCAGGTTGGGGGACTCGCCTCTGAAAATGTGAGATGGGCTGAGGCCGTGAAGGACTTCAAAGAGCAGCAGAGCACCTTGTGTGGGGATGTCCTGCTGGTCACAGCCTTTGTCTCCTACCTGGGCTACTTCACCAGGAAATACCGCCAGGAGCTCCTGGATGGCATCTGGAGGCCCTATTTGCACCAGCTAAAAGTAAGTCCTGACTGGTCTGAGAAGCCATGGTTGCTGGGATTAATGTGGCCACAAATCCTGGTGCCCACAGGGGATCTCTCAGGTGAGGGACATCACAGTGTCCTCAGGACGTGGCCATGTACTCCTCCCTGGGGGAAATGTGGTGTCCTTGCTCGATGGAGTTCCTCCATGCACACAGGAAAATCCCAAACAAAGAGCCCAGCCCTGCATTTTGTCCATGGCCATGAAGGAGGGGGGAATATGGAGAAGGATTTGGAGCAGGCAGAGCTCGCTGCCAGCTCTCCTGGAGGCTTGGAAAAACTCCAGGTGTTCTTTCGTTCTGGACACGAGCTCTGGTCGTGCTGGCCGTGCCTCTCAGCTGGTTTTACCCATGTCTTGCTGTTAGGACCAGATGGAGATCATTGTGCTTGAAACTTGTTTAATGTTTCACTAATTTTAACAGGTTCTTCATACAAATGGTGCCAAGAAGCTTTTAAATAAGGTCCTAGAGATGCCCAAATCAAAGGGCTGGCCAAAGCAGACAACTCCTTAGGCTGAGAGGGGAAATCTTCATTTTGTATTTAACACTGAGACAGAAACTCAGCTAAGACGTGGTTTTAAAAATGACCTGACTGTGCTTAGAAATGTCAAGGAAGTGCCTGTAATTCCAATGGAAATGAAAGGCCCGTTCAGCTCAGACACCTGGTACAGGTAGCTCTGGTTGGCACACCCAGAAATGGCCTCCCCTGTCAGAGAAGTGTTTCTGGAGCTGCTGATGGTGGTTTGTAACACCACAGCAGCCTTAGGAGGGCATTAATTCTGTCCTTCCAAGCTGGCTCAGGGAGCTGAACAGGGCAGGGAGTGACCCCAGACAGTGGGGCTGGGCTGTGGGGGGCAAAACCCCTGGGATTGTTTGTACAACAGGACTGGGGTACAAAACCAAACTGCAAATACCCTTTAGAACGGGAAACCACTGATACATCATGGAATCACAGAATACTTTGTGCTGGGAGGCACTTTAAAATCATCTCGTTCCAACCCCCTTGCCAAGGGCAAGAACACCTTCCTCTAGCCCCGCTGGGGTCTGCAGGAAGCCGTTCTGTTTGCCGGCAGGTGCCGGTGACGCCGCGGCTGGAGCCGCTGGCCGTGCTGGCGGACGAGGCGGCCGTGGCGGCCTGGCGGAACCAGGGCCTGCCGGCCGACCGCACGTCCAGCGAGAACGCCGCCATCCTCGGCAGCTGCCAGCGCTGGCCCCTCCTGGTGGACCCCCAGCTGCAGGGCAGCAAGTGGATCAAGAGCGCCCACGGAGAAGGGCTCCGCGTGATCCGGGCCGGGCAGAAAGGGTAACGCTGTCCTCCTCTGGGAGCAGGGCTGCTGGCGGGGTTGGGATAGGGAGGGGGGAAAGGCACGGGGCTGCTTCTGGCCGGATAGCGGGATCCCTGCAGGATCAGCGTGCCCCAGGCGAGCACCTTGGGGCTCAGCCTTCCAGAGGCTGTGTGTCCAAAACCCAAACTGCTCTATAGCCTTGGCCACCTTAGCAAGCTCAGCGCTTATCAGCTCTCAGTGATCTCAGCTCTTTTATGGTTTCAGCTCTCTGCTTGCTAAAGGTGTCTGGGCTAGGGCAGTGCCTTCAGGCAGGCGGAGAGAGTGAAGAGGCCTCAGAGAATCCACGGCGATGGTTTATTGAGAGGTCCACAAAGGGTTCCAGCGACAGCTCTTCTGCCAGGATGGGCTAAAGTGGCCTCTTTTATAGGGGCACAAGGGCTCAGGAACTGACCAGTTGTAAGGGTTAGGGAGAATGGCCTATGGGGTCACAGAGGGATAAGCTAGGCCTGGAGGACCAGAGTGAGAGAGAAGCTAGGCCTGGAGGGCCGGAGTGAGAGATAAGCTAGGCCTGGAGGGCCGGAGTGAGGGCTCCTGGCTTAGTTACTTTGACTCGGCATTTTACCCCCACGGAGCTATAGCTGGCTCAGGGTCTGCTACAGGCAGGTGTGGCTGTGGAGATGAGCTGATTGAGGAGGTGGCCTGCTGTGAGATTGGCTGTGCAGCTCACACCCAGGGTCCTGTGGGCTGGTTTGCCCCCAAGCAGGCAGCACAGGCAGGATAGCTCAGTCCTTTGGGGACAGGCTGTCCGAGTACCCAAGCCGCTCTTAGCTGCAAGCTCAAGGGATGTCGGCTCTTTAGTGATTTATCAGCTTGCTTGATTTCAGCTCTTTTGCTTGCTAAAGCACCGTTGCAGGCCGACCAAAAGGCAGACGAGAGAGGAGAAGGCAGCCCTGGCGTTCCACAGCGATGGTTTTATTGGGGAGGGTCTGTGAAGGGTTCCAGTGATGGCTCTTCTGCAAGAATGGTTGGTTTTGCAGGCCTGTGAGGAGTGTGGCGAGTCAGAGGGGGAAGGCTAAGGCTGGGTTTATGAGCAGTTGGGTGGTTGGGGTAAATGTGCATGGTTATAGGTTGATTGGTGGGAGGAGTGCCACGTAGTGAGCCTGAGATGTGCCTGCCTGGAGTGTTTGGTGAGCGCTGGGCACGCAGCTGCACTGAGCCAGTAACATTGAGGGAAACCTGCCCCTGTATCTGCTCACCTGATCTGCTTGTTCATTACCAAAACGACAGATTTCTTATTAAATCAAGGGTCTGTTTAGTGCTTGGCTCTGTTACCATAGAAACTCGACTGAAGCTGGTGATGGAGTGAGCTGAGGCTCAGTATCAGACAATTCCAGACTGGCTTGGGTTGGAAGGGTCCTTAGAGACCATCCAGTTCTCCTCCTGCCCTGGGAAGGGACACCTCCCACAACCCAAGGGTGCTCCAAGCACTGTCCAACCTGGCCTTGGACACCACCAGGGATCCAGGGGCAGCCCCAGCTGCTCTGGACAAAAGGCCTGTATAGACCTCTGACATCCTCCAAAGGCTCGTTGTATCTGTAATGTCCCAGTTAACTTTTTTTTTAGGGTTAGGGTTCTGAAAACCACAAAGCCCAAAGCCCCAGGCTGCACCAGGTACTGGCACCACCTTAGCCCTCTTCCTCTTTCCAAAGGCTGGCACCCACCTGTAGCTTCCACCTCAGTATCCCCTCCTCACTGACAGTGTCACATCCTGCTCTGCTGCAGGAAGCACCAGTGCTCTTTCCCACAGGTATCTGGATGCTCTGGAACAAGCCCTGGCTGCTGGAGACCTGGTTTTGATTGAGAACCTGGAGGAATCCGTGGATCCTGTGCTGGGGCCGTTACTGGGGCGAGAAACAATCAAGAAAGGCAGGTGAGCTTGGGGGGCTTGGGGACGTGTGGATGGGGGCTGGGGGCTGCTGTGTTCTCTGTTCCTGCCCTCAGACTGTGGGTGTTCACATCCAGCAGCATTAACACCCTGCCTTCAGCAGTGAGGGTGTTTTTAATCAGGCAGCCACAGGTAATTCAGCCATAGGATGGCTTGGAAATCAACCCGGATTTCTCATTTCATTTCACAGCATCATTCAAACCTTGTGTAAAAGAGAGACCTGTAATTCTCCCATTGTACACTGACCTTGGGGTCTGTAATTGGCTGTTCTGACACCAAATTATTACCAAAATAGCTGCTGCTGTGTTGTGAAATAAAAGCAGCCTTGAATTTTAGCAAACACTGCACAGTGTTTAGAAATGCAGCTACAGATTTCAGCATCAAGTGTTTCTTAATGAGGTCAAGTTCTCATGGCAGCTGCTGGTCACCTCCAGCTGAGAGAGCAGCAAGGGAGGCAGCCAGGGAGCTCTTTTCCCTTAAGTTCTTTGAGGATTATTTCCCTGCTTGCCTAAAACTTCCCAGGGTGTTGTAAACTGGTGGGCAAGGCAAGCTGTCTGCAAAGTTTGTTGGGGAAAACCACCCTGGGAAGGGTGGCTGAGTATGGGTTTGGCTGCAGGATGGAGGGACAGGGTTGGTTCCAGGGCAGGATTGGAATGTTTGGAGGATGTTGAGAGGGGGATGCAGCTGATGCTCCTCCTGCTGAAACCCCAGGTACATCAAGATTGGGGACAAGGAGTGTGCCTTGCACCCTACCTTCCGTCTGATCCTGCACACCAAGCTGGCAAACCCCCACTTCCAGCCCGAGCTGCAGGCCCAGTGCACCCTCATCAACTTCTCCGTCACCCGCGACGGCCTCGAGGAGCAGCTGCTGGCGGCCGTGGTGCGCCTGGAGAGACCCGACCTGGAGGAGCTGAAGGTCAGCACCTGGGGACTGTCACTAGGAGCAGGCACAAATCATCAGCAGCAGCAGCATTACACTTAGAATTTAATTATAATTATTATAATTATTGATATTGTTATTGATCTAGTGGTTATTGGTTCATGCCAATAACAGAGAGACCCGACCTGGAGGAGCTGAAGGTCAGCACCTGGGAATTTTCACTGGGAGCAAGTGTTACAATCATCATTAATTTTTTGTTTTTATTTTTATTATTGGTATTTTTAAATTTTTATTTTGTTTTTAACAAATGGCATTTCACATGCCAGCTGCAGACATTGCTGAGCTCCTCACAAAATCTTGTATGAAAGACATTGAGAGGTTTTTTCCCTTCAGCCTTCTCTTTTCTTGGTATTTTGAGAACCCTCATACTTAATTTTCAAGGTTTTCTTCCAAAAAATTCTCTTTATTTTCCTCCTTCTCTTGTGACTGAAAGCTGAGTTTCTCATTACCTCAGTTTTTTCCTGGACTTCACAGATTTAATTTTGGAAGCAGGATTAATCTCGCTTAATTTTCAGCATTTGTGGTAAAGGATTCTCTCTGTAAATATTGTGAGGCTGGCAGTGATATTTTTCTCTTCTTGTTCTTCCTCCCACTTTGTAAGAGGCCAAAATATTTTCTCTCTCTCTTAATAAGTATGGCTTTAATTTCAAGCCAATTTTATAAAGAAAACCCTCCCTTCTGACGACACCTTTAACAGTGTAACAAATATGAATAATCCTAAATATTTTCTGAGAGTGGGAATAAATTTACTGCATGTGCTCACTCATTTTCTGCCTGGCCCGGGTTGGAAGTGCCTCTCTCTTCCCAGTTTTATCCCAGTAAGCCACTGGTGACAGTGGGACCCCGAGGCCAGGATAGAAATGGGGGCAGGACAGGAGAGGCCTTGTTGTGAGATTTGTGAGATTTCACAGTGGTGCCCACCAGGCTTTAACCCCGTGTTCCCCGTGGCTGTGGGACTGGTGTGGGCTGGAGTGCTGAGAGCAGAGGTTCAGCAGGAGGCGTGAGGAGCAGCTGGGACCCTCCAGGCTGGCGTGACCCTGAGAAATGAGCTACAAAGACACAGGATATGTGTTTGAGATGAGGATCAAGGTCTTTTATTCCTGATTCCTTTCCAGTGTTTTCCTACATCTTTAGCAACAGGGATCAGTTCTCCTGGTGCTTTCTGTGCTGTTCAGGTTTCTCTGAGCTGCCAGCTTGTTGGACAAGGGGTGATCCCAGCCCTCTGTCCATTCCCAGGAGCTGCAGAGAGCAGGAGCCAGCGCTGCTGGGCTATGGCAATTGTCAGTGGGAAGCCTGTTCCCATGTGAAGCTGACTCATCCTTACTTAACCTCATCTTTTATGGCTAAAACTTCCTGGATTTGTTATTTGCAGTCAGATCTCACAAAGCAACAGAATGGATTCAAGATCACCTTGAAAACGTTGGAGGACAATTTGCTCTCTCGGCTGTCATCGGCATCTGGGAATTTCCTGGGAGACACAGCGTTGGTGGAGAACCTGGAGAGCACTAAGAGGACAGCTGCAGAGATTGTGGAGAAGGTACAGAGACAGTGATAGCCTGGAGAAAAGCATGGCTGTGGTCCTTTAAGGATTTCTGGGTGGAATGTAACCTCTGCTCTGCCCATCTCTGCTCCATCTGCTGAGCAGGGAGTAGAAATTGGTATAAATTGTAAATGCTCTCCATTCTGGAGAGCTCCAGGCCGTTTAGTTCTTTGGAGCTTTTTTTTTCTGTTAAATGACCTATTTAAGACCAAGAGAAAACATTGGTGCCTGATGTGAAGACAATAAAATTTACACACTGTATCACGGCGGCTTTAAGCTGTTCCAGCATAATCCTGGGTACATCGCTCTGCCTCTTAGGCTGGCTTTTAGTACTGACCAGGGACTGGAGGCTGGGGAGTTTGTGATCTCGAGTAAATCTGAAACAACTCAGGTATTTCATGCCTTTCCATTCCTCAGAGTATAAACCAGTATGAGCTCCATGAGCACTGTCACCTGCCCAGCTGCTCTTGCTGGCTGCACGGGCTTCAGTAAATGCCCAGAGGTTCGTCCTTGCCACTGAGGGAACTTGGGAGTGTGGTTCCCTGCCAGGACTGTCCCAGGGCTCTGGTGGGGATGTTCAGCTGCTTCCCTCTGCAGTCCCCCCATCTCCAGAGCCTGCACTTGCCCTCCCCTGGCCCATGATCTGCCTGGCCCAGGCTGGAGCTGACCCTCTCCTCCCAGCCAGTGACCAAGACACTGAGTGATCCTCCCTCCACATTCAAAATCAGAATCGTTTTCCCTTCATGGTGCATCAGGTGCATTCAGCTCCCTGGGGAGGGCTTTCTTGAACCCCCAGAAGAGGTGTTGAAGGGGATTTTTTGATCTGGAAAGCTTGGCATCTCCCCCTTGAAGTAGGTGTTTTGGAAGTGCTTCACCCTCCAAACCAGCTGTGCTGTACAGCTGCTCACTGCCAGCAGTGCCAACAAGGCATGGATTTTAGAGTTTGCACCTGGGTTTGATGAGTTTGTGCCCATCTGGAATGCTGTGGAAGAGCCCTGTTCGAGGTTCAAGTCAAGCCTCCCTCTCCTTTTAGTCTGCCTACCCAAAGAAAGGTGTGCAGCCAACATTTTCCTTGCTTTGGAAGCCCTCCCTGCTCTGCAGATGAAGAGCATCTGTCTGGCCCAGCTCTGGCTCTGGGTTTGGCAGAACTGTTCCTGAGTTTGGCAGAGCTGTTCCACTGCTGGTGGGGATGTGCAAACAGGCTCATCCCACCGACCCCACAGCAGATTAAGGTTCATCCTGTGCTTCCTTGGGGTGCCCTGCTGGCTTGTGCTGCCGCAGGAAGCCTGGGAAGGGCTGGAGAGGGACTTCTTGCAGTGGTAGGACAAGGGGAAGGGCTTCAAGCTGAAAATAGGCAGATTTAGAAGAAATTCTTGGCTGTGAGGGTGGGCAGGCCCTGGCACAGGTTGCCCAGAGCAGCTGTGGCTTCCCCATCCCTGGAAGTGTCCAAGGCCAGGTTGGACAGGGCTGGGGCCAGCCTGCCATGGTGGAAGGTGTCCCTGAGTGGAGTGAGAAGAGCTTTTAGGTCCCTTCCAACCCCAACCATTCTGGGATTCTGTGATCCCATTGCATAGTTTGCAGGGCTGGCTGGGTCAGCGCTGTCCCAGCAGCTCCTGACCACGGTGTTAGACCTGTCTGTCCTCAGCCAGGGACTCAAATAAACCCCAGGAGGCTCAGGGATGGCACTTCTTGCTGCTGAGGTGGAATGAAAGAACAAACAGGAGCAAGGTGATGGTTCTTCCAAGAAGGTTTTCACAGGTCCCTCAGAGCAGCTGCAGAGCCCTGCCCAGGGGGGTTTGGTGCTGCTAAGGGCAGCAAGGAGCTGCTCTAAATTAGCAGCTCTCAGCCCTGGGGAAGCTGCCTGAGAGCAGCACTGGGGCTGCTCAGCCCTGGGCTGTTAATGGCCTGCACAGGAGGGGGGCAATTAGCACGAGAAACTCATTGGTGAGAAGTTGAATTCCAGTCAGCAAAGAGCAGGGAACCTAGGGAGAAGTCTGGAGGGGACTCAGGAAAACAGGGGGATGGGGCAACTGGTGGAAAATGCAGTTAAATGGAAGGTTCCAGAGGGGGAGGATGCTGGGGAGGGCAGCTCCAGCCGGGCAGGGCTGGCTCCATGGTGGTCACTTGTGGCTTGCCCTGGTGGCTTTGTGGCCAGTCTTTATCATTGCAGCGGGCCCCTAGATGGGTAATAATTCGTTTAGACTCCATGTATTACAGAAAGTTGATTAATAATCTTCATTAAGAAACCCATTGCACTTTCTTATACCTTAGTTCTCTACAGGCAGAATTGATTGGTCCTTTAGTTAAAACACCATTACTGTTGGTTAATTAAGAAACCACCCTTTGGTAAACAAATTTTCATAACACATTCCACATGTTCACAATATCAGGTGCAGTAAGATAAGAATTGTTTCTCATTCTTTTCTCTGATCCCTTCACAGCCTTTTCCGTGCACAATGCCTGCGAAAGTTGTGTTGCTGTCTGTGGCCGGAGAGCTGCTGCCCCAGGGCTGTGGGCACTGCCCAGGGGTGTTGTGACAGGAATTGTGCTGTTTCCCTGCAGGTGCAGGAGTTTAAGGTGACAGAAGGCAGGATCAACGAGGCCAGGGAGCAGTACAGGCCCGCGGCCCGCCGCGCCGCCATGCTCTACTTCACCATGAGCGAGCTGCACGCCGTGCACCCCATGTACCAGTTCTCCCTGAAGGTACCTGCCCTGTGGGATCTATAAAATCAAAATTCAGTTCTCCTGAAGGTACCTGCCTATGGGATCTATAAAATCAAAATTCAGATCTCCTGAAGGTACCTGCCCTGTGGGATCTATAAGTCAGAACTCAGTTCTCCTGAAGGTACCTCCCTATGGGATCTATAAAATCAAAATTCAGATCTCCTGAAGGTACCTGCCCTGTGGGGTCCATCAAATCAGAATTCAGTTCTCTCTGAAGGTACCTGCCCTGTGGGATCTATAAAATCAAAATTCAGATCTTCTGAAGGTACCTGCCCTCCAGCCCTCCTGCCCTCTGCTCCTGGGGTCCATAAAATCAGGATTCAGTTCTCCCTGAAGGTACCTGCCCTCTGGGTTCCATCAAATCAGAACTCAGTTCTCCTGAAGGTACCTGCCTTGTGGGGTCCATCAAATCAGAATTCAGTTTTCCATGAAGGTACCTGCCCTCCAGCCCTCCTGCCCTCTGCTCCCGGGGTCCATCAAATCAGAATTCAGTTCTCCCTGAAGGTACCTGCCCTGTGAAGTCCATAAAATCAGAATTTAGTTCTCCCTGAAGGTACCTGCCCTCTGCTTGTGGGGTCCAAAAATTAGAATTCAGTTCTCCTGAAGGTACCTGCCCTCTGGGTTCCATCAAATCAGAATTCAGTTCTCCCTGAGGGTACCTGCCCTCTGCCTGAACTGCAGTCACAGTGTCACAAATCACACAAGGTTGGGGTTGGAAGGGCTTTAATGCCCATCCTGTTCCAGCCCTTCCTGTTCCACACCTTCCACCATCCCAGGTTGCTCCAAACCCTGCCTAGAAGGAGTTGCAGCATTAATATTCTATTTCATAGAATATTTTTGTCATTTAAGAATGGTATTTTGAGGGATGGAGGGTTAAATGAGCATCCTGGTCTACAGCTTCTTGCAAATGATTTCTTACCTTGACAAGTGACCTGGAAAAAGGAATTGAGGAGACACTACAAAATGCTGAGCCTCATCCACAAAGAAGCTTTTCCTTTTGATAGCTACGACTCATTTGTTGAAGTAATTTTATCAGAAAAAATGTACAGAATATCTTTTGTGCCTTTTGAAAGATTCATCCCTCTCACATACATAATAGATCCGGGGGTTCCTGAGGTTTCACCTTTAATCTGTGTCTCCTGCAGTTAGTTTGTTTTCTGTTTTCCAGTGAACATTAGCAGTGTGTATATATACATGGAAAATTATTGGGGGAAATGTTTTTATCTAATAAATTTTGATGGCAGATCATAAAACATCGTGTAAAGATGCACAGGGATGATTTTAGAATACTTGCCACACAGCTGGGAGCCCATTATAAATTAGAACACAAAGATTTATGTGCTGCTCTGCAGCATGTTTTAACACAATTTAAAGAAACGTTAAGCAGGAAAATGCATTCTGCAATTATTTAATAATGCACTCAGTATCAGTGTTACTTTAATTTGTTGAGGCATCATTTTTCCTTTGCAGAACCCTAAAAATGAGGCTGCCAGCACGGTCATGCCTTGTCCAGTTGGAGCCATCAGTGTCTATTGGCCTGGTTATTTCCTTTAGCTGGGCCCAGCACACGGAGCCTTTGCTTTGCTAAGCAGGCCTCGGGGTTTATGCTCTTTTAATTTTCTTTTTCCGCCTGCATTTGATAATTTTCTTGTGCTTTTAATTTGGATGACTCTGAAAGTTGTTTGTCTTTTCTCATTTAGATCAGAAATGTTGTTGCAATAATCCTTGACCTCTTATATAAGAGGGTCATTCTCAATGCAGATGCCCACCCTTGAGGGGACTTCAACAACTGCTTCAGCCCTCTGCTCCCTGCCCTCCTCAGACAGAACTTTGCTGGACCCAGACAGTAAAACTCTCATGGGACTTAAAAAAATTATTTTTAATTTTAATATTTATTTATTTATTTATTTATTTATTTATTTGGAGGAATTGCTCTTCTCTGAGTTGAAATATTTGTGGAGGGGGATATGTGCTTTCCTCCTCTGCTCCACTCTGCTAAGACCCCAGCAGGAGTAGTGTCCAGCCCTGGGGTCCTCAGCACAGGAAGGGTGTGGACAGGATTGAGCAGGTCCAGAAGAGGCAGCAGATATGATCCAAGAGCCCCTCCATGGAGCCAGCTGGGAGAGCTGGAGAAAACTCCATGGAGAGCTCAGAACCCCTTCCAGGGCCCAAAGGGGCTCCAGGAGAGCTGGAGCAGGGCTGGGCACAAGGGATGGAGGGACAGGGCACTAGAATGGCTCCCACTGCCAGAGGGCAGGGCTGGGTGGGACATTGGGAATGAGGAATTGTTCCCTGGCAGGGTGGGCAGGGGCTGGGATGGAATTGCCAGAGCAGCTGGGGCTGCCCCTAGATCCCTGGAAGTGTTTGAGGCCAGCTTGGACAGGGCTTGGAGCACGTGGGGCAGTGGAAGGTGTCCCTGCCATGGCAGGGGTGGCACTGGACGTGCTGGTGTCAGAGTTTTTCCCGTTTCCTCTGGGAGTTCCGCTCTCTGCTGGCTCCACTTTGCAGAGGAAGTGGCTGTGCCATCCCAACGGGACACACTGGGCACAGAAACATCTCCTGTGCCCTTGTGTGGCAGTTCCCTGTGCCCTGTGGGGCTCCCAGGGGATGTCACCACTGCCAGGGGTCCCCAGGGGCTGCTTGGTGTCTGTGTGTTCCCTGCAAGGCAGGACCTGAGCTGGCATCACCGTGCCACCTCAGGGGCACCCAGGGTGTGCAAAGAGCATCTCCCACCGCCCCTTCCCGCTGTGCCTCCCCTCGCAGGCGTTCCAGGTGGTGTTCCAGAAGGCCATGGAGAGGGCAGCTCCTGCTGAGAGCCTGGCAGGGCGGGTGCTGAGCCTCACGGACAGCATCACCTTCTGCGCGTTCCAGTACACGGCCCGGGGGCTCTTCGAGAGGGACAAACTGACCTTCAGTGCCCAGCTCACCTTCCAGGTACCAGCACCACCCCGGGCATCCTGTGTGCCAGACTTCACTGCCAGAGCAGGGGGCTTGATTGTCTTCTCTGCCTCTCTGGGGATCATGGAATATTCAGGCTGGAAAACCCCCCCAGACCACTGAGTCCATCCCGATCCCCACCCTGTCCCCAGCCCAGAGCACTCAGTGCCACCTCCAGGAATTCCCTGGGCACCCCCAGGGATGGGCACTCCAACCCTCCCTGGGCAGTTCCAGTCCCTGAGCTCCCCTTCCATGGGGAAATTCCTGCTGTGCCCACCCTGAGCCTGCCCTGGCCCAGCCTGGGGCTGCTCCCTCTGCTCCTGTCCCTGTTCCCTGGAGCAGAGCCCAGCCTGGGGCTGTCCCCTCCTGGCAGGAGCTGTGCACAGCCAGAAATTCCCCCTGATCCCCCTTTTCTCCAGGCTGAGCCCCTTCCCAGCTCCCTCAGCTGCTCCTCACAGGATTTATTCCTGCCAATAACAGGCACGGGCGCTGTGTTGGATTTGAATTAGGCTGACAAAGGTTATTTGAGCAATTCCTGCTTGCAGGACTTGCAGAAAATGGCAAAGCAAGGCCTGGAAGGGCTCTTGCATTGTACCTAAAGAAGTGGCTGCTGCAGAGCTGCTGTCCCACATCCACAGTGTTTGTATAATTTTTTTTTTTTGTCCAGTCTGGCTCTGCTGCCAGGGCTGTCTCCTCAGGGTGCTCTCCACCCACCTGGAACTCAGCCTTTACCAAATGGTTTTCCCAACTTTTTTCCTCTTGCCAATCTCCACACTCATTCCTGGTCCTCTTTTGGGACACTCAGAGCAGCTACATGGTGTGTCCATCACACCTCTCCAGCACAGGGCACTCTACATTTCAGCCACTCATTTTTCAAGCACGTTAATTGAATAATTAATCTGCTGCTCTGGATCCTGGCTGCTCTAGGATATCTTGTTTGTTTGGAATTACAGATACTTCTGATGAATAAAGAAATAGACCCAGCAGAACTGGATTTCCTGCTCAGATACCCAGCACAGCCTGGAGTCACGAGCCCTGTGGAGTTCCTGTCTGACCATGCCTGGGGAGGAATCAAGGTACCTGATCTGTGGGAAATCAGCTCCCTTTATCTCCTCTAAAAACCCTTCAGAGGGTCTGTGGTGTTGTGAGGTCCCCAGGACGAGGTGAGAGATGAGAATTTGACTCCATGTTCTCAGAAGGCTGATTTATTATTTCATTATTTTATATAATATTAAAAGAAATGATATTTTTAAATGATACTAAAGAAAGAGGAAGGATACATCAGAAGGCTGAACAAGAATGATAATGAAAGCTCATGACTGACTCCTCAGAGTCTGACACAGCTGCTGGTGATTGGCCATTGGTTAAAAACAATTCACATGTTTGGATAAACAATCTCCAGCCCACATTCCAGAACAGCAAATCATGGAGAAGCTGAGGCTGATTGCTGCTTTGGAATGTGGCTTGGACATTGTTCACCAACAGGTGATTGTTTGATTGGTCCCATGTGAATTGTTTTTAATTAATGACCAGCCATGGTCCAGCTGTGGCAGACTCTGAGGAGTCACAGGTTTTTCTTTATCATTTTTGTGAAGTATTCTGATGTACCCTTTCTCTTTCTTTAGTAAAGTTTTACTATAGCATAATATAGAATAGAATAGAATAGAATAGAATAGAATAGAATAGAATAGAATAGAATAGAATAGAAATCAGCCTTCTGAGAACTTGGAGTCAGACTCTCATCTCTCACCTCATCCTGGGGACCTCACAAACACCACACTGCTGTGCATGGGAAGGTTTCCAGGTGTGCTGCACACCTCAGGTGTCCTCAGCCTTCATCTGATGGCTCCAGGAACTGCACAAGAGTCACTGCTCAGTAATCTGCACTAATTTTATGAATTTCAGGACTTTCTGATAGTGAATTTTACATGATCAAGTACCAAATACCCTTCATATTGTCTTTTGTGATGACTGTACTATTGATTTTGCTATAAATAATATGGTGTCAACTTTTATTACTGTTTGTGTTGATATCTGTTGGTTTATTAACCTCTGAGGTTTTGGCAATTCTAGTTACTTGAGGCATGGGTTTAGTAAAATCATATTTTGTCACAGACTGCTATAATTAGGTTAATTAGTCATGGATTCTACACGGTTTATTAGCAGGCTAAAATCTCCTTTTCTTATATCAAGAAGATTAAATGCTATAATAAATTGTTTTTTCAACAAAGCTTGAACAAAGTACACTTCAGATTTATATTTCAAATTCGAAGTGAAATTTAGCATTCTGCTGATTTTTCACAGAAACATTGCAAATGCTCCAGCCCAAAGGACTCCTTTTGCCAGGGGGTTCTGGCCAAGATAGTGCCAGAAGAAATCAATATTGATATTTGTGGCCCATTCTGAGCCTCCCACTTTGGGCACATTAACTTCCAAGGAAACCTCATTAAATGTTGAGGGCTCTGGGCATGCAGCTGGCCTTGTGTGACTTGACTTATTATTTATTGTTGGGGCTTGATTAATAATATATAGAGGCCAATAATCCTTTGCCGTTGCTTGGCTGTTTGCAGCTCGTGGTGCTGGAGCATCTCATTTAGGAAACCCTCATTTATGATTTAGTTTTCCAGCTTCTTTCAAGTTCAGCACAAAGTTTCACAGAGCCTTTTGCTGTAACCTGTGTGCCAGGGAAGTTTGGTATTCACCCCTGGATGAAGACAAGCTGGCCAGAAGGAGGTGGTTTGTAGGGAAAGGTAACAGCTTTAATTATATCTGCTGAGAGACCTGGGAAAATAGGCACGATTCAGGCTCCTGGGTGCTTCTTTAAAGCTGAAAGAGGAATTGAATTCAAGCTAAGGGCTGAGAAGAGCTGCTCTGAGCTTGGCTTCGTTGTGTTCATCAGTGAGATGTGTGGGAGGGAATGGCACCTGTGGAGGAGCTTTGCCTGGCTCTGGAGCAGGGGAGGTGTTAGCAAAGGGCACAGTCACTGCCTGGGTGCCAGCCCTGCCTCTGGGTTACTGAGATTAGCTGAGAGCAGGAAGGACAAAGAGTTGTGTCATTTAATTAAAGCAGGGCCTTTGCTGAGCCCCTGCCTTTGCTGCTCAGTGCAGTTGGTCATTTCAGTCCTAAGGCCTCTCATTTGCAGGGGCTTGGCAGTGATCCCTCGAGAAGGCAAAAGTGGTTTTTGGTTCCTATAATGAGGTTTTCTGTCTCTTTTCAATTTCCTTTATTGCAGCCTGTTGTGCTGTTCTCCCCCTCTGTGTTCCCAGAGTCTGCCTTGAAAGTTTTTATTCCTGTTGGTACTTCTGAAAACCTTTTCTGTGTCCATGCACAGCTGGCCATGTCTCCTGGCTTGGCTGGTGCTTTCCTCACCAGTAAATGTGTGAACACACCTTAGAGCACAGTGCTGCTGTGGCCACTTGGGAATTCTCATTGTGTGTTTGAATTAACACAGGATCCACACAGAGATTGTCCTCTGGAGGGTGAGTATTCTCTGAATTCAGCTCTGAGTTGATGCTCTGTGCTCCTCTGAAGCCTTTGTGAAGGCAGGCTGTCTGTTGAGCTGTTCTTGGTGAGTCAGCTCCTGTCATGGCTCTTCTCTGAGCATGGTGTTGAATTTGCACATTTGATTTTAGGCTCTCTGTATTTGGGTCTTTGCTTGGTCTTTCAGACTGTACCCAAATTCAGCAGTAAGTTTGCTGCCCTGGCAGCACCTGAGTGCACACAGTGAAACTCCCTGAGCTCCCAGGGTCCTGCCCTGGGTGATGCCCAGCCATTTCCTGAGAGCAGGAGAGTTCACCCAAGCCAGAGGTGAGCCTGGGATGCTGGCAAAGTGTGGGGCTCACCCTGAGCTGTGCCTGGCCCACCCCTGGAGCAGTTCAGCAGGGAGGGAGCAGCACACACACCTTCTGCCCACACCAGGCTGGTGTTCCAGGGGTGCAGCAGAGCCTGGGAGTGTGCCTGGCACAGACCACCCGAGCATCCCCTGGGCCAGCTGGGCTCTTCTGCAGCTTCCCCCCTGCTGATGGAGCCACTGGCTGTGCCCTGGTGCTCTTCAAACCCAAAACATTTTGGTTGTGGCCAAAGCCAGGAGTGAGGGCTGTTCCCTGGGAGCCCAGGGTGCCAGGCTCTCCCAGCTCCTCCAGGGTGCCCTGTGGCTCCCCGTGGTGCACGTGGCTGTCCCCGTGTCCGGGCTGGCTCCTGGGAGCTGGAAATGTGCATTTCCCCAGCCTGATTTCCTTTGTGATGTTTCCTGCAGTGCCTCTTCAGTGCTGAATGCAGATGTGTCCCACGGGATGAGTGCAGTGAGTTAATGCACAGCAGGAGTACACCTGGCCAGCCTGGATTCCTTCTTATCCCAATCATCTCCCTCATCTTTTTCTGAAGAGGAAGAATTTTCATTATGTAGATATGAAAACGCCACTGAAAGGGCATTGTTTAATAAATGTGATGTTGAATAATGAGCTCTAAATACTGAATTCAGCTTTCGAGGAGGAGAACAGCCCTAGACAAAGTCGTATATTAACTCCATATTTATAATTTTGCAGAATGCAGATGATAAGATTGCGTATGTGGCTTAGGAGATAAAATACCGAATCGTATATTTTGCATTTAAGAAAACTGGATTTTTTATTTTTTTCCCACAAAAGAACAAAAATCTCTCTTCCAACTTTCACTTCTTGCACTTTTTAGATGAGGAAATTTTTCATTCTTCTCCAAGATTCATTGTGGCACAATCTGCTGCATACATTGTGCTCTCTGTGCATATGCAATGTCCTTTGATCAGGCTGGTCAGACAGGAAAGGCTCGCAGCTCACAGCTTCCCTCCTACATTCAGAATTATTATTTTGCCAGAAAATCATAGTCTTAATTAAATATCTTCCATTAACTCAGTTCTTCAGATGTACAGCCTTTTAGAGCATCTTTGATAGAAAACATTGATTGTGACACTTCAATGGGCATTTATCTGCTCTCATCTAGAAGTTTCCTAAGGACATTCTTCTGTCCTCTGTATCAAGTCTCAGAGAAATATTCCCAATGTCTCACAGAAATGCTACTTGAGAAGCTTTTACCTTTTTTTTCCCCTTTTCTTTTCTAACCTGCTGGCTAACGATCTGATGCTTATCTGAAATATGGCAGAGATTGTGATCGCATCAAATATTTAAGGACACACTTTGTCGGTTTGATTGCAGGGTGGAAATTGAGTTTTTCTGGATGCTCCAAGCCTCTGTCTTTCCCTCTCAATCCTCCCTGACACAAAGCCTGCTGTCAGCTGAGCGTTTGGAGTGTAAAAGCCTCTTCACCCTCTGAATGGGAGGAAAGGGGAGTAATGGCTGCATCCTGTCCTTGGTCACACCAACCCCAGGCTGGGGCAGAGGGGCTGGAGAACTGGGAAGGGCCCTGGGGTTGCTGGAGACAGAGGCTGTGCATGAATCCAGGTGGAAAAGGAGCCAGTGGCACCTGGGCTGTGGCAGCAGGGCCAGGGCAGTGCCCATCCCCTGTGCTGGCACTGCTGGGGCACCTCCAGTGCTGGGGACAGCTCTAGGACAGGAAGGACACTGAAGGGCTGGAGCGTGTCCAGGGAAGGAACGGAGCTGGGGAAGGGTCTGGAACAGCTGAGGGAGCTGGGAAGGGGCTCAGCCTGGAGATAAGGAGGCTCAGGGGGGCCCTTGTGGCTCTGCACAGCTCCTGGCAGGAGGGGACAGCCCCAGGCTGGGCTGTGCTCCAGGGAACAGGGACAGGAGCAGAGGGAGCAGCCATGTGGATGTGGCATTTGAGGCCCTTTTTACCCTAACCAATTCTCTGATTCAGTGCTGAAGGAGCCGTTGGAGCTCCTCACTGTGTGACAGAGCCCTGTCCCTGGTTCCTTTCTCTGGCTGTGGTGGTTCACAGGAGGAGCTGTGGAGATTGCAGTGCTCAGCTCGCCTCTGACTGGCAGTGACCTCTGGAACCCTGAGGGTAAAACCAGAGCTTTCTCTGGGTTGGGGAATGTGAGATGGCATTTTTGGAGGCTCTCAAGGCCTGTGCTTGGTTCCCACAATGTGAGCACAGAGCATCAGTGGACCCCAGTACCCCAACAAGAGCCTGGGGCCACCCTCTGCCCTTCACTCAGACACCTGAAAACACAACTGTGAGAAGAGGCTGAGGAGAGGGAAAGGGGAAGAGTTCTGTCTGAGGACCTCAAGACTGAGAGGCCAGGAAGATGTGATCTCCAAGAGTGTCCTCTGGAAGGGAAAAAGCAGTTGGCTCCCTGTGTCAGTAAAGAGAAGAAAAATGCAGGAAATATTCACAGCAGGCAGTGGACCTTGAGAGCTTTCCAGCAAGGGACACCTGGAGCAGATGCCCCAGCTGAATTCTTGCAGGCAATGGGACATATTTTCTCTTCCAGTTTTGCTGTGTGTTGGCCCATCTGGGATTTATAACAACCAAATCCAGGAAAGTTTTCTGAAATCCACAAGTACCATCTTTCAGCTGCCCTGGGGGACCCTTGCCCAGCTTCTGGTTCTGGCTGTGTATCCCTGATTGCTGAGAGGCATCCAAGAGGAAAGATGGAGAGCATGGTTTGGGAGAACAGCCTGACTTTGCAAGGTCTGTTCTCAAACCCACTTGAACAACCTTTTTAGAAAATGCAGAGAAAATGTCAACATGAGCCCATCTGGGAAACATCTCAGGCAAAATGAGGAAAACATGGTGGGTGGCTGTAAGCAATGAGAATACAAAGATTGTGACTAAGTCTCATTTCTGGTACTGACCTTTCCCATCAAGTGGAGCTGACTCTAAGGATGCACTGGTAGGAAGGAGATGAGTGCTGAAGCCATTGTCCCCCCTATTTAGGATTTTTCACTGGGAATTTTCTGAGGAAAGGTGCTGAGATCTGATCCATCACTCACCAGACTGCTTGAGGTGTCCATCCTGCATGTTGTGATGCCCTGGGACCCTGCAGATAAACAGGGGGGGTTGGACAGTGCTGTGGTGAGGCTCTGCACACCCCCTGTCCCCATTAAAATGTGGAAGCAGCAGGAGGAGTTTGAAGGGAGACAGAGGGTTACAGTGCCTTGAGCTTGTCAGTCAGCTTTTATGAAAGAAATAAGGAGGGTTAAAACAACATTTTTGTGCTGAAACTTGATTGAAGCTTGGCAAACCCCATCAAATCTTTATTTTCACCTTGGTAGAGATTTTTCTTATGAGTTAAATTATTCAGGTAGGGCGGCTAAACAGAAAATAACACCTTCAGTGTATGAATAATACAACCCAAAACTTAGGATGGGAGAGATTGTAAATAATCCATCATCTGCTGCATTAATTCCTCTAGTTAACAGTAGTATTTAAATGGAGCAATTCATCTGCCTGCATGTCTTTTTCCTGAGTGATCCAATCTATCAGTTGAAGCCAGGTGCAGCTCTGGCTTTGCCATTCTTCCAGGAGCTGTCATTTTCCAGCTGTGGGGATGCTGGTTTTCCTAAAGACTCCTGGGCCAGCTGCAGAAAATGAAAGAAAGGAATTATGAATGTTAACTGAAACGTGCCCATGGACAGTCTAAGACCTTTACAAAGTGCTTGGGGGATCACAGAATTGTAGAATTGTTAAGGTTGGAAAAGATCTTCAAGATCCTGGAGTCCAGCCTTCTCCTGAATCCCACCAGGGTCACCAAACCCCACCACAAAATTCACCCACAAGCCACTCCAAACCCCTCAACTCACCAAGGACCTCTGTGGATCTCTGCTTAAAAACTGTGTAACTCAATTCATAAATTCCACAGCTCCTTAATTCTGCAAGTGCAATCGTGACTAATCATCAGGATTTAATCATCTCACCGATTATTAAAACTGGGAGAATATTAAATATGATTTCTTTCCAGTGTTGGCAGGTTGTGTGATTTTTATAGAGATATGTTTGATGTTCAGTGTGTTCCCTACAGAACATAATTTTTTAAAGTACAGGCAGAAGTTTTTTGAAAGAAAAGCAAGATATGTTAGTAAAAACTGAAAGTACAAACCAGATATAAACTGAAGCCTCAAATGATAATGATAGATTTTACAAAACCCCTCAAATTCCTTCATTTTGATTTCCTTCTGTCTTTTAAAACACAGTCCCATGGCTGCTGGGGAGGTGGTTACAGGCTGGGTGTGAGGAGTGTTCTGGCAGCTCTGCCTTTACTGGCTCTGTTTTATTTTCACCCTGTTTGTGTCTGTGCAGGGCTCAGCAATGAGGTGATTTTGTCCTGCCAGAGCTGTTCTCTAGCCAGGTGATTCTAAGGATGACTGTTTTAATTGTGGAAAGCTTTTAAAATGCAAAACAATCTCCTTTTTTAAAGATCTCTTTTTTTAAGAGAGATTGTTTTGCATTTTAAAAATATTTGGAACTGCAGGGAAGAAAACACAGTGCTAATATATGTGTTTGGGTTTTTTTTAAAGGTTTTATAACATCTTATGAAGCAACACCTCAACTTGAGGCCAGTTTGAGCAGATGGCTTCCTTAGAACAGTTGCCTTTAGTGATCAGAGCAAGTAATAAATGTCCAGAACTTGTTGTGCTGTGTCTGGCAGCAGGAGATTCCTCGTGTGCAGCAGCAGCAGTGACAGCAGCCCCGTGGAGCTGTTCTCTTCTCCAAGGCTCCTCTGCATTCTCAGGTTTCCTCTCCTCCCTGGGTGCCCTCCCTGTCCCCACAAAGATTCCCCCCATTCCCCCAGGTCCTTGGCTGTGTCTGGAGGACACTGGCAGGCTCGGTGGTGGCATCCAGGATTGCTGTCCTACAGCCATGCCTGGTCCTTGCTGTGTTTGCTGCAGCTGTGGGGATGGGGAGAGCTCCTCATCTGGGGATGTGTGAGCCCCAGGGAGCTGCTGAGGCTCCAGCTCCACAGAAATGCTGCTTCCCACTGGGACCAGGAGCTGCCAGAGAAACCTGGAGTGATAAAGCAACTTGTCTGTGACTCACTGAATGAAAAACCACTTTCTCTGAGAAGATGGTGGATCCCCTCCTTGACAGGGTGTGAAGAGCCCTTTTTTGCTGGAAAAGCCTCTTTTTGAGATATAAACTCAAGCCCCTCCTGTTTCCAGCCACCAGAGGTGGTCACAGTGTGGGCTGCAAAGACAAGAGCTCGAGTCCTCCAGCCCTTTGGATCGTTTTCTATTTTGACCAATAATTTTTGTCTCCTCAATTTCCATGACAACTCTAAGTGACAAAAGTACTTTTCATTATGTGGATAGAAATAGATACCCTGCACAGGTTGATGTGCAGTTCCCATCTGCTGCCCCAATGTACCACTCCTGCCTGGGAACAGGGATCGTGTTCCTGGGCTAAGTTTCTTGGAAAAATTCACAACAGGGGTATTGAAAAGCAATTAACATATTCACAGAAAGATTACTGATCGAGAGACCTTGCACTCCACTGGCTTTTAAACAGAAGCATCTCCCATTAATACCATCACTCCTAATAAATGCTATTAACATTGTGGACTAATGACGATTTTGGTGTTTATTTATATAATACAGAGATTTATTTACAATTAGAGCTTTCATGATTCTGCAATATGTTGTTCAGGGAGAGAGGGAGACCATCATTCCTGATTACATGTCTGTCATTTAGACAGAAAAAAGCAATTTTTCAGAGTCTCCCTTGTTAACATCAGCCAAGAGGCTTCTCCAAGCAGCAGCAGCCAAAGTTCTGAAGTGATATTTTAAGTAAATCATGTCAAAAGTCAACAGTGAGAAGACGTTTTATATAAGCAGTTGCACTGAGAATTCCCTGAATTCAACATTTGCTGTTTTGTTCTGCTCAGCCATGAGAGGTGCACTGAATACATTTACTGCTGCCAGGCCCAGGGCTTGGCAGGTCAGAACTCGTGGCATCCTTCCTGGGAGCTTCAGTTTCTCGTGTTAGGTGCTCTGGTTTCTGGGTTTTCACAGAAATCAGGATAAGGAGCTGAATTTGGAGCAAGTCCTTCTGTCGCTGACGTTTCTCATGTTAGTGCAAATCCACACATGGAAACAACAGCTGTTGGATCACTCCTGTGCTCACAGTCTCCATGGAATTCTCTGGGAATCTGGCATGGGGATGATGCCTGGAGAGGCTCCTGGAGCAGAGGCTGGGCAGAGTTAATGGAATAAAGTTTATTAAATTCATTAAAAGGCCCCAAAGGATCCAGCTGGGGCAGTGCAGGAGCCCAGCCAGGGCTGCACCCAGCACGGAGCCAGGATGGACTCAGGCTCAGGAGTTCTCAGCCTTTGCTGAGTTCTGCTCCATTTCCATCCTGGGGCTCAGTGTCCAGTCCCACTCCAGGGGATGCAGTCCCACCCTGCCAGGCTGCTCTCCTCCATTCCCTGCTGTTGGCACTTTGTGGGGCTGGAGCTGCAGCGGTGTCCTTGGTTCTGGGGCTGGGGAAGGATTGTTCTGTGTGCCTGAGCTGTGAGCAGACCTTGCTGACCCTTCCTGGGGAGTTCAGAGTTATTTACCAGTGCACTGCACAGTCTGGGAAATGTGAAAGCTCCAAACAGGAGAGGAGAATTCTTTCCTTTTTGAGTAATGAACAGGATGGGCTGGTTGATGCCAAAATATTTCCTCCTTCCCTGGATGATCCATCCAAGGAGATGGATGGTTCCAAACCACCCAACCATCCTTCCCTTCCCTGGAGCCATCCAAGGAGAATGAACAAAATCTGGTCCTGGTGGGTTTCTGGCCGTGGTGCCATGCTCCAGCTCCCGGTGGAGCAAACCACGAGTCAGTAGAGTTAGTAAAAGGGTCCAGAGGCAGGGAGGGTTGTACTTCCTGACCTCCCCTGAATTTTTCCAGGCTCTCTCATCCATGGAGGAGTTCAGAAACCTGGATCGGGACATCGAAGGCTCTGCGAAGCGGTGGAAGAAGTTTGTGGAGTCGGAGTGTCCCGAGAAGGAGCGGTTCCCCCAGGACTGGAAGAACAAGTCGGCCCTGCAGCGCCTGTGCATCCTGCGCGCCCTGCGGCCCGACCGCGTCCCCTGCGCCGTCAGGTGGGCTGGGGGCAGCAGGAGGGGCTCGGGGCTCTGCTGGGATTTGGGAATGTCACTGCATCCTTAGCATGGGAGTTCTGCAGCGTGCTTTCCTGACAGGGGTCTTGAATGAATCCAGTGAGGGTGGGAGGCACCACACAGGTGCCCAGAGCAGCTGGGGCTGCCCCTGGATCCTGGAATGCCAAGGCCAGGCTGGGCAGGGCTGGGAGCACCTGGGACAGGGGAAGGTGTCCCTGCCCATGGGATGATCCCTAAGGTCCCTTCCAGCCCAAACCGTTGTGTGATTCATTGATGTCAGAACTCTGCAAGGCAATCAGCACGTGGGATTTAAGTGGAATTTCTTGCTTAGCGGGATCCAAGCTCCCTGCCACCACCAGGGATGGAGCAGTGGAAGCAGGGTGAGGGGCAGGCCTGCCAGGTCAGAAATGAGCATCACCACACAGGTGTTGCACATCTGCGGCAGTCTGGGCTCAGCAACATCCATTTTAGTTACTACATCAGTTTGGGCTTCTTCTCTAGACACCAGAAAAGTCTTGTAGAGGTTTTCTTTTTTTTTTTTTTTTTTTTTCTTGTAAAATGCAAAATTTATGTGCTGCTGGTTCTGAAAGTTGTAGTGGTAAATTATGTAGTGAAGGTAACTGGGCGAGGCTAAACCTCCTGAAGTCATGCAAAAGCAACCTCCTTGTTCCAGGACGAACTAAAGGTCTTTCACTCCATGAGGACTTGGCTTTCCCTTCTCTGGCCAATATTTTGGCATTTCTGGGATGTCTCTCATGCTCCTGTTTCTCCAGTAGTTTATATTCTTGCAGACCTGATGTGCACACAGCAGGGTGTTTTACTCAGTGTATGAACTACATCCTGTTTGTGCTTCAAGGTTCACAGAAAAACACAGACAAGACTGAGTGAATCTCCCCGTGGTCACTGTTATTATTTTTTTATTAGAAATAAATACTACACTTTATCATAATGCTAATACTAATCCATCTTTTTGCATTGCCTACTCTTCTGGCTGGATTCTCCATGTGTCTCTCAGCTGAAAATACTGGTTTTCCTGTTGCTGTTTAGCTTGAGTAAGATAAGCTCTTGGAATTTTATGTGCATTTATGCAACTGTAATTCATTTCTTTCTTACTCCCATGGCTCAGAAATAAGAGGAACATCAAATTTCAGCCCCTTTCCTGTCTCTCTTTTATGAAAAGGGAATCCAAGTTCAAAAGCTTGCCTGGATATTTTTAGGGTTTGGGCACATCAAGCTTTTCTGTTTGCACAGGAGTATTTAAATGGGTTTTAGCATTGTTTTGTTTTCTTTCTTATCTCGTAGTGCAAACAGGAACAGTTCACTGAGCCTTCCCCAGGACTCTGGGGACTCTTCTTTAAATACAGCTCAGTTATCAATACCTCAGTGTGCCAATGTGAAACACCTCACTGGTGACCATGGGCATCCTGACCAGTCCATGGGGGCATTTCAGGAGTAATATTGTAGCCCAGCCACAGGTGGGATTTTAGATGCCCTGGAATATCCCAAGCTCATTTCCAGCTGCTGCTGAGGAAGATGTAAGCCCCTTTGTGTCCCACCTCAGGTGTACCTGCTCCGTGATGATGGTGCAGGATTTCTTTGGGATTTAAGATGATCCAAGCCTGTTCAGGCCCTGGGAAGTTGGGTGCTCCAGCCACTCTTCCCAGCAGATCCCTGGGGATGTTTGCCCACTCTGGTTCATTCCCTAGGCCTAAGGAGCATCAGGACAAGCCCCTGACTCACTCCTTGGAGCTTCAGGGCCAGCAGTGCACCAACAACTGCAATTTCTTGAGACAGGATTATCCCCTGTAAATCTCTTTTCCCCTTCAATCTTATTGAAGAATATCAGCAAAAAGCTCCTTGTAGCACCTTGTGTTTCTGAGTCCCCAGGGCACTGTTTCAAAGAGCTGAGATGTGAAGTAAAACAAGAGTGTTGTGACCTTAAATCTGATGGACTTGGTTAAATTTGGTGACCTGAGCCTTTCCAGCAGCAATTTACCAAATCTTGACCCTGAACAGAAAAATCTTCTTGAAGGAGAGGTACCAAAAATGTGGAAGCTTATTTTTTTTAATTGCAATCTCTTAGGCATTCCTATTCCGACTGCCTTTCACCAGTCCTTGAAGGAGGTTCTCAGCTCTCTTGGAAAGAATTTGGCTGCCTTCAAAAGGCCTGAGTAATCCATCTGAGCTGCAGCAGCATTCCTGGGGTTTGAATATAACACTGCTACCTTTGAATCAGTGTTCAGTGTCTCTCTTTTTGCAAAGCACTGATGTCAGGAGCTCACCCTGGGGGAATCCAGCCAGAACATTCTCCACGCACTGTGCTCTGTTCCAGCAGCTGCTGTGGAGCTGAGCCTTTCCCTGTTCACTCCTTTGAATTTTCCCTTGTCACTCTCATGCTAAGGCTCCATGCTCCAGACATTCTTAGAGCTCTTCCCTTTCAGCTTTCCAGATCAAAGCAATTGTGTAAATCATCTGGACTTTCTGTGGATGGCTGCTTCCTCTGCCAGGCTGCTCGGCTTGCAGAACACGTGGCAGGTTCTTGTATCTTGTTCCTTAACTCATTTCTTTCCTCCTGAGATTCCTGAGTCAGAATTAAGCCAGTGCTTGTGTTGTGCTTCTGAATGCAGCTCCCACTGCTCTCCCTTCCCACTTCCTTTGTTTGCCAGGAGCTGCTGTCTGCTGTGGCATCCCAGCCCTGTACAGAGCGCCAGGCATTGCTGCTGAGGGACAACCCTACAGATCCTCTCCACAGTTATTTCCTGCTCATTTTCCCAATTTCAATTGCTAAATCATTTGAAGGATCAAAATGAAGACTAACTGCAGGACAAGTCATTTGAGGAGAGGTTGAGGGAGCTGGGAAAGGGCTCAACCTGGAGAAAAGGAGGATCAGGGGGAACTTCTGGCTCTGCACAGCTCCTGCCAGGAGGGGACAGCCAGGGGGTCAGGCTCTGCTCATGGAACAGGGACAGGAGCAGAAAAAACAGCCTCAAGTTGCACCAGGAGAGGTTTAGATGGAATATTAGGGGAAGCTTTTCCAGTTGAAGGATTATCAAACCTGGCACCCCCCCTGGCAGTGCTCAGAAGTGTGGATGGGACACTTGAGGACACGGCTTCATGGTGAACACAGTGGTGCTTGACAATGGTCACACTTCATAACCTTGGGAATCTTCTCAAGAATCTTAATTCTGGGACTCACAATTCCGGGGTTCCATCATAACTTGCAGGGCAATCTGCATTTTCTGAACAAATTGGCAAAAGTTCTTTTTTTTTTTCTCCCTGACAGAGATTTTGTAGAAGAAAAGCTGGGCAGCAAATACGTGGTGGGGAGATCCCTGGATTTTGCAACGACCTTTGAGGAATCAGGGCCTGCCACGCCAATGTTTTTTATCCTGTCCCCAGGAGTGGACCCGCTGAAGGATGTGGAGAATCATGGTAAATCAATCCTGTCCCCAGGCACTCCACAGCATTGCTGTTTATCTGCTGCATTATTATCTTTGCACGACATGCCTGTTTTGTTTGGGTTTTTTTTCCCTCATCTCTTTGTAGATAATGAAGTAATTTGTTAAAAATAGATAATTGTGAGAGGATGCGAAGGGATTTTGCTTTGGTTCTATTGTTTTCCTTAAAGTTTTTTTTTTTTTTTTTGCATTTTCATCTGAAGTTTAAATTAAACTTGTCTTTTTCCTGCACTGCCTGGATTCCCAGCATGGTTCACAGTGCAGGGGTCTCCGAGCTGGGTTTGTGCACAACCTGTAATTTACATCAGAGATGTCTCACACAGTCTCAGATGCTCGTTGCCAAGAAAGGTTGAGCCAGAGGACCCTTGAGGTCCCTTCCAACCTGCTATTCTGTGATGTTATGATCACTAAAAATAAGCAACAGCTCCCTGGAACAGATTGCTGCTTCATGGCAAAGTTTCCAGGTTTCCTGCCATCCCTCCTGAGCTGATTTCCATGTGGATGCTCAGCTGTGGAGCTGTCAGCTGGCTCCAGAGGCAAAGGGCCTTCTGTGAGATGCCTCCCTTGAGAAGGCACTGATGCCCCTGTGCCCCACTGCTGTGCTCCAAAGCTGCCCTCGTGTGGAATTTATTCTGGGTCTTGGCTCCACTCTGGAAAAATCCTCATTTTGAGCCTGAATGTCCCTCTGGAGCAGAGGAGTCTGATGCCCTTGGGGTTGGACAGGACAAAGCATCATCCAGGCTGGCACAATGACTTGTGCATTCTTTTTCCTCTCCACAATGCACCCAAAATAATGTTTGAGTGAGCCTTTACCAACATTGCCAGGAGCAGCTGTCAGAGCTGTTAAACTTGACTCATTCTGGGGAATTCTTGGGCTTAGCTTTGCATTTCAGGCTCTTTCTGCCCCCAAACCAGGTGCCACTACTGGAAATTAAAGGAACACCCCCAAAAGAAGCTCCTGTGGTGTCCCTGGCTTCCCTTTGGAGCCACCTCGGTGATCCTGCCTCTCCCTGTTATTTCCTTGTGTGGGAAATGAAGCACTAAAATCAAACCATGAGTGGTTTAATTGGAATTGTAAAGATGAGTGTAGCTGAGCACCTGGGGTTAGCCAGCCAGAAAAGTTACAGCAAGAAAAGGCAAAAAAGAGAAGTAATGAAGTAAAATCATTGCCACAGAGCAGCTGCACCGGCCTTCCAGCTGCCTCACTGGGGTTTTGCTTGTTATTACTATTTCTCTGTCCTTCATTAGGTTTTATTAAAGTGCAGGATAATTCCAGTGAATGGAAGTCAGCTTCTTGCAGATGCTGCTCACCCATGGGGCCTTCCCTTGGCATCTCAGGGAGGGCTCTGCAGCAAACCCTGCTGGGCTGGAAGGCCTTTGTGCCCTCCCCGAGTGCCCATCCCCTCCCCTCTGCAGCCAGCAAGGAGGGAGCAGGGCTGGCACTGCCAGGGCAGGCTCACTGGTACCCCTGTGCCATGGACATGGCAGCTGATGCTCATCTATTCCTCATCCCCTGCCTTGGGGGGGTGCCCTGGCTCTGGGATTTGCCCCATCCCCTCTCCAGGAAGAGGATCTTGCAGGCAGAGGAGAAGAAGAGCAGCTTTCAAAGCTGGCAGCAGCCAGAGATGGTGGGACAGAGAGCTGGGAGCTCTGGAATGTGTGGAGAGCTGTGTCCCAGGGGAAGCTGTGGTGAGGCTCAGCAGAGAGCTGAGTTTGGAGGTTTGTTCTCCTCACGGCCATCTGTTCCCAGCCCTGTACCACAAGATGGTTCCTATGCCTCACAAGACAAATCTTTCCTTGTTTCTCTCTGAAACCTGCCTGCTTTTGGCAGGAATTGGGAATTCAGGGCACACCATCTGCAGGAAGGCAAACCTGCACGCAGAGATAAGTGTGGGCAATCCCCAGGGATCGCTGTGGGGATGAGTCCTGGCTCCCTGGCTGAGCCCAGCCCATCCTGGGGATGTTTGTGGGGCTGTTCCCTCCTGCAACACACACTGGGTTTTTCTTCTGAGGTGCACACAGCAGGGAGAGCTGGTGGTGCTGTGAGAGGAGCAGCAGTGTGCTCTGTCTGAGGGGGACAGACCCAAAACCCGGCCAGGAGATTTGCAGCCATGAGCACAGAAATGATCTGAGCCACTGGGATGCTCCAGAGGGACCAGGGCAGGCTGAAGGATCATCAGAGAGCAGTGAAGGGACAGGAGGAGCTGCAGGGCAGGGAATGGCAGGGAATGACAGGGCTGTGGGGCTGCTCCTGCCTGCAGGGTCCTCTGCCTGGAGAGGGGATGGGGCAAATCCCAGAGCCACCACCCCAAGGCAGGGGATGGATGATAAATGAGTATCAGTGGATGATAAATGAGTATCAGTCGTGATTTCCTCTTCCCAGCACTGCAGAGTGAGCTGGGATCTGTCTGGGTGGCTCCCAAACCACCCCTTCCCATGGGCTTTGCTGAGAAACCTGGAGGGTTTCTCTCTGCTCTCCAAGCCCCAGACTGGGAGGCCTTGCTTGAAGAAGCTTCCAGGGATCTGATTTCATTCCAGCTGCCCTCTCCGAGCCCAGCCTGTGTTGCAGGGGCTTTTCCCCACCCAGTGTGGGTGTTCAAAGCCTGGCTAATCAGCAGGAAAAGATTTTAATTTCTTATCACTGTAAAGTGTTTTTACACCCGGTTGCAGGGGAATAATGTTCTTTTAACAAGAAGCACTTCGTAATAAGGTACCTTTGTGTGGATGCTGCACTGTAATTAAAAGAGTTTGGGGGAAGCTGCTGCTGGGTGAGCACTTGGGCAAGGAGTGGGTGAGAGCCAGGAGAAGTGATATCAGGAGGGTGACAGCTCCTGTGTGAGGGTTTGGGACCTGAACTCACTCCTTGTTCCCTCCCAGGGAGGAAGCTGGGCTACACCTTCAACCACAGGAACCTCCACAACGTTTCCCTTGGGCAAGGCCAGGAGGTGGTGGCTGAGCAAGCTCTGGAGGTGGCTGCAAAGGAGGGTCACTGGGTCATCCTCCAGGTAAGGGGCTGGGGGCCAGTCCTGCCCTTCTCCCAGCTGGGTGTCCCCTCTGTGAGGGGACATGGACACGGTGTCACCTGTGTGTCCCAAGCAGCCACCTCTCCCTGGGATCAGGCTCTGCCAGGTTGGGTTTCTCCTCCTGGAGCTGGTGGTGGGCAATTTAAAGAAATCTGTAGGGGCAGTTTGAAGAAATTAGGCAAGGGCCTCCCAAGTGTGGAATGTGTTATGGAGATTGCTTACTGAGAGGGGTTTGTTAATGGACACTGGTGAGGGTTGTTTGGATTGATTGGCCAGCTGGGTCAAAGCTGTGTCCTGACTTCTGGGGACAGCCACAGGTTTTTCTTTAGTATCTCTGTAGTATAGTTATAGTATTAGTGTGGTATAGTAGAGCTTAAAAAAGCAATTGTTCAGCCTCCTGAATCAGGGGCTCAGAACTCATTATTCCCCACCTTGAGGATGCCCTGCATCAATACCCCTGAGCATCCCAAACTGGGGAGATGCTGCCAGCTCTCAACACAGCCCCACAAAACTCCTCAGAGCCTGCTGGGGTGTGGGGGAGCTCTGCCTCTGTCCAGTGCTCTCTGGAGCCACACATTTAGGGAGGGTTTGGGTTTGCTGATGTGCACTCGGTGATGTCAGCTCTCATTACAGGTTTTGGGAACCCCTCTGATTTCCTTGATGTGGATTATATAAACTTTCATTATCACTGAATTGTTTGCATAAAATTAGATTAAGACAAAGCTCTGAGCCCTGATCTGAGCCCGCAGGCCTGGTTATGAATTGAAATTAAATATCCTTGATATTTTGATCTTAATTTTTGCCTTTTTTTTTTTTTTTTTTTTGTAAGCTGCCTCTGAGGTAAACAATGCTGAGCTCCTCTAGAGCTTTTAATATAGAGAGGGCTGCAATCTTGGCATCTGCCTTTGAGGTGGTGCA
Organism: Fringilla coelebs; assembly: GCF_963513975.1. Lineage (NCBI taxonomy): Eukaryota > Metazoa > Chordata > Aves > Passeriformes > Fringillidae > Fringilla > Fringilla coelebs. The sequence goes on from NC_140045.1 coordinate 13,140,131, forward strand.
GATGGAAATATGCAGCTTTTTGAGCCATTCAGTAATGCAGAGTGAAAAGTTATTTTCTACAATGCTGGTGTGCTGCTGAAAAGGATCTGTCAGCAGTGCCAGGCTCCATGTGCTGTTTCAGTGCTAACAGACAAGCACCGGGGGCCTGAAGGGTTTTTATTACATCCATTCCCATCTTCTCTGGTGGTCAGAGCAATCAGTAAGAGGTTAGGCAGACACTGAAGGCTAAATCAGAATTCTGTGGCTGCCCCTGGATCCCTGGCAGTGCCCAGGGCCAGGCTGGAGCAGCTGGGACAGAGGGAGGTGTCCCTGCCATGGGATGGTTGGGTTCTGCCATCAGTCAGGGGTGGAGCAGAGCAGTATTTGCCATTTGGTTTATCTAGCAAGATCTTTCCTCAGAGGCTTTGGTGACAAATGCCTCACAAACAGCTCCAGGAGTGTTTGTACAAGATCTGGAATGACACAGATGACTCAATTTACGAAAGCGCCACAGGATTTGTGGATCATTGCATTAATAATAAAAGAGAGGCCAGAGCAGATCTCAGGGTAATTTTACCCAGATTAATTAAACTCATTATTTGAAGGCTGTATCCCACCCACAGCACAGTTATACCCAGGCTTCCCATTTGTTTTTGAGCAGACAAAAAGCAACTGTTAGCTTTGCTTCTGTGTTTTGCCATCCCTGACCAGCAGCTCAGCTCACGTGGAGCAGAGCTCCTCACACACAGGTTCCCCAGGACAAACACCTGAGGGGATCACCTGGGTGGCTTCTTCACATGTGGCTCATTACTGGTCCCTGATTGGGAGCAGATGTAATGAGAGTCCCGTGCTTGGAGCATCAATGAGCCAGGGAAGGAGGTTTGGGGGGTTTTTGTTGGATGACAGGAGCAGGATCGCTGCTGTGCTGGGAAGGGCTGTCCTAGGGCCACTTCCTCTCACTCCTGTTGCCTTCTCACACCACAGGAGGCAAAACAAAGACAAAAACACCCTGGGAAAGTTCCTCAGCTCACTGTGAAAATGGAGAAAGCAGAAAGCCTCCCAGTCCCTTATTTCCATGGGAAGATAATGCCCCTCACCCTGGCAGAGCCTGGCCAGAGCTCCCTGCCCCTTCAGCACCAGGGCTGCTCCTGTCTGGTGGCTTTACCTTTGCTGAGCTCTGGCCCAGGCTGCTGGCAGATGAGTGAAGCCCACAGCTAAAATTATTCTCTACAAATACAAATGGTCCAAGTGCAGAGTAGGAGCCCCTGAGGCAAAAGTGCAGCTCTTTAAAGGAGCATTTGTTACCTGAGGGCTGCAGAAGAGCCCAGCTCAAGCCCAGCAGCTGCTCTGTTCCTGTCATTGGTGCTGAAGGGCTGAGCTTGATCTCTGAGCTCCACAAAACCCCATTTACAGCAGGTTAACCCCTGGGTCTCCTCAGCAGCACTTGAGAGGTGTGGAGGGCTTTGAAGCCAGGGGGAGCATTCCACTGGAGAGGGCAGGCAGAGCTCACTGCCAGCTCCTCGTGGCGCTGGGGGGCAGGAGCAGCTGGGCACACAGCTGGAGATGCTCTGTGCTCTCTGGAGAAGAGATGATCCCATCACCCTGGGTGGTGGGGGGTAAAGACCAGACTGTCCCAGTGGTGTCTGGTGATGGGCACAACCTGAAACCCAGGAAATTCCCTTTAAATGTAAATACCATCTTTTTCCCATGGGAATGGCCAAACAGTGGGTGGAACTGCCCGTAGAGTTTGGGGTGTTTTCACCACAAACTCCAAAAGCACCTGGGCCTGTTCCTGGGTCACTGCACTGCCTGGCCCTGCTTTGAGGGCTGGCACTGGGGCTGCCTGGGGTGTCTCCAGCCCCAGGGACTCTGAGATCTCTGCATTCCCATGCCCAGCTATCCATGGATCTGGGTTCCCTGCAGTGTCCTCTGGGCAGGGAGGAGGGAGCTTTGCACTCAGCCACGAGTCAGCACCAGCTGGGTCTGCTCTGTCTCCCTCTCAGAAGCCTTTGCTGATCCAGTGGCCATCCCAGTCACTAAATGGGGTTGATCAGCTCAGCAGCAAAGACACAGAGAAATTTGTTTGTGTTTGTTCAGATGCATGTTTGAATGCACTGATGCAGGAAAGAGCTCAGACATTAGATATTCCCAATTTAATTGTAGTCTTCACCCATTAGCCAAAATGTCACTTCCCTCTCTTTGTGATCAAGCTAATTTAATTCTTGAGCATCTTTCCATTTTCCTAGGTTGCTGCTTCACTGAGTCAGGTTCATGGATTAAATTGAATAACAGTGAGCTCCTGGAGCAAAACTGTGTGAGATTCATCACTGTATCAGAAATCACAGAATCCCAGGATGGGCTGGAAGGACCTCTGGAGATCATCCCCAGCCCCTCTGCTCCAGCAGGGTCACCTGGAGCACAGGTGCAGAGGAGGCTCCAGGATGATCCAGGGATGGGGAGGAAAGGCTGGAAGAGCTGGGGTTGTTCAGCCTGAGGAGTGCTCTGAAGGGAACTGACTGTGGCCTGAAGGGCTCTGAGAGAGCTGGAGAGGGACTTTGGGCAAGGGATGGGGTGACAGGACACAGGGGATGGCTCCCACTGACAGAGAGTGGGTTTAGATGGGATTTTGGGAAGGAATTGTTCCCTGGGAGGGTGGGCAGGGTGTCCCTGGATCCCTGGCAGTGCCCAAGGCCAGGCTGGACGCTGGGGCTGGGGGCACCCTGGGACAGGGGAAGGTGTCCCTGCCCGTGACAAGGAGCTGGAATTGGATGAGCTTTCAGGTCCATTCTAACCCAAACCTTTCCGTGGTTCTGTGATTCTGACAGCACATCCCAGGACAGGCTGGTGGCATCTCCTGCCCATGCCATGCCCTTCCCTGTCCCTTGGGGCTCCCCAGCACCACGCAGTGAGCAGGGGCAGGGCTGGGCTGGCTCTGGCTGTGCAGCCTGGCTGGCACAGGGATGGAAAATCAGGGAATGTTTCCCAAGAGGTCTCCCAGAGAACGAGGCTTTGTACAAACATCAGTTCTGCTTGCTGCAGGAGTGATTTGTGAGGAGGGCTGGAGCAGAGGGGCGCTTTGAGGCAGGGCAGGGTCCCCAGGTGCTGCCAGCACAGGGAGGGGAGCGTGTGCTGCTCTGTGTCCGTGTGGTGCTGTTCCTGGTGGTTGCCACGGCAACGCTGACTGTGATCCATGTTCTGCCTTGTGCAAGCACAGGGGCTCGGCAGGGAACTCCCAAAGGAAAGCCTCTGGTGCTCCCATGGCCCTGCACGTGCAGCCCAGCCCTGCCCACTGCCCTGAGAGGGGACATGGCCCAGGAGGGGCTGGGGGCATGGCAGGGCATGGGATGGAGATGGGATGGGCATGGGATGGGATGGGCAGTGGGGATGGGCATGGGATGGGATGGGCAGTGGGGATGGGATGGGATGGGATGGGATGGGCAGTGGGGATGGGCAGTGGGGATGGGATGGGATGGGCAGTGGGGATGGGATGGGCATGGGATGGGATGGGCTGTGGGGATGGGATGGGCATGGGCAGTGCATAGGGCATGGTCAGTGGGATGGTCAGTGTGCAGGAGATGGTCAGTGTGGATGGTCAGTGTACAGGAGATGGTCAGTGTGGATGGTCAGTGTACAGGGGATGGTCAGAGGGATGGTCAGTGCACAGGGGATGGTCAGTGTGCAGGGGGCTGTTTCACATTGCCCACTCTGGCTCATCATTGATAACTGGCACATCTCTGTTACTGATAACTGGCACATCTCTGTTACTGATAACTGGCACATCTCTGTTACTGATAACTGACACACCTCTGTTACTGATAACTGACACACCTCTGTTACTGATAACTTACACATCTCTGTTACTGATAACTGGCACATCTCTGTTACTGATAACTGACACATCTCTCAATTACTCTGGCCACGTGTCTTCATTAGATGTGTTCTTTCAGGTTTTGTTACCTGTCTGCTGAGAATTAATTTGCAAAGTTTCCTTCCAACCTGTGAATCCCTTCTGCCGCGTCCCTGTCTGGCCTGGGCAGATATATTCATTTGAATTATGAATTCTTAGTACCAGCCCATGTTTGGCTGCATCTATTCCTCTTTTTCATCCCTTCTATCACAAAAGGACAGGATATAAATGCACTCAATTATCACTGGACTGGAAATATTCCCTAAGTTGGCTGTTAGCAGGCAGTGATACCCACAAATAATGATCACTGGTGTCATGTCAACACAAGCAAAAGCAATTATTTTTGAGGCATCTAACACCACAAAAGCAGATGTGGGAAGAAACTACCAATTAGAGATGAAAACACTTAAGGTCAGATATGCAGACTATGATTAAACTGATACTTAATGCACGATTTTTCTTTTGATATTTTGTTGAGCTCTTTCCCAGTTTTATTAAATCTCTGTGGTGTTGGCAGCACTTTGGTTGCAGGTTTCAGTGCACTCCTACCTGATTGTTTGACTTGTGTTTGTAGAGAGACTTGGTTGTCTGGAGCCTGGGGATGATCTCATCTCCCAAAACCCTGAAATCCTGAGTGCATCAGGCCAGCAGTGGTGCAGCAGCACTCAGGTGTAATTGCATTTTGTCTATTGCTCCTCACACAGTCCTTGTTTGTGAGAAAACAACCCCAGAACAATCCCTTTGCCCAGGTGCCTCCTCTCACCTCCCCCACTCCCCAAACTCCATCTCATCCACGCAGTGTGAGCACAACCCTAAATCACTTCAGGTGAGGAGACTGAATTTCTGCACTTCTAAATAAAAATATTCTTCCCAGCCACGTCAGTCAGATTTAGGTTAACAGAACTGGAGGCAGCAAAGTGTCTGTGCTTCCCCAAACAGCAATTCAATTCTCTTGGCTCACAGCCTCTGGTCCCTCTCTAAGTGCTGACCCATCCCTCCAGCAGGTTCAGATCCTGACAGAAGTGGCAGTGGCAGATCCTGCTGTCCCAGCCTGGAGCACCTCAGCTTTTCCTTTCCACGCTGTTCATCCTCTTCTCCAGTCCCAGCTGGGATCTGTCCATCCCTGGCTCACCTGGAAAGCCAGCAGAGCTCTCTGTGCTCCCCTGGGGGAGCCCCTGGGGTGTCCCCCTGTGGCACCAGCCCCTGGCACTGCCAGCCCAGCCCAGCTGCAGCACACCCACAGCCTCAGGGCAGGGGGCAGGGGTCTTGGAACAGGGCAGCAATGGGACCACCACCCCTGGAAGGCTCAAAACCCATGTGGCTGTGGCACCTTGGGGACCTGGGTTCCTGCTGAGCGTGCTGGTGCTGCTGGGGTGATGGATTTGCTGATTTTAAAGCTTTTTTTTAAAGCTTTTTTCCAGCATTAACAATTCTGTTTCTCTCTCTGACTTCCAGCTCAGCTGCACTCTGTGATTCTCTCAATTCCCCAAACACCCTGAAGCAGTAAATTGGCAGTTTAGTTCTGTGTCATATGAAAATGCACTTCCACTTTCTTGCAGCCTGCTCTGCTCACCCTCCACTCCCTCCCTCCACCCTGGGCTCTGCTCTCTCCAGATGGGTGAGTCCCTCCTGATGGAGTGTCTCCTTTTGTGGGAGTGAAATCCTTCAGGATTTAAGAGGAGTGGGAGCTGGGTGCTGTTTACAAGATGAAGGCCCACCATGGATTTATGGAGTGGCAAAATCCTGTTTGCAGCTTTATTCTCTGTTCCTCTGCTCTTGCATTGCTAAGCACTGAACTGTTATTTGCAGGAAATAACTGTGAGGATCTGAGCTCTCTTCCCTGAGTGATAATAGTTAATTTTGAAGCCATCAGTGTGTGTATCTGTAGCTGGGGTTGTTTTCCTGAGTGCATTACTTTGCATCTATCACCACTGAGTTCCTTCTGCAGTGTCATTGCCAGTCACTTAGAATGATGGCATCCTCCTGCAGCTCTTCACTACCAGGCTTTATTTGCAAGACTTGAAATGGCTTTGTCTTATGAGTTATTTTGTCAGCTCACCAATCATTTGTTCTTTCAGATGCTTTTTTGATATGGTGAGGAGTTAAAACTCCATCAGTAGCCTCCTTACCCCCGTTGGCTGTGTGACACCTTCCCTTTTACCTGCAGCAATGCTGCTTTGGGGAAGATAAAGAGCTGGTACTGATCAAAATCCATGTCTGGGGATGCAGGGACCCCACAGAGACAATTCTTGCTCCACACAGGGCCTGCTGCCTGTGTGGGGGGTGCCTGGGAAATCCCTCTCCAGCCCCCAAAGAGGAATTCATGAGGATGAGCTGCTGTGTTTAACCCCTGGTGGGAGCTGAGCCCCTCCTGCTGCTCCCTCACTGCCCAGGGGTGGGAGGGGGCAGAATGTGGGGTTAAAAGGGAGATTGAGATCCAGACAATGCAACAGGGAAAGCCAAAGCTGCCCAGGCAAGGAAGCCAGGTAAGGAATTCATTCCCCATTTCCCTGGGCAGGCAGGGGCTCTGTCACACCCTGTGGTGACTGGGGAAGGCAAACCCCTCCCTGCCAACATTCCTGCCTGCTCCTGCTCCTGCTGAGCGGGATTCCACAGGCTGGGACATCCCTGGGGACAGCTCCTGGTCCCCCAGGCTGCTCCTTGGCCGTGCCCACCCTGCCCAGCAGGGACTGACCCCTCCAGTGTCCAGCACTGCTCCAACCAGCCTGGGGCAGCTCCTGGGGACAAGGACAGCAGCTCCACCCCACCCCAGCCCAGACTGCGATATCCTCCTGTGCCTGAGCTCTCTAAAAGGGCTGGAGCTTTGAGATTGCTGTTCTTTCCTGAGTGATGCTCTTGGGGAGTGACTCGTGTCCTGCTGGAGCCCCTGCCAGGCTGGCTGCTGCCTCCTGAGCTGTGCTGCACACCCTGCACACCCTGCACATGTGGGCTCCTTTTGGGGTGAGCCCATCTGCTCCCAGACACCTCTTCTTATTTATGGCCTCATGGGCTCCTCTGAGCAGCTCTGCATCTGCTGCTTCAGGTTGAGAGTCCTTGCAACAATTAAGAGATTGAAGCATCTGTTACATGAGGAGAGTCTGGGGTTATTTAACCTCCAAAAGCTGGGGTTTGGCTCAGAGACAGCAGGGGTTTGGAAAATTTGGGTTTATTGGTGTGTTTAAATCCCTCCTGGTAGAAGAGGAAGTTTTCAAAGTCTTCGTAGTGGTGCTGAGCGAAAGAGCAAGAAGCAAAGGGTTAAAATTGAGATACAAATTTCCCTTAAACATTCATTTCAGTTCCTTTCACTATCTTATGCTAATTTTTGATTTAATTTTTTTAACTGTGAGTGTGGTTGAACGCTGGCACACACTGCCCAGACAGGTTGTGGAGACTTCAGCCTTGCAAATCTCCAAAAATCCAACTGGACCCAGCTAAAAAACCTGCTCTGGGAGCAGGAGGGTGGGATGGATGATCTCCAGGGGCATCTGCAGCCTCAGGGTTTCAGTGATTCTACCAGGCTGGAACAGTGAGAGCCTCCCCAGGCTCTGCAGGGAATATTCCTGCAAATTTAGGCTGCTTTGGGCTGGCCTGGCCTTCCGTGGGCTCTCCCTGCAGACCTTGATCATGTTATGGTTTTATGGACTCTCTGCTAGGTTCCTGGTTTCTGGAAAAGGCTTTATTATTAGCTTTTATGGTTTTAAAAAATTGCTTCTTGTAAGTAGTTTTTGACTTTACCACGGCTGGGTTTTGTGCTCTTTTCTGTTTTTCTCATTTGGACACAACTTCCACTTCCTGAGGAATGTAATTTTACTCTAATAATCTCCATTACTCTGCTATTTAACCATGAGAGCTCTTTCTGGCCCCATTTATAGGTGATATATATTTATTCTCAGCCTCTAATATGGTTCCTTTATGTAATTTCTTTGCCACCTCCAAGCAGTTTATCTTTCTGGCGGCTGCTTTTAATTTAGGTTTAGCAAGTTCCTTGTCCTTTCTTGGGCTGGGATAAATCAGCATCCCAAGTGCCTGTGAACACAGCCAGTTTGGATTGCACACCTGCCTTCAGCACAAGGCTACTTTAGCCCACAAATCCCATTCCTGATATAACAAAAAAGCTGTTTTCTTGCCTGGAAACTCTAATGTTGTATAGGACTCCAGGGGAAAAACTGAGGCTTAACTTCATCCATTTCACCATCTCCCCACAATTCTGCTTAATCTTCTGAGGGATGTGTCCAATTAGTTGCATGAATAAATAAATCCTTTTGTGTTAAAGGACTTTGTGAAATCACCTGCTTGACTTGTTTGCCCAGGAACTGTTATGGAGGGTCCTCAGTGTAATTCTGATCAAAATGAATAAATGTTTTTATCTGAGCTTGGTGGGGCTGGGGGGAGGAATGACAGAGCATTCTCTCCTCTGCTCCCCAGGAATAACAGCTTTACACCCCAGGAATGACAACTCTGCTCCCCAGGAATAACAACTTTACACCCTAGGAATAGCAGCTCTGTTCCCCAGGAATAACAATTTTTCTCCCCAGGAATAAGCTCAGCTGGTGTTGTTGAAATGAGGAGAATTCCAGCACTGAGAGCCCAACCAGCCCAGCTGTGACTTGCTGCTCTGCTGCTGATTTATAGTGAATATTTTGAATTTTCAAATGTTCTTGCTGCACCTGACTCTGTGGGGCTGGGAGCTGCACACAGGCACCCCTGTCTTCAGAGTTTTAGTTGGTTAGAGTGATTTTGAGATATGTTAGAAAATGGTTTTTTTTCAGCTTCGGTCGAAGAAGGAGTTAGAGCTTTTCAGGTTTTAGTTTTAAGGTTGTTTATTGTATCTCATCTATAATTTTTTTTTTCTTGCTTAGTTGAGGTCTGCTCAGCAAGACAGTCTGAGGCACTTTGCTCGCTTCTGGGGTGGGGTTAATTTTTTATGTTAAAAACTACATGTACAATATTTACAATTACTTTCTAATACTTATCACTTATGTTAGATAGTGAGCTTCTACTCTCAACTAATTTAAAAGTGCTAACATTACAGCAGAAGATGGAGGCTAAGAAGAAGAAGGAGAAAGGTTGGACACAGATTCTTCTATTTTGTTCTTTGAGCTTCTAAAAACTTTAAGAATTTATTTTTCACTTTGTGATAAATTCACTGTCATTTTACTTAAACTGTTGTGGCTTGCAGACCTTCATATAAGGTTGGTGACCTGCTCTATGGGTCATAATCAAAACTGCAGCTGTCTTGGGCGTTGTGCCGGGGTCTTTGAGCCTTCTGGCAGGGGTCTTGGCCATCTAGGGCAGCCAGAGGGATGTCCTGAACTCTGACACCCCTGGGCCAATCCCAAATTCCAGAGGGCATCCATCGGTGGGATGGATTTGGTGCCTGCTCAGCACATGGGGTGTGATGGGGGAGCTGAGCAAACCTCGTCCCTTTGTCTCTGCCAGAACATCCACCTGGTGGCCAAGTGGCTGAGCTCCCTGGAGAAGAGGCTGGAGCGGCTGGGCCAGGGCGGCCACCGGGAGTTCCGCGTGTTCCTGAGCGCCGAGCCGGCGCCGTGCCCGGAGAGCCACGTCATCCCGCAGGGCATCCTGGAGAGCTCCATCAAAATCACCAGCGAGGCGCCCACGGGCATGCACGCCAACCTGCACAGGGCCCTGGACAACTTCAGCCAGGTGGGAGCGCGCCTGGGTGTGCTGGAGCTGTGGGACACCTCGGGACAGGGGCAGGGCGGGATGCCATCCCTAGGGCGGGATCCCATCCCTGCAGGACTCCCGGGAACAGCCCATGGGCCCCAGGGCAGGATGCAGCATGGGGGCCTCGCCTGCGACCCCATTTCCCTCAAGGGCTGAGGGATTCCTGTCCTAGGGACGCTGAGTCCCATGTCCTGCCACCCTGACACCCAGCCCTCACGGCAGGACCCCATCAGAAGGCTCTGAAGGTGCTCTCAGCCCTCAAACTGCCCTTTAGGATCACTGGTGCTGACATTTTTGCAGCTGTGTATCCAGCTGGGAACACACCCTGCAGATCTTGCAGGGCTCTTTTCTCTTGTAAGGAATCTCTGCTTGGCTTTTGTGAAGCTCCATCTGCAGTGCTGTGTCCCACTCTGGGGCCCCAAACACAGCTGGAACAAGTCCAGAGGAGGCAGCTGAGTTGGTCAGAGGGCTGGGGCAGCTCTGCTGAGGAGAGAGGTAGAGAGAGCTGGGGTTGTCCAACCTGGAGAAGAGGAGAGTCCAGGGAGATTTTCCAGTACCTAAAGGGGCTCCAAGAGAGTTAGAGAGGGACTTGGGACAAGATCCTGGAGGGACAGGACAAGGGGAATGGCTTCAAATTGAAGAAGGGTAGATCTGCATTGGATATTGGGAAGAAATCCTTCCCTGTGAGGGTGGGCAGGCCCTGGCACAGGTGCCCAGAGCAGCTGTGGCTGCTCCTGGATCCCTGGCAGTGCCCAAGGCCAGGCTGGACGGGGTTTGGAGCAGCCTGGGACAGGGGAAGGTGTCCCTGCCATGGCAGAGGGTGGCACTGATTGGGGTTTAAGGTCCCTTCCAACCCAAACCATTCTTTGATTCTCTCCATAAAGTTTCTTGTTATTTGGGATGAGGCAAGAGCAGCCCCAGGCAATTGTGCACCCTGGGTCATGGGGCAGCACAGATGGTTCTGCACTCGAATGTTGGTGTGGAGAGAATCCCAAGAGCAGGAGAGAGCATTGCTGAGCAGGTGTGGGAGGAGGCACCATGCAAGGATTAATGCCAGTGGTCAGGGAAGATTATTCCATACTTATCTACTGCCATTCATCATCCTGAGCTCCACAAAATGTCCTGGAGTGCACGGGAGGGGGGAACCTTCACCCCAAGTAACATTTTCATCTTGCCTCTGCTCATTTCAATCAATAGTAATTAGCATTTTCTAAATTGCTAGAGGATTATGAAACATCTCTTATCAGAAATCCTGAAGCGAGTGGGTGGGGTCCCTTTTACACCTCATTTCCCTGCTTTATACAGAAGAGATGTTCAAATTTAGCTTTCAGCTGAAGGCTACAAAGAAGGCCCTTTATTCTGTGCAGGGGAAATTGTTCTGCTTTGTAGCTGAAGAAGAATTGACAACTGAAGAGAGGCCGAATGAGAATGAACTGGGTTGTTCTGGGGATGTTTCCTGCAATGAGAAAGGTGTTCTGCACGTATTTGAAGCAATTCTTCATCATAATGCTGACAAAGGGAGCTTAGAGTGCTGCCTAATCCAGGGGAAAATCCCAGGTTTTGGGATGTTCTTGATTGCCACGTGCACTTGGTCGATGTCTTGCACCCTCTAGAGTAATGGATTCCCCCTTTGCTGCACAGACCCTGAGCTCTGCGCTGCTCTCAGAGGATTAAAGGTCTAACACGGCATTTTTTAAAGATAGACGTTGGACAGGGCTTGGAGCAACCTGGGATAGTGGAAAGTGTCCCTGCCCATGGCAGAGGGGCTGGAAAAACATGGACTTTAGGGTCCCTTCCAGCAGAGAATTCTGTGATTCTGTGGCTCCCTCCCCATCCTCCTGGTGAGGGATGTTGAGCACATGCAGGTGATGGGGCGATGAGTGGGTGCACGTGTCCTCCCTTCCCTGTGTGTGTTCCTGTGCAAAGCCACTTGGAGCTGGGAACAGCAAATATTAAGTCAGAAAATATTTGCTAGAGTTTGCCAATAAATCTGCAATGCAAAGCCACTGGCTTTGAAATACATGTGTGTGTGATTCTAAAATGAACTGCAGGACAATTTGGTCAGCCTCTCGTCCCAGGTAACCAGCACCAGCAGGGGAGGTTCATGTTGGATGTTAGGAAAAAATTTCTAAAGTAGAAGGTTGGTAAAGCTCTGGAACAGGCTGCCAAGGAAGTGGTGGAGACACATCCCTGTAATTGTTAGAAAAATACGGTTCCCAATCAGTTGTGCCTGGGGGTATTTGGCTGAAGGTTGAACTTGATAGTTTGGGGGCGTTTCCCACCTTGACCTCTGATTCTGTGATTCACCCTGTCCAAAGCCCGGCGTGTTTGGGTTCCCCGGGAATGCCCGAGGCTGAGGGCAGCTGTGCTGTGTTGCAGGACACCCTGGAGATGTGCAGCCAGGAGAAGGAGTTCAGGAGCATCCTCTTTGCCCTGTGCTATTTCCACGCCGTGGTGGCGGAACGGCGCAAGTTCGGCCCCCAGGGCTGGAACCGCCCGTACCCCTTCAGCACCGGGGACCTCACCATCTCTGTCAACGTGCTCTACAACTACCTGCAGGCCAGCTCCAAGGTGGGGGCACCACGGGGGGGCTCTCTGGGGGCTTTGAAGCCGTCCTGAAATGCCATTTCCTTGGCATCTTTGCGTTTAGAACTTCACAGTTCGGGGCGCTTCTGGGAGGAGATGGGAGACCTCAGTGCCGCTCGCACTGTGCTGTGCCCCAGCTGTCCTGGGGCAGGATTGAACTCCTGCCTGATGTTTGTTTGCTGAGGGGGGAGCCCTGAGGGTGCAGGGCAGCGCTGGGGTTCAGCCCAGCCTGCTCCACGCCCAGGTCCCCTACGATGACCTGCGCTACCTCGTGGGTGAGATCATGTACGGAGGTCACATCACAGATGACTGGGACAGGAGGCTCTGCAGAACCTACCTGGAGGAGTTTATCAAGCCAGAAATGCTGGAGGGAGAGCTCTGCCTCGCTCCTGGATTTCCTCTCCCAGGGAACATGGATTATAATGGCTATCACCAGGTAAGCTCTTTGTTTGCCGGCATTATTTATACATGTAAATGGAATGTCTTTCCTAACTGCCCCATAATCTGCCTTAGGAGGCAGGAACAGGGCTGCAGTGTTCCTGCACTGTTCCTCTTATTTCCCATTATGCTCTGTTCCTGTGGATGTTTCAGCATTCCCCTGGATGAACCAAGTCTAATGGTAATTTGCTACTTCATCATGGGCTCATTCTGTTCATGCATGAATAGAGCAACTGTATTGGTGCTCGAGACTTAAGTGGGGCTCCTGGAAAATTACATCCACATACTGTTTGCTAAAATGGCCCTTTCAAGCTCTTTTTATCATCAGTTTTGATGAGAATCACTGAAGGGTCTTGTTGATCTACTTACTGATCTCATCTGCTCTTTGTACACAAATGCAGAGGCACATCAGGCTGGTTTTGTTCATAAAACTTAACTACTGGAAGCTCAATTCCCACAAGAGATTTCAGGATGCTGATGCTGAAATGCACAGCAGATAATTGCTAGAGAAGGTCCAGCCTGAGACACGGAGCCAAGCTGAACTCCAGCAATTACAGAATTTTCCCAGCAGGAGCAGAAGCAGCTCTGTAAACATTTGTACTCTCCTTCCTCCATCGCTTCCCTGGTGGTTCAGCCCAGGCTGACCTCTTGGGGGGATGACTCCAGCGCTGCAGCTCTGCAGGCAAAGTGCCCTGGGCTGTTCCTAACGTGCTCCTGCATGTCTCTGTGCAGTACATAGACGATGCCCTGCCTCCAGAGTCTCCCTACCTGTACGGCCTCCACCCCAACGCCGAGATCGGGTTCCTGACGCAGCGCTCGGAGCGGCTCCTGCGCACCGTGCTGGAGCTGCAGCCCCGGGACAGCAGCACGGGCCAGGGGGCTGTGGGCACCCAGGAGGAGATGGTGAGGGTACTCAGGGGGTGTGGGCACCCAGGAGGAGATGATGAGAGTGCTCAGGGACAGGGGGCACCCAGGAGGAGATGGTGAGAGTGCTCAGGGACAGGGGGCACCCAGGAGGAGATGGTGAGAGTGCTCAGGGGCTGTGGGCACCCAGGAGGAGATGGTGAGAGTGCTCAGGGGCTGTGGGCACCCAGGAGGAGATGGTGAGAGTGCTCAGGGACAGTGGGGCACCCAGGAGGGGATGGTGAGAGTGCTCAGGGGGTGTGGGCATCCAGGAGGAGATGGTGAGAGTGCTCAGGGGCTGTGGGCACCCAGGAGGAGATGGTGAGGGTGCTCAGGGGCTGTGGGCACCCAGGAGGAGATGGTGAGAGTGCTCAGGGACAGTGGGCGTCCAGGAGGAAATGGTGAGAGTGCTCAGGGACAGTGGGCGTCCAGGAGGAAATGGTGAGAGTGCTCAGGGATGGCTGCTGGGGTTTGATGCCTGTCTCATCCATCAGGCTTGTCCATGGTTCTGTGTTCTGCCTCTGCCTGCCTAAAGCTTGGTTTTATGCAGAACATCACCCTGGTGGGATGTAATTGAGTGCTGGCAGTTACAGGACAGTGCCTCTTAATTACCCCGGGCACTGCAGAGCCTTCGTTATCATCCTCTGAAGGTGTTGCAAATAAACCTTCCCTGAGCAGCAGTCCCTGTGCACCCCCTGTGACTGGCATAGCAATGGGCCCCTGGCACACTGCCTGCCACCCACAGCGTGCCACCCAGAGCTCAGCCCTCCTCCTGCTGCTGCCACCGTGTCCCCCCAGCTCCCCGGGGCCTTGTAATTCCTTATTTCCAGCTGAACTCCTTTGCTGCACCTGTGTCCTGGGCTGATCTCAGCCGTCCCTGTGGAAACTCACAGCTCATTAAAACACGGCCCAAACATCCCTGACAAGATCTGGAATCAGCCAACACATGCTCAGGTTTTTACTCCTGCAGTCTGAAGGTGCCAGCTCTGTGCTTGAAGATTTGCAATTTATTGAATGGCTAATTGCAGCTCATACAAAGCTGTGGTTTCACACGAGTTTCCTTTGGCTTGCTGTGAAGCTGGGGAGCTGACTGCTCTCCCTAAGGGGCTCCCAGAAGTGCCCAGCATGGTGAATTTTCTGTTCATACTTGAATTTGAGGTGATGGGAATAATCCAGGGGTAGCAAAGCCAAACAAGATGTTCAGAGATAGCAAATGTGAGTTCCTCTCTCCCCTCCCACTCCTTTTGCTATTGAAACACAAATAAACTCTTCAATCCAGAAAAGCAAAATGATCAGGGAATGCCCCAGCAGCGCTGTCACAGGTCATGGTCACCCTGCAAACTGCTGGTGACAGTCAAGAACACTCTCATAGGAGCACAGAAGTCCTCATGGCTCTGTCTGGGAATAAAATCTGCCTGAGAGCAAGCAGAGTGTGACCTCAGTGCCCTGCCTTGTGCCTGGGAACACACTCCCACGGCTCATTTTCTTCCTGAAGTGAGCTCTGTCATTATCCAAGCTGTCCCTTCCACTTGGTCCTGGCATGGGAGTGAGCAAAGCCTTGTCTCAGCTCCTCCACTGAAGGATATCCAGCCCCTGCTTTGGCTGAGGTGATTTGAGGCAGCTCCCAGGGAAAATGTGAGCCTGTCATTTTCCAGAGGCTCTGACAAGTCCAGTTCCTCCCACAGGCTTCTGAGGTCACACTACAGCAAACGAGCTGTAATTGCTGTGAAGGAAGCAGAGCCACAGGGGCTTGCAGGGGAATTTCAAATGAGCAGATATTTCTGTGGTGCCCCCGAGGTGCAGCTGAGGAGCTTTTCCAGCTTTAGCCACCTGGGTGGCTGCAGTGACAGCCCACACATGGTCACTGCTGATGGGAGCCAAGGGCTGGGAAGAGCAGCAAGAGAGGGAATTGGAGAACAGAGTCCAAAATATAAATATTGGTGGCCCTGGCTGTAAAATTCCCCTGCCCTAGCTGGCACTGGCCCTGCATGCCAGGTTTGGCACTTGGGATCATAGAATTTTAACTGTGTTATGTGTGCCCAAAAGGTCCCAGCAAGCAGAAGTCTTGCTCAGGTTCCAGCTCAGAAGTAAAGCAAAGCTTTGAGTGAGAGCTTCCACATTAAACCTGGGAGATGCAGCTGAGCCCCTGGACAGCAGGGGCTTCGTGCCTCATTGTCAGAAAGGGGTTTATTTAATTTTTTAGACACTGCAAAGTTCCTCTTGCATTGGATGAAATATTCCCTGTTTAGTACTGAGAGATCTGAAGAAGCTGTGGTGGTGACCAGAAAATAATTTTGTTTCGTTATGCTTTTCTTCCATGGCTCCATTAGTCCAGAATGCCAAATTCAGCTTAAAATTCAATTTTATGTAATCACCTCTCTCCATCAGTACACGAGAGAAAACCAGCTCATAAGCTGTGTTGTCCTGAGGCTCAGCTGAGGCTCCAGCCCCATCCATCTCCTTGTGAGTGTGACCTCGGGAGAAATAAGAGAGCCGAGAAGAGAACAGGCTGCCACACGTCACGGGGACATTTTAAAACCATCATTTTGCAAGCTGCTCATCTGACATTAACTTCTGTCAGCATTTAGATTTTAATAGGAGGGGGCAAGCTCTGTGAAAGGTGCCCAGGGCTGGCAGGGATGGTTTGGAGACGCTGACAGGGCAGAGGGAGTTCTCCCAGCTCAGGCTGTGAGCCTGGGGATCACTCACCAGCATCCCCCTCTCTCCTCCCTTTGGCACAGGTGCAAGCCCTTCTGGAGGAGATGCTAGAGAAGCTCACGGACGAGTTCAACATGGCAGAGCTGCTGGCCAGGGTGGAGGAGAGGACTCCCTATGCCGTGGTGGCCCTGCAGGAGTGCGAGCGCATGAACGCGCTGACGGCCGAACTGCGGCGCTCGCTGGCCGAGCTGGAGCTGGGCCTGAAGGTACTGAGGGGGCTGAGGGGCTCCCAGGGACAGAGAAAAGGGAATAAATGGGTGTTTGTTAAAGGCCTTCCACAGGAACACCTTGGGCAGCGCAAAGCCTCGCAGAGGCTGCACCCAGGATGGGGGAGTGATGGCTGGAGAGGCTCCTGGAGCAGAGGCTGGACAGAGTTAATGGAATGAAGTTTATTAAATTCATTAAAAGGCCCCAAAGGATCCAGCTGGGGCAGTGCAGGAGCCCAGCCAGGGCTGCACCCAGCACAGACCCAGGATGGACTCAGGCTCAGGAGTTCTCAGCCTTTGCTGAGTTCTGCTCCATTTCCATCCTGGGGCTCAGTGTCCAGTCCCACTCCAGGGGATGCAGTCCCACCCTGCCAGGCTGCTCTCCTCCATTCCCTGCTGTTGGCACTTTGTGGGGCTGGAGCTGCAGCGGTGTCCTTGGTTCTGGGGCTGGGGAAGGATTGTTCTGTGTGCCTGAGCTGTGAGCAGACCTTGCTGACTAGAGTCTGGGGAATATGAAAGATAAAGCTGAAGGAATCACAATGGTCACCATTTTTATATACATATATCAGTTTGGTCTATTTGCATATCAGGGGTTAATTCTCCAATTACAGCTTCAGGTAATAAAGCCATATTCCCCAGTTTGCTCCCCAAAATTCCGTTTTGTTTATCCTTTTCAGGGCCTGTGGTGTGTCCTTGGATCTCAGGCCCAGAGGGATTGTTCTGTCTGAGCAAAATGTGAAGGCAGTTAACTACACTTTATATGGAATTCACAGCTATGCACTAATGCACTACAGGATTTGAAAAATATAAAAGCTGAAATCTTAAGGCATCAGTAGGAGAGCTGGAAAATCCTGCAGGGTGCTGCTCAGGGAATAAAAGGGGTCACAGGGAAGAATTTGCTGCTGGCTGCAAAGCCAGCCTGGCTCCACAGGGCTCACAGGTGGATTTGCAGTGGCACAGTGTCCACAGGCACACACAGCAGTGCTTGGCTTGTGGGAACAGGGGATGAGCACTTCTGGCCACCCCAGATTGTGCCACAGCAACAGCAGGTCACTCACAAACTGAGACATGGCCTAGTTAAAGGTGAGCCAAGAATCAAACCTTTGCAAAAAATGTCCATGGGTGGGGGGAGCTTGGAACAAAATATCTCAGCAGCACAGGCTGAGCTGAAATCAAAGATTGGTTTTGTGTGAAGGCACAAAATGTCCAGAACTCTAAAAGAAAAAGGCTAAAATCACGAGAGTTTTGGAAAAGATACAATTCCTTTGCTGGGTGTGAGCCACATGCTCAGGAGTCCCCATCCATGGGGCTCCACTGCAGCTGATCCCCACCCTGGTGTGGAACCAAACTCTGGTCCTGTGATGGATGAGTAAAGTGCCATGGTTGATTCTCACAATTAATGCACAAATATCATGTATGTAGGTTAAGGGAAGTGTTACAGATTTATGGTTATGCAGTACCCCCTCACGGGGTTATCAAGGGACAGCTGGGTTGGGGCATCTGGGAGGGTCAGATTGTCACTATGGTGACACTGACCTCCAACCAGGGTTTGAGGAAGGGATCTCCACCACTGGACAGCCAAGAAGGGGCTGATGGACAGAACTTTGGGAGGGGTTAAAGGGTTAAAAAGGAAAAAAATCTCCATTGTGTGGCTGAGCACATGGCAGGGAAAATCTTTTGCTCCCTGCACCCGTAACTTTTTTTCTTCATTCAGTCTCTGTTGTATTTTTGATAAGGTTTAATAAACCTTCCTAAACTATGACAGGTGAGTAGCCACAATCCCTTCTCACAATCCCTTCTCAGGGGGATGCTGAGCTCCCACAGCTGGTGTGCACAGAGTGCCTCAAGGGTCTGGGCTGGGAGAGCTGAGGGTGAGCAAGGAGGGCCTGCCCCGAGATGGAATGACATCTCAAACCTCTCCCAGGGGCAGCTTGGAAAAGAAACCTTCAGCTGCCCACCCTGCACGAGGAGGGGCAGGCTTGGCTCGGGGTTTGGGCACCAGGCTGCTCCCAAATCCCAGCTGCAGCCTGCAGATGTGTGTTCTGCACTGGCTGCTGGTGCTTGTTAAAGCAGAGACATCCTGGACACAGCTGCTGGGTCAGTGTGTGCAGCCCCTTTGGAAAGAAGCTGATATTTATGTAGTCAATTATCATAAACAGATTTCTCTTATTTTCTAGCATAAGGCAGTGGAATTGAAAATTCCATTTCCTGAGACAGGTAAACAGAAGTGATTTAATGTTTCAATCCCAGAGCCCCAAACAAGATACAATTGTGACTTGGACAAGGTGTGGCAATTAGATTTCATGTGGGGAAGAATGTGCTGTTAAATATTGGTAGGGGAATGAGGGGATGCAGAGTGTGCAAATGAACCACAAACAAAATGAACCACAGGAATCTGTAACACAGGCTGCAAACTTCTCCCCAAACCCTGCCACACATCAAGGCAGGAAAGGAGATGGGGTCTGCAGAAAAGGCTCCTCAGAGGGCAGCAGCAGCCCCTGAGCTGGGATTCAGAGACACCCTGGGGCTGGGACTGGGGGAGAGCAGCAGAGCAGAGCAGCATTTGGCATTTCTGGTCTTTGTCAAGTCTGGTGTTTGGTGCACTAACACATCTGAAGGCTCTGAGAGGCCATCAGTGGCAATTCCAAGCACCAGGGAGTCCTTAAGGCTGGAGAAGCCCTTTGAGGTCCCCAGGTCCAGCCATCACCCCAGCAGCAGCCCCGTGCTCACCCCTAAACCATGGCCTCAGCTGCCACGGCCAGATGGTTTCTTGGGCACTTCCAGGGCACTTGGGCTCAGCTGGTGCTGACCCCACCAGGGCTGGGGGTTCAGTCCCTGATCTAAGAGTTGGGCTTGATGATCCTTGAGGGCCCCTTCCAGCTGGGAATGTTCTGTCAGAATGTTCTGTCAGCCTGTGGCTGGTGACTCCACCACAGCCTGTTCCAGTGCTTCACAGCCCCCTGCCTGGAGAAAGCTTTCCTGATATCCAGACCAGATCTCCCCTGGCACAACCTGAGCCCAGTTCTTGTGTCTGCAGCCACAGGTCACGTGTGGGTCCCTGCAGAGCTGAATTAGACCTTGAGCATGACCCAAAACCCTGCTCAGCATCCCTCACCTCACCTCCCACCCCTGGGGGACCACAGAGCAGCCAGAGGGGCTGGAGCTCTTCCTGGTGCTGCCCTCACTTGACTCTGGGCCTTGCACTGAAGAAATCCTGCTTTAATTGCCCTTGCTGGCAATTAAAGGGCTGTCAAGGCTCGCTCCTCTCTGGGGCTGGGGTGCTGCAGTGACAGCACTCAGAGGAGGAGAGTTTACAAGCCAGGCCCCACAGAGCTCAGCAGAGAATAAATAAAGCCCAGAGAAAACAAGGCTTATTGTTTTTAACTGACTGAAGGATCTGCCAAAAGAAGGCGATTTGGAAATGTCACGCCTAATTTGAATTTTTGAATAATTCATGGTGTCGTCCTAGCGGAAAGTGATTGTTTGGTCCAAAAATAGGAGACATCCCATTAGGAGGAAGAGAAATTGCAATAGACTGGTAGCCATCAGAAATAACTGGCATGTTGCATTTCAAAGCCCTTTGTTCTGGCTGGCTTGGGTGGAACCAGAGGCTGGGCTGAAGCCCTTGCATGTTAATGTTGTACCGGCCTCATTTTTTGCAAGCAGATCCTCTGGTTTGCAATTTGGGTGAAGGATGAGCCTCCAAAATGAGGATAATATATATTGTAAAATAACAAAGACCAAATTTTGATAGGCAAGCCGGGTATCAAGTGAAAATAACCTGAACTGAGGAAACAGTTTGTGTCTGTAGTGTGCTCATCTTGAGGGAATGGCTGCAGGCTGATTAGGATTTCCTTCAAGGGTGTCTTTAAATGAAAATTACTCCCAGCGTTTGGGAAGAAAAAAAAAATTTAAAAAGTAACTTGAATAATTTCTGATGCACTTCAGTATTCAGCATCTGAAATGCAAATTTATGCATAATTGTGTTTGGACAACTCTATGAGATTGCTGCTGTAGATGCTTTGAACCCTCACAGGAGACTCAAAGCATGCTTGAGTGCGCAGGCTTTAAAAATTGCTTTTCTCCAGCCTTGCTGAGAAATACATTTGCTAATTCATTTGTTTCCTGAAAGTAAAACTAGACATGATATATGATCGAGGGGGGGCTGTCTTTAAATCAATTTGGCTGCTTGCACACACCCTGCCATATTCCTACCCACGTGAAAGTGCTTCCAGGAGCACAGAGTCCTCCTGTCCCACTGTCCTGCCGTGGCCAGGGCAGGGATTCTTGTTCTCCCTGAAGGTCTTGCCATGGTTTCAGCCCATTGATGGTTCCTCTTTGTGTCCAGTTTCTCCTGAGGATGGAGATCATGATGGAGATTTTGGGAGGTTGTTCCTCATATTTTAGTGTTAATTGCAAGTGCTGCTTATTCCAGCTTTTCCTTTCACCTCATTAGCTGTTGTGGCTTTGAGAGCCATTTTAAACCCCTTGTATTCAGGATTTTCTCTACCCACCAGGAATTTGCTCTCCAGGGTGTCTCTGAATCCCAGCTCAGGGGCTGCTGCTGCCCTCTGAGGAGCCTTTTCTGCAGACCCCATCTCCTTCCCTGTCTTGATGTGTGGCACGGTTTGGGGAGAGGTTTGCAGCCTGTGTTACAGATTCCTGTGGTTCATTTTGCTTGTGGTTTTTTGGTTTAATTTTGTTTGTGGTTTATTTGCACACTCTGCATCCCCTCGTTCCCCTACCAATATTTAACAGCACATTCTTCCCCACATGAAATCTAATTGCCACCCCTTGTCCAAGTCACACTTCTATGGCTGGGTTTGGTGATATTAAAGGTCTTTCTCAGCTGTCAGTGTGTCCCAGAGGGCATGGCCAGCACAGGAACAAACTGCAGAGATCTTGAACTGCTGGGCTCTGCCAAGCATTGCTAAACAACTGTGGGAGCTGCTTTAAGAAGATTTCCACTTTTTCTAAAGCTTCCTGGATTTTTGTGGCCCCAGCAAAGGGCACCTCTGCTGACCTCACGGCTGGAGGCACTGAAGTCCTGAGAAAGAACAGTTGGAATCTTTTATTGTGAATAGACTGACCCAATTCCCTCCCCCTTGTTCTCAGCAATGGCTCCACTGATTCCAGTTAATCTTTCCAAAAACACTTAGCCCGAGGCAAAGAGAAATTGTAAATGAGATAAATTTTGGCCAAATGATAAGGGAACAAAAGGAAGTGTTTATGATGGAGAGCAGTGATGGACATTATCTGCGGCTCTCCAAAGTTCTGGGGGTGTTGCAGCCCTCCAGCTGAGCACAGAGCTGCAGAGATCTGAGCTGTGCAGACCATTCCACTCCAGGGAAGCTGAGCTGGCATTTGCAGGTTTTCTCTTTGCATCCTGCTTGGCTTGAGTGAGCCAGAATCACAGAGGAGTGGGTCAGGACATTGCTCCAGCCCCATCCTGCCCCCAGGCAGAGCAGCTTGTTCTGGACCATGCGCTGGTGGGTTTTGAACATTTCCAGGGATGGAGACTCCACTGTGGACAACCTGTTCCAGTGCTCAGCCACCCTCAGGTTGTCTTTCAGTGGAAGGTCCTGGAATTCAGCTCTTCTGGCAGAACTGATACAGGTTTCTAAAAGCTTTGAAACTAATTAATTGCTGCACAAAGGAGAAGTCAAAGCTCTCTCTTTATCTCACTTGGCTGAATCATATCTTACTTTGTTGTGCTCCTTCCCTGCTGTGGAAGGAGCTGTGATTACATTTGCAGACAACACGTGAAGTCAAAGAGAAAATCTTGCACTGCAAAGCAGGAAATGAGGGGAGGAGTGAGGGGAAGTGGAGGAGAGGAGGGGGATAGCACTCAACATAGCAAATATTTGGACAGTTTTAGAGTAGATCATCAGAAACTCCAGTATCCTGCCCTGGCAGTGAGTGAGAACAGCTTTACACCCCTGAAAATCATGAGAGAAAACAGAAAATACACCAGGACAACGGAGGGATACCCCTGCTGCTGTCACTGTCACACAGCTTTTCCTCCCAGTAGTATTTTTACAGCAGGTTGCAGGAATATGCAATAGAAAGGTGTGCAGGAAAGCCCCAAACTCATGAAGTCACCCAGAGTACGTGGCCAGCAGTGTCTGTGTGGGATTCTGTGCTCTTCTCATGCCCTGGCCCTGCTGTGCTTCCAGCCAGGCTCTGCTGGGCAGTGTCAGTGCTGCCTGTGCCCTTTGGGGTGTTTGTGAGGGTCCCCAGGACGAGGTGAGAGATGAGAATCTGACTCCAAGTTCTCAGAAGGCTGATATTATATTATATTATATTATATTATATTATATTATATTATATTATATTATATTATATTATATTATATTATATTATATTATATTATATTATATTATATTATATTATATTATATTATATTATATTATATTATATTATATTATATTATATTATATTATATTATATATCAATCATATCATATAATCATATTATATTATATTATAATCATATTATATTATCTCATATTATATTATAATCATAATATATTATATAATATCATATTCATCTATCATCTATTATATTATATTATATTATATTGCTATAGTAAAACTGTACTGAAGAAAGAGAAAGGATACATCAGAAGGTTTAACAAAAAAAAAATAACAAAAACTCATGGCTGCTCAGAGCCTCGACACAGCTGGACCATGATTGGTCATTAAACTAAAACAATTCACATGGAACCAATCCAACATTCACCTGTTGGTAAACAATGTCCAAGCCACATTCCAAAGCAGCAAACACAGGAGCAGCGATCAGATTATTCTTGTTTTCATTCCTCCCTGAGGCTTCTCAGCTTCTCAGGAGAAAAATTCCTGGGCCAAGAGGATTTTTCAGTAAATATCCTGATTACACCCTTTCTCTCCAGGGGGAGCTGACCATGACCAGCGAGATGGAGACCTTGCAGAGCTGCCTCTTCCTGGGCACGGTGCCCGAGTCCTGGCTGAGGAGATCCTACCCTTCCACGGCCAGCCTGGCCTCGTGGTTCGCCGACCTGCTGGCCCGCATCAGCGAGCTGGAAGCCTGGACCAGGGACTTCTCCTTGCCCTGCACGCTGTGGCTGGGAGGGCTCTTCAACCCCCAGGCCATGCTGACTGCCATCATGCAGAGCACGGCCCGCAGGAACAGGTGGCCCCTGGACAGGATGGCGCTGCAGTGCGATGTCACCAAGAAGAGCAGAGAGGATTTTGCCAGTGCTCCTCGCGAGGGGGCCTACGTGCACGGGCTGTTCATGGAGGGAGCGCGCTGGGATGCTCAGGTGAGCTCTGCCAGGCTCTGGGGCTCAGGGAGGAGCCACAGGTGTGGTGGTCCTGCATCTGATTGCAACACTGATCCAACACTCTCCGCTTATTTGTCCCTTCTGATCCAACACTCTCCGCTTATTTGTCCCTTCTGATCCAACACTCTCAGCTTATTTTTCTCTTCTGATCCAACACTCTCCACTTATTTGTCCCATCTGATCCAGCACTCTCTGCTTATTTTTCTCTTCTGATCCAACACTCTCCACTTACTTGTCCTGAATCAGCTCCCTCTCTGCAATGGTTTTCCAACACTCTCCACTTACTTGTCCTGAATCAGCTCCCTCTCTGCAATGGTTTTCCAACACTCTCCACTTACTTGTCCTGAATCAGCTCCCTCTCTGCAATGGTTTTCCAACACTCTCCACTTACTTGTCCTGAATCAGCTCCCTCTCTGCAACGCTTTTCCATGAAGGATAGGAAGTTAGGGAAAGCTGTGCCCTCCCTGATGGATGCCGTTTCATCACATCTCCTTGGGCGGTTCAAAGCTCCAGGTTGGTTTTTTTTTGCTCTGGAAATGGCCTGAATGGGGTCTGGGAAGCCACAGGCAGGCAGGAGCATTGCCAAGGGCTCTGCTGGGAGATGGCAGTGAGGATCTCGCTGGGTCAGCTCAGATCTCTGTTCTCAGGTCTGGGCTCTGCTCACAGAGACAATCACAGAGCCCTGCCCAGCTCCCAGCTCTGCCCCCACAGTTCCCTGGCTCTTCCCCTCTCCACACACAGCCCTTGGGAGGTCACAGCCCCTGCCACAGGGAGCACTGGCTTTCTGCTGCCCTAAAAACCTGACAGAAATCAGCTGGACACACCAGAACACAGACAGCTTTTAAAAATTCCCAGTCCTGCGTATCAAATGCTCCATTTAAGAACATTCCAGTGCCTGCTGTTATGTTTTCTTTGCCACTGTGACCAGAAAATGAGTTCAGCTGGAAGTGGAGAGTAAGAGGTTTTGGGGGTGCAAAGCCAGAAATCTCTGGGAAATACTTGGCTTCTCCCCTCTGCCTCCCTCCAAGAATTGGTCTGAGTGATTGCAATGGGATTTGTCTTCAGGGACAATCCCAACACCAGTAAATGTGTTTTTCTGATTACATTTTCCTTGTGATTGAAAGATACTGAGCAATTATGTTCATGGAGCCATTCATAATCTCTGGGTATCATGCTTCAATTTATTTCAGAAAGGAAAAGGATATTTTTATGGGTTGCTGCTCCCACTGAAATATCATTTCTACCTAGTAGAACTATTCATTTTACCTATAATCCAGTGAGTACCAGTGTGCATTAATGGATGCAGGACTTTTAAAACAGGTGCACAGCTCTTTTGGGTTGTGTACTCCTTTCAGATTAATCCTCTGATAAAAATGGCAGGCCACATTTAGAAGAATTCCTCTGGGGAACACCTCCACTTTTAAAAGAATATTTCACATTTAGGTTGTGCCTCCAAAAAAGGAAAGAGTCCTTCTATGTTCTGCTACTCACATTTTTCTATTTATTTAAACATTTATGTTTGCCCTTGGGTATCTTAAATTTATAAAACATTCATTACAAAACAGCAGGCAGCTATTAGATGAAATGAAACCAAGCAGATTATTTTGGGTGCGAACAATCTCTTCCTGCAGCCCTGTTAAAGTCACTGGGACTCAGTGGCAGTCAGAGGGATGCTGTGACTGGGGACACTTGGAGACCTTTCATCTCAAGCTGCTGACTGATCCCTGGCTTTCTGGGTCTCTGCAATAGAGAGTTTGGTGCCCTGTCCCTCCCCAGGGGGGTTGGAGCGTGGTGGGACAGGGGCAGGGGTGGGTTTCACACCATGTGTGCTCCACGGAGCTTTGGCAGCTGTGCACAGCACAGCCCCTGCCATGGAACCACAGGATCCCAAGCTGCCTTGGGCTGGAAGGGACTGTAAAAGTCAGCTCATTCCAGGCCACCACGGGCAGGGACACCTTCCACTGTCCCAGGCTGCTCCAAGCCCTGTCCAGCCTGGCCTGGGACCCCTCCAGGCATGGGGCAGCCACAGGGCAGGGCCCCACCACCTCACAGGGAAGGGTTTTTCATTCCCCTTGTCCAGCTGAAGCCACTGACCCCATCACTTGGGGACCACCTTGGAGTGCTCCCTGCTGGCTCCATGTCCCTTCCCTGCCAGCTCCGTGTCCCCTCCCCAGCTGGCTCTGTGTCCCCTTCCAGCTGACCCCAAAGGGGCTGTGATGTGAGGAACCTGTGCTGGGACCCTGTCTTGGTTTGAACAGACAGCTGTGTGCTAAGGAAGGCAGGAGCCTCCCCTGAAATGGAAAATGCAAACCCCCTCCCCCTGAATTATTATAATTTTGAAATTAAGGGGCTCTCAGGCAAAGATATGGGAACAGGAATAGCAGTTCTTTATTAGGGAAGAAAATGAAAATAAAATAAACAATGCAGTGAACCAAACCAACACTGCCAGAGCCAGAACACAGCCTGGCACCCCGTGGGTCAGGGTGCTGGCAGCAGGGCCATTGGAATTGTGGCTGCAGCCCTCCTGCAGTGCCAGGGGTGGTTCTGCTGGAGCAGGGATCCTGCAGAAAGGTGCAGTGGAAGAGGCAGCTGCTTCTCTGGGAATGCAGTGGGCAAAGGCTGCTCTGGTGTCCCAAAAACTCAGATTGTATCCAGGTAGGAATGCTTGGCTCCTCCCCTGGGCGAAGCATCTCCCCATGGGATGATGGAGTTTGATCAGCCAGGCAGGAACACTTGCTGGCCATGGGCAGAAGATAATTAATAATTAATGGCCCATTAACAGCAGAGATCTCCTGGAGGGAGGACTGGCTGTGGAAGAGATAAAGAAAACCCCCAATTAACAGAACTGCCCCACCCCACTCTCAGTTTCCTGCTGGGAATCTGGGACAAGCAGAAGTGAGGGATCCTTTAGGATCTGAGGCTGAGCTCTCCAGGCTCAGAGTGGGGGTTCTGCACCACGAGGGCTGTGCTGCTCGTCAGGAAGAACTGCTTTCAGAGCAGAATTAATTTCTGATGATGAGAGCGATAAAAAATGCAAATGAGAATCAGCCCAGACATAACAAAATGATATCTTACATAGAGGTACTCAGAAGATTTCAGCTCTTGTTAACCCAGAAACAGGTAGAATATCTCTTGGAAATTTCATTTGAAGTATTCTCAGCAGTAAAAAAAAGAGAAAGACCTGATTAAAACCCAGTCTCAGGAATGAAAGGTGTGAATTTAAGAAGAGTGCATAATAATGTTTCATAAATAGCTACTTTGCAAGGTATTATACGAATTATTTAATGTTTGTTCAGCACGTTGGAAATATAAAATCCGAAATGAGAGTTGGATTTTTCATAGCTGAGCATAACAGATGGCATTAGTACAATTAAACCGAGGTGTGTGGCAAGAGGGATGATTTTTCTTCGCTCGTTATAGAACTAAATAAACTACTGGAGAGGCTGAATCTCACCCCACAACTCTGATCCGAGAGCATTTGGGATAATGATGATATGTGAAGCTCAGCTGCAGTGAGAGGCAGTTTCTTTAGTGCTGAAAAGTTTCGTTTCCATTTCCCTGTTTATTTTCATTTGGTCTCTCTAGCCTCCATTAGGCAGTTTTCCCTGGAAATGGATTGATGTGCAGGGTATTTTATTGTCAGAAGAGAGAGAGGAAATGTCAGAGAGACCCAAATTAGAGAAACAAACTTGATTTCTTGCCCTGGCAGGGTTCTCTCCCTCTCCTGCGTTGGGCAGCCTGCTGGGCAAGGCTTTGCTTGTAGAAGAATAATGGGATTTGATATTTATTGGTGATATTTTCTCAGAAAAGTCATTTTGAATTCTCTTAGTTGCATCACGAGAGTGGGAATAAGCCTGTGGTGGCTTTTGGGGGTGTCCACCCTCTCTCCCACCACAAGCAGCACCTCCCACAAGGTAATTCTGGTCTGGAATCCTCTGAGAAAGAGATGCATGAGAATAATCCCAGGATCACTCAGCTTGGAGAAGATCTCCAAGGTCACTGAGCCCAAGCTGTGCCTGATCCCCACTTTGTCCCCAGCCCCGAGCACGGAGTGCCACATCCAGGTGTTCCTGGGACACCTCCAGGGATGGGCACTCCAAACCTCCCTGGGCAGTGGTTAATCACCCTTTCAGCTAAGAAATCCCTGCTAATGTCGAACCTGAGCCTGCCCTGGCACAGCTTGAGGCCTTTTCCTCTTGTCCCGTCCCTGTTCCCTGGCAATAGGACAAGAGGAAATGGCCTCAAGCTGCACCTCAGTAGAAACCAGGAGAAGTGAAACTTTGTTCACAGTATGGCTGGACAGGGTCAGGGACATTGTTCCCACACAAATCCAGCTCAGGATTGAGGGTCTGAGCATCTGGTGAGAGTGCAGGCAGCTGGAGCCTTGAGATGATCTGCTCAGGTGAGTTGAGGAGGGTCATGGTGGGACAGGGAGCTCTTGGATCCAGACCTCCTTCCTCAGAGCGGCTCATCCAGCCCCCCTGGCCCTGGAGAAGCTGTTTGCACCTCTGAGCAGGAGCCCTTGGGTGAAGACCATGGGCTCAGGGCTGTCAGCTGGTGGACAGCGTGGGGATGTGACCTCTGTCTCCTTCTCTCTGCAGGCCGGGACAATCGCGGAGGCCAGGCTCCAGGAGCTCACTCCAGCCCTGCCTGTCGTGTTCATCAGGGCCGTTCCCGATGACAAGCAGGACACCAGGGGCTTGTACCCATGTCCTCTGTACAGGACACGCCAGAGAGGCCCCACCTACGTGTGGACCTTTAACCTGAAAACCAAGGAGAGCCCGTCCAAGTGGGTGCTGGCTGGGGTGGCCCTGCTGCTGCAGACCTGAGGCGCCAGCACAGCCCTGGGCTGCCAAGCCCTCACCATGTCACACCATTTAAACCACTCCATGCTGAGATTAACCTGAGTTCCACCTCTCTGGCGGACTCCCAGGGGATCTCTGTGTCCTGGGGATGGGACAGAGGTGCAGGGGACACAGCCCAGGTTTGTGGCTGCTGTACATCCATCCTGTAATTCCTACACTGCTGCAGTCTTGGGTGTGGTCTTGCTGAAATGGCTCCCGAGGTATTAAAAGGCTTTTTTCCCAGCCCTGTGACTGAAGAAGAAGTTGAGATTCCTGGGCTCTGCTTTTCAAGGCTGTTTATTTTCTCTTATCCATTCCATTATTTCTCTGGCCTGCTGAGATCTGTCCAGCAGGTCGGGTTGTGGCACAGTCCCTGACCTTGGGGTGGTGTTGGCTTTTTATACTAACGGTATACTAAAGTACAGCTACGTGTGCTTTATTGACAGTAATCTCCCAATACCTCTCACCTATGTTAGACAGTCTGTCTCTACTCTAAACCAATCCAGAAGTGCCACCATCACAGCAGAAGATGGAGGGCAAGGAGAAGAAGGACAGGACACACCCAGATTCCTCCATCTTCCCTCCTGAACCCCCATTCTAAATCCCCAAAATTCTGTTTTTTCACCCTCTGACAAATTCACTGTCATTCTACTCAAACCCCACTTGTAACTCCTCACACAAAGTTGGTGGTTTTTTCCATGGGCTGAAATCCAAGGCTCAGGTGTGTTTGACTCTGTGCCAAGGTCTCTGAGCCCCCTGCCAGGGTCTGGAGTCCTCCAGGGCAGCCAGAGGAACGTCCTGGGTTCTGACACTGAGCTGCAAAATCCCAGCCCAGAGCTTGATACACCACACCCAGAGGGTGCTAAACTTAAATCTGGCTTTTATTCCTCTTCATGATCCAAAGCAGTTTTAAAATCATCCATCAGTAAAACCAGCAGCCTTCTCCAAAACACTTAAATAGTCCAGTGACTTGTGAAATTCTCCAGAATTTATTCCTGTCCCTCCGTGAGTGTTTCTTTGTGGTGTGTGTACTGCTGGCAATGGGAGGTGAGCAGATGTTGTGGTTATCAGCTGTGTGCTGCTAACACTCCTGTAAATCTCAGAAACATTGAAAATGCTGTTAATATCCAGCCTGCTCAATGGAATCAATAGTGAAAGCACAGCACAGGGAGGATTTCAGAGGAATTTGTCGTGATGATAGATACTTACTAATAAAATAATTGTTCCTGGAAGGCTCTCTGGGAGCTGCAGGTTTGCTGAGGAGAGCACAGGTGGGAGGAACACACCTGACACACACCTGTGTGCCTCACTGGGGTTCAATCCCAGCTGGAATGGGGGGCAGGGAGGAGTGGGGTGTCCCTGGTGCAGAGGGCACAGAGGGGTGCCTGGGTGGGCACCGTGGCAGTGACAGTCACACAGAGCTAGGCACTGTCCCCAAGGCACAACCCCAAAAAATAATGATGAAGGAGCTGGTTATGGCTTGGCAAAAGCCATCTGCAAATATCTAATGGAAGGGAGAGAGCTTCTCTAAGCTGGGTCCTTTAAATTGCCTCCAGCCCATAAATGAGGCAACAGGGCCTGTAGAGTATCCCCCATAATGAGTCCCTGCTAGAAGAAGTCTGATAGCTGGGGAAAGCTTTGCTATTAAATTAAATCCCTCCCAATTTAAATTAAAACCTGCCAATTAGATGTGAAATGTAAACTGGTCACTTCCCACAGCTCTGCAAAGTTGGACACATTAAATTCTCTGTGTATTTCACCACGCAGGGGGTTGAGATGCTGAATTAAACACGAAAGAGAAGGAGTGGATGGAAGCTCACTGTGCTCCAGATAATCCATCATGCTGGGTTAGTCCTTCACTGGGACATTTTCAAGGCTGCTTTTACCAGAGGGGACCTTGTGGCTCTGCACAGCTCCTGCCAGGAGGGGACAGCCCCAGGCTGGGCTCTGCTCCAGGGAACAGGGACAGGAGCAGAGGGAGCAGCCTCAGGCTGGGCCAGGGCAGGCTCAGGGTGGGCACAGCAGGAATTTCCCCATGGAAAGGGAGCTCAGGGGCTGGAACTGCCCAGGGAGGGTTGGAGTGCCTGGGGTGCCTGGGGTGCCCAGGGAATTCCTGGAGGTGGCACTGAGAGCTCTGGGGACAGGGTGGGGATTGGGCACAGCTTGGCCTCGATGGTCTTTGAGATCTTTTCCCACCTCAATGATGCTGTTTGTGGCTCCATGTGATTCTCAGTGCTCTGCACGTGGGATTTCCTGCCCTTCTGGAGACTTTTACTGTCCTAAACTTCATTCTTCTTCTCTTTCAAAACCTTTCCTCCTTTTCCCAGCCCAGCAGGGCCTCTCTCTGTTCAGTGCTGCCCTGCAAGATGCCCCTGGACACCCAGGAAAGGAGAAGCTCAGTTAACTCCCCAGGCACTGCCTGCTCTTTCCAGAGCCACAGCCCGAGCTGTTCCCTTGTCAGCTGAAGAAGAATGGTCTGTTGACAACAAAATGGATCCGATTGTTTTATTATATATATCTCCCTGCATAATTCACCAGTTGGGCAGGCAGGGTAGTGGGGAGATATTTATAGATACTAGAAATGTCACCAGGGTGCTCATTCTTCATCCTTTGAAAATCATCACAGGAAAGAGTTGGCTGCAAAATGCTACTAGAGGACGGTGAATAATTTGATGCTTTAGGGGGCGGAAAAAAAATCTTGACAGGCATGAGATTTTTCCAGCCATATCTGCCCAAACCAGGCAATTAAATCCAGCTGGACAGGCTCTCCATTAGGAGTGATTCATTAGTCAAAGGTCAAGGTTTTCTGTCCATGAGCTCTTGGAGACAGCTGCCCACTTGGCACTGCCATGTGCACCTTCCTCTGCTCTCCTGGGCTGGGCTGGAGGATCCCAGCACGGGCAGGGGCTGCAGGGAGCCCAGGGAGGCTCCAGGATGGTGCCAGGGATGGAGCAGCTCTGCTGGCAGGAGGGGCTGGCACAGCTGGCATTGCTCACCTGGGCAGGAGCAGCTTTGGGCTGAGCTCAGGGGGATCTTTCAGGACCTGAAAGGATCTGCAGGAAATGTGGAGAGAGAGAATTGCCAAGGGCTGGGGACAGGGCACAGGAATGGCTTCAGACTGACCCAGGGCAGGGCTGGATGGGGCACTGGGAATTGGGAATTGTTCCTGGCAGGGTGGGCAGCCCTGGCACAGGGTGCCCAGAGCAGCTGGGGCTGCCCCTGGATCCATGGCAGTGCCCAGAACCAGGCTGGACAGGGCTGGGAGCACCTGGGACAGTGGGAGATGTCCCTGGGGCAGTGGGAGATGTCCCTGGTATAGTGGGAGGTGTCCCTGGGGCAGGGGGAGGTGTCCCTGGGGCAGTGGGAGGTGTCCCTGGGACAGGGGGAGGTGTCCCTGCCATGGCAGGGGTGGCACTGGATGGGCTTTGATCCCTTCCAGCCCAGCCCTTCCTGGGATTCTGTGATTTTTGGGCAGTTTAACAACAGGGAACATGTGGCTGCTCACTTTCCCATAAAGCTGGAGTTCCTGGGGAGTGACTTTGCCACCACTGGAACAAATCTCACCAGGCACAGTCCAGCCCCATCCCTGAGGGTCTCTCTGCCCCCAGCCCCTCCATCCTGACCCCACTCCTTCAGCACTGAGCTCCCCCACCTGCTGAACCCCAGCCCTTCCTTCAGCCCCCCAGTATGGCCCAGCAGGGCAAAGAAGGCTTTAAACAATCAGGTTGGTGTTTTGGGGTGCCCAGGGGACCCCAGCCTGGCTCTCAGCCTTTCTCTGGGGCTGCTCTGAGCCTGGCTCCTCCAGAGGTCTGTGGTCAATTGGGTAACTCCAGTTTGGTGACATTTTCCAAAGAGATGAAAGCGAGAGAAGGAAAATTGTGCTATTGAACACTTAATGTCAGGGAAAATTGACTGAACTCCCCCAGGACAGAGAAATGGCTTTTCCACAGCCTGGGAATGTTGTACCTGCTGCAAACTATAATTGGCAGAGGAGCACAGTTCAAAGCAGAGTCTTCACAAATGCTTTGTAGTGGTGTCCCACGTTCTGGGGTTAACCAGCTCCATTTTACTGCAACTGTTGCTCACAGAGCAGAGGGAAAGGAGGAGCAGGCACATAGAGGAGAGCCTGGTGCCCGGGCAGGAGATTGGCTCCACTGGGGCAAATGAATTGCAGCTTTTCCTGAGCACTGACAGTGCCCAGGGATGCAAATCCTGCCCATGTCACTGCTCGAGTGTTTACAGCACAAAAGGAGCTGCAACCTCTCAGCAAGATGCCTTCGTTTCATAACGTGGCATTCATACATTTAATTAGCAAAGCCTTATTAGATTCATGTCTGTTATTATGCATTGTTTTTTAAATGACTGTAATTGCCCAAACAAATCTACAAATGTATTTACCTTGTTCATGGCTGTGAGCCTCATTTAAAAGGCTTTTAGGCTGTAGAAGACGTTTGTGGAGTTATAATTGGAGAGGGAGAGGGAGAGGGAGAGGGAGAGGGAGAGGGAGAGGGAGAGGGAGAGGGAGAGGGAGAGGGAGAGGGAGAGGGAGAGGGAGAGGAGAAGAGAAGAGAAGAGAAGAGAAGAGAAGAGAAGAGAAGAGAAGAGAAGAGAAGAGAAGAGAAGAGAAGAGAAGAGAAGAGAAGAGAAGAGAAGAGAAGAGAAGAGAAGAGAAGAGAAGAGAAGAGAAGAGAAGAGAAGAGAAGAGAAGAGAAGAGAAGAGAAGAGAAGAGAAGAGAAGAGAAGAGAAGAGAAGAGAAGAGAAGAGAAGCAGCAGTGCCAGGAGACGTGCTGGGGGCTGAGAGCTGAGAGCCTCCTGAGATCAGCCCTCCCTTCCCAGCACAAAAAGGCAGCACACAGGGCACGAGGGAATGAGGATGTGGATCTGATTACAGTGGAGAAAGATGTCAGCCCTGGAAATTAATTATCTGCTCTTCAAAAGGAGCAAGTTCTCCAAGTTAACGATGATTAGGAATAGAAAATTGTAGAGGGGGGAAACGAAAAGGAACAAAAGTGAAACATTCTCTACAGAAAGGTAAAAAAGCCACAAGCAGAGAGGCAGTTCTGACTAAAAGCCTGGAGGGTGGATGGTGTTAGCAACTGCAAATAAAATTGAATGGGGAACAACTGCAAAGGGGAAAAAAGGAGTTCCTCCCAAAGCAGAGCTGGAAGATGTGGGAAATTGCTGAGGGAAGCTGAGAGCAGTGGCAGAGAGCCTGTGCCAGGCAGAATTACAGAACTGGGATTCCTTCCCAGTGGGTCAGGCCCCACCATGGCAAGTGCTCAGCTCCAATCCCTGCTTTGGACAGAGGGACAGCAGGGTCTGGTGGGTCTGAGGTAAATTTTGCATGTTGGGAGATGTTCACCTCTGTTGCTAAAGCAGGGCAATGAATGCCTCCCTCTGCAGCCAGACAGGGGTGTTGGTACCTCCTGGGTTCCATGCTGGTGTGCCCTTGGCTCCCAGAGAGATCCCTGGGAATTCCCAAAGCCCCCAGGTGAAAAGGCCACAAGGGATGGCCAGACTGGATGGGGAGAACATGAGTGAAAGGCTATTCATGCTGGATTGAAGGCCAGCAAAGGCAATTGCTGCCAGACTTTGAGGCTCTGTAGGACTTGGGCCTCGTCAAACAAACAAGAGATGCAATTCCAGGTTGGGCTGACAAAGGTAAATGCATCATGGGCTTAGTCCAGGGGAGGCATCTCATTTCATAATGCATCATATGCTAACTATAAATAAAATATATAAAACTATAAAAGAAATAAAGCTTCCCTTTGGGAAAGGCAGAGGGGTGGGAGGGGATGGCTGCCTGACAGATCAGGGAAGGTGATTTTGGGGCTGAGAAAAGAGGCTCCTGGAGCAGAGGCTGGGCAGAGTTACAGCAATAAAGTTTATTAAATTCATTAAAAGGCCCCAAAGGATCCAGCTGGGGCAGTGCAGGAGCCCAGCCAGGGCTGCACCCAGCACAGACCCAGGATGGACTCAGGCTCAGGAGTTCTCAGCCTTTGCTGAGTTCTGCTCCATTTCCATCCTGGGGCTCAGTGTCCAGTCCCACTCCAGGGGATGCAGTCCCACCCTGCCAGGCTGCTCTCCTCCATTCCCTGCTGTTGGCACTTTGTGGGGCTGGAGCTGCAGCGGTGTCCTTGGTTCTGGGGCTGGGGAAGGATTGTTCTGTGTGCCTGAGCTGTGAGCAGACCTTGCTGACCCTTCCTGGGCAGTTCAGAGTTATTTACCAGTGCACTGCACAGTCTGGGAAATATGAAAGCTCAAATTTAAGGCATCAGGGCTAATTAGAGGAACCAATTGTGGCCCCACCCAGAGGTCACAGAGGAGCCAGCTCAGCCTGCCCAGGTGCCAGCTCTGCCTGCCCACAGGTCTGTGCTCCTGTCCCTTTTTGCACCATCCAGGTCACTTCCCTCACCTGTCCCCTCTTGGGACTCATTTGTCCCCAGCTTGTTTGGTGTGGAACATCTGGGCTGGGTCAGGGCCAGCATCTGCTGCTGAGGCAGGCTGGGCAGGTGGGACAGAGGGACAGGAGGGACAGAGGGACAGGAGGGACAGGGACCTGTGACAGAGCCAAGGGTCAGCCCCACTGCTCGGGCTGGGGCAGCAACAAGCAGCATCTCTGCAAATTAATGAGACATTGGAGTGCCAGCTGGGATCTCCTGGACTGCAGCTGACCTCTGCAGCTGGGAGCAGAGCCAGGAGGCAGCAGGATGGAGCAAATGATGCAGATGACAATAAAACACCTCTATTAGCACTGCCACAGCCTGAGAGTGAAGAAGTGCTTTGTCAGGAGCCATCTCTTTGCCCTCCACGAGCACACAGCGCTCATTTAGTGTCTGGTTTGATGTTGAGCTGTGTCTAAAGAACAGGCTGGGATTGCTGTGAGGGAGAGCTTCCCCCCAGCCTGGCCATCACCTTTGCAGGCTCATCCACAGCCTTGTGATGAGCTGATCACAGCATGACAGCCACAAGAGTCCCTCCAAACACTCCTCGTGGGGTCCTCCTCAAACCCACCCTGAGCCCTTCCAGCTCTCTGTTGTGCCGTCCGCGGTACGTGCATGAGAAATATTCATCATTATTTTAATAATGCATGATCTCCAAGACGTCGTGGCAACCAAAAGGGTTGCACTGGGAAATCAGGATGCATCTGGTTCTTCCCTGGAAAAGAGAACAGCCCGAGGCATTCCATTGCCCACATCCATCTTCAAACAAGGCAGCAAGCAAATGCTTTCAGCCTTCCTGGAGAATTGTTCTGCTGGTTCAACCTGGGTTTCAGGGAGGGGCATCAGAAAGACACGAGGCACAGGGCAGCCCACAGGGAGCTCTTCTGAAGGCACATTTGTCCTGGGAAAGGGGCTGGCAGGTGCAGCTCTGCTCACTGGGAGGTGAGAGCTGCCAGGACACGGCTGCAGACCACGTGTAAAGCCCCGAGAGGATTTTGGTGCTTCCCCAGGTCATTGCTGCATTTGGCTACCCAGTATTTTAGATTCCACAAGAAATCAACCTCCCCTTGGAAAGAGTGGCCAGGACAACCTGTGAGGGGACTCCTGGAGCATGTGGGGTCAGCTGGGGCTGAAGGATGAACACCTCTCTCTGCAAGGCCTATTGAGGATGCTCTGGCAGTGCTCTGGAGCTGCTCCAGGGAGCAGAGTGCTGGGTGAAACCGTGCTGGACCAAGGACACAACTTATACCAAAGAGATCCCTTTAAATAATTAAGAGTGGGAGAGTTTATTAGTTCTGTGGGTGCTTGTTCCTGCATCGTCCTTCCTGGGAAAGATCTGCACATTTTTTCCTTCTTTGAAAATGCCTGGCTTCAGCTCCCAGGCCCTGCTCCTGTTGCATTTCCCAGTTTATTGAGGAGCCTTTCAGAACTTGGTGTTTTTCCACATTAAGCTGCTCTGTGTTGTGAGCACATTGTCTTTCAAGTGTCTCCTCAATTAGCTAAACAGGTTGAGGTTTTAAATCCTTCACTTCAAAGTGTTCTCTTCCACCCTCAAATCATTTTTATGGCTCTTTTTGCACTCGCTCCTTTTTTATCATCCCTCTAATGTGTGTGGATGGCCTCAGCCCATCGTCCCCAGGGGCTGGAGTTACCTCCCTGCCTCGGGCTCTCCTCTCTGGGAGCATCTCAGAGCAGAGCTGGCTCCCTCACTGCTGAGTCACAGTGAGTGACGGTGCCCCTCAGCCCAGGGCACTGCTGGCACGCTGGATCAGCTGCAGAGCACCAGGGAGCACAGGAGAGGCTGAATAAACCTGTGTGAGGTGTGAGCTGCATCCTCAGCACCCTCAGGAACAGCTGGCCCGATGCAGCCACGGAGAGCAGGGCAGGCTGTTCAGACCTGGGCGCACATCTGGACGTGGGGACACATCTGGATGTGGTGGCTGCGTGTCTTGGCCATGCAGTGTTTATTTAATTCCAAAGCAAGGAGGTGGCTGCCAGCAGGGACAATGAGAAATTGTCCTGCTTTACCTGGAGAGCCTTTGGATTCCAGCACGGAAAACCTTTGCATTCCAATGCAGCAGAGCCCAGACAGTGAGTAATAAGCTCTTCAACAGGTGCTAACTTGAATTTACCTTGGGAAAAATACGTGCACTGGAAGGCAATTCATCAGATAATCCAACATTTGACTAAATCCCTTTCTTGAACTCTTTGATCTCCTCAATTAGCTGCTACCAGGCTGACATGGAAAAAATACCTTCCAACATAACAGGGCTGGGTGAAAACCACAAATCAGCAGCCCCAGTGCTCAGAGCAGGGCCAGGAAGGGGAGCAGCAGGTCAGACACAGCCTAGCCTGGCTGGGGCAGATGGACAGACTGCTGTGGAGGCTCTCCCTCCTCCCCCACAGCCAGGATTGCTGCTTTCCTGCCAGGCCT
Source organism: Fringilla coelebs (assembly GCF_963513975.1). Lineage (NCBI taxonomy): Eukaryota > Metazoa > Chordata > Aves > Passeriformes > Fringillidae > Fringilla > Fringilla coelebs. The sequence goes on from NC_140045.1 coordinate 13,177,599, forward strand.
GGGCACAAAGGGGGCTGTGTCACCCTGGTATTTCATGAAAAATCCCTTCCCCAGGATTTCTTCTCCTGGGAAGCTGGGAAGCCTCAGCTTCTCCCTGGTTTGCTGCTTTGCAATGTGATTGGAGAATTGTTTACCCAGTGTGTAAATTGTTTTAACTTGAGGACCAATCCCAGTCCAGCTGTGTCAGGACTCTGGTCAGTCACAGGTTTTTATTATTCATTCCTTTCCAGCTTTCTGATGTCTCCTTTCTCTTTCTTTAGTATAGTTTTAGTATATGATATAACATTATAATATAATATAATATAATATAATATAATATAATATAATATAATATAATATAATATAATATAATATAATATAATATAATATAATATAATATAATATAATATAATATAATATAATATAATATAATATAATATAATATAATATAATATAATATAATATAATATAATATAATATAATATAATATAATATAATATAATATAATCTCAAATTCAAGTAAATGAAAAAGTGCTCCAAATTCAAGGAAATAAAAAAGAGGCAGAACAGAAGAGCTGCTCCCTGGCATTTGGACAAGGAGAGAGGATGGGGAGCTGCATCCTATTCCCAGAGTGCTCCTGACTCACTCTGCCTGGCATGAGTCACTTCCCAAGGTCTCTCCTTCCAATGTCCCCTCTGCTCTGCAGGCAGTGGAAGTGCTCCTGGAAGCTCTTCCCAACCCCATCCATCATTCAATGCCTTGAAGTGTCTGGCTGCTGGGGCAGAAACACCTTGTGGGCACAGATCCTCCTCCCTGGGCAGAAAACACCCCGGCTTGTAAGGGAGCTTCAAGTGATGGGAGGACGGGCTGAGCTGTGGAAAACAGCTGGGAGGAAGGTGGATTCCTGTTCAGAGGATGCCTGTGGCAATAAGGCAGTGCTGGCAGCCTCCCAGCAGTTACTGAAGGCACACATCCCCCATTCTGTGTCTCCTTTACAGTTTTTTCTTCCCCAGGGCAGTGGATCTGGCCCCAGCTTTCAGCAGCTGCTCCTTCTGAGCCTGGATTAAGGAGCTGTTTAATACCCTGCACTTTTCACCCCCTAAAAGTGCTTCTATGCAGTGACCCCGTCACCCCAGAACCTCGCTTTGAATCAAAATGCTGAGCTTTGTAAAAACCTCGCTGAAAAGCATTTCCCCAGCTCTGTTTTGGGCTGGAATGCCTTTCCACATCCACATCCACATCCACGTCCACCCCAGCAGCCCTGCTCTGGTTCTGCAGGTCTGAGAGAACTGGTGGCATTAGGACACCTTCTGTTCAAAGGACCCAGCCCACCCTGACTCAGAATTTCCCTATTTTGTTGCTCTTTTCATCCCAAATTCTTTGCATCTCCTGAAACTTTCAGCAGTGACAGTTTCACTCTCATCCCTGGCTGGCTGAGCTCAGTGCTGTGAGGTGTGTGTGGCCTTGCCCTGAGTGCCCAAACAGCCCCTGGGGTGGCCCTGCAGAGGGTGACCCCCTCTCTGAGCTCCTCCAGGGGCTCTCTGCTGCAGCCCTTTGCCACCAGCTCCCCCAGGGGTGTGCAGGGATGAAATTCCCCATAGATTATCCAGCAGCACAGGATCCAGGGCTGTGGGAAAGGTGAAACTCATTGCACCTCCCCTCCATCCTGCCAGCCCCAGCTGGAAGAACTTTAGAGAATTGGTTGGAGATTTTTTTGACAAGATCTGCGTTTTTAACCCCACGCTGGCAGGTGTTAATTACCCTCATGATTTACTCATGATTTTCCAGCATCTTTCCAGGGCAATTGGGAGCAGAGCTAATCCTTAGCTCGGGAAGCATCCCTGCTTTTCTTGCTGGGGCCCAGGAAGAGTGGCAGAGCTGCTGGGAGGATGTGACTGATGGAGTGGCCACTGTCACCTCAGCAGCACCTCTGGGGCCTCCCAGCAGTTTTCCTGCATTCTGTCCTTCCAGGAATGGGCACAGTGCTGTCTTTTTCCATGTGTGAGCACCCCAAGCCTTCCCAGGTGGAGGAATTGCTGCTGTGCTGATGGAATGGCTCTGGGCCAGCACTGCTGTGACAAGGTGACACCAGGCCCCTGCTGTAGGAGTGACAATGGATAAAAATCCAGTTTGATTGTCCCTCAGGTGCCCCCACAGCCATCCCATCATTCCCATCCTCCCAGGTGAGTGTCCATCAGCTGCTCCTGTTCTCTGCTGCCCCTGGGCCCCCAGGGAGGCTCCTGCAGGGTCACAGGGACCTGCCCAGCCTGTCCCTCTGCTCAGGCTGCCCCGTGCCCCATTCCCAGGGAGGGATCACAGAACCACAGAATTAACCAGGCTGGAAAGATCTTTGAGATCATCAAGTCCAACCTCTGACCAACCAGCTCCTCATCAGCTGAAGCACGGCTCTGGCTCAGCCTGGGACATCCCCCCACACCACCCAGGGCACTGTGCTGGCCAGGGGCTCCTCCTGCCCTGGCACAGCCACCAAAGTGTCCCTGTGGTCACACTTGGGACATCCTGCCTGTGGGAACTCAGCACATCGCTCGGGATGGCCAGAGCTACCCAGAGAACCCTTGGGGGGCTCAGGAGCCTTGGAATGTTGCCAAAAGTGCCTGGTGGCTTGATTTGACCCTTCTAGGGATGTGCCACATGTGTATGAGGATATGAGAATCACTGGGGTCTAAAGGGTATAGAAATAGTATAATTACAGGGTAAAACACAGATTTTAAGGTTTTGGTACAGGGGGGTTGTGGAGACAAGATGGAGGGAGTTGGGGCTGCCTCATGGTTCTTCTTCCTTCTTCATGTCTTCCATTTTCTGTGTGACACAGATATTTTTGATAGGTTCTTGGTGAAGGTACACTTGCCAATAAGGATGATAAGTACTGGGGACAAAAGGTAAATAAATTTATGTAGGTTTTGTTATAAAAAGACACGACTGCCCCGTGGGCCCCTTTGGCTGCCTGGCTGGTCAGATCCCGGCTGGTCAGAAAGAAAACTTTGTAGATAAGAAATAATAAACAACCTTGGAGACCAAACCTGAGAGTCCAGCCTGGTCCTTTGGAGCCTGATAGGAGCAAACCCATCTCACCCTTGTGTGGGCAGAGACAGACAAACAGCCAGCCCGGACACTGCCCTCCCCGGGGTGGTGCCAGGCTGCCCAGGCCACCAGAGCCACCTGGGGCCACCACCAGAGAGGCTGGGAAGGTCCCCCAGTGAGGCCAGGGCAGGACTGAGTGAGGGCTGCTCAGCAAGCAGTGAGCTCTGCACCTGAGTGCTGACATCATTAACACAGGGGTGGGAGCAGTGGGATTTGCTGTCTTTTGAGGCAGGAATTAGTCCCAGCTTCATCTCTGTCACCACTCTCTCTCAACGCCACAAATCCTGACGTTCTCCTCAATAACTTTTATGGGAAGTGGAGAAATTAGCTAATTCCCCGTTGCTCCATCCCCACTTATTAGTGCTACACAGAATTGGGTAATTATGAACGGAACTGCCAGGCAAAACGAAACTTCTCCCTGAAAAATGCATTTTAATTAACTCTGCTGGGTCCACGTGCTCCTTGGGAAGTGCTGACTGTGCCTGACTGGCTGAGCCCTGCTCACACAGGAGACCACAAGCCTGGCCAAAGGGCTGCAAAAGGGCCCTGCCTTCCCTCTGGACCCACCCTGGAAGATGAGAGCAGGGTGCTGCTCCTCAAAGCTGATTTGACCTATTAAAGTTTGACCTACTTAAGTTGGGTCTACTAAAGCTGAGCAGCAAAGTAAGAGAACGGTACAAAATCACTGAATTACAGATGTGTTGGGTTGGAGGGGACACGAAAGATAATCCAGCAGCACCCCTGCCATGGCAGGGACACCTTCAGCCCTGTCCAGCCTGGCCTTGGGCAGCACTGCCAGGGATCCAGGGGGCCAGGGCCTGCCCACCCTGCCAGGGAGGAATTCCTGCCCAATATTTACTCTAAACCCAGTCTCTCTGTGTGACGCCCTTCCCTGTGTCCTGTCTGTTCATCCCTTGTAAAGGATCTCTCTCCACCTTTCCTGTTGGCTCCACTCAGACAGCCCCCGTCAGCTCCTGCTGAAATCTTTATTTTTACCCAGGCTGGGCAATCCCAATGTGCCAAAACTGACAACAGAGCTTGGGGCTTGGTGAGTGAGTGGTGGAGAGGTGGCAACCTCTGCCTCACACAAGGCAGCAGCAGGAAGGATCCCTGGGGCACCAGCAGTGTGAAATATGAAATTATTAATTTCCTTCACAAAAGAAAAGGGAAAAATCCCTGCCACAGTTCCCAGCTGGGTAAGGAAACCCAGGTTGAGAGCAGGTAGAAATGAAAATGCAGTTTGACCCCTCTGGGGTGGCAGTGGGGGCTGCTCAGCCCGACCCACCCTGACCTCCTTGGAGCTTTCACATCCTGGAAGGTTGATGGGAAAATCCTGCGTGTGCTGCACTGCCAAGGGCAAAAACAAAGCCCCTGTGGAAGCCTCACCCCCGTGGGACACTCCACAGGTTCCAACTTTGCAATTCTGGGCTTTCTAGATGGAGAAAATGTCATGGTTTGTGGAGGCAAACTTAAGGAAGGGCAACTTTAAAATAAAATCTTTTGTGAGACAAAATCGTCTCACAGCAAATGGTAATGTCTCTCTGCTCCTCCTGCTTTTCCCTGGCAAGATGATGAAATGCAGTAAATAAATACATAAAAATAATGAGTCTTCCAGACCTTGCAGCATTCATTTTAATAGATGCTATTTAACTACACACAGAATCACAGGTATCTACCTTTCAAACGCTGGTTACAAAGATTGGGAAGGCTGCCAAGAAAATGGCTTTTATATCCCCCCAATAGATATCAAAAAGAAACAATTTATATGTTGAAATTGCCTTTATTTTTTAATCCATAAATAGTTGTTACTGACAAAAGTGGAAAAATCCTTAAGACTCTAAATTTTACTAAACTGATAATATTTTTGTTTACAGTACATACAGAATGTGCTTTTACAGGTAAGTATAACAACAAGAATAATACAGAGAAAAACAGTCAAATACTGCTCATCTTGAAGCTTGTTTAATGGTTAACCAAGAGTCTGTGCAAAGTTACAGATACAAATGTACTTCCTCTTCAGTACTACTGTATAATAAACATGGAATCCATAAACTGGGCTAAAGCACAAAAATATCCACTTAACCCCTCTTAGGAAATATTGTCCCCCGAACTAAAAATATTACAGTAAGAAGTGTCTTTCTCAGAGCCAAGAAATTCTTGCTACAAAAATGTCTCAGGGGTTGGCGGGCAGGCGGGAGCGGCGGCGGAGCAGAGGGTGAGGGGCAGCGGCTCCTCCCGGCAGCGGGGAGGGATGGGAGAGACATCCTGGGGTGGGAGAGACATCCTGGGGTGGGAGAGACATCCTGGGATGGGAGAGACATCCTAGGGTGGGATGGAGACCTCCTGGGGTGGGAGAGACATCCTGGGGTGGGAGAGACATCCTGGGATGGGAGAGACCTCCTGGGGTGGGAGAGACATCCTGGGGTGGGAGAGACATCCTGGGGTGGGAGAGACCTCCTGGGGTGGGAGAGACATCCTGGGATGGGAGAGACCTCCAGGGGTGGGAGAGACATCCTGGGGTGGGAGAGACATCCTGGGATGGGAGAGACATCCTGGGATGGGAGAGACCTCCAGGGGTGGGAGAGACATCCTGGGGTGGGAGAGACATCCTGGGATGGGAGAGACATCCTGGGGTGGGATGGGAGAGACCTCCTGGGATGGGAGAGACATCCTGGGGTGGGAGAGACCTCCAGGGATGGGAGAGACATCCTGGGGTGGGAGAGACATCCTGGGGTGGGAGAGACATCCTGGGGTGGGAGAAACATCCTGGGATGGGAGAGACATCCTGGGGTGGGAGAGACCTCTTGGGATGGGATGGAGAACTCCAGGGATGGGAGAGACCTCCCAGGATGGGGAGAGACTTCCAGAGATGAGGAGAGACCTCCAGGGGTGGAGAGAGACCTCCAGGGTGGGGAGAGACCTCCTGTGATGGAGACCTGCAAGGATGGAGATCTCCTGGGATGGAGACCTCTCAGGATGGAAGCGTGGAGACCTCCTGGCATGGAGAGGTCTCAGGATAGAGACCTCCTGTCAGGAGACCTCCTGGACATGGTGTGGCCACGGCAGAGACCCGGGGTGCTGGGGGCAGAGATCTCTTTCAGATTAACATTGACACACCCAGGCAGCCCCATCCAGCTCTCCCCTGGCCCTCGGGTGAAGCACATTTGGCTTTTCCCAGCTGGGATTTGGGCTCGGGGAGGGCACCTCTCACCATGGAGAGCTGGGAATGAGCCCCTCTCCCCCCTGCCTGTGGACACACAGCACAGAAGGGGCTGTTCCCCCAGGAGCAGCCCCAACACGGGCTTATTGCTAACAACACTCGCTAGGAAAACATTTAAGCCCCTTTCTCACACATTTCCCATCTTCCCCTCAGCTGAAACACACATGAACACAAAAGCTGTTCGTGCTAAAGGTATTTCAGCAGAGCCCCTCCTTCCAGATTAAGCAGTAAATCTGAAACTGAACTAAGACAAGCTATTTCCCTGTGAGCTGAAGATGGCAAATTGATCACAACTAGAACACATACCTCAAACACAATTAAAGTTACCCTGTTCCTTGGTGAATTTGGTGGTGGAAGAAGATGAGGATGTCTTCCCAGCTACCAGGAACTACAAAAACCTGATGCCAAGCTCCTGCAGACTCCTGGTGGGAATGCTCCTGACAGAACAGAAATGTGCATGTGGGAAGCTCAGGTTCCTGGGAGCAGCTTTGCAGCCAGCCAGGCTCAGCAGACAGAAATTAAATCCAGGACAGGGAAGGAGGGCTTGCCCCTGGACAACTGTCTCTGTTTCTTCCCACCCAACCCCATCCCCAAGTAACAGATCATCATTTATAAAAGGAACATTAAAACATTGAAAAATATTTCTTTTTTTTTTTTTTTCCTTAAAACACGATTCAGTGGCATTAGAAGGCTTTTTATGACAAAGTTTCTGTTCCGTGTGGTGCTGTGTGTGGTTCATTAAAAATAGTTTTCCACATTTCAGAGAATGATTCAACACAGTTTGGAAGCTTCAGTTGGTAGAGGGTCGGTCAGAATGTGTTGATTGCATTTTACAGTATGTATGTGTATATATATATATTTGTATCTATATACACATACACAGAGGATTGTATAAAACCCAGTGCAGCCATCCAGGACGTGTTGCTGCTCAGGGAATGCAAATAATTATCAGCTTGTAGGAAATACTATAAACTTTTCTACATCCCCCTTCCCCAGTCCCTGCACATGCACTCTGGGAACTGGACACTCCCCAGGTGTTTGTTTGCACCTGTGGGTGGAGAAAATACAGATCAATTCTTCAGAGTAAATGAGATTAATCAAGGCAGGTTATATTTTACTGTACAGAGGAATGTGGCTGCTTCCCGCTTTTCTCCTGAGGATGTTGTGGGGACTCAGACACGAGGAGAAGGAAGCAGGAAGGTCCCAGTGCAGGGAGCAGCATCCCTCGGAGCTGCAGCCTGCCAGGAGCCTGCCCAGGAGGAGAGCAGTGGGAATCTTGGCAATCCCAGCCCAGCACTCTCCTCCTGGGCAGAGTGGACTGTGGCACATCACACACAGCCTGCCAGGACAATGACAAACAGCATTAACAAAAACACTTTTCTGCTCTGCAAGTTTCTGTTGTGAGAGGGTCTCAGAGCACTTCACAGACCTTGTGGTCTGATCCCTCCACAGAACTGGGAATTCCCTTTATCATCCCATGAGGACCACAGGAACTGAAGTGCTGGGGACCAGGCTGTGGGTGATGACACTCGGTCCCAGACCAAGTGTTCTTTCAGTGACAAATTCTCAGAGGGAGGAATAAGGGAGCAAAATGACCTAAGGACACCTGTGTGTGCTGAAATGCCCCATCCACCAACCCATTCCAGCACACAGAGTGAGCTGTGGGAACACATGGTGCTATCCAGGGCACGGTTCCTTCCCGAGGAAATTTGCTGAACATTTTCTGTGGTGGTGGCAGGGTCCCTGAAGAGATTTGGCCTAAAAAGGCTCCTTGTGGGACACATCTGCTTGAAACAGTTGAGTGGGTGGAAAAAAGACAAGGAAATGAGGCTGAGATTTCTCTGGAGGATTCTTGCCCAGGTAAGACCCAAGAAAAGCAGAGGGCCTGTGATATTTGTCAGTCAGAACAGGAGAAGACACAGAGGCCAAATGGCTCCTCTCAGCACTGGCATGGGCTACTGGAATGAAAAATTTCCAGATTTGCATCTGGTCCAGCAACTTCTTAGCTGACAAATGGAACATTGAGATGAGGACTAGAGCCTGAGACAGACAGCTATGGACATGGAAAGAGAGGAGTGTTCACCTACCCACAGCCTCCCACCGTCACCTCCTCTCCAGCTCTGCCACCGCAGCTCCTGGAGACTCTGTGGTGGGCTCTGCTCTCCCACAGTGCTCAGATCCCCCTGGCTTTGCTGGGGAAGAGCCCCAGACCCTCAGCAGGGGCTGCCTCCCCACCAGCAGCGAGAGCTCCTCTTCTCTTCACACGAGTCCCACCCTCTGGCCTGTGGGAAGGTCAGCAGGGCCATGTTTTCACAGGGATTGTCTTCTGGGAGGAGAAAATCCAGGGACTGAGCCGAGGAGCTTGGAGGTAGTCAGGGGAGAGTAGTGTCCATCAAGGGAGGGGGCAGGAGACGAGCTGTGAGCCTGTTCTCTCCCATCCCTCCCGTGCCGTGGACTGCCACCCTGATCCACAGACAGTTCTGGTTGTTGCCCAGAGGGATTTTGCCCAAGGCTGCAGGATCTGACCCTGGAGACTGTTATTTGTTCATTTATTTATTTATTCATCCTCTCCCAGCTCAGTTTCCGTCAAACAAAGCCCCAGTAACCTCTGACTGATGGAGTCCTTCTCAGCACGGTCTCCATCAGATTGGGCAGGATAAAGCTCTGCAAATAGGACCAGCTCCAGGACAGCCTGGGAAAGAGAAAGGCCACCTGGACACCCCACTGAGGCCCACCTGTGAGTCCCACTGGGGTAAGGAAGCTCCTCCTGCCTGCCCTGCACCAGGTGAACCCGGTGCTGCACCAAAGCCTCCACAGGAGACTCACGCCCTACGATCACTGTTTGCTACAGGACTTGGCACAGTTGGGCTGGGAATGTCATTAAGGCCAGGAGGTGGGAGGTATTTGAGGGGAGGGAGGAGGGCAGAGCCAGGTTCAGGGATGCCTAATGAAGAGTTGTGTAGGAGAAGAGTCGGCGTGGGGACGTGGGACACCAAGAGAAGTGCAAGGGATGTGCTCACAGCCTGAAGTCAGACATCACCTCACCCCGAGGGGGGAGCGTGCCTGCCCGGACCCACGGGGTGTGTGCATGTGCTGGGGCCTCGAGGGCGTGCTGGGGACAGGGTCCAGCACCCACAGCTCCAGCACCAGGTCTGGCTGGCCTTCAAACCCTCTGAGACCCTTTCCCGGCTGCAGAAGTGTGCTCCGGTGAGAGTCGGTTCTACAGAGTTTGGTAGGAACACAAATCAAAGGGGGGGGGAAAAAAATGAAAAGAAAAATAGAACCCAAATCTAACAGAAAAACAAAGCAAAGCCCAATCTGTCTGGAAAGCCAAAGGTAAAACCCTCGCAAATTCTGGACCCACGAGTCTATGTTTTAAAGATTTTACAAATATACAGTATCTAATTAGCGTTATATCAGATATACAACATGCCCATTAATTATAATTATGCTGGATATATAATTGATATGCATGAAATGTAACTGTCTTCATGGTTAGGATTGGGACTCGGTGGAATTGGAATTTGGAAGGTTTTCTTGGGAGGCCGTTGCGGGGAGAGAAAACCACGGAAAGTTACCGACCTGCTTTTCGGTAAACAGACACCCTCAGCCTTGTGCCTCTGCTAAGGGCTGGAAAAAGGTTTGCTACATATGGATTTCAGGCTGTAAATGGGAGGAGAAAACGCTCAGAAACAGGGGAACTGGGCCATGGGAAAACAAACTTCTGGGGAGAAACCCGGCTGGGTCTGGGTGGGGTGGGCACCTCCCCAGCACGGGTCAGCAGTGGGGAGCTGAACGGGTTCTGGTGCTTCAGGTTCAGCAGTGGCGAGAAGCTGGAGGAAGAGAAACCCTCTTCCCCCTTCCTATTTACATGTTGGAGACACCAAGATACTAGAATGAGTGGAGAAAAGGGTCTAACAAGCGTTTCAGCATAGTTGTGCTTATTGAACACATCAACCCCACTACTTCCTACACTGAGAGAGCAGGCGATTTGTAGGCACTAGTATGTTTTTATCTTATGAGTATATTTAGTATAAACTAAAACTTTATTTCTCAGCCAGGCTATTCTTGTCCCTAGATCTGCCAGTCCCGAAGGAAAGTCTGCCCTTGAGTTTGCTCCAAGGGTGACAAAGAACAGATGTGTGGGTGCTGACGGGTGTCGAGCAGCCTGGGGGTGGCCCCAGCGGCGAGGACTTCCCTGCTTGCTACAGAAAGGCCAAACGTGAGGCCCAAGAACGAGGCCCCTTCCTGCCAGGATGGGGGGGCTGCATTTCCTCCTCCCTGCCTCAGGCTGCTTCCCCTTGGAGCAACAGAAAAGTCCTGAATTCATGGAAACTATGGGATAATGCGGGTGAGCCCTTGGAAGGAGCCATCGATTACTATGGCTTTCTTTGACAGAAACTGATGCACACCAGGAAATTCCCTCTGCTATCCCTCGCTAGTGTCTGACTGCTGCTTCAGCTCTTCCTGTGTCGCTGATGGAGGGGCGGCTTTAAAAACAAGGTGGGTGGGACTGCCAGAGAAGTCTTTGCAGACACTGAGTCAGTAGAGGTTATCTTGGCCTATAAGGCCACTGCAGAGCGGGGTGCTGCGGCCACCCCGGTCCTTGAGGAGTATCTACAACGCGCTGGGTGGTGTCAAACAGTCACCTCCGTTTTGCTGGCGGTGCGGTAGTGGTGGTGGTGCCCGGGGATGTAATGCAGCTGCTCCACCGTGTTGTGCCGGCGCGAGGCGAACGCTTGGCGCTTGGCCGAGGTCGGGTTCATACCCAAGGTGTTGTACAAGTTATTTGAGGCACTGGGATGGGAGTGCATTTTTGACATCCTGTAGCGATCCAAGACGGGTGTGGACACAAAGACATCCGTGTGTGACAGTGCCCTGGACATGGACTGCTCGGGGTAGCCCGAGCGCTCCGGGGACAGCAGCGGGTCCTGGGAGTGCAGGCGCTCTGCCGACAGCAGCTGCTCGTCCGACAGGATCCGCTCGTAGGACATGCTGAACTCCTCGGGCATGATCCTCTCAGGGGACAGCACCCTGTCCTGGGACATGGCCCTGATGGGGCGGCGGGGCCTGTCCCGGTGGTTGCCCTGCTGGGACATTTTGATGACGTTGATGGGCAGCGTGCCCCGGGCTGCCAGGTCGGGCAGGTGTCTCCTCCTCATGTAGTACTCGTCAGCCTCTTTGTCAGCTGTGGGCAGGGAAATGAGAGGTTAGAAACGGCAGAGTGCTGCCCCAGGCCATGGAGCTGCTCCTGGTGACGCCTCAGGGACCGTCTGCCACAGGCACGGGCAGCCCTGTGAGGGTGGTGCCACCAAGGGCTTGGGGCAGACAGGGCGGTGTGAAAGGTGTGGGGACAGCGCAATTCCCTGGGCACTGCACCCCACACTCCTCCACGTGGAGGCCAGGCCATGGTACCACACGATTTACAGGAGTTATGGAGAAATTCCCAAATGTCACCTTCTCAAATTGCCACACTCTTCACATGTCACCCTGGGAAAGAAGAGGGCAGGTGACACGAGCAGGCGGGGTCCCCGTTTGAGGACATGCCCGTGTCACCTCTGGCCTTAGACATGGCTATTCCCTGCAGCCCATCCCATTTTAATTACCACATTGAAATATTTGTAAATGTGATCACAAACCAGGTTTGGTGGTCTCTGAGACACTGAATCACCTGCCTAAGGTTCCGTTTCCCATTTTTATAATCAACCTTGGTTGATAGAATAGAATTTATCCCACGGAACATTTCTTGCTCAGTGTGCTGCTCCTGCATCTCAAACAATCTCTCTGCTGCTCTGAAATGCAGCACACACCCCCCACACTCCCACTTCCCTTTTTTTTTTGGCTTTGAGAGGAATGCTGTGGGCTCAGAGAGGATGTTGGCTGCTGCAGCTGTGTCGTGATAGATCACTGGGATCCCACAGCCACCAGCCTGTGGGTTTTATTCACCACATTGGCTGGGAGCTGGAGACAACTGGCTGCTGCTCCCATGAGCCAGAGCTCCTGTGGTGGGTGCTGACAGCATCCCAGAGCTCTGCTCACCAAACACCAGTTCAGCCAAACCCTTCACCACCCTGTGCTGGGCCACGTCCCTCACTTGTGTCCTCATCCCTGTCCCACACCTTCCCTTCCCTGCTGCCAAGCCCCCGGTCCGTGAGGAGGTGGGGTTGGTTCTCTCACCCCCAGGAGCAGGAGCTGAGAACATCTGTGCCCCAGTGCTGCTGCCAGCCCCTTCCTCCCAGCCCACACAGCCCCAGGCGTGAGGTCACCCCCAGCTCCCCGTGGGATTTGCTCTCAGAGCTCACACTGCGGGGATGAATCTTTATTTTTTCACCACCCGACACTTCCCAGAAGGATGTCTCGCTGCAAATGTCAGGCAGCAGCGCTCCTGGCCTCCAGCTCTCGTGTCTTTAAAATCACCTTCTAGGAAGCCTGGGGGTGGGGGGGATTCCATGTGGCCCCGGGAGCTGCAGGCGTTTGGATTCTGTGTTTTGGGGCCGGTTGAGCGCCAGGCTGGGCGTGCAGAGGCTGAGGCTGGCTGCGGGGTGGGAACCAGGCAATTAGCACTCTGGCACTTGGCCTCTGCTCCGGGTGAGAGCAGCTCCACAGGATGTGCCCGTGTGGCTCTAAGTAGATGTAATTAAAGCGCACAACATCCCAAATGGAGATGTGCTTGGATGCTCACACCTGGCTCTGGTAATTGCCAGCAGGAGCTAAACCAGCTTATGGGAGGTTTGCAGCTCTGAGGCTGCTGGAGGGGTGGCACACTCAGCTGCTTGGAAGGGCTTTGAAGGTGTTCCTTAGACTAAAAATGCAGCATGTGCTACACTTTAAAATGTATTAAAAAATCCCTTTTCCTTCCCTCTGCCCCCCTGTGACCCTGCTACGGGTCTGTACAGCCTTCTGCTGCCACAGCTGGACTTTCAGGGAGCTGATTTGATTTCCAAGATGTTTCTAAGCTCGCTCAGGCCATGCCTCCAGTGATGCTGAGGAGGAGGAGGAACATTTCCAGGTGTGGAAAAGCTGCTCATCTCCATCTCAGAGCAGTCAGAGGAGGTGGAACAGCCGTGTGTCACACCCAACAAGCTGCTCCAGGCAGCAGCAGACAGACATTTTCCAGGCTGCTGGCTCTGAGAGGGGCGTCAGCCCGAGCCAGGGATGGGGAACAGAGCCTGGCAGGAATGCTGTTGGATCAGGTTCTTTTTTGACTTAGAGATGGGGTAACTGAGAGGAATTTTAAAAACTTTTATTCTATTTTTTATCTCATGCGAAGGGTGAGACAATACAGATGTTCTCATTCACCCTATCACAATTAGAAGTTAAATATTTCTTAATTGCAATATATTATAAGAATTTCTTGGCCTTCCATACTATACTGTAAATGCCTTAAAGCCAATCACCTAAAAATACCCCTCGTGGCTCCTTCTTCAATGCATCTTTCATGGTTCTATTTCTTTGAAGTACCCAGTGTTATTTGCAAGGCCACCCTTTGAAACTTGTTCCTAGCCCCATTTCTACAAATGAGTTTCTACAGATTCATTTCCCACATTCTCGTGCCAAGGGAGAGCTCAGCACTGGAATTCCTGAATTCCTCAGGAATTCAGAATTCCTGCACCCAGGGGCAGCAAGGAACAAACCCAGCTGCAGAGATCCAGGAGCCTTCCAGGAGTGGGAAATGTGGAGGCACAGCTGGCCAAAACCAAAGTTTCTCTAGGAAATAAAATCTTGGAACCGTGAAGGGGTTTGGGAAGGAATCTTAAAGATGATCCAGCTGAAACCCCAGCTGAAGCACATTCCAGGCTGATTGATGCCACCCTCATCACACCCTGGGACAGCTGGCACCTGATCACCCTGCCCTTGTCCTGTCATTGAGGCTAAAATTCACAATTTTATCCAAAATGAAACTCCAACCCAGTGTGCTTCTCCATCCAGGATGTGCTTAAAAATTCAAGAAAAAGAAAAACAAAAATGTCCTAAGAGAATTCCAAAAAAAAGCAGAAATTGTGAGCAAAGAGAAAAAATAATCACTGGTGTATTGCTTGACAGACAGGATTTTTTCTATTTTTTAGTCAATCCCATACTTCTGGGTGTTTCCATATGTTTTTCAAACAATTGGAACTGGAATTACTGGAAGCTATGCTTTCTGCATGCTTTCTGGGCTTTTTTCATTGGTTTTGGTTGGGATTTTTCTGCCCTTTCTTTCCTCCTTTGACAGTTTCTAGAGCATCACTCAGGGCTGGTCTCACCACACTTCAGGAATGTTTGAGTGTTTCAACTGCCTTGGCTTCAGGCTGAGCTGTTTTACCCTCAGACAGCTTTTTTGGGTGGCTTTTTGGTGGTTTTCCCCTCATTTGGAGGGAGATTCCCAAATAAATGCTCTTACACATTCCCCCTCACCCCGAGAGCAGAGCTCCTGTGGGGCTGGCATCCCAGCAGTGAGGTTTACAGAAATGCATTTGCTCTGGGAAGGTGGAGCAGAGCAGCCAAATTCGGGTTTTGTTCCTGTTTTTCCATATTCTGGTGAGAAGGGATGCACGTGTGTGTGCACGTGAGGCCAGCTCAGTAATCCCTCTCCTTTTTTAAATGTGATTTCCCCAGCTCTCTTCCTCTGCAGCTCCAGCAGGTTTCCTCTCTGGGCTCGTCTCTCCTTGTTTTAATTGGCTTTAACATTTCCAAGCTGCCCAGTCACTCCTGATGATTCTCCAGCCAGCACCAAGTGGTTTAATGTGCCTGAAAACAGGAGCTGCCTTCCTCGCTGACCTTTCTCACTTTGCTGGGAAGAGCAATTCCCTGGAGCACCGGGCAGGATGGAATTAATCTGGCTGCTCTTGCTCAGCCACATCCTCACAGCCTCCCCTCACTGCTCTTCCCCAGCCCCTCTAGAGACCCCCAAGGACCCCCCAAATGGGTTCTGCTGTCTGTACCCTGAAAGAAAGGCCAGGGAGATAAAAACCCTGGTCCTGCACCATCTGTCTCTGCTAATTGGAGGAAAATAAGTAATTTTTCCCTGCCTGGCAAGCCAGACAAGCACCTGAAATATGGATTTTAAAATATCTAATGCTTCGTTTCTTGCTCAAATAGAAGTATTTGCTAACGATCTCTTCAGCACTTTTATTTTTTATTTTTTTCTAGGAAGTCCATTGGGAAGAAGTGACAGGAAGCCCGTTGGGAAGAAACAATTTTAAATTAAAAAATGAATGTCAAATAAGTAATTTTCAAACTCCAGCTTTTAGATATCACACTTTTTTTTTTGTGTTCTCTTCATGCAGAATAAGAACATTATCTTGCTGGCACTTTGCAAGGGGAGGAGGGGGAGCTGGGAGCCTCTTTTCCCTTGGCTCTGGAGCAGAGCAGCTGCAGGAGAGTGATTCAGAGATTCTGGAGGTGCTGAGCGTGTTCAGTGCCAGGGGGAGCAGGGAGGGCTGGGCCCTGCCAGGGCTGGAACTCCCTGGCTGCCCAGGAGCAGAGTGGGGCAGTGGGTTGGCACCTGCCAGGTGCTGTGCAGGAGGCTGGGGTCTGCAGAGAGCTCTGGAGCCTCTCCCACCTGCCCTGGAGGGGTCCAGAGGTGGGATTTGCCCTGCAGGGATTCCCTGCTGGCCCTGGTGGGGGGATACTGAAGGTTTTGACTGACCCCTCTCCAGCCAACAGGGCACTTTCCCCGTTCAAACCACAGGGAGGAAAGGAAACCCACAGGATTTGTTCATTGTACACATTTCCCACAGGCTAAACCCAACAGGGAGCAGCAAGCCAGGAGTGCCCAGCAGAGGGAAGGGATTATTCCTTACACAGAAGAAGCAGGGGGAAGGAAAGGAGCTGACACCTACTGAGTCTCTTGAGAGATGAGTATTTACTGGGGTTGGTCTTGACAGCAGACTCGTAGGAGGGCGGCAGGTGGGAGAGGTTCTGGAAGGAGCGGGAGAAGGACAGGTCGTAGGGCTCGGTGGCTGAAGTCAGGATGTTGTTCATTCGTGGCTTGTCTGCAAAAAAAAACAGAGAAAGGCAGGTCTGGAGTGTGCCCCGAGGGCATGGAGAGAGGCTGGCTGTGCCCACAGGCTCAGCAGGGAGCAAAGCTGGACCTGAGCCAGGCTCAGCCACAGGCTCCCGGGCATGGTTCACACTGGCACCAGCAGATCCAGGAGAAAGGGATCCAGCAGGTCCAGGAGAGATGGATCCTGTGGACACTGGCACCAGCAGGTCCAGGAGAGATGGATCCTGTGGACACTGGCACCAGCAGGTTCAGGAGAAATGGATCCTGTGGTGCTGCTTCCTGCCCAGTTGTGGGGACAGCAAGGTGCTGCCTCCCATCCCCTGGAGCTGCCCAGAGGGATGGGGCTGGTCTGGCACTCACCCCGGGCATGGGGGCTGTGCCAGGTGCTGGGGCAGCATCACTCACCTTCACCCCCCAGTGTGCCCTCCCCATCCTCAGGGACACAAAACCAGCCCAGTCCCTTTAACTGGGCCACCACGAGGTTCCAGCTGCCCTCTCTGTGCCAGAGTCCTCACGGGTGCACTGAACCTGGGGGCTCTGGGGCTCTGCAAACCCCCACACCTCCCTGCACCCAGGGCTGGGGCACCTCTGGGGGCACTCAGAGGGCAGGACAAGGTGTTGGGGAGGTTCTGAGGCAGGAAATCCCTGTCCTGAAGGGGGGAGGATGCCCCTCTGCTGATGTTCATTTTGTTGGTTGCTGGGGGTGCCCAGGCAGGGTCCCAGTGCCCTCTGTCACAATTCCAATGCTGAGGGCACTGAGCCCAGATGCTAAAATTGGAGTCCAGACTGTCTGCAGGGGTTTGAAATCTTGTTCCTTCACTGCAAGCTGGGAAAAGGGTCTTTCATCAGCCCAGCCAAGGCACAGGGACCTGTAGAACTGCAGTTGTAACCCCCAGGTGTTCAGACATTAAAATGGGCAGAGAGGAAAAGATTTAACGAAGCAGGAACTTCAGTTTTTGGAAGCAGAGCCAGAACAGACCAGTGGGCTCTGTCAGACCCCACAGCAGTGATGGGGGTCAGCAGCTGGGGCAGAAGGTGACCACATGAAACCAGAAGGGTGAATTCTCTGCAGGAGCAGCAGAATTCCCAGGCCTGGGTCCACACATTCCCACTGTACAACCCTATGAAGAGCAATGCATGATCAGTGTGCACTCACCTGCCCCAAGCCCTCTTCCCTCCTCTGCACCAGGGGCTGCTTGAGATAAAAGCTCAGATTCTGCCCAGAGGTAGCAGAGCAGCAGGGGAATTTCACCTGGGAAACTGCTGGCTTTGTACAGCGCCCATACTATTGCTAACTTCTCCCATTTCCAGGAAAAAACAACTCAAAATCCACCGAAGCAGAGTGCAGACATTTCACAGACATTTTTCTAGAGCTGAGCCATAAGTGAATCTGTTTCCTCCAAAAAACATCTGTGAGAGTGCGGCCAGCCCTCCCCTGCTGCCTCTCTGCCGTGTGGAGCCCTGCTTGTTGGACAGCAGAACGTTTTCCTCCTCTCTGAATTTTTCATTTCATCGTGTCCTCGGTGCCCCTGCAGCCTGGAAATGAACCCAGCAGCTCATCTGAGCGTCTGCTCGGGGATCCAGAGCTGCTTCCACAACTCTTCTCCCACTGGGGCTTCCCTTGGATGTTTCAAACCTCCTGTCACCCACCCTCAGCACTGCACAGTGTCAAAGACAGGCTGAGGCAGTCAGCACATACAGAATTGCTCTCACAGTAATTCTGTAAGAAAGAAATTCTCACAGAATCCAGCACGGGTGAAAAATTCCTCCTCCCACTGCAATAACCGCCTCGGTTCATAAATCTCCTCTCGCCTTTCTCCTGCTCCTCTCTGCTCTCCTGGAAGGGGGTTCTGGTGTGGCAGGTTCCAGAGGGATCTGGAGTGGCACCTCTCAGAGAGCAGCAGCTCCTTGCTGATGATTTCCATCTGGTGTATTTGTGGGGTGTCCCGTGGCAGGAGGAAGGAATGATGGACCTGACTCCACGTTCTCAGAAGGCAAATTAATAATTTTAGGATACTATATTATATTAAAGAATGCTGTACTAAACTATACTAAAGAATACAGAAAGGATACTCACAGAAGGCTAAAAAAAGATGATAATGGAAACTCGTAACTCAGCTTGGCCCTGACTGGCCAATGAGTCAAAACAATTCACATTAAACCAATGAAAAAATCACCTGTGGGTAAAATCTCCAAACACATTCCGCAGGAGCAAAACACAGGAGAAGCAAATTAGATAATTATTGTTTTCCTTTTTCTCTGAGGCTTCTCAGCCTCCCAGGAGAAAAATCCTGGGCAAAGGGATTTTTCAGAAAACATGAATGTGACATCCATCCATGTCTAACAGCCTGCCTGCAGGATCAGGGAGTGTGTGGCATCCATCAGGGGGCTGGAAACAATTGATTTGATGTTATCCAGCGAACAGAGGCTGGATCAGCGCTGAAACCATGTCCCCACTCCTCCTCCTGCTTGTGTGGCAAGGACCCCGGGGTAAGATCTCTGTGCAAATTGCTCAGGCAGAACGTGGAGCTAATCTCCATTTCCACGGGGGTTTGGGCACGCTGCAGTGAGCCCAGGCACAGGCGCGGAGCTGTGCTCGGTGCCAGAGCACAGCATTAATTGACTGCTTGCATGAGGTGTGTGAAATTAAGTGCCACACATTTATCTGATGGGCTGCTGCAGGATCACTTCATCTTCTCGCTGCTCTTCCCATCCAGGCACTCAGGAACAGGCTGGAATGGTTCTGGCAAATGAGAAGTCACCTTGAAATCCACTGCCCATCACTCAGCAGAATAAGGGATAAACTGAAATGACCAAAGCTAATTTCAGATGTCTTTTGCATAATGTAGCTTGAGGGGGAGATCAGAGAACTGAGGTGCTCCAGGAAGGAGAAATATCTCGTGCAATTTATATTCTGAGGCCAGTCCAGCACCAGTTTCTCAGCAGGTTTTCACTCCTGCAATATATTTGTCTCTGGTCTCTCTCCTCTTTGTTTGTGGCTCTTGTGGGCTCCTATGGAGGCTGCAGGTCAGAATCAATCATCAGGATGCAAATTGAAGCTCTCCCATTGCCTGCAAGGCGGCTGAGGCTGTACACTGTGCTCCCCAGCATTCCCATCATCCCAGCTGGAGATGGCACTGGAAAACCAGCCCTGTCCGTGGCTGCTGGGATTACCTTTAGAGTCAGCTTGGGTCCCACTTCCCCTCAGCATCTCTGTGCCATTTGGTGCCCATTTTCTGGCACACCATCCCTCCTGGCAGGAGCAGGCAGGAGGTGAGCCCAGGAACTCCCCCAGCCTGGGGCCAGCCAGTGCAAGGCTTGACAATTCTGCAGGAGCTGCAGCATCCCCACCCTGCAGTGCCCAGAGCAGGGAGGCACAGCCCAGCCCAGAGCTCCCCAGGCTGCTCCACGCTGGCACAGGGAGCTCAGGAAGGGAGCAGGGGCTCTGTGAGCTCTGATCTCCCCTCCTGCAGCCCCACCCAGCCAGGTGGGTGCACCTCTTGTGCTTCACGAGCCAGAATGGCCAGGCCAGTGTGAACCTGCTCTGTTTTATAGGAACCAGAGCATCCCTGGGCCAGGCTCTGATGGGCTCCTGCTCCCTCACACCTTGCTCTGGGCTGGGGAAGGGGCTGCCTGGAGGGGCTGCCTGTGCTCCTACCACACCCTGATGATGCCTCAGGATTTCAGCTTTTATATTTTTCAAATCCTGTAGTGCACAGTTCTGAACTCCATTTAAAGTCTATTTAACTGCCCTCACATTTTGGTCAGACAGAACAATCCCTCTGGCCCTGAGATCCAAGGACACACCACAGGCCCTGAAAAGTATAAACAAAAGTAAATTTTGAGGAGCAAACTGGGGAATGTGACTTCATTACC
The DNA here is from genome assembly GCF_963513975.1 of Fringilla coelebs. NCBI lineage: Eukaryota > Metazoa > Chordata > Aves > Passeriformes > Fringillidae > Fringilla > Fringilla coelebs. The sequence continues at coordinate 13,197,762 of NC_140045.1, forward strand.
TGAAGCTGTGATTGGACAATTAACACACCAAACTGATATAAAACTCATGACCATCACCCATCCTGGGTGTAGCCTCTCCAAGGCTTTTGCAGTGCCCAAGGTGCAGCTCTTGGAGGCCTTTAATAAACACCCACTTTATCCTCCTGATCTTGCCCAGCCTCTGTTCCAGGCTGCCACCCCAAGGCTTCACTGTCCAACAGGACAATGGCTCTGGTGGCAGCCCCTGGGTGTGGGTCCTGCAGCCCTGCTGGCCCTGGGGGGGGATTCACACAAATTCCTGCTCTGCTCACTCCTGCACTCTGTCATCTGCCAGGGAAGCACAGCTCATTTCTCTGCCAGTGCTTTGCAACCTCTCTGCAAGCTCAGAGAAGCTCCAGGATTTCCAGAGCTGTGCAGATAGACCTGAAGTCTTCTTGTCACATCTTGCCCCTCTTGTTGAAAGACACCTTCAAAGTGTGTTTACATGAGGCACAAAGCCTTTCATGTTCAAGGACGGGAGCAGATGATGCCAAAGTAAAACAAAAACAAAAGCGAATCGATGGCAAAGTTTTGAACAAAGCTCAAGTGGCAAAAGGGATGTGCTGCAGATTTGCATTTGAGTCTGCACATATGTTGTGCGAATCCTGCAAGACATTCCAACAGATGCCTTTTAAAACATTCACCCAGGGAAAGCAAACAATGTCACCTAGGAGAAGCTGCTACAACCCAGCCTTCTGCTGCTCAGCTGCAGCTCAGCAGAGCCCCAGCCCTGTGTCAGGGCTCTCCCTGCTCCCCCAGCTCTGCCTCTGCTCAGCCCTTGCGAGGCTCAGACGCAAAGTCTCCGGCTCTGACGCAAGTTCTCGCAAAGGGCCCCTCTCCCCAGGAAAATCTGCTGGCACTGCTGACGTTCTGGAGCCTTCTGTGCCAAGGCTCAGGGCTCCCAGGCCATGCTGAAGTGACACGCTGTCAGGGCAGGCAAATGAACCGATGTCACAACGGATGGCACGGATCTCCAGTGCTTGTGCTTTCACACTTCTGTTTGCTCGTGTTACTAACACTGTTATTAATAGTGCTGTGCCTTTCTCATGACTAATCTCCAGGAGGTTTCTACATTTCCAGGTCAGATCCTCTGTGGGGGAAATCAGAGCTCTCCAGCGAGTAGCTGCCCTCATTTATGAGTGCTGGAGATGGAGGATTCCAAACCCTGTGTCTGTCAGGATGGCCCCAGCGCTGGGCTGGCAGGGCTCCTGGCTGGGAACTGAGCAGCACCTGCAGGAGGAGGGTGCAGAGGGAAGGGATGCAGCACACAGGGACACCGGGGGTGACAGTGACACCCCTGAGTGCTGGCACCCTGGGCACCAGTGTGGAGAGGCCCCTGAGCACACAGAGCTTCACCGAATATTGCACCCCACAGCTGGGCTGAGAGGGGCAACGCTGAAACCAAAGTGAAAGGAGAGCTGCAGAAATGAAAATGGCACAGAGCAGTCAGAGCAAAGGGTCTGCTCGTCCTGGGGGGCAGGTAAAACACCTGGCTCTGGCAGCAGGGCTGGGGCTGGGACCCCTTCCTGCTGGGCTGGAGACCACTGCACACTGGTACCTGCCCCCAGCTCTGCCAGGGCCTGGGCAGGGCAGGGAGGGGGATTTGGGGATGGCTGGAATGGTTGGGTGTGGTTTGATTTGGTTTGATTTGGTTTGGTTTGGTTTGGTGTGGTTGGGTTTGGTTTGATTTGGTTTGGTTTGGTTTGGTTTGGTGTGGTTGTGTTGGGTTTGGTTTGGTTTGGTTTGGTTTGGTTTGGTTTGGTCTGGTTTGGTCTGGTTTGGCTTGGTTTGGTTTGTTCTGGTTTGGCTTGGTTTGGTTTCATTTGCTTTGGTGTGGTTTGGTCTGGTCTGGTTTGCTTTGGTCTGGTTTGGTTTGGTCTGGTTTGTTCTGGTCTGGTTTGTTTGATTTGGTTTATTCTGGTTTCGTCTGGTCTGGTTTGGTCTGGTTTGGATCACAAAGACCTCTCAATTCCAGCCCTGCCATGGCAGGGACACCTGCCACTGTCCCAGGTGCTCCCAGCCCTGTCCAGCCTGGCCTTGGGCACTGCCAGGGATTCCGGAATTAAACCCAGGATTGGATCTGAGACCTTGGAAAAGTCTCCCCAACTCAGGAGTTAGAAGTGAGAATGTGGAGTTTAAAGCAGAGATAGGTAAAGCAAGGGGAAGGAAAGTTTAGAATTTCAGAGTATAAATATAGAAAAAAAAAGCAGTTCCAGAGGTAAAGAAGGAGTTTAGAATGCAGCACCGTGGGTTTGTGTGCCATAACAGGATTGGCTAATAAAGCCCACACTGTAAGTCCATAAGACAAAATATTTATGTATTATCTCAAAAACATAAATATCCTTGTTAGCAGTGTTTCATTGGTCAATAAATCCTTCAAAGGTCCTGTAACTAAGAGTCTTGGGACCTTCTGAGCCAAGGTGGGAGCCAAACTCACCCTTCCTGACTGTGGAGAAGATAAGAAAATAAACCTCATCATCAAAAACAATTGAGAGGTGCCATGTCAAATTCCTTCCAAAATTCCCCCCAGGTGAACTATCACAGCTCCCACTACCATTCCACCCTGCCCAAGGTCAGGACAGCCAGAGCTGGCTGTTCTCTGGGTTTATGCTGCACATCTGATTAGCTTCTCCTTTCCCCCATATATTTCTGCTGGGGATAAAGCTAATTTAAACAGTCCTTAATTGTTATGGTTTTGTAAACAGTGCCTTAAACACAATAGACACAAAACTCAACAAATTGCTGGAGGAGATGTGACAGAATAGGGAATCATTTTCATATCTTCTGGGATTGCCCCAAATTGAGGCTTCTGGTCTGATGTTAGAAAATTGATGCAAGGATTTTTTTCAGCAATATATCCCCCAAAGCCCTGTTAGTGTGTGGGAAGGAAGATGGCCTGGATTTTTGAAATGAAGAAAAGAGAAAGAAGGAGGAAAAGAAGGATGGAAAATAAAAAAAAAAAAAAAAAGAGAGAAGAGGGAAAAAGGAGGGAAAAAAGGAGGGAGGGAAGGAAGGAAGGAAGGGAAGGAAGGGAAGGAAGGGAAAACCAGACTCATCCATGAGTCCATATAGAGAAAAGTGTTAAAAGCCCACACAAGTACACTATAAAATGAAATTTGCCTCCCTCAGAGCAATCCCAGGCATCATCCACGGAAAAACACTTGGCCAAATTAAAACCTTGAAGTAATTGGCTGCTCATGGTGCTTCACCAAGTATTTTTTGAGATGATTGTCAAATGCAATTAACTGACATAAAAGTTGTGATATGAACTTCCTTCTAACCATATTATTTGGAAATGTGCTTGGTATTTATAAAGATGTAAAAAAAAAAAAATTGTTTATTAGGTGCTCTTTAGGTTAGGATAATTATATATGCACTAAATATAATGAGATGAAACTTCAGTAGCAGTAAAAAATAAAGCAATAATCTGTACAGAAACTGAGCCCAGGCAGTCAATGTGTATTTCTGTTATAGCTGATGCTCAGTTCTCTTTTGTGCCCCCAGCTCGGTTTTTTCCTTCATATTTTAATGTTTTTATGGGGGAAATAATTTTATGTGCTTATTTTGTGTGAAGGCTGAATATCTAAGCAAGATAAATTAATGTATCAAAAGATTTAGCTGCATTTCATATGTAAAACTTGGTTGTGCTTAGAGCCTAATACTTGCTCCCTCCCACTCACATTTTACATACAAATCACTACATTTCCTAAAACTGCTGTAGAGTTCTTCATTTGCAGCTCAAATCTGCAGCTGAGGTAGAAATAAAGTCTAGAGTTAAGGAAATCCACATGAAAATTCAGATTTCGGTGGAATTGGGGTCTAAACGTTGTCACTGGAAGCAGAATTTCAGCTGATGTTTCTGAAGGGATGCAGGAGCCTCTGGAATGGGACATTTGGGGCAGGAATAGTCCAGCAGCAGGAAAAGAGGGAAAAATAGGGGAATAAAGGGAGGGAGGGAGGAAGGAAAAGGAAGGAAAAGGAAGGAAAAGGAAGGAAGGAAGGAAGGAAGGAAGGAAGGAAGGAAGGAAGGAAGGAAGGAAGGAAGGAAGGAAGGAAGGAAGGAAGGAAGGAAGGAAGGAAGGAAGGAAGGAAGGAAGGAAGGAAGGAAGGAAGGAAGGAAGGAAGGAAGGAAGGAAGGAAGGAAGGAAGGAAGGAAGGAAGGAAGGAAGGAAGGAAGGAAGGAAGGAAGGAAGGAAGGAAGGAAGGAAGGAAGGAAGGAAGGAAGGAAGGAAGGAAGGAAGGAAGGAAGGAAGGAAGGAAGGAAGGAAGGAAGGAAGGAAGGAAGGAAGGAAGGAAGGAAGGAAGGAAGGAAGGAAGGAAGGAAGGAAGGAAGGAAGGAAGGAAGGAAGGAAGGAAGGAAGGAAGGAAGGAAGGAAGGAAGGAAGGAAGGAAGGAAGGAAGGAAGGAAGGAAGGAAGGAAGGAAGGAAGGAAGGAAGGAAGGAAGGAAGGAAGGAAGGAAGGAAGGAAGGAAGGAAGGAAGGAAGGAAGGAAGGAAGGAAGGAAGGAAGGAAGGAAGGAAGGAAGGAAGGAAGGAAGGAAGGAAGGAAGGAAGGAAGGAAGGAAGGAAGGAAGGAAGGAAGGAAGGAAGGAAGGAAGGAAGGAAGGAAGGAAGGAAGGAAGGAAGGAAGGAAGGAAGGAAGGAAGGAAGGAAGGAGAACTGTGGAACTGTCCTCCCCAGGATGTAACAGTTCCCAGCTCCTTCCAGCCCCTGTGCCATCCTGCAAGCTCTCCTGATGTCTTACTCCAAAGTCCAGATCCATTTCCAGACTCCCCAAGCAATGGCTCAGCAGCAGCAGCAGCAGCAGCACACATGGCTGCAAGGAACAAAAGCAGCCCTGGCCATCTGGATAGCTCAGAGAGAGATGTACCTCTGAATCACACCCTCATTTGTAGTCAGCTCATCCCAGTCCCTCACAACAACCAAATTATTAAGGCACAGGAAGCACAAGGAATCCAAGACCATCAGTGGATCTGCCTTTGGTTTGTTTTTTTGGTTTTTTTTTTTTGTCTCTTAAGTACATAAAAAAGCAAAGCATCTGCTAGGAGCAGAGGGAAGTGGAATTGTTTTGTCACATTCCCTGGAGTGCTTGGACGCCACGGGACCCTGGTGCTGGAGCTGCATTAAAGCTCCTGGGCAGACACACTCAAGGGCAGCTCAGAACCCAGCAGGGGCTGGATTTTAAGGATGAGTACCAAGACCAAAGAGAAGACAGCACAATTTCAACCCTATTTCTCTATTTTCTTCTTCTTCTTTTTTCCCCCTCAGGAAAGTAAAAAAGTGGTGAGGAACATTGGAGGCTGTCAGTTCAGGCTCAATAAATACTGCTGTGGCACTGATGAGTTTAAAGCTGACACTCTTCCTCCTGGAGTGTTGGGAAGACAGAAAATGAAGTCCTAATAACACAGGCTTACCATGGAAGCAGTTTTTAGGCTGAAGAGATGCCTGCCTCCTCTGGGAAGAGAAACCCCCAAGGTTTTGGGGGATCTTTCCAAGGGCAATTGTCCTCCCACCCTCCTTAGCAGATTTCTGTATGTGAGCACAATAAACCAGCTCCAGAACAGCCAGGACGAGGTTCCAGAGTTCACAACAAACGCCAGGACAAAAGAAAGAGTAACAAATACAGAGATGCAGAGCTGCCAGAAGTGACAGAGATGAGATTGGCTGGGAGGAACGGATCCCATCCCAGAGGCACAGGGACAGGGAGGGACAGACAGGACCAAGACAAGGAGCAGCAGAAGAGGGGGGAGAGCAGAGGGGACCCGAGGGGTCAGCCAGAGCTTGCTCTGATGGCACAGACACTGGGAGCAGGGTTTGGGTGCCTGGGGCTGGATGGAGCCAGGGGATGCCAGGGTGGCTCCAAGGGAAGAGGGACCCAGCCCAGGCTCCACTGCTGCTCAGGGAAACCCAAAGGAGGGACAGAAGGGCTGGGGGACAGGGCTGAGCAGAGAGAGCCCACAGAGGAAGCCAAGAAACATCTCCAGGCTGGCACGAGGGGGACGAAACCAAGTGGGAAACAAAGGAATTAGAGACGAGGCTGATCAGCACGGTTAGAAAAGACTGGGCCATATTTCCCTGGGCACACTACTGAAAATATGGTCCTGTGTTTAATGTCAGTGGGAGCCAGCAGCCATGCAGCACTGCCAGAGGAACGTTTCCATTAGCATTAAACACATTTGGTACCAGTAAATGTTACTGGCTGGCAGAGGAAAGTTACAACGTGTGTAATTTTGCTCTTTGCTTTCTCTTACCATGTGTAGGTGTCTGGTTGTCACTGTTTAGTATCAGGTGATTATAATTTTGTTCTTGGTCATCTGAAATTCACAGAGAAAAAAAAAAAATCCCTTTAAGAACCAGCTTAGCATTGCCACTGATCTGCAGATGATAATTACAGCTCACAGTATCACAGGAAATCTCAGCATGATTAAAGAAAGGAGAAGGAAATGCTTAAGAAAGCAGAAGATTCTGTTATGCAGTTCACTTAAAATTCCAGATGCAAGGAGAACACGATAATGGGAATCTGCTCCCCTTCTGCTGAGCCTGCAAATGAGGGATCTCTGCCAAGGTGAGAATCGTGTCCAGGCAGGACCACACCAGCTGTGCCACGGGCTGGGCTGCTCCTGCAGGGCCCTTTCTGCTGCTCCAGCTCCAGCAGGGCTTTGGAGAGTTCAGGATGTGAGCCCCAGCCTGTCCCACTGTGAGCACAACCTGAGCACCAGGTCCTGTGTGGGCACAGAGGGGAGGCCAAGGTGTGCCTGGAGGGGTTAAAGAGCTGCCCTGAGCTCTGCTCCCTCCCCAGGGAATGGAAATCCTGGCAGGGCAGGGCAGGGCAGGGGAACCATCCATGGCACAGCCACTGCTGGGGTTTGGAGCTGCCCTGGGGCAGAACAGCTCTGTCTCCTTCCCCTGCAACGAAATCATCAGATAAGGAACTCCTGATAAGCCTCCAGGGCCTTTCAGCAGGGCCTGAGCTCCCTGCCCAGACCCCTCCAGCCTGGATGGGGCTGCAGAGTGCAGGATGGAGGATCCCCAGAGATCTCCTGTCCTGCCCTGCTGCTGCAGGGGTGCTCTGCTATTCCCAAACCTTTCCTGGGCCTCTCCTTTCCCCCAGAAGTTCTGGGTCACTGAGCCTTCCTTTCTGCTTTTCCTTCTTCCAGGGACGTGGAGGGAGCCCCCCTGATTTCTGCCCAGCCCTTGATGGCCAGGGTTGCTGTGAGCTCCTTTATCCCTGCTGCTGACACCATTCCTGTGCTGTTCCCCTATTTCCCTGCTTTGCCTTGAGTCCTGTCACTGCAGCCCCCCGTGCTCCCCTGGCCCAGATCCCCCCAGCTCTGGGATGTGTTCCTGACAGAGCCCAGGGCAGAGTGCATTGCCTGCTCTGTGCCCAGCCAGCCTCTCCTGCTCACACAAACCTGGGATATTTTCCTTTTCCTGACTCATGTGAAGTCTGGGATCCTTTGTGGTTCCTTATTGCTTTTCCAAGGAACTCTCCAATTGTTCTCCAACACAGAAAAGGCTTTTTAGCATTCCTGCTCCAGCCCGAGGCATCTCATTTTTCTCCATTTAATCAATTTATTTGCAGGCTATTTATCCAATTTGTCAAGAACATTTTAAATTCTAATCCTGTTCTCTAATAGACTTACAGTCATCCAAGGTTCATATCACCTGCAAATTTAATAAGTGAATTCCTTTCCCACCAGGGACAAAGACAGCAAACCCAGGACCACACCAGGCCATCCTTCCCACAATATTTTGTCCCTGCATGGTCCCACAGCCCTCGTGGCCTCCACCCCACACAGGCTCATTAACAACCTGCTTCTCTAATTAATCTCACATTGCTTTGCTAGAAACTGCTGGAAACCTTGCTGAGGTCATGATCCTTGTTATGACAGGGACACTCGAGGTGTGAAATGCTGGTTTTTAGAACAGCAGCAGTCTGAACACACCAATTGTGCCAGAGGGGAACCAGCAGAGCTTCCTCTCTCCTCTCATGGGGTTCTTCTTCCCACAGCCTCCCTCCTGGGGGAAACTGCCTCTTCACTGAGGACCATCATCCTCTGATTCTGAGCAACTTTGCATTTCACCTCAAATCCTTTTCCTTTCCCTTTTCTTTTCCTTTTCCTTTCCCTTTTCTTTTCCTTTTCCTTTCCCTTTTCTTTTCCTTTCCCTTTCCCTTTTCTTTTCCTTTCCCTTTCCCTTTTCTTTTCCTTTCCCTTTCCTTTTCTTTTCCTTTCCCTTTCCCTTTTCTTTTCCTTTCCCTTTCCCTTTTCTTTTCCTTTCCCTTTCCTTTTCTTTCCCTTTCCCTTTCCTTTTCTTTCCCTTTCCCTTTCTTTCCCTTTCCTTTCCCTTTCTTTCCCTTTCCCTTTCTTTCCCCTTTCCTTTCCTTTCCTTTCCTTTCCTTTCCTTTCCTTTCCTTTCCTTTCCTTTCCTTTCCTTTCCTTTCCTTTCCTTTCCTTTCCTTTCCTTTCCTTTCCTTTCCTTTCCTTTCCTTTCCTTTCCTTTCCTTTCCTTTCCTTTCCTTTCCTTCCCTTCCCTTCCCTTCCCTTCCCTTCCCTTCCCTTCCCTTCCTTTTCCTCTTCTTTCCTTTTCCTCTTCTTTCCCTTTTCTTTCTTTTGCCTTTCTTTTTTCCTTTCCTTTTTCTCTTCCTTTTTCCTTTCCTTTCCCTTTTCCTTCTTTCTTTTTCCTCTTCCTTTTCCTCTTCCTTTTTCCTTTCCCTCTTCCTTTTCCCTTTCCCCTTTCCTTCCCTTTTCCTCTTCCTTTTTCCTTCCCTTTTCCTTCCCTTTTCCTCTTCCTTTTCCTCTCCTCTCCTCTCCTCTCCTCTCCTCTCCTCTCCTCTCCTCATTTATTCCCTCTCTAACACCTCAGGTGTTTTGAGGCTATTGCTTCAGAAATGTCACCCAGCCCTGTCAGAACCTGAATTATTGGCATTTTGATGTGGCTGAGCTAATCAAGCATCTGAATGCAGCGCTGGGCTTCATTTCCCTCTGCTGTGGCCCTTTGTAAACACTTTCTAAGCAATAAAATACTTTAAAACAATGCCCCAGCCCTCCCACACCTCCTCAGGTTGAACAAGATAATGCTGTTAATTGTGAAGTGCCAGTTAGGCAGGAGCTTATCTGTTGTTGAGACAAGGATCTGAGTTCAAAGCTATTTACCAGGAAACTCCATGAGGGGAAGAGAGGAGCCACAGGGCTCTGAATTGCCAGGGCACAAAAGGAAATTTCTGAGCGCAGCTGGAGGAGCCATCAGATAAAATAACCGGCAGAAAGAGTGAGATGTTGCACTGGGAAAAAGGAAACACGTGCACAGGAGGCACGTTCCTTTCCCTTTGCAATTTATTCTTTTATTTTTATTATTATTTCTATTTCCTTTAAAATATCTTTATAATATTTATATATATTTAGAAATAGTATATATCTATATATTTTATATATTTATAAATATTTAAAGATATATTTATAGATATCTTTATAAATGTCTAAGATATTTATTTTTATATTTTTAGATTATATTATGTTATTATTTATATTTCCATTTGTTATTTCTATTTCTTTGATTAAACTGCCTCTATCCACAAGTGTTCTCACTTTTAGCCTTTCAATTCTCCCCTACATCACCCATACATGGGTTAAACCACAATCACCACCTGAATTATCAGCAGCAAGGTGCAAAACTCTGGGTACCTGTTGAAGAATACTCCAAAGAGTCCCCAGAGAGTTCCCATGCACTCCCTCCCTAGAAAATCTCTTTTTTTCACTGATTTAACCTTTCCTTTGCTACTTTAAACTTCTCCAGAACCTATTTTTTTTTCTCAGTCTCAGGGATTTGATATGGGAATATTGCTAATAAAAACTTGATTTATTGTGTTCTGTAATGGAAAAAAAAATAAAATAAAGTGCCAGAATATGAAAAGAAAATGCTGTATTTTCCAGCCTGTCTTTCCTAATAAGATTCCTTATGAAATCTGCAAAGCAAGGATATTTTTAATATATGCCAGCTGTATTACAGATACACCTGTAAGGGTAACGCAGATATATGATCATCCTGACAGTCATGCTGTACTTTGCATTCCTTTTAGAGAATTTATTAAAGCACTTGGAGCTGCTCTGAAATCTGCACTTAACAGGAGAAAATAATGGCCTGAAAAGGAAAAAAAAAAAAAAAAGAAAAAATGGAAGGGAAAAAAGAAAGGAAAAAGGGGGAAAAGGGAAAAGAAGGGTGGAAAAGGGGGAAAAAGCCTGAAGAGGAATGATCAGCCTATGAAGGGACCCAGGGCAGGGGTGGACTCCTCATCCCTGAAGGGATTTAAAGATGGGTGGATGTGGCATTTGGGGCCATAAAAACCACCTGTACAATATTTACCATAACTTCCCAATACCCATCACCTATGTCAGACACTGAGCTTCCACTCTAAACCAACCCAAAAGTGCCACCATCTCAGCAGAAGATGGAGGCAGAGAAGAAGAAGAAGAAGAAAGGCTGGGCACACCCAGATTCCTCCATCTTGCCCCCTGAACCCCCATTCTAGAAACCCCAAAAATCTATTTTCTCACCCAGCGATAATTTTATTATTACACTAATTAAACTGCTGTGGCTTGCAGGTCTTCACACAAGGCTGGCAATTTGCTCCATGGTCCATAATCGAACCCAGAGGTGCTCTGAGCTCTGTGCCAGGGTCTCTGAGCCCCCTGGCAGGGTCCTGGCACCTCCAGACACCCAGAGGGATGTCCTGAGTTCCGACACTTTCTGGTCACTGTTTGTATTGCAGAGGGGAATTGTCCTTCAGCTGCTCCGTGCTCACAGAGCTGGGAAGGGCAGCAGCTTTTCCCAGCCCTTTTCCAGGGATTTGGGGCAGTGAGAGGGGCAGAGAGCCCCTGGGAACGGGGACAAAGAGCCCCAAATCCCTCCTGAGCCGGGTGTGCCCAGGCAGGGCTCGCAGTGATGGGCACAGGAATATTCCTGCTAACAGATATATATATATATATATATATATATATCTTATATATATAACAGATATATAACATATATATATATATCTGTTAGCAGGAATATTCCTGCTAACAGAAATCCAACCCAGCTCCTTCCCCGTGCAGCTCACCCCTTCCCTCTCCCGAGCTGTGAACATCCTGCTCGCACCTGCCCGGCCCTGCCCAGCACCCTGACCCCAAAATGTTCCGTGGCAGAGGAGCCAAACCCCGGAGCTGCAGCTGGAGCCGGGATCAGGGGGCTGGAAATGCCACGGGGAAGCTTGTCTCCAAAGCCTCCGTTTATTCTCGTCATGTCAGGTTTTTGTTCTACCGTTCCAACCTATTTTTCAGCGGTAATCCTGTGATTCATTCATCCAACAGGATGCTCAGGGAGCGAGGCAGCTATTCAGGAGTTATTTTAATCCTCATTAAGCGGTGAATGGCCCTGTTCTCCAGGATCCCACGCCATCCAAAGCCCGCGCTGATTACAGAGCTGTTATTTTCCGTGCCGGCTTTCCCTCCCCACCCATCCCAGCCTCCCGCGGCGGGCAGGCTGTACCTGAGCCCGGCACAGGTGTGCTCACACCTGCCAGCCGTGATTCCTCTGCAGGAGCAGCCCTGGAAAACTCGGGGCAGATTTTTTCTTCTATCACACGGGGGATTTTTAATAGGATTTTTAATAGGAGCAGAAATCAGCTGTTTGTTACTGATGGCCCTTTTGTGGGGCAGGAAAGGCAGCTGGAGCAGCTCCGGGTGTCCCTGGGGGGAGGATATGGAGGCAGGGGGGATCACTGGGCCACACAACACCAGGAGGGGGCTGGAAATGCTCCCCCAGCCCAGGTTTGTCACTCTCAGCACAACCTCAGGTGAGGGGCACCTGGTGGAGCAGGGACTGCACCTGCAAAATGTCCCGGGAGTGCCCGAAGGTGCTGGCACTGACAGATCGTATGACAATCCTGTCCCTAGGATTTTTGTCCTGAGAAGCTGAGAAGGCTCAGAAAAGCAATGCAAACAATAATTATCTGATGGCTGTGGGGTGTGCTCTGGAGATGGTTTAACAACGGGAGCATCTCTGACTGGTCCCATGTGGATTGTTCTTAATGAATGGCCAATCCCAGCCAGTCGTGTTGGACTCTCTGAGTCTGTCACGAGATTTCATTATTCATTCTTTTCCAGCCTTCCAATGTCTCCTTTCTCTTTCTTTAGTATAGTTTTAGTATAGCATTTTCATGATATAATATATGATATATGATATGATAATCAGCCTTCTGAAACATGGAGTCAGATTCTCATCTCTCACCTCATCCTAGGGACCCCCAAACCCCACCACAGGCTCTGTGGGTGAATGTTGCACTGCACACTTCAGCTGCCTTTTCCCCCGTGTTTTCCCAGCCTGGGGTGTGTTTATTCCTTATTTTAAGGCTGTGTGAGATGAAGGCTTAAATGAAATCTGAAAAATCGAGCAGGAGGGGAATCATAGAACCACAGAATGTCCTGAGCTGGGAGGGACCTACAGCCCCAAACCCAGCCCCTGGCCCTGCACAGACCCCCAGAAATCCCACCCTGGGCATCCCCCACGGCTCCTGGAGCTCTGGCAGCCTCAGGACCATGCCCAGCACCCTCTGGGGGAAGAGCCTTTCCCTAAATCCATCCCAACCCTGCCCTGGCACAGCTCCACAAGGTGCAGCTGCAGGTGGAAAAGACTTGGCTGCAGTGAGCACTGAAGTTCTGGAGGTTATGGCTGAGGAAAAAATAAAGAAAAGAATTTAAAAATCAGCGAGGCTGAGCCAGCTGTGATGTGGAAAAGAATCCTTCTCCCTGAAAGTGAAAGCAGGAGCGTGAGCAGGATGTTCCTGTACAACAGGGCTGGGGTTCACCCACCAGAATCTGTCTCCTGTGCTGGGAGGCTGCTCACATCACACACTCATTCACAGGATTCTCCTCCTCCCACACAGCCCTGGCTGCAGGCTGGAGCACGGGAGCCAGGCCCACTCATCCCTCCCTGTGCTCCTGCCCGTGCCAGAGCCGGCTGCAGGGAGAGCTGGGCACCAGGGAAACGCAGCTCCTGCTTTCAGCAGCCACAGCTGGAAAGGGCACTCCCAGAAAAACAAAGGCACCAGAAAAACACTGCCCCAGCTTGGCTTGGAAGGGATGTCTCTAAAAACAGCAGCACCGTGGGGAGATAAAGGTCATGGAGAGCTCCAAATCCTCTCCCTCCGAGGAAGGTGATGCCTTTGGAGCTGATGCCTTTGTCCTTGAAAAGGGAATGGTTTTTCCTCCTCATGGGCAGCGAGGGTGAGGTCTGTGCAGAGGCAGCTGTTCCTGCTGGCTCAGCAGATGGGAAAGGGACAGTTCCTCCATGGGATCCCCCAGGGATGGCTCTGCTCCCCAGAGCAGAGGTGGGAACCTCTGAGCTCACCTGGAGCAGGAGCTCAGCATCCCTCTGTGGCACTCCCTGCTTTATCTGCTCTGATTTTCATTACCCCACCCTCGCTGCCCGTTCTCACACATCCCAGAATAAATCAGGAAAGAAAACTGGAGAAGGGACTAGAAGGAATCCAGGTGAAGAGAAAGAACCAGAAGTTTCTGTCAGGGAGAGAAAGTTCTGCAGAGCCCAGGGCAGAAACCTGGAGTGCCTGGGATCCCCTCCCTGCCTGAGAACTTCCCACTGCCTTGGAAACACAAATTGGATAAATATGGCCTGGTTTCCTCAAAAACCCAGCAGCTGAGCAGAAAGCATGACTAACAGCAGGCAGCAGAGCACAACAGCAGCTGGGGGAGCAGCAACCTTTGGAAACACGTCCAGAATGGGAAAAACCAGGGGAAACATATGGTCAGGAGAAGGGAAACGTGTCCTTTAAAGGGCATTGCTGGAGATGGAGCTGATCTGAGGAGGTATAAATAGGCTGGGTGGCTAAAGCAGGATTAGTTCAGTGCAATCTCTGGTGGAGCACAGCCAGCTCCTGCACATTCTGAGTGCTGAGATAATTATGCAAATACCTTTGGAAGTAACACACGGTCCCCTCTAACCCCATGGTGCTGGCAGAAAGGAGGAGGGGAGGGAACACAAAGTCCTGCTGTGGTTTTCCCCTCTCCCACCAAGAAGAGAAAGGAGAAAAAGTTGAGGGTGAAATCCTTGTGAGAAGGATTTTTGCTCTGGTTTTCCCCTATTCCACCAAGCATAAAGAAAAAAAGTTGAGGGTGAAATCTCTGAGAAGGATTTTTGCTCTGGATTTCCCTCTCACACCAAGCATAAAGAGAAAGAGCTGAGAGTTAAATCCCTGTGAGAAGGGCTCTGCAGTGAGTCCAGGGACCTCAAATCCAGGTGGAGAGCAGAAATCCAGCCCTGGTCGTTGCTTTCCCTGAGGAAACACCAGGGCCTGGCTGTCCCATCCTCAGGGGATGAACAGGAATCAGCAGAGAGACAAAGCCCTTGCCTGCCACCCTCCAAGTATTATCACACTATAAATAAATAATAATAATAATAATAATAATAATAATAATAATAATAATAATAATAATAATAATAATAATAATAATAATAATAAATTTTTTCCCAAAAGGCTTTGGGTCAGTCCCTGTCCTGTCTCCAGGGGCTTGCAGGAGGGGGCAGAGCCTGGAGAGGAGGCTGGCTCCCAGCTTGCCCAGAGTCTCACCATGGCATTTTCTGAAAAATCCCTTCTTCAGACTTTTTCATCTGAGAAGCCTCAGAAAAGAAATGTAACCAATAATTCTCTGATTGCTTGGAATGTGTCCTGGAGGTCGCTCACCCACGGGTGCATCTTGGATTGGTTCCATGTGAATTGTTTTTAATTAATGGCCAATCCCAGTCCAGCTGTGTTGGACTCTCTGATCAGTCTGGGGTTTTCTTATTATCATTCTTGTCTAACCTTCTGATGTCTCCTTTCTCTTTCTTTAGTGTAGTTTTAGTATAGCAATATAATGTATTATATAATGTAATATATAATATAATATAATATAATGTAAAGATAATATAATGTAATGTAATATATAATATAATGTAATGTAATATATAATGTAATATATAATATAATATAATATAATATAATATAATATAATATAATATAATATAATATAATATAATATAATATAATATAATATAATATAATATAATATAATATAATATAATATAATATAATATAATATAATATAATATAATATAATATAATATAATATAATATAATATAATATAATATAATATAATATAATATAATATAATATAATATAATATAATATAATATATCAGCCTTCTAAGAACTTGGGGTCAGATTCTCCTCTCTCCCTGGTCCTGGGGACCCTCACAGCCCCCAGAGCCCAGCAGGGCTGTCCCAGCCTCAGCACTGATAACTCTGATTGTTACAAGCAGCACCACGATGCAGATGAATAGACTGAGGCCCTTAACTGGTTCTAAATCACTCCAAAGCCACAGAAATTCACTTGCTGCTCATCTGTCACCGAGGCAGGGCCAGCCTGGAGGTGTCTGGGCAGAGCAGCAAAGACTTTCTCTCCGTGTGACACAGCCCGGGGTGCCTGGGAGGGGCCAGAAGGAGGATGCCAGGGTTTGAAATGCCTCCCACCCTTTTGCAGATCTGTTTTCCCCGGCTCCTCGGCATGCCCATCACCTGCTGGATGTGGCTTTGGGCCAGCGCTCCCAGGACAATTAAGCTGCAGATGCCATCTAGCAGCGATCAGAGCCTTATCTTCGGGCAGATAAAGAAGTCACCGGCACTAATCAAGCCCTTAAAACGAGCCCTGGCTGTAAGTGCTTTATTGAGGCACCAAGAAAGTGGCTCCGTGCTAGGGAGGAAGGCAGAGCTCGACTTAAATCCTAATCCTATCAGCAATTAAGCAGATGGTTAACTTTGAGCATCTGCTTAAGCCCAACTGCTGTCACGTTCAAGAGTGGCTTTCAAAATAGCCATTCTATAAAAGATCTGCGTGTGGCAGCCTCAAAATCCTGATTTTAATAAGAATTCCCTGCTCTCTCCTGGCAGTGCTTCAATGCTGGCGAGGGAGAAGGTGGCACAGACTCTCTGAAGGAGAGATCACTGAGTCCTGGAAGGGTTTGGGTTAGGAGGGACCCAAAATCCCACCCAGGGACACCCCTGCCATGGCAGGGACACCTCCCAGTGTCCCAGGGACACCTCCCACTGCCCCAGGTGCTCCAGCCCCAGTGTCCAGCCTGGCCTTGGGCACTGCCAGGGATCCAGGGGCAGCCCCAGCTGCTCTGGGCACTCTGTGCCAGGGCCTGCCCACCCTGCCAGGAACAATTCCCAATTCCCAGTGTCCCATCCAGCCCTGCCCTGGGTCAGTCTGAAGCCATTCCTGGATCTTGTCCCTCCATCCCTTGTCCAGAGCATCTCCCCATATTTTTTTGGAGCCCTTTTCAGGCACTGGGAGGCCACAACAAAACCATCTCCAGGCTCCCCTTTTCTCAGCTTCCCCAAGATGTCCCAACTGAGCAGCATGTTCCTGGGCTCAGGGTGTCTGAGGTGTATGAAGCACAGATTCTTGGAGGTTTCATACATTCATACTGTTTATAAACAAATATTTAATTTTAAAAGCCCCTTTTCCATGTGTTGTGATTAGAAATTTTCTGTTTGGCCAACTGAAAGCCAGCTGAAATTGCAAACAACTCTTTTTAAAAAATAATTTTAGTTTTTATGTCTGTAGGCCTCAGAGCAACTTAGTTATTGGGAATGCTGGATTACTGCTAAAGAGAAAAAATACAGTTTAAGGTCCAGGAATTCCAGGAAAGCTGCCTTGATTCCAGTGTCCCAGATCTCTGGCACAGTCTCTGAATAAGGACTCTGTCTCTGCTGACCATAAGTTACAGCATTTATCATTATTTGGGTCTGCTCAAACAGGTCTTACGTGGGAAATTCTGTCAAATCCACTGAAGTGGCACCTTTAAAACCAGCAGCAGTGGTTGTGGGACCCTGGTGATGCTTTGCAGGGAAGATGAGCATCCCATCCCCTGGCTGCCCAGCTGTCCCATTTTGGGAGGTGAAAATAAAACTCCCAGCTCAGTGACGTGCCAGGTGCTGTGTGCCTTTACCCTGTGGTGCCAGGGGCTCCCAGCAGCGCTGGGGTGGGTGGGCTCTCCCTAGCAGGAGGGATGGGGGGCCCTGCTGGCTCCTCTCCTCTCTCCAGACCTGTCACTGTGGCACACAGAACTACACCAGTGCACACCAGTACACCAGAACTACACCAGTACACTGCTGCTCTCAAGGTGAAAAAAGAGAATTTTATTGTCTGACTCCAGCATTCATGGATTTCCAGAAGTGACAGTGGGTTGGAGGGTGACAGTGCCACCTCTCCAATGACACTGAAACCAACAGCCCATCAAAGTTCTCCTCCTCCATAAAGGAATGCAAAACAATTAGTTATTTACAGAAAGCATGTGAGAAAGTTCCTTACAAGAATGTAAACAGCACAAGGCTTAGAAAATCTTACAAAACCAGGGTGGCACAGACCCCCCTCCTGCTGCTCCACCCTGGGGCACTGCCCATCCAGAGCTGCCCCACATTCTGGCTGCCCCAGAGCGGTGCCAGGGGGCTGGAAGGCGCTGCTGAGGCTGCACGTGCTGCTGCAGCACTGAAACCCCCAGGCTGAGGGAAATGAGGCTGCACAGATGGCTGGGAGCTGAATCAGCTCACCAAGAGCTCAGCAGACACACCTGGTGTCATTTGCTGTCATGAAAACCATCGTTCAGCTGGGCTCTGCACACAGCAGGTGGTTGGTTTGGGGTGCAAACATCCCAGTCCAGCTGCAGAGCACTCACCCTGCCAGAAAAACCCTTCCAAGGATCACCCAGCAGGGAGCATGGGGACAGAAGGGTAAAATCAGCATAAAATCAGGGGCTGCCCCAGATGTGGGCCAACATCTGTGGCAGGGAGAGGATCTGGGCTCCCAGTGGAGCTGGAGGTGGGACTGGGGCTCCGAGGAAGAAGGGAGAGGAAATCGAGGAAGAACACTGGGCAGGGATGACTTGGCAAAAGAAGCCACACCAAAGGCAGCTTGTGCTGTGTTCAACATCCCCCCACATCCACCCAGAGCCACAGAATTCACCTGCAGGGCTGCCACAGCTCCCTGGGCTGCTCTCTCAGGTGATTCTTCCACTCTCAGATTTCTCACCTGGACAAACCCCTGCTGCTCTTCCCTCTGGAGCCCGTGCCCAGCTTGGCTCTGGGGCTGTGTGAGGATTTCTGCCTGCTCTCCTCACTGCAGGAGTGCCTATCACGGGAGCCCCAGGCTCTGGTTTGGCAAGGCACCAGGAATTTCTGATTCCAGAGGCTCTCTGTTTCCAGCCCCAGGAATTTCTGATTCCAGAGGCTCTCTGTCTCCAGCCCCAGGAATTTCTGATTCCAGAGGCTCTCTGTCTCCAGCCCCAGGAATTTCTGATTCCAGAGGCTCTCTGTCTCCAGCCCCAGGAATTTCTGATTCCAGAGGTTCTCTGTTTCCAGCCCCAGGAATTTCTGATTCCAGAGGCTCTCTGTTTCCAGCCCCAGGAATTTCTGATTCCAGAGGTTCTCTGTTTCCAGCCCCAGGAATTTCTGATTCCAGAGGCTCTCTGTTTCCAGCAGGAGCCTCAGCACTTTCCCCAGGCAGTGTTGGATGCTTTTCATGGTAAATTTCCTTCTGCTGGGAATTCAGCTCCAATGAAAACAGTCTTAAGGAATACTTTTACCAGCTTAGCGCACGTCCAAAGCACAGGGACTGGAGAGAGACACCTGTTCCAGGTGTGGGGAGTAGGAGCTCACCCTGGGGGCTCTGCCTGCCCTCCCAAGCCTGGTGACCCAGCTCAGGAGGTGCCAGAGCCACCAGCTCCAGATCCTTGGCCAGCACCTCCAGCAGGATCTTGCCCATTAACTCTGCATAAACAAACAATCATTCACAACGGCGGGGAAAATAACCTCACCCATAATCACTGATTAGAAATGTTTGCTCATGGCTGGGTATTTATAGCCTACAAGAGGTAAATGTCACCCTCGTTGCCTGCCTTCATGGCAGATATTGTTTAATTAGCAGCCTCTGGGCTGCTGCTCCTTGGAATGGGAGATGAGTTCTGCTCTGTCTGCCCTTCCCTCTGCTCCCCCTCTCCTCTGCAGGACTGGAGCTTGTTGAGGGCTGGATCCTGCCCACAGGCACTGACAGACTTGCAGGGTGCTGCTGTGGGCTGCCACATCCAGAGGAGGCAGCCAGGCAGGAGAGGGGCTGGAGACACAAACCCTGAGAGGGACACTGAGGGAGCTGGGGGTGCTCAGCCTGGAGGAAAGGAGACTCAGGGGTGCCCTCATCCCTCTCACAGCTCCTGAAAGGTGCCTGTGCTCAGCTGGGCTGGGCTCTGTCTGCAGGGACTGACAGAACCAGAGCACACAGCCTGAGCTGTGCCAAGGGAAATATAGGTTGGATAGCAGGAAAAAGTGTTTTACAGAAAGGGTGATGAAGTTCTGGAATAGCTGCCTGGGGAGGTGGTGGAGTCCCCATCCCTGGGGGTGTTTAACCAAGCCTGGATGTGGCACTGGGGGCCAGGGTTGAGTTGAGGGGTTGGGGCTGGGTTGGACTGGATGGTCCTGAAGGTCTCTCCCAACCCAGAGATTCTGTGAATCCTGTGATTCCGTGCCCTGCCCCAGGATGTCTCACAGGACAGCCACAGCCATCCCTCACTCTCTGCTGTGATCTTTGCTGCATCTCCTGAGCCCTGTGCTGAGCCCCTGAAGCTGCTCAGGCTCACACTCCCACAGTGCTGCCCTTCCAGAGGCAGGCAGGAGGGTGGAGCAGGTAAAAAACCATCAGATTCATACTGATAGAAACATCTCAAGCTTCCCAAATCTGTGCCAGACTTACAGGGAGGTGGCTCCTTAAGAAAGCCCAGCCTAAGACATCTGAGACTGGCGAGAGGGGAGCATGAGCAGGAGCAGCCCCTGCTGACAGCAGACCAGCTGTGAGCTGTGCCCTGCAGCCCCCGGCCAGGGGAGGGATGGGGGCACTGAGGGAGCCAAGACAAACATCACAGGTAGCCAGAGTGTGACAGGGCCTCCAGGACCCCTGGGGCAATCTCATTTGAGCAGGGCTCAGGCAGGGCTGCCCCCTGCTCTCCACCCTGAGTGGGATCACAGCCAACAGGACGTGCTGAGGAGCCTTTTTCTCCAGCATCCCAGACTTGCTGCCCTTGATGTTTGTTGAACACACTCAGAGGCACTCCAGTCCCCCAGCAGGCTGTGATTATCTCATCTCTGCAGACAGGGAGCTTGTACATGCTCTGGCAAACCAAGCAGGGAGCAGCAATCTGTCAGGAGCAGTCTCACTCGGCCTCTCTCCGTGCCAGGGCTCTCCTGGATGCGCTCTGCAAAAGCACCAGCACGTCCAGGAGCTGCTCCAACCCCTCTGCTCTCCCTCTGGGAGTCTGGGCCAGCCAAACTTGCTGCTCCCTCCTCTCCTCCTCACGAAATCCTGTCCCTGGGGCAGGACCTGCAGGTCCTGGCAGGGCACAGGGAGTGACTGTGACTAACGGGGGTTCAGGGGCTCTGTCAGCACCAGGACCTGAGCTGGGCACTGGGGACACCATCCCATCCCTGCTGGGCTGGGCTGGGTTGCAGAGGGTTGTCAGGGTGAGGGGGATGCCTTAATGTTTCAGCTTTTGTGTTTTTCAGATCCTGCACCGCACTAGTGCATAGCTCCGAGCTCCACAGAGAGTTAACAAGCTCTCTTCACATTTTGGTCAGACTAAACCATCCTTCCAGGCCTGGGAACCAAGAACACCCTCTGCCTGAGGCCCCAGAAAAGTATTAACAAAAGTAAACATAACAAAAGTATTAACAAAAGTAAACATTAAAAAAGTATTAACAAAAGTAAACATAACTAAAGTATAACAAAAGTAAACATAATAAAAGTATTACAAGAGTATTACAGAAGTAAATTGGGGGGAGAAAACTGGGGGAGCTTCATTACCTGAAGCTGTGATGGGACAATTAAATCCTGATTGCAAACAGACCAAATTTAAATCTGTCTGAAAAAGTCACAACCATCATCATCATTCCCCTCGGGTGCAGCCCCTTGGGAGGCTCCTGTCTGCCCTCGATGTACCTTCATTAAATGCACCCACCTGTATCTTTGGAACTTGGTGGGGTCTAGGTCAGCCTGACTGCACAGGAGCACACCTGTGCTGCAGGGGTGCCTTTGGTGGCAGCAGCACAGGCTGTGCAGAAGAGGCAAAGCACAGGTCACAGCTCAAAATGATGCCTTTGGTTTTACATTTCACATTTCCCAGACTCTAAATAACTCTGAACTGCCCAGGAAGGGTCAGCAAGGTCTGCTCACAGCTCAGGCACACAGAACAATCCTTCCCCAGCCCCAGAACCAAGGACACCGCTGCAGCTCCAGCCCCACAAAGTGCCAACAGCAGGGAATGGAGGAGAGCAGCCTGGCAGGGTGGGACTGCATCCCCTGCAGTGGGACTGGACACTGAGCCCCAGGATGGAAATGGAGCAGAACTCAGCAAAGGCTGAGAACTCCTGAGCCTGAGTCCATCCTGGCTCCGTGCTGGGTGCAGCCCTGGCTGGGCTCCTGCACTGCCCCAGCTGGATCCTTTGGGGCCTTTTAATGAATTTAATAAACTTCATTCCATTAACTCTGCCCAGCCTCTGCTCCAGGAGCCTCTGCAGGCAGCAGGAACCACAGGGAGCCCTCGAGTGCTCTGGCCCTGGGCACAGGGTGCCACTTCTCTCTCTGAGTGCATTTCCTGGCAGACAACAGTTGCCTTGTGTGTTTTCAACATCCTCTATTAACTGCCATCACATTTTATCACTCCTCTGGCAATATCCAGCAACACCTCTATAATTTATTGTCATTAGTTTATTCTCAGCCCTCACAGAGGTCACAGCATGGGGGGAGAGGAGAACTTCATCCATTTCACTCTGAACGTGCTGCAATAATGGCTCTTCAAACAGCTGATGCTGGAGGGATATGAAAAGATAATGAATAATGAGGAATAAAGGAGCTGACCTTTTTCTAACAAGAGGCTCTCTCAGCATGGTGACACTTGGAATTTGGGTGAAATGAGCCCTGGCTCCCGAGGCTGTGCTTTCTGACACCTCTGGTGCAGACACCTGCCTGGGGGCCGGGCTGCTCACACAGCCTTTGCAGGCAGGGCAGCTCTGCTGTGTGAAGTGAGCCCTGAAAATGCCTCTTTCCTCCTGGTGGCACTGAGGAGAGCCTCAGGGGCCGTCCTGGATGGAGGGACCTGCCTGTGCCACTGTCCCCAGCACCTGCTCTGAGAGCTGCAGGTCCTGCCCTGGGGAGGAGCAGCCCCAGCCCTGGGAATGGCCATTTATTGTTGGCATTCCTTGGGAGGATCTCCTCAGACAGACAACGTTCCAAGCATCAGCTGGGTTCCATTTCAGCAGGAATGGGGACAGGGAGGTCCCCTCAGCCAGACCTGTTCAGCCCAAATGCCTGAGAGAAGTGGCAGCTCCAGGGTCCCTGCAGGGATCCCAAAACTTGTGGTGCCACAGCTGGGGTGACTGTGACACTCCCCAGCTGGGGTGACTGTGAGCCTGTCTCCAGGAGTCACAGAAAATGGGGTGACTGTGACACCCCCCAGCTGGGGTGACTGTCACCCTGTCTCCAGCAGTCACAGAAAATGGGGTGACTGTGACACCCCCCAGCTGGGGTGACTCTCAGCCTGTCTCCAGCAGTCACAGCTGCCTGGCTGTCAGATCCCAGGACATTCCTCTGGCTGCCCTGGAGGACTCCAGACCCTGGCAGGGGGCTCAGAGACCTTGGCACAGAGTCAAACACACCTGAGTCTTGGATTTTAGCCCATGGAAACAATTCCCAGCTTTGTGTGAGGAGTTACAAGCCACAACGGTCTGAGTAGAATGACAGTGAATTTGTCACAGGGTGAAAAAGCAGAATTTTGGGGATTTAGAATGGGGGTTCAGGAGGGAAGATGGAGGAATCTGGGCATGTCCTGTCCTTCTTCTTCTTCTTCTTGCCCTCCATCTTCTGCTGGGATGGTGACACTGCTGGATTGGTTTAGAGTAGAGACAGACTGTCTGACATAGGTGAGAGGTATTGGGAAATTATTGTCAATAAAGTACACGTAGCTGTACTTTAGTTTACCGTTAGTATAAAAAGCCAACACCACCCCAAGGGTGGTCAGTGTGCCACAACCCGACCTGCTGGACAGATCTCAGCAGGCCAGAGAAAGAATGGAATGGATAAGAGAAAATAAACAGCTTTGAGAAGCAGAGCTGAGGAATCCTGACTACTTCTGTCACGGGGCTGGGAAAAAAGAGACTTTGTAATATCTCAGGAGCCTTTCCAACAACACCAAACCTGACACCCAGCCTGCCAGGAGATGCCTCTGGGAGGAGTTTCTCTCCCTCCAGGGTGTCCCCTCAGTCCCAGAAGGGAGCACAGCCCCTGAGCCTTCCTCTGCCCCATGCCCTGCCCTGCTGTGGAGGGGACAGGGCTGGAGCCTGAAGCAGAGCTCAGCTTGCTGCCAGCTCTGAATGGCTCTGAAGGCAGAAGGAATTAAAGCCCTACGTGGGAAATGGGCCGGGATGAAGCAGGGCTTTATCCGAGGGAGATTGTGGCAGGCTAATCTGATATCTCTCTCTGATAAGGTAATGGAGTTTTCAGACAAAGGGAACATGCTCGATAGCATCTCTGGGGGCTGGCAGGCAGCATTCCACACGCTGCCACATCAGGAACTCATTAGTGCTGCCGAGGATTACAGGACAATTAAAAGGGGAGGGAGGAGCTGAATAGAGACAGAGGCAGAAAAGATCTCGGGGTAGAGGGAAGAGTCAGGCTGGGAGGAGTTCCCAGAGCCCCTAAAGGGAGCCCCTAAGGCCAATATTGTTCAGTATTTCTATGAACAACCTTAATAAAAGTCCATAACGTGCTAATAACTCATGGCTTCCTCACTGTAAGGAAACCCAGCCCAAACCTGGCTCTTGGGGCCAACAGCAGACAACCCCGAGGACTGGAGGAATTCAAACTGGAAGAAAGCAAATCAGAGCAGAGCCTGGATGAGAGGTGCCCTGGTGGCCCAGGAGCCTCTCTGTGTCCAGCTCTGTCCTTGGCTGGAGCTACTCGTGGCTGCTTTGGAGTTTTCCTCAGTGATATTTAGTTTGGCTCATTGTTTCTCACCTCAGGGTTAAGCTTTGTGAACTCCACCATTCATGAGATTTTTTTTTTCCCCTTAATGAGCTCCCTGTAGATATTTTCAAATTCATCAGCAAGTTAATTAGTTTGTAAATCAGGATAGCTTACAGTTTTCACTTCCATGCAGTGAGCACTAACTCCTGGACTTTCATTCAGGACTGACAAGCACGAGAGCGCTGACTCCAGCTTCAGCACCAGCAGCTCCAGATGCAGAGTGTGGAGGGGGGAATTTTGTGGCTGGAATTGTGTTTGGCCATGGCCCCTGGGGCTGGGTGGCTCTGACACAGCCCTTTGCCCAAAGCACCATCAGCTTTGGGAGGGAGGATGTTTCATGGAGCTGCACAAACCTCAGGAACACCGATTGCATGATCAAGAGGGTCACAGACACTTTATTCACTGTCACCCTGGGGTTTTTTAAGTTCTTCTAAGCCTTCTGATCTTTACACTCCTGTAATGAAGTTTCTTAAGCACTTTTATGTAAATAATTATTGTTTTGCATTCTTTTCTGGAGGAGGAGAAATGTGATGGGCTGGTGGTTTGTGCAGTGTCATTGGAGAGGTGGCACTGTCACCCTCCAAGCCACTGCCACTTTTAAAAATCTATAAACATTAAAATCAAAAATTAAACTGCCCTTCTTTTTACCTTGGAAGTTCCAGCATCCCTGTCATTTTATTTCGTGTCCCATAGCAACAATTCACTTTTTCTTATGTTCTGGAGAAAAATTTTTCCATGTTGCTCTGAATTCCTGCAATTCTGGGGATGGGTCAAACCAAACCACTTGGAGTTTGTTCAGTCTGCCCTCCCCATTTCTGCCTTTCCGTTCCAGGGACAGACAGACATTTCCAGGAAGGAAAAACTGCAGGAGATGCACCAGAACAACCAGAATTTTCATTTACCAAACTGCCAAGCTTCGTGCCAGACTCCAGTTTTGCCCTGGTGCATGGCAGTGCTGGATTTGGGGTGGCAGCCACGACAGGAATCACCTGAGGTGCTTCTTTTCCCTGGGAATCCAGAAGTGTGATTGCTCCCTGCAGCAACAGCTTGTTTTCCTCCTTCCTCCCTCCCTCCTTCCTGTTGTTCACATGGAAACAAACACAGACGTGTTTCAAGCATTTAATCCTAAGTATCTCTTGAAATCTGTCGGATTGGGTGCCCTGAACCTTCCTCTCTTTATACAAAACAAAAAAGAAAAAAAAAGAAAAGAAAAGAAAAGTCATTATCTGGAGTTCTCCATGTGATGAATTTCCATCTTCCTCTCATGGGGCTGGTTTGGGATTTTCAGTCTGGGGATCATTTCAGCTCTGGGTCCTGGGCAGACCTGACTGCCCCTCCAGGGGATGTTCAGAACCCCTGGAGCCCAAGTGCTGCTGCTGGGCTGGTGCAGCAGCTCCTGGACTATCCCCTGGTCATCACCCACACCATTACAAATGGGAGACAGGTCCTGCAAATCTCCAGCTCATGACAAACATTCCTCCAGCAGCCCCTCTGTCCCTGCTCTGTCCCAGGCTGGCAGCAGCCATGGCACACTTTCACTGCCGTGATTTCCTTGATTTTCCCTCTTTCCATCCCGTTCCCCCTCACCTGCACAGCCCTGCACACCCAGGGCCTCAGCCCCTGCCTGGCCCTGAACTCTCCCAGCTCCTCCACGTCTCCACTTTTCCATTTTGTGGTGCTGCTGCTCAGCCCCTGATGCCCCAGCCCTTTCCCACTGACCCATTTCGGTGCTCTGATGTGGTTTTACTCCTCCTCCTCCTGCTGGCTCACATTTCTCCTTTCCTTTCTTCACTGCACCTCCTTTCCCTGACAAGAAATTCTTAACCAAGACTCTCTGACCACAGGGACCTTTCTGCTGCTCTTTTTTCCATTTTTTCCCCCTTTACATCCTGTCTGAGAACAGTCTCCTTTCTTCTCTGCTGTTTCATTTTCCTTACACTCTGCCCTCTTTTGCTTGGACTCCTCTCACTTTTCCTGTCCCCCTTTATTTGGAAGGATGAGGGGCCCCTCCCTGCTCCACTTCCATCTGTGCTGATTTCTTTTGCATATTCATTGCTGCAGCACTCCACTTCCTCAGATCTCTTTACCAGCATCTGGCCTCTTCCTCTTCTACGTGGCCTCCAAATTCTCCTGATCACCTCATTTCTGCAAATTTGAGCTTTCTTGGACCATCATTTCTAACCTGTCATTTCCATTTTAAATTTATTCACTTTTAATTTCCCTGTCTGGTTTTTTTTTCATCCCTTGTCTTTCACCAGCTCAGTGTGTGTTTGACCTTGGAGAGATGTCCAGTGTCTCCTTCTCGAGGCTATAATTCTTCTGGACACTAATGTGGCTTTAATCCACCACCACTGCCTTCCCTTTTTGCTTTAATCCTTGGAAAACAGAATTCCTAATTCACACCCAGGGTTTCTAGCCTGGGATCTCGTGGGCAGGGAGGCCTTTGCAGGATGTGAAGGGGACTGGGAGGCCTTTCAGAACACGCTTTCTTTGTAAGTGTGAAAGATTCTTGCCGTCCATGCTGATGAATAATCAAGGAATAATCAAGATTTCATTCCAGCAGCAGCAGGGCTGTTCCCAGCACTGCCCCAGCCCTCCCTGGGAAAGTGCTGATGCTGCCTTCCAGCAGACACATTTCCACAACTTGTGCTAATTGCCATTAATGAATATCTGCTGAGAGCAGGACTGGGAAGCAGGCACACGTTGAAAACTGCACCACCAGGTTGGATTTCCTGCTCATGTCCATGATAAACCTCCAAGGGACTCTCACTGTTCATGTCTGCAGCCAGGGCAACCTTTGTGTTCTGGGCTGTGTCCCCCAGCTCAGGCAGCTGTTGGGATGGGTTTAACACCCACCACACCCCCAGGCTGTTCCTCTGATGGACACAGAGCCCAAAGTTCACCAGGGTGTTTGGTGCCCCTTCCTCACTGCCCACACCTTGGCTGGTCCCTGCCTCCTGTCCCTGCTCTCCCAGCCACAGGACAGAATTTCCTTGTGCCAGAGCCACCAAACCCGTGGGAACACTCAGCACCTGCCTCAGGACAAGCCCTGCAGGCTGAGGCTCCTGTAAGGATCAAAGCCTGGCCTCATTCCCCAGCCCGTTCCCCTGCCACATCTTCTGGAAAATCCCTTCACCAGGATTTCTTCTCCTGGGAAGATGAGAAGCCTCAGAGAAAAACCAATATTATCTCATCTGCTTCCCCCTGTGATTGCTGCTTTGGAATGTGAATGGAGACTGTTCACCCACAGGTGAATGTTTGATTGGCTCCATGTGAATTGTTTTTAATTCATGACTAACCCCATCAGCTGTGTCAGACTCTGAGGGGTCAGTCAGGCATTTTTCATTATCATTCTTGTTCAGCCTTCTGATGTATCCTTTCTCTATAGTTTAGTACAGTTTTAGTATAGCATAATACAATATAATGATATAATATATATGATATATGTTATATATAATAATATGATATTATATAATATGATTACATGTGATAATGTAATGTAATGTAATGTAATGTAATGTAATGTAATGTAATGTAATGTAATGTAATGTAATATATCAGCCTTCTGGGAACATGGAGTCAGGGTCTCATCTCTCCCCTCGTCCTGGGGACCTCACAAACACCATGGTTGATTTCCATGGCAGGAAAGGCACTGGTCTCTCTACAGCCAGTTCTTCTCAGACAGTGGTGTCTCTGAGCTCCTGCCACAAAATCCTCCCTTCCTCCTTTCCCTCTGAAGCCCAGAGCTGCAGATCTCCCTGTGCTGGCCACTCAGGATTCCTGGAACCACTGGGCTCCTGCCAGAGCTTGTTCTGCTCCAAGGTGTGGGGTGAAGTGCTGCTGGATCTGTTAATTATCTGATTTCTTCTGAGAGCTTTATTTTCCCAGGACATTTCCAACAGGGACTGAGATACCCACCTCCAATTCAAATTAGCCTTCTGGGCTGCTCCCTGTGTTCCCTGAGATCCTTTGATGACTCACAGGAAACACTTGCTATCATTACCTTCTTATTTCATTTTTCCATGCTTGAGAGCAGAGATCAGAGTGAGCGCCACGAGCTTGTCACAGACACACTTTATGAAAAATCCTTTCACCAGGATCTTTTTTCCTGAGAAGCTGAGAGGTCTCAGAAATGAAATGCAGACAATGATTATCTGCTGCTGTGGGATGCAACAGGTGCATCTGTGATTGGCCTCATGTGGTTGTTTTTAATTAATGGCCAATCCCAGTCCGGCTGGCTCGGACTCTCTGGTCACTCACAAGATTTTATCATCATTCCTTTTTTTCCTTTCAAGCCTTCTGATGAAATCCTTTCTTCTATTCTTTTAGTATCATTTTAATACATCATTTTCTTTTAATATAATATATACCATAAAATAATAAATCAGCCTTCTGAAACATGGAGTCAGGATGCTCATCTCTCCCTTTGCTGGGGTTGCCTGCAAATTCAACATTTGGTGACCCCAAGTGAGGAATGTTCCCACATGAGCTCACCAATATTCTGCTTTTCCTGCAGTCCCACCTGTCCCCAGTGCCCCCTGTGTCCCTCTCTGAGCTCTGCTCACTCTGCACCCAGGCTGGGAGGGGTTGGACCCAGCTCAGCCCAGCTCCAATCTCCTGCTCAGGGGGTAGAGGAATGTGCCCCTTCTGATGGAGTGACAAAACTGTCCTTTGTCCCCTTGAAAAGGAAAAAAAAAAGCCCAGGAGTTTCTCTCCTTGATGAGGTGAAAAGACACCTCATAGGATGTAGGGGATTTCACCTCAATCTTAAGGATGGCCAATTGGACAGGAGCCAGAAAGTCCCACCTGAGCAATTCACCAGAAAAAGAAGAGAACAAAGAAACCAAACCAATCCCTTTTGTCAGGTGTTTTACCAGGAGGAAGAACCTCTTGCACATGGCTCAGTTTTTCTCTGTAAAGAGTTTTGTTATTTTCCCTTTCATTAAAACCTTTTTGTTTCCAGCGCTGCCACAGAAGCCATCCTGCTGATTTTATGCCTCCAAAGGTGGCTGAGCTATCTTGGGTGTGAAATCTCCAAAGGCTTATGAGAGCTGGCTTTCACCCTTAAGGCAGTGGAGTTAGGTTTTTTCCTCTTGCACGGAAGTTTATTATTTTCCCTTTTATTAAAACTTTTTGTTTCCAGCACTGCCACAGAAGCCATCCTGCTGATTTTATGCCTCCAAAGGTGGCTGAGCTATCTTGGATGAGGAATAGACCTCCAAGAGCTGATGAGACCTGGCTGGAGGAGGCCCCTATTTCAAGGGGGAATCATCAAGCACAGAATCATTAAGGTCAGAAAATGCAGCAGCTAAGCAGCAAACCTATAGAAGCCTCACAGACTAAATTCTAACTTAATCATTGAAAAAAATCCATCCATCCTCCCTGAGAGCAGAGTCCTGCAGCAGTGAAAACCGGCTTGTTTCCCTGAGTTCCCAGGAATTATTCTAGTTGGGTGGCACAGGCAGCACCAGGAGCACAGAGAGCTTTTAGGGACATTTCCAGGGTGCTTCCCACACCCACTTCCTTCTGAAGTTTGATCCTGCTCCACTTGAGCCACCTCAATTTGCCCTGCCCATTTCCATATTTTTGCACATGATTCCCAGTGGTTCCTTCCACACAAATAATCACACAGCTATTTATTCCCTCGTGGCAGCCTTTCTGGTGAAATTGCCTCCTTGTGACATTGTCATTCTCCCCAGCCTAAAATTCTGTATATTTTCCAGCAGCTCTATTTATTCCAAGATAGTTTTCTGTCAATCTCTATTTACACTGTGTTAGTGTTTTTCCAAACATCTGATTAAGTTTGCAATAAAGTTTGGACTGCAAAGGAGAATCAGAAGAGGCCAATGTAATTTTCAGCAGCACATGCAGAGCCCTCAGCTGGTTTTGCTGCTCTTCTCGGGGCTGTGTTTTCCACAAGAAGCCACCAAAACACTGAATTTGTTTGGGCATGAGCTCACAGTAGAAAGAGTAAATGAAACAGGAATAAATTTGATAGGCTTGGTGATGGGAGCTGGAGGGACTGAGGAGCAGCAGCCCCACACCCCAAATAAAATCAGCCTGCAGAGGGTTTCAGCAGCCCTTCAGCAAAGGGGCAGGGACCTGTGCCTGCTACAAGGGCACCTGGATCACAGAAGTTGATATAAAAATATTCCAATTGAGGAAATCAGCAAACAGCAGCAACAGTTAGGCTTAAATCTGAGTCCATCTAAGCTCGTGTAAACACAGAAATGAATTAGTGCCTGGTGTGGCCGTGACCATGCTGCTCCAAAAGCTGGACACTGCTTTGTCCAGCCCCCCAAAATCCTGATTTGACAAAGATTTAGGCACTGGAGGTAGAACAAGAGGTCCCTGCTGGAATCTGCCCTCCTGGAGGGCCACGGTCCTGCAGCACCCACCTCCAGCCCCAGCCATGCCAGCAGCCCTGTCCTCATCCCAGCTGAGCTCACAAAACCAAGAAAACACATCTTAGCTCCTCAATAGTAATGACTATAATAATCTTTAAAAAATTAATCCACTTTGATTAACAATAAAGGGTTTTTCCTTAATTCTGAGTAACTGCTAAATAATTTCCAACCATTTTTTGCCTTGATTTCAATTCTTGGTGTGTGGGGGGAAAAAAAAAAATCAATTCCAGCTTAAGGCTTATTAAAGTATTATTCTATCTGCAGATGTGATTAGAATGAAATGAAAACTCTGGGTTTAATGGTCCTGCTCCCCTAGCATCACTGGTTAATTGGAATTTCTTGGGACCGTGGCTGGGCTGTCCTTCACTGCCACCAGGAAACACGTCCCAGTGTCCCCCTCCTCAAAGTGCCACCTGGCTCTTCTGCTCCGTGCCTATTGCCCCCAGTTTATTGATTTATTTCCAAAGATGCTTTTCAGGTTTACCAGAGGGGCAGCTGCCACTGAGATCTGAGTTTGGAGAGCGCTGCTCCTTGCTCTTCACGGAGCACAGAACAGGGGGAGGATGAGGAGGTGTCGGCAGGGAAGGGCACTCCTGGGAGCTGTTTGTGACCCCTGGGGTGACCAGGAGGCAGAGCCTGAGACTGTCAAGCACCCTGACTCTGGTGGTGTTTGAGGGTCCCAGGACAAGGGAAGAGATGAGAATCTTGACTCCATGTTTCAGAAGGCTGATTTATTATTTTATGATATATATTATATTAAAAGAAAATTATTTATTAAAGCTATACTAAAAGAATAGAAAAAAGGATTTCATCAGAAGGCTTGAAAAGAAAGGAAAGGAATGATAATAAAATCTTCTGACTGCTCACAGATTGACACAGGTGGCTGTCATTGGTCATCAAGTAAAAACACTTCACATGCTGGGTGAACAATTCTCCAGATCACATTCCAAAGCAGCAAAACATGGAGAAGCTGAAGCTTCCCAGATTCTCGGGAGAAAAGATCCTGGCAAAAGGAGTTTTCAGAAAATATGTCTGTGACACCCTGCCCATCCCCCTGCTGCCTGGAGAGGATCCTGGAGCAGAGTTAATGGAATGAAGTTTATTAAATTCATTAAAAGGCCCCAAAGGATCCAGCTGGGGCAGTGCAGGAGCCCAGCCAGGGCTGCACCCAGCACGGAGCCAGGATGGACTCAGGCTCAGGAGTTCTCAGCCTTTGCTGAGTTCTGCTCCATTTCCATCCTGGGGCTCAGTGTCCAGTCCCACTGCAGGGGATGCAGTCCCACCCTGCCAGGCTGCTCTCCTCCATTCCCTGCTGTTGGCACTTTGTGGGGCTGGAGCTGCAGCGGTGTCCTTGGTTCTGGGGCTGGGGAAGGATTGTTCTGTGTGCCTGAGCTGTGAGCAGACCTTGCTGACCCTTCCTGGGCAGCTCAGAGTTATTTAGAGTCTGGGAAATGTGAAAGGTAAAACCAAAGGCATCACCTCAGGTGGAGAAGATCCAGGCAGAGCCCTGCAGGGAGGGAGCTCTCCTTCCCCTGCCCAGGGATTTCTGTTCTCCTGGAATTTTGCCCTTCCCTGCTCTGGCTGTGCCCTGAGAGGCTCCAATCTCAAACACCCCGATGGTTCCCCACACCCCTCTTGGGAAGGCAACTCTGCCCTTCCTGCTCTAGGATGGGGAAGTCTGACAAGAGCAG
Source organism: Fringilla coelebs (assembly GCF_963513975.1). Classification (NCBI taxonomy): domain Eukaryota; kingdom Metazoa; phylum Chordata; class Aves; order Passeriformes; family Fringillidae; genus Fringilla; species Fringilla coelebs. The sequence continues at coordinate 13,230,035 of NC_140045.1, forward strand.
ACTTTGGTAGCATCTGGGTTTGGCAGGGTCTGGACTAACTCAGAGTGACCTGAGCTATTTCAGACAGCTCAGGTGCTGGATAATATGATATGATATGTTATAATATGATATGTTATAATATGATAATGTAATGTAATGTAATGTAATGTAATGTAATATAATGTAATATAATATAATATAATATAATATAATATAATATAATATAATATAATATAATATAATATAATATAATATAATATAATATAATATAATATAATATAATATAATATAATATAATATAATATAATATAATATAATATAATATAATATAATATAATATAATATAATATAATATAATATAATATAATATAATATAATATAATATAATATAATATAATACTATCAGGTTCCTTGGCTGGCAGGAGAAGCAGGCTCGGACCTCAGGCTGGCCAGGCAGCCCCGAGGGCAGGGCCGGAGCTCCTGCAGCCGGGACAGAACCCTCAGCACCTCGGACAGAGGCAGGTGAGGCACCAGCCGGGACAGAAGGTTCAGAACCTCGGACAGAGGCGGACAGAGGCACCAGCCCCGGGTGGAAAAGCTGCAGAGGTGGCTCCAGCCATCCCTGTCCTGGGCAGGCAAAGGCTCAGGACTCTCATTTCTAGAGAAAACGGCATCGTGCGAGCTGCAAACGAGGTTGAAATGAGGTTGTTGGCGGGTTAAATCCTGTCTGGGCTCAGACACTGCTCTCCAAATATCAGCTTTTAAACAAAGGTCTCTGCCCTCTGCTGCTGCTGGATCAGCTCACTGTCAAAGGCACAAGCTGGGGAGCAGTTCTATCGTTTGGGACATAAATCAGGTTTGACTCACATCGTCCTCCTGCTGCCAACCACAGGAGCCAAGCTCACCTCAGCTTTCTCTGAGCTTCACACAAGAAACATTAGGCTGGTTTAACTTTGATAAAGTCTCCATCTAAATAAGAGTCCCCTCTGAAGGAAGAAGACTGGTGCTGATGTGCGGAGCTGAAGCAAGATTGACATTTGGAGGACGTGAAATCTTTTGGGAAGCCCTAAAATATCCCCCAAGTAGGTCAGCTAGGTGACCTGGATCTGTACTTTAATACAAGAGTAGCCTACATTTGCTCTGTTTGCTGAGGAATGAAGGGGTTTGGGCTGTGGGTTTATTTTTAGCAGTTAAATGTGACCTTTGGAGGAGATCCTATATTAGGAACAACGACAGAGCTGGCCAGGGGTGAGTCACAGCACATGCTTTGATTCAGAGATGATGAACACACATCATTTCTCCTCTGGTCATTTCTGGGAGAAAGTCTCACACAGGCAATTTTCACTGGAGGAATCAAGTCAATACTCTCAAATAGGAGGGATTTCTTGATGGCAAAAATATTCCTTGTCTTACAAGGTAATTAATCATCATCTCCATCAATGGAGAACAGATTCTTCAGGATCTACAGTGAAAGAAGAAGGCCAGAGGTTCCCCACTGCCTTGCTGAGCCTAGCTCAGATTCCAGCAGCCACCATCCAGGAGTTTTTCCAATCAATCCCATAATAAGCTCCCTGATTTTTCAATTTTCCCCATTCCAAACCAGTCTAAACAAAGAAGTACAGAAAGGCTGGAGATTCCTTCCTCCTTTGAGGTGTTCTGTCACTCTCATATTTTCTGGGAAAATCCCTTCACTGGATTCCTTCTCCTGGGAAGATGAGAAGCCTCAGAGAAAAAAAACAATATTATCTCATTTGCTTCTCCCTGTGTTTGCTGCTTTGGAATGTGGCTGGAGATTGTTTACCCACAGGTGCATGTTTGATTGGTTTCCTGTGAATTGTTTTTAATTAATGACCAACCCCCATCAGCTGTGTCAGACTGAGGAGTCAGGAGTTTTTTGTTATCATTTTTGTAAAGTCTTCAGATGTATCTTTTCCTTCTTTAGTATAGTTTTAGTATAGCATGATAATTGATATTATGGTGGAATGGAATGGAGTGGAGTGGAATGGAATGGAATGGAATGGAATGGAATGGAATGGAATAGAATAGAATAGAATAGAATAGAATAGAATAGAATAGAATAGAATAGAATAGAATAGAATAGAATAGAATAGAATAGAATAGAATAGAATAGAATATCAGCCTTCTGAGAACTTGGAGTCAGATTCTCATCTCTCCCCTTGTCCTGGGCACCTCACAAACACCACAGGGTTCCTCACCCTGAGCAAACCTGCCTGCACCAGCACTCCAAATCCCACAACCCCGCTGTGGGAGAAAGTGCTGGGCTGGGAACAGAAAGCTTTTATTGCTGTCTAACCACATCCACAATCCCTGGGAATAACTCTGAGTTACCACAAGCATCTCCCTGCTGATGTAAGTGCCCGTGGGTTCCTGGGGGATCAATGTAAGTGTGAATATTCCTCAGGCCAGGGATGAAATTAGCCACAAGGTATTGAGTGAAAGATCCCTGCCCTGAGTCACGAGTGCCTTCCCAAAGCACATATTCCCCCCAGGCCCTCTGTGAAGATCTCAGTGGCTCAGATGAACCATCCCAGCCGGGCCAGGGAGGCAGAAGAGCTGCAGGGACAGGGGGGCTGGCTCTGCACACTCCCCCAGCCCTCCTCGGGTGTGCTCAGAGCTGGGGGCGTGAGGCACCAGCCCTGCAGCCACAGCCCTTGGGGACCTGCAGTGCCTGAGCTCATCTGAGGTGAGACACTTTGGGCTCTGGATTAAGGAATTCCTGGACTTTTTTTACTGGTTATGGTTTTACAGGAGGATTTTACAAAGCCATCAACCCCTCAAAAGCAATGCAGCACTGTCCAGGAGAAGCCCTTGCTGGGACCACTGGAGGGAACTGACCCAAAAATGCTCAAACCTTTCTGAAGGTGCCTGTTTGCTGTGGGGAGGAAGGGCAGGAGGGCAAGGATTGAAGCCATTTCACAGTTTTTGCCCAAGCTCTGCTGGGAGAAGCTCCATGGCAAGGAGGGAGCAGAGGGCTGGTGATCTGCCGGGCTCCAGGGACCTCCACACGTCCTTGAGAGCACAAAGGAGCACTCCTGATCATCCCGGGTAAATCTAAATAAATCAATAGCCAGCAGCACAGGATGCCCCCAGGCAGTGTCAGGAGGAGGATTAGCAGGAGTCAGTGGCAGCAGTCTCATCTTTGCTCTTTTCTCTTGGCAAATCTCTGGCAGCAGGCGCCAGGTCCTGCCCGTACCTCGAGGGGAGGGGGCCGAGGGGAGGATCTGCCTGTTGCTAAACCTTCTGCCGAGGCAAGGCAAGGAAATATCAGCTCCTTTTCCTCAGCCCTGCCCCTGCCTGGGAGCTGAACATTTGTTTTGCTTGTAGGCAGCACCATGAGATGGTTCCCAGGCCTCTCTGCACTGCTGGGCTTTATGAGCTGTGCCCCCTCTGACACAAGGACATCCTTCCCTCCACTTAGCCCAAATTCTGAAGGAGCCAGGCTCAGGGGGGCTTTGGGCTCCTCTCTGAGACTGCAGGGTGCTGTGTCCCCCAGGAGCCTGGGGACAGCCCGTGGGGCACTGCCAGCACAGCTCCTGGCACTGCAGAACTGCCCTTTCCCTTCTCCTGAGCACACTTTTGGTCCCACTGCCAGGACACCCTCCCATCCTGCCCAGGTAACAAATCCCTCCTTTCTCTTTCCCTGTTGTCTCCTTTTCCAGCTGGGAACTCAGCCCCACACAGGATGCAGAAGAGAACTGGAAGGGCAAAAGTGAAAAAAACTTGTGGATAGAGACAGTAAATGAAAGAAATTAGATACTAAACTGTAATGAAAAGGAAAATAACGAAGAGAGGGAAATAAAACCCCAATGAAAACTCATCACCAACCAAGAGATGCCCAGCCAGCCTTGAGCAGAGCCTCTCCTCCAGTTTTGTGCCTGAACATGACCTGACACTGCTCCAAAAACGCGTGGCTGTGGCCCTTGGGGACGTGGCTCAGGGGTGAACAGGGTGGTGGGGCTGGCCTTGATGATCCTGAAGTCTTTTCCAAGCTTTACCTTTGCATGGTTCCATGGGGAGAGCTGGGACAGCTCCTTGTCCCCCAGGCTGCTCCTTGGCCGTGCCCACCCTGCCCCCTCCAGGGTCCAGCAGGGCTCACACCCAGCCTGGGGCAGCTCCTGGGGACAGGGACAGCCCCTCCACCCCACCTGCCCTCTGAGACACTCTGCCCTTGGCCCAGGAGCTGTCCCCAGGTGCCATTTGGGGCCAAAGGCTCTGAGGACACTGGAGGGACCTGCTGGACCCTGCAGCTGCAGCATCCACGTGTGGAGTTAGGGATGAATCACCTGGCTGCAGCCAGGGCCTGCCCAGGGCTGTCTGCTGCTGTTCTGTCAGGTTTTGGGCAGCAGGAGCTCACACCTCCCACCCACCCAGCGTGAACCCAATGCTCCTGGGAGCATCCCTTCCCTCCAGGCACAACCTCTCCCATCCAGGGACAGCTTTTCCTTCTGAACCAGTCCAAGTCTCATGGAAATTCCATGGAAGAAGAATGAAATGCCCATAGAATGATACCCAGTTTCCAGGAGCCAATCCTTGCCCAAGAGGACAGAGCCAGTGCACAGTGTGTGACTGACTGCATGTCATAAACTCCCAGCACTACATAAAAATAATAATAAAAATAATAATAAAAACAATACCAACCCCCTCTGCCTGCATTATTCTGTCTCAGCTATTATACACACTAATGAGGACTTCCACTTGTACAAATGCAACGTGTTCTCTACTAAGGATATTATTTGTAGGTTCTCTAATAAATCAATGTTTTATGCAAGCAAAACCCTCAAAGTTAATGTGAGCAAAAAGTGCTCTCTCATCCCCAGCAGCTCCCAAACCCCTGCAATGCAGCCTTTTATTATTTCTGTAAAAGAGAAAAAGGAAATCAATAGAGATTCCTCGTGCGTAATCCTCAGCAAGATTAGCACTTTGTCAGCCTCTGCTATAATCTCCTGGAAAGCAAAAAGGAGAAGGGTGAGGGGGAGGAGGAAAAAAGGGAAAAAAAAGTCACAGGGCAGCCTGGAACTGGGGGTTTGTTGGGGGTGTTCACTGTGCTTCAAATTATTTCTTTGAAAATTTCAAAATATTTGAAATTATCTTTGAAATATTTCAGAGAATATTTCAAAATATTTCAAAATATTTCAAAAAGAATATTTCTTTCAAAAAGAATATTTCAAAGGTGGCTCTGGCCTGCTCCCCTTGGTGCCCAGAAGTCCTGGAGAAGCCTCACTCGGCTGTTGGAATATTCAGAGTGTAATTGGAGGAGAAACCTCCCAGCTTAGCAGTGAAGCAGCGAATTTCCCTGTTCTGAAAGGGGATTTAGGGTCCAAATGCCAAATTCCAGTCTGGGCAGTGCCAGGCACTGCTGCCTCATGCCATGGTGGAGGGTGGGAGCCTGGAGGTCTCCGTGGGCACCTTCCAGGGATGGCACTGCAGGTGACACCTCAGCAGGGTGTGAGCTGTGAGTGAGGGACCAGGGAAAGGACAGAGGGACAGGAAAGCACCAAACCCTGGGTGAGTTTGAGCCTGAGCTGTCACATCCAACCTGCTGCTCCCACCCCGGGGCTCAATTCACACAGGAGCTGCAAGAGAGGCGACCCAGACATGGGAAAGAGGGAGAAATGACAGCAAAGGATCAAAACCTGGGCAGAAAATGAGCAGAGGAGGGTTGGGATCCCAACAAACAATTCATTGGGAATGATCACCTATTGTGAGTCAAGCCAGAATTAAGGAATAATGTAAAATAGGGGCAGGAGAGAAAGGTGGGGACAGTGCAGCATGGAGAGAGCTGGGATCACTGAATTAACACAACACTGAGAAATAACACAAAAAGATCAAAGACCTGGGCAGAAAATGAGCAGAGGAGGTTGGGATCCCAACAAAGAATACATTGGGAATAGTCACCTATTTCAATTCAGGCCAGAATGAAGGAATGCTGTAAAATGGGGGCAGGAGAGAAGGGTGGGGACAGTGCAGCATGGAGAGAGCTGGGGTCACTGCCAGCTCCCCGTGCCTGTTGCATACAGGAAAACCTTATGACAGAAAGGCCTTGTAACATCAGGCCTTGCTCTTCCAGCTGGATTAACAGCTAGCCTGCCAAGTTCCCATGAGAATCATAAATAAGAATTCTAAGAATAAGGATCAGTTTGCACAACAGCCTATTCTTGTCAGGAGGCAGTTTGCACCTGTGAAAAATAAGAAGCCACAAAGAAATCCACATCCAGGTGAGAATCCACGAGGACAAAAGGCAAACACCTGTGTGAAGAGAGGTGCACAAGCACCTTCAAACCTGAGAACTGAGTGGCAAGGAGGTGGCTAACCAACCAGAATTAAACATGAGACCTTGGGAAACTGGATAAAAACAGGCTGCAAGTTAAAGAGGAGCTTTTGCAGCTGGAATTTTGAGTGCTCTGCCCATCTTTACTCGCTGCTGCTGCTGCAGTTAGAGGTGCCCAGAGCAGGGCTGTGCTGCCGAGGAGGTTCCCTCTCCCAAAGTGCAGTTCCTGGAAAGCTCAGGCAGGGCAGGGGCAGAGCTGCACGCTGCAGCCTGAGCAAACAGCCCAGCAGCTGCTGCTGCTCACAGCTGGCATCCTCCTGAGGCCCTTTCAGCCCTGTCTTCTGCTGAGCCATCCCTGGCTCAGCTCAGCTCCACCTGACAGCACAGAGCCAGGAGTTTGAGCACAATTCCCGCTTTTCATGCATAATTTATTGAGGAAAATGGAAATGAACCTTCAGCTTTTCCTTGCACATGAGGCTCCTTTCACTCTCTGCTGTGGAAATGGCCTCCCAGCAAACCCAAGCGATCGCTTCTGTGAATAAATAGATATTGCCAGCAACTCCTGAACCTCTGGAGCTGCTTTCCATGCAGTTCCCATTTCACCTGACAAATGTAAGGCTTGATGTAAAACAGGCAGGGAAAACTGAGGGTGTTTAATGAAGAATTTGCATTCTGGAGACCTTCCCGAGTTATCCCTGAGGAGCTGCAGTGAGCAGATGACCAATTCTGCAATTCAGGCAATCATCCTCCCAAGCCTAAAGCTTCATTCCAGAAGTTGCTACAGCTGATCAGTAACATTTAATAAGCAGGACTTTTCTTCTTGCATGGGGCTCGTTCGTTCCAGGTGACAATGGAAAAATGGGTGTGTGGGTTTTGCTCCCAGTGTCTCCATGCTGGAGCTGAGGGTTTAACACACCCCAAGAAGTGCTGATGACACAGAAATGAGGCCTGAATTGCTACAGAGAAGAGCTCCTTTCTCTTCAGTGAGTGTGCAGAAGAATAAGCTCCAGACTATTAAACAGCCTAGTGGATGAGTAAAACGCTCTTGTAATTTTTGCTCCGGATCTGTGGAATTCCCCAGACCAACAAACCTTATTTATTGAGCTCCTGACACTGGGATTCTGGACTCCTAACAGAAAACTAGCAATAAAGTCTTCAAAAAATCTCATTAAAAGATTAGCCCGCTATCACCAGCAGCTGGGACATTGCAGAGGAGTGTGCTGAGCTCCCAGGATGAGGAGGCAGAGGAAAACCTGGGCAAAATTCTGCTCTCAGCACATTCCCTCAATCAACTCTGCACAGCTGGGACGAGGCTCCCAAGGGGAGCACATCACCAAATATTGCCCAGCTGAAATCTGATGTTCCCCTTGTGTCACATTCATATTTTCTGAAATATCCCTTCACCAGGATTTCTTCTCCTGGGAAGCCTCAGAGAGAAATGAAAACAATAATTATCTGATTGCTTCTCCTGTGTTTTGCTGCTTTGGGATGTGCTTTGGACATTGTTTATCAACAGGTCATTGTTTGATTGGTTTAATGGGAATTGTTTTGACTTAATGACCAGTCAGGGTCAGGCTGTGTCAGGACTCTGGAAGGAGTGATGAAGTTTTAATTAGTCCTGTTAAACCTTCTGTAAGATCCTTTCTCTATTCTTTAGTATATTTTAGTATCGTATTCTTTTATATAATATAGTGACGTAAAATAATAAATTAGCCTTCTAAGAACATGGAGTCAGATTCTGGGATTCTGTGTTGCATTCCTGAGTTGAAATGATTTTTCTCTGTCTGCCTGAGCTCAGCTGTTACAGAAACTCTTTATTGGATCTGTCATTTCCTCTCAGCTCACCTGATAGGTGCATGCTCTCTTTAAATTCCCTATATCCCGAGCTGTCTGAATCCCCGATTTATTTGCAGAATAAAAGCAAATTTTCTCAAATCAAGAAATTATTCAGCTCCTATATTCAGAATTTCCTCTTCCTTCATGGCTGGTTGGTTGAAATTCAGGTCAGAGCTGTGCTATCTCATTGGGGCTGTTTGCACACATCTCCTGATGCACCACTTCAAACTGCAAATGAAACAACTTTTTGTCAGCATTGGGGTACCTCGAGCTCAGCAATGAATTTTGATGTCTGTTCAAACACCGTTCCTTGTTTAGTTTCCTGTCCAATACTCAAAAAACAAATCCTTAAAACTACTTTCTGATAAAAGGCAGGTAAGAAGAACACCTGGAAAACGAAGGAGAAGTGTTGTCACGAGGACAGCCAAAGAATTTTAATCCAGCAGTTCAAATAAACACCTGCAGGCACTTTGCTGTTGTCTGTCATTGCTCCCTGAGCTCGGTGCCAGCCTGTTTTTCATCCTCCTGCTCTGGGAAGGACTGGATTTCCTCCTGGGAGGAGTGGTCACACTTTCCAAACGTGCAAACTTTCCCTGAAGTTAAAGTCAGCTTGGACAACTTTCAAAGCTTATGTAAGGGAAAAACTTTGGTGTGTTTTCCTTGGTTTTAGCCCCTGCAGGACATAAACCTTGTCACCAACAGGATTCCAGCAGCTATGCCATGCCATTGTCTCGTTGGATAAAGCACTGCTTTGGAAAGAATTCTTCAACTCTTCAGCTAATCCCCAGAGCTTTCTGATCCAGGATTCACACAGAAACGAGCACTGGGCACTGCAGCATGTCCTGGGTTTGTTTGGTTTGTTTTTTTTACAGCAAAGTCACTGTGAGTGCCCTCAGTGACACAGGGCAGGCTGCAGCAGGTGGGGGAATGATCAGAGGATTTCAGCAGAAGAGACATGAAAAGGGAATTTCGTGCGGCTTTGTCCAGTGGAGAGGGTACCAAGAGCCTTAAGATAAATCTTACAAGATAACCTTGTCCTGAGATAGCCTGGAAGGGATCTCCTCAAACCCCTCCTCCTGGGTGGCTCAGTGAGAGTTCCCTTCTTTAACCCCTTTGTGGCTGCTCCTGGGTCATTCCTGGCCTGCCATGGAACCCCAGCAAAGGAAAGCACAAAGTGAATGTCAGCCTCAGCAGGTTTAGCTCAAATCTTCCTTAATTCTCCTGCTTGGCCTGAAGCCCCAGTGGAGAAAACTCCAAAGGTTCTTCAAACACTTGGTGGGAAGGAGGTTTAGGTTTTAAGGTGCTTATAAATGTGGGCTCATTGCCTCGTTTCTCCAGTTGATACTGGCACTTCAAAGCAAGAGATCCATGGATTACAGTCAGAAAATGCTATTTTTTTATGCTGAGCATCATAACTTGCCTGGGAATCCAACATTTCACTCACTCAACCTCTCTGCTCTCAGACCCCAGCTCACCACAGAGCCACGTCCATGGTGCTGCCTTGGGAGGGCTGAGCTGGAGCAGGGGCTGGGCAGAGTCACAGAATAAAGCAGAATTTATTCAAAGGATCTCCTCCATGGACCCACCTTGGGCAGCACCAGAGCCCAGCCAGAGCTGTGCCCAAGATGAACCAAAATGGTCCCAAAATGAGCCCAAAATGAACCAAAATGGTCCCAAAATGAACCAAAATGAACCCAAGATGAACCAAAATGGTCCCAAAATGGACCCAAGATGAACCAAAATGGCCCCAAAATGCCCGGCCGGGCACGGGGTCTCTCCCTGGGATCAGTTCTGCTCCATTTGCACCTTGCAGTTCATTGTCCCATCCCAGCTTTAGCCCCTGCAGCCCCACCCTGCTTGTTTTTCTCTCTCCAGCCCACGGGGTTTGTGCTCTGGGGCTGAGATTTGGATCATTTGTCCTTGGTGCCCAGCTGGAGCAGGAATTGTTTTGTCTCCCTGCTCTGTGCCGAGAGCTCAACATCCCATAATATAAATCCCAGACCCACACACTAAAGCAGCACAGAATCTAAAAAGTATAAAAACTAAACCTGAGGTATCATTTCCACCCCCACAGACACTTGAGCCACTCTGGGCCACATCTTAATTCAATCTGCATTCAGGCCAGGGCTGGACCTTGAAGGGTCAAACAGCTGCTGCTGAGGCTGCACATCTGGCTGAGCTCCCTCACATTTCAGCAAGGTCCCCAGAGCTGTGCTGGCACCAATCTCTGTGGCACCCCCATCACACCCCCACGGCCCCACAGGCACCATTGTCCCCTGCTGGGGGTGGCTGTGGCTCCAGGACAGTGACTCATGTCTGCAAATCCCATAGAACAGCCCTCAGGTCACCCTGCGCCCCTCCAGGGATGTCACCTGCAGGCTGAGGGTGACATCCAAAGCCAGCTCCACACCTGCCAAGGCCAGGGCTGCTCCTCTGCCCTGCCACACCTCTGTCCCTCCAAGTGAAGGAGGCACAGCCAGGAAAGCTCTCTGTTCCTGCCTGCTCAGCAAGGCTCAGCCCAAGCCAGGATTCCCACGGTTCTGCAGCCTGGCTGATGGAAAACATCTCAGGAGATAAAGGAGCTGCCAGTCTCTGGGAAATGACAGATCCTGGGCTGTTCTCTGGGTTAGAGAGGGGAAGATGAGAGAGCAAAAATGCAGCTCTGTATTAAACTAGGCAGGGCAACAGAGAATTTTTATGATCTTCTTGTCCTTGTTGTTGCTTTGCAGTCCCAATAACGTCACCCTCCATTTTATCCCCTCTTCATAAACCTTCCCACTCTCCATCTCTCACGTTCCTTTGTGTCCCTAAACCACAGACCCACAGGGTCACACAAGGTTTGGCTTGGGAGGGACCTCAAAGCCCTTCCAGTCCTTCCAGGCAGGGACACCTCCCACTGTCCCAGGCTGCTCCAGCCCCAGTGTCCAACCTGACCCTCCAAACTGGTTGATCACGTTAGTACGAGCTATTTTCCACTGCAAAAATTGCTTTCACTGAAATCCTCATTAAAAAACAATAAAGATAAAAGATTGACTAAGACTGTGTACTCTTAACGTGGGTTAAAGGGGTATTTTGGTGTGTCACATTTGTGGGAAAAGGAAAAAGAACCTTTGGGCAGCTCCAAGAGCCACACTAAACAAGCTGGAGTCAAGGAAGGGGGAAGCTATTGCTGATGAGAAAGGAAATGAGCCCCTGGAGAGGAAGAGCTGAACCTGGACTCCCTGGCATCAGCTCAGGTGAGGACCAACCAGGAAAGAGAAAGACAAACTTTGGGAAATAACAGACCACTGCACCTAACTTTGGGGCTTGCTAATTGGTGAGAGATGTAAGATCAAGTCTATCATTAATATCTGGAGAAAATAACTTGATGGACAACGCTGTGGGTGGCAATCCTGTCAAAGTTTTGATCAATGTCAATCAAAACCCATTTCTTGAGGAGAGGCAGCCAGTGGTGCTGCCTGTGTGGGTTTGGGAGGAGGAACACACGATCCATCCGTTGAAATGACGCCAAAAAAATGAAAAAAAATATTTTTAATGGATGCCAAGGGCCAGTCAGCACTGAGAGCCCTGTCCCCATGGCTCTGCGGGCTGGCTTGTGCCACACACTGAGGTGGGATAAAGGTTCCTGCTGTGGAAACAGGAGCTGGAGTCCCAGGGAAACCAGGCACCCAGCCCAGCCTCACCCTGTCCTGTCCAAAGCGAGAGCAGCCCTTGCCAGCTCATCCAGAGATCCAGTCCATTGGGGAAAACTGTGAATTTACATTTCCCTCCACGTGCAATGCCAGCTTCCTTTCATTCCCCTTTAGTATTCCAGATTTATGCAACCAGATTTCTTTGATCTTTAACCAGCTCACAAAAGCTTTCAAGATGTCTCTGCCTTTGGAGCCTTCGAGCGGGAGTGGCAGCAGAGGAGTTTGGGGGGTGGATGTGCATCCTTGAGCAGCTGTGGCTGACTGCAGGGTCCCTCACTGCAGGGGCTGCTGGGCCCCCAAATGCCCTGGTGGAGAGGTGTGACACTGGCTCTGCTCCCTGGGCCACCCCAAACTGCTCTGATGGAGATCTGTGCCACTGGCTCTGCTCCCTGGGCCACTCTGTCCCTGCACTCTGCTCCCTGGGCCACTCTGCTGCCCTGCTGTGTAAGAGCTGAAATGAGGGATGCAGGACTCCAGGCTGCTCTCCAAAATGCAGTTTATTGTACCCAAGGTGTCACAGCAGTCCAGGGTCTGGGTGACAGAGCTGTGCCCACAGCTGTCAGCTCCAGCTGCAGGCAGGCCTGGACACCCTTTGGTTTGGTTACAATGCATTTTATACTTTTCTTTGCTCAGCATCTTCATACAGCAGAACCAATCTATGCCTTAACTTTTACCTATAGCCCACCATAACTGCTGTCATTGCCATATTCATGGTGCTGCTCTCCAATCACTCACAGTCAGTACATCACAGTTTCAGCCAGAAGTTGTTTTTCAGTTTTCTTGCAGGGGAAAATTCTGAGACATTTTTCTCCTTGCCACATTTGCTGCCTTGTTTGCCTGTGCTCTCTTCCTGCTTGGTAAAAACATCTTCTTGTTTGGGGTGGGTTTATCCTTTGCTCTGAGCCATAAAACCCCTTCTAACTCACACACCCTTTGGCTCCTTGGTTACCCAGTGAGACTGGCTCAGCAATTCTTTTCTTCTCTATCAAAACTTGCTTCCATCTCTATTCCTTCATCAGATTCTACATTCAAAAATCTTTCTGCCAAGCACACCCATCTGTGAGACTTTCCTGTCAAACTTTCATCCTTCCCAACACTGATGGAGATCTCTGTCCCTGGGCCACCACAAGCTGCTCAAACAAAGCTGCCACAGCTGAGGATGGCTCACCACGGGAAAGGCAGGTTGGTTTTTTTTTCCAGGAGGAGCTGTGTGTGTTTAATGAAAACCCCTGAAGAGATCTGGGGTCATTCCACAGAATGAGCAAGTTCAAACCCGGGAATAAAAGGATTAATTCACCGAGGAGGAAGTCAGAACCTTTCACAGCCAGAGAGGGACCCTGCATCACCCCTGGAATGCTAATTATACTGGGAGAGTTAACTTGTCAAAACACTGGGGCTAGACAGATTTTCAAAGCCAAGAGTTGGCCAAGGTCAAACATCTTGAGCCAGGTTCTCTGCCCAGAACTTACAGAGAAAATTAAAAATAAAAGGAAATAAAAGGAGTCAGAGGGATGTGTTTGCACAGGAGCACAGAGCAGTGGGGCTGTCTCTGTGCTGATGCTGCCCCAGGTGCCCTGTGGCTGCACTGGAATTAACTCTGCCTGTCCTGATGGGTGTGGGAGGGAATCCAGCACCACGGCCTCGCACTCAGCTGAGACCTGGCCTGGGCAAGAAAAAGGAAAATATGCAAAATATGACTGATTAATTCTTTTATTCTGAGCCAGACTCTGCTCCCACCTGCCCAGGGGGGGTCAGCCAGCAGGGCCAAGGCTGAGGTGGGGCAGGGGAGAATCCCAGAGCTCACACCTCCATCCTTCCAGCAGTGTCCAGCCCAAGATCAGCTTTAATGCTCAGCCCGGGTCTCAGCTGTGCTGCTGGCAGTGCTCTGGTCAGTGTTTCACCCTCCCAGGTTTACAACAGAACCCTTTGAACCATCTAAAGGGTTTTGCTCAAACCCTCTCAGTGCAAGGACATTTCCTACCAGGTCCTTGCAGGGAATTTAAAGCCACAGATCGTGGTAGCTGCAGGGCAAATGTGAGCATCCAGAAAAACGACAGCAGCATCAAAGAAATTCTGAATATTTCATGGCTGTCTATGAGCTGAACAGCTGAAAATGGCAAACTGGACCTCACACCTACACACCAGAGCTGTCAGGGAAGGCACGACCTGCTGTGACACAGAATCCCTGTTTTCTAAACAGTCATTAGTGTGGGCTGAAGGAGAAACTGGAACAGAGGAGGTGTGAACCTGTCCTCACTTCAGGACCTGTCCCAGACATTACATAATTGCATTTCATAACAGACTCAGTAACAGGTGTGGGGAAGAATAATCACAATTCATGTGGGAAAGGCGCAAAAAATGTAAAAAAATAAATAAAATATCCACGCTGAGAGTAATAGCAATGCCAGTGCACACGAGAAAACACAAAGCTGAGGGTACCTGTGAGTCCCAGGTGTGCTCAAACCTGTCACAGCCCATGTCACAGTGGAGATGGTCACAATTCCCAGAGTGTCACCATGAAATTCAGAAAGTTCAACCCGTACAGAGTAACATCACATCCCTTCAGAAGGCTGCAAGTGTCTGCCCTTCCTGTTCTTTACCCAAACTTTTATCCCCTGCAGTTCCTGCAGTGCCCCCTGTGCCCCCTGCTCCCCCGGGTGGGTGCTCAGCACCCCTGGGCACTGCATGGCTGATTGCTGTCAGTGCTGCTCACCTGCTGCTCACAGCTGCACCCACTGGGGATGAGGCTGGGCCACAGCCCCATCCCAGGGACCCCAAACTGTGCCACACACAGCCCAGTGACCCCAAACTGTGCCACACACAGCCCATCCCAGTGACCCCAAACTGTGCCACACACAGCCCCATCCCAGTGACCCCAAACTGTGCCACACACAGCCCATCCTAGGGACCCCAAACTGTGCCCCACACAGCCCAGGGACCCCAAACTGTGCCACACACAGCCCCATCCCAGGGACCCCAAACTGTGCCACACACAGCCCCATCCCAGGGACCCCAAACTGTGCCACACACAGCCCCATCCCAGGGACCCCAAACTGTGCCACACACAGCCCAGGGACCCCAAACTGTGCCACACACAGCCCATCCCAGGGACCCCAAACTGTGCCACACACAGCCCCATCCCAGTGACCCCAAACTGTGCCACACACAAACCCTGTGCTCAAGCCCCTCTGATTTCCTGGTGGTGAGGGTTTGATGATTTCTGCTGCTTTGGGGTCCCTTTGCAGCCTGGCACTGAAGCAGATGCTCCGACACCATCCAGAGTGCTCTGAGTAAATCCTGCCATCACCATCCTACCTCCCTTTATTTTGCCAGACCCCTCCCTAGATCACGAGCAGTTAATTTGGTGAAAAGCCCGTTCATTTCCAAAATCAGTGGCTCAGGCACCTCCACAGAACTATGAGACCGTGGGCAATGAACTAAACAAAGTGCAGAACATTCTGCAGAGCAATAATCAAGTGATTCTGGAGCCTGTTTTGCTGCAACAGAGCACTTTATGGGCCAGGATATGTTCTAGCAATAAGGGCACTCTATGAAACTCATCATTTATTTCCAATTCAGACCATCCTGGCCAGCAGAGAGCCAGAATATTCCATGGCTCAGTGAGATTAGGATCTCAGGAAAAGGAGGTGCTGAACATTCATTAGGCTCCATCTCCCGCTCCTGACTGTGATCTCTGCTCAGATTCTCAAAGTCTGCTTTTAATTAATACAAATTGTTGCTTAATAGTCAGCCTGAAATTTCATCATGCTTCCCTTTTTCCTTTTTGGAAGCAGTTGAATATTCACTGCCCTCCCTGAATTTGCATGAATCCAGGAGAAGTTTTCCTGATGAAATGAGGCTGGGTGTGGGCTGGGAGTGGCAGGGAGCGGAGCTGTCACAGGAATTTGAGTGTCCTTCCTTTTCTTGGAGTTCTTAGACCCTCCTGAATCTCTCTCCCATGGCAAACAGGTTGTGACCATCCCTGCCAGAAGGTGAAGGGTTTCCATAGGGACCAGTCCATCATCAGAGCCCGTGGTGGAAGGGAAATCCCTGAGTTTCCACCCCTGGGGTTACTCATGCTCAGGTAGCTCCAGTGTTGGGTGACAGGGGGGACACTGATGGGCAAAAACAAAGATCCTCACCCTCGAGTTCACTTCCACCCCCTCAGAAAGGAAAGATCCCCAGGGAAACAAGAGCCTCTCCAAAATTCCATATGCAGGAAATGAGGGATCAGAGGTTGGGACGTGGTCTGAGCCAAGTCTGCTCTGAGAGGAGGAAAAATCCGAGACAGGAATGTCTGGAAAGGGTCATGGTGGCAAGCAGGAGCATCTTTTCCTTCAGGAAAGGTAATCATGTATCACCTCCACTATCTGAAATCTCTGGGGCTGACTCCAGCAGGACTGCCTCCAGCTTGGCTTCCTGTCCAAACCAGGGCCAGAAACAGCTGAGGAACCCCGTGGGGAATAATTATCAAATGAAGTGCCGCAGGAAAATGTTCTCTTGGAGCTGCATCAATTATTGGGAGTTGGCTTGAGCTCTGAGATAACAGAGCATGACCCAGAAACGCCTCCCGTGTGCGGCAGGTGGAGCTTACATAAGCTCCCCAAGGTAGTTTATAAATTAAAAAAATAAATAATGGGCACACAACGTGCATGGGAAGCTCAGGTGGGAAGTGGGAAGCCCCATGGGAAGGGAACTGCTGGGCAGTGGGAGCCACTGGGGTTCCCTAAATGCCAGTTTGACCCCAGTGGGTGATCCCATGGGTGATCCCAGTGCAGGAGCTGGGAGGGAAATTGATCCCAGTGAAAGAGTTGGGAGGTGAATTCACCCCAGTGGGTGATCCCAGTGCAGGAGCTGGGAGGGGAATTGATCCCAGTGCAGGAGTTGGGAGGTGAATTCACCCCAGTGGGTGATCCCAGTGCAGGAGCTGGGAGGGGAATGTTGTTCCCTTTCTCACTCCTGAGTCTTTCTGCTCCCCATTACCCCACCTGAGGTGGTTTGGGGAATTGCTCATGGAATCATTTTCTGGGGAGCTTTCCTCTCATCCCTGCTGATAAAACTGCACCATCTGCCAGCCCTGTGATGAGCAGTGAGGGAGAAGGGGCTCAGGAGGGCATTCCCAGCTGGAAATTGCTGTCCCAGGAGTGGAGGGGCCCTGGCTGGGGGAATGCTGCACTTTCCAGCAGGAAGGGACCACAGGCTGCCCTGCCAGCCCTGCTGATGAACCAGGATTTGCTATTCCTGTATTGGTGGGATTCTAGCACAGCTCGGGGTCAATAACACAGGGCTGGAAGAGAGGGAGCCCTGCAGGGGGATCTGTGCAGCACCAGCTCTGCAGGAGGCTGGGAAATTCAAAAAGATCCATGTATTTCAAAATAAAATAAAATAATATATAATATAATATAATATAATTAATATAATATAATATAATATAATATAATATAATATAATATAATATAATATAATATAATATAATATAATATAATATAATATAATATAATATAATATATATTTGCTTTTTGCCCAGGAAAATGGCTTTTTTAAAAAGTCCCTTATTTTCAGCTTTTCAACAGGTACATTTATATTATATTGTGAACAGTTAAAAATATTAATCTCTAAGTTGCTAAGCAGCCCCATTTTGGCATCTCCAGCTGGCTAAGTTGTTTGGTTTGGTTGATTTTTTTTCTTCCTAATTCAGTGTTTTGAGAAGTCAAGAGGATTATAGATCTCTTAGTTAAAATTGAGTAAAAAAAAAATAAAAATAGAAAAAAGAAGTGATCAAATCCCAGGATGGTTTCATCTGGAAGGGACTTTAAAGCTCCTTTTTTAATTTTTTGGTTTTTTTTCCCCATGGACTCCTGCCCAGTGAGGGCCTGCAGAACTGTCCAGCCCAGAGGAGAACCCAGCTGCTGTTTCCAGGCCCTGGGAGGAAATCTCTCCTGTCTGGGGCAGTTTTCCTGTGCCATCCCCACTAATCCTGTTAATAGAAATGGCATCAACAAGCCCAGCTCCTTTTGATGTCCTCCCCCCTAATCTTCCTGCTGGATTACTGCAGCAGGTCACCTTGCATCCTCCCTGCTCCCCTCCAGAGCATCCTCCTTTGAAATCCCTAATTATCTCTCCGAGATAATTGCCAAAATCATTTGCAGTCCTGGAGAGATCTTCAAAACCTACTTGTTTATGAAAGCAAATAATTCAGGTTAATCAAATATTGTGAGATTTCCACTCTGCCTGCCTGGGAATCCAGCCTTGCTGCAGGAGAGGCACAGACAGCAGGGAAAAGGGAAAAGGGAAAAGGGAAAGGGAAAAGTTTCCAGGGCAAATCCCTCGTGGATGCATCCCAGGAATGCAGGGGGGTGCTGGTGATGCCACTTTGGTTTTTATTTTTTTTAAATCTTTTATATATATCCTGTATTCTTTACATGTCACTGTCACATTTCTGGAAAATCCTCTTTGCCCAAGATTTTCTCCTGGGATGCTGAGAAGCCTCAGAGAAAAATGAAAACAATAATTATCTGATTTGCTGCTCCTGTGTTTGCTGCTCTGCAGTGTGGTCTGGAGATTTCTTTATCCAACATGTGAACTGTTTTTAATTAATGGCCAATCCCAGCCAGCTGTGTCAGACTCTGAGGAGTCACGAGTTTTATTATTCATTCTTGTTAAACCCTCTGTCTGTGTCCTTCCTCTTTCTTTAATATAGTTTAGTAAAGCATTCTATAATCTCATATCATAAAATAATAAATCAGCCTTCTGAGAACTCAGATTCTCATCTCTCACCTCTCCCTGGGCACCCCCCACAAACTCAACATTTACAATCCATTTGTAGCTTTGTTGCAATTAGATCCAATATTTTCCTGGACAGAAAGACAAACCAAACTCCAGGATCCCTCTGTCTTGGGTCTTCCTAGGAACCAAAGCTTATAAATATAAAAATAGCAGATGATTTCTATTTATTGTATTATTTCTATTTATCTTTAATTTTAAAATTTAAATTAAAATTTATAATTTATTTCCACTATATATAAAATATAAATGCAAAATTATGTATATATATAAAATGTATGAAATATATTATGTATATATAAAATATATATTTATATTATATATTATATATTAAATATATGTTATATATATGTTATATATATATGGGGATGGAGCAGAAACTGCTGATGGAAGAGAAGCTCTCCATGGGAATCACCTCTTCCTGATCCCTTTTCCCAGTTCCTTCCCCTCCACAAACTCAATGAGCAATCCTAACTTGCTGCCTGGAGTTAAAACATTTTTTTTGGAGGAACATTCCAACTCTGGATTCCCAGCTTGGCCAGAGAAATGTCTCAGCTCCTCCAGGGCTGTAGCTTAGGACTAGAAATACACTTTGTTTTTAGGAAGTGGTAATTAATCTGCAATTAATTTCCAGAGTTTCACAAGGGTTTATAAGGCCTGGGTTCCAATTCCAGATGAAGAATTCCATTTGCCCCAGTTATGGCTCGTTCATTTTTAACACTTTAGGGAAAATGCTCAGTGATTCCAAATTCCTCTCTCACCATTTGCTGAAGGAGACAAATGAGAGTGTCCTGAAGGAATAATTATTTCTGGGGTAGTGGAAGGTTGTGCCCATGGCAGGATGAGGGATTGAGCTTTGAGATCCTTTCCACCCAAACCATTCCATGATGATTCCCTGACAAATTGGACAAACCCAGATCTCTCATTTCAAGGTAAATAATCATAAATTCTTCAAATGTCTTGTCAGATTTTGAAAAAGATCTGGGATCAGGGCGGGGTTTTTTTGGTGTTTGTTCAAGGGTTTTTTTTTAAATTCAAAATGACATCCCTTTCAAAATTTCACTTACAGCCTACCAGAGAAACCTTCAAAGATTGAAAGCAAAATGGAAGCACCGCAAAATCTGTCCCAAATTTCTGTTAGCAGAGTGTGTATTTTTAAATACCTTTTTTCTTCTGTTTTCAGACAGGAAAAACAAGGCACCAAAATATCAGTGTTTCTCCTCTGAAAGCCGCCAAAATTGCAAGAAATGAGCTCAGAGAGGGGCTCTGTGGCTGGAAGAGCAGCAATTCCAGCCTGGACAGGGATTTCTATAAATCCTCAGCACCACTGGAAGCTCTTCTCTAATTAAGATGCCATAATATAAACTCTGTTTTTATAAGGCCTATAAAATCCATCCTGGGAGTGGACTCGGCATCCCCAGGAGACCAATCTGCCGCTGTTTGTTTATTTTTTTATCGATTTATCAAAAAAGTAATAGACATGGTGTTCCTCCCCTGCCACGCCGCTGCTCTATAATTGAAGGAGGCCCTTCTCCTCCAAGCCCCTATTTGCAAGCAATTAGATGTTGCTTTAAGAAAATACAGCTGGTGGAATTGATTTTCCACCTCTACCTCTCTCGTGGGCCGTGAAAGAGGAGTTTCAATAAAAGGCCAGCTCTGAGCCTCGCCAGCTCCCGTGCTCTCCCTGCCTTTGAGGAGCAGCAGGTTGGGGCACAGGGAGGGGGATGCTGCCCACTGCCAGCAGCTCTGGAGTTCAGCAAATAACGGGGATGCTGTTGAGCCCAGCGGTTCTTCTTCCCAGGGAAATGCAGAATTGTTTCCTGCTGCTCGCCAGCTCTCCGTTTCCCAGGCTCCCCCAGCCATTCAGCTTTATTAACAAATAAAAGTTTTCAGTCCTGCTGGCTGGAGAGAGAAGGCAATATGCACCAATTCAGCAGATTTACACGGCAAACCCCAAATGTTTTAAGATTTCGTGGGTTTTGGAGAGCAGCTTATTGAAGTTCTAATGCTGGGCTAAGCGATAAAAGAAAGAGGCAATAATTTCATGTTGTTCCTTCATTTCTCCTGCTCTGGCTTCCTCCCTGCTTAACCCACAGTACAGAGCCCAGAATGGAGTTTGCCATTGAATCTCCAAGGGATTTGAATTCCCCAAGGAAATTTAGGAGTGATTTGAGTTCTCTGTGCCATTTATTGGGAACTGAACCTGTGCCCACCTTGATGCCCTGGGGGGCTGAGCTGGAGCAGGGGCTGGGCAGAGTCACAGAATAAAGCAGGGATTTATCCCAAGGATCTCCTCCACGGATCCACCTGGGGCAGCATCAGAGCCCAGCCAGGGCTGCACCCAAGGTGAACCAAAATGGTCAAAAAATGGACCCAAAATGAACCAAAATGGTCAAAAAATGGACCCAAAATGAACCAAAATGGTCCCAAAATGAACCAAAATGGTCCCAAAATGGAGCTGTTGTCTGCCTTGGCACAGGTCACCCCTGATATTCCTCCAGTGATATATATATACATATTCCTCCCTGATATTCCTCCAGGGTTTCAAGAGGGTAAAACACTGGGCTTCCATGCACTGCCTCCCTGCACAGAGCCTGTCCCCTCTGTCACCACTCCCCAGCTGGCCCCTCTCTGTAGCTGGCCCATGAAGGGCATTTTTGTGCCATTTTTGTGCCATTTTGGTGCCATTTTGGTTCCATTTTTGTGCCATTTTGGTTCCATTTTTGTGCCATTTTGGTGCCATTTTGGTGCCATTTTTCTGCCATTTTGATTCCATTTTTGTGCCATTTTTGTTCCATTTTTGGTGCCATTTTGGTGCCATATTTTTGTCAAACTGGTTTTTTGGACTCCCAGCCAACACCCTCCTCCAGAGGCTGAGCCAAACCCCCTCCCCATCCCTCGGAGTGAAGTTTCCTCCAGCTTTCAGCTCATTTTCTGCCCTTCCAGTGAAACCCCCACAGCTGTACCGACACTGGAGCCTCTCTCCCTTCAGGCTGATCCCAGGTTTGTTTTCAGTGCCAATTAAAGAGTTTTTCTCTCCCCTTCACTGGGATGCCCTTCACCTGGCAGTTTTCCTGCCCTGTCCCAGTGCTCCCAGTGCCACAGATGCTTCCTGCTGCAAACTGGAGCTTGTCCTGTCTCATCTGTCAGGAGAGGTGTCGGGGGAGCCCCGGGCCATATGTTTGTCTCCCAGGCCAAAATGCTGCTGGGTTGTGCTGAATTCCTGTGCACCCCTGGATAATCCTCGGTGCTGAGTGCTCGGAGTGGCTCCTGCCCTAAAAACCCAGAGCAGGGCAGAGCCAGAGGGAAGGGAAAGTGCAAATCTGCACAAAGCTGGGCTGGGCTAAACCCAGCCTGGGGCTGCACTCAGGGCTTGGTGAGCAAGGGCCAGGGGCTCTTCAGGGGATCAGGGAATGGAAACACAGAAGTATTTCAATTTTATATGTAATCATATAAAATTATAGAAATATGACACATTCATGTAAATAAAAATTATCTTTCTATTTCATATAAATTATATAAATATTTAAATTATATTCTATTTCATATAAATATAAATTATATTTATATATACAAATATATATACTTATTTATCTAAATAAATAGAAACGATATAAATTTAATATGTAATCATATAAAATTATATAAATACGAAATATTTACATAAATAGACATTAAATTTATGGATATTAAAATATATACTAATTTATATAAATAAATAGAAACTATATAAATCATATAAAATTATATAAATATGAAATAGTAATATAATAGAAATTATATTTCTATTTCATAAAAATTATATAAATATTTCTATTTCATATAAATTATATAATTATTTAATTTATATTCTATTTATTATAAATAGAAATTATATTTCTATATATATTTCTATATTATATATGAATGCATATGCCTATTTATATCAATAAATATAAACGATATAAATTTAATATGTAATGATATAAAATTATGTAAATACAAATTATTTATATCGATATAAATTATATTTTTATCTATAAATAGATATACCTATTCATGTAAATAAATAGAAATTATATTTATGTAGTATATATTTTTATATATTTATATTTGTGTAGTACTTATATTTATATAGTATATATTTGAAATAGAAAAATAGCTATTTTTATATCTATAGACATACATTATTTTGGTGTAATTAGGTTTTGTTTAGGTTAAAAGCTGAAGGATTCCAACATTTGAAGCAATTAAACTGAAGTCAGTGCCAGGATTTGTGCTGGGTTGGGCTTCTGGTCAGGCCCAGCCCGTGACAAGATGGGAAGAAAGAGGGAAATGTGGCTGGAAATTGGGATAAAAAGGAGGCTGCATCCTCCAAAACCCAGAGAGACCCCAGGGGATGCCCCATGGCCGCTCCCTTTGTTGGAATAAAGCCAAAGGACTCCTCTGTCTCCTTTTTGCACATAAACCTCTGGTGTTTGTGGATTGATTTTCCTGACATGCCCCCCAAAACCCACTCCAGAAATGCTTGCCTTGCTCAGGCCAGCTCCTCTCTCCAACCCCACTTGACTGTGCCCTAATGAAAGGCACGGTGGAGTTAAATGAACATGAATGGGAGCAACAGACAAGAAAGCAGGAGGGATCCATAATTAATGTGATCATCGGGAAAAAGCTGTGTGATGCCATTCCATCAATTATCAGCCTCTAATAATTCTGTCACCGAGTAAATGGAAGCGTTTTATCAATTAGTGCCAATCGTTTCCCCACCAGGAGAACTGAAAACCAAATCAGAACTGCAGCGAGGGCCCCGGGGAGGGAAACAAACACAGGGGCAGCGTGGGGACAGCGGTGACCCTCCCTGCAGGGGAGCCACGGAACAGCAAAGGGGGCATCAGGAAGGGCACTGCCAGCAGGGCTGGGGTGATCCTGCCCCTCTGCCCAGCCCTGGGGGCACATCTGGAATGATCCTGCCCCTCTGGCCAGCCCTGGGGGCACATCTGGAATGATCCTGCCCCTCTGCCCAGCCCTGGGGGCACATCTGGAGTCATCATCCCCCTGTGCCCAGCCCTGGGGGCACATCTGGAATGATTTCCCCCTTCTCTCCAGCCCTGGGGGCACATCTGGAATGATTTGCCCCCTCTGCCCAGCCCTGGGGGCACATCTGGAATGATTTCCCCCCCTCTGGCCAGCCCTAGGAGCACATCGGGAATGATCCTGCCCCTCTGCCCAGCCCTGGGGGCACATCTGGAATGATCCTGCCACTCTGCCCAGCCCTGGGGGCACATCTGGAATGATCCTGCCCCTCTGCCCAGCCCTGGGGGCACATCTGGAATGATCCTGCCACTCTGCCCTGCCCTGGGGGCACATCTGGAATGATCCTGCCCCTCTGCCCAGCCCTGGGGGCAAATCTGGAGTCATCATCCCCCTGTGCCCAGCCCTGGGGGCACATCTGGAATGATTTCCCCCCCTCTGCCCAGCCCTGGGAGCACATCTGGAATGATCCTGCCCCTCTGCCCAGCCCTGGGGGCACATCTGGAATGATCCTGCCCCTCTGCCCTGCCCTGGGGGCACATCTGGAATGATCCTGCCCCTCTGCCCTGCCCTGGGGCACATCTGGGGCACCCTGTCCAGCTCTGACCTCTGCAGCAAGCAGGAACAGGAGCCAGGGAACGGCTGGAGCTGTGTCAGGGCAGGTTTAGGGTGGATTTTGGGAAAGGTTCTTCCCCAGAGGTGCTGGCACTGCCCAGGCTGCCCAGGGATGGGCACAGCCCCGAGGCTGCCAGAGCTGCAGGAGCTGCCAGGGATGCCCAGGGTGGGGTTGTTGGGGCTCTGGGCAGGGCAGGGCTGGATTTGGTGATCCTGTGGGTCCCTCTGAGCTCAGGGTGTGCTGTGGCTCTGGATTTGTGCCTCCCAGAGCAGCTGCTGCTCTCCCAGCCAGCCTGGAGCCGTGCAGGGGTGGCTGAGCTGCTGCACAGCCCTGGGGCCCTGCTGGAGATGCTTGTGAGCACTCAGCACTCAGCTGCCTCTTCAAGGGATTCCCTCTGCTCCTCTCAGGATGGGAGGCTGGTATTTGACTGCATTATCTCCTAACTTAAAGTTCAGGCCATCTGGCATCCCAGTGTGCAAACAATCCTGGAAATTAAGGGGAAAAATATGGGCCTGAGTCCCCTCTGGCTACAGGCTGTTCAGTAGCTGGGGATGTGCAGGGCTGGCTCTCAGCATCCCAGCCCCAGCAGGCAAGGCAGCATTTTAGGAGCAAAGAACCTGGGAATGGGACTGACCTCATTCCTTCCTGGCACTGATTTCCTGATTTCCCATGGAATTCTGCTCCTCCTCCAGCTGCACACAGCCATGGGGCTCAGGCATGGTTTTGCAGACCTGGCTCTCAGGGTTTGATGCCATCCCTTTGTTAGGATTCCCAGCAGGTTCCCTCTTCATCTTAGCCCAGGAGCTGATTTTGCTCTGTGCTGAACCCACAAAACTTTTCCCACTTTGCTTTCTTTAACTAATCTTAAAAACTTTCCTCACAAATGCTTTTAAATCATCACCCTCTCACTCCTTCCTTTCAAAAGCCTCCCTGGTATATTTGGTGCGTTTTTCACAAGGCTCCTATTTTATTTAAGGCCATTAGCAGTTTCAAAAGTTATATAAAGATGAAAGATCCTCCCCTGTTTTAATGAAGCTCAAAATGAGCTTCAGAACAATTTGATTAGAAAGCTCTCAAAACGTCAAGCACTCCCTCGGGAGCGAGCCCAACCAAGGTAATAATTAGCAAGAACAAATTTTAAAATTACTTATTCCATAAATATATGTTTTATTCCTGGTGCTTGGAGCCAGAGCCAAGTAGGCAAAGGTCTGGAGAAGTGGAGCAAGGCGAAGAACACACAAAGACATGGAAGCACTGGCGTGTTGCCTCCACAGGAAAAATAAAGTGAGGTGGGAAGAGAGACCAGGTGTAGCCAGGATATTTTATGAAAAATCCTTTCCTTAGGATTTTTCCTCCTGAGAAGCTGAGAGGCCTCAGGAACAAAATGCAAACAGTGATTGTCTGCTGCTGTGGGATGCAACAGGTGGAGCTGGGATTGGGCTCGTGTGGTTGTTTCTAATTAATGGCCAATCCCAGTCCAGCTGTCCAGACTGTCTCAGTCAGAGACAAACCTTTGTTATCATTCCTTTTCTATTCTTAGCTAAGTTTTCTGATGAAATAATTTCTTCTATTCTTTCAGTATAGTTTTAAACATAATATATATCATAAAATAACAAATCAGCCTTCTGGACATGGAGTCACCTTTCTCATCTCTCCCCTCACCCTGGGACCCCTGTGATCACAACCAGGAGAGCTCTGTGCCTGCCAAGGAAACCAAGGTGGCACTGGGAGGAGAGGGGCCCCCAACCCCAGCAGGCAGAGCTGGTGACCTGGCATTGCCCCCATAAACACACCACAAACAGCAGGGCAGGGGCTGCACACGGGTTTTGTGGGGTTCTGTCCTGGGCTCGGCAGTCAGGCGCTTCTGGCCCAGGAATTTCTGGGCATTCTGAGTCCCCAGCAATGGGAAAAGCTGCACAGGAGTCACCCTCAGAGCTGCAGGCACTGCCGAGCCTCAGACACCAATAAAAAAGGAGTTTGCAAGAATTAAAGTGAAGGTGTGCTGCTCTGGAACTGGCTGAAAATACACACATTTTACTTAATGTGATAGTGAGCACAGGGGTCCCAGGGTGAGGGGAGAGATGAGAAAGTTGACTCAGAAGGCTGATTTATTATTTTATGATATATATTATATTATATTATATTATATTATATTATATTATATTATATTATATTATATTATATTATATTATATTATATTATATTATATTATATTATATCATATCATATCATATCATATCATATCATATCATATCATATCATATCATATCATATTATATCATATTATATTATATTATATTATATTATATTATATTATATTATATTATATTATATTATAACTATACTAAAAGAATAGAAGAAAGGGTTTCATCAGAAGGCTGGCTAAGAATAGAAAAGGAATGGATAACAAAGGTTTGTCTCTGACCAGACAGTCTGGACAGCTGGACTGGGATTGGCCATTAATTAGAAACAACCACATGAGCCCAATCCCAGCTCCACCTGTTGCATCCCACAGCAGCAGACAATCATTGTTTGCATTTTGTTCCTGAGGCCTCTCAGCTTCTCAGGAGAAAAACTCCTAAGGAAAGGATTTTTCATAAAATATCCTGGCTACACCTGAATACACACCAAAATAAACCTGCTCTGCCCTTCTGCCCTCCTGGGGATGTGGCCCCTGCCCCACTCCAGCCCAGGCAGGAGCCCTGCTGCTGCTGCTGCTGTCTGGGGAATTTCCTCAGGTGGTTCTGAACTCTCAGTGCCTGCAGAGCCCCTGCACACACAGCAAACCTGGGAGGGAATGGCAAAGGGAACAGCTCAGCTCCACGCTCCCTCACAGGGACAGCTTCCTGGGGACCAGGAACAGGCATTGTTTCCAAAATAGGATGATCCATTTTTGACATGAAAAAGGCTCCCTGCTCCATCTTGGGTTGTGCATAAAATTATCTTGGGTTTTTTTTTTTTCGCTCTGTCTCCTCCTCATCAGGAAAAAAAAAAAAATCTCACCCCAGGCTATTTTGAAGCTCCGGCGTGTTCCTTTTCATTCATATCTTTCAGTGTACTACAGGAACATTTGCACTTCTGAAATCTCCTCGCTGAAATGTGTGAACTGCTCTCCGCTGAAAGGGAAGCCTGAATTTCCCTGCATCATTTCCATTTGTCCTGCTCTGAGGTGAGGCAGCAAAGGAGAGCGCCCGAGGCACTCCCAGGAGGGAGGACACCGAGCAGAGGGTGTGGAAATCATCATCAAGGCTGGGAAAGGCCTCCAGGAGCACCAGGTCCAGGCTGGCACGTCAGAAGAGGGGATTTGCAGGAGGAGAAGCCCTGGAAGCACCAGGAGGAGCAGCACTGAAGGATGGGTGGGAGACAAAGCAGAGGGAGGAGATCTGGGAGAGCTTTGGTGAGGAGTCAGGAGCACCGAGATGCCAAGAGCAAAGCTCCCAGTGACCAAAGATTTGTGGCTGCCTCTGGAGGGCTTGGCCAGCTCCCACCAGCTCTCTGCTTTCTCCACCTAGTGCATCAAACCCTTTTTTTTACAGTGATATAAAATACAGGACTATTTCTGTCCCAGTAAGCACAGCCTAGGATGAGTAGTGCTGCAGAGAGATTGCACAGATTTTTAATCCATGTAATCATCCTTAACCTTTCCTGCCTGGGAAATTGGTTCATTTCCTTTCATTCATGTATCTCAATTGATTTGATGTAAATATATACTTTTCTTGGCTTCTCTGCGTGCTTAGTATTTTTTTGTTTAGGAACAAAAGCAGCAATTAAAGAATGATAAAGCCATTACTAAGTGGATCACGTGGTGGTTTCCTTCAGAAAGGGAAGTGTCACCACTCTGTGATTCAGGAGACTTCAGCCACAATAAGTCTGGGAGGGAATTTAATGTTTTGTAAGCTGCTGGTATTAAATTTCCTGGATCTCCTGCTAAATCCCAGGCACGGCAGCTTCAGGGAAGGGAGGAGAGAAGGGAAAGCAAGCTCAGGCTGTGCTGGGAGCAGGGACAGTCCCTGGGGGTGGCAGAGCACTGGGAGGAGCAGGACTTCCAGAAAGAAAAAAAGAATCTGGGGACCTTCCTGATTGCCAGGAGGAGCCCCCAGGGGATGGAGGGATCGAAAAGCTGCTTTGGCTTGGGAAGGGAAAAGCCAGAGAAGGAAAGCACAGGGAAGGCAGTCCCTGGGTTGGGAGACTGGGAGAGGCTGCTGACAAACCATGGCCAGATGTGGCATTCACAATTTCTGAAAAATCCCTTTGCCCAGGATTGTTCTCCTGGGAAGCTGAGAAGCCTCAGAGAAAAATGAAAACAATAATTGTCTGATTTGCTTCTCCTGTGCTGTGCTCATGTGGAATGTGTTTGGAGATTGTTCACCCACAGGTGATTGTTCCATTGCATTCTGCTGGGAGTTGTTTTCACTCTTTGGCCACTCAGGGCCAAGCTGTGTCAGGGCTCTGCAGAGAGTCAGGAGTTTTCATTATTATCCTTTTAGCCTTCTGTAAGTATCCTTGCTGCATTCTTTAGTATGGTTTAGTACAGCATTCTTTAATATAATATAGATCATAAAATAATAAATCAGCCTTCTGAGCACATGGAGTCAGATCCATCATTCCTCCCTGCCACGGGGCACCCCACAAATACAACACAGCACCAACAGCCCCATAAAATGGGATGAGAAGTTCTCTGCAGGGGCTCTGGGATGGCAAAGGGCAGAGCAGGGAGTGAAGACAGATTATTGACTATTGTCACTTTGTCACAGGCAGGCCTGAGAGGCCACCCAAGGCAGGGATGGCTGCAGCCAGCTCCAGAACAGCCAGGGAAGCATTTCCTCAAGCAGTGCCTGATGAAACTGGGAAACTCACTGCCATGGAAGGGACAACATTAAAGAAAGGGAAAGAAGTGCAGGGAGTGGCACGAGAGCCCAGCTGCAGGAATCCCTCAGTGCCTCAGGAGAGGGGCAGGGCTGGGGAGATGGGAAAGAGAACTCTGTGCTTTCATGAGCCTTTCTTCCTGAGCCTCTCCTGTCCCAGAGGAGCTGTGGGGTGGGATGGACTGGATGGGTCCAGGGGAGTTCCCTGACCCAGGCAGAGCAGGGCCAGCAGGAAGTGGGGCACCCTGAGAGTCCCCAGAAAGGGAAATGCTGTCTGCAGTACCTCAGGAAAACCAGGTCTCTGGGTGGGTGGTTTGTGCTGACAGCCACAGATCTAAATTCGATGATAATCTCTATAAAGAAATCACAGACCTAAAATTACCTTCTGTTCACATTCTGGCATCTTTCTGATCCACACTGCAGTTGGGAGAGTCACCTGCAGGGAGCTTGTAGAAACAGGAACGTGATGATTGCGCCTCGACACCCATTTGTGGGTTGAGGAGAGACTTTCAGAGCTGAAAGTCACTGCTGAGAGACAGCAGGGTCCCTCCCCAGCCCTCACCTCCCCCTGCTGCCAGCAGGGACCCTCAGTGGCACAGGCAGGGAACAAAGTGACATTTGGACAAAGTGACATTTGGACAATGTTATCTGTCCCAAGCTTTGGGTTGGTCACTGAATTGTCTCACTGCTGGAGCAATGAAATCCTTCTGAGTGCTCAAACCTCCTAACCAGACTGGAAATTGGAAGGACAAAATCTGCTCAGGGACAGTGTGGGAAAGGCAGATGTTATTCCAGAAACGAGGTTGTGGCTAGGCAGGGGAGGGTGGGGAGCCCTGGGCACCCAGAACTTCCTCCAGCTGGGGCTCACACTGGTGTCCCACATCCCCGTCCTTTGGCAAACAACCCTCCAGCCCCAAAAAATTCCCCAAACCCCCTTCAGCCCCAGAAACTCCTCAAATCCTCTCCAGCCCTATGAAGTCCCCACATCCCCTCCAGCCCCCCAAGATCCCTGTGCCTCCACCAGCTCAAACTCCCCACATCCCCTGCAGCCCCACAAACTCCCCACATCCCCTGCAGCCCCACAAACTCCCCACATCCCCTGCAGCCCCACAAACTCCCCACTTGTCTCCCACGTGCAGGAAAAAGGGAAATCAGCGGCACAGCTCCGCTCTCCCCAGCCAGAGCTGCTGGGTGATGCGTGATCAGATATTTGCAACAAACCACTTCTGCTCTTCAATAGCTGAGCCACAACCACCTGACCAATACCTCAGAGAGCTCAAAGAGCTCCTCTGGCCTGGGTTGTTGTTGTTGCTGCTGTCACACCTGGGTGACAGCAATCAGGGGATGTGTGTGGATTCCATGAGACACCCCCTAATGAACACCTGCAGAGGAAATCACCGAGCACAGAGACAGACAAGTGGATCTTTAAAGGAGTCCCCAAAGCCATCAGCAGGCTCTGAGCTCCAAAAGAGCCCTTGGTGGATGGGATGAGGAGAAGCAGCAGGTAATTAGGGCCTGGCTGCTGGGCTGGGGAAACACCTGCAGGATCCATCCTGGCCTGGCCCTGGTTGGAAAGGGGGATTTGGAGTGATTTTGCAGAGATTCCCTTGGCTGGATCAGGAGCCAGGGCTGGCAGTGTCCACCCCGAGGGGCACTGGCCAGGCTGAGAGCCCAGTTCCACTTTGGGGCTGGACATCTGACCAGGGCCAGGCTGGTGCCACAGCTGGCACGGAGCAGGGGCCGCCTTCTGTTCCATGGGCACTGCCAAGGTGAATAACAGAACTGAAACCTGCTTCCATTCCCAGCAGGGGAAACTGGGAGAGCCCTGCCCTGAAGGAAGGGAGGGAGAAAATCCCTGTGGCTGCAGAGGCTCAGCAGGGATGGAGGGGAGGGAGGGAGATGGACCCAGGCTCCTCTCAGAGCTCAGTGGAAGGACACCAAAAAGCACACACAAAACTGAAATGAGATTTAAATTCCATTTAGGCACAGAAAAGTTTTTCCTTGTCATATCCTAACTGGCCTGGACAGGCAGTGTAAGGTCAGCCTGCCCTGAGCTGGGTGGGACTGGGGGCTCTCCAGAGGGGTCTCTGTTCCTGGTGAGGCTGAGTCTATGGAAGAGAATCCCAGAATAATTCAGGTTGGAAAAGACCTGCAGGATCATGGAGTCCAACCTGTGAGCAAAGCCCACCCTGTCAGCCACAGCTGAGCACATCCCAGGGGTGAATCTCAAGTTCTGCCAGGCAGGCCAGGTTCTGCTGTCCCCTGAGAGGAGCAGAGGGAAATGGCAGTGGTTACTGGGCTGGGACCAGTCCCTCCCTTCCCTTTCTCTCCCAGTTCCTGGAGATCAGGGTCTCACAGTGGTGCCACGCAGCAGAGCTGTGGAATTTTCCAAGCAGCCCAAGCCCTGCTTGGCAGCCCCTGGGGAGGGGATCCAGACAAAGTGGATCACTCTGGGTTACTCTGTGCCCGGGTGCTGCTCTGGCTGGATGGAAAAAAAAATGGAAAAAGAAAAGGAAGAAAGGGGGGAAAAGGCCCAGAGGAGGTGGAGGTGGGGCTATGGAAAGCTTCCCCTGCTCACTGAGCTCAGCCCTTGCAGAGACTCTAACCTAAATTAATAGATCCTCTGGGGTGTGAAAAACTGGGCTAATATTTTGCAAGAATAGCTCTCCCCTGCCTCTTGCCCTCCAGTATGATGAAGACAAAATGCCTTCATTATTGCAGCATTTAACAGTGTGCAGTGTTTATGAAGAGGCTGGAGGATGTGAAGGAATCCAAACCAATTACATTAATCTCCCAGTAAATAAAGCTGCAAATATTTACCTTCACTACACTGCTTTATCTTATTGGACAAGCTCTGGAATTAATCTAAATCCAGTCCTTTAACCTTGCTGGATGGATTGCTGTCCCTGACATCAGGAGCTCACCCAGCCTGTACAGCTGGGCCCCACAGGCAGACCCCACCTCGCATTTGGGGAGCCCTGTTTAAATCTGCTAAGCTCTAAGAGAAGCTTTCCCTGCCTCCACGGAGCTGCTGGTGCTTCAGGGAGATGCTGCAGTGCAAGGGAAGTGCAGAACAGCCCATCCCATGGTCAGGAACCCATGCCATGGTCAGGAACCCATGCCATGGTCAGGAACCCATGCCATGGTCAGGAACCCATCCCATGGTCAGGAACCCATCCCATGGTCAGGAACCCATCCCGTGGTCAGCAACCCATGCCATGGTCAGCAAACAGCAGCAGGGCCAGATGTTCTGCAGGACTGTTCCTGGGCTGATGGCAGTCCCTCACCAAGGAACCTTCCTTCACAGGAACCCACTGATCCAGGCAAGTCCCATGTCTGCTCCAAATTCCTCACTATTTTAATATTTTGGAAAACTGGACTTCTGAATTCACGCCCTGGATTCTGAGTGCTGCAAGGCCCTTTTGCCCAGCACAGTGTGAGGCTGCCCTGGCTGTGATTTCGCACTCCCCAGATGTGTCCAGCTGTGTGCAGCTGTTCCTGGGATGGGCTTTCAGAGGATCACAGAGTCACAGAACGGTTTGGGTGGGAAGGGACCTAAAGGCACCAAATTCCAGCCCTTCCACGAGCAGGGACACCTGCCCCTGTCCCAGCTGCCCCCAGCTCCATCCAGCCTGGCCCCTGGTGCATTCTCAGGACAGCCTTTAAACACTCTTCTCTAAAGCCCATCAGCACAAGCTGTCCTGAAAAATGTTACCTGAGTGTTCTGGAATATCAGAGTTCCCTCCAGCTCAGCTCTGCCAGGCTGTGCAAGCCAGCCCCTGGAGAGCTTTTGAGTTATTTTGTGTAAACACTTTCAATCTCCAGATCTTGGCAATTGGTGCTTTATTTATTTAATGTCTCCTCCTTACACCTTGGAAGAGCATTTTGCTTACACAAGTCCCAAAGCAGAAGAGGGAAAAAAATCATTCCAAAGGTGCTGTGTAACAGCTCCTTCCTGTCCATTTAGGCAATTTATAGTGAAACCAGATAGCTTTGAGTAGACAAATCCATTCCCTCAATAGTTTATATCCCATAATAGTTTCTTCCTCTCATAAATTTAACTTACATATGAGAAATCACACCAATTCTCAAAAAACCCTGTGAATTTCACTGGTGGTAGAAGAGGGATTTGAGAGCAACAGGGAAGAGAAAGAGAAGAGAAAGAGAAGAGAAAGAGAAGAGAAAGAGAAGAGAAAGAGAAGAGAAAGAGAAGAGAAAGAGAAGAGAAAGAGAAGAGAAAGAGAAGAGAAAGAGAAGAGAAAGAGAAGAGAAAGAGAAGAGAAAGAGAAGAGAAAGAGAAGAGAAAGAGAAGAGAAAGAGAGAGAGAAAGAGAAGAGAAAGAGAAGAGAAAGAGAAGAGAAAGAGAAGAGAAAGAGAAGAGAAAGAGAAGAGAAAGAGAAGAGAAAGAGAAGAGAAAGAGAAGAGAAGAGAAGAGAAGAGAAGAGAAGAGAAGAGAAGAGAAGAGAAGAGAAGAGAAGAGAAGAGAAGAGAAGAGAAGAGAAGAGAAGAGAAGAGAAGAGAAGAGAAGAGAGAAGCAATGTCCTGCTCCATCCCAGCCCCTCCCCACCCTCCCAGGGAGAAATTTATCCCCAGTCTCCCACCTAAATCTGCCTTCCTTCAGCCTAAAGAAGCTTCCCTTGGTCCTGTCCCTCCAGCCCTCGAGCACAGTCCCTCTGCAGCCTGTTCTGAAGGAACATTTGTGAGATATCCGTGCAGAGCAGCCCAGGGAAAGTCTGAGTGCAAGATTTCAGGCTGAGGAGCTGCTGAGGCTCCTGGCAGTGCCTGAAATGCTGATCCAGCACAGCTCCAGCTGCAGGGCTGGGGAGAGGCAGCTCCCAGCCCAGCTCCCCAGCCCTGGTGGCCCGAGGATGCTGCTGAGCCTCCTGCCGGGAGCACGGGGAGCTTTGAAGTGTTGCAATGAATATTTGATGCGCTGCCCTGAGGCGCTGGGTGTGGACTCTGAACTCAAGAGCAATCACTGCTGCTCGGTGTCCTCTCCTCCTGGCAGCTCCTGGGCACTCTGGGCTGGAGGAGAACTTAATTCTCCTTCCCAAGGTCACTGCAGGGCACGGCACCCCCTGCCTTCCCTGGTGCCTTTTTCTCAGCTCCAAGAAACACGAGCCAGGCTAAAAGGTGAAATAAAAAGATTAAATGGTGAAATAAAAAGATTAAAAGGGGTTCACTGATACAATGGTCCTTAGGTGCACAAATTTGTCAGGTGGAGAACACCAAAGAGACGCAATTTTTACAGATTCTGTAAATTAGCATATCTGACAAGAAGTCCCCAGTTAGGAACCCCCTTGGTGAATGAATCCCTCCAGTTCTGGGGCTTTCCAGATTCTCCTCCCTTCAGAAGAGATCCAGGCCCTGTTTGTAAAAATCTGTCTCACAAAGCTGCTTTAGGAGCCAGACACAGTCAGGGTGATAAAAAAGGGGGACCTGATTTATACTGGTGTGAGGGTGATCCCCTTCCCTCTGCCAGAGAAATGCACCTTCAGCCAGGGCAAGCACGGCCCCACACCTGCCCCAGCTCAGAATTCCCTGATGATTTATGGGTGGGTGCAGCTCAAACCTTGTCCTGCACGGCAAAGCCCCTTCTCCTCCCATGGCACACAGGGAAACCTCATCCCTGAGACTCTCCCAAGCCACCAGGAGGGAGCTCTGAGAGATGGACAAGCTCTGATTTAAGGAGTTGAGGAGCAGGAAGGAGGAAATGCATCAGGAATTGAAAAAATCCCTAGGAGCTGTCTTTGTTAAATGCAGTGGAGCTGGGGCATTTGCAGCATTTTGCAAGTGCCAAAATTTTTTTATTTAAAAAAAAATGGCAGAATCAAAACCATTTTATTAACTCATCTTCATTTTGCTGATCTGTTTAAGGCAAAGAAAAGCAAATAAGCGATTCCCTGCACTCCAGATGAAATGTTTCATATCAAGGTCCTTCAGGGGAAGTCATTTGTATTTTCATTCAGAGCTGGCTCGTTATGAAACATCTTTCAATTGTCATTTAAAGACAAACACGGAATTTGCAATGAAACACATTGTTAAACACAGACCAAAAGTCTCCCAGCTGGAAGGGAGGAGCTGATTCCAGGCTGGAGGCTCCTGCTGGAGCCCTGCTCCCAAATCCTGGGAAATCCAGCTCAGGGCCAGCTCCTGGCTGCTGCAGGAAGCACAGTGCTCACCTTGGGCCAGCAGAGGATGGAGAGGATGCAAGGAGGGGTTAAATCCACAGGGAATTGCACAGGGAATAAGCCTGGTTGATTCCTCCTTGTCTGATTTCATTCAAAGGCTCTGCAGGGACATCCTGCTGCTTTTTGTTCTGCTGCACCCAGACATCTCCCTGAGCTTCCCACTGCTGTTCACCCCAAAAAGGCTTTTTGGTGCAGGACCCCAGGGAGCCCCACATTCCCCAAGGGGTGCCAGGACACAGGAAAGGCTCCCCACTGCCAGAGGGCAGGGTGAGGGGGGATTCTGGGGAGAAATTCTGCCCTGGCAGGGTGGGCAGGGGCTGGAAGGGAATGCCCAGAGCAGCTGGGGCTGCCCCTGGATCCCTGGAGGTGCCCAAGGCCAGGCTGGACACTGGGGCTGGGAGCACCTGGGGCAGGGGGAGATGTCCCTGGGACAGTGGGAGGTGTCCCTGGGGCAGGGGGAGGGGTCCCTGGGACAGGGGGAGGTGTCCCTGCCATGGCAGGGGGGGCTCTGGGTGGGATTTGGGGTCCCTAGAGCAGCCTGGGGGTTCCTCTCTGCCCCTTCTCAAAGCACAGCCACAGCTCCTGCTTGTGCCTTTGCTGTCCCAGGTGAGCTCAGGCCAGGTAACACCGGGGAGCACAGACTCACCCAGGGACCAGGAGGAGGAACTCAGCCCTGGTTCCACCCCAAATCCCAAACAGTTCTGCCCCCAAGGCTCAGGCTGAGCCCATGAGGAGCTGGTCACACCCAGCAGCAGAGCCCCCTGTGCCCACCCAGAGCTCAGCAGTGTCTTTAATTGCAGCACAAAATGAGTGAAATTCCACGTCCTTCCCTCCAGACCCTGCTGCCATTCCCCCCTGTGCCCTCTGCTGCACTGAGCTTCACCAGCTCCAGAAACTCCAAATCCACACACTTCAAATAAAATAAATCCAAAACCCCCAATCTTTCCAGAATGACCTTTACTTTTCAAATTGCCCAATATCTGCATTTTATGTGCAAAAACCCAATTCATTCAGCCACAATAAATATGCAGCCCTGTCCTGAGAGACCCCATACATTTGGATCCAGCCAGATGCAGGCAGTGAATTTCAGTTTAATATTGCAGGCCTATTTGTTTTGCTATTAATTCCAGCAAGGACAATTGATCAATTGTTTTAATTTTAAATCAGAGAGCT
The DNA here is from genome assembly GCF_963513975.1 of Fringilla coelebs. NCBI lineage: Eukaryota > Metazoa > Chordata > Aves > Passeriformes > Fringillidae > Fringilla > Fringilla coelebs. The sequence continues at coordinate 13,266,469 of NC_140045.1, forward strand.
AATATCTGCCTTTGGCTTCCCTTGTGGTTGTTCAGCTGCTGCCTGTGAGCTGCAAAGATCACTTTTGATTATGCTGCTTTGTAGGGAATTCAGCCACCCCGTGTGAGGAGCACCAGCTGCCCTGTGCCCGTTGGGATGGGGATGATGCAGCATTTCTCACAGCCTGGAGGACAATGTGGGTTCCCAGTCTGGGAGGTTTTGGAAGCTGTGAGTCCTTTCCACCAGCCCTGTCCCTCTGTCCTGCCTTCTCAGTGTGTCTGGCCAGCACCCAGCCCTTTGCAGTGAAGATTTCCTGACCCCCTGGCTCTGCTTTGGGGATCATCTCCTGCTTTCCCTCTCCCCTCACTGTGTTACAGCCTTCCTCAAAGTGCTCTTGCTGCCTGCCCTGCAGCTTGGCCCTTCCTCTCTCAGGGCTGCTGGAGGTCTGCAGCTCCCTCCATCTCCTTCTCCTCCTCCTCCTGCTCTTTTTTCCCACCTCAGTCTCTCAGAAAACAGACCCCACATTCGTCAAAGAATCCCAGGACGGTTTGGCTTGGAAGGGACCTCAAAACTCCTCTCATTCCATCCCATCTCTCATCCCACACCTCCCAGGCTGCTCCAGCCTGCCCTTGGGATCCAGGGGCAGCCCCAGCTGCTCTGGGCACCCTGTGCCAGTCCCTGCCCACCCTGCCAGGGAAGAACCTCATGGACTTTCTGCCAGCTCCTCCACAAAGTCAAGGGCTTAGCTGAGGTCACTCCACCACACTCCTCCCTCCCCCTTTTGGAGTCTCCAAAGGGTGGCTTTTGGAAGCAAGAACGTTCTGCAGGAAGAAGTTTGTGGGCTTTGTTTGCTGTGTTCCTCCTTGGGAATCAATTACTCCTGCCATTCTCGTTTGGTAGCAGATTCATTGCTCTGATTCCTTCCTGCATACTGATATCCCCAGTCCTGCTTCTCCAGCTTCCCACAGAAATCTGTGTTCATGGCAAACCCAGGAGACACAGGCAGCAGGAGAGAGTCCCAGGCAGGAGCTGGAGTGTTTGCTGTTGGTGCTGAGTTGTGTTTGTGGGGTGCCCCGTGGCAGGGAGGAATGGTGACCCTGACTCCATGTGCTCAGAAGGCTGATTTATTACTTTATGATACTATATTATATTAAAGAATGCTGTACTAAACTATACTAAAGAATACAGCAAGGATACTCACAGAAGGCTAAAAAGATAATAATGAAAACTCCTGACTCTCTCCAGAGCCCTGACACAGCCTGGCCCTGACTGGCCAAAGAGTGAAAACAACTCCCAGCAGAATGCAATGGAACAATCACCTGTGGGTGAACAATCCCCAAACACATTCCACAGGAGCACAACACAGGAGAAGCAAATGAGAGAAGAATTGTTTCCCTTTTCTCTGAGGCTTCTCAGCATCCCAGGAGAACAATCCTGGGCAAAGGGATTTTTTCAGAGAATGTGAATGTGGCAGTTTGCTTTGCTCTCACTGCCCTGTCCTGCAGGGTGGCACAGATGAGATATGGAAGAGATGGATTGTCTCTGAGCTCACTCTCCCCCTGTCATTAATCAGCCTCTCTCCCCAGACCATTTGTACAAAAGGTATAACTTAAAGCAAAACAAAGCCCGTGGAATGATTTCTGCCCTCATGAATCCTTAATCCAGGCAGGACAGCAGATAATGTCTCTCAAAATGTTGCTGCTGCCTTTACAGCAGTGGCCAGTTAATTCCTGCAGGATGGGCTTTGGGGCCACCTCATCTCCACAATAAATCTGTGCCCAGGGGCAGAGGAGCTCCCACTCCCTCTGGCAGGGAGGGACAGCTCTGCCCAGGGCAATGCTGTGTCCAGCAGGATGTCCAGGAGAACAATTCCTGCTGCCCACACTGGAACCATGGAGCCACGTTTCTCTTCACAGGGAAAAGCAAGGCACACTTCTTCCCCAGGACATTTCTGGGTTTCACCTTCTCTGAACCTCAGAAATATTCTTGGGAAGAATTGTGCCTTGCTTTTCTCTGTGAAGAGAAACGTGGCTACAGGAGCTGTGTGCAGCACTGCAACAGAGTGGAAATTTGACCAGGGTAGAAATCCATTTTGGATTTAGGTGAAACGTGCCACTGTGAATTATTGAGTCTGTAGCTTGCTGTGAAATGTGCTGTTTGAATCTGTTTGGTGTGTTAAGTCTGCTGTGTTCACAAAACTACCTGAGCCAAAAAAAAGAAAACAAGCCTGGGGTACTTTCAGGGTCCCCTGTGGCAGGAAGGTAAGGATGAATCTGACTCCATGTTCTCAGAAGGCTGATATATTATATTATATTATATTATATTATATTATATTATATTATATTATATTATATTATATTATATTATATTATATTATATTATATTATATTATATTATATTATATTATATTATATTATATTATATCATATCATATCATATCATATCATATCATATCATATCATATCATATCATATATCATATCATATCATATCATATATCATATCATATCATATCATATCATATCATATCATATCATGCTATACTAAATAGAGAAAGGATCTTACAGAAGGCTTAACAAGATACTAATTAAAAACTCATGACTTTCCAGAGTCCTGACACAGCTGGACAGTGATTGGTCATGAAGTCAAAACAATTCACATGTTGGATAAACAGTCTTCAAACACATTCCACATGTGAGCACAGCACAGGAGAAGCAATCAGATAATTATTGGTTTCCTTTTTCTCTGAGGCTTCTCAGCTTCTCAGGAGAAGAAATCCTGGTGAAGGGATTTTTCAGAAAATATGACAGTGACATCAACCTCCAAGCTAAAAAGATGAGGGGCCCCTTAAACTTTAGAAAGAAAGCAAGGGACAGACAAGATGACCAGAGAGAATTCTCTGTGTACCAAAAGAGACAGAGGAGATGACCAGAGAGTATTTTCTGTGTACCAAGACTAGTTAGGAGCTGTAACACAAAATAAAATCAACCTATTGTGAAACTCTGCATAGGTACAAGTAAGGGGAGATAATAAAAATCCGAAAACTCTCAAAGGCACACATGTCCTCTAGGGGGAATGATCCCCACATGTGCCCAGCACTGTAACAAACATTCCAGCTTTACAACTTTTACGATTTGTAGAGTTAGGGTTTGGTTTTTTTTACACAAATCAGCATCAGAGAGAAGTAGAATGGAATAAAGAATGGGGAGAAACAATATAATGATCCTAAATCTTGTTTTGAAGCTGGCACCCCGGGACATTCCCTGCCCTGCCCCTGGGCTGGAGCAAAGCAGGGGCTAAACCCTCTCTGAGGATGGGTTCCCAGCGGGACAAACAAAGCACATTTGCTGTGAGGTCTTAAAATTTACTCCCAACCTGAGGCCCGGGAATATTGAGCCCATTCCTCAGTGTCCTACAGAAGGCCTGGCCACAGCTATTGACGTGGAACACTTAACTCAATCACCAGCACCCTTGGGTCAATAAACTTTCGACATTATCTCCACAGAAATTTAAATCTCGGCTTGGTTTCCCATCTGTTTATTTAATAGCAATGCATTAAGAATGTTCTGCCCTTGGCAATCAATGAGCCCAAGCCTGCTGAGGGCTTTGGGCTGAGCTCTGCCCTTTGAAGTAAAGTCAGGTGTAGAGATCTGTCTGCAGTTCCCTCTGTAACAGTTTGTTCTAGGGGAAAAAAAAGAAAAAGTTTGAATGTTATGCTCTGATTCTGGTAGAGAATTCTCTCTAAACCTATTGTAGTCCCAAAAAAAACCCCTTAGAGCTGAGAGCAGGGCTCAGCCTGGGGATTTGGGAGGTTTTTGCTGCCGATACAAATGGGGATTAATGAACAACCTCTCACTGCCCTCGGAGCCTCCCGGGTGCCAGCCACACGTGGTGCCTTTAAAAATGCTCCAGTGCACTGCAGCCAGTGGGAGCTGGGGGCTTGGAGCTGCCAGGGATGCCTCAGGTTTTGGTTTTTATATTTTTCAGATTTAGTGTTTGGGTCTGGATTAATATTATGGGATGGTGAGCTCTCTGCCCAGAGCAGGGAGACAAAACAATTCCTGCTCCAGCTGGGCACCAAGGACAGATGATCCCAATCCCAGCCCAGGAGCACAAACCCCGTGGGCTGCAGAGAGAAAAACAAGCAGGGTGGGGCTGCAGGGGCTAAAGCTGGGATGGGACAATGAACTGCAAGGTGCAAATGGAGCAGAGCTGATCCCAGGGAGAGACCCCGTGCCCGGCCGGGCATTTTGGGACCATTTGGGTTCATCTGGGGTTCATTTTGGGGCCATTTTGGTTCATCTGGGGTTCATTTTGGGACCATTTTGGTTCATCTTGGGTTCATTTTGGGGCCATTTTGGTTCATCTTGGGTTCATTTTGGGGCCATTTTGGTTCATTTTGGGTTCATTTTGGGATCATTTTGGTTCATCTTGGGTCCATTCTGGGGCCATTTTGGTTCACCTGGCTGGGCTGTGGTGCTGCCCAAGGTGGATCCATGGAGGATCCTTTGGATAAATCCCTGCTTTATTCTGGGACTCTGCCCAGCCCCTGCTCCAGCTCAGCCCTCCCAAGGCAGCACCAGAAGGAAGATGCCCATGGACACCACTCTGTACCAGCTGCAGAATTCCCAGCCCTTTGCCTGCCTGGCTCTGGCTCTTTGGGTGGATTACACAAACTCTGGAGTGCTCAGAGCTCTGCAGCCACTGTGCAAAGCAGAAAACTGCAAAGCACACAGGTCAGGCCCATCAGCCTCCTCCAGATCTCTGGGAGCCACAGGGAAAGTGCCTGGGGGTCCTGACTCACTTCCAGCTGAGGAGAAGGGAATAATGAATGGGGAGAAACAAGATAATGATAATAAATCTTGTTTCAAAGTCCTTAATAATGAGGCTTTATTGTAAATCCCTCACAAAGAAACATTAATATGGAGCCACCAAATAGGTCAGGTGAATTACATCATCTGGAAACGCTGTGGTACCTCCAGCCTGCATCAACAAATAGGAATCAAATCCCCTGAGAGTGGGAGAGATTTTTCTTTTAATTTGAGTATGAAAATCTCTGTGCTGACATCTCGCAGTGCTCCTCTGGCTGGAGTGAGAAGCTGCATTTTGACAAAACCTGATATTCAGGGGTAGGCAGGGATTGGGGCTGATGATCTGTGTGCCAGTGCACTGCTGGCCCCTCCTGGACCCTCGGGAGAAGCTCCCAGGCCGGCCAAGCTTTGTGCCAGGAGACATTCCAGGCTCTGGAGGGAGAACCTGCCCTGCCTGTGCCCTGTGCCCCTCTCCCTGCCCCACTCCCTGCCCCACACCAGCCCATCCCGTGGGGATTCCCTGGGATGTGCTCTCAGCTCTCCGTGCTGGCTGGCAAGGCTCTGACCTCTCCCTCCTCCCGGCCCACTCCCCAGCTGCTCAAGGCCAGTTTGGCTCCCAGAATTTCCCAAACTCTCCCCAGTCCTGCATTTCTAGGAAAAAAACCCCAAAAGCTGCAAGACCCTACAGCTCCCCAGCTCCAGGAGAACGTGGTCCATGTCCCAGCAGTGCCACAGGAGCCAGGGATGCTCCAGAGGTGGAGTTTGAGCATGAAAATGGGAATATTGCCCAGGCAGAGGGAAACAGGAGCACCCCCAGGCTGTGCCACGCGTGGGGCCAGCCCAGCTCTCCTTCCTGAATTCCCTTTGCTTTTCCTCTCAGCCACAGCAGCTGGACAGGGCTGCCCAAAAGCAGTGTTGGAAGGGAAATGATCTTTTCAAAGGGAGCAAACATTCCCCTTGAAGGAGTAAATTCCTTTTGAAACATCCTCCTGTTGGGTTCCGTGTTTTGAAGACTCGAAACGTTTTTCAATTCTCAAAACACTTTTTTTTTTTTCCCCTTCTCACTTTTCATCCAGAAATACACTTTCCCCAGGAACTGCTATTATATTATCACAATATATTATCCCTCCTGGTCTGTAAAATATCAGTGATGTATTACTGGCTTATATCAAAATCTCTATTTATACTTTTCTCACTCCCAGCCACGGCGTTTTTCCCGAGCAGCAGTGACTCCAGCAGACCTGCACTCCCTGGCAAGATGTCACAGAGGTTCCTGCACCCCAAAAAAAAAAAAAAAAGGGTTTGTTTAAGGCTTCAGGAATTGTTTTGAGCAAATAATTGCCAGGTGGGAGAGCTGTGAGTCACCAAAGCTCTGGAATCCCGTGACCTGCAGAGGTACCTGGGGGAGGCAGAGGTTATTCAGGAAAGCAACGTTTTCCCTCGCTGGATAAATGCAATTTCTTTGTGTTGCTGTGCCAGTCACTGTGGAGCTGATGGAGGAGTGCAGAGTGTGACATGGAAAAGTGGTAGGTGTTGTTACTAAGCACATTACACTGACAAGAAAAACACACGGGGCTCAGAGACAGCTGAAAGGCTCTGCTGGGGCTCACCAAGAAAAACAAGCTGCTGACAACTCCTGCTGGCCCCCAGGAGCCACCCAGCCCTGAAATGTGGGCACACAGCAAGGCTGGACTGCTGCCCTAAAGCCTGGCTTTGCTCTGGTGAGGAAGAGCTTAAAGTGCTCTGTGGAGGGAAAAAAAAAATCAAGAAGAAGAGAAAGAAAAAAAAACCCAGGCAAAGATTGCTTTCTATAAATAAATGTGGGCTGGGAAAGTGCTGGGGAGGGAGAAGATCTAACAGACAAACTTGGCACAAGAACAAAAAGTAGGCACTAGCCATGAATAAATTGAGAGTGGAAAACTGAAGGAAGTTTCCATCCAGCAAAGGAACAAAAGCCTGGAACAGGCTGGCCCGGGAGGGGAGGAGGAGGGACTGAAGTGAGGCTGAAGGGCAGGGAAAGGCGTGGGGACAGCAGGGACCTGCCCAGGGTCCTGCAGAGCCCCCCAGCTTGGGGGAGGCTGCAGCCCCAGCCCTGCCAGGGGAGCTGGATTGGGATGGGGGAGATGCAGGAACCCCTCCATCCCTGGGGACAGTCCCTCTGTCCCTCCCTGGAGCAGCTTGGGGGTGCTGTGGAATGGCCCCTTGGACATAAAAACACCAGAACAAAACCGAGCCTGAACCTGAAAACCTTCCCAGAACAGAAGGGAAAATAAGGTCCCCACCAAAAGGGTCTGGAGGTGCCCGATCTGCTCAGCTTGAGCTCATAAGGGTTTCACACCTGGCACCTGAAGGCTCTTTGTTGTATCGAGCAGGTTTGGCTTTGAGACTGAAAACGAAATTGAAAGTAAAAGATTTGGAGCAGGAAGTGCAGAGAGCTCTTCAGAAAAAGGGAAACGTTTGGGGAACACTCAGCAAGAAACCCCCTGAGCTTTTTCTCAGCCCCTCTGCCGAGCCTGGGGTCACACCCCCCCCAAAAAACACCCCTAATTCACCGTGGGCCTGGAAAAATGTTCTGGTTAAATGAGAAAAGCCTTGAAATGCACAGGGAGTCTTCAGCTCAATTTCCTGATATAAATAGGGCAGCTCAGAGTCACAGTGAATACAGAAAATGTTTTCTTATATGCAAATGAGGGCTCACATTATTTCATAGAAGGAACTATAATAGTTAGAAATTAGCAAATGTTTCTAGATCCTTGTTAAAGGCAAGGGAAAAAAAAAAAAAAAAAAAAAAAAGCAGCTCATCTAATGTTCCCAGATAAAAATTACATTAATTGAAAGTTTGATTCTATTCCCTAATGAATTTTCCTGTTGCATTGTAATTAATAACTACTTACATCCAAAAGAACTCGATATCCCTTCAAATTAGGGCATTACTTATAAATATGGTAATGTTTTAAGAGCAGTTCTGAGAGTGCCAGGCACTGCTCTTGGAATGGCTGTGAGGAACAAGAGCAAACCCTTAACAAACCCTTCATGGGCTGCAGGACTCTTGGGAGCCATTGCAGAGCCTGATTCCATCCTGTTCCATGACCCCAAATCCCTCCTCTCCCAGAAACCCAAATCCATCCTCCCCAAGGAGCCCAAATCCATCCTCTCCCAGGAATTCTCCACCCCAAATCCATCCTCTCCGAGGAGTTCCCCAAATCCATCCTCTCCCAGGACTCCAAATCCCTCCTCTCCCATGACCCCAAATCCATCCTCTCCCAGGAGTTCTGCAAATCCATCCTCCCCAAGGAGCCCAAATCCATCCTCTCCTAGGAATTTTCCACCCCAAATCCATCCTCTCCTAGGAATTTTCCACCCCAAATCCATCCTCTCCTAGGACCTGCCCAAATCCCTCCTCTCACATGACCCCAAATCCCTCCTCTCCCAGAAACCCAAATCCATCCTCCCCAAGGAGCCCAAATCCATCCTTTCCCAGGACCCCAAATCCCTCCTCTCCCAGGAATCTGGATCCATCCTCTCCCAGGATCCCAAATCCCTCCTCTCCCAGGAGTTCTCCACCCCAGGACTTTGTGGTGCCCCAAGCACACCTGGCCCTACAGCAAACCCCACCGGGGCATTTCCACTCCAGGATTCGGGATTTGTCCCAGCCCTGCCGTGTTTCATCATTTGATCCCCCTGAGCTCAGCCCAGAGCTCCTCCTGCCCAGGTGAGCAATGCCAGCTGTGCCAGCCTCTCCTGCCAGCAGAGCTGCTCCATCCCTGGCACATCCTGGAGCCCAGGTGAGCAATGCCAACTGTGCCAGCCTCTCCTGGAGCAGAGCTGCTCCATCCCTGGCACATCCTGGAGCCCAGGTGAGCAATGCCAGCTGTGCCAGCCTCTCCTGGAGCAGAGCTGCTCCATCCCTGGCACATCCTGGAGCCTCCCTGGGCTCCCTGCATCTCCTGCCCGTGCTGAGCCCCATAAAGTCGCCCTGGAGGCTGCTGCTAAAGCATCCCTTGGATGCTGGAGGCACTCTAGAAGGGGCCTCAAGGATATTTTTCCTTGTCCCTGGTGAAGAAGGGAAGGAGGGGAGGGCAGACACAGCGAGGTGACACGTGCAGGCACCGTGTCTGTGCCACTGTTCCTGCTGGTGCCACACACACCCACGGCCAGCCTGGCTCTGCAGCTTCCAGCCCCGTGTGCTGCAGGATCCAGGCCATGCCCATCCCAGGCAAGCTGCTGATCTGGATTAACCCTCTTTCCTTGCAGCTCCCACATTCTTTGCTCCCTTTATCTTCTCTTTACTCCCTTTATCTTCTCTTTACTCCCTTTATTTTCTCTTGAGTCCCTTTATTTTCTCTTGACTCCCTTTATTTCAGTAACTTCTCTGGATGTGAATCGATAACCTCAAGCACGCCCCAACCAAAACCTCCACCATGAGCTACCATGGGTTGGCCACCTTGGCTTGAAATAATTCCTGTGAGGGCTGCAAAGAGAATTCCCTCTCGTCCTGCCTGGCTGGGGAACCTGGAACCACTCATGTGCTGGGATTGTCACCTAACGGGGGTGACACTGTCCCTTGTCACACCCAGCACAAGCAGTGGGGCTTTGTGGAGGGCTGGAGTCAATCCCTGGTGAAAGTGGTTTTAGATTAATGGGTTCTTAACATTTCTTTCTTTTTATGGTTCTTTGTTTTGGAATTACCTTCTAGCTGAAAACAGCACTATGGCCACATTTTCCTTACTGTCAGGTATAAAAGGGTCACAGAATTGTATTTATTTTTTTAACTGGCTGCTCCCTTGACCCAGGCAATGAAGGTCTTTGCCCAAACACCTCCTTCTGTGAGCCTCGGCTTACATCTAAATCTCACCCTGCATCTCAGTACTTCTGGATTAGCCTTTCTCTCCATTCTCTCCAGAAACCTCCACAAATTTCCCTGCTCAGAAATGACGTCAGCTCTGCTTTCCGTGGCAGCTCGGAAACCCAGGGAAGAGCTTTTCCCCGAGCAGCCGGGGCTGCAGTCCCTCATCCCGCCCCAGCACGGGCACGGTCCCGCTGCCGTGCTCACAGCCAGGGATCTCCGTGCGGGCAGCAGCCCCAGGGTCCCGGCAGGGTCCCCCCGAGCCCACCCTGCTCACCCAGGCTGCCCAGCCGGCAGTGCGATATAAAAAGCTGGCCGTGGATGTGTGCCAAGAGGTAGTAAACAAACCGGGAACTCTGTTTTTCCTCTGGCTTCCACTCCCGAGCCTCGTCTGTCTGTGCAGCAGAGTGCCCGGCTGCCGGGCGGGTTTTTAGGGCGCTAAGCCTGGCTCTTGTTTGGGGGGCAGGCAAGGAGGGGCCGCGATGAACCCCGCTCTCCAGAGGGCCGGGTGAGCAGCAGGAGCCTGCCTGGATCCGCACTCAGGCCACGGGCAGTGAACGACACGAGAACAGAGCCCAGAGCTGCCCCGCTCTCGGTGCCCCCCGAGAGCGCGGATGCGCCCGGGGGACGCGGAGCCGAACGCATCGATCGGTGCGGGCAGCGCGGGCAGCCAGCTGTGCTGGCAGCGGGGCTGAGCCCCGGCGGGCACCGGGACCGAGCGGGGAGCGCCGGAGCCGGGACCCGGTGTGGTGATTGTATTCCCGGCCACCGCCGTGTGCGGTGTGCGTGTCCCCGCGGCGGCGGGGCCAGCCTGCTCCCGGTGCCACCCGCCTGCTCCCGGTGCCACCACCCTGCTCCCGGTGCCACCCGCCTGCTCCCGGTGCCACCAGCCTGCTGCCGGTGCCAGCCTGCTCTCGGTGCCACCAGCCTGCTGCCGGTGCCTGCCTGCTCTCGGTGCCCGTGCTGCCCACGGTGGGGGTCTGCCGTGGGGCTGCAACCTGCTGCACCTCTGCCAGCCTGTGGCAGTGTCCCTGCTGCACCTCTGCAACCTGCTGCACCTCGGCAGGGCTGGGCACCGTGCCTGCCGCCCCTCTGCCCGCCGGTGGCACCGTCCCTGCCGCCCCTCTGCCCGCCGGTGGCACCGTGCCGCCGCCGGAACGCCGGGACAGCGCAGCGAGCCCGGCCCGGGGTCCCAAAGCTCCGCGACCCCCGCAGCCCGTGCGGGCAAGGTAAGGCACCGCTGCCGGGAACTGCGGCTGGGCGAGCAGGAGGAGGAGGAGGAGGAGGAGGAAGCAGAGGCCTCTGCAGGCGCAGAGAGCTGCAGGAGGGAGGGTGTGATGCTGCTGCCGTGGGAGGGATGCAGGGATGCTGGAAGCAGAGGGGGGGATGCCAGGCGATCCATCCTCCTCCTCCTGCCGCCGCTCCTCGGGCTGTGCTCGCTGCCTGCTCCCTCCCAGCCCCCCAGCTCCCCTCCCTCCAGCTCTGATCCCTCGGGGATGCTTTCAAACCCCTGCCCCATCTGCCTGCCTGCAGCAGGAGCCTGATGTGTCCCTGGCAGGAGAGATCCTGGGCCCCAAGTCGGGCTCGTTGTCCCCTGGGAACCCACCCAGGATCCCAGAGGGGACAGCAGGGCACGGGCACGGGCACTCCATCCCACCGGGCACCACAGCACCCAGCCTCCCTCTCCCGTGGGCTGCAGCCCCACAGAGAAAGGGAACACAGGGACAGAGCTCCTGGAGGCTGCTTTTCCCCTGGGAGCCCCTTCCCAAAGCTTCGCCTGCTCGTCTGGGAAATGGCACAGACTGAAGGAGGCAGAGGCAGCTCCGGGCTCCTCTGGCACCAGGGGTGCTCAGCCTTCCTTCAGAGGCACCAAAGGGGAGACAAAAATAACCCCAGACAATGCAGAGGAGCTGTTTGTCCCTGCCTGAGGCCGGGGCCAAGCCCCTGCCCCTGCCTGTCCTCAGAGCTGCTTTTTTAGGGCTTCTCTTTCTACTCCAGCTGCTCCCTTGCCCTTGCATCTGCACATGTGGAACTGCCCTGCAGGGCAGGTCCTCGTCCTTTTGATCCTGTTCCCTCCCCACAGGGTTCTTTTGGAGACGTTTTTGGATGTTTGATCCACGTCCTGCTGGCTCCAGAGCCTGCCTGGAGGGAGGGTTCAACCTCTCCCTGGCTCTGGGTCAGCTCCTCCTGTCCTCACTTGCTGTCAGGTGGTTTCTCCTGGAGGAAATGCGTGTGCAGGCCCTGAGGCTCCTCTGCAGAGGGCAGCTTTGACTCCCCTGGGCACAAGAGCCCCTCCAGACGGGGTCCCTCCGTGCCCTGCTGCTGCCCTGTGGCTGGGAAATGCCTTTCCATCCCTGGTGGGGGTTTGAAGGAGGACAGGAGCAGAGGCAGGGGCTGCAGGGAGGCAGGGGTGGGGTTGTGTCAGAGGAGCTGCTCTCCAGAGCTGGAGCCTGTCTCCAGGCCAGATTCCTGTGAGATGCTGGAGGGATCCTCGCCCTGTCACCTCATGGTCACTTGTTCTCCTTCCTTCAGCTTTGGGCACCTGCAGAATCATTGGCAGAGCCCTGGATGCTCCCAGCTCTGTTGTGTGAGGTTCTGCTGTCACCCAGACTGTTCCAGCCCCAGGATGGGGTGGGTATTTCCCTTGGAGCTGCTGATTTTCCCCTGAAGCGTGCAGGCTGCTCCCCAGGCAGACAATTCCCTGCCTGCCAGCCAGGCTGAGAGAGGGATTGGCCCTGCTCTGCCACTCTGGGGATGCTCACTCTCTCTGCTCTGTGACCTTCTTGTCCTCTGCTGTCACTAAATGATTATCCCTTCAGTGCCAGGGATCTCCATCTCACAGACAGCAGCTCATTGAACACCACAGAGCTCAAAAAAACCTCCAGTCCAAGTCAACATCAGCAAAAAATCACCCCTGAACAACCAAGAGCAAAACCAGGCAAGGAGGGCCCAGCCCCGGATGAAAACTGTGCTCAGCTTTTGTGCCCAGAGCTGGGAGGTTCTAAAGGCAACAAAACTGCAGAGAAATCTTGTGAGGGGATCTGGAATCAGAATGGAATTCTGGAATGGGTTGGGTGGGAAGGGACCTTACAGCTCATCCCCTCCATGGCAGGGACACCTCCCACTGCCCCAGGGTGCTCCAGCCTGGCCCTGGGCACTGCCAGGGGTCCAGGGACAGCCCCAGCTGCTCTGGGCACCCTGTGCCAGGGCCTCCCACCCTCCCAGGAGGGAATTCCTCCCCCATATCCCATCTAACCCTACTCCCTGCCAGTTTGAAGCCTTTCCCTCTTGTTCTGTCCCTCCATCCCTTGTAAAGTCTCTCTCCGGCACTGGAATTAAGTAGAATCCCTTAATCTCCTCTGTAATATGTGTTCCATCTGCAGAATCCATCAATAATTACCAGTATTAATTAATTAATTAATTTCCCACAGCAGCCCACCGTTCTCAATTTGCCCAGGAATGATTCACCTCTATGGAGGTGCAGGAAGGGACAGAAAGGAAAGAGCTAAAATCAATCAAATCCACAAAGACTTTGGCCAATGGTGCTTTTTAACAACAGGAAAGGGGATGAAGGTTGAGGCTGTGCCCCAGCTCTCCCCCCTGGTGCCCTAAGGGATGGTGGCTCGTTATTTTGGTTATATTTGTTATATTTGTGATTTCATGTGCTGTGGAACACAGCTCCCCCATTAATCCCAGCTAATGTGGGGGGAATTACAGCATCCTCCCTTGGATTTGCTCGGAATTCCACTGCTAAAGAAGCCCAGGAGAGCAGGTCAGGCTGGAAGAAAATCAATTCTTGGAGGCTTTCTGAACCTCTAATGAGAGGGACAGTTTATCAAGGGCTGTTTTTACTGGAGAGAAGCCCAGCTGGTACCTTTTGTAGGTTCAGCTCCCTCCAGAAGCGTGGAAAGATGCTGGATCTCTCCAGGACCTCAAGAGCAAAGGCTGCCAGAGCCTGATCTCATCCTCAGGATTCAGGGCTGTGGCAATAACCAGAAAATACCAATTGCAGAAACATCCCTATTGCACCAGAGGGAAGATTTCCATCATTAAAGGCAAACCGTGTCTCCAGTTCACTGACAGGGTTGGAAATGTCCAGCCAGGAAACTTTAAACCCTCAAATTCCGGTAATTTGGGCTTTTTGGAGCACTCTGAGCTGATGGGAACGTCACCAACATGTTTTATGAAAAATCCTTTCCCCAGGATTTTCCTCCTGAGAAGCTGAGAGGCCTCAGGAACAAAATGCAAACAATGATTGTCTGCTGCTGTGGGATGCAGCAGGTGGAGCTGGGATTGGGCTCATGTGGTTGTTTCTAATTAATGGCCAATCCCAGTCCAGCTGTCCAGACTGTTTTGGTCAGTCTGAACCTTTGTTATTCATTCCTTTTCTATTCTCAGCCAGCCTTCTGATGAAATCCTTTCTTTTTAGTAGAGTTTTAATATAATATATATCATAAAATAATAAACCAAGCCTTCTGAACACGGAGTCAGATGCACCATTCTCCCTCCCCTTCACCAGAGTTGTCACTGATTTACAGTAATGGGAAGCTTTGAACCCCTGCTGGAGCCCCGTGAGGAGGAGCAGCCCTGGCATGGGACTGTGCCTGTGCCAGGTAAAGCAGGAGCAAGGAGAGAGGACCAGAGGCTCAGGATGAAACCTCCCAGTGCTCTTCCTTCAGCCTCCCAGGTGGGAGACACCTCACAGACCTCAGGGAAGGAATTGAGGATCCCAGAGGAGTGGGATGTGCTTCATCCCTCACTGCTCCTCACCCCTGGCACTGGGGCACATTTGGGATGCTGGAGGAGGGAACAGAACGAGCCTGAGCTTCATTCTCTCTGCTGCCTGTCCCCAGCAGGAGAGGCTCAGCAGACAGGAACTGGGTCATTCCCTCTCTCCAGAGGAGCTGGTGTGAGAGAAACAGTCGCGGAATAATTGTGCCACATGAGCCACTAGAAAATGCCTTTTCTGAGCAGCTTCTGGGGACACATGGGAACCTCTCTGGCTTTTCAAACTCAAAGGGACTTTGCTTAAGTTCCCTTCCAAAGGAAACTGCTTCAGCTCATTATTTGCAGACAGCATCTGTCACTTTTCTATGCCAGTGGCTGCTGATCGTCCTCAAAGAACATTGTACAAATGTGCAGACTGCTGTGTGCTGAGAAAGGACTGCTATTATATCAATTTTCCACTTGAAAGCGGCAATAACAGCAAATAAAGCTGGAGCCACATGACTCTGCTGGATCTGGGGCACTCGGGGATCCATTCACCCTCCCTGAAGGATGGGAGCCTCCCCGGGGCAGTCCCAGCACAAACTGGTTCTACTGGGGGGCAAGGCAGAGCCAGGGGCTCAGCCCTGTGCCCCCGGGGAGCTGCCCAAGGAGCAGAGCCCCAGGTGAGCCCTGTTTGTGTGTGCCCTGTCCTGGGCTCCAAGCCACCCCAAAGTGCAGCTCCCGTGGGATGGACACAGCCAGGCTTGGCCAACAGAGATTGGGGTGTCCTGTCCTCTGGGATCAGCAGGAGCTGAACCCACAGTTCCTTTTCCAGGGCTGGGTGACCCCTGGTTTGTGTGCCCTGTCCTGGAGCCCAACCCACCCCAAAATGCAGCTCCTGTGGGATGGGGATGTGATGGACACAGCCAGGCCAACAGAGACTGGAGTGTCCTCTCCTGTGGGATCAGAAGAACTGAACCCACAGCTCATTTTCCAGGTTTGTGTGCCCTGACCCGAGCTCCAACCCACCCCAAAATGCAGCTCCTGTGGGATGGGGATGTGATGGACACAGCCAGGCTTTGGCCAAGCACCCCTGGAGTGTCCTCTCCTGTGGGATCAGCAGGATCCACAGCTCCTTTCCCAGGGCTGCATCCAAAGGAAGGACAAACCTGAAGGATCTGCTCCTCTGGAGAAGTCAGCAATGGGCAAAGCCAAGGAAATTCTGTCTGAATTCTGCCCCTGTGGCTCTCAGCACTTCCTGGCAGGTTTGTAAAATCCCCACATTGCCCCGAGCAGGATCCAGATCCCTCAGAGTGATCTCTGCACTTCACATCTCTGCTTTCCCTAAGGAAGAAAAATTGGAGCTTCCCCACAGAGGAGACATTTCAATTTCCATCAGTTAAAAATCAGATTGCTGAAATAACTGTGCTGCAGGAGGAGGAATGACTCTTCTCCCTGTGACTGCCAAGAGAAAACAAGGAACATCATCTCCAGCCTCCCCAGGATCCCCAAACTGTCTTTGCCTCAAATATGGGGAAATGGTGGGATTGCATGAATGCCCCTTTGCAAGGAGCAGCTCAGAGGAGCCAAGTGCCATTCCCAAAATCCCAGCTGAGGGAACATTCCCTGGAGCAGCTCAGGAGGAGCCCAGTGCCATTCCCAACATCCCAGCTGAAGGGAGATTCCCTGGAGCAGTTCAGGAGGAGCCCAGTGCCATTCCCAAAATCCCAGCTGAAGGAACATTCCCTGGAGAAGCTCAGAAGAGCCAAGTGCCATTCCCAACATCCCAGCTGAAGGGACATTCCCTGGAGCAGCTCAGGAAGAGCCCAGTGCCATTCCCAAAATCCCAGCTGAAGGGACATTCCCTGGAGCAGCTCAGAGGAGCCAAGTGCCATTCCCAAAATCCCAGCTGAGGGAACATTCCCTGGAGCAGCTCAGGAGGAGCCAAGTGCCATTTCCCAAAATCCCAGCTGAGGGAACATTCCCTGGAGCAGCTCAGGAGGAGCCAAGTGCCATTCCCAAAATCCCAGCTGAAGGGACATTCCCTGGAGCAGCTCAGAGGAGCCAAGTGCCATTCCCAAAATCCCAGCTGAGGGAACATTCCCTGGAGCAGCTCAGGAGGAGCCAAGTGCCATTTCCCAACATCCCAGCTGAAGGAACATTCCCTGAAGCAGCTCAGAAGAGCCAAATGACAAACCCCAAAATCCCAGCTGAAGGGACATTCCCTGGAGCAGCTCAGGAGGAGCCAAGGGCCATTCCCCAAAAATCCCAGATGAGGGAACATTCCCTGGAGCAGCTCAGGAGGAGCCCAGTGCCATTCCCAACATCCCAGCTGAAGGAAGATTCCCTGGAAATGGCCTCCCCTGGCACAGGGAGGGCTGGGAGCTCCCCAAGGAGCCCCCTGGGAGCTGCTGCTCCACACCTGGCCCAGGAGCAGCTCATCCCTCCTGCCCCAGAGGGAGGAGGCAGGGAGCTGCAGGCCAGCAGGGTCTGCCAAGGTTTGGGTTTGTTTCAGGCACAGCTGACTCTTCAGGAATGTTTGTGGAACGCTTCTGAAAAGGTTGGTTTGGTTGGAGTCTCAGGATGCGTTTCAGTGGCTCCACACCCAATGGATTTCACACACAGCATCTCCAGTTCATTTAAAAGGCGTTAAATATCTGGGTGTTTTTCAAAAGTCAAAAATTCCTGTTTCGGTTCTGTCACAGCTCATCTTTCCCATTCATTATGTTTTGCTCAACCTTTTGGGTAGAGATGCTGCCATCCTCCCAGGGCTTCTGCAGCATTCTAACAGCAAGTGGCAGATCTGGAGAAGCTCTGTGGATTTCAGACAGCAATAATCCCATCTCCTGTGTCACACTGCAAACGGCCACTCCACGTGCTGGACCTGCTCCAGAGGCATCCAGACCGAGGCTTGGATGGTCCCTTCTAAAAATTCAGCCTCATTCTGCTCTTGCTAGAACCAGGACCAGCTGTGCAGCTGGGATTGCTGGTGCCAGCCCTCCCTCTGGAGATTTGGGCTGGAATTTCCAAAGGGGTGTGGGCAGCAGGGCCAGGAGGGGATTCTGCCTCTGGGAGACCCCACCTGGAACAGTGCCAGCTCTGGTGTCCCCAACACCAGGAGGACAAAGAGCTGTGGGAGCAGTTCCAGAGGAGACCTGGAAGTTGGTAAAGGGAGCCAGGCTGGGAGAGCTGGGATTGTCCAGGTGGAGAGGAGAAGGTTGTGTGGAGAGCTCAGAGCCCCTGCCAGGGGCTGCAGGAACTCCTCAGGAGCTGGAGAGACAGGACAGGGGGAATGGGTTCAGACTGAGAGAGGGAAATCCAGGCTGGATATTGGGAAGGAATCCTGCCTGGGAGGGTGGGCAGGATTCCACAGGGTGCCCAGAGCAGCTGGGGCTGCCCACACCACCCCGTCCTCAAGTGCCACCTCCAGGCGTTTTTTGAGCACTTCCAGGGATGGGGACTTCACCACCTCCCTGGGAACCCTTTCTGTGCAGAAATATTCCCAATATCCAGTGTGAAATTCCCCTGGCCCAGCCTGGGGCTGTCCCCTCCTGGCAGGAGCTGTGCAGAGCCACAAGGTCCCCCCTGAGCCTCCTTTTCTCCAGCTGAGCCCCTTCCCAGCTCCTCAGGAATTCTCCAGCCCCTTCCCAGCTCCCTCAGGAATTCTCCAGCCCCTTCCCCAGCTCCATTCCCTGCCCTGGACACGCTCCAGCCCCTCCAGGTCACTCCTGCAGGAGCAGAACTGGACACAGCCCTCGAGGGACCCCAGCACAGAGGGACAATTCCTGCCCTGCTCCTGCTGGACACACAATTCCTCTTGTGCAGAGCCACAAGGGCCCCCCTGACCCTCCTTTTCTCCAGCTGAGCCCCTTCCCAGCTCCCTCAGGGATTCTCCAGCCCCTTCCCCAGCTCTGTTCCCTTCCCTGGACACGCTCCAGCCCCTCCATGTCTCTTATTCTCAACATCTTTCTTCTTCAGTCATTTATTTATAGCCTGGGATTTTGAAAAAAAAATTGCATTTAAGTGAGAGGACACCTGTCAGGGATAAACACGAGCGGGGTAAACACCTGCCTGGCTGGGTGTGTGCTTCAGGAAAACAACCCAGGAGCGCTGGGAGCTCTCCCAAATCCTTGGGAGGTGTGACAAAGTGACCTTGGGGATCCTGCAGGGTGGGGCTTTGCTCCTGAAGCCGCTGGGAGAGGAGGATGGTGCTGCTCTGTCTGCTCTAATTAGGGTTTGAAGTGCTCCAGGGTGAGCTCTGACTCTGCACAGGGGATGTGGCAGCGACCAGCACCAGGGAGCTCTGAAGCAAGGCAGAGCATCTGGCCCCTTCTCTGAACCGTGGGCACAGCAGAAACAGCATCACGAGGGACAAAGACGCTGCTTTGGAGCAGGAATAATGGCAGTAATGCGATAATGGCCGTAATTACAGCCCTGGTGTTAATTGGGGGATAGGAGGGCGCTCAGCAGGGCTGGGATCGGGAGGGAGCACAGCCCAACACGACAGGGCCATCACCCCCTGGGAGGGGGGACACTGGGCAGGAGGGGGTCCTGGGGGTCCCAGGTGTGCCCAGGTGTTCCCAGGTGTCCCCAGGTGTGGGTGGGACAGGAGCCTGTGGGGTCACAGCCGGGGCTGTCCCTGCTCTCATGGGGGGCTGCCCTGTCCTCACCAGCTCTCTGAGCACCAGCAGCCCCCTCTGAAGGGACAATTCCAGGGGTTTTGTTGTAGTGGAGGAAAATGGGCCAATTTCAGCCCATCCCAGCCTGAGCAGACTGTCTGAGCTCAGACTCTGGGGTCGCTGCAGCTCTCACGGGTTTAAATTGGGTGTAACAACGCTTTTGTGTCATCAGCACTGAAATTCTCAGCACCTTGGGGAGCAGCTCCCTTCCCTGAAGCCACTCAGTGCAGATCAAAGCCCTGAGCTCGCTGAGGCCCTGCTCAAACCCCATTAGTCAACAGTAATAATGACAATAATCACAAATGAACCAGAATGCCACAGAATGGTTTGGGTTGGAAGGGACATAAGAGCCCATCCAGAGCCAGCCCTGCCATGGCAGGGACACCTTCCCCTGCCCCAGGCTGCTCCAGCCCTGTCCAGCCTGGCCTGGGACGCTGCCAGGGACGGGGAAACCTTCCCCAGACAGGTCCTGAGCAGTCCCAGTCTCTGCTTTCTGCTGAATAATGTCACTCACGCCCTGGGCAGCCAGTCTGAGAGCCCTCAGCTGCAGCTTAGATCCACTGAGCGCACCAGGAGGCAGCTGCCACTCACCCTGACACTGCACTGGCCCTGGCACAGGGCAGGATCCCCCCAGATGTGCCCCCAGGGCTGGGCACAGGGGCAGGATCCCCCCAGATGTGCCTCCAAGGATGGGGCAGAGGGGTGGGATCACCCCAGATGTGCCCCCAGGGCTGGGCAGAGGGAAAGAACCACCCCAGATGTGCCTCCAAGGATGGGGCAGAGGGGCGGGATCCCCCCAGATGTGCCCCCAGGGCTGGGCAGAGGGGCAGGATCCCCCCAGATGTGCCTCCAAGGATGGGCAGAGGGGCTGGATCCCCCCAGATGTGCCTCCAAGGATGGGCAGAGGGGTGGAATCACTCCAGATGTGCCCCCAGCGCTGGGCACAGGGCAGGATCACTCCAGATGTGCCCCCAGGGCTGGGAAGAGAGGGAGGATCACCCCAGATGTGCCCCCAAGAATGGGGCAGAGGGGCAGGATCCCCCCAGATGTGCCTCCAAGGATGGGGCAGAGGGGTGGGATCACCCCAGATGTGCCTCCAAGGATGGGGCAGAGGGGTGGGATCCCCCCAGATGTGCCCACAGGATGGGCAGAGGGGCAGGATCCCCCCAGATGTGCCCCCAAGGATGGGCAGAGGGGTGGAATCACTCCAGATGTGCCCCAAGGATGGGGCAGAGGGGTGGAATCACTCCAGATGTACCCCAAGCGCTGGGCACAGGGCAGGATCCCCCCAGATGTGCCCCCAAGGATGGGGGTGCAGAGCTCAGCCTAAGCCTGGGGGTGCAGAGCTCAGCCTAAGCCTGGGGGTACAAAGCTCAGCCTAAGCCTGGGGGTGCAGAGCTCAGCCTAAGCCTGAGGGTGCAGAGCTCAGCCTAAGCCTGGGGGTGCAGAGCTCAGCCTAAGCCTGGGGGTGCAGAGCTCAGCCTAAGCCTGGCTCCCTCGACTGCTTTTGGCCCAAGTGAGCCCCTGACCTCAGGCTGAGCACCCAACCCCACAGGGGGGTTTGGAGCCTGTGAAAAATGCACATTTTATGAGTGGCTTTTGGCAAATATTCCAGTGACTATTATCTGTTTTGGGTTAGAAAGTGATGCTGTGTTAATTCTCCTAAGTAGTGTGTTAAATGTAGTTTTGGGTTATAATAAAATGTTAAAATAGAAACCATGCCATAAAGGATACTTTTTTTAAAGAGAGGACTCGCACCAGATAGCAGCCACAGGACACCTGAATCTTTCAGAGGAAGAGAATTTATTGCTCCCTTATCAGGAGAAATGAACTCCTGAGCTTCTTCCTGCCTCACTCAGCCCTGGAGATGCAGTCAGGATTCAGGGGAAGAAGCTGGCACTGCCCAGCCAGAATCCTGTGTGTGAATGGAATTGATGCACCATGTCTGAGGTGTGTGAATATGCAACAGGCTGTTGTTTTTAATCCTCTGTTAACTGTGTCCTTTTTCGGGCTTTTTAGCCCAGAAAGAGGCACCCAGACTGTCCCTAACTCTTTGTTTTTATTGTCTCATATTGTCCTAATCCACATTGCCCAAATTATTATCACTCTAATTGTATTACTATTTTTGTAACCATTTCATTACTGTTAAACTTTTAAAATTTTAAAACCCAAGTGACTGGCATTTTTCACAGAGCCCATCAAGTGCTCAGCTGGAGCTGTGCCAGTTATTCCTCCTGAGAACCAGAACCAGCCTGGGCTGTGCCTCTGGAACGTGGGCTGCACTGGCAGCCTGGGAAATCAGCTCCTCCCTGGCACAGCCAAGAATGGGGAAAGGCAATTTCTCCTCTGAAGGAAAATGGAGATTTAGATGAAAGCCACTCGTTGTTCATGCAAATGATATTTTCAAGGAAAAAGTGGATTTTTTAAAAATTTTTTTAATTCTGAACTTGTTGCTATTTCCATGGTTTTGAGAGGAATGGTGGGTTTGTCTTTCCAAACCAGCTGTGGGGCTGCTGGGAGATAAATCCAGCACTGGGACAGAAAAGAAACAGTGGGAAGGATTCCACTGATTGATGGATGGAAAAGGACATTTGATTTTACAAATAAACTGCAGGTTTGCTGATAAATGAAATTAGACATTGAGAGATGAAAGAAGCAATGGGGAAGAAAAAAACCTAAATTCAGTAAGAATTACAAATGAAAAGGGAGGGTTTTGCATTAGAGGGGAATCTTTGGGATCAGACATTCTGGGAAGTCTGAACCTCTCAAGTACCTCAGAAATGGGGAAAAACCCCTAAATTCTGTAAGAATTAAAAATGAAAAGGGAGGGTTGTACATTAGAGGGGAATCTCTGGTATCAGGTGTTCTGGGGAGTCTGAACCTCTCAAGTACCTCAGGAATGGGGAAAGAGAGAAGGGAAATGTGGCTGGAAATTGGGATAAAAAGGAGGCTGCATCCTCCAAAACCTGGAGAGACCCCAGGGGATGCCCCATGGCCTCTCCCTTTGTTGGAATAAAGCAAAAGGACTCCTCTGTCTCCTTTTTGCACATCATCTCTGGTGTCTGTGGGTTGATTTTCCCAACAGTTTTATCCCCCCTGTCTCCTGGCTCGGTTTTCACCCAGCAGAGAGGTTTGTGTGTGAGTGCACACATGCATGCATCAATAATTGATGTTTCCTTCGTGGATTGCTCATCACCCTCAGCCTCCCCCTGCCCCTCTGCTTTGGGCACCAGGGTGTTTTCCCTGGATGCTCTGACCCCGATGAATTCAGAGCAAGGGGAACCTGAAGGAGTGATGTCTGTGGGAATGGGGAACGTGTTCCCTGACAGAGCTTCCAGCCAGCCCTTAAAAACCCTCTTGAGCATTTGACTGTCTCTGATGAGATCATGACTAAGATTACCCCAGGAGAACCTCGGCAACAAAACCCCTGGGGGAGTGGAGCTGGATCTGAGGGCAGGGTTTAATCAGGATAAGGATTAATAAGGAATCAGGGTTTAATTCTCTCCAGCAGAAAGAAAAGTGTCAAAGGAGCCCCCGGATGGGGATGGGGACAGTGACAGCCTGGCCAGGGAGGATCCTGAGGGACCCAGAGCATCCCCAGGACGGGGAACAGCCTCAGGGAGGGCAGTGAAACACTCTGAAGAGTTTCATTGAGCAAATTTGGGATGTTCAGAGCTTTTCCTCTTTGGTCTAAGACTAAAATGTGGGGGAAAAAAAGTTTTGGATGTTCAGAGCTTTTGCTCTTTGGTCTAAGACTAAAATGTGGGGGAAAAAAGTTTTGGATGTTCAGAGCTTTTCCTCTTTGGTCTAAGACTAAAAAGTGGAAGAAAATATGGACACCCTGAGAGCCCCTCCAAACCCTGCTTGAAAGCATTTGAAATCGAATTTAAAAATTAAAATTAAAAATAAAATAAAAAATAAAATGAAAAATTAAAAATAAAATTAGAGTTAAATTGATGTACCATTGGAAGCCATTCAATGGTTAATAAAATACAGGCAAATCCTTTCCTCGCAATTTCTTAATGGGAAAAGGATGAAACTTTTTAACTTTTTTTTTTTTTTTCCTGAGGAATAAAAAAGTAAAAAGAGAAAAATCCACCTTGAGAGACACAAGAAGCAGGGAAGGGTTCAGCCCAATTAATTCTGCTCTTCAAGTCATTATCACCTAGCAGCAGGTGCAGAGGAGCTGCCAGACAGACTGACACTGAGCCTTTGGTGCTCGAGTGACCCCTGGGAGGGTGGGCAGGGTGCCCAGAGCAGCTGGGGCTGCCCCTGGATCCCTGGCAGTGCCCAGGGCCAGGCTGGACACTGGGGCTGGAGCACCTGGGGCAGGGGAAGGTGCCCCTGGGGCAGGGGAAGGTGTCCCTGCCATGGCAGGGGTGCAATGAGATGAGTTTTAAGGTCCCTCCCAACCCAAACCATCCTGGGATCCTGGAATTCTTTGGCTCCCCAGCTCCTCCTGCTCTGTGCACCCTCCCTGCCTGCCCTGCCATGAGGTCCTGCTGCTTCCTGCAGTCCCACACAGCCCCAGAGCTGGCTGAGAATCACAGAATAATGGAGTTGGAAGAGAAATAACCACCAAAAAATAACCTACCAAAAATAACCACAAGAAAAAAACACCAAAAAAATAACCACCAAAAATAACCACCAAAAATAACCACCAAAAAATAACCACCAAAAATAACCACTAAAAAATAACCACCAAAAATAACCACCAAAAAATAACCACCAGAAATAACCACCAAAAAATAACCACCAAAAATAACCACCAAAAAAATAACCACAAGAAATAACCACCAAAAAAAAAAAAACCCCACAAGAAATAATCACATGGGCCTGGAGTCAACACCCAGAAAAGTCCACTGAAGGAAGAAGCCAAACACAAAGAGCACGGGGAGGGAGAAGGAAGAGGAGCCAGGAATTTGCATTCCCACGACTGAGGAGATTTATCTGCATTTCTAGTTAATAGAAGACATTAATTGATTGGTGTTTTTTTATGGCTGCACACTGAGCTATTTCTGTCTGGAAGGAGACACTCTCAAATGGAATGAGTCAGAGCAGACCTGTTATGTCACCCTGGGACCCTGGAAGACTGGTTAATAGCTCTGAAGAAATCAAGTTGCTTCACAGGGCTATTTTCTCTTCAGACATCAAAAGCAGAGCGAAAGGAGAGCAGTTCTGAAGGCTGAAAATGATTTTTTACACGGTCCTTTGCATTTGACAAATAGCAACAGGATAATCAAAGAGCTTTGCTCTTCACAAGACACTTCCACAGATGTCCCAGCAGGATTTATCCAGCCAGCTAAACAGGAGCTCCTGGAACGTGCCTGGGGGAAGTCCTGGCAGGTCCCAGCTCCTCAATTCACTTCCTGCCAGATTAACTTTGCAAATCAAAAGAGAAGGAAAGCTTATATTTCATCTTTAAAATATTTAGGGAAACATAGGAAGGAATTCCTCCCTGGGAGGGTGGGGGAGAGACTGGAATGGATTTCCCAGAGCAGCTGGGGCTGCCCCTGGATCTCTGGCAGTGCCCAGGGCCAGGCTGGACATTGGGGCTGGAGCACCTGGGGCAGGGGAAGGTGTCCCTGGGGCAGTGGGAGGTGTCCCTGGGGCAGGGAAGGTGTCCCTGGGATAGTGGAAGGTGTCCCTGGGACAGGGGGAGGTGTCCCTGGGATAGTGGAAGGTGTCCCTGGACAGGGGAAGGTGTCCCTGGACAGGGGAAGGTGTCCCTGGGACAATGGGAGGTGTCCCTGGACAGGGGGAGGTGGCCCTGGACAGGGGTGGAACAGGATGAGTTTTAGCCGCCCTTCCAGTCCAGACCATCCTGGAATTCTGTGACATCCCTGCCCTTTTTTCCCTAAAAAGGTGCATGAACCCTGATCCTAACCCAAACCCTAACCCTAACCCCAACCCTAACACAGACCCAAACCCAAATCCTAACCCTGACCCAAACCCAAATATTAACCCTAACCGAAACCCTAACACAAACACAAACCCTGACCCAAACCCTAACCCTGATCCTAACCCAATCCCTGACCCAAACCCAAAGCCTGACCCAAACCCAAACCCTAACCCAGACCCAGACCCTGATCCTAACCCAAACCCTAACCCTAATCCAGTCCCTGACCCAAACCCAGATCCAGACCCAAACCCTAACGCTAACCCAAACCCTAACCCAAACCCTAATCCTGATCCTAACCCTGATCCTAACCCAAACCCTGACCCAAACCCAAACCCAAACCCTGACCCAAGCCCTGACCCAAACCCTGACCCAAACCCAATCCCTGACCCAATCCCAAGCCCAGCAGCCTCCCAAGCTCCCTCCCTGGGCGCTGCAGCCAGGATCCCCGGGGAGAGGAGGGGGCTGTGGGGCAGGGGGCAGTGCCAGCTGTGTGCTGCCCTCCTGCTGTCCCTGCAGCACCTTCTCCCCTCTCTGGAGCTCTGCCTTTTGGGGCACAGGGCTTTGCAGAGGTTTAGAGCAGGGCACAGCAATGGCCTGACCTGTTTATCTCCGAGTCCATCAATTCCTGCAGGAGGAGGGTGAGAACAGACCCAGCTCAGGGCAGCTCTGAGCAGCTGGAGGCTGATGGGCTCCGTGCTACTTCTTCAGGGATATTATCTGTGCTCTCAGAACAGAACTACAAAGGCACAAATAAATCCACCTTCTCTGGGAAATTGTCCTTCATTCTGCTCCCTGGCAGGCCCTGGCGTGGCTGGAGCAGGTTTATGACAGGAGCATTGTCCCTGCTGGGCTCCAGAGCTGCTCAGGGAGCGCCAGGGGAGGAGGAGGAGGAGGAGGAGGATGGCTGCATCCTGCAGAGCTGCTGGACACAGTGTCCTGGGGAATGGCCAGTCCCTGCTCACAGCTCCTGCCCTGATGGGACCCTGCTGGAGAGATTCCCAGCTCAGACCTCCCCAGCTCCCTCCCAAACCCCATCCATGGCACAGCTCCTCCCTCCTGGCTCTGTGCTGGGGCTGCCCTTCCCTCTGAGCAGCTCCCTGGCCTGGGCTGGGCACAGGACAAGCTGGACCTGTGATGGCTGCAGAGGCTGGGCAGAGTTACAGCAATAAAGTTTATTAAATTCATTAAAAGGCCCCAAAGGATCCAGCTGGGGCAGTGCAGGAGCCCAGCCAGGGCTGCACCCAGCACGGAGCCAGGATGGACTCAGGCTCAGGAGTTCTCAGCCTTTGCTGAGTTCTGCTCCATTTCCATCCTGGGGCTCAGTGTCCAGTCCCACTCCAGGGGATGCAGTCCCACCCTGCCAGGCTGCTCTCCTCCATTCCCTGCTGTTGGCACTTTGTGGGGCTGGAGCTGCAGCGGTGTCCTTGGTTCTGGGGCTGGGGAAGGATTGTTCTGTGTGCCTGAGCTGTCAGCAGACCTTGCTGACCCTGCCTGGGGAGCTCAGAGTTATTTAGAGTCTGGGAAATATGAAAGATGAAACTGAAGGAAACCCCTGGAGCTGCAGGACGGTCAGGAAGCCCTGAGAAGGAAAAGGTGAGAGGCCACTGAGCTCAGCAGCAGAGCTGTGTCCCCTCAGCAGGTGTCACCCCTGTCCCCAGCCCAGGCTCAGGGCGCTCTCAGGGTGACCCAGCCCTCCCTGAGCAGCTCCTGCTGCCCTCGGGCAGGCTGTCCCAGTTTCCCTCAGCTCCCAGCACAAACTGGGGCGAGCTCAGGGTATTTCTGGCAGCCTGTGGGTGCTGAGCCCTGCCCTGGGAGCTGAGGGACAGCAGGAGCTCAGGGAGGTTCCTGCAGCCCTTCATCCTCCTCCC